>NC_092533.1:13615000-14865000 GCF_037038585.1 Patagioenas fasciata | reverse complement strand
ATTTAGCTTCAAGGAGGGGAAACAGCAAAAAAACCACCACCCTGAACCCAAAAGGTTAGCCTGCCCAGAAGATAGGTCCAGAAAGACCAGGTTAGGTGGCTGAACATGGAAAGGAGGGGTTATAGGATTCAAAATAGAAGCCACATGCAGGAACGCAGAGGAAGGACGTAAGCATGAGAAACCAAGGAAGTTGAAGCAAGGAGTATTGCCTGACTTAGATTTCTTGTGCTACAAAACAGGGAGATATGCCCTGGGCACTTCTGCAAATTCTGCATCTTTTCACTTGAGCCATCACATTCCTGCAGAGATGTGCTCAGCCGAGAGGCCGGAGAGCTCTGCCTGCCACGGTGGCCAACGAGGGCTGGGACGTACCCAGCCCTTGGCTTTCCCTCTCTGGCAGGGCTTTGGGGCCCCCATCGAGGGTGAGGAGGTGCCACCTTGTCCCAGCGGGAGCAGCTGTGACCCCGCAGCACAAGTGTGGCAACGGGCTCCTGTCCAAGGGGCTTTTGTCTTTCAGAAGTGGTCCCTCTTTCCCATGGCCTAAGGAAAGCACATGCCCCCTTATCAATATATAGTTTCCATCCCATATTTTCTTCATTGCAAACCAGTTTGTGTGGTTTTTTTGTTTTGTTTTTTCTTTCCCCAGTCTCAAAGCCACCTGAAGAATTAAATATAGCTTTGAAAAAACATTGGTGCAAAAAGCGTGCAAGCTCCACATAGGGTTATGGAATAATGTAAGGACTTAAGGACTTGTTCTACAATTAACAGTAGAGGGTGCTACAGGTAACGTCAATATATTGAGTGCACACGTGCAATTTGGGCCCATTTATCCATGTATTTTTTGACAACATGACCGAATGGTATTTTTCATCTTGGTATTCCCATGGAACAGTTGGACAGAAATAAATGTCCAAACTTTTTCCCCTTAGGCCAAACCACATGAATAAATGTTAGCATCTGTAACACAATATATCAGTCACTCACTGAAACAAATGGATGCATTTAATACTGGCATTCACAGTTTAATCCATCCTCCCTCCTGCCTGGCTGCTGCTGCACTCTTGATCATAGGCTGTGCTGGAGGGATGGGTGCAGGGTCAAAACTATGTTTCTTTTTCCTCAGTGCTGCTCTGCACCTCCTATTCCATGGTTTCAATATGAAAATGATTTCTTCCCCCCCGGCCGGCTTTTCAGATGAAGTTGTTTGAGTTTTATGTGCCGCTCCCAGAAACGCCACACGGTGAAGCAGGAGGGACACGGCAGGCAAGACTCAGCAACCTCAACCTGTTCATCTCCTTTGACTGCCAGTGACAATCAGCCATTCCAACCCCAAAAGTCTTCATTACTGACCACTGTACGGGGGGGTGCACAACATCAGCAGTGAAGGATCTGTTCGTGCAGCGGAATGCTGAAGTGTAAACCTGAATGGAGATGAAGCAGTTCCCTGAAAAGGATTCAGCATGCAGCCATCCTTTACCTTACTTTTTGGTTTTTTGCAAAGGATTCGGAAGCTCAGCCTTGCAAGTCTCACACATACATTGAACCTGTACATTTTAATGTGGCTAATTAACACAAAACTTGGATTTTCTGCTTTAAGTCTCCCAAGAGGTAGCACACTAAAAAAAGTTTATGGAAGACTTCAGAAATGGCCCGATTCTCTTCTATATTTCTGAGCAGGCAGATAGCACTTCCTATATTTTTATCACCTGTTTTTTCCACTCGTATCAAGAATTTAGAGTTTGCTCTTCACTTCCTGCCATTTCTCCTTCCACGGGCTCTCCCGGACACACAACGTCATGGCCCTGAGCAGCCACGTCGTGCACTGTCCTCACCTGTGCCATTTCCTCAGAGAACACCACATCTACCAGGCTCCAGGTTTTCCTTTTAGCTTTACCTACACCGCTCAGGTGTCATGCAGGTGAGAGAGGAAACCTCATTTTAGCTTCAAAGGTAGCAGAGGTTCTGTTCTAACACAAACAAAAAGCAAATCCCTCAGATATATACTACTGAGCTCTGCTTACAGGAACACGTGAGCGTGCTTTGGCCATGAGACCCAGTACTGACCACCTCAGTTCCAGCCGCTGTGTTTCGGGTGTCACAATGAGCCCCCCCCAAAATGCCTGAGGAGTAAAATCTCGTCTCGTTATAGCCCTGAAATAAACTACTTATGGTGATTATTTTGTCTGCTGACTGGCTAACAGCAATAATCACTTAATCTGCTTAATACCCAAGCTTTCACTTTAAGAGCCCTGACAAATCTTGAAGAGCTAAAAAGGTTAAAACTAATCAGCATCTAGTTCTAATAAGAATAATTACTGTTTCCTACTCAAATGTATAAAACCTTTTGCTTGTAGGAAAATGGTAGCTCAAAGGGGAAGAACCGCACGCCTGTCTTTTACTGTATTTTAAATAGTACCAGCTTTCCTAGTGCAGAAGGCAGCGATAACATGGTGATAGTTCCCTTTATTCACACAGGCTGGTTTGTAATCTTGTGAAGAACAGAAACAAATGGCACTGCCAGTTCGTATGACTACGGGTTGCAAGTTTATATTGCCTTTAAAGCTCTTCTTCGCTGCAGTTACAAATCCGGTCGTTTCACTCATTTCCACTGGATTTAACCCAACTCTGCTGTCTTCCATCCACTTCATTCCAGCCACCGTTCTCAAAAGTAATGAACCCTTCCCACCCACCAACAGGCCATATGCATGTATGAGAACATCCCCTATCTCTAAATGTCTAATTTTATCATGCTCACAATCTAAACATGTTCTTGTTGCTAAGAGACCATCCCCCTCAAAACAACAGAAATTCAAGCACAGCCCTGACATGTCTGTTCAGCTCAAGTTAATAAATTCATTGCCACTGATTTACTGGGAACCAGAGCAAGATGCTGTGTATGCCAAAGTGACAGGGAAGGATTTTTATTATCATTTGTTACCTATTAAACTAAATGCCTTTCCCACTCACCCTCAAAGGCCTGGCCAAAAAGTTTGTGTCAGCATGGCACTACATGCCTCCCAGTTTCAGACCCAAAGCACTAGATGACATCCTGAATAGATAAGTGCCAAATTAAACCAGGCGCCCCACCACAACCATTAACATTTGCACATGAATATCGTGTGCACTAAAAACACACTTTGGTACGGTCTTCTGTAAGACTCATCAGATCAGCAGTATTTTTTGTGTACAAATTAAAATACCAACCCTTTCTCCCAAGCAAGGTAGAACAGACAGTTGAATACAGTTTTCAACACAAAGATACCAAGATGACTGACAGCTTTTGAAATACTTGCCTCTCAGTGTTTTATAAACTACATTAAAAATAAATGCATGCATGTGCACGCACACAGTTTGTCACCATACCTTGACCTAGATGTTTATCTGCTGCTCTAGGCTCTTCCAGTCTACAGTTGCTGCTCCCGGTGTTGAGGGCGAGTTCTGAGAGATTTGTACTTATCTCTGCATCATCAAAATCCATATGGCTTGAAAAGGCATCACCACTTAGGAGTGGGTCTATCACCAGTGGAGAGCAAGGTGGAGATGGAGAAGAGAGAGATGACCTTGGAGACAGTGACGTCATGGATTTTGGAGTACCAGACAATGATCTCAGAGCCTGTACGCGACTAGTGGTATCTGCTTTCTGAGTTTTCGCTACTTCGTTTTCGTGAATAGTGGTGATGCAGCCTGACGGTCTGAATCCAGTGGCTCCTTCTAAGAGCAAGTCAAGCTTGTTCTGATAGTCCGAGTCCAACTGCTCCAACTGCTCCAGGTGCTCGTAGTAGAGGTCAGTGAAACTGGCTGAGGTGGACGAGTCCTGGCTGGAGGTGGCAAGAGATCCTCTGCTCGATGCAAGGGAACCAGGGCTGCTACTCGAGGAGAGGGAAAGCATGCTGGTGGAGAGACTGAAGGAGACAAGTCAGAAAACCATCACGCTGTATCTCCTGACTTCTCAGGAAAACACTGCAATGTCACCAGATCTCTCAGCCCCCACGGTATGCTGTGCTTTGTTAGCTCAGGCCATACGCATTAGTCCCCACAACAATGCAGAACCACAGTCTACAGAGTGGAAAAGTTGGGTCACTTTTCAATAAAAATAAATACAGTCCATCCACATTTTTCTACTCACCATATCAAACTCATAACATTCCTTGTTTAGCCAAAACAACTCTAATGAATGTTTCAAATCCATTAAAATTAGTGGCAACATTATCTCCTCACATCTGTTGGGACGAAAATCTATAGTTCCTTTTAATCCCCAAAGCAGACCGCAAAGACCAGCAAGGCCCATGCAAGAAGACGAAGCTATTGCAACCAGCTGCCTGACCTTGTGGAAATTTCCTTCCATTTGCCTAAATCTTGGACCCCCAGCCAAAGGGCAACATCACAACTGCCCGAACTGGCCCTCAGAGATCACAAGAGCCAGCAGGTACCAGAAACCCGGCAGGATTTACCTACGGGAAAGAGGAATCCAGGGCCGGGAGAGCAAGAGAAAGAGTTGGGGCTGGGCTGTGAAATCAGTTCTCATCAATTATTTATTCCTAGAGATGTAGTTTCAGAACGTAACTGACAGCAAAGTTCATTTTAAGCAGGTGCTGAATAGAAGCCTGTTCAGATGAGAAAGCCCAGACACCACGGCACACTGTTTTCTGCTCAAGAGACCCAACAAATCCTCCAGTACCAACTACAACATATACCATCCCTAGAAATTCCATTTAAATCAACACTCCTGCTCCAGACATTAAATACCTTGCCTGTTATTGACTGTTTATAAAGACCCTTAACCCTCACTTCAGATATGGATTATCTATTAAAAAAATTCTGCATATGTTTAAGTGGCTTAAGTTACCCCACTGAAACACAGTGAGGATGTTAATGAGCCTAATAATCCCCTATTTATGGGCTAAAAGCTAGAAGCTGCATCCATACAATTATGCCCATGATCTAATGAGAAAAAGGCAAGTTGGCAGAATTTAGTATAATTTTGGCACAAAATGTCTTCTGCATTTGTATGACAGATGTGCACTGTATCACGTTTGTTCAAAAAAGTTTTTGGGTGAAACGGAACTGGAACACGTTAAATATTTTTGCATTTTGGTAATATATATAGATCATGGCAGCAGTAGTAAATTTACACTTTCCAATGTATTTCACTATCGAAAGGGAAAGTTTTTTGTTAATCTTTTCCCTGTCAAAAAACTGGGCTCAGCTACATTTTGTGCATACCTTTGAATGCCAGACATTTTGCATGATGGGGTTAATTACAAATGCTTATTCTTATGAAGGAGCATGCCAAGAACACTGGGCACATAGTTAGGAAGAAATTAGTTTCACATGCTTCTCAGTCACCTCAAAAGATCCCTAATCAGCTAGATGAAATGAAAACAGGATGCATTTCCACTGCATAAGAGCATCACAGATAGTTATTCTCCATGGTGGCTTATTTACATGTCAGTCTTGCACTATGATTTCTTTCCAGTGTTTTCGGTGTCATCTTCACAAAATGAAACAGAATCCAAGCGGAGCAGAAGCTACAAACAGAGTAAATTCAGTACACACCGAGAGGAAAAACCTCAGCCAAACAAAAACTTCACCAAACTCTCTTCCTAATCAAAATTATAAAAGCATAGTCTTAGCTCATGATGATTTGGCCTTACTGCCTGCAGTCATGCATTTGTCTGAAAAAAGTAATCCTATGCTCTTCCAAAACTACAGCCTGAGCAACCAGACCACATTACGATTGCAGAAACATTTCTATATACCAAATGCACCACAAGAGATTCAGGGATATCGCAATACATTGTCTACATTGCAAGCAACAGCACACTTGGAATTAATTTAGAGAAATATTATCATGACAGTCATACATTAATGTGTAGTTGCATCACTAAGATTCACTTCACTTGCTGGGTGAATGTTAAGCTGTCTTTAACATACTTCATGAATATACTTCAGTAATTCAACCATTAGTAGAAAACCTCAGCATCACTAGTCACCTAAATGTTACATGTCAAAAATGGAAGGGATCACAGAAATTCCTCCTGTTGTCACACAGAGGCACCACCACATCTAAACTGAGTGGGATGTATAATCCTCGAGGCTGCTCTTTCCATTGACTACACAGGGCTCTGAGGTCAGTGCTGTAACTGAGAGGCCTTTTAGACCTCTCGGTTGGGAGATGAAATCGTTAGCAGAAAAAGGCAGTTACACGGTGTGCAGCGAAAGCACCCCAGCGCCTGTAAAAGGTACGTACCTCTTCAGCTGCGTGTGCAACAGCGCAACCAGGCGTGTCGTTTCCTCCAGTTCTCGGACGAGCTGATTTCTTTTGCTATTCAATTTCAGTCTAAGAGAAGATAGGAGAAGATGAGCTAAAGCTCTTACTTAAAATGAGGAATAAAGGAAAATTCTATTTTTTCTATGAAATTCTACAAAAGTTAAGAACACAGAGTTTAACGAGGGTCAGAATTTGGTCAAGATACGTAGGTATTTACGACTTCCAATACTCTTAAAATGTGGAATTCAATCCTGCAAACATTCACAACAGGGAAAATAATTAGAGCTAGTACTATAAAAGTTAATGTTTCTAGGATCAGGTCTCAAAAAATGTCTGTCTGATTTTGCTCATTATACACTATTGCATTCTTGTATTTACCGTGCTAGTAAAGGTGTAAATGCTTTCACCCGGTTTCAGTAAGGTCTATGGATGACTAAGGTTTACATGATTTAGTTATTAACCACCTCATTATATGGGCTTTACATGGGCTATGGACTTCAGCAACATCTCAGTTTTATTTCACACCTGAACTGGTTTGAGAGACAAACATGCACTTGGGCGCTCATACCCTGACTTAACAGCCCTCTGGACAAGAAATCCTTCTCCAGAAATGTGCTGTTTCTTAGGCACACTAGAACAGGACCACATTGCTAAAAATCACAAATGCAAGTGTTCATCTTATGGCAAGACCAGAAACATTTGTCAAACCACAGATATTTCGGGATGGTAAAAGTCCTGCAGCTGAAACATCTGAGATGCCTATATTTTTTCCAGCATGATAAAACTATGAAAAGGTTATGTAGAAAATTGGCATAGTCTG
This sequence comes from Patagioenas fasciata, assembly GCF_037038585.1. NCBI lineage: Eukaryota > Metazoa > Chordata > Aves > Columbiformes > Columbidae > Patagioenas > Patagioenas fasciata. The sequence goes on along the minus strand of NC_092533.1, from coordinate 14,857,909 downwards.
GACACTGAGCATGTAGAAGAAATGAAAATATAGAGCCACAGTGATAGTGAATGCAACATGCCTATTCCATATATATTCAAGAGGCTGCAGCTAAAACTAACATTGCCGTAGCCACCCACATCCAGATTGTAAAGCGCTTGGAGGCAGTGCCTAATGCAGTATTCATCCTCACTGTACATTCTCTTGAGAACACCCCCTGCAACATAAGTAAAATTAGGGAGGATAGTTGGCATTTTTTCAGCACATTTAGATTCACAGGATATTCCACACAACTCCCACAGCCCTGTCAAATACCAGTTCCTACAGGAATCACATCCGAGGATGCTCAGAACAAACAACAAATTTTAAAAATTTAAAATTCCACCTGTTGACATTTACCAAGCTCCAGACTGCACAGCAACTGCAGAAGCTGCTGTGAGGTGCTGGCTGCATACAGAAACATCGTAGTACACTAACATTATCCTGGGCTATTTCGAGCATTTCTCACATTCTCATAGAGGATCCATTTGTAGGAACAACAACCTTTCCCCGCTTGGGGAGAAAGCCTTGCAGGCGGTTCCTTTTGGGAGATGACTTCAGAAATCTCCTAAGCAGAAGCAGTCTCCTGGCAATCTGTGGGCACGCTGCTATCAGCATCCAGCCAGGGATGCTGCTGCTTGTTCCCGATTGCCTCTTGTCCACCAAGGTGAGCTCTGTCCTGTGCCTGGGAACCTACCTCTCAGTGAGAGCTTTGCTCTGCGTGTCTCTAGCAGCCTGAAGGTCTTCCTCCAGCCGCCTTCTCTCCGTCTCCAGTCTTTCCACTTCTCCTCGAGTCCATTTTCTGGGGCTAATAAATCGCATTTCTTTCAAGAGCTCCTCCTTCTCATTAATTAATATGAGACGATCCCGCTCAGAGTCCAGCACGCCAGGCCAGGCCTCGCTGTCAAGCTTAGCCAGTTGTATCTTCAGGTTTGCTATTCTGAAAAAAAAAAACAAACCAAAAAAGCAGTTATTTCACGAGGACTGTCTGAGCTGCTTGCTGCAGAGACACACAAAGGTGTACCATGACCAAACATCTCCCCTGCCCTGAAGGAGGCTCAGAGCTCAGGGACAACCACCCTCATGCCCCCCTTACCAGGGTGCTGTAAAGTGACGGCACCATCGGGAGGTGGACACACAGAATGGGATTTTAACTCAGGTTTGCTCCCAACGGTGAGCTAATCTGCAGCATCCACCAGTCAAGGAATAGTGTATCAGATATTCCGGATCTCAAAAAAAGGTGTCAGATACACTACAGGGTGTTTCACATGCCTTACAGCTAATGACCTCACAGTACTTGCTGTGGAGAGTGTCATGTGGTAAATATCTGATCTATACACAGTTTTATGGAAAAGAACTGTATATTCTCCTTATACGATCCAGAAAGGCTGATAAAGGTCGGTGGTTACTCAAAAGTTTAGAAACTAATTTTGTCTTTACAATGAGGAAGTTGATCACACGCATGCTGCTGCTGGAACAATCCAGGTGCTGACTCAGCACGAAGCATCTGGGACACGTTAAATAGCGATGCTGCTTCTGGTGCAGCCTGTGCCTGGGGATGTGAAGAGCCCAAGAGGTAGCAGGATCCCACCAACATCCACAGCCACTTATTTGCATGAAATTTAAAGTCTATTTTCATTAGAGGTATCATCCCAGATTTTAGTTTCAAGTCTGCATCACTAATCCTTCAGCACTATATCACATCATCTCAGGCAGGAAGATGATTAGTAAAAGCAACAGCAATACCGATCTAGAATTCAGCAAGAGCTCTGACTGAGAGCAGAGGAGAGCACAGCTCGTGGCGGGTAAGGAGCCTGCTCACTCAACTGTCTGCCCATGCCCAATTTCCCAAATATCTGGGAATGTGGAGCTCAGTTGGGTCCGCAACGCAACACACAGAGGGAAGCAAAAAGCCAGCAGCAGGCCAGGATACAGAACCAAGGGCAGTCCTGTCAGTCTGCCCAAAGGATGCCGTCTCCTTTGGACTCATCACCTACAGCTCTCAGTGATCGGGTGGGATGATCACAGTCATTTGGTGAGAAACCATAGTACAGATAAAGTTGAGTAAGAGTTAGTAAGGACTTGCATTTGTGGAACTCACACAATCAAACGTGGTTTGACTGGGGAGCAGGGAATGGGGAGGGCAGAATGGGCTGGGGGGGAGAAATCACAAAAGCTTACAAGGCAAACAAGGAGAAAAAGTGTCTTGCAATACAAGGTGAAATATTTGCAAAAGTAATTCACCTGACTGAAGACCAGAGAGTCAAGGCATGCATGGCCCTTCACATGATTAGCTCAGGTTAATCTCTCACTCAGGTTTAGTAAATACCAAAGAAATGTAAGTGAAATGCTGTACGTGTAAAACAGAAGTCCAATATTCACCTCCCTTTGAAAAGGGCTTTGTGATCTGTGGCAGAATTACCGGTCTTAAATTGGGCACAACAAATAGTTGTGGGTACTAATCCGGGATTCGTCTCTTCCTGGAGACCGGTTTGTGCTACAGAAGCACCCAGGATGGTGCCACCTCCTCCCGCAACCCAGCACACATGCAGGCAGAGAGCAAACTGAATGCCAAATAGCAAAATCAAAGTGTGTGGAGTAAGTAATAAGATGCAGATCTGGGCAGCAGCAGTTACACGACTGCTGAATGGCCTGGAAGAATAAACCTTTGTCTTCCCAGCTCCGGAGGCCAAGAGGAACTCGAGCCCGAGCGAGCCTGTGAAGGATTAGGCTCACACAGGCTGACCTGCCTCCTCTAGCCCAGGAGGGAGACTAGAGATCACTTTTCTGAAGAGAAGCCTCACTTTCTGTAAACCCATTTCCCACAGCAGGTTGCTTACTCTAATTAAAGTTCCATAATTGATAGATATTCAGCTCAACTATTTTTAGGTCTTCCTAGGAGCCGTTTTGTTTTTGAGTGCCTGATTAAGTGCAACACTGTGCTCCAACGAAGAATTAACAGTGGCATTAATTCATAATCCAAGAATTCCTCTGTGCATTTTGAAGGGATATGAGTTTAAGAGGATTGGCTGGCATTAATCTGATCACTTTTGGCATACATTTGCACGGATATGGCTTTTCCACTGGAATTCGTTCTCTATGCATTTCCGAGCCTTACAGCTTTGTTAAACTAACCTCAAGTTTTACCCCACTTTGTAAATGATCATCCTTTTCCAGTTAAAAGGAGGTTTATGTATTCTATTTTTCCAATAAAACAGACCATTACAAAAGCGATGCTCTGCAGACTGCCTGGCACTTGGCTGAAAACTCCGGCCTTTCAGCACTCGCTGACCGAGCCTGACCTGCAGCGCTGCACAAACCCGCAGCGCGGTCACACCGGCCTCAACGGCCACTGCCCTGCAAGACTGAACGGAATACAGAGCCAGAAGCTCAGCTTTTATTTAACTGTTTTATTTTACCTACAAAAGGTAGTTAGAAGATTTATTCATTGCCATATCAAGTATCTTTTTTTTACTGGGGAAAGCTGGTACTTCTCTGTGACAAAGGCGTAACACATACAATTTTAGCCTCCTTGGAGATCGTTCGGAGCACGTGCATCTCTACAGAAGTGCACACAAAGATGTGTATCCATAACCAGTATTAATGATCCTATATTAGATCAGCCTCTGTTCTTTAGAAAAAAAAAATCAAAGTGGGAGGTGCGTTCTAAAAACTGACCAGTCAAATACCCACCAGTGTTGCAATGCTGCTAAATGTGATGTTAAAATATTCCAGTTTAGGAGATGATAGAACATACTTTTAAAATCTTCACCAGTCATACGAATCCCAAGCTGAAAGTTCAACTGTTGACGGAAGTAAAGCAGTGCCCAGAGTGCAAGTGCTACGCAAATGAGTTACTGCAGCGCGTCTGAAACTGTACAACACAATTCAGTTGCATCTCTGATCACAGCTATGCCGCAGTCGCTATCTCCGTGTAGAGATGTGACACGGACATCGCCCTTGAAATTATACTCATTATCAGTTCCCAATCCAATTAAGCTAAAGGTTTGTCACTGCAGTTGCCCTTTGTTCTTTTTTTGCAGGTTTAACATTATCTGCTTTAGTGCTCTTGTCTCACTGAGCTGTGGAAGGAAAGGACTTTGCAGTGGGTGAGGGAATACGCAGACTTGTACTCTGGCAGTTCTGGGTGGTGAAGTTCAGCAAGATATTCACCTACATCTGTGCCTTCAGTCTGATCCACAGCCATGGTGTAAACAGTCCACTTTCAAAACCATCAGCCCTTATAAAGCTGGTAGTTCTAACTTAATTCATACGGGATCATCTTGATTTGGGGCCTTAAGTTCTACCTTTCCAGATAACTTTTAGCTCCCTTCACTACACGTGCATGGGCAAAGCACTTGCCCTTCTATTGCATTTTTGGAACATTTTAACATGCTGCTGCGGGGACAGGAAACACTTCTCACATCACAGGGAGTAATTCTGACAGGAGCCGAAGGTTCCTTGTGAGTCACTGCATCCATAGTATTGTTCCAGCTTAAAACCAGCTCAGGTATTTGTTTCTGCAGCTCCTACTAAAGACCATGCCAAAACCACAGTGCTCTGATAGCTGGAGATCTTTTCATTTTGGCATCAACTATTCATGCCCATTCAGACTCATCCTTCCTCACAATAATGTTTCTTAAACTCTGAGAAAATCTATTGATAACCTAAGACAGATGTGAAGTATCAAACCTTTAACTGCAAGATTGTGTTGAATGCCTTTCATCATTACTTCCAATGAACTATTGTGCTGCGTCTGTAAAGTTCTGTCTCTCTCTAAAGAGCATATTAATTATCTTCTCTGGTTTCTCATTATTCACTTGCCCCACCTTGGAAAAGACACAGGCTAAAGTAAGAGTGCTCCACTTCAACCTCAAGATGTAAAGTCAGCATGAGTTAAACCACGATCTTCAGCTTAAAAGTAAAAAGCCATGTGTGCACTAAAAAATTAACTGCTGGAGGACTAACAATGTTAACATTGTTTTAAAAAGTCACAGAATTATTTGAATGTCAAGGTAGTTTGGCAAATCTTGGATTGGCAAAATAGACAGTTCTGATAAAACCGCTCCACCTAGGAAGAAAAGTGTAAGTTCACATCAAAGGCAGCTGGGCACACACAGACCTTGACAACTGCCACAGATACAGATCCAATTTTATGCCACTGAAAAACATGGACAACTGACCGCGCCAATACACTGAAATTAAAACACTATGAGCAACCTCAGCCTGAAAGGTCTTATCTCTACCCAGAGACTGAAGAAAAATCCTTTTCTTCATGCACATCTCACGGACAGATTGTACCAGGCAGCTGAATTTTGTTATTCTGGAATTGCAAAGTCCCACTAGATCAGGCAAAACTCAAGTCTCCACCACCAATGGTTACATCGTTGGACAAGGACTAGGCCAGCCAAAGTCTAAATAGTAATGCTTGGTGGTTTTTCATGTAACAGCTGAGTTTAGCTATTATCTATTAAAAAAAAGTAAATTCCAGAAAACTTCTGTTTAAATTGTCCTGTTAAGTAGATATGAATTTTTTAAATCTATTCTTCATCCATCTCAGATCAGAGGGCAAGGGTGAATATTTACGTTCTTACAGAGAAGCAGACAAGCCCTGGAATTGTAGCCATTGACCATATTTTGATATGTGAGGTGTTAATACAATATACATTTCTCCTTATCAGACTTAGAGCCATGCAAACATTCATTTCATTTTGAATAAGGCAAGGAGATGCCTTGCAATACAGCCTCCTTATTAGGAATGGGGAAGCATTAGCAACAGGCAGCAAAACCACTTATGTCCCCACAGGTGTGGCCAGACTGAATTCTTCATCTATTAGTCACTCCTTAGTAATTTCTAGGATGGTTATTTATTTCTTGAATGATAACGCTGGCCCAGAAAGCCTATTGCTTCACTGGCTCAAAAATTACAATGTTTATTTAGCAGTGACGCTGGGTTTCAATCCGAGTGGCACCTTTTCTGGCAAAACATATCTTCAGAGTGAGCTGTGCAACAGCCAAAGGGTGCAACAGTCCAAAGAATTACCTTCTCTTTGCTTCTTCATACTGGAGGCGTAATCTCACTTTCTCAGCCAACTGGTTACTGCTGCTGGTAATAAACTGAGACACAAAATATAAAATCAACAACTTAGTAACCACTCCTCTGTTGATGTTCCCAATTTAAATAGTGATGTTACAAGTTACACCTGTTCTTGTCAAAGAATGGAAAAATGTTTCCTTTGGTTAAATTTCTCATGATTGTTTCAAATGCTTAAAACCCCAGGGGATTCAGAGGCTCTTTTTTGGTCTGGTTTACCAGGCAAGAGAGTCTCCCACACCTATCTCAGGCTTCCAGTTTCATGCACACGCAAGCAGCTTTACGATCTTTCTTAAATGTTGTTTGCAACCATTAATTGTGCTGCATTTTGTTTTGGATGGCATCTTGCTTTGGTTGTGAAGTCCTAAAGATCAGGGATACCCCATCACGCCCAAACCTGCAGATATTTAGTCCCGTGTATGTTGCTGGCTGAGAGCGGCTGCAGACGTGCATGTGAAGGTTCTCAGGAGAGGTTTCTGTGGCGATGTCCTATGAGACACGAGATGCACCCACAGCACTGATTGAGTCCTTCCCCAGGCCACCACCACCCCGACAGCTGGGACCTTGTTCCACACATGGGACTGAGGGTTTATGAGCACTACAGATGTTTGATGGCACCAAAATACCTGCCCATACAGTGTCAGTCTCGCTCATAACACACTAAAAGCCAAATGCACTTTTAAGGAAGAGTCCTCCTTAGAACTCAGCCCGTAGGTAGCTGCTGAATGTTGTTTGTCTAGTTGCATATTGCTGCTGTAAGAGCTAAGGGAGTATTTGTATCAGCAAAAGCTACACCTACAGGCAAAATAAAACTTCCCTTTTATTCCCACCTGGGTTGCTCTGATGGGGACAGCGTGGGGAAACAGCAGGTTGCCTTTGGAGATACATTAACACCACACACAAAAATGAAAGTTGCACTGAAGTTCAAAGCAGGAGAAGGTATAATTTCATAGTCAGCTGCCCATGCTTGGAAACTCGTACTACACCTAGTTCAGAGGAATGTCCCCATGTGCCCCTGGTTTCTCACGCACTACTCACATTTCCCGACACGTCCGTCTGGGAGCTGACATCCAGGTACTGCCGGGGTAATGAGGGGCTGGAGCTTTCCACGGACACGCTGCTGGCCCACAGCTCTGACTGGGATCCTCTGTCATTCACAAAGCTGTCTTTTAACCTGGCTAAGCTCTAAAACCATAAAAAGCCATGAGGTGAGCTCACTCCTGCTTGAAATACCTCAGCAACTACATAGCTTTAGCCTAAGCTATGTGATTAAGTCCCGGCTGTGTTTACTGTGTGCACTTGGACCCTGCAAACAGAAGGTCAGGCATGGCTGGACCACAGCTCCCACGGCATGAAGGAATCCCAGGCATCAGTGTAATATAGCTTCATTCCTGACCAAAAAACCCTGAGACAAACACTCATCTCTAAGCAAGTGCTCACTACTGTTAGTTGCTATATTTTATACTTCTTATTTCCAGGATACAAAGAACAAAAAGGCTGCAGTCCAACCGCAATACAGGACTAACTTATGTTAGTAAAAATCTCAAGTACATATCCGAAATAAAAAATACTTACATTATTTCTCAGAAATCCAATCTGACAGCAATGGCAACACAAAATACTATAAAGCCATCCTGTTTCAATACCTGAATAAGGTCTTGCTTTTCCTTCTCCCCTGATGTGATGGCCTTCTTGAGAGCTTTCATTTCACTCAAGATGGCTTGTGCCTCATCGAGTTTGTAGCCACCTTGAGTATCAGACATTTTCATGTCAATTCTGCATGGAAATACAGAAAAAAATATAGTAAGCTAACACTTCATAAAGTCCAGTTAATTTAATCATCCTAGATGCCTTCATTGTGACATTAATTTTTAAGAAAAAAACCACACTCTGAAGTATAATAAAGACAATGGAAGGAACAAAGAACCCCACTCATCACTGCCTAAGTTACTCCACTCAGAAGTACATGAAAGTTCCGAAAGCTGATTTTGGCCATATCATCTGTTTTGACTCCTTAGGGAGGACAAAGATGCAGACAAAACCTCCAAACCTCAGGCTGACTGCTGCTACTTACTTTGTTTCTAACCCAGAGAGGATCAATTTAGCCATCTATGTGAATTATGTTATTTTCAGTCACTATTTCAAAAAACAGGCAACAGATCTCACATACATGGATGCGTTTCCTTGTGCAACGTAATTATGAGCTACCTCTTCCTTCCCTTTTCTCAGAAGAATTCTACTGCAGTTAATGTTTATAATACACAAGATTTTAACCAGTGACATTACTTAAAACATTCATAAAAGGTAAAGTACCTGAAACTTTTCCTCCCCTTCCACTCCACCCCAATTTTTTCCTCAGTGCCCTAAAACATTAGTTCTTATAATTAAGACAATAGGCTGGACTGTGTCATCTGTATTGAGCAATACTGAGTAAAACAGAATGCCATTTAACCGGCAAGATCTTGGTTCTAACTCTTGTTGCCATGAATTTGGTTCTGACGTGGTAAATCACGTACAGGTGTTGATTTGAGAGAACCACCTCCATAGCTGTGTGCTGCTTTCAGCTGCATTTGCCAAAGATAGCAACAGCAACACATTTCAGCTTATGCTATTAGGCCAGCTAATTATAAATGTGGAGGGGGATGCATTACAAGCCAGAGATGTTCTCAACAGAAAATAAGATCTTGAGAAGAAACTTACTTCTTCAGTGTTTGAAATCCATGTTCTTTGTACTGGAGCTCTTGTTTCATGTGAGCTACTTCTCTCTTGAGTTTATTAACCTGTAACAAGGTGTCACATTTTTACAGTGATGAATATGAACATTTAGGTACCGCACTACTCATTCAATTCAAAACTTATTCAGTGTAGGCAGTACTCTGATCGGTTCATCTCGGCAGCAGCTAACAGCCCTGACTGCATCCTCATCAGGACGCTATCGCTGGCTGGGGATTTATCCTGTACCCAGATATTACACCACTTAATAAGGGGCTCGAGGGAAGTTCCAGCCTCATAAGCAGAAAAGCCAAGAAAAATTCAAAAGAGACAGGAATGAAACACATGTTGATTTTACTCAGTAATGTTTAAAACCTTCCCAGTCATTAAAAAAACATTAAGCAACAGGACAGGAGTTACATTGCATCCTCCAACATGCCAAACTAAAAGGCCCCACTGTGTGAGTAATACAGCAGGATGATAATACATATTGTAAATCCACTGACCCCAGAGCTTGCTGTTTTATATTCCTCCACAGAGGCCAGACTGACCTACTTTGCTTTAGTCCTTTCTTCTGCCCAAACTGAGCTCTGCATGGGAGCGGCCGCTCACAGCCCATGCCCACCCTGGGCCAGAACAGCTGCTGGTCCCTGGCAAACTCCTAACACTGCAACATCTGAGAATTCTGATAAATTACCTCCTAGATTCAGAACGGCAACATGAGCTCTTTCAACTGCTTTGGCATCTCCTTTTAGTATTTGCCATGAGGTTTGGAAATACCCACAAATTACTCGTGGTAAGCAAAGGTCTGTTTGCACTACTTACCCTGGATTTTGTAGTAGCAATCTCTGCTTTGAGGATCTCCGGGTCATACTTGGAACTTGACGATGAGCCAGAGAGCACTAGAACAAACACAACACTCGGTTCAGCAGCTCTGCCCTCTTCCCTGCTCTTCTACCGGCCCATCACAAAGCAAGACCTCCCATCGCTCCTGCACACCCACATCTCCACATATTGTTGGTGCTGTTTCCAGATCTCTTCTCTTCCATCAAAGGCAGAGAAAAGCAATAGTGCAGTCAAGTACTCCACAACAAGTGTATAGTAAAGAGGCCAGAGCATGTCCTGTCTCTCCCAAGTCTTGATTTGTTCCAGGTTAACACACTTAAGTCAGACTCCCAAACACATTCACTTCGTTCAGTAGCATCGCTTCCTGCACTTCCAAAGGCATTTAACGGAACTGAAGGGACAGGCCTTGCATAAAGGTTTACCTTTTTTTTCTGTTGTTTTAAGACTTTCTCATTGAGTAAACAACCCACTGAATGTTTAGAAACTAAGAAACGCAAAGAATGAGAAGAAAAATGTGATGCCTTCTCGCAGCCTTGAGGACATGACCAATCATACAATATGTCACACCAGATTAAATCAATCTCCCATTAAGAGCAGAATTTTCTCCTCAGCAGCAGTTAAAACCCTTCTGCTTCAGAAGGTACAGAAGCTCCCCAGTGTGCAATGTTGCTAGAGGCAGCTGGAGGCAAGGGAGATATCTTGATCCTTGCAGCCATCAGTTTATGCCCTATAAACCATGGGAAAGCATTTTCAGCTTTTTTCTGTTTGGTTGTATTTTTAAAGACAGATCACATCACGCCAGAGTAATTCACGTTCCCAGTGTTCTTAGTGCACTGCTCTGGGGCACCAGCACTTGGGTAGAGAGCTCTTCAGAAAAGACCAAGAACTGTATTGCAGAGCTGATGGACGGGACCCTAGTCAAACAATCCTTCAGTTGACAGAAAACCATTTAAATACTTCTTAACATCAGGCACAGGATTGGCCAGTGGAATTCACCACCATAAACCATAACTGAGCAGGGGGAGGTCAGTCCATGGATGGGGCCAGCAAGAGCATAAACAGTCAGCAATACCAAGGATTATAAAAAATATTCTGGAGAACTTGAAAAAAATAAACCATCCTCTGGACATTTTCTAGCTCCTAACCAGTAAAAATAAGGAGGAAATTTGGCCATCTATAAATTTCTGCACCAATCCTTGAAGCAACAGCTAGTGAGGAGCACACAACAATGTTCTTCATCTGCAGAGGGATAATCCACCTATGTTAGCTTTTATATGGTGTAAAATACATACCCTCAGCTCCCCGAGGAAGTCACTCAGCTACCCTGGGGATATTAAACTCCAAAAGGGCCTGGGAATGCTACCTGGGATGAGCCTTCTGGCCCTGTTTCTATACTTTGGACAGGGGAATCAAGGAAAATACCATATAACTTAATTCCTTCACACCAAGCCAATTTCCACATTTTTTCCCATTTGTCGAAGTCCATGCTGAACATGTGCACCCCAAGTCCAGTGCCTGAGCCAACCACAATAATGTTTCATAACAATCATCCTTTACCAAATAGGTGCTGGGCAGCTATTGCTTTTAGGTCAAACTGAACAAACATGGAGGGTGACACAGCGTAACTCATCCCACGCTCTATCAGAGGAGCAGCTTCAAGGATTTTACTGTCCCAGTGGGTTCGTGACTGAGCAAGTCACTGGATAAGAGTTCATCAATTACTCACAGCTGGTCTGAGAGCCCAGTTTGTGCTCCCAAACATCGTGCAGTTGCCGATATTCTTGCTGGGCCAATTCAAGCCTCTGTTGTTTCACTTGATAGATCTCTTTCTGCGCAGCAATCGCCTCCTGGGCCAGGACAAGATAGTCTTTCAGCATATGCTCCTGCTCCCGCCGCCACTGCACACGAGGGTCTTCTATCTGTGTAGTTTCTTAGAGAGAAAAAAGGAGGCAAGATCAAGAGAAAGCAGGTTTGCATTGCTGCCTCGAGAAGCTCCGCCACTTCTGGCAATATTTTAAAATAGCCCCTTGCCCCATACCCTAATAGAAAAGTGGAATAAGGACATTTTCCTTTTTTCTTAGGAGGTGACCACTGATCCACAATGAACTCCAGCAAGTTCTGCCACTCTCACTCACGGGGTAGAGCAATTCATGAGCAAATCATCACACAACTCTCCAGCTCCTCTGCTGCTGAAGCCACCCTGGTTTTGCCTCTTAAAGTGTGCACACAAGCATATGCACACACAAGCTCTAAGATACTGACGTTGACTGTTGGACTTATCTTTATTGTAACTGCTTTATAACTAATAAAATCCCTTTACTATTTCACTGATAAAAAACTTTCAGAACACATCACTGCCACGTGACTGTGTCATACTGCATCCGACAACACGAAAAGAATTAACAACTCTGGCTGCCAAGTGGTGTTTATCAAAAAGGGGAAAGAAAACCTTGCTCAGATTCCACAGGTAAGTAAAAATGAAGACTCATTAAATCACAGAATGTCTTCATGAAGGCATCTCAAATGACATTATATAAACAGCATCTCAGAAAAGGAGTAAACATTTCCTCCACTGAAAGCAGGCACACAGTAAATCACTGCAGAATGCACGAGGTGGAGTTTAAGAAAAATATTTTTTGGTAACATAGGCAACGCAGTCATGAACAGCTATACCACTTCCATCTCCGTTACTCCAACACAACCATTACATTGCTTTTCAGGTTCTAATTGTGAAAAAGGCGTAAGGTCACAGACACACAGCTACTCCTAATACTAATTAGGCAAATTTATTGTCAGTATTTGTCTCAGTTTTGTGAAGAAGTGTCCAAAATATTTCTCATTTCTCTTTCAAGGCTATTATATGTTCTTGCTTGGAACAGGTTCCAATACTCAGACAACTAAGTGCTCTAAATTGTCTAAACTACTGTGCTTGAATAAGGATGCCTAGTTACCACATAATGAATAATTAATAAAAAGGAGCTACTTGAAACTATCAGTAGGAGTCTAATCTGCATATCTTAAAAGCCTCTTTAAATATTTAGTAAAAGCTGCCACGGTGGAAGGTACGAGCAGCTCTTAAGCAAGTCAGGCATCAGACTAACACCACAATACACAGAGTGGAGGGAAGAGAACAGTCTGACAATAATCCTAGGAGCAGAACTAGAAATAAGGATTTTACCCAAGGGATGGACACTCGATCATTTTCACAAGCTGTCCATGATCACGCTGAGGAGAAAATTAGCAGGATACTCCAGTAAGAACTTGTTTTAACAGCATCCCAAGACCCAAAAGAACATATGGCATTTCAAGTTACACAGCAAAACTTGAAGAAGCTGCAAAAGATTATTAAAAAAAACCTTTACAGATACTAACAGTATAGCTTGTAGAAGCATTTCAACAAAAATCCTTTATAGGTCCTGCTAGCACAAGCAACATGTCAGCTGAGGTAACACTAAAGATAAGCCTGGACCTGAAAAACTGCCCCAAAATAATGCGATGACAAGGCAGCTCCTTGTGGCAGGTGTAGGTGCTGGTGCCTCGCAGGGAGCACTGAGCTCGCTCTTGGAAGGAGCACGAGGAACGTCAGGGAGATGCAGCAGCGCATCAACCGCCAGTCTGAAAACCCCAGGCTCCCACCTCTGTTCTTGCCCCGAATGCCACTTTCCAGACAACCCACACCCAGGAGCAATCACTCCCTTGACTCCACCACTGAAGCAGAGGGGAAAGTCACCACCAGTCACACAGAGAGCTGTCCCCATGTCCCCAGACCCGCTGTCCGGACCAGGCTGCACCAACATCTGTTATTCAGGGCTCTGAGTTTCAAGCTTTCCAATTATGTTGGCAATGTACCCACAACACTTTAAGTCTAATTCAGGACACTGGGTCATAAGTCTGCCTGTACCTATGGCTTCTTCAAGCTCGGTTCTTTCCACTTCTCCATTGAACTGGCAGCCCACTCTTCCTGTCATCGCAAGAAGGGCCCTGGAAGCTGCCGCAGGGAAATCCCTCCCTTATAAGCAACCAGGAGGAAGACTATAAAAAAAATCTACATAATCCCAAACACATGGGTGAGGTGGTAAAACCCTGACACTGCCCCAAGCACATCCGCCAGCCCACAGAGCAAACACCGGGCAGCCAGCCCATGGAGACGATGGACAGCGCACTGAGGTACCAAAACCGCTTTGTTCCCATTTTTCTAAATAATCACCTCAACATTTTCGGTAACCACAGCACTAACTGTATCCCCATGATTGTAGCTTTCAGCTTTGGTTTTCAAATATGTAAAAACAATCTATGAAAATGCTGGCTAAGGGTTCTCAATCTGCCCCAGATACTGAGAAATGCAAAAAAAAAACCATTCAAAAGTCAGATGAAAGGACTACAAAAATGCAGGCTATTACATCATTTGTTGTCTTGTGAATTTTTAGTTTAATGTTCAGCTTGTCATAAATAAATCTGATTGTTTCATGTTTGAAGAACGTACTCTTACTATGCTTGCATCAGCATCTGGCAAGAAAATCATCATTTCTTTGTACAAATCAAATTCCAAATAAGTTCTCTCAGAGAAAGACATGCGGTGCTACACATTAATACTGTATTAGGAATATTCTGGGTAGTCAATTCAATTTAATTGTATTTATTTTGCCTCAGAGAGGAGGTTAGAAGTGTTCTCTGTCTCACTTTTTTAACGGCTGCTGTCTTTATATTTAATTTAGGTCTGTCCTTGGGCTTGTTTCTGATAATTAGTCTCAAACACTTCACACGTGCAGCAAGAACCAATGAGCCTTCATCTCCTTCACACCCTCTGATGACGGTTCCTTCCCACACAGGCAATCTGCAGGAGACCCTGGAGAGGAAGAAGGTTTTGGACACTGTCCAGAGGATACTTTGACATGAACCGTGAAGATGAGACTCCTGATTAGCTGAAGCTAAGTGGATATGGTTAGCTTTATCATTATTTGGATTGGAGCCGGCAAAATAAATGGGGTCATGATTTTGTTTTCTCTTCCTTTTAATCTTTTAATTGAAGTTCTAAACACCCTATAGCATTGAAACTTTCAAAAAGCAACTGCTATTACCAGGTGTCAGCATGGCTTGAAACTTTCTCTGCATGCTCCTGAAGCCTGTGGTGCTTTGGAAAGGCAGGGACAAGGGGTAACTGCCCTGGACCACACAGGGCTCAGACCTGCAACCAGATCTCTGGGCATTGACCCAACTCAAATGTGCAACTAAGATCGTGTTTGGTTTGTTCCACCTATACGCCGCAGCTCCTCCCACTTCTGTGTCATCAGCAAACTTACTGAGCAATCCCTGAAGTCCTGACTCTAACGAAGACATTGAAGAGCACTGGCCCTAAGATGGATCCCTGTGGAACCCGCTAGCGACTGGTCACCAGTCTGACATCACCCCCTTTACTAGAACCCTTTGAGCTCAGCCCATCAGTCAATTGCTCACCCACTGCACTGTGTGTTTACCCAGCTGTGTGCTGGACATTTTGTCCAGGAGAAGACTGTGAGAGTATCAAAGGCTTTACTGAAATACAAAAAGACCACACTGACAGTGTGGGTAACCTTATTGTAGAACAAAATTTTGTTAAGCAGGACTATCAGTGTGAACCTGTGCTGGCTGGGATCAATAACTGCATAGTCGCTCAGATGCTTTTCAATAACTCCCAGAACAATCTTCTCCATGATTTTGCCAGGCACAGAAGTGAGGATGACAGGCCTGTAGTTCCCCAGGGTAACCCCTGTGGCCCTTCTTGTAGACTGGAACAACGTTTGCCAGCTTCCATTCTCCTGGGACCTCTCCACATTCCCAGGAGTGTTGAAAAATCACAGAGAGTGGTCTTGGTATGACATCAGCCAGGTCTTCAAGCACCCTTGGATGAATCCCAGCAGGCACCATTGACTTGCAGGGATTGAGCTGCAGCAGCAAATCCCATACAAGTTCCAGACTGATCGGGAATTTATCGTTCTCACAGCCATGGTTTTCTAACCCCGGGTTACGGGGGCCCCCAAGTCTATCATCGGTGTTGAAAACCGAGGCAAAGAAAGCATTAAACGTCTTTGCTTTGTCTATGTCCTTGTTAATAACATGACCATGTCCATCAAGTAATTGGCCAATGTAATTTCTAGTTTGCCTTTTGCCATTAATATACTTTAAAAAGCCTTCTCCTAACAAGACCTGTAATGATATATCAAATTCTGTGTTTTCTTATAATTCAAATAAGCTTATGAAGCTTAACATTCTGGTATATGAAGCCATCTAACAAAGACGGTGCACAGTAGTTTAGTTTAGGGATACAGAATAAAATCACCACAAGCCTGAATTTAACTCTTTTCCTACTTGCATGCGCCTCAGGACACCCCAAACCTACTGGGAGCTCCCTCTCCAGCAAAGGCAGCGCAGCCGCTGCAGCTCTGGGAGCTCCCGCGGTCATTCCATTTATCCCTGCCAGGGGAACAAACACAAGACCTTTGCGCTGTTTCTGATGGTCCTGCCACAAGGACAAATTCCAGGCTAAGAACAAACTCCAGATCATTGCTGCCTTGTCGGGCTCCTCAGTAGAGCCGAATCTTGAAGGTGTGTCCAGAGTATCAGCTTGAATGTGACTGCTGTTTTGAGGGTTGAAAACCAGAACATCTCAAATTCCTGTGTTAGAGAGGGAAGTAACTTGTGCAATGGATGACAGGGTTTGATTTCATGAGCTGCAGATCTCATCTGCTCTAAAGCGTGCTGCTAGTGATGTTGTGGTTTTGTGTTCAGCATATTTTAACACAGGCACAAAACAATCACCCTGTAAAAATACAATAACGCGTCACTTACTGGTGTTGTGGTCTATGTAATAAACTCCAACCTGAGGGTCATAAGCTTCTTCCCATCCTAACGGCAATTCATCACTAATGCAGTCCGCAAAGGTCAGTGGTTTAGTATACCTGAAATGCAAAATAATATTTAGGATGAATACACGAACACTCCTACCTGTCTATTCCAAACAACTGACCAGTAAACAAGTGCCACAGGGGCTTCGGTATAGAAAACAAGGAAAGTTGAAAAATATTTTAAAGCCTTTATTCTTATCAAATAATACTCCACAAACCCTTCCCTCTCTTCATGTGAGGTTACAGCAAGATGAATTTGTTCTGACAGAGCTCCCGAGCTCTGCCCGGCCCCGTCAGCACTCATGCAACAAAAGAACATTAAAAACTTTGCCAGAAACAATCCCCATCTCCCAGCTGAAAGAACAAGACTGTTTGCGGGCAAGTCCTGTATCAAAAATACGTAGGCAAGAAGGGAGAAGATGAGAAATACAATTTGCATAGCATGAATAATTAAACCAATAGCAAGTGCTGAGGACTGTGGGACTACTCGTCATACAACTCCACTTATCTGCGTTGCAATATGTTCTGTTTCATTAATGACAAACTAGATTAGTTTCTCAGTATCACAAAAATGCGTAACCCGCCCAGTCCAAACGCAGCAGTACTGCACTGCCGCTCTGATGAGTTCTGCTGTTACAGACCACAGTCAGCAACACCCAAAGGCTCCTATGGCTAAAAGCAAGGCTCAGAGTGCCCACAGGTCTGATTCACCAAAACCCAGGCCCCTTCCCTCCCTTGGACTCTGGCCTAACGCACTATCATCCCCAGAACTTGGGACTGCTTTCACCAGGGAATGCAAACTTCGATGCTCCAAAGTTTAACGCTGAACTCATAAAGCTTCTGCTCAGCTTTTGTCCAGTCCTGTTTCTCTAGAAGAGGCCGAATTCCTTCTAGATGTGCTCAGAAACTGCCAAACTGCAGAGGAAGCCAGGACCAAGCAAATGAAGGATGTTTATTCCTATTTTTCATATGAAGTGTAATGCATGAACCATATACAGCCAGTTCTTTCAGCTGGAGTTTTGGAGAAAGTTGAGAAAAGGTGAGGCAGGATCAGCTTGCTACAGCAATGACATAAGCCACCTGGAGACTGGCCAGTTACCAGGGCTCAGAAAGAGAGAATAATTTCACCTTTGGGATTCAGATTTTCAGCATATCTCACATGGAGCACCCACCACCAAGCACAGACTAGTGCTGTCCTCCCCAGCTGACCCTGAGCTTGCAACCATCCCATTTGTGCAGAGGAGTAAGTATTCATTAAAGGAGAAATCTGTCATTCAACTAGCAAACAGAAGGGTAATTAGTTTTAGGATTAAGAGAGTAATTCCATTTATTACAGACAACATATGTCATACAGCTATTTCCCCAAATAACTGCAGCTTCATAACCGAATTAGTTACTCTTCTAAACTCCTTTCCCTTGCTGTTGTGGGAAAAACTGGCACAAATCAAAGCAGCAATGCTACAATTACAGATGAAAGCTGCAATATGTTGTGTAGCCAGGCTATGAACAAAGCATAAAAAGAGAAAGATTATTTCCTTGTTTTAAGATATGATTTTAGGGGTTGTTATGCAGACTGAGATAACTCAATTTTCCGGAAGGGGTCCAGAATCAAGCATCTCCCTAAACATACTCAAAATGTAGCATGCTGGATTAAACGAGCCAAAGGAAAAGTTTCTTTCTCATAGCAAGACATGATCTAGTTAGT
The DNA here is from genome assembly GCF_037038585.1 of Patagioenas fasciata. Taxonomy (NCBI): domain Eukaryota; kingdom Metazoa; phylum Chordata; class Aves; order Columbiformes; family Columbidae; genus Patagioenas; species Patagioenas fasciata. The sequence goes on along the minus strand of NC_092533.1, from coordinate 14,839,653 downwards.
GTATTATTTCTGCATAAAACAGAACTGTTTCTGCATTTGGGAAGTTAAAGCTAGGGCATATCTGCAGAGCTATTTCTTTTGAAACACCTCCTTTGCAATTCACAAAGCTTTCCAGCAGCCTCGGAAAAAATCTCATCAACTCAGTCAAAGCACAGTATCATATAATAGGTGCTCTCTGTAGCTAGACTCAAAGTGGCAATCTAGAAAAAGGAACCCCTTTCACCCACTGTGCTTATAACTAAGGAAAGAATTCCACAACATTATTTATGCATTCCTTACCCACCTCTGTTAGGGAAGCCTCCAGATACGTTCATGCAGCTTTCAGAAGAAAGCAATGAGCCCAAAAGTTCAGAAAATCCTGACTTTGACTTCTGATCTCCAGTCACAGGGGGAAAACTTAAAGTCTGCAGGCACAGTATTTTTTATTAAACCCAAGTCTAGTCAAGAGAGACAGCTTGCAGACACAGGAGTTTGTACCTTCCAGCCACGCTCGCTTTGCTCTCTAGAGCATCAGTCAGACCAGAACTACCCCTGAAGTGCTTCATCTGCCCTGAACCTGGAGGCTAAACCTGGTGTGGAGTTCCCACAAAAGAAACCAGCTTCAGCTAGAGAAGATATTTGTAAATTAGAGCCTAACTCTGGCCTTCTAGCTCACCAAAAAGTAACCCACATATTTATCTCATATCAAGTCACCTTCATCTTACCTGTGAATGCCCTTCCCTCATTAAGTGTAAATCAAGGTCATTTTTATGAACACCTAGGGTTTTGAAAAAGACACAGCAACCTAGGTATTTTCTTAGTTTTCAATATGTTATTTTTTTTTCATTTGATTTCATTCAAGAAATTCAAATTTACTGGAACAACTGCATTTGCTCATTAGGACACCTGGAAACCAGGTACCCTCAGCAACCACCACACACAGCAGGTCAAGGGCATCGTTTCAGAAACTACTCCTGACAATAGAGGTAAAAGACAGGAGCATCACGCAGCTTCCTAACCTGAGGAGTACCTTACGGTACCTCGCTCATGCCCCAACCAGCAAACGCATCAAGACACTTCCATCTTCCTGAAATGTTTGGCCCAAATAGCTCAAGCATTTGTACAGCAAATGATGGTCAAATCCTGCTCCCATAGTAGGAAATAGAAAGTTACTTTCCTAGTTCTAGTTTATAGGTTGCGTAATTGTTAAATGAGAAGGGTTTCTATATTTCTTAGAATTTTCGATCTATCACTTTCTGCTGCTTTCACAGATAAAACTGGAAGCCAATGTTATGTGCAAACATTATTAAATAGAAACTTGCTCATCTCAGATTCAGAAAGCCTTTCTAAAGTCTTTAACTCCACTGTTGTCAATCAAAAACCTCATTACACAGGAATCTGAAGGCAAATAATCCTTGTATAACAAGGTTTTGATTGACAGAAGGTTTGTTAAACACGGCTGTAAGATCACAGAGGTTCCTGACACAAGCAGATGGGTGAACGGTGCCACTTACAAACCTGGAGCTGATACTACAAAGGTAACAGAAATCAATTTTGAACTTCTTAAAAGAGGAAACGTGATCTTCGTAATTATTGGATTTCAATGCCAATTGGTGGCCTACAGCAATCCCCCACACAGCTGTTTAGTTCGGCTCATGGCCGGGAGTCCATACGTGCATGTACATGTATGTGCAGACAGCAGGGCGCTTGTGTCACCAAGACGTAAAGCATTTACAAACGCACAGTGGATTGCCAAATTCCTATGCTGTATGCAAACCTGCTTAATCCCTATGTTTGCAAGGTTCCTCAAACCCCATAATACAGTGAAGCCATTTAAACAGTAGAGCCTTATTTCAACCAGTTCAGTACAGATCACATGCCCTTAAACAAAATCCTTCATGGCTGTATACAGGTGAAAGTACAGACCAGGGGATTTCCTACCGTGTACGGTACTGATAGCAGCGGCCCAGCGCACAGGGACAAAGGGAGTGCCCGGATCACTGGGGACCTTCATGCCAGCTCCTCGCACAGCCGCAGCATTGGCCACCAAATCCCAGCAGCCTCCCAGCTACACAGTGAGGGTACGAGCCACACAGGGTTCGTGGCCAAGAAGTCAAGCAAGACAACAAAATGATGAGTTCCGGCAGATATTCCCACTCATATCATTTCTCTTACAAAACCAAATAATTATTAAGCCCAGCATTTCATGGAAGAAGCTTGGAGACAGGTTTTGCTTTCAATGGCTTCAACTTAGATTTTTTTTTTTCATAGCATTTCTTCATTTCTCATTCGAATAAAACTCAGTGCTCATTATGTGCCAAGATGTGCTACACAGACCAGGATAGAGAACAGGCTAAAAGCACCTGCATTCCAGCTGTGACGCCAGGGTAGCTGCACACAAGATCCCCAGGGGTCTGAGTTGTGAGGAACCTGTTAATGGGCAGAGCTCCTGCTGTAACTCAGAAGGCTGCTGCAAGAACCAGCGCCAGGAGCCTCAGCACAATGACATACAAGCTTCTTTGTTTTTAATGAGGTCATCTCATTCTCAAGACAGACTATGATTATTTTTAAACTTCAGCACAGAAAAACCTACCACTTTGCAGACAATTTTTCTAGGACTACAGCAATCTCCTCCTCACAAAAGCTTTCAAAAATAGACTCCTACACATTTATTACTCAGCTTGGTGATCCAGCCCTCAGACACACCAGGGCTATCCATCACTATAGTAACTGTTTTCCCTAGGAGCATCTTCTCTCAGCACAGTGAGAGCTGCCCTGGGGGGCTGGAGGTGTGGCAGCGATAAGCCCGTTTTGTGATCTTGCTGGCAAAGCTTTCCTCGCCCTGCCACCACACACCTGGGCACGATGAAACACTCTCTGGGATTCCTACTCCAATTGTAATTCAGTGGAAAGGTGATGAGGACAGCTCACGTCTGACAGTCAGGATCCTCAGCAGGCAGCTCGCTGCCAAATGACACCCTTGGTCGCACCAAAGCCTCAGCAGCTGCCACGGGTTTAGAAAGAGAGACCGTCACACCGAGGGGACAAGTAATTCAGAGCCACCATGAGCACATCAAAACTGTGAATGGGAAAGTGCTTCCCAAGTAACACAGAGAAGATTTCAAGAAGTGACCACAAATTTGGGAAGCTTCCTAACTGTGCTCCAAGGAATCTGATGACCGGTCAAATGAAAGACTTCAATGTTTTGGAAGCCAGACATTATTTTAAGACCCACACAAAGGCACAGTCACCCTGAACTTCTAGTTACCCCAAAGAGGTGAGATTTCAATGACTATCAGTGTGTATGGCATTGCAGTCGAGTTCTGATCTTGCTGTGATAAAGGGTAACTGGGAATAGAACTGTCGACCTTACAGTAAAAATGGGATCAAGTCTGAGAAAAACAGCTTATTTGAAGTTATTGCCGTAAACAAGTTTGCTTAAAGTACAACCTAAACATCACCAATAGCAACACCCTAAAAAAAACCCCAATACAACACTTCAAGCAACTCAGACCGCAGAGCTGTTTTCAGAAGTGGTTTCCTTCGTTGCCATGGTTATCGGGCATCTTCCCAGCCTCCCAAAGGTTCCTCATCTTGCATCTCCTCCTGGCCCCTGATACCCTGTGTATTGGGCCACCGCTGGGATAAGCAAGTCCAACATCTACCCTCAGAGCTTATTTTCCAAGCTATCTTAATTTTGAACAGTTTTATTGACGATCAAGAGCCCAGCAATATCCTGTACTGCTCTTTGGCCAGCACACGAAAATAACCCCTGCACCTCATTATGCTGAGTTGTTGATAACTGAGATTGAGATGTTGAGTTTTATGTAATTTGCTAATGTAGACCCTCTACTTCTTTCAAATGAGCGAGTAACATCCAAATTCTTTTTCTACAGTAATTAAGTCACATATTGCCCAAGGAGATACTACAAAAAACAGATCCAGAGGTACCAAAGACACCTGAAGTCAGGCAATAACCTATATTTCGAGTATTCCACACACAAACGCATTTATACCTTTAATAGTAATACATTTCTATTAGTCAAACAGATTCCTGGAAGTATTAAGCTATGTAATACACAATTTCCCACCCCACCAGCCACAACGAGCATGTATCAGCCTAACAGTTTGCTGCTTGCTTGTTCTGTTCATGTTTGAAAGGGCCTGCATGTTCATAGGCTCTTCTTTGCACACACTGACAATCTGCTTCGCCCACGCATTTCTTTTCAGTACAGATCATTTACCCCTGGAAGCAAAGAACTACTAAGTTATTACTTGCGAGAAGACTATCAAAAACCACTTACAGATTTTAGATCATTCCCAGCGATTAACAAACTGGTTCTGCTAGCAGGAGAAAGGCAAGAGGTCAGTCATACCTTCTTAATCACTCAAATGCAAAATTCCTGGGATAGTTCAAAGTTAAAAGGTCAGGAAATGGGAGTTGAGGCTTCTCACAACATTAACTTGCCTGCCAGCCTGTATATCCTGCATGTTTTCCTGAGCCCATTAAGCAGAAAAGATATAAAAGAGTAAGGTACAACTTCACGAGAACAGTGCAGTACTGCTAAACTAAAAGCATGCAAGAGTTGGAATTTAATCGTGCAAGTAATTCAAACGTCTTTAGTTCTAAATAGCTGAGACTGTTTTTTTTTAAGTTTGCCTTCAGTTCTCCTAGGATGAGAAGCAGCCTTGGCACCTGCACAGCCTGAGCAGACCAACTAACACCAAGTCGGCTCTCTCTTCACTCGCAGGTTCGGCTGTTCTCGAAGAAGGGTACTGGTCACTTCCCAGGAAGGAGTAAATTGTCTCCTAAACATCCCAACAGAGTAGTTAGACTAGTTTATTGACATATTTGAGAGATTATGAACTGGAAGGCTTGTCTCTGTTCTTGAAGCCTGCACTCCTACTTCTCTGAAAGGCTGCCTGTGGCGTGGGTGGCAGCAGTTTACATTGGCAAGATGCCTCGAGATAAAGAGGTGTATAAGACAGACTCCCTACCACAATAGAGCTCCTATAGCAGGGAACCAATAGCTACTGTCAGAAAAAGGCAAATATTTGAGATTTTGGCAATGAGGTAAGTACTGAACAATTGCTGTAGCTCAACATTCAGGAACACATTATCCCTTGGCCGGTGGCATGCAGGGACAGGTAGTGCTGACAGTCTGGGTGTCTACAAAGGGGAACAGATTCGTGGTTCACCCCACAACCTGACTTCATCAGGCACTGAACTGCCACTTCACGTATGGTGATTAAAAACCTTAATTCTTCAAGAAGCAATGCATGCTGCTATATTTCTTCCTAGCATGTTTCATCTCTACTGTGAAAAAGAGCAGGACAGCAATACCTCCTGTGACACTGCTAGCTCCTGTGCCCTTCATTCACATGGTGTTTGAAGTGGGAAAACAGACAACTCTGGGATAGAATTGCTGGACTCACCTGTGCTCCTGAGTCTACCCAACATACAAATGAAGCACTGCTAGTATGGAAGTGCATTTAGGGGACAGGGAAGTGCAGGAGGCTTGTTTTACATGCACATTGTATGCTGCTCCCTGGTCCACCTGCTAGCATTGGGCTAATTGCTAACTCCATACAGCAGCTTTAGTAGGACTGCCTGCTTGCTGTTTATGCACTATAAACATTCTTACAGAGTTATACAGCTATTTGATGTTCCCAACCCCAAACAGCAACACTAGCAGGCTCTTTGTTCTGCATCACCTGCAGAACACAGCCCAGGTGAGCAGCTGGGCATCACCACAGCTGCTGCTGTTCTGTTCCCCAAGACAGATCAGCTGCAGCCACTTTGCTTTTATGCAATCCCTACATGGGTTCTGGAAACCTTGCTTCACTGCTCTCTGACCTGACAGCTGCCTGTCAACTTGGAAATCTTGTCCAGATAGAGCTGAATCCAGCTACACATGGGAAGCCACCAAGACAAGGCAACCCCAAAGGGGTCCAAGTGCAGCCACGGGAGGACATGAGCCCCTTCAATGCTGCTGTAAACTCAGCAGTTCCAGGTATGAACAGGAATATTTCTGGTGCCTTGAACTACAGGAGATGCCTGGTCAAGATCTTGGAGCAGCAGAGAACAGAGAAGAACAAAAAACCTTCTAGTTGCAAAGCAACGGTGTATTCAAGATACTGAACATGTACTAAAGAATAAGCATTGCCCTGCAAATGGTAATTCATGCCACATCCTCCAAGAGGGGCAAACCAAAACTGTGTCAACAGACTCAGCCTTGCGGGTTAGTACTGAAGACAGCCTTTGGAGACTCGGGCATGGCACCTCACCAGCTCCACAGAGGAGAAAGCCCAAGTCACACTACATTCTGCTCATGGATACAGCAACTGCTGAAGCATATAAGCAGCTGGAATTCATAATATCAGCTTTACTATCTACTACTGTTGCTATTACTGTTGATGCAATGCCTTCTCAGTTCCTGAAAAGTCATAATGCATAAAAATAAACAGAAAAGTCAAAACAAGAACAGATGTCGAGAACAACCTCAGGAGAATAAAGGTTTAGGAGGTTTAAAGAGTTAGAAGCATAAGAGAAGGTCTAAAGCTAACTGGTTTGGTACCTTTTTCATCCAAAGTAGCAAAGCCTTGATGTACTATGTAGTTAAGGCACAAAAAAATCATTCCAAACTGCACATTTATAGAGAGAACTGTACAAAGCACAAAACACAGCTCAGCACTTCACACACTGCAAGGGAGTCAATACAAATCAACAACTATTGAAGTTTGTTCAGCGATTTGAGAACAGTAAAAATGAGATTTGCATCATTAAATGAGTTTAATTGATTTACTCTTACAAACATCATTTATTTCGAATGCTCCATTATCAATACATTTTGCCAACAGATTAAATTTGTGTTAACACAGAAGTTATGACACCACTTGCTCTCTGCATCCCCCTTCCCCGAGCAGCCTGCGGAAGGTCTGCACACCCAGTGATCTGCACAGGGAGAAAGAACACAGCTCATCTGCAGAGCCACAGGCCAGAGATTGGGGACCACAGCTCAGCACGCCGGGGGGGCTCCTTCCCTCCTCTGCACAGAGTTTATACAGGCACAGGTAAAATAAAGGAGTATTCCTAACGCTTTCTACATTGGTGTAGGAGACTGAGAAAGCAGACGGTAAACCTTGAATTCAGCAGAAGTTTCATTAACACTGAGTTGCCTCATCTCCTGACCAGGAACAACATTTTAGTCTCACTCAAAATTTTAAACAATTGAGACAAATCCCAGAAGTAACATATTATTTTTCAGAAATCAAGGGAAAACTCCTTATGAAAAATTAATTTCCCAAGACTGTCTACAACTCAAATATTATTGCAGGGAGTATTATCTGAGGATCTCAATGAATACAAGCTCACGGATGTAATTGGTTTCAATTGTTCAAAGAGGATGTAAATAGAAGGGCTCAACAGTTACATACAAGCAATAAACAATATTCTGATCACAAATTCTAACTAGCTGCAAAAAAACCCCAAGGTGTCGCCTTCAAATGTGTGTGAAAGTGTCATCTTTTGCCATGGGGTAACTGACAGGTATTTCGCTGTAAAAGGCTTGTGGAGAAGACACCGCTATATGTTTTGGCCAGAGCCAGTTAATCAAGATTCTACCCAAAGCAGTGTATCATATTTTTTTAAGTATCCAACAGACTTTTACAGACATACCAGATATCAAAAGCTTTTCAGTTATTCCTCAGTTCCAAATACACAGCATTTCTTTCCACTAAGCAAAGACTCGGCAGAGGTACCACTTCATCACTGCTGCTCACACCTCATGGTCTAGGTATGTGTCAGAGACACACCTTACATAGTCTTACTATTAATATTTAGCCATTATTTTACTGCAGCGTATGAGGAGAGAGCACAGGGACCTCCTCCCCAAGGAACAATCTTCCTCCTTCCAATATACTCTGGCGAAGGTGACTAAAACTACCTTAGATTAATTGTTCGTGTCTTTCTGATATCGCTGTGTCCCTCCTTCTCCCATCCCCACTTCTTCCTCCTACACAGTAAAAACAGGTGTGTAAAACTCATTTGGACCTTGAAAGATTATCAAGTCCTGACAGCAAAGTCAACCACTCTAAATCTCTTTGGAAGCAATAAAACATACTTTGAAATATTTCTCATAAGAGAAATACTCTAAACAAAAGGCATCAATTGTCAATGGGCTTTGCATATTTGCTTTGCTTCGGTGTGCTGACGCTTCTCACTGTTATCAAATTTGACTTTCTCCATAGTCAGTCTCTTGCTCTTCCAGAGAGCCAACTCTGTTGGCAAAGCTTCCAAACTTTGGCAAGAAGTGGTAACCTTCTTCCACATTTAAAAAAAAAAAAAAAAGAAAAGGTCAAATTTACAGCATTCCCTCTCAGAGAAGAGCAAAATATTGCAACATTTTATAAAACTAAATAAAATCACAGTAGCCCCTGAAGACTAAATTCTGGTTTTGGTGATGACATTATACCCTCACTGGCATCAATGTGATAGTACAGGAAAGAGTTTCAGCCCAGCGATACTGACCGTTCACCACTGGACGTGACAGAGCTAAGGAGAACATGCAAGACCTCCCATATCCACGTTAAGTGACTGAGATGCGGGTCCTTGTGAGAAGACAAGCAGCATCAGGTGGTCCTGCAGGCAGTTCACTCCTCAGAAACCCAGGTCACAAACTGCATTGGGAAGATGTGGGTGGGTTGGCATTTAACGCTCCTCTCCCCTCAGTTTCCATTGTCACTGAATGCCTGGCGGTTATCGTTTCATTACTAGCGGCTTCAAGGTTTATAATGATAGCCTGTCAAAAAAGGTAGCTTCAAGTCTCCAAAGGTTCTGTACCTCATTTGAGACCCTGGCTCATATGACAGCAGTGACACCTGCTTCAGTACCACCATATAATTGCTCCACGTTAGGAAGTGAAGGAGCTGAATTGCAACAGAACAGGCTGTTTCATCCTGGCCTTACAAGCTGAATAACTTCAAAGAAAAGAAGAATTGTTACATTCATCTTAATCAAGTATCATGGGAAGTGAAAGCTGGGCTTAAGGCATTGAGCTCAGATCAAGAAGAAAGCTGGCAAACAAGTCATAGAATAGAATCATTTTGGTTGGAGGAGACCCTCAGGATCATCGAGTCCAACTATAACCCAACTCTAGCTGCTCACCAGACTTTTGGTCACCACACTCACAGATGAGCTTTATTTGCCATGGAATCATAATTAAAACTGGTCCTCTCAAGTGGCCTGTCTTCTCCAGCCGCCAACCTTTGCCTTGCTACTGCCTTCAGACTCATTAGTACAAATAAATGAAGTGCATAGAAACAGTCAACTTTAGAAGCTGATCCCTTGGATTTATTCACACCCTCAGATCACAGCAACCTTGCTGTGGGACTGACTGCTCCTGTGGCCACTGGCGGGGTGTCCATCTCCTGTAGCCACGACAAGGAGCTGTTTGCTTAGCTCGGTGCAGCCGCAGCACTCGCTGTCAGCCCAGCCGGCGGAGGAATGTGCTTGCTGACTGCACCTTTTCATCTCGATAAGAATTCTCAAGGTCATGTTCGCTTCCCTCCCGGCTCCTCCCCAGCTCCAATGAAATCCCAAGCATGCAGCCCTGGGCCCTGCTATGCGTTCCCACCCTCCGCGTCTCCTGGACACCGGCACAACCTGCCGCATTCCTCCACAGCAGCACACCCCGGCCGCACCGCCCAGCCTTCCTACTCGCCCGCAGCCGGTCCCGGGCTTCGGCAACACCTCTCACAGCACCGCAGCTGCTCTGCCAGCAGCCCGTGTGCTGCAGGGTCAGGATAACTCTGCAAATGACGCTTGTGACCTCCAGGATTAACATTGCTGAATTAAATATTTCACATAAAACCAGGCTGCAGCCTGGGCCAAAACCTAATCAAACTCATGGGGCTCTGGTTGCACACGCTGAAGCACATGGATGCACATGGATGCACGGTGAGCCTGTTTTCAAGGGTGCTACATGGAGGCTGCCTTTGGGGACAGCTCCTGTCACCCTGTCCCCACAGCCCAGAGTGGCCAGCCAAACCAGCTGGGCAGCCAAGGGCTCAGAGGAAAGGCAGAGGAGATGGTGCCAGGGCTGGGGAGCCCCTCTCCTCCACGCACCAGCCATCAGTGCATGGATACAACAGCTTACAGACCCACAGACATGCCTCACACCACATAAGATTTTGAGATAACTACTGAAGAATCATACATGCTGCCTGCTTACAAAGCCAGCTAATTATACAATCTGTTAAGCATGTATGCGCGCACAACAGTGCTTTGAGCCATTAGAGGATGGGATTTATACTTCACTGCACGCATCTTGCTCTTTGTGAGTGCATGCCTGGATACGGCCAAAATGAACACAAGTATCTGGAATGTCTGCAGCTTGCCAGCCAGCGCATCTGAATACAAAGCCGAGCCCTGCGAGAGTGACTGCTGTGCCTGACCCCCAGTTGCTTCCCCAGCAATGTTTAAAACCCTTATTCCCTTATCCCGCCCCTCGCCATCCCACCCCCCCCAAGCATGTCAGCGAGGAAAAAGCAGCAGTGCAGGTGAGGAGTTGTGGAGACAAAGAGCCGAACACCAGAGCCAGTGGCTGTCCTGGTTTAATCCCAGCAGAAGGGCCCTGGCCAGGAGGGACCTTGGCTCCTGGGGCAGCAGCCACTCGATGGCCAAGCTCAAGCTGATGAAGATCCCTCTCGCAGGTGTTTGCCAGACAGACAACACCACGGCACTTTATGCATTGTCACATAGCCTGATTATTTCATGTAAATTCCAAACCAGAAGGATTTCAAGCACTTTGCGCATAAGGCACAAAATATTATTCGGGGCTTTGTAACGAGTCAAGTCACACCGCCTCCATTTTCACATGTTGCTCGTCCCTGCAAGTCAGCGGAAGCAGCAGAAGGCACCAATTTTAAGAGTTTCAGATTTGTCCTGGAAACCATGCATTGGTCAAAGTAAGCTCTCAAAATCTAGCAGAGAGCACACAAGCCTAGCAGGGTGCAATAGGAAATCACATCTCTTTATGCTGTATGAAGCCTCAGCACCTGCTCACGTATAACAGGGTGTTTTCTCCCCTTCAGTTTTCAACATAAGGATGAAACCAGGAAGAGAAGATGCTGTAGATACCCCTGTGCTCCCTTCACAAAACAAGCCCTCCTTGTAGAGCAACCTAGCAAACAAGTCACAGGATCTGCAGGTGCTTTAAGGCACATGACATTTCACACTGAGATTTTCCTTGTGGGGCACGGAATGCCCCAGGTTACCAGGGACATCAGGCAGAGCACACCCTCCTGTCCAAGAGGAATGGGCCAAGAGGCAGCATTACTTTCCAAAAAGCCACACTTAAAGGCCAAGTTAATTAGCAACTCAGTCCCTATCTGCAGCTCTTATGCATCCACCTTGCTCACACAAGGAAGTACTAACAAATTTGACTATTTGAATTACCACCACTGCATTTCCAACCTAACACCTCCAGAAGCAGATGCTCATATGTCGAGAGATGTCAAATTCCAGAACAGGATGTCTCTCTATACATTTAGGTTGTTCCCATCTCCAGTTACCTTAACAGTACCTGTCCTTGAAATTTGGAGACCAAGGTTCTGAAAAACAAATTATTCCAGAGTCAGCCTTTCCTACGCAAAATTGAAACCCTGTATAGCTGACATTGTCAGAAACACATCCTTGTCCAGCTTATCTCAGTCATGTTTTCCCTTCTTCCACTCATCCAAAAGAAAGGAAAAATGTGGTTGTTTTTTTCAGTGTAACACACTATTTTTTTCCAAGATCCCTCAATAACATTATTTTTTCCATAACAATCAGTTTTTGTAACACTTGTAGCTGGCAAAGCGTAAGAAGCAGCCAAATGAGTAAAAATCCTATTTCAAGTCTTACTCAGTGAATTGTAGCAAGACACTTCAGGTAAAACCAAAGTAACCGAGGAGGTGGGAAGTGTAATAGGAACCAGACCTCTGGGGGTACATAACACACCCCTGGAAGGGAGTTTGGGGCACACAGAGCCCACACACCGTTCGCTGCTCTCCAACCAAATTACACCAGGCACCCTGCAAATTATCAGCTGCCTGATCCAGCCTCAGCTGTAGCTTGTTTATAACTTACTGAAGCTGTTAGAATATGACCATCACTGTTGCTCAGGGCAATTACCTAAAATATCTCAGCTATTCATTTCCATTCTTCTTTTTATGTCGAAGCTCTGTTTAACGGGTCTGACATTGTGCCTTACAGCACCATGTATCTGGTCTTAAGTAAGCCACCACGAGAGCTCACGGGGTTGAAATGTGCTGCTTAACTGAATACTACTTCACCATCAGCATCCAAATGAGATGCAATTCCCACGCCAGTAATTTTTTCAGCAAGCAGTTTATTGGTTTTGTTGATCTCTATCCAAAAAATGGTCTACATGATCAATGCAGAACCCTCAACAAGTATTTTAACTTACTCCTATCAGCTCAGCTAAATAAATCATTATCCATAGTTCTCCTTGTCTGCAAAGACTTAAGTTGAAATTCTCTGGCAAACTAAATACTCCTGTTGCCCTTGTCTAGGATGTTTAAGCTCACTACAGACTGACCCAGAGAATCAACTTGCTCTCAGTTTCCAGAATCAGTGATAAAACTGCAGGACTATTAAAAACACAGACCTTACTGGCAGATGTCTTTGAACACTTCTCCTTTCCATTAATAATGTCCTTTATTCAATGTCCTTCTAATAATTGCCAAATCAATGGCATAAACAGATGCATCAGCTGTTCCAGACCAGAGAAGACAAAGGGTAAGTCACACTGCAGAAGCTGCAGTGCTTGGGCTGAATGAAATATGACATCAACATTCTCTCTAACAGCATTTTGAGGAAAATGTTAAGTGTTTGCTAGGCTCTCAAGCAACCAGATGCTGAGCAAGGCCAACAGGCAGGTAAAATTGTGCCTTCAGTTATGCATGCAGGAGATACAGGGAGGACATCCAAAAAGAGGCACACACCTTTGCAGGTGTCACCTTCACAGCATCACAGCAGATGGAATTACAGCCCCCAGCACTGAGAAAGCATCAATCTGATATTTAAGCTGTTTGCTTTGAAGGACAAACTCTGAATGCCACGGCTGCCTGGCTGAACCCCTGCTCAGCACCCACAGTGCCAGGCAAGCCCAGCACAACCGCACCCACCGCAGCTCCAGAGCGAGCCAGGACTGTCAGGGTACCCACGCTTGGCAGGAACCAGCCCAGCAGGTCACTGCTGCAAAAGACAGTCTGTGGGTCATTCCAGCTTACTGCAGCAGCAGAAACCGCGTCCAGAAAAAGGGGGAGCAGTTTTCTGTGTGCTCACCAGCTCAGTGAGGGGACCATGTGCCCCAGGGCTGGAGGAAGGGCCACCTCCGGTGGTGGGATGGCTTGGTGGTTCCCCAGCCGTGCCAGCAGGAACGAGCTCAGGCCCACAGCCAGACCCGCAGCAGCACGAGAGGTGAGATGAAATGATGCGCTACAGCCACAACCAAGCTCTAGGGCAAAGCTTTTTAGTTTTTCCACCAGTAAATGTACAAGTGGTTACAATACTGTTCACTGCACTCTTTTGAGATGGATCCAGAGGCAATTTCTTATGGTTACTAAAACAAGATGAAAAAAAACCCAAACCAAACCACTACAAATTCACATCCCATCCAGCCCCTTACCTGAGCAGTGCTCATTTAAGAAGTGAGGTTTGTTAATAAATTAATCGCTTCTATTTTTCCTTATTAACATATAATACACAACACTGGCATGAAACAGGCTCACACGGCCTCCCAGCAACCAGAAACATCACACCTCACACCTCAGCCATTCCCCAGTCTGCACGTGAACGGCTTAATGGGTTAAGTATTCACCATATAAAGCCAAGAAGTCACCTAGTCTGGGTTCAGTTTCAGACTGGGTTTGTTTACCCCAATTTTGTCCTTTCTATGGAAAAACCAATTTATATTCTTCCAAGTACCCAGTGCTGCATTTCCATTCCCTTGCGTGACTAGCCATCAGCTTAGACACACTGATGCTCTGACATGGCACACGATAGCAAATCCTCAGTGCTCATTGTAAAAGCAACAGCTTTCCACAGTTACCTTGAAACGTTATTTCAAATCAACCAAAGTAAAGCTTTGTAGTGCAGAGCCCCCAGGCACCAAGGGGACATCACCTCTGCTACATGCCTCCCTCATCACAACGCAAGACAGCAACAGGGAATCCAGGGCTCTTCTCTGATCACCAAGGAGCAGAAACTACCTGCGACCGAATGAGAAAAACAAGTAAACAGGACTAAAAGGGCAATTTGTTACACCTGTGCCAGCCAGAAAAATGCATATAAAGTCCTTAGTGAATTGAGTGCATTGCCCTGTTTTGTTGTTCGGTTGAATCAAAGCATCCCAGAAGTGGGCAGTTACAAAACAGGAGCAGGAAAGCTAAATCAGACAAAACAACTTTCTTAAAAGAAATAACCTCAGTGGGGAGGCAAGAACATGAGAACCTAGCTGGCTTTTCCCATCCAGTATGGACATAGTATTCTTCCCAATGCAAACCTGATGCACAAAGGAGAAAGAGCTCATAAAGACACAACAAGGAACAGTTCATCAGGAGCGCCAGGAGAGAGCAGGAAGCAACACTTTGTGATGGTCCAGATAGGGGAATAAACCACAGCTTTCCCAAAGGACAAACTGAGAATTTAGGCCGGTGTAACCAAACGTACCTAAGTTCAGTTTTAAGAACTGAGGAGAACTTTAATCCAATAAACTCCAAACGGCATGGCAAGTGGCAAGTCCCAACCTTATCTTATCACAGCTGTACAAGAGGCATACACTGGTTTTCCATTGGGCTGCCTGTCAGTAGCTGTGCCATGTGCAGAAAATCATTTAGTCTGATGACTGAAGGGCAAAACAAACCCATCACATCACCCACCCTACCCAGACACTCCGTGCTGCCACCGAGCCCTCACCAGCCATAACACACCAAGCTGCAAGAAACAGTTATTCTATAGCAATATTGTTCCCCATGCATTATGTTCAAGGTATATACATTGTCTGTAATACTTTAAAGCTTTTGAAAACCAAAAACATCGGTAACAGTATATTCTTATTCATTGTTAATGTCAAATAAAGAAGTGAGGCTACAGCCTTTAGAGGCAATTCACTTCACTTACACAAAGGCTACTTCTTTCAACTCCAAGCTCTATTACTCTTCTGCCTCTTTCCTTACCTACAGGATATGAAAGTTTAGACAAAAGTATTTGACATTAAAATCATTTGAGAAAAAACATCCTAACAAGTTTCCAAGTCTATTTGCTTTAGCTTGATACACTTCACAATATTTCTTGTAAGCCTCTGCTTCACGTTTTGTTCAAGACTACTGATCATTCTAATAAAATAATGCCCAAAGCACACTGAAAATCTTTTAATAGAGTGAAAATTAGAGTATCAGATCTATTACCCCACCCATCCTTTCCCCTCCCCTGGAGAAGCATTAGAGCCTTCGGACATCTCATTTCAACAAGAAGGTTATTTAGTTCTAGAGTTTGCAGTAAAGTATTTAATCGCTAAAGGATTTGCAAATGACACATGAATATGCATGTAGCACTTCTCACCATGACATAAATCCTATTGTATATTTATGAATGGATTGCTTTGCCTCCAGCTTCTACATGTATACAAACAGAGGTTTTAATCTTCAATTCCATCCCCCCTCCCCTCTTTTTAAGGAGTTGCTTAAACAAATTTGCATTTTTGGAATCTATTATCTACAGTGTATTTCTTGCCCCGCCCCCCCCCCCCCCGGCTTTTTTTTTTCAAACTCTGTAAACCTCCTTCTCCCATCAGGCAAAATGCTTACTTTATGAAAGGCTTTTGAGACCTTATAAAGTATGGCCATAAGAGAACTAAGCAACAGCATTATACAGCTTAGGAGCGAGAAAATAGAAGCAACAACCACTGGAAAAGGGAGAGCTCTGAGCATCAGAGCTGGGAATACAAAGGCATGAAATGACAGGTCAACAGCTTGCCTTCGACTGCAAAGACAGGACTAGCTAATGGAAGTAAAGCCTCCATAAGCAACATAAATAATAAAACTCTTATTGTAAAATCCTTAATTCACACATTCTTAATTCATACTGACGTAACTCCATTAATCCCTACACCTTTCATCAGGTATCTGGTCTGGTTCAAAGCAGCATTTCAGCTGGTCTTCCACAAATTTGGCAAGAGGCGCTGCTGTCATTCAGAGAGGAGCCCAACTACAGAAGGGAATTCAAACAATAATGCCTTTAAAGGACATTGTTAAAATTATTTCATCTAGGTTATTTCACTGAAAATCTATTCTGTAATAAGTCTGATTGCAAAGGAACACTTACCAACACGCAGTGCTCCATCACAAGCAGATTTCCAAGCAGAACACTCAGACTGGTCTCATTTTTGTTACTACACAGCAAAACACTAAACACGGAGGAGTAACTGCATCAGCTGCCTTTGAGCTGACTCAAGACCCATAGCAACCCCACTAGAAAGGACCACCAGTCTATCTAAGCTGCTGGAGATGCACCACGACTTGTCAAACCACCATCCAAACTGTAGGAGCTCGTCTCTGGGAAGCAAACAGAAAACAAACCAGGAAGCCCTATGGGGCATTAGCTACAGACTACTGGACAAATAGGGAATAAAGATGAGAAAATTCAACACAGAACATTTGCTTCGGGG
Source organism: Patagioenas fasciata (assembly GCF_037038585.1). Classification (NCBI taxonomy): domain Eukaryota; kingdom Metazoa; phylum Chordata; class Aves; order Columbiformes; family Columbidae; genus Patagioenas; species Patagioenas fasciata. Next base: position 14,822,941 of record NC_092533.1, on the reverse strand, counting down.
ATAAGAGTGGCATTTACAAAGGACATGTGAAAACAAGCCTGAGTGGACGACTCTGTGTCACCAGTTCAGATGCAAATTTGCCTTTGCAAACTGAGATTTTTGTCCATGCAACCCTTTTGCAAGTGACCAAGCCAGGTTCCTTGGCCCGCATACCCCTCCCTTTCCACCCATGCATTCTTCTTCTAAAAAGAAATCTTAAAAAGGCAGTGAGGAGTAGAGCCCAAGTAGTACAAGAAATCAGGCAAGCAAACAACGTGTGCTTTAAAAAAGTGTTTATGTTCAAGTTATGCTTCCCTTAGCATCAAGCAAAGCCCATGATGGCAGATGCCCTCTAAACTGAATGACAAGTGAGCCAGCTGCATAAGGAACAAGTAGTGCCATACAATAGCCTCTGAATAATTAACAGATGACATATGACAGTAGATCTACCTTTATTCAGAATTACAGACCATCTCAAATGAAAAAGTATCACATTGATATTTGACATCCCAGACTCAGGTTAAATCTGGAAGCTTCTACATTCAAGCTTCAAAACAACAACAACAACAAAAAAAATACAAAACAAAAAACAAAACCCAAAAAAAACACACAAAAAAAAAAAAAAAAAGAAAAGTTAGGAAGTCTAAGATACCTTGCAAAACCTTGGTGCCACAGAAAGCCATGGGACATGGGAGCAGCCACGACATCTCACTTTCCTGCATATATAGGTTAAAATAAGGCAGAAATACACTCACTGAGGACTGTAAGGAGATCTCTTTATGGACAAATCTGCCTACTCGAGAACTAGCTGTTAAGCAGCCTAAAGCCTTCTATGTATGTGTCCACATAAGAATTAAATAGTATCTCATCAAGGCTACAGATTGTTTAACTTTGATGCTTAGATCTTACAGTGCGAAATACTTACTAGTGACACAAGAAAAGACAAATTACAAGTCTGGCTCGCTGCCTTGTGGGCTGACAAGCCATTCAGGTTAGCTGGATGCAGAGATGATTTCAAGGAATTTCAGAAAAATCTAAACAAGTGGGTAAACTGACAACTGAAGTGGAGAGAGATCAGATGCTGAGAAACATTGAATAATACAGTGAGCAGAAGAGTTCAACCTCCTTATTCTCTCAGGGTTAACACACACCACTAATCAAATACACCCAAGCATCACCACATACACGTTCCAACAAAAAAGTGTTCTAAGTGCTGATTTGATTTCAAGTTTAACCATGTCAAAGCTCCACAATACAAAAATGCTATTCATGTTAAGGATTCTTTTTTTAAAAACACAATTCAATATGAAAAGTTCACCTGGAACGCTATATACAGTACAGGTCATCCTAATTTAGATAAGTCTTACCTTTTTATCTTAGAAATACTTCCTTTTCATACCAAGTTCTTCCTTGAGAAAAGCTTCCATCTCCACTATACAGGAATTAAGAGCAACAGCAGTCAATGAAGCTGCATCATTAGCATCACTCCACTAGTCACATGGAGCATCTGGAAAAATCCTAAAGAGAGCACATAAGCTGCTGCAGCAGCAGAGGCCTTCAAAGAAGGAAGGTCTCTGGTGAGCCGAGCCACTCCAGTTCCATCAACAGCAAAAGTCACAAGCAGCAACCAGAAGAACCAAAGTCACATCAGATGCTGAGGAATGGAAGCAGCACCATTCTGAACAACGGTCCAGGTGCGAACAGCAAAAGCCTGTCTAAAGAGCACTGCAAACAGCTGTTACACACCAGAGCAGCATCACTAATTGAGCACGGACCTTAGCCTGTGTGCGCTGTTGCAGCAGAACTGTCACATCCCCTAGATCTGAGACACAAGATGCAGCAGCACAGTACACATGTGCTGCCTTGGAAATCCCAACGAGCCCCCAGAGAAGCACGGGAACCCAGTGGAATGAGCAGCAGACAGGCTGAAGAGTTCTTCTTGGCGAAGGTCATCTTCTGGGGTGCTGCCTGCCTCCCCACTCTCACCCATGCACCTCTCTTGCATTTCAGCAGCTGCAGAGGAAGCCAGTTCCACCAAATGAGTAGGATCATCTCCACCTCCCACAGGGGTCACTACAAGCTTCTCCGCAGCCTGAACCAGCCTGAGTGACCCAGCAGCACCCAGACAGGCCACCAGCCTGAGACACTTCACAGGAAACAGACTGGATAATGTGCAGAGCTGCATCACATGTGACAGTCAAATACCTTCCATTACCATTCCCACCCAAGCTCCCTTTGAGATAATTTGGATAAGCAGTTCAAAACTGCACTCCATCTTTCAAACGGTCCAACTACAAGAACTTCAAGAGCCCGGGATGAACCTGTCAGTGAGACGACTCTTCCCATGCCCTCAGGGGCTGGGTGCCATGGTCCAACAGATCACCAATGCCAACCTGCTCAAGCCCCTCGCAGGACATCCCGCAGGATCTGTGCCCAGGATGGTGTGGGGGCTGCAGGGACCAGCCTGTGCGGCTGGGCCACCGCTATGTCTTCCAGCAGCTGCAGACACTCAGATGCCACGTGAAATCAAAAGTTGTGCCTGGCACAAGCAAAATTAACTGCAAAGTTATTCACAGCGCAGGTTTATAGAGCAGTTTTGGGCTATGTTTTCCTGTGCCACTCTAAGGGTCCAGAAGATTATTTTGGCCGCTGCTGTTCCTCTGCAGGCCGTCTTCCCTGTGGCAGGGTTGTGAGGGATGAAATAGCAGAGAGCCCTCTCCTTAGGGGACTGCCCTTGTTCTGGGCACAAGGCTATCAAAGCAGTTTTAAGTCATGTATAGGGAATTTGCAAGTTGCTACAGGGTCATTTAAGCAATAGTTTCACTTACATTTTCGTTCAAAATAGTTATGTGACCACCTCACATCTCAATTCTGCATAGAGCAGATATGAATGACTGCCTTTTGCGAATCAATACTGTTTATTGCGTGCTTTAAATCAATAAAGCTTTCCTCCTCTGAGTAAATTCTTCTAAAACAGTGATTAGGCATTTGAGGAGAACTAAATAGTTTCACTCAACAATACCATTAGTCTTGAAACATCAGCTTGACATCCCAGCCAGAAAGCACTTTGTCAGAACTAATTAATCCCCACAGCACCTCTATGAGATTGAGAAAGCAATTCATCTGCTTTTTAAATGTGTTGGTTACTTATGTTGCAGAACATTGTGGCTGGGGTGGAAGCCGTAAGCACCAGCATAAACAGAGAACAAACCAAGCCAGCAGAACCCATCCAAAAGCACGAAAAAACAGAAAACACTGACAGCTGTAGGATTTGGCTTCTTTGCATCTTCCTGCTACACACCAAACCTCCTGTGACTACCCAGAGTGTCTTCCAGATGTCACTTGACTGGATGAGTGGCAGTGAAAAGCAGTTATTATTCTACTGGGAGCAGTTTTGTCTGTTGTTTGTTCAGCCAATTATCTATGCATGTAGCTTGAAAGAGAGGGGGGAGCACCAACGTTAAGCTCTGTGAACAAGAACTCTGGGTTCTATTTGAGCAGTTAGAGCTAAGTCTTCATTACTACAAGCGAAGCATGTAACCTTACTGCACAGGTCTCATGAATGACAACCAGCCAACACAACAGTTACTCCTCTCCAAGGAAGCGGTCAATCTACATAGCTCTCATATGCGCATGGAGCAGCATCAGCCTACACACCTCCACCTGGCTTTGCCTAGCTGCTGCCACCCCTTTATTCATGTATTTTTTTTCAACTAATACTTGCCCCGCTGGAGGGGCACTCCAGGCCACCAGGTTCAAACAGCCCCTGCACAGGGCGAACATCAGCAAGGCTTTCTCAAAGTAGGGGCACCATCTCTCCCCCTCTTTGCGAAAGACCTTAATCTTCCCCATACCTGACACCACCATCTGCCAAGTCAAGTCCAGCCCAGAACATTTCAATCCCAGCAGAGCAGGAGCGGAGCCGAGTCCCGGTAAGGCGGGCAGGAACGCGCTGTGGGAGGTGACAGAATACGATTCAATCATTTACTAATAGATTCCTCCAGTAACTGAGATAAGAGCTCAGTCTGAAAATGTGGTGTGGAAGATCAGTGACAGGACCACCCTCGGCCACTTACCATGCATCACTTTAGGTACAAGTTATTTCATTAAAGTTTTTTTGGACATGTCTTCCTATAAATTTTCTGGCACAAGCTAGAGGAATTTAAATCACATCCAGACATGGAAAAGGCTGCTGCAAACTCATCTTCCCATAACTGTACTAGCTATGAAGACATGGGCGTGAATTACACCTTTAGGAGATGCTCTGCCCCGCTGCTGGGTTCATCCGGGCTCCAGCAAGTGAAAATCCACTCTCCCAGTAGAACTCAGCCAGAAATCACGGGGCAAAGCTGAGCACCTCCAGCTTTGGAACACCTCCCCAGCCAGGCTGGCAGAGAGCCTGCCCAGGTCAAGTGCCTGGGGACAGCTTCCCAAGTGTCCCCTCAGCAGCATTCCTGCGCTGCCACCAGCACCAGCTCCGCTCCCACAGCCCCTCATGAGTTCTGCACACACGTACACAACCTGTATCAATTGTTTCTGTGAAATAAACCCAGACAATGAAATAACATTTTTCAGGCAGACCCATTTCTGGCCCTTGCTCCCTGCAGCGATACACAACTTTCCTCTGGCAGCAGCTTCAGGTGCCCATCAGCTCCTGCCCCAGGCCACCAACACGGTGGCCACCTCTCGCCTGCCATACCCACACCTGCTGGGATTTACTAACCAATTTCCTGCCATTCCACTGAATGGAGATCAAGATAACTACTTTGATTGGAAAATACATGACCTACATAGGGATGGAATTGTTGATCCCCTTGACAAATAAGTTTCCCCGTCTGTGGCAGTGTCACTAACTTCACAAGTCATCAGTCTTTGAGGCAAAATTAAAGGACTGATCTTGTGAGCAAGATGACCTTGTCAAAGCAGAAGATGAAGCTCAGCCTACATATTTCTAAACAATATGATTTACAGAGACTTCTTCAAAAGCAGTTCTGATCTTTTAAGACTTAGAATTCCCCAAGATGCATTAAAAAGCTGCTGAGCTGAGCAAAGCTCCACATTTCTCATTTTCTTCATGTTCCATAGGGAAGTAAGATAAAATAATGCTTTTAGTAGTCCTAAAGCCACTGCCAACATCCTCTGCCGCTACACAGGTGCGCGTACAAAACCTTTAGCAAAGACGCTCTTGTTAAAAAGCATCATACCTGTTGCTTCCAGCCGCCCTCCCCAGTTCCAAGTGAGTTCACACATGAGCAAGCACTGTGGCTCTGGAGGCAGCGCCTGCAGCCTCCAAACCTGTCAACACATCCTACTATAACACACGGACACATAAAACCCACAAATCACCCCCACAAAAAACAAAGAAAAACAAACAAACAAAAACCACACAAAAAAATAAAACCTAAAACCAAACAACATCAATAATTAAGTTTGATTTTTCATAACTGAAGAGGTCTGACTGATTTCAGCTTTAATCCGCTTTTTCAAATCAGAGGTGCAGCTTGCGTTAATTCATCTTGGAAGACTCATGATATTAACAAATGAAAAAAAAAAAAATGTGAAGTATCACAACCTTACTTGTTGCCCATTTCCCTATATATTAGCACTTATATAAACCAATTAATTTTCTTTTACTGTGGGGGAAAAATTGTAAGAACAGCAAAAGTCCTCCACATTAAAACACCTGCTCCCAGAGATGACATTTAGATGACTACGAAGATCACATTTCTGTCGCTCACTTCTGTACTCATGAAAAATGGTTATAAACGCTGTGGGCATACACTGAACTGTCTGTTCTTTATAAAATAGTCAGCTATTTTGGGGAACGCAAACACGAGAAAGCAGCAGATTCACATACATATGGCAGGGTGTTTGGCACCAAACTAGCAGCCTTCAGCTGCACGACCCACACTGCTGCCAGGGACCAGCGAAAAATGTGGGGAAGAGAAATGCTCCATCTTTGAGAATTCTTCTCTCTTCCCCTTATGCTTACTGATGTTCATCTACAGAAAACCACAGCTCCTTTTACTCTTCCTGCTTTTCACTTCATTTCTTCTCACCCCTTTATTTTGGAGAAGTTGCACATTAAGTTAGTTATATTCAGCTTATTCCAGGGATTAGAATTATGCTATAATCCAAGCAGTGGACAGTTAGATAGGAAATTTTAGTATGATGCTCACATTTCTAAATCTTTCATACAGGAAGTCTGGATAACAAGCATGCAGAGCAGACCGGGGATAAAAAGCTTCAGGATCAGGACCATACAGGAGGCAAAATACACTGCAGTATTTCACATCGAGCCTAGAAGGCAGACCTAGAGGGGCACCGCAAAATGATTGTGCTCTCCATATGACACACCTAGCTTTTGTTCACTTAGATCCTCGGGCTCAGCAAGCCTGAATCTTCCTCTATAAATAGGCAGCCCTAACTATTTTGAAAGCACTAAGTCTTCTACATGTGACAACATGTACATTGGCACATACTGGCCCCAAGCCTTGGCAAGTCACTTCCCTAATTCTCTTTACCAGAGCTCTGCTCTGTGGGTTCAAACTGGAAAAACCTCCATATGGAGTAGGAGGGGATTTCAGGGAGCAACTGCAGTATCTAGGCTTTCATTTAACAAACATCTCCAACCCTTTATATCACTAAGAGCCCTAAAAAATTGAAGGGCCACCAACTGAGGCACTGCTGCCTCCTGAAACTGAAAACATCTGCTGCTGTTTAGCAGCTTCACCAAGCTCAACCTAGAAGGGCTCCCATTTCACCAGCTTTCCCTCTCAATAGGAGCCAAGTGATTGGGGTAAAATGAGAAGTTCAGTAAAAAAATAGAGAAAGCTGTTTACAGCACCATGCCAGCAGGATGAGTATGACAACAGGAATACTGGAGAGTGGGACAGGTTACCAGGCATCTCCAAATCCTCAGTACAATCAGGAAGCTTCTGGGTTGAAACACAAAGAGAAGAGAGAAAAAACTATGATCTGCCAAGATAGTTTAAGGAAGAGTAGAGGTTCCCTAAGCCTGGTGTAAAGAACTCAAGGAACCCACACGAACCCAGATACACACCTTTAACCTCACATCTGATGAAAGGAAAAATCTCATCTGGGGCACTGTTGCTGCAATTCCTGATTCATACGGGTGTTTAAGAACAGGCAGCAGCTGCTGCTAACGTTTCTGAGACATCCTTATTTTCTGTTTGGTTAGCAGCACAGCAGCTTATAGTGCAGATGCACCCTCTGTGTTAAGAAAGCAGCTGGGACAAGTCTCCCATATGTTTTACCAAATGGTATGTACTGGTGCATACCTAAAAGACCATGCTTACTTTTAAAACCAGGAATGAAACATTTCTTCCCCCAGCTCAGGAAGGTTTGATCTCCAATTATACTGTATCCAAGTCTTGAATTATCTCATTTCAAACAAATCTACAAAAAAGTCAGCTATGTGAGCTTCCTTTTACACAAGGAAAAACACAGTAGTGTGGGGTTTTTTTCCCCACATGGTGACTAGAACTACCTTACAGCTTTTCAACCTGAAATTCTTGCTTACAAGGTACCTTGATTCCTTTCTGTTACATCATACCACAAGCACAGTAACAGTTAAGTCACAAAATTCTCCAGATTATTTAACCTTAGATGATTTCCCAAAATGCTCTAACATCCACAGGCTTCCCAGAACTGCCCTGAAGTCTCATATACCCTTAAAGGGTATGAGGCAAAAATGTGCTGACCTGCAGTTGCTTCAATCCAGACTTCAGGTGTCTGAGCATCACTCAAGTCAGCTCTGCAGGAGAGCGAGATGCCACCGGGTGCCAGTGACTTCCTACCAGCCAAGTCTAATGGTCCCCTTATCCCCAGCCCATCTGCAGGACTCGTGCCATGCGTTACAGGAGTTGGAAAACCACCAGCCCAGCTTTTGATTTCACACAGTCTGAGGCCAGCTGAGGTCCCACCGTCCACCCCTTGTTGCCAGCACCCCTGTGTGCCCCTGCCAGGCCTGCTTCCCATTAAACCAACCTCCCTTAGCAGGACTACAAAGCTGACACCAACTGTTGTCACAAAAACAATGGGCAAGCCCGTGCCCTGAAGCTAGATGGTATCCCTGCTCGTGTTTACTTCCACTAAATTAAGCCAGAATGAAAGATTTAGGGAAGGTTTAAAAAGCTCTGTGCTCTATCTTCAGCTACCAGTTGTTGCTCCCTGAATAAACTTATCAGGTATTACAAAGGTACGGTCCCAATGACACGCAGCTGGGTTCAAAGTGAGCCCTACCATGTGCACCTTCCTCCACACTGCTCCAACTTGCAGTTTTACAGCCATGTTTCCTGATATCTACTGCGTTTTACTGAGTTAAAGACTGCATGCGTAGCTACAGCACAGAGGGCAAACACTGAAACCAGCCTCTCAGGTGCAGAAGTTCTAAACATGACTTGTAAAAGGCTATGCTTAAAATATTTAAACTTAAAATACACTTAAACAAAACCTTAAAATAAGAAGTTCACAAACCCAAGTTCACTACTGCAGGGAGTAGTTCTCTTGTGACTTGAGCTGATCAGAAATTCCCCATCAGCAGGTTTTTGCAGACAGTTGAAAGAGAAACTCCCTTCCTGTGATTTTGCCAGAGCGGTGCTTCAACTTAAACAAGCACAGGGACCCCCAGGTGATGGGGGATGTGCTGTGTCGGTTATTCTAGTGTTGGACCAATAAACTTTCCAAAGCCTTGAGGATTTTCAGGAGGACCGTCTGATTCAGCTTGTTTTCTTGGTAGTGCTACTGGAAGATGACTCAGATGCAAAGCTTGTCGGGGCCATGTGTATTCAGGTGTATTTCTATGTGCACAACAAATGTCATGTGATACAACTTATCAGTACGTGTTCGAATATTCTCCTTTAACAGTGGGGAGTAGGTAGTGTTTCTGCGACAGCTCAATACACATGTGTAAATAAAGCACCCATTTAGTCTTTTCTGTCATTTTTGAATCACTAACCACAGACAGATGAGAATTTTTATAAGCCGCTATTAGGCCTATCAAATTTCTCGCTGTCTTCATTCTCTGTAACAAAATAAAGATGATGGGAAAACACTCCTAATTTAAGCTTGCATTGATTTATGAAGGTTAAAAAATACACCTTGAAACCACCCTGTTATTAGCTCTTCTTGACCGCATACAGCCAGCAGCAGGTTACCTTTGTGTACAGCATACACAAGGATTATTCCTGGAATGCAGAGCACTGTTTAAAATCTTGTAAAATCAGACAATCATTCACTTTCATGCTTAACAAAAAAAAAATCTAAGCAGAACTGGAAAGAAGGCAAAGCACTGACATCATGCCAGCAATGGAAGCTCCCTCAAGGAACTGATTCCTGGAGCAAGGGGAAGAAAGGAAAACAAATCCAGAAATCACACTGGCTGCCCTACAACAAGGAAAACACTGTCAGACAGGGGAAGCGTGTAAAATTTACCAATGACAAATCGCATCTTCAGATTGTTGGAATTTCCAGCGCATCAAGATAGATTTTTGAGTCTGTGGGTCCAGGACCTTCGGCTAACAGAGCGTTAAACTTGAAATTCAGAAACCTGTGATTTCAACAGTGATCCCAAAGTTGAGCTTCCCGCATGCTCGAGCAGCCGTATGCTGGCTCACTGTAACCGCCTCAAGCATGGAGCTGGAATGTGCCAGGACAGAGCGTTGCTTGGAAAATGACCTGGCTCTTGAACAGCAGACTGTCTGCTGTTTCTCCTACTTTTTAAAGTGAACAATATAGGGAAAAGAGCTCGCTAGAGAAAGCGGGAGTAAGAGGAGGCTGCTGGAAAGCAGAAGGGTGATCAGAAACACACCCTGAAGTGGGTGACCTCGGTAATCCCCACGCTCACCCACACCACGGCACGGCTTGCAGAGGTGGGGCACCATGCAGGGTCCGACCCACCGACACCTCCTCACTCCACTTCGTCAGTCCAACCTACTCCAAAGAGCCACCGCTGCTCTCGGGGGTGATGAGCCGGGCTGGGGAGGGGGAAGGAGCCGTCACCGCTCTGGTGGCACCCGCGCTCCCCTCCCCCGCGACGGCAGCGTGCGCTGCAGATTTGCAAGATGTCTGGAGAGGGGAAAGGAGGTGGGTAGGGAGATGTGAAGGACAAAACAACACCCCCCCCTCACTGATCGCCCTCCGCCCCTCTCCTCCCGAGCAGCGCGGGCAGGAGCCCAGCGCCCGGCCGCGAGTAACGAGGCGATCGCGCTGCGCTCCCTACCGCCGAGCAGAACTGGGGCCGGGAGCCCGGCTGGAGCCGAGGGACGGCGGCAGCGACCGACCAGGCAACTCGAGAGCGAGGAGCGGAGGCGCCGGGCTCGGGCACAGCTCTGCCCGCGGGGATCCCCCCACCCCGGGGAACGCAAAGGGCCCCGGAGCCGCGTCTCCCCCGCGCCCCGCCGCCGCCCACCTGTCGCGGGGGTCGACCCAGCTGGTGGTGCGGCTGCCGTGGTCGATGTAGTACACCTTCCCGTCGTAGTCCCGCGCCTCCTCCCAGCCCTCGGGCAGCGGCAGCTCCTTCCGCGGCATCGTCCCCAGCGCCGGCCGCGCTGCCCCATCCACCGCTCCGCTCCGGGGCGGCGGCCGGGGGGCAGGGCCGGACCGGGCCTCCCCTCCGGCGGGCTGCGAGCAGCGGTGCGGGGGCCGCGCCGGCCCAGCCGCGCAGGGAGGCGCCGCCGCCGGGCAGCCTCACATGCCGGCCCCGCGGCGGGGGCGGGGCGCGGAGCCGGCTGAGGCGGGCGGAGGCGCCCGGCCCCGCAGCCGCGGCGGGGCCCGTCCGGGGAGGGCGACGGGAGAGCCCCGGGTCAGCCCTGCGGCGCGGAAACCTCCGGCCCCTCACGCCTCCATTTCCTGCTCCGCCGACGGCCCCGGCGAGTCTCGGGGCGGCTCCGCCCACCAGCGGCGCCCCGGGCGGGGGATGCCGGTTCCTACAGGCTCCGCCCCGCCCCGCTGCCGCGCGCACGAGGGTGCCCCCTGCCGGCGGGGAGGATGGGGCACCTGCAAGGGGAGCGCCGGAGTTGGGGCGCTCGGGGGCAGCGCGGATGGGGAGCGACGAGGCCAAAACCGGGGGGCTGCTGTGAGAACCACTCAGCTCCTCTCAGGAGACACAGAAAGCAGAGGATAGGATCCCATGAAGATGGCCAAACACGCGGAGCAGGGGCTGTGCGGTGTCCTGGTGTGACATGTCCCGTTTGGTCGGGGCACTCTCACAGACCCGCACATCATAAACACCTCCCTGAGCAGGGGACATCCTTCAGGCTGTGTCTCTGGCCCACGGGTGTGCTGCTTTCTGGTCCCAGCTGGCTCTGCAGCAGTGCAGGATCCCCCTGTGGTGCAGGACACCCCGTCTGTGCTGGACATCCCAGTGATACAGGGCGTGCTGGAGCTAGCTGGGTCCCCACAGGTGTTGCCACCACCAGGGTACATTTACCAGTGGTGAGCGAACAGCCCATCGAACTGCCCGTGTGGGTCTCCATGGGGGTGAGGTTGGTGACTTCACCACTTACACAGCTTCAGGAGTGAAAGTTCTTGGCAGCCGGGCATGTAGCCACAGTAACACCATCGCCAGAAGGCAGGGCTATCAATATAAATTTCGCTAGCGCAAGAAGGGCCCAGGGACAAGGCGTAAGCCAGCGGGCGGGTGACAGTGTCCCCAGTGCACAGCATGTTACCCCTTCCAGAGCAGCTGCTGCCAGGGCTCAGCTGCTGCCAGTACCTGAGCTCAGGCACAGCTGCCGTGCAGGGTGTAAGGAGCTATGGGGATGTGCCATCTACAGATTTCAGTAATTCAGGCTTGAACAGACTGCCCATGAGAACGCGTCACAGTAAAAGCTCATGCAACGCCATGCGATCAGGCCATGAGCTAACGCGGGTGACCTGCATGGCGTGGCCATCAGGGGAGTTCTGTGTGTGGTTGCGTTTTCCCCAGGACCCACAGCCAACGCTGCTTTCCTGCTGTCAACGGTGGGGAAAAGCAAGAAGTTTTGTAGAGCTCCGGCTATTGAAACAGCAGAATGGGGTGAGGATCCCTGCCAAGCACAGGGGTGGAAAAGGAAACTGGAGGATGGGAAGAGGCGAGCCCCGAAGGGCTGGAGACAAAAAGTGAGAAAGACAATTAGAAATAACATCTCATTTTTGTGTCAGATTTGGAGGGTAAGATAACTTCTTTCAGGCGTTCTGACAACCTGCTGGGAGCCAGCACTGCTGATTCTCCAGAGACCAAAGCAGAATGCAGTAGCAGTTGGCTGGTGAAGTGGTTGAACGGGGAAGAAAATGAAGACAAGTAAAACTGAACGTGCAGCATTTGGAAAACAGCCTGGTTTAACCCCATTTTATCTGAAACCAAACTTGCAGGGAGCAGCTAAACGTGTTGCTTTTACAAACAGGACCATACCCACAGCTTTTACAGTAAAAATAAAGCAAAAGGAGGGAATTAACACTGTACCTGCCCGCAACATTAAACCAATCTTGCGGTTTCTTGTGGAAGAGCAGGCCCGGTGGGAGCCGTGCCGCTCCAGCGAGCAGACACCGGGAGCCCTGGGCCTGCGCCAGGAGGGCAGGGGATGTCTGCAGGGCACCGGGCTCCTCTGTACGGCTTTTAGCCTCGGGGATAATGACGTTTCTCTCTTTGTAAAGCACGCAGCAAAGTACTTAAAACATTTAAAAGAGAGAACTGTAGCAATAGGAAAAAATCAGCAACAACTAGTTCTTTTAAATATTATCAGAGAAGCAGTGAATAATGAAGTGATAACAAATTAATGCATATTTTCATTTCCTGTATTTGTGGTCTTTTGTTCAAGCACAGAGATACTTCCAGTCGGCGTTTCATTTTGAAGTGTTTCTTCAAAATTTCAGAACCCGTGTAGATCATCTAGAGAAAGACTATGTAAAGAAGCCAACCAAATACCTTTTCTGGATGTCATCAGCTGTGTTTATGAGGAAAGTAATTGTGTAGTTTTTTAAAGATAATTGCTTTTGAAATAAATACCTGAGAAAATATTTGCAGGTAGTTCCGATTCAGGTCAAAAGAACCTCTCCACCCCTCTTTATTTTTTAGCTCAAAAAAACCCACAAACCTCTCTCACTGAAACCCATTAATTTATGAATGTAATCAGGACTGTGTATATGGTAACTTACTCCCTTTTACCGCTTACACTCACAACAAAAGAATTCAGCGTTATCAGAGTCTGTTTGAACTGTATAGCAATAAACAAACAGGTGATTGTTTTCTCATGAGCAGAGAAAGGTAAGGTTTGGTTGGCAGGTAAGCTCTTAGCTATGTGAAAAGGAAGAACAGGGCAGAGAACAAAGTCTGCAAAACCCTCACTTTGGTGCCCTGGGGTCAATGTCTCTGGCATGACCTCGTGTGCCCACACCACTGTACCAGCCAGCTCTGCTGAGCCCACAATGGAACGGGTGACAAATTATTCAGTAGCAAAGCAGCCATTTTCTGTTGGTAATTTCTGGTTTGGAAAAGCTGGTTGCTTGCTGCCTTTTTTTTTTTTTTTTCCTGATACATTCAAAAGTCTGTATTTTTGTACTCAACACGTAAAGCTCTATTTTTAACTGACTGTGAATAACAAAACCACAAACGTCAAAAGCTACTAGAGCACAATATTGGTCTGTTAGCCCCCAACAGGTTTCTTCAGGTGTCTGAACTGAAATAAGAGGAAAAATGGGTTTGAATTCAATTGAAGGGAACCTGAAATGCCACATTTTGGTTAAAAACTCTAGCATTGTTCAACTTAAAGCAATCCTACCATTTCTGGGGAGGGTTACCTTACCCTTCTAGAAATCTCTTCCGCACCCAGCCCACCCCCAGACTGTACGTCAATGGTTTTCAAATGGCATTTTAGCTTTTAAGAAAAGTCAAAACCAGGTTTGGAAAGAAGAAACATTTTATTTTGGAAGCACCCCAAAGCCTTCCCACTTTCAGAGACTGTTTCCAGCCTGGCAGGAAGGACAGAAGTGCCCACGGGCATGGAAGAGTGCACACAACCTGCTGTACTTTCCAGTCCCAATGCGACCGGAACTTTCTGTGAACATTGGCAAAGCCTCTTCATTGTTTTCTTTCAAAGTATCCATTGCTGGAGGCCTTCAAAAAGAAAAAAAGAAAAGAAAAAAGCAGCTGACGTCCACAAAGCCGTCCTGTAGCTCAGACAGGTGTTGGCTGCGTCTTGCTCAGGTCTGGCCGGTCCTTGCACCTCTTGTTCCAGGTGAGGCATCTGTCATTTTGCTCTGTACGCAGCAGCGTTTGGTCCAATGCTCCCTTACACACACTGTCATGTAGCCTGGGTGAGATGCAAGAGATTCAGGTTCCTCTAGCAAGGGGACGATTAAATGAGACCCGTGCAGCAGGCTGGGTTTCCCACTACCCAGTTGGCTGGCTGGATTGCTGCTGTGTTTTGGCCTCTCACAAGAAGGTGGTAAGAGGTCCCTGGCTAGTTTGTTTATGGAACAAGATGCTATTCAACTGGGCACTATCTGGAACGAATTATTTCACCTGAGACTCACTGTTTAGGGCATGTACTGATTGTTCTCCCACAAAGTGCATCCACGCAGGGGGGTGTTGCTGATCAGGTGTGCTACATGGGCACATCCTGAGCGATCCAACAAGGCTGCTTAACTCTTTGACTTTGTTGTGCAGAAAACAAAGCTCTGGAATGTTTTGTCCCTTTAGGCTATAGGTAAGGTCTTACTTTCTGACAATTTTATTTTTTCTCCTATTTCGCACTCTACATTACTAGGGAATAGAGCTGGGAGCAGTGGTGCTGGCCAAACCCCAGGAGATTTCAGCAGTCCCACAAAATGTATTGAGAGAGCATGCAACCATCCTTCTGTATTAAAAACAAACCCACTTTTTATGTTTTATTATGTATTCATATGGTTTCATACATTCTCAGTCATCTACGCAGGCAATAAAAAGCTGAGGTAGTTGTTACCAAATATTCTTGACCATACCCGAGGTACTCCAGAGTGAAAGGAGTTTGGCTCAAGCTCACAGTACAGAGGCACCAGTTACACCAGGCACCAGGGAGCTGGACTCAGAAAGGTTTGTGGTCCCTGGGTGAGGAGTTCACAGTCCTAGTGATGATTTGCAGCACCTTAACACAGGGTTCAGAAGCCCCTATCCCTCCGGCTTTTATTTCTGTTCTCAGCCTTACTGGCAGCTCTGGCCACCCTTGCACAGCTGTGCGCAGGAGAAACCACCACTCCCCTAGACAAACCACCCACTCCCTCATCTCTCCTTCAGTAATTGCTTATTTTTTCTTCCATCCCATCATCCCAGTTGCAGCGTGACCCACCAGACACCTGCACTTCCTCTGTGAAACAGCAAACGGACTGACTTAAACCACGCAGGGTTCCTCAAGGGGCTGGTGTCAAAGCCGGCAGAGAGTGGAAGAGAGTGATCAATAAATACATTTTAAAGACTAATTAAAATAGAAAGGACAGCTGGAAAATAAGTGTAGGAAGGTTTAAGATCTGCTCATCAAACTAAATAAAAGTTTCTGACAAAGAGGAAAGTTTAATTTAGCCTTCTTTTATAAATGCCTCAAGCAGCGGATTCTGGATTTCTAATGTTAAATTTCAATCTTTCTCATACTGTTCATCATAAACAACATTAGTAAACATTAGTGTAGTTCTTTATGCTCTACTCAGCATTGAAAACATGGAGCAGAATCCCCCATCTTTGTTTATTAAGTAGTAAATATATAACTTGCTTTTGTGAGTGCATAGGATAAGATTGTGTACCTAAGTCAAGAATGTGTCACATGGCATCTAACAAGATTGAAAAGTAAAGGCAAGAGACCTGTGGCTGAGTATAGAAGCTACAGCCTTAAGAAGCTTCAGCTGTCGTGAGCCCTGTGAAAACAAATGCATTTGCAGCACTAAGTCTGGGGGACTCTGTCCAAACTGAGTCCTCCTCAACCTCCTGTGACACAGGAGGATGCAGAAGTCCTCAGGTTTGCACTGACCAGATGCTCTTGAGCTACAGCCACAACACTGTATGCTTGAACAACAACCTGCCAGGACTGAAACCATGTTTTTCCAGTCCTTTGCTCTGGGTATTTTTTTTGGTTACTCTGTTCAGAAGTAGCTTGCTGTAACCGGGAGTGTGAGTGTGTGGCAAGGCTGTAACACAGGGCTGTTGATGACACAGGTCTGCAGGACAGTACCCAACCACTGCTGGATCAGGTTCTCCCAAGCCATGGGTCAATATTTACGCCAGCACAAGCGTTCAGGCCATCCCATGCCACAGGCAAGGCTGGCTCCGACACCGCAGCATCGTTAGCCCCCAAAGGCAGGAAAGTGCTCCGTTAGCTGAGCTTGGCCTCAGAGAATGGGATATGTCACAGGGCAGCTGCGATAGGGGCTGTTCTTGTGATTCATGGGGCTGTCAAGGCTGCCACAAACACATTGCTCAGCCATGGTTTTACTCTGTGTCACCTTCACGATCCTTGGCACTTTGTACACCTGCACCAAAGATCTTTATCTTTCAGCAAACAAGCCTGCAGTGAGGAAATAAATTCCTAACTATGACCTTTGGGTGCTCTGAGATTTTTTTTCACCTACAAACAAAACAGGATTCCTTTATTTATTTTTTTTTTTTTCCAAACAACCCTTATCTCTGTTGTTTTCTAAGACCCTTGTGTACCCACTGGAAGCGCTGCACTGCAATCTTCTCTTGACATTGCTGGAAAGATCGAGTCTCTTGTCTTCTCAGAGCGTGTGGACACCCCTTGCAACATTCACTAGGAGCCAAATGTGTGTTTCCTATCTTGGAATAACTGGGAGCTGCTTAACCTACATGGGAGACCACCCCAGTGAAGCCAGAGCTCTCACAGTGGTGAGAGACTCTGATACCAGCGTGGCCCCTGTGCAAGTCCCCAAGTGCTCGGTGTTCCCCGTGGGGCACTCGCAGCTCTTGGTAGCTGCCACCCAGCCGCTCAGTGTGGGGGCTGTGCTGGGGACATGGTACCAGTGCTGAAAGGCAGAGGCAGGGCTGTCCTCGGTAGCCAGCCCTGGCACAGTCACCCTCAGTTATCAAAAAAGAAAAAAAAATATTAAAATTTCCATCAACCTGTCAACCTACATGACATAAAAATCAATTCGTTTTGTATCAGTTGCTACTTCTGCCAGCCCGTTATTTGCCCAGAAGTTCTGGAGATCTCCTCCCATAAGCAGTTTTCTCTTGATCATTTGTCAGCTCACCAGCCACAGAGCTGCCCCAGCGCTCTCCACATTTCTGGCCTGAAAATATGAACTTCCACATTACTGCCAGTGTGGCTTGTGACTCCCAAACCCAGAGTCACCTACAACCCCGTGCAGGTGTCCCGCAGCAGTGGGAAAGTGGGACATGCACAGGATGCGGTACAGTCCGAGCTCGTCCCCATCCAGTGTGACAAGTGTCTTTTGCTGCACGTGAGGAGGAACAGACTGCATGTGCACAGGCTTGGAAAAGGAATTGTGTCCATGTGCAATGATACCGGCAATTGCGTTGTGAGCTGTAAAAACGCCGCAGTGCCATCATCATGCCCCTGTCACGGGATGGGGAGCTGCCGGGTGGGGCAGTGGAAGCACGAACTACAAAGTAGACTTGCTTCCTCAGGCAAACAGGCGTAATCACGGAGACTTTTGCAGTTTCATAACCCCATGTCAAATATGACCGAGAACAGTATTTTCCCCTTTACCCGTGTCAAAACTTGTGGAGGGTAACGAAGCTGCAGGTAGCACCGCAGCGCAGCAGCCCCGCATCCCACGGACCGGCTGGAGGAGCGGGGGGTCCGGGAGGTGGGAGAGGAGCGGAGAGCGGAAGGAGCGGCGGGTGCGGGAGCGGGGGGGGGGGTGCCGGAGCAGCGGGGGATGCGGGGGGCAGGAGGGAGCGGGGGGATGCGGGAGGTGCGGGGCCGCGGCGGCCGCAGCCGGGGCCGCGCTCGGAGGTGCGGAGCGGGTCTCCGGGACACGCCCCCGCCAGGTGCAGCTGCTTTGTGACATGTGCTTTGTGACACGTGCTGGGGCTCAGCACGGGGCCGCGCTCCAATACAGGCACGGGCGTTTCTGGAAGGATCAGCCCGGCGGCGTAAGCTCTCTGCCCAGCTGCAGTGAGGGGCTTGGTGACACGGAAAAGGCTGAGACACCCAGTGCTTTCGTGGCCTCTGGTCTTTCCTGGTCTGATCTGCCCAGGGAGACGGTCTGGAGCAAGGAAGACTTTGCGTCAGGGGGCAGGATCAGGTAAGGGAGCAACAAAAGGATATGGAGGAGCCCCTGGGATGTGCTGGGATGCAGCTGGGAGAGCTGAGGGAGGTGGCCGGCGGCACTGCCAGGCTGTTCCCTGCTGTCTTGGGAGGGTCATGGCAGCTGGGGCAGGTTCTGGGCAGAGCGGCTGGTAAACCAGGGGGTCTTCTAGCGTCCAGGCTGGAGAAAGGGGCTGACAGGAGCCTTGTGAAGTTCAGTAAAGGGAAGTGAAATGTCCTGCATGTCGGGAGGAAAAGCCCCAAGTACCAATACAAGCTGGGAACCACCCAGCTGGAAGGCAGCTTTCCAGAAAAGTACCTGGAGGGACAACATGTCGACCATGAGCTGGCAATGTGCCTCTGCAGCAAAGCAGGCCAGCAGCATCTTGGGCTGTGTTAGGCAGAGCATCACCAACAGCTTGAGGAGGTGCTTTGTCTGCTTCCGGATGACCTGGTACAAGACAGATGTGGACATACTGGAGAGTCCAGCATGAAGGTGATGGAGGGACTGGAGCATGCGGTGTACGGGGAGAGGCTGAACTGGGACTGTTCAGCCTGGAGAGGAGGTGGCTGGTGGTTTGGGGGGCTCTTATTGGTGTGTACGAGTATCTAAAGGGAGGAGTAATGATGAGGGAGCCAGGGTAGGCTCAGTGGTGCCCAGTGACAGAACAAAGGGCAACAGGCACAGGTAGAAATACAGAAAATTTTAGTTAAACCTGAAAAATACTTATTGTATTGCGAAGGTGACTGAGCACTGCAACAGGTTGGCCAGGGAGGCTGTGGTCTCCAACCTTGAAGATACCAAAAATCCCACTGGACATGGTTCTGAGTCCCTCCTCTGAACAGTGGATTAGCCTCTCCCATCCTGTGACTCTGTGAGACCTGAAGGAAGGAGATGAACTCCAAGTCCTCCCTCAGCCACCACCCCCTGCTTTTTAATCAGGGCCCTGTGCTGTGCCAGGTGTGAAAACTCTCCTCACAGGTGTTCGTCAGGGCCTTTTTAACAGCCTGCCTTCCTCATGTGGGCAGAGAGCAGGCACTAAAAATGGACAGGTCTTCAAAAAGACCACTACAGCCCACAGAGGTGAACAAGAGTCTCATTTTTATCTCTAGGAAGAGATAAAAGTCTGATTTATCTAGAAGAGCCTGTTGAGCCATCGACTATGGCTGACCACTAGAAATGAGATAGTTAGATTACTGATTAACGGCATTAATGTTTCTTAACATTTTAATTGGTGTGATTGCTTCAGTTAATTAAGTTGGGGAGGGAGAGGTATTTGAAACAATCACAGAGCCTGGGCCGTCACAGGGCGGGCAGTAGTACAGCCAACACAACGCTGCTGGCAGGTTTTCTTTGTATATGCAACCACAAAATTAGACTAAAGCCTGCCAGAATCTGCCATCTAAAGATATAAAACTTCTGTAAATGTAATTTCTCCAATAGCAATGCTGTTGAGCGTCTGTAACACAGCGTGGACGGCGTTACAGTACACTGTCTGCCACCTTCTGTACTCATGATGGCTTAACTGCCACTTCCATTGTAAATCCTATTTGTTAAGGATTTATAAATTGGCTGCATTCACTTGCTTCTCTCCGAAAGTTGGCACACAGCTCACTCCCATGGTGTTTTTACCACATTTCACTTTATTACTTGCCCTTTTTTTTTTTTTTTTTTTCTCCTTGGCGCAAAAGCTTCACAGAAGTAGCCTGACTAATTCCAGAACCATTAAATCCTTGGTAGAGGCTAAGACACTACACAAACATTTTAATGAACACGGAAATAAGGGAAAGCCTATCTTGTTACATGGAATATATGTTTTGAAGAACTCTTCTGGAAAGAGGAACAGCCCACTCCTTCACAGGAGGTGTGGGGAAGTCTGGGTAGGGTTGGTGGCACTTGGAGCCACCAGAGCAGCTGCAGGTGAACTGAAGCACATGTGTGGGAGCAGAGCATCCGCTGGGGCACTGACTCTTGCCTTGATGCAAACCTCACGTTCCCCAGGTTAAGAAGTGCCTCTTGGGGCCAGTGGTTGCAGGTTGACCTGCGCACCGTGTGCAGCCACCCAAACAAGGTGTGTGCATGGGAGAGGCTGGCGGGGTCGAGCTCCTGCCGCTCTGCCAAGCCGTGTCCTCGCCTGGGTCATCTGCCTGACTGGGGTAGATGAGCACATCACACCAATGCTGCTGCCTCTTTCGGTTTTTATCTACTTTGGTGGTGGCAGTGGAGAGGCAGAGCTGATATTGTGGGCTGTCAGTCAGCTGAGATTAAAATTACCAGTTTAGCCCATTAGTGTGACGGGTCCAGCTGTAAGGATGTGCCAAAGCATGTTGTGATGAGTGTTATGCGACCACGTCTCAACTGCTTCTTAAACACCAGTTGCTCTTCATAATAGCTCAGGTAATCACCCATTAGGTGTTGCTGGAGACACATATAGTTTGTGACGGTGACTCTAGATCTGCCCAGCACTGCTGCATTGGGTTAGGTAGGAGCAGAAAGGCTTCATCAACACATGGGAGTTAGTGCTTGGACACCGATAATAGTATTTGCCCTTCTAGAGCTCTTGGTCATGTTCAGGCCTTGCATGCAACTATGTTTATTAGGGAGCTGACAAACATACATGGCAAGGGAGAGAGAATTGTTTAGGTTATTACGAACCTAAACAGGCAGTTGGAGCATGTAATGTGTATGTAACGGTACCAAGCACAACCAGGAGCTTCCTGTGATGCCTCTGCCCAGTGGAACCACCCACTAGAGCCAGCGCTCCTGCGCTGTTTTCCATGGGCTGAAAGTGGCTGTAAGGCTGTAAGTTCTCTCTGCTGATTGAGATCTGGCGAGTGAAAGGTCTTCTGCAGCTGCCTTGGTCACTGTGCTGTGGTGGATGATGACCCTGTCTTAAACTCTTCTGTGAGCACATAGCCCCCAGCACTTGGTGCCACTGAAGTGCAGAGATGAGTTTGATTCCAGAGGAGTGGCAGGCTTCAAATGCAATGCGTAGGGTTTAAACTAAGTAAGCCTTGTAAATAAGGAACCTTTATGCTGCAGGCTGTACCTGAAGTGGTTGGGAGGGAATTTTCCTTGTTGGCAGAAAAGCTCAAAGGCAAAGGGGTCCTGGTACCTCTTCATTACCCTGCTTAGCTAGAGCCAAGGAGCCTGTTATACTTGACATCTGGCTGGTGGAGCCTCATTCCCACATTCAAAACTGGCAAGGGATGTCTACTGTTAATTTATCTTTGGAGAAAAAAATTATAGCTCTAGAAGGTCTTGTCTTCTGGATAAAAATCTGTATTTCCTACCTTAGTTTTAAAAGTTAGATCTCACCTTTGAACAGATGCACAGTTAAAATAAAGACCACCTGAGTATATGACTGACCTTACCATGTGATCCTCATGCAAGATCACTAGATGAACATGAGGCAGTACAATAGGGTGACAGCAACTTTACCTTTTGGGCTTCCTATGGCTGTAGCCTTAAAGCTGAATATCAGACCTATTCCCATGTTTGATCATCACTGAGTGCTTTAGAAGTGTCTGCGAGACTGTTGGCAAAAGGGTCGGTCTGGCAGAAATTATAGCACAAAACAGCTAATGCAAATTATGCAGTGGCACTCAGTTCTGATTAGGTTTTCTTGGATTCCTGTGGCAGGCTGATGCTCGTTTGCACAGGAAACTCTTGATCAACAAACATGGGAGAGCCTTGGGAGGAGGTGCTACGATCATGTCCAGGGCAGATGAGAGATGTGTAGCTCTTCTGCTCTTATAGCAATGGTGACCCTGGGCTACATGAAGATCAGAGGCTCACAGGGTAACATTACAGAGGCAGAATGCTGCTGGCACATTCATTTCTGGCAGGAAACTTCAGAGATGCTATATTACTCAAGGAATAGGAGCTCAGAACTAACAGTACCAGAGCTGGGCTCCTGTGCAGATTTCAGGCTGGTTCTGTGCATTCTCAGAGCCCAGCGTGTGTCAGCCCTTGCACTCCAGGTAGCAAAGAAACAACAAACAAACAAAAAGGTTTAAATACTTCCTTCCTCACATTTTTTTCCCATGAGAGCATTGTGGATCCATTGGTCTGGCCCAGCCTTAGGAGGAGCTTCTGTTGGCCCAGCAGGCACTGCTGGGGAACGGGCAGGGAGGCAAAGGCTTGTACCTCTGAGCATCTTGCAGGCAGAGCTGCCATCATGCGGCCAAAAAGCCATGGAGTGCGACCTCAAGAGGTGAAACACCAGTGGTGGTGAGGAGCAGGGTGTGCTGAGAGACATGCCTACACCAGCCATCAAGGCTCTGGGCTGAGTCAGGAGGCAAATCAGTTTTTTCAAAACAAAATACAAGGTCATAAATAGCAAATTCATTCAGTTACAGCAATCCAATAGGAAAAAAAAAGGAATGTACCCTAATGCTGACTCTCCACCTGGTTTTACTAAAACTTGGAACAGAAGCCTGTTGTTGGATTTGTGACCACTCTGCGGGCAGCTTAATGACAAAGCCCAAGGCCGCGTTGGTAGCCCATGGGCTGGCCAGGGCCCGTGCACTGTGCCTGCCCTTGGCGAGGAGCCAGGTCTTACATGACCGCCCTTGGCCTCTCCTGGTGACAGCACTGCTAGGGACAGAGCCACAGTGCCACTCTTGAAGCCACCGACTAGCTGCTCTCCCATATGAAGGACCTCAATAATGTCTCAATGGTGTTGCTGTAGGTTATTCCATACAAAAAAAAGTGTAGCAAGGAGGAGAGAGGAGAAAAAAAAAAACACAACAAAACAAAGCCAAGAAGTTTGAGAGGAACAGGAGTGCAGAGAGGGAGTGTTGTAGAAAGGAAACGGGTGAAAAAGATTCCTCAAGAAACAGGGCAAACTCAGATGGGACCACACGAGAGGAGGCACTAAGTGGTTGGCTGTGGCCACATCAGTCCAGCTATCTCCCCCATTCTGTAGGTGGAAAGCTCTTCGGTACGGCCTCTAACAGTCAGCTATTTTTTCAGACATAAGAGCATCTAGCTTTTTGTAATAATTAAAAAATACAGTTATTTCTTCCAATCTCTTTGATGCACCACACAAGGGTTTTCTAAGTAAGTGGACATGTTACCGTTTACTTGCCAAAAGGACAGGCTGGGAGAGTTTGCGCAGGTAGATGCGCTGCTCAATGCGGCAGGGAGTCTGTTTGCAAACACAAAGAAAATGAGAGGTAGGGTTGGGAATGACCTTGCTCAAGTCCAGCATAATAGTTACCTGGATCTAAGAGCTCAAATATATTGCTGAGGCTTTCCATGGAATCTGTGCAAGGTTGCCCATGGGCTTTGGAAACCATTGACAGCCCTGGAATAAATGGTCTCTGTATTTAGCTAGCATGACTGGACCACTTCGAAAAGTTGTGTTTAAGAACATCCTGATGACACGTATGTTATTTGCAAAGGAGCTGGATAGGGAGCCTTGTCTTTGTGACTGCATCCCCTGCAACCTGTCACAGCTCCTCCCATACTAATTAATATTAAAGATAGTACTTCACTTGTAGTTTGGTTAAGGTTCATTTTGCAGAAGGATAAAATGAAGCAGCAGAATCTCTAATTCTGAAGAGTTTCAGCTTCCGGAGATTGGAAACAGAATGAAGGATTGTCATGGTTTAACCCGAGCTAGCAATTCAAAACCCCAATACCTGCTTGCTCACTGCAACTGCACCCCCAAATAAGGGAGAGAATCAAAAGGGAAGGGAGAAACTCATGGATGCAGATAAGCACAGTTTAATAAAATAACAAAATCATACTAATAAACCAGTACTACTAATATATATATAAATATATATATACACAGAATGGAAAATAAAATATAAAGTAAGAGATGCTCAGTGCCACTCCTCATGTACTCCATCCGTGCTGAGCAGTCAGTGCCAGGAACTAGCACCTGGTGCAGAACAGCTGATGCCTGAGAGAGAAGAGAGGAAAAGGCAGAAAGGCCCAGCGGGCTCTGCAGAACAGTAAAATGGCAAAAAGCTGAACTAAAAGAACTCCCAAACAGAATTCCACTGCAACAGAGCAGAACCAGAATGGGTCTCTGTCCCCCTAGCCAGAAAATCTGACTGTCCTTCAATACACAGCATGACGCTGATGGGATGGAATATTCCCATTGATCAGTCTGGATGTCAGTCAAGGTCTGTCCCATCTATGTCCCCCTTCCCAGCTGCCCACACCTGGAGGCATGGAGCTCAGAAAAGACTTTGGCTCCCACACAACAACTAAAAAATATTTAATCTGTCCTGGGGTGTTATATTCTTGTTCTCAAACTAAATCAAAACAACAACCGTTCTAGCTATGAAAAAGAAAGGTTTCTAACCGCATGAGGAAAATTAACTCACTTTCAGTCAAACCAGCACAAGGACACAGGATACTGTGAGATGGGTTCTCATTTGAACCCTCTCAACCCTCTGCACACTTAAATAAGACAAAAGCAGCAGGGCTCTGGTTGATGGATAGTTCCCTTTTACCATCATCAGGAGTGACTGTTTGCTTAGGAGAGGGTCTTTGATCTTACCTCCAGTCTTTAAATGTGGTAGAGATAAGCAATCTCCCAAAGACGACATTTCATGGGGGCTTTCTGGCTCACAGTTGGGCCTCCAGTGTTCCATTTAATATTCTGTTACTGCATTTTTCAAACTGTTTGAGTGTTACCTTAGGGCAATTAAACTAATTCCAGTATTGAAACATGGCAGTTTGAGGGTTGCTAGTCACGAGGTGCAGAGAAGGAATTTCTTAAGCATTTACCAACATTCTGCTGTGTCCTAAAAAGTGTTTTGGGTGATTTGTATGTTGGACTTTGCTTACCCAGAGATCAGCTCTCTGTAGACTTCACAGTACTATGACAGCAAGGCATTTCGACGTATAAGATGCTGTGTGCGTTAGGTGACAGACTCTACATTTTTTCCATTTTTTAAAAGATTTCACAATGGAAGACAAGTAATTCACAGGAGTTTTAGAGACTTTATTTATGTATAAACAATTTAAACACTTTGCCATAAATTATCTTTGCCTGTCTCTAGTCTTTGCTTAGCAGCAAATTAAAATTAATATAAAAACTCAATGAACAATTCATACATGTATATTACAAAAAAGTTCTTGTACCAAAGTTCGTATTAGACTTTTTTTTTCTTTTTTCTTTTTTTTTTTTTTTTTTGTGGTGACCGTAATGTGATTGTCTCAGTTTCTCGACCAAACAAACACACTAATAATTTTTAAATCTGAAACAGTGATTGTGCCTTCTGGCTGATGTATGTACAGGGTGATCTGACGTGGTGCCCATTTGCAATAGTGTAACACAATGCCCACAGCTCTACTGGAACTGATACCAACAAACTACTGAATCTAAACAGACTACACCCTGTAACTGTGTTATACTGTCCACAATGGAAATCTTCAAAGACAAACAGAGTATGAAATTTATTTGTAGTGATTTATAGCCACCGTTTTGAATGTAACTTTACACTCTGCCCTCTTTGAGTAAGTTAAGCTTCAGGCCAGACAAGTGGAGGGTCAGAGTGCAAGTGTGGTTTTGTTACTTTTAAATATATTTTTCTTTACTATTTCCAGTGCGCTCTCACTTGCATTCTCATTGTCCTCCAGTTGCTACACACAAATCACCCCAAAGTCATGTTTTAAATGCACCTGTATTTTGCTTTAAATGAAAACCTCTTGGATATTTATCAAACAAGCAGTCTGAATCATCTGTGTTTCATCAGCTGGTTAGTGAAAGTGGCCCACTTGGATTTCTTAGTTTGCTCACGTGTGAATGGAGTGAGGTAATACAATACGAGGCCTTCTTTTTGTTTTTCTTTAGACCCAGAACAAGTGGGTAATATTTCAGGGGTACTTTTTAATTTGTATGGTTAGTTTTCAGTCTGGCTTTAGTCCACTTCAGGATGTGGTTTTTAATCACTTGAACAGTAGCATTTAACTCAAAAAATATGAGCTTTTTTGCCACTTACTATCCCAAAGTAGCTCAGCCTAGTGCCCCCATTTAGGTCTTCATCTCCTTAGGAGAGGAGATAACAGTTACGACTACTGATTCATCCAGCAAAGGATGACAGCAGGTTAATTTGTTACCTCTTTCCCATTTCATTCTGTCTTAAGAACTGGATGTTGCTGCTACTGTCTGCTAGCTCTGGGTACTGCTCCACGGGCAGGACATAATATCCCTCGTAACCTTGAACCCTTCCCGTGTTCAGAAGCTGCTGCTTCTCTCCGTCTGTCCATACGCGGCTGCCCTCTCGGCCATCCCGTGCCTTCTGCTGCTCCTTGGCCCAGGCCGAGCCTAGGGCTCGCTGCCGAGCCTGGTCTAACACCCTCGCCTTCTCCTCGTCCAGCGTGTCGGGGGTCAGTCCGTAGCGGATGTTGATCAGCAGGGTGGAATACTGAAACTCAATATTCGTGAACCTTCGAGTCCTCCCGTTGACGAGGAGAGTGGGCTGGGAGACGGTGACGTTGACTCCGCTCTCCAGGACCTTGCGCCCGCTGGTCATGGCGAGGGTGACGAGGTCGCTGTCAGCCGAGCCGATCTTGACAAAGTAATGGGTGTCCTTGCCCTCGATGCTGTAGTGCATTTTTTCCAGGTAGTGAGCGCTGTTCAGGACAGAGGCAATCTTTCTGCTGTCGTCTGTGGCGATGCTGGAAATGCCGGTGGTGACACGGCCTTCCTTCACAGCAAACATGATTCCTTTCCCGATGATCGGAGTGGTTGTTGCGAACCAGTGACCTGCTTTTTCTCTAATATTGGCATGTAACCTTTTAGATATGACCTGGCCCTCAAGAGCCATGAAAGCTTGGTTGTGTCTTTCGGTTGTCTGCTGAACTCCTGTAATTAGCTGTGGAAAACAAACCAAAACAACGCCAAATAAGATATAGATCTGACATTACTTATTTCAGAGACTGATATTAATCTTTGCTTTTTTAAAGGAAAGCCATGCAGTGAAAAATTCTATGCTATGGGAAGAGCACCCACAGCTACCCACCCCTGTACATATCCTGTTCAGAATCAGGTTAAATACTCATTTGACAAATTATTTTGCTATCAGTAATACCAACTAAAATGCTTCTCATTAATCACCCTTGTAGCATATATGTACCATAAATCACAGTTTTTGAAAATAACATTCGTTACAAGACTAAGTAAGACCCAAGTCTAGCACAGTTTTAATCAGAACTTAAAGCAAACAGAATCAATCTATTAAAAGATGGCACTCAACGTCTGGACATTTTTTCCCAGAGATTTCAACCCGTATATATAACTAAAATGCTTTTGAATGTAAGCCTTTTTGAAAGCAGATGAGACTTGGGCTTCAAAATACCAAAGAAATTCCTGAAGAGGGGATTTAGACATTCAAGTGACTTAGAGCCCTGTGAAAGCGCTATGTTTAGGTTTATATGATTTCAGCTGTATTACCACGAATGTGACGTAAGGTTAGAAAAGACCAAGTTTGGAATTGGCCTAGTACTCTAAGGTTATTAAATGGGTCAGAATTTATTACAAAGGTGGAAAGCATATGCCATCTTCCACCCTTAGCCTGATGAGCATGAGCACGGTAACTGAGTTAACTGGAGTAGCAAACCAAAGCCTCTAAGTATGGAAAGCATTGGACAAAAAATGATGAGGAATCCTATTACAGAGTGAGAAGAAAAACCATTTCTTAGCACCACAGCAAGTACCAATCTAAGTTTATTGCATCACGTATGTTATAAGATGGCTTTACCAAAGGTAGAACACATGATGAATTACCCTGACACTGTCTCCCTTTGTCATTGCTAATCAAGTTAATCGAGTTACAACTTGTTAATCAAGGAAGAACTCAATAAAAGACAAACTAATGACACTGTAATTATGATAACAACGAAGGCTGGCAAGAAAGGCCTGTGTTCATTAGTATAAAATCTAGCTATACCCACTTCACTTTACACTGAAATAAATACTTGGCCTGCTGCTGTAACTATAGAACTGCCAGCAGTTCTATTCACAGAGTGGGGCAAATTTATCAAGAAAAATAGCTCCATATTTCTGCCTACCTGTCCATTTTCACATGCTTGACTTTCGGACAATTCGTATGGAGGTGACACAAAGTACATTTTTGCTCTAGGGAAACCAGGAATAATGTTGCTAAGCTGAAATCCAAACATCACCAACCAGCTTTTGACATCTGAAAATCAAAAGTAAGCAGGCAAATGAGAAATAAGTGTATGTAATAAATACAAGAAATCCACAAATTTAGGAAATCCATCCTTGACCTCCTTAATTTCAAGTAGCAGTGGAACTCATAATTTTTATTACAGTGTGGCACTTTACAGAATTGCAGTAATCCACCTTGAACAGGCACAGGAAATATTGCTTTAAATTTACCCAAAATAGTTCCTCAGGGATACACCACCTCTTTCATTCTTTTTCCATTACAGCACATGGATTATCCAGACATTTTACTTTATGCAATACTTGTTCCATCTCTGACACCTTATGATGGGGCTACCGTAACCTATAAACTGTCTTGTAAAATGATATTTCATTAGGCTACTACTCCTAAAAACATCTGTGGAGTCCTTTGGGAGAACACACGGTTTCTCTTCTATGACCTACTTCTATTAGCTGTCATCAGGTCTCAGGAGGCTCCATTAAATGCAGTGAGAAGCTAGACTTGTAATTCAGATGTCTAAATTTAGGTACCATGAATATCCTTCCCCATCTCTCAGGCCCAGTACGGAAAAGCAGGAGCTGCAGGGCGGGTAACAAGCTCAGTACCGGGGTGAGCTCTGGGAAGGTCCAGCTCTAACCACTAAAACCCTGTCTTTGTATCTAGTTGAAAAAGCTAAGTCACTAAATTAATAATGGTAATTCTCACTCAGCAGGGATTAAGAACTAATGATGTATTTTAGTTGCCAAAATGATGTTTTAAAAACAAAATCCATGACCCTGTTTTACATTTCTGTTTCCTGCTTCTCTTTTCTGGCTGCCGTGGAGATAAGCAGCAGTACGGGGGCATGGGTGCTTCTCATTGGACTGGACCTACGCTCATGGCTATTTTTACTTAAAAATCTCTCCTGTCTGTCTTTTCCAGTGGCCATCTCCCCTCGCTGGCCTGTGGTGGCTCCTGGTGCCACTACTTCCGCTCCAAGCTCGGTGTGTGGAGAGGTGACCATGGGGAGACACCCTGGATGGTGGGGCCGGTCCCAGCCCGTGTCTCACAGCCTGTTCTCCCCAAATCTTGAGCAGAGGTAATGTTATATCCTAAGAAGCGTAACACTTCTTGGTCATGGACGTGTGACAGCCAAAGTCGTCTTTTCTTAGCCAGTCTGACACTAAAATAAGAAGTATAACACTCTGCTTCTGCTGAGATATTTGTACGCAGTGCCACTGCACAGTGCCTACCATAGTTTTGCTCTAGCTTTGGATAGCACAGGGTTACTGCTCCTTTTTAAGGCTTCAGTTAATGTTATGGTATGATGGTCTCTGCCGAACAATTCAGCTGCCCCAATTCTGCAAAAAAGAGGAGGATCTATATACAAAGTAGTTGGTATTTTTCTTAGCTAATGTGCTTTGCAGCACTGCGCTTGCTACAGGAATTACTTTTCAGCAAAACCTGTGAATAAAGCAGTGTCAGGTGTTAACAGTAAAAATGGATTAGGAGCAGTGTGTCTTGTTGTTATATTTGTTTGTTTGCTTTTTAACGATGGAAACCAAGGTGCCACTGTAATACTATAATCACTTCTTGTGTAAGATAATGTTTAGTCCATACGGCAACAAATATTTTCATCACCAGTGAAGTATTTTTGCAGACTGCTAGGTGTGTGCTATACCAAAACGCAATTTGTCTTTCTAGATTTCATCTAGTGGATGGATAAATTAAATTCATGCAATTTCAGAGCATAGCAAAACATCGTGATACAGAAAATCTAAATCAAACAGTGGTAGGTGAAAATAGGAATTTTGTTGAATTTAACAACAGAATTTGATCCCAAGGTATTTTTAGTCACCAGTACATACTATCTTCAAATTGCGAAGTGGCTACAGTACAACCTGTGGTGTGTTACACATATTATTAGATCCCAACGTACTAATGAAACTGGCTATGATTTTTTTGAAGGAAATGCATTTTTCTTGAAATTCAAATAACTGCTAAAATTAAGATAGCTCCTTTTAAAAATGATGTCACTGCTCTAATTTTTGTATACTGCACATTCAATTCTGAAAAAAAGCCTTTCCTGAAGACATATTAATTACCTTTCTTTTTAGGAACTGCCAGCAGCTAGTTCAAGTACTGTGTGATCTTAGTAAGTGAAAAATTATTACTAATTAAGAATAGGTTACAAGTTTTACCCAATTCTAACATACATGATCAAAACTACTTCATTGTTTCTCTTTCTCAGGTCTAGATATTCCATAAAATTTCTTAGTCTTTCAGGAGGAAGTAATTTTAAAAAGCATCAAGATTTTTGTTTTAAAGACTAAGGCTGTTTGCACATTAAAAGTTAAATGGGAAAAAGAGGTTTAATTAAATCCATTCTTGGTGCTAATTCATAATCTGCCTGTGGGCTCAGTCAGCAGTTAATTTTGAAAGGAGCCCTGAAGAAAAGAGATGCCGAGCGGTTTGGTTCCTGATGCTGCAACTAACCTGCCAGTGATTCTTGTAGGTGACTTCACTTTTCCTTATACAAAATTAGAATGAGCACATCTTCATACAGTACTAGTTCAATAGGAAGAGAACTATGCTGAAATTGAATGTTTAGGCAATTTTTTTCTTTCCCCCCCCTCCAATTCATTGTGGCTTCTCATTTAGCACCTTTTATTTGGGGAGGAGCAGTACCATCAGGACTAGCCAGCCCTTTTCATAGCATGAAAAGCAAAATGGCCCAACCTGGATGGGAGGATTCAGCAAATGGCTGGTAAGAAGTCTGATTTCTTGCCCAAATCAACCTCCAAACTGTTATTTATAAGAAATGTCATGAAGTCTCACCTGTTACATAGTTCTTTAGATCCAGTTCATTGCTGAGAGGGTTGTTACTCTTGAACATGTACAGATTGAAAGGAGCAGGTTCTTTCCCGATGTTCTTCCACATGGTGTAATCAGGAGATGTCCAGCGTCCAGCCAGGACATCATAGTCCCTTTGGGTAAAATGGACGAGTTTGGTTAAAGGATCATACAGCCCCCCATGGAACCCAATAACCAGCTGGAAATCGGGGTTAGAGTCGTAATAAATCTCCCCGTAGGCTGTGTACTGCAGCTGTTTGATCATGAGCCCGTTGATGCTGAACACGGCTAACGGAGTGCCTGTGTTATCTGAGGCGACGTAATATTCCTCCCCGCTGCTACTCTCCATTGCAAAGAGGTGGCCTTGCAGATCGTAGTACAAAGAGGTAATTTCTGAATTGGAATGATTGTAGACATGAGTTACCCGTGTTGGATTGTGAAGATCGGCATAAAAGTACTGTAGGTGATGCCCCAGGTTAGTCTTACAGGAAGCCCTTCGGCCGAGTCCATCGTAGCGGTACTGAACGCTCCACCCATTGGCTTTGTTGTAAGCTCTGGTTAAGAGTCCTTTGGAGTTGTATTCAAATACGTCGGAGCCTCGCTGACACAGGAACCCATCGTCATCGATTTTGTACGGTATGTCACCTAAGCGCGTAATCCTGTCTCTTAGGTCATAGCGCAGCGGCATCAGTCGGACACTGTTTCCGGGATTCAAGAGATGAAGGTTTCCATTCAGATCGTAACTGTAGCGCCAGGTGGGCCTGTCATTTACTGCTACGCTTTGCAGTTGCCCATCTCCATCGTAATCGTAGGTATACTTGGTTGTGTTGGCATATGGGCCAAGTTTCAGTTCTCTTTTGGTGACCCTTCCCATGCTGTCATATTGTACAGTCATCCAGTACATCAGGGACCTGAACATCTCATACTGAACTTCTTTAATGCGTCCGTGGGTATCAAAGTGCTTGCTCAGTGTCATAACTGCTGTAGTAATAATTTGATTT
This sequence comes from Patagioenas fasciata, assembly GCF_037038585.1. Lineage (NCBI taxonomy): Eukaryota > Metazoa > Chordata > Aves > Columbiformes > Columbidae > Patagioenas > Patagioenas fasciata. The sequence goes on along the minus strand of NC_092533.1, from coordinate 14,790,714 downwards.
ATATCATAATAAATAACTCCGAATTTGCCAAAATGCTCTACTTTGCCAGAAATCTCATCGTAACGGTAAAGATCAACAGGCAGAGGGGTCTCACTTATGATGGGTTTGATGCTTGCGATTCGAAAGCTATTATCATGGTATGTATAATCAAACCTTGCATTGACCATACCTTCTTCAGAGAATCTGTAGATTTGTTTGTCAACGAGAGGACCAATTTTCCGATAGCGGATTGTACAAGAAAATCCTCCACTTTGCAAATTCACCATTTTTAGGACGCCCGTGGTTTCATCATATCCAAAAGTAACTGCAGTGCTGTCATAAACGATTTCAGATAATTTGGATAGCTTTCCATACTTGTAGAAGACTTGTCGGCCAGTACCTAAAAATGATGTTTTCAAAATCCTCCCATCATCACTGTAATCAAAAATCACCGATGCATTGCTCTCGGGAGGATTATAAATATTTCTGATATAGCCAATAGAGGTGTGGGTTGACATGCTGTGCCGAGCAACGCTGGGCATAGTAACAGCATGAAGTCGGTCTGAAGAATCATACTCGAAAATGTACTGACGTTGACTTTGAAGCAGCAGCACCATTGACTAGAGGGGAAAAAATCAATACACAGTTACTGTCTTTCAGCATGTGACCTCTGAGAGGGCATTAAAGAAAAGTTTACTGAAGAGGAACTAATGTTAACTGAATAAAGAGAGACATAGATACATTCGTTAGGGGCACAAAGCTGCTCAGGAATATTGTCAGATTGTCGGATGAGAAGATCTTCTACTTGAAAATCAATATGCTGACATTCCAGAGAAGGTGTAGGTTAGCAACCCATCAGCTGCCCTCCCTTTAGCAGGACTTGTATTGGTTGTGTTTTTTTTGAAGGATGCAGAGAAGTTAGATAAATGAGTTCATTTATCTTTCTGCTAGCAGTTGTAATTCACAACTATTACCGTGAAACATGTGAGAAACTAAGCAGAGAACATCAGCTCCGGTTTGCTTAAAACAACAGATTCCACGAAGGGAATGGGAAAATAATATGCAGTTTTGAAGTATTTAAGACACTTTCATGATTGAAGTGTCTTAATTAGGCTATATAAAAACGCATTACCACATTTTCATTTAATAAATAATGATGAGAGATTAATTACCTGTTTCTACTTGAACCTTTTGTCAGGTTCAGTTATGTACTTTTGGTTTTAATTGAGCGCAATGCATTGTGTTAGTTTGTGCCATTGTATGGCAGCCTAAGTGCTTTCGGGAAAATATCAAAGGACACAAACCATGAGCAAAGCACTTCCCATTAAAAAGCAGTCAAATTCAGTTGACTAATTGAAAAATAAGGAATTTTGACACCAGGGATTCTTAACAGCTGGAATAGGTAAAATTTTAGATAATTTCTGTATGTTACACGCAGAGCTTAAAATGAAGCCGACCGGTACCTCTTCTCTTTGAGGCTAATGTCAGACAGTAAAACACCACCACCTACTTTTTCCAGGTAGGTGTAGCTCCACACCTTCCCGTCCGCGAACATGCGGGAGATGATCCTGCCCTGCTTGTCGATGTCCGTCCTCTCGCTCATGGCGCCGCGCTGCAGCCCGGCCAGGCGCCCGTTGAAGAAGTAGGAGACGTTGACGGCGGCCAGGCCGCTGCTCGGCAGCCACAGGAAAGGCCGCCCCAGCTGGTCGTAAATGATCCGCAGCGTGAATTTACGGTGGTCGTCATAGATTTTCTCTGTGCGTATGTTGCGGTCGTAGTCGATGGACAGTAAATTCCTTCCGTGCACCTATGGAGCGGAGGAAGGCTGCAGTCAGGGGGTACGACGCCTCTATGGAATTTCAGCATGAAAGCAGCATGCTCAAAGGAAAACTAAATTTCCCCACATTTTCAAAAGTGTAGGACGTCTTCCTATTAACGGGCTTTTGCTTTCTGCTGCTGGGTATATTCAAATACGTAACTTTGACTGTTTTACTGGGCTATTTCCCACCTCCCAGAGACAAAGTTCCTTACTGTCAGGATGCACAGACATTCTGCACACCTGGGGCTTCGAGTGCAGAGTGTTCGCATGTAGCAGAGAAACAAATTATTTTGAATGGAAGTAATTTTTCTGCTTCTACCATTAGCAGTTCTTAGCCTTTTTCCCTACAATGACTCCAAGAACAATAGGAACAATTATAATTTGGTGTCTTCATTGAGATTGAGCCACTCAGGTTCTGTGGCTGTGACACCCTGCTTATGAATTAATTCATTTAATGTTTTCTTCATTTACTTTCCAACTAGTCATTAGGTCCCTCAGCAACCCCAGCACTTGGGATGAGTTTCATTTCTTCTGATTAAAAATCCTGATCATGCAGGCTGGGAAAGATGGACTTCTAGTTTTGAGGAAAAAAAAAGTGCTAAATAATTCGATTAAATACGTTCCTTTTTTTTTCTTTTTCAGTTACAATTTTCAAATCAAAGTACAGCACAAAATGTTTCAGTCCCGGATTTATTTTAAATGTTATTTTTTAATGAAAGAACAAAACAGAAACAAAGGTGCCTCAGAATGCCAAATGGAGAGGCTTCTAGTGAGAGTGCTTAAATGAGAGATACATAAATATATTCACTGGAGGCTAAGCCACAGAATTCAGGCTAATGCTGTAATCTGATAAAGCTTCTTAAGTAATTTAATTGTAGATGCACCATTAATAAAGTAGAAGTCTTTAAATTAGATATAATTTGAGAGCAATGACTACTTAAAAAGTATTCATCAGTTTCTGGGAATTCATTCTTCAGCTTACATTTTGCAGCAGCTTTGATTAAGCAACGCTTTCTCTTATCCAAAATTAAACTGCACATCAAACAATATGTAAATTAACCCTGAGCCTTTCTCGAGGACATAAAAGTTATTCTGAGATATTTTCACTGGCAGGGGTAAACCCAATTCCCATCCCAACTGACTCCGTAGGAATTCAGTAATACAGAAAGGAAATTCAAAATTAATACAGTTTTGTGTTTGTAAAGAAATAATTATTTCCAATTATCGCTCATTATCCTAATTTTTTCCATTAATAAAATTTAGCTCTTTAACAGTTTGCATTTCCTCAGTGGGAAATAATTAGAAAAAGCTCTTTTCTGTAGGGTTTCCCAAAGGTTATCGCAGCAACAACTTCTCCTGTAACTCAAATAAAAGATAGGGTATTTTTTTTAAACACATTGACAATAAATCGTATTCTGCTCTCCCACTGTAATGGAAACAAAGGCAGGGAAGCCAAACTCAACAATAGTACTTTTCTCAGCTGGTTGCACTAGTTGTGTGAATGTAGGATCAACCCTGGTGACAGAGACATATCAAACCCTTTTCCTTCACAGAGCTCTTGGGGATGCAGAGGAGAGCTCTCACTTCTCAAAAACATTTAGCTGTAACATGAAAAAGTGAGCGTATGACTGAAAAGAACCCAATTTCTTATGGACTGGCAGATTTTATAAAAAGCAAAAAAACCCAGAAAAAACATAAGTCTTTAAAAAATATTAAGAACTGAATTTGAGCTGCTTTTTTTTTCCTTTCTGAAGTTGGGATTTCTGGGGTTTCTTCTCTTCAGTACAGTAAGTGCAACTGTAATCTGTACATAGAAAAGCCTGACTCCAGGTATCCTCCCTCTTCTCAAAAGCATTATAAAGATTATTACCTTTTTTTTTTGCCATACCTAATCAAAGCATTAAGGTTTTTTAAATGATTGCACAGAAGAGCTATGCACAACCATAGACATCACTTAGGGAATAAAGCAAGCAGCTGCTTGGGTAGCTCAGTAACTTCATTTGTAAAATAAGTAAAACTGCAGAGTATAATTGCAGTGTCACATGGATTGGATAGGAACCCAAACAAAATGAGTGACTCCCACCCCTCCTGGGAACACCGCTAGTGCTGTCACAAGTGTCACGGCTGGAGGTGACTGAACAAGCTCCTTCTCTCCTCTGCCCACCCGCACACCTGGTTTCCTCGGGCGGCTGCAGGGACGGGCGCTTTGTGCCCTGCGTCAAGCTCTGGCAACAGAAATCCCTGACGTGATGCTGCCTCGTAACAAAAACTCTTCAGAGGGAACCTGAGCGAGACTTCATCTGAAACTACTTCAAGACACGGAGCGTCTGGCACATAAAACAGTAGCAGACAGTAGGCGGGATAATACAAAGGTGAAGCGCGGGTCTTCCTTGGCTTTACGACGTCTGCCCAGGCAGGGGTGAACCCCGCACAATAACAACACCGCCTGTTATTAATTCTGAATTTGGGATTCAGGTGACAGCTCCGCACGCTCTCTCACCAGTTGTCCCAGTGCTGTGTTTGTTCTGTAGCGGTTCATGCCACAGCTGTCCCTGCCCTGCCTGCCACCTGCACCCCACGATGCTCCAACACTCTTGCTGTTTCATTCACTACACAATTTTTAACGATGAATTATGATAGATGAGATGCAAATAAATTCTGTGCTTTCTTCCTCATTTTCAAATTTCATTTTCAGTCCACTCAACCTGTTATAATCTCACAGTGATTTTCATTTAAAAAGAGCTAAATGGATATGTGATTATTGTTACAGGAACTAACACCAGACAATTAAATGTTGAGGTGTTGCTAGATAAAGCAGTGTTTTGATTTGCATAAACATGATGCTAGAAAACCCATCTCAGGCAAGGTTTCAGCTCTAAGATGTGTCTAACTTCAGCTAATTACCACAAGTACCTCTATCAAATTTTTAGTATTGAGAGTTAGGATTACCGAAATTTCATTTCACGGTCCTATTTATTTTTAGTTCAAACACCTAGTTGAAATGCAGACCTGATCTATTTTCTACTTATAATCAACTTCTGCAGGTCAATACATCAAAAATCAATTACACAGCCATGAAATTTAGTTACTAAGGATTAGCTGCTAATCTCATTCCATTTTTGTCTAACCTTCCCCCTCTCCCCAAGAAATGCATTCTGAGGATTTGTGAGAATAAGGAAAGACTCGTTAATTCAACACTGTGAATTAGATGCTAAGCAATAGGAAAATACCAAATTTAACATCCTAGTCTTATTATTTTTTGTAAATGACTACATAGTTATTTACATATATTGCATTTAGTGTATCAGCTTGAACACACAGAACTGTATCTCATGTCAAATGATGTTGAAAGTATTATTAAAAGAACCAGGACTTGATCAGTACTACATTTGTTTTCTGCCCAGTATCAACAACGTATGCTGAAGCAGCCAGTGAAAGTTTAGATACTTAAGGGGTGAAAACCAGGCCAGCTAAGAACAGAATGGGATTAATCTGGCTGCAGCAGATCTTTAATTTGGCAGGGGACGGATTACATGACCTGAGTGTCTTTCTTATCCTATGCTTATGACTTTGTAATTATGGCAATTATTTTCCAATCGTGCCATTTGGGAAAGGGAATAAACACAATATGCCTGTTTCCATTAATCTGCAGGGGGATTTTCCAGAAGCAAAACGTAACAGCTCAAGCCGTGATTGCGTTTGCTCCCCAGGACTAACTGTGGCCAAGCGTGCTGTAGCATTTTTACAAATGGCAAGTGGTCAGATTTTCTTTTTGCCCCACTTTCAACAGCAGAGGGACTTGCAGCAATATTCCGTGTATTTTTACCAACGTCTTCGGGAATAGTTTTAGTAATGAAGCTTCTATAGCTGATTGCAGCAGAAGATCCCATGCAGTTAACTGACCTCTCAAACAAAGACAAGACTGTCATACTGAAGACAATCCCCGAGTTGTACATTTTTAACAAGTAAAAATAGGAAAGACATCCTTCAAAATGGAGAATTGTCTGCCCACAGAAGAAAAGATCATTATTGTAATGACAGATTCTACTTACCCTGAGCTTTCTTCCAAACACAGTCACTTTGCCTTTAATCTGTTCCTTCCTCAGACGCCATTCAATTGAGTTTAAACCATTTTCCATTGGCAGAGAAATATTACATCGTCCTATGGTGGGAGTCACAGTCCCAGCCAGGACATGAGGCTCGCTGTGAAAGCTAATGCTCATGCCATTGGCATACATCACTCTCAAAGTACCATTATTACAGAGCTGGTAGCTGTTCCTCACTTGATCTACAGCAATAATGAAAAGAAAATAATTTAGCTACTCCAGTCATAAAGAAAACATATAGCTTAATTTGATTGGTTTTTTATTGCACTCCTGTTGATGTTAAATGAAGTCAGCCTGCAATTACCATTTACGTGGTACTATGGTGGAATTACAGATGTTACTGTTTCATGTAAAGAACAGGAGTGTAACAGTGAGCCTGCAGAGAGATATTGTGTTTATTTCATGATGTTTTCCCTTTGGTCTTAATTGTGAATCAAAATGCATGGTGATATATTTCAACCATGTAATTTATTTCTAATATGCACAAAAAGTCCAGAAAACTGAACTGCTGGATAAACAACAAACCATTAGATTCCAGGACGGAAAGAAAAACAAGCAAAAGTTGGTGGACTCTTTATGAGTGGGAAGAAGTAAATGCTGGTTCTTTTTCTTTCCCTCTGCTTAAAAACTGTCTCCAGGCAGAAGCTTTGTGGAGAATTCCAGTTTAGCCCGAACTCCTCAAGGTGTGCGCTCAGCAGCGCAGGCTGGCAGCCCCGTCCTTTCCTTGCTGCCTTCCTCCCACCCCCGAAGGGCACCAGCCCTTCGCGCCCCTGGCCTCTCGCTTTTGGGAAAGAGTTGTAAAAATAATCCTATACGTCTAGGGCCGTGCTGCTCTCCAGCTGTTTGACACAGCCGTTCTCAGCCAGAATGGAGCACTACAGTGTGCCACTGTCACCAGAGCATCACTGCTTGTCTGACAGGACAGCATCTACATAATTAATCATCTAGTATAAGAGAAATAAAGTCATTGTAACCAGATGTGTCACGGTATGATAGTCTATAAATGTTGACATTTATGTCAGGGGGAGACTATTGTTCGACGGTGATATTATTTCACTGACTTTATATCTTAATTAAAAACCTCCATCATGCACCAAATTGCTGTCAGTCTGTCTTTGACGACTGACTGGTTTTGCTCCATCAGATACAACGCTTGGGTGGTGCTGGAAAGCTCCATGCAACCATTTCACCATTTTGTTCTGATGCCTCCTGCCACACTCAGGCTGTAACACTGGTCTCGAAGTGCTAACTATGGCACAAGATCATCCACTGCACTGACTGGTTTGCATTTCCTTTAATGAGAATGTATAAATTTGGAACATTTCATTTTCAATAGTAGGATGGCACCTGAGCCTCCCTTTCCAGGAGAATTTCCACCCCGGCAGCCACCGCTCAGCACTCAGACTGCAGCAACGTGGCACTGGAGTCAGAACCAATTTTGCAGTGAAGTACAGCGAAATATGTGAGCGGGGAAAGTGACCCTGACCCGAGAAGGAATGGCAGGACTAGCTTACACCAGCAGATAATGAGCATAGATATTTGACACAAAGTATGACTGTGAAATGTCTCTTACCTGTCCTGAAGACCTGTCATTTTAGGAATGAGCTTTATGGGAGCTTTTCTTGGAAACCTTATGCTTTTTTCCCCTGCTCATGAGTGTACTAATGGCACAAATCTTTTGCGAATTGTTTTCTCGAGCTGTGTGTGTGGTTAGATGTGCTGAGAAGTGCGCTTTGGTACCTTGAACAACTGTATAGGAAGCCTCCACAGAGGAGAGATTTGTGATGACCGTGACATCGTCATCCCGATTAGAATTCTCGATGTCGATGGTAATAGACTTTTCCATTTCTCGATGAAGGCTAGTTACCACTCCAGTGGGACGTGTTACATTGGTGAGACGCCCTTCATGATCATAGCTAATAGAAAAGTTAGTGAGAGCAAAAAAGCATGAGGATATATGTTCATTTCAATCCCCCATGCATTAATAATGCACCACACTTGTGCAAAAATTCCCAGAATGAAACAGATTTTCAAGAACATCCTGGCCATACCTATTTCTCTGTTCTTGAAAGAGTCTATAATGATGAAATAATAAATTTAGAGATACTGATCTCAACTATATGAGTGTAAGTCCAGGCTAGCATCTTTTAAATTATCTAATTGATTAACTAAATTATTACAGATATACAGAGTGCTCAAACAATTATAATTAGCAAATTAATCTGTCTTTCAATAGTTGTTTTTCACTCCAAGCAAGTGGACTTACGATGGATACTACAATATACAATTGCATATACTGCACATTTGCAATTGAATACTTAGCGGAAACTACTAATTATGGTCTTAAGTGACATATCAAGGAATAAACTTGTCATAAGAGATTAAGAAAGACATCAGCTTGAGAACATCATAATTTCATTTAGATCTTATCTGTGGTATTCAACTGCATTTTGGGGTCAATCTTGGCTCATAAAGACGAATGATGAGAAGTTAAAGAACAGGATAGGTTGGAGTTGCACAAAGGGCAGCAGTCAACACACCTTAGAAGATTAATTAAGTGCTCCATAGGCATAAAGATAAAGAAAAAAAAATAAAGGAAAAAGGGCTCTTCATGAGCTTATTGGGTTAAATTTATTTAGAAGCCTGAGGAGGGGGAAAAGAAAGAATGCTGCCTGAAATCAAATCATACTGTTTCTCCCTTTCCTTCAGTATGCTACATTTGTGCGCATACCTATGCTAAAGAAGCAAAACATTGGATTTTAAGGGCAAGAAATGGGGACCTGAAACAAAATCAGCATTCCGGTCTGACACTTTGCTCGCTGCAATTCTCTACTTGTGCGAGAGTCTCTCACCCAGCTGCTACCAAAGCTTCTAAACAGCAGAAAGGCAAGAAAAAATGTCCTGTGTAGATAAAGGGAAAAGTTTAGGTAGAGATTGAAACCAACTGGTCATCCTTCAAACGTGGAGATCCGGGGAGCAGGAAGCCTGGAAGAGAACTGGTAAATCCATTGCACTGCCTGAGAGTAACAGAAGAGGAGAGGAGCACGTTTAGTAGCACGGAGCTAGCCGAGTTCTTTGGACATCTGTGGTTAGCTGGAAAGATGAAGAGAAATCAGTGCTTTCAACAGGACTTTTTGCAATTAAACCATTCAGAAGCCTCAAAGTAGGCCACCTGAACTGTATAGCGTACATGCAAAATTAATACACAAATTGGCTCCTCAGTTAATACAAATATAAAATAAGCCTTTCAAATCCATTGCAAATGGTTGCACACATTCAGTTGAGTATAGGGGAGGAAGGAAAAATAATCACCTGTGGAGCAACAAGCCTTACCAGGATCAATGGAAGTATTAGGCAAAGAAGTAAATCAATAAGACAAAGGCATCATGCAACCTAAAAGGGACCAATAATAGTGTTCATTTAAGCAGTTCAGGATCAGATAAGGATTAAGCAACATGATTGTTCTTAATGAAAGTCACAAGTTTCTGCCCATATACATATATATGTAATTTTTTTTTTACCATATCAACAGGATACTAGATAAATTATAACATGTTGAGGTAATCTATGAAAGGGGGTTTGGTTGAGTCTATGAAAAAGTCTTCACAAAAAAAATACTGAAAACTACTCGTCAAGTATAGATGAGGAAAGAACTTGATCCAGTGACGCATCCATCTAGCTAGGAAAAACAAAAAGGACAAAAAAAAATGAACAATTTAAAAAATCCCAAAGGTTAATGAGTTACAGCCTAAGCGTCTATATGCGGACTACTTTGGGATGTTTAGTGATTAGCAGGGTGATGAACAGAATATTAGGTGTCATATATTACAGAAGAGACAATGTTATTTAGGACAAACTAGACAAGTCTCTGAGTGGCTCCAACGTGACTATGCAGAGCTTGGTGAACATCCAGAAAAATGGCTGGCAAAATTCCCCATCAGCAAATATATTTTAGGCAATGCAAATGAGACATTAATTCATACTCTTCACTCACATTGCTGGGTTTTTAATTAACCCAGGAAAAATTCCTCGGGATTGCTGTGGGCTACTGGCTGAAAATCTCTGTTCAAAGTGCAAGGACAGTCTAAAAAGTAAAAATGGATGAGGATCTACAAAGATTGAAACAGAAAAATGGAAATATTCTACTGCTATTTCTAGAAATCAGTGTTTTGCCTCCTGCCATAGGGCATGTTTCCCAGTGCCGGTCATGCTATTTGAAAACAGCACTGGCAGAGATTCAAAGGATTTATAAGCAAGTGGTGGACATGCTTAAAGTGACACATGCGAAAGTACTCTCTCTGAGGATCTGCAGACTGTGTAGTTTACGAGCTAGACATATAAAAAAGTCACTACTTAAATGATATATACACTGCAATACCAACATATAAAGAAGGCATTTCTATTTTATCCATTGCATCGATAAAATCTTATTTAAAAAGAATACCTTAAAGGTAAAAAATGTAAAATTAATAAAACAGAAACATCTTATGTACTACATCATTTAGAAGTGAAACATTATAGAGGTGGGGCTTTTTTATTATGTATTATGTGAGAGCAAGTGCTTAGTAGACTACAACAACCAGACATTTATCTGAATAATAAGAATAAAGCTATACAGGAATTAAATAGTTATATACTCTTCTTCTTCATGACATGAACCTGGGTCTACTGAAGTAAGAAAATAAAATTTTGCAATGGAAAATAGACTAATATTCTACTGGTATCGTCTTGGGAAGCAGCTGCTACATATGACAGTCAATACATCAGGCTAGATGAATCAGATCTGATTTGGCAATTTTTATACCTTCAAATGAGGTGGATTCTGGATACGCTGAAATTACTGAGCTTTTGTTACCGACTTGAGTTAGAGCATGGTCTCATTGCAGGTTTTTCTACTAATGAAACTACGAGGGGAGAGAGTGAACGGAGCCTTTCTTAATTCTGGCACCGTAACGCTGTCACCTTAGCCGGGGTTCAGCATCCCCCTGCGCCCACTCCTCGCTCGCTACCGCATCGCTGAGGGGACTGGGGTGCCTGGGCAGGTGTGAGTTCCCAGGACAGCTCTGGCTGACACACTCGCCTTCTGCTGCAGCCACTGCCCCATCCTGGGGCTCGGAGCTGCCGGCCCGTGCGGGATGCACACGTATCCCACCCCCGCCTCCCTCCCGCGGGCCTGTGATAATGCACTGCGGGCTGTTCTCCCGTGGCCAATATTGTGGCACCTCTACATCTTCTCAGTTTTTTTATTGCCAGCTTTGTGGTCGCTGGGGTTTGAACCGTGCACTGCTGCACAGCTTGCAGGCGGGGTCACCAGGACAGCGGCATATATTGTATTGCAGAAAGGAGGAACTGCATCTTGTGACTTAACGTAGAGCAGGGCAAGCTGCAGACCCACATACAGTTACATAAATCCCTATTTTCTCTTCCTAATAAAACCCAAGCTATTTCAAGAAGAAAACTGCAGCATTCTCTTTGGATGCTGTGAAGACCACGTGGAATACCACTGAGGACCACTTCAAAGATCTGTGCTTCATGCCCAAACCCAAGTTTAAATTACCCCATGTGAGCCTGCTGGTAGCTGTTGGATTATTTAAGATCCTTGCTTGTTCCTACTGCAAATGAACCATGTGCCTATGCACATGCACTGGGTATATTATAATATGCATATGGAGTGTGTGTACACACACACAAAAATAGACTGTGTATGCATCTGTCTGCGTATATACATGCATACCCGGATACACTGCAGAGGTTTAATTCTGTGACCATTTTCAGAATACAGTTGCAGATAAAAGAGAGGAATATACCCACTAAGCGTGGCACTTCAATGCCTGGCTCATATAAATGTACTGAAATAAATTTTTCGGAAGGGTTCTTAAACTTTACTTCATGTGTTATTTTACTACTAAAAAGGTATTTGTTCTTTTCCAGTTCTGCTGCCATATTAACAATTTATGGTATTGATTACTTCTGTATGAATGCATGAATTTAATGGCACAAACCCCAATTTTGTTATCGTTACAAACTCTCATTGGCTGAGTATTTCTTATGTCTTCAATTGATACTAACTTATAGTATCAACCAAAATGATGAATACAGAACTTTCCCCTTGGAACTGCTTTGTAGAAAAATATAAACCAGAAACTAGTATAGAATGACTGTGGACTGTGACTGTTTAGGTTTGTGAATTTGATTTGACTAATTCTCATTATCTTATTAATCAAACCCTCAACTGCGGGGGTACATGAGATGACAAAGAATATTAAGGAGCTACTATAAGTCAGCTGCTTAGGATCAGCCTAAGGGAGATGTCTCTGTTTTTCTGGTGTTTTGTAATGAGCGTCTTCGGTGAATATACATATCTACTGGTCCTCAAATAGGGGTTTCCGTGAACATATAGAGATACTTCACTTCTTTTTAACCTCCTTGTGAATGGCATTTTATGGCTATTTTTCTAACCTAGATAATACCATGTATAGTTTATTTTACACATGCACTGTAAAGTATATGCATTTTTATTGTAGTGAAAAATCTGTATGTATGATTCTCAGCCACCGGTTATACCAGTTTTGTAACTTGTAACTTTCTGACAGCCTTTTAAAATATTTCATTGATTTTCACGTAGAGTTTTAAATTACTTTGCTATTTAATTTCCTACAATTAATTACTGGTGTTTTGATAAATAACTAGTTTACATGACTTCTGATCTGAATTTTGAGCTACCTATAGAGGAAAAAACAACAACAAAAAGCCTGCCTAGAAGGGCATCCGCACCTCATCAGCGATAATGTGAGATTTCACCACTGTCTAGTACAGTGAGATTTTTTACTTGGTCTTGTAATCAGCAGGTAATGCCCTCATGCGTTCACATAACTGGATTAGTTTTGTAAGTAATGTACGGTAAATAAATACTCTTTGCAAAATATTAAGGAGAAAAATCCTCTGCATCTCTACCGACTGTCAGGATGAACTATTGCAGCAGTTCAGTTTCCAGGGCCCACGAGAGGGCACTGCTTTCCTTTGTACAGAAATGAAACGCGTGGTGGACAAAATACTGACGTGCAATGCTGATTTAGACATCTTTTGAGCAGACTGAACCTAGGTCTTTTTATTCCTGCTTTACTTACGTTTTCACTAAAAAGAAAGGACGTGGCGGCCAAGATAAATGCATTAATGAGCTAAAATAGGTGTGTGCCACTGCTAGTCTGTAACCTTAAATACAAGCCTACAGTTTAAAACAGAATACAAATCCCTATTCATACTTTCTACGCACTCATTTGAGAAATGGTATTTGGTAATCATTAATTAACTATTTCAAATACCATATATGGCATAAAACTTGCCATACTTTATTTAATAGTTATATGTATTTTGAATATATTGTTTAGCTCCTGCTTTCAAAAATGGTTTTGATCAATAAATGGCAATAAGACTACTAAGAACAGGATGACTATTAACAAAAATCTGACAAGTTCTTTGAGATTTTTGATATACTTTTGAACTTTATCTCTGATGAATTTCATTTAAAGAGGGATTTCTGGATTTTTAATCGATATGCTCACGAACACCAGGGTGCTTTTGGGTTATCTACAAATTACGGGAGCTACACCAGGGCTCTGACAGATAGCTGGGGATCTAATTTCCTCACTTGTCTCAAGAATGAACAATCAGTGAAGTTAATCAACATTTTATCAGCCATGAGTAATACATGAGCCTGAACGGAAAGATATATAATATGAGTTCCGAAAGAAAGTGCGGCATTAGGGCTCCTAGCGAGAGGCAGCTCAGTCGGAGCCACAGGTTGCTGGGGGCAGGAATCGAGGTGGGTCGGTACCCACCCAAGGGACCCGGCAACGCTGGTGAAATCAAGAAGCCACATAACCATTCGCAGTACCACACTAGACTGAGATGTATTGGCCTTATTCAGTTTCAGAGAAAAGCCTAGAACAAATTTCAGCAGGGTCAGTTTAGGACCTACTCACTACCATTTGAAAAAATAAAATGTATGCTTAATATATCCAAAAACATTCTTACTCATAAAATGTTGTCCATCCTGTTTCATCACTCTTCGTTGCTAAGAGACCACTGTTTCCGTTATATGTCATTAATCCGAGCTCCAGGGTCTGTGTTGAGACTAGCTTGAGTCCACCATTAGTGCCAACAGCCAGCGTGACAATCTGATTATCCGGCATCAGTAAATGGCGGGGCATCCCACTGGCATCCCGACGGACCTTCAAGGAGTTGCCATTGTTGTCCATCACCTCCGTGACATCGTTATCGCTGCTATAGGTGAAATTGTACAAGTACTCCCCGGTAACAAGGCTGAGAGTGTACTGGTGAATCCCGTCAGCATTGAAGACATACAGCTCCTGTTCTCCTGGAGATGCAGCTTCATATTGGTTAAAAGAATTAAGAATGGGCCTGTTTTTACTGACAGCCCTAATGCGGATATTTCCAAGATCAGCTATGTAGATGGTACCGTCTGGGGCCACAGCTAAGGAAGATGGTGAATTTAAGATGGCATCAGTGGCATACCCATCATCCCCAGAATAGCAATTACAGTTGACATCATTTTTGCAATCACAGTCTGAAGCTGCCCCTGCAAGAAGGCATATTTCTCCATTGGTAGTTACCTGGCGTAGCCGATTAATTTTTTTTTCATCTGTCTCACTGATGTAAAGAACTCCTGTGTGTGAGATGGCAATGGCACTGGCTGATTCAAGTGCAGAATGAATAGCCAGTTTGCTAAGAGAGTAGTCTATACCAGGAACCTGGCAGTGCATGGGGCGTCCAGCAATAATGCTAACTTGATGATTTTCTGTGATCCGTAAAATAACATTGTTCTCTAGGACATAAAGTGAGTTGTCCATGGGATTGACAGCGAGATCAGTAGGCCACTCCAGCCGTACCTATGAGTTGCACAAATTATTACTGTAAAAGTCATAACTGAAAAGTACACTTCTAGTGTTTAAAATTCCATGTGTAACAACAGCAAATTAGTGAGGGGTTTATCAGCGTAAATCATGAAACCAAGTCATGAACGGCAACTATTTCAAACAATGACTTTGTTTTTCAGAAATATTAAAGCTACGTGCAGTGGTAACTTTGGATAATTGTGTTTCTGTGCAACAAATGAATGCTACATTGTGGAAGCTCTACAATAATTACAGAAAAACAGGCAATTAAGACAATAACTCCCATTACCTCAACCTTATTTCTCTATAGTTGCATAAATAACCTGTGTTAGCCACAGTATGAGGATCATTCACTCATTTCAGTAGTGAATCAAATCTGCTATCATCTTGTGCTGCATAATATATTTCTTAAGTGGCCAGGCAGTCATCCAAAATAGATGCCCATCTCTTCTAAGGCAGAGAAGAAAATAAATGCAGTAAGAGTCTACCTGGGTGACATCCATGCTGGAATCACAGCTGAGAGGTCGAACAGCAGTTAGGTCATTGGAGCCCAGCAGGGTTGATATGATTCCGTTCTGATCCACTTTTCTAATCATAGTGGCATCAACAAAATACATGAGTCCATACTTATCCACGGCAATTCCTGCAAATATAAAAACCAGGCATCAGCGAAGCAGAGAAGCTCCCAGCTTCAAGGCAGGCTTCATCTTCTTATCAAGTTTACAAGATGGTGACGTTTGTTCACTTCTCCTGTTCTTTCCTCCCTTCCAACCTGAGCACAGGTCCTGGAACCCTCCAAGTACCCACAGCTCTGTAGAATAAGTGGCATCAAGCAGGTATATCCTTCGGGGCCTTGAAGAAAAGAAAACCACAGAAACCCCCAAACCTGCCAGAAAGCCAGCAGAATGCATCAGAATTCAAACTCCGTGTGACATGTTACATAAAACCAACTAAAAAAAAAAAATCTCCTAAGTTTTAATCTCAGCAATTTGAGGCGTTGCTTTCTTCAGCTGAAGGATCTAACGAGGATGAAAGATTTTTAGAAATCTTCTAAAATGGCTTTAGAAGTGTTAAAAAATTAAGAGGACATCACATTCTTTCAGGATGTTTTGTCAATCTTTGACCTGTTGCAGTAAGGAACATGAGAAGAACATCTGGTGCTTCCAGATGAAGACACAGGGGTTCCCAGCCTAGAAAAAAAGGAAAGGTTCAGTGCATGTCCCGCTGGGAGTCCTGGGAGAGGAGAGGCAGAGAACGAGAGGGTGCTGCCTCGGAGGACCTGGAGGATGCCGCTGCCTGCTGGGAACAAGGACAGACTTCTCCTCACTCGCCTTCCCTGCTTTGGTTTGGCACACTGCCTTGTCCAGTTCTTGGGCTGAAAATAAAACATCCGTCTACAAATGTTGTCTTCAAATGGTTGTAGTGCCAGTGAGAGGAGATACAGCTTTATCAGCTTAACGTCTGTGTGGAGGCTTAACTTAAAACATGCAAGCAGCCCTATCCTGTTAATATACTCAGTATGTATTAACTGAAACTATTACCTATACATAGAAACAGGACCCTTCATTTTTATTGTCTTTTACAATCATCTAGCTGTTTTCAACTGTTGGAATGAAACCCAAAGATGTTTGAAACACCTGGCAATACACCTGATCAATCAATCCTTACAATTAAGATGAAACAATGGAAAAAAAATCTTAAAAAGAAGCACATCTCCAAATCTCTATATCATCTTGAAAACTTCTTGTTAAAAGTTAGAAACTGGAAAGGGCAAAAACCCTTTTATTTTTCCTTCCCTTCTGAAGAAAAAGGGGATACGTAGAATAAAAACTCAGAAAAAAGACACCGCAGGCAGTTTTTCTCCCCAAAGGCTGTATCTCAAACAGTAATTTGTTTCCCAGTTTACACGCTTGCTTCTTGGAGTGAGTGCTACCCTGCTAATTTGTGTTCTGTTCTCCTTTTGCAGCGTTCAGTGTTGGGGTAATAAAGTTTGCTTTAACTAAACAAAGCACGAACACTTGCCAATCCGCTGTAATTAAAGTCCAGAATAAAAACTACTGAGCAAGGAGTTGATTTAATTGCCAGATAATTATTTCCACATCCAGCCTAGCCTCACACAGTCATTTTCTCCGGCTTCTTTTCCTACGTTACCTCGAGGGCTCATTAGGGTTGCATCCACCGCCTTCCCTCCATCCCCACATCTGGCCTCGTCAAAAGGCAGGCACTGCTCTCCCGTCCCTGCCACCACTTCCGAGTTGCCAGCCAGGTCCTTTGTGCCCGTCAGGGACTTGACTTTGTATATCCGCCGACTATTGGTGTCCGATACGTACAGTGAGCCTGAAACAGGGTCCACGGCCAGATAGTATTTATGAGCAGGATTGTTGCTTTAGAGAAAAAGAAAGCATAAAAGAGAAACAGCTGAGCAGTCCAGAAACTTCACAGGCTTCCAGAGCTTAAATACTCATCAGGCACAGAGAGATGTGGAAAGAAAGTCTGACACCCTCATCCGGAGGTGGGGTCTGAAGGACTGGTATCTGAGGTATCAGAAGCATTGTCATTTTAAATCTCATTCATCCTGCTACACCAAGCTTGCACAGCAGAGCCCAACAAGCCAAAGCTGCAGAGCAGACTTTCTTCTTGATCTCTTTAGCCCATTAGATCTGCTCCAGGTCAATTCTCTTTGGCTTATCGCTACCTGTTGCCCCCCTCTCTGCCACCTTGTTTAACTTCCCTTGAAAGCAGAAGTCATAGGAGTAAGACCAAAGAATCAGTTTCCGAGTTACTTATATTATGCCACAAGATTTGTGAGGTCTTGTATAAATAGGAGGCAGAGGCATAACAAATTTATTCTCTAAAGCAAATTTGTTCTCATTCATTCTTATCAAGAATCTCATTTACGTCAGATGAAGCTGATTATATAACTAACAGAACTAAAAGCAGAGACCCCAAGTGTCTGACTTTTACTCCAAACCTTCTGTTATTGAAAAACTGGTCCTCAGTTTGTGATTAGAATGGGTGCTTATATGGAAATCTACTTTCTCTTCTGAAATATATGCTTTTTGGCAGCTTGTCACATTTTGGAACTACTTTAGCAAATCATCTGCAAATTGAGAAATGTCAATCTTAGCGATATATATACATACATTCACACACACAGAACTGCAGTGCAGAAATATTTTCAAAACCTTGCCTGGCTAGTTTAACTCAATTCAGTTGGAATTTAAGCATGATGTGAATTTTCCAGCCTTTGGAGCCTATGGGTGAGTGTAAATAAGGTCAATGGTGGTTTCAAAGCATAGAAGACAAATGAAGACAGGAAGAAAAGAAATGAAGGTTACTTACCAGTAACCAGAGATATTTGCCTCCAAATATCCACACTCCTAGTTTCATGTGGCAAAAGTGCCCATCTCCAAGAGTGAGGATACACAGAGGTAAGTTATGATGGACATAAGCCATATCTTGACCAGACTTGCTGAAACTATTGTAAGGCCAGTTTCGGCAGATGGATTATCAGCAGCACAAAGGCAACTGCGTTCATGTGGTCATGACCAGATTTGAAGGAATGAGGAGGCCCCAAAATATCACTTTCTACAGTTGTCTTCCTCTATGCCAGTCTTTGACGTGTCATGATTTTAGGTCAATAACAGTTTGTTCTAAAACTGTAGAAAGTAGGAAGGAGATTGGTTTGATCAAAATTCAGTAGGCAGAGGTAATACCATCTGCTGAAGTCTAGGAGTGTAGAAATTAGAGATGAAAAAACATAGTAAACAAAAAATACTTGGCAGGTTTATTTCATGCATGGATCTCGAAGTACTTTAAAAAGATGGGTATTATACCCATTTTACAGAGGAGGAAACTGAGGCACAGAGAGGTTAAGTGGTGTAGACAAAGTTATGCAGGGAGACTAGTGACATGCTTGAGATTAGAGCACAATCTCTTCATTTCCCGAGTTCCTCTCCCTGTCTTCAGCAGCAGACCGCACCTCTTCACTAGACCCTTACCACGCTCCTTCCCATCCCTCCAAAACAAAGCTCCACTTTCTTTGCCACATAGAAAATGATTTCCTTCCATTTACATTTCTCCAGTCTTTCAAGTATCTGAGCCATACAAACCCCTGCATATCTGTCACTGTTTTGAAATTCTGCTCTCTTCTTCTACCATGCTCTTCCCTTAACGCTGAGGACCAAGCTTTGCTGCGACACTAGTGTTGTGCCACACTTCACAAATACATCCATACTCAGCTAAAGGTTTTGTGACAGCAGCAGGTGAGATACCAGCCTGGCTGCTGCTGCCACCTGCTCTGCTCCAGCCCAGGGGGCCCTTTGCTGCCCTTCTACCCATGCAGCACCTCAGCTGGATGGGGACACACAGAGCAGCAGCTGCTCGGCCACACTGGAGTGGTCTCTCTTCTTTTTGGCCATGTTTTTGCCCACCTGCTTGAGCGAACACAGCCCTGCTCCCCTTCTGACCACAGCTACCCTTAGGTGTGTCCCGCTGACTCTGGGATGGGAGAAGGTATGAGTTGGGGTAACGAGCAATGGCAGAACATGGGCTTATGTCCCTGTCCTCTCCTGCTGTCATCGGTGTGTCCATGGAGCTCACACTGCCTTTCTCCACTGGAATCTCCCTGGGGCAGTTTTGCCAGGGGGCAGCCCAGGGAGCAGCCCCTGGCTCTTGCCTGAGCTGGGTTAGGGGCCAACAGAGGAGGACTCTGCACCTACAATACTTGAGGGACTTTGGCAGAAGATGACTGGTGGAAGGTGACATGCGCTCCTCGTGTCCCCACAGAAACTACGAGGTTATTACCTCAAACAGGGATGTATTTTATAACTAAATAGTAAATATTTCTCAAACTGGCATCTGAGCAGTTAAAGACCTCTGCCTCTCTTTTCTCAGTACCCTTCGAATTCTAGGAAGCCAAAGAATGCACCTCGTGTTAAAAGATTTCCCATACCATCTGGTATTGCTCGCAGCCTTGCTCTGCACTGAGCGTGAGCCTGGCGTCTGACGGCAAGTACAGGCAGCATCGGTTTCTCCTCCCTGTTCTTCTCATACATACATCAAAGTAACAATAGTGCAACAACAGCTTTCCTTTAGGTTTAACCAAAAGGAGAAGCTGCCCAGAGCAAATCTCTAACCACCTGAAAAGTTAACCAAGCTTATAGTTTTAAATGAGGAGCCTCCAGCACCACCAATGTTCGTTAGCAAATTGTGAGTGAATTCACCCAGATAAGAAAATTTACTGGAGTTACACTTGCTATACCAAAATATATTGTAAAGGAGAAATTATACTGTTTAGTCCAGACATCTTCTGCATCTAACTTGTATTACAGAAATGGAAAGTGTGGTTTTAAAAGGGTGATGCACAGGATACTATGGAATAGTTTACAACAGCTCTTCTTGTTCTTGCCCTTGATATTCTCCAGGGTGAACATCCTGTCCACGCCAGGTGTGGTGCGGGAGAAGGCACAAGCATTTCCCATGCTGCTGCCATCCAGAAGGCCTGGTGCTCAGGGGACATGATGCACAATATTTTCTCCTAGCGTCTGGAAAGGTTATGCCTCCCTCATGAATCTTACAGCGACTGCATCTAGTGCTTGCATAGAACCAGCCCCACAGGTTGACTGGTGGTTAAATGTATTTGAGGAAAGAAAATAGAAACTAAATTATGAAAAAGGACAGAGGGTTCAGAAAATCATTAATGACCGGAAAATGAGTTTTTGACCTATTTGCAGTCATTAGTGCTTTTGTGAACGTTTCAGGTATTTGTAAAACTGCTGTTTTCGTTTACCTCGACCATTTAGACCAATTATAGACAGCAGGGAGAAGTGTTTATACAGAAGTTAGCTCGGGGTTCATTATACTTGCATTCTTCTAGAAATTTCTAATTAGTGTCAGAACTTATTTGGTTGCTTTTTGACTACATTTCATAATTGCTAACGCTTATCATATTCATAACACACAATTAGCACATAAAAATGTTTCTATATATGGTACATGAAGAACATAACATTACACAAGAAGCACAACACAAAAAGCAAACACAATGAAGCAAACAAACCATATCAAATTATATGGGAAAGAGCTCGTGTCTTACCTATGTTTAAACTCTTTATTTCTTTATAGAAAGGGAACAGAAGAAAAAAGAACAAACAGTTAGCTGAAGAATAGATGGTAAAGCAAACATAGTATTTGTTTTATTTTACAAAAGGACACAGGAGAAGATATCTCTTTTCAGCACTAGCCTTAGCTGGGTTTACGGATGAAGAGCGACTGGGGGTGACAGAGTTGCAAGCTCATTCCCTAGGAGTATAACCCTGCCCCCAGCCCCCACCCCCCCAGATATTTTACAAGAAACCTTCCGGGACCATTGAAAGCTTTCACATGGAAATATGTGTAACTTGTGGGCTAGGAGCGAGAGGAACTGGGAGTTTTCTGCATACAGAACTGTGAAGGGGGAAGCACTGGGCTGAGGATATTGTCTGCCAGTTGGAAGCAACCTCTTTAATCAAAATGGTTTTCCAACAGGCTATTTCTAAATGATTTTCTACTACACAGTTCATTATCCTGTCCCCCCAGTCTCTAAAATAATTGCTTAAAGCAAGTTTGGATGCTACTTGGTATCTATTAAAGCCCATCAAAGCAAATCTTAGGGTAAAATAAACCCTTCTAAGTGAGCAGTAGGATACTGTACAATGGAAGATATCCAGCACTAATTGATCCCTAATTTACTGTCTAGACACAAAGTCAAAGTGTTCTCTTCTTCCCAGAAGAAAATTAACACATCCTCCACACCACAGTGTTTCACTGCGTTTATGTCATTCCGTTCAGGAATATCCACTGAATGAAGCAAAGCGATGCGTGACTCCTGAGCTGCAGCACTCCATGCACAGCCCCGAACTTGCAATACCAACATCAGGCATGACATGCAACACTCTGGAGTCAAAATTACTCATCAGCCACTCAGATCAGGCACCTTCATAACGGACAGTGTGAAGCAAATGTGCACACTAGGGCATTCTCGCTTCTGAAGTTACTCCAGATTTATATTGGCTTATGTAAAACCAAAATTATATCCATTGTGAAATCTAACTGAAGTGATGTATGTGGTTTTTAATACTTAGGGACATACTATTTGCAACTTTATTCAAGCTACTTAATACTAGCTGAAGACTTGGCTCTTGCTCGTGCTTAAATGGCTCAAATCTTCAAACTCTTACCTATGTAACTCATACAGATTTCAAGACGACCACTGAGTCACAATTATTGCTATAGATGATGTTTGCTGGAATGGACCTGAATTCCCTTTAGAGGAACGGGAGGCAAAAGACATTACTGCAAATCCTAATAATCTGTGTGTCAAGTCATTTGCAGCTGTCCAACACAACTAAACCTTTATTGTTCATTGCTAATAGTTCTAACAGAACCTAAAGAAACTATGCTATGGAAAATGGACTTTCATAAAAGAAAATAAAATAAAAGGTTCTTTACTGACGTCCTTTCCCATTTTCCCCTCACATATGCTGAAAAGCCCAAGCTCTCTCTTGGGTAGAGGGAAGGCAAAGCAGCCAGGCTAACACTGTTATAAACTTGGAGACAACACTTTCAAATACCAGGTGTGCTAGAGAACTTTGGCACTGGCTGATATTAGGAAGTGAGGTGCATATAAATGCCTCATATTAAGTATCCTAATTTGAAAATGTTTCTCTTCACCTGTAAAGCTGCAGTCCTATTTACTAGAAAGCTAAACAGAACTGAACAAATTAGGAAAAGAAATCATCATATTCTCTATAACGCAGAGTTATAGTGTATTTTGATATAAATATTTATAGCAGGTCACACATCCATACCAGCTACCTTCTGTGGTTTATACTGAGCTGCTAGCAGAAAGCACTGGATGACCTATGATTTTTTTTTAATATGAGGCAGGCTGATGGTGCACGAGGTAAGTGTTAGAGAGTTATTTCAGAGTAGAATTGTCCTGAATCGGATCCTCTTTTCTACAAATCAGAATTCACAACAGTGACATCAACAGAATGACATGAATGGAAGTGAGGAATAAAATAGAGCTAGGCCTCCTATTCTCTGACAGTCCAATTATTTTGCACTTTCTCCCACTAATTAAAAACTGAAAATACAGTGGAAGAAGAGGAATTGGTTATTGGCCATATCATTAAAAAAATAAAAAGGCTAATGAGCTAAATTCTCTCAATGAACTTTGCAGCTATATCCCATTTACAAGAGCACTAATCCTAACGCCTGAGTGGGCTGCAGAAGTACGAGAAGATAGCCAATGCAAGCTATTTTTCCTCATTTTTCTGCAAATACTCAACAGTGCTGTAACTGTAAGGTCCAGTTACATGAGTTACAGTTTGAAGCAACAGCTCTTGCCTCTCCTAGAAGAATGAAAAAAGGAGATGGAACAGAAATGGGTGAAGAGGTACACTCTATACTCATGCTTTCCCTATTAGGTGACCGTACCTTCATGTTGTCGGGAGGGGGCGTAGGATGAGGGGACAGAGATACAATCTTAAAAAGAATGCTGAATATGCAAAGTGACTTTGTATGTCAATGTTAACTGTACTTGCCAACCCACA
Organism: Patagioenas fasciata; assembly: GCF_037038585.1. Lineage (NCBI taxonomy): Eukaryota > Metazoa > Chordata > Aves > Columbiformes > Columbidae > Patagioenas > Patagioenas fasciata. The sequence continues at coordinate 14,767,298 of NC_092533.1, read as the reverse complement.
GAAACAGACTTATGAGCATGGGAAAGAAGTGGGAAAGTGGCTCCCAAAACCATTGACAGGAAAACCTCCCTTCTGACCTGGTGAGGCTGTTCCACCTTTGCTTTTCTCTGTGGCTCAGTACCTAAGGGCAGTCCATTCTGGAGTTTTCAGACAAAACTAAATGATGTATAGTACTGAGGGGAGGTTGTATCAAATGACCACCAACAAGACAGAAGAAGACGGTTTGTGCTTTTTGTACACGTTGGTTTGCACTCTTTAGTCCTTCTCTATAGTCATTGCTCTGATAAGCTACAGATTTTGAACTATGCATTTCTGTGCCCCATTTCTCCACTGGAATTTAAATAGGTTGAAAGTGACAATGTTTTACAAAATTATAAAAAGTAATGGTAAAGGCTGATTTGAGCACAGGCTACAGAAATGAAGTGCTAAGACTAACATCTTACCTCAGCTCCAATATACTAGTAACATTCCTGGATGGGAAGATACGCCGAATATAGTTAAAATCTCCAACAAAGAGACTTCCATCGATACCCACTGCAAGTGCTACAGGGGCCAAAAGCTTATTTCCTTCTGCCAGCCCGTTGCAGCTAGGGCAGGATATGCTTCTTCGGCGCCCGTTCCCCATAATGCTGGTTATCACAGCCGGCTGCTGAGTTAGAAACTGATTTTCTCCATTGCCTTTGTGCAATATACCTAATAACAAAGAGGAGAAGAAGCGGTTATTACTGCCAATGATTGCAGGCGACTTCAGGTAGTTCTCTTTTCAACAGCTGCTGTTAAGGGCTGTACCCTGAAATGACTCCTGCACTTGGCTCTTTGATGGTGCAAAAAGAGTGAAAGAGCTTTGCAGTAGTAAAAATAAAGGTGTAATGAAGATTCTCTTGAAAAACTACACACATACACAAGCACAGACTCAAACATAAACCCGGAGTCCCCCGGTATTCATTATGAGAGCAAACACTGCCATACAGCTCTCTGGCCTGGCACAAGGCTTTATCCGTCTTCTTGACCGGCAGACACATTCCTTGCTTGTGTCCCTGGATCCTCTCACTCCAGTTCCCTATCTTACACTTTGTTTGGAATTTTGTGCCAACCTTACTGTTCTCTTTTCACCTCTCAGTCTTTCACCCTTTTTTTTCATGGAAAATGAGAAATGGAGATGGCAGAGAAGAGGACAGCACAGCAAATGAAAAGGTAGGAGAGAGCTGGAACTCTTAGAAGGGCTGCCAAGGATCAGGGCTGGGAGGCAAGAGGGAAGCTACTGGTGGATTCTTGGACACAGTGATCATTTTCAACGCATTAAAGATTGTAGAAATCTGGTCAGAAATATTTAGCCTCATGTTCCTTTGGCAATGCAGTTGTACGATCCTAATGTAACTGGCTCCCCACTGGTGACAACAGAATATCGTGCACTATCCACATGGCTATGCTAACAGTGTTTGATCTGCTGCACAGCACTTTACGTGTCTTCAAAGAGCCTGATCTTGCCTGTTCTGAACACTACTTTAAATTTCTTGAGCAACAATATACTTTGCAATTTGTTAATGTGGGGATGAGCAGGGAGGCTGTAGAAAACACTTTACAGGGATCAAATGAAACATACGCCATCATTCAACTGCCTGAGAGCCTCTGGTAAAATACGAAGAGGATGAACAATCAGCTTAGGATGTGTAGACAAAGTGAGGAAAAAACCAAACAGGTGACAAAAGAAGAAGACAAATGAGACTCAGTCTCTCGTTAGAAACTCATACTCCTTTTAAGCCCCATCGCTGATTAGAGGGGAAAAAGGTCAAACAAAAGGAACCAGGAATGGGTGTGGTTAGTATCAGAAAACCAGGGAAGGAAGGAAGGGAGACATTGCAGGGGAATAAATGAAGAACAGAATGGAGGATAAAGATTAGGACTTGAAGAAAGTCATGCTGTGCAGAAGAGTAAACAATTGTTGAAAAACTCTGACAACTGAAACATTTCCCATACCTTACTGAGATGAAGATGATATAAAAAGAGTGGAGCATTTTTTAAAGTGTATATATAGTACAAATAAAAAGTGTTCACAGACAAAATTCCATATAGCACAGAAAACATGCAATTACGTAACTCACCACTCTTGACATTAAGTACATGATGTTTATCCAAAGACCATCCTCCTAAATTTGAAGGATCTAGTTCAAACCCTTGCAGCAGTGCTGTCCTCTTCTCCCACAGAATGAGACTGGGGCAAGTCTCATATTCAAAACCTACAGAAACTGAAATAAAGTAAAATCTAATATACCTGCTGAACAAACACTGCATTAAACATCCAGAGCACATAAAAATCATTCAACATTCCAGTTCCCCAAGCCCCTCAAGAAGATGGACTGATTATATTCCTCTCTTCTATTCTACAACATTAAATTCAGATCTTTGACTAGACACAAATTTGAGACTTCATTCACACGTACTCTGCAGGGATCTGATCACTTCTCTTTGAATAGCTGGTGTTGGGAAGTGACTGGTTTGGTGAGAGGAGAGTGAGAAATATAATTTTAAAAATATAATAAAATTGTTCTATCAGATAACAGGATAAGATCAAAGTCTGAATTTGCCAGATGTTCACATCATTTATTTAGTGTGGTCATTTTACATAGCATATACTAAGGAACTGTGAAAACTCTGTGTTTTTAAGCACACATGCACTGTAAACATTATTCAGGAAAACAATATCCTATGCAACAATGTAAGAAAGAAAAGCAATAGCAAAGAAGATTTTAGAAAATATAGAAAATAAACAAGATTTTAAAAACTAATTTTTCTTTCACACTGGCAGAGCTCTGGTGCCCATTTTTAGCACTGTTATATCAAAATTGTTCTCATACTCAAATGAAAGTCCAAACTTCAGAATACTGTGATAATCACTCTTTTTCCCACCCACTGGAACCAAGTAAACTAAAAATAGTTATAAAACTACAAGACTGAACAGTACTAGAAAAACACCACTTCATTTCAGCTGTATTATACCACAAGAGGCTATAGTAATGGCATGCATGAAAATCCAAATGCACTGAAGAATGCCACCCAGGCCAGCATGAGGTTCATTTGTTAACTGAAAGAAAATAAAACATAGTGATGGACTAGGTTTCACCTACGTTCCTGTGGTCGCTTTTTGTCTGGTCTAAACTAAGTCACCTACTGATCAGGGAACACAGGCATGTTGATGGAGTTTAGACCTTCTGAATGTTATCTTTAATGTGTAAAAAGAACCATAATACAAAGATAATTTGTGTCAGGAAGACAGGAACGACAGGAACTGTTTAGTTTATATTTGCCTCTCCATCAGAAATATTTGCAGTTTTCTTACTAAGAATTACAGGTGTTATTTGGAAAGTTTTGGAGCTTGTATATGCTGACTTACCTACAGCATCTGACAACCCATAAACCTTCTGACCATATGCATCTGTTTTGTCCCAGATAAATGTATACGCCAAGTTGGGAGAGGCCTGAAATGATTTTTGAAACAGATGCCCTTCTACTGCTACCATCAAATGAACTTTGATTAGATTCAGCGGCACAAGGGACTGAGTCATGGCGATCTTAAGTAAGGATTTGTATCCAGCAGTGCGGGAACTCAGGTAGTTGAGCTTTATACTAGAGCCAGGGATCTCAATTTCTTCATGAAGAACCTGAACAGGAAAAAGATCAAACATTTTATATCAGTGCTTTATTATTTGTTTAGAAGAATATCTCTTGGCGTATTTTTATGAACTTATGACTTTCTACTACTGGGAATGGTTATTCTCAAATCAGTGCAGTGACTGATGTTTGTTTGTGAAAATAAGTATTTTTACTGCAAGTTACATGCAAGGGGAACATAAGAAATACAGTGATAGGAACCACTAACAGCTAGGATAAAGACTACCTCAATAAAGCAGTGAAACAATGGTACTAGTAGAGTTTTCCTTTATCCTAAAAAACATACAAGAAAACAGCCTGCGGTACACAGCACACACCAAGCCTGTGCAAAATTCTCCTCAAACACCTAAGCTGTCAACTGAAATAGAGAGATATACTTGATATATTGTATGATAATGAGAAGGTGCAAGGTAGGCAAAGATAAATGTGTCTGGGTGACATAAACCTAGGATATCTCCTGCAGACCTCATTAGAAAACCTGCTATCTGTCAGAACGAATGCGACTCTACAGAGGCATTTGCTAGAGCAATTCCAGGGGACAAATGGTGACTCTGTGGTAAGTGCTCAGGTCAGCACGAGCATCTGACTGCTGATTTCTATATCCCTTGCACTCCCAGTGTTCTTACCTGGGTTTCTGGTACAATGGGATTCCGACCAGGAGCATCACTGAAGAAAGTTGAAAGTGGTGAAGAAATGATGACTGGGTCAGGACGGACAAACCCACTGAGATCGCAGCTGGGAATGGAGTTCTCTTCTGTCTTCATCACAAGCGTGTCCATGGCATAGAAGCTGTTCCACGGCAGCCACACTGTCCTTTCCTGACTCATGAATGGGGCCCGTTCAAAGTGCAAGGTGAGGGATGCTCCGCCATTTGCAACCAAGTCAAACCTAGAAAAACGTGGGCTTTAGAAGTGACGAGACTGAATAATTCCAGTTGTAGCATTCCTGGCTTGTGAGGCAGGTACACAGGTATACTTATAGGTATACTTTTAGTGTCATGCTTCAATCAATCAGTAATAGGATGTGAACCTCTGGCAATTAGACAACTGAAATCCAGCCAAGACAAGCAATGCTTTGAAGTTACTTGGACGAACCTTGTTCCTCCATATTATAAAATCTGCATTAAATAACTGAAAAATACCCAGCAAACAAACCACCACAGTTATTATTACAAGTCATCTTTATATATGTTATCAAATCAGCAGAGAAGCCAAGTTCATACTGAGCTGGACAGTGAATTATCCCTTTCCTAAAAGATGCTGTCTTGCAGGCACAGAATGTGACACAGGACAGTGAGACAATAATAAAGAAAAGTTTTCCCATTTGTGCTCTACAAATATGATAAAAATTCCTATCTCCAGCATAACTGATGGACCATTTTTCTGAGAGACCGGGTATTTACTCCCAACCCCCTACATGATCATAGCAGTAATGTGGAACTGTGCAGGCATTTTGAAATCTGGCCTAAATGAGTAAAATACTTCTAGGCTGTTCTGACAACAGAAGTAGATATCAGTTGCTTCATGAAAATGCTGTCAGCCTAACAAATTACTCAATGACTTCAATAATCCATTCAGATCTAAATATAGTTCAGCTCTACCATTTACTGTAGTATTAAACCACTGAAATCAACAACATTATACTTTTATTATAACAGAATAGTATTCTGGGAAATGTGGAAATGAAATACTCCCTACAGTTCCGTTGACTCATTATTTCAGTTCAAATGTTGGCATGCAAGATGAAGAGAAAATGGCAAACGTTTATAATGTATGCACTACAGATATACTGTTCTAGTTACCACAGCCAGTAAACTAGATAAACCACAACACATTGATTTTTGTTTATCTGAATTTGTGTGCATTTCAAATCAGCCAGTACAAGGGGGGAAAAACACTTTTTTGCACAGCAGGAACTTGTCTAAATATATTCAATTAGAATCTTTTGATTACATTCTACCCTGAAGAAACTCAAAAGATAGTGGATCTTCAAAAGGAAAGAGAGGCAGAAGGGAACTTTTAACAAAACAGACTATCCTATAATGATACTATTTTTTTATTTTTATTTTTTTTCCCCTAGCAGGGTTAGCCTGCCTTGCATTTTGAAAAAGAAAATATTTCTGGTCTCAGCTGGATATTACTGTAGTCCCACAAATGTTTTCATAGACACAGAACAATTTATTTGAAAGGAGTCTGCCTGCCAACATGTTATTATGAGAAGTCAGTCTTTTCATATTTACTTGCAGTTAGTATTCAAAATGCCACGTGAAAAATTACTTTTGTGTTTACTTAATAGCTCTTTGCCCTGGGAGGAATGCAATACATGATACCACATGGTTCCATTAGATCACACCATCTGTTAATCAGCAAAGATACTACATATGAAATAGGTGCTCAATGAAGCAAACAAACTCACGTGCCATCCTGACGAGTGATGGTATAGCCGTACTTCGGATACTTGACAAACGACACGTTGACCCCAACTAGAGGAGTTCCATCTGTAGTCACCACTTGGCCTCTTATGAGAGACACAAGACTGAAAAAGAAAGATAAGTAAAGGTATCAAAGTTAGTTACAAAAGCAAAGTTACCTTGTTTATGAACTGAGTAATGGAACACTTGTGCCTCATTTACTCTAAATCCAATTTACTCCGAAGTTTTTTGAGGAAACCACAAAATTGCCCAGCTCTCTCTATATACTTCAATCAAGAAAATGCTTATCTCTGCAGTGGGGTCTGTGCATACAGAATGGGAGTTAGTGCCTTCCTTGTCTAACGAGGCTTTGCCTCATTGTCTAACGAGGCTTTGCAGAGTAGAAACTGCCTCCCATTCAGCCAGGCCAGGACTGTGACCCTGAAGTGCCACTGAAACGATGATTGGGCATTTCTAAAAACCTCACTGGGTACAACAGCGTGTCTGTGGATGCCTCGTACACTTTAAAAACACACTGTAATGACATACCTCTGTTTAACACAACCAATTTTCCATGTTAGGGAGTGACTCATTTTTGTACACTGCCTTTGGTCCTGATTTGTAATCCTTGCTTTACACTTTGTCAACAGGAGAAATGATTTTGTTTTAAGTTCAGCTTTATGGACTGAGAAAATAAGAGTTTTCTTAGCCAACAGGTTAAGCAAAGTTGATGTGAATGAAGGTGATGAAGATGGGTTATTCCTCAATCTCTTTCTAACTGGAAACCAGTTTGCATTTTCCCTTGTTCTAGATTGCTGTCTTCATAAAATATAAACCTCAGAAGCTTGTACTGCATGGAAGGAATCTTCCAGGTGTTGCCAATATGATAAAATGCTAAGAAAACTCAGCGTTATATAATCAAGGCCACATTGTAAATTGCCACAGAGCACCTCAGTGGGAATGATGCCTGAGATACAAACACATGAAGCACCCAAAAGCGGCGTCTCATGTTAAAACATAAATAAAATATTCGGGAGAACTCTTCCCACAACACGCAACCGCACAGATACAGCATCACATTTACAGCCGCTACCTGCTGTTGAAGGGGTTTTCCCCCGGAATGATGTGAGTGCTGTCCTTCCCCACCAAGAGCTTGATTCGGTCATAGAAGGACTTGACGGCAGGTGACCCAGCGTGGCTCTGCTGGATGACGTCCAGCGGGTCCCGCGAGCCCCGGCACAGGAGGCTGTTCTGGCAGGTGGTCTGGAGGCAGCAGTCGGGGTCCAGGCAGTCGACCAGCCCATCTGAAAGGGAGGAGTCATCAAGTTCACCCTGCTGCACAGACCTACCGACCAACAATGTCTCACGGACATCCTGAGGCACTGGAAAAAACGCGAGTGCTTACTCTTCAGAACATCTCAGCGTCGTACAACTGGTAACTGAACCAATGATGCCATGAGGATGAGACTTTCTCAAGTATCTTGGTTAAACACCATTACTGCAACTACTAATTTAAACCAGTGTTAGAGGAGAATCAATCCCAAAGAGGCTGAAATTAGAAAGTAGGAATAGCAGAAGGAGTACAGGATTTCTAGTTATAGATTTATTTATTTATTTGAAATACTTCCAACTGTTTTACGGAGTTTTTACATGTCCTTGGTGGGCTATAAAAGTCTTGAGAATTGTGGTGTTTGATTTAATTTATTCTGTCTGGGGAGATGAGGGTAAGAGAGGGGGATGACAGCATAAGTTATCATTACCTAAGTGAAAAAAAACCTACATTGTACCCATTTTGGCAATTCATAGGGAAATGCTGCAGGGCCTCCCATCTCCCATAGATATTTGAATCAGAACCTGTCCGCATGCTTGGATAAGGGAGGCTCAACGCTGTTTGGTTCAGTCATCATATTACCTATTAGGTTGTCCATCAAGAATATTTCTTAAGAAGTATTTAGAAGAAAAACTAGAATTTAAACACCAGAAATTAAAATGCCATCAATGGGGAGATCGATCTGCATAGTTAGATAAATCACAACTGACTACTTTTAGCGTATACGGTAACAACTTACAGCATCATTCTTTCCTTTGGTATCATCATTTATCTGAAATATATTCTCTCAATGGAGTTCTACTGTAATTTAGAACTTAATAACCATTTACTTTAAAATATTATAATCTCTAACAACTTAGAAACATTCATCTACTCTAGCAAGAATCAGGCATTCAATCTGCAATGTACTTAGGTCTGTAAAGTTTCAGAGCCTTCCAAAGGCATATTAATCTGATTTTTGAATACAAATATGGCCTGGGATCACACTTAATATCATATACACAAGAGAGAACATTCCAGTAGGTTATAATTGACCTTAGAGTAAGATCATGACTCATGTATTATCAAGATCTTCATGTGCACAACAGACCAACACTACCCTACAGAGAGACAACTGGAAAAACAACGAAAGAAAAAAACCAATCCAACCCCAAATCTACAAAAAGCTCTCTTATTTTACAATTAGCTTTGTACTTCCAACAGACTGCATGTGCCTGAAATGACCCTTTCTGATTTAAAACCAAAATTGCCAAGGTATGCTGACAATGTTTCATTCAGCCCTGTACGGAAATTCAAGTTAGACAAACCACCTTGTTGCAAGAGCTATATATTGCTTTAAGGTCAGTCGCCTATTCACATTAAGAGCCCCATCCATCTTGAAATCCTTTCCAATCTGGCGGTAGGACTTTTTTTTTATTTTTTTTTTTTTTTTTTTTTTGCTACAGTCCATTTTCCACCCACTTTCTATAATCGTCATAAGGACACCATTAGCTTCAGATTATAACCCAAGGTGGTTTTCCTGTTAAGCTCTGAGAACGTTTTCTCAGCGTCCTGCGCTCTGTCTCGGTTTGTGGCACCTCCACAGCTAGGAACGGAAAGCTGCCCGCTGGTTAGCCCGCTCAGTGCTTTTATTCAGATGACTGCCAGTCAAGAGAATCCTATCAACACATTACAAATAACGGAAGCAACACACAGGATATAATTTGCTCCCTTCGACAAATTTACATTTACCTCTTCAAGCTGCATCATATTTTTTTTGCTAAACCTTTTTAGAGGTGTGCATTGAGCAGATGTTACGTCTGTAATGACTTCATCACGCAGCAGACTTCGGGCTGCTGTGACCGAACACTTGTGATGACACCATGAACTTTCAATTGGCATATCCATCTCTCAGCATCCTGTCAGTCATGCGAATCACATCTTTATGCTCGCAAGCCCCCTTGGATATAGTCTGACATTGCAATCTTCAGTAAATTACCCTGTCACTGCCAATCTCACCGTTATCTCACAAACAATCAAGCAGGCAATCAAACTGCTCTGAATTGCCAGTTCACGACCTGGGAGGCTAGAAACATCTCCATTTGATACCGGGGAGAAATCTATGTGTGATTCCTTTCACGTTGGAAGGTTTAAATGCAGTTATGTGAATTCAGACTTGCACACTTTCAGATGCTTTCCAGAATATTTCAAAAAGACAGGCATATACCGTTACATAAATATACACATGACTTTTTGGGAACATTATTACTTATAATATATGGCTGTATTCCCTTGCACTAATTTATTCCCAGATGGCAGGACTCAGGAGTTAGGGTATTTTTACCTTATGCCAACTAGTTGATCCAGCCTGTTGCAAGGGCAGACCCGAGGTCTGGATCTGCTCAGCATATGCAGCCAGAGCCTGGGCACTGCTGTCAGAGGCTTGTGCACTGCTCTGCTGTCCACATTCATCAATGCATTGCTGCTGTTATTTTGCTGCTCTGAAATCTCTGATTCTATGTATGAAGAGCATTGATTACTGTCAGAATATATTTGTTGCTAGTTCACGTTTACCTAATTTGCTATCTGGATGTATTATCACAGAACGGCTGAGGTTGGCAGGGACCTCTGGAGGTATTTGTTCCAACCCCCCGTGCTCAAGCAAGGCTATCAAAAACCAATTGCCCAGGAGCATGCCTAGACAGCTTTTGAAAATCTCCAAGGACAGAGACTCCACAACCTCCCTGGGCAACCTGCTCCAGTGCTCAGTAGCCCTCGTGATAAAAAGTGTTTCCCAGCACACGTTTGTACATGTGATTCTGCTTCCCCAGGTGCAGGACCTTGCATTGCATGAGGTTCCTATCGGCCCATTTCTCCAGCCATATTGTACCACTATATATGAAGCAAATTGCTAGAGAAACATTAGCCTCAGTTGATTAAAACAAGGGCTAGAAAAATTGTACCTTCTGTAAGAGAAAACTCTGCCATAAGCATGAATTTTAATTAGAATTCAGTACTTTGTTTTTAATATATATTTCAGAGCTTGTCGTCTTCCAGATTTCCTCAGGCACACTGAATTATTTATGTGGTTAATCCAATGACAAAAACCTCCCCATTAGCCTCACCAAGATACTGCTGCTTTACACAGCACACACGTCTGAGTTGGAAGTGGCCAGTTCGCAGCTCTCTGAAACTCTGTCTGCTAAAGGGGAGAGACTGCAGAGGGAGTTCAGATGGCGCTGAACCTCCTCCAACAACCTGAGACCAAGAGAAGTCCTGACGTGGCCTTAACGGAGAAGAACAAAATAGAAAATTCTGATCTGATTTAAACTGGCAGCATAGGATTAGTTCTCCATTGCTGTTCTTCATTCTTCTGGATTCTCAAATCTTTTCAGAAACGAATCAAGGGATATGGTATTCCTCTTGAAGTATTACATGTAAGTAAAATAATCTACTGATGCACCATATTTTCAGATCATCTTATTATTGTGTTCCCCTTGAACATCATTACAAGGCCTAAAAAAAAAACTGAGCAGAAATAGTGATATATTTTACTGCTGATGTATTTAGACACTCTCATCATCTGTTTTCCTTCAGCAGCGAATATGTATCTTGTCACATTCAGGTGACTGGATTCCAGAGTTGTGTTACACCTTTCTTTGGGAAGCTGAGGCTTGATCTATTGTTTTTTGAACTCCTATGAGTAAATTATCCTTAATTTCCACTCTTCATCAAATACTTGCAGGTTTTTTCAGGTCCAATTCATGATGCACGTTGGAATGACTCAACTTTGCCCTCACATCCAGCTGCTTCAGAAAATGCCTCTGTACCCAGCAGGGGACAATGCTGTTTCCAAACCAGAAGTCCTGCACACAGCTCAGTAGAGGGCATCCTTACCCTTCACTAGCTTCAGCAGCTGGTGGCTTTCAGAGCATAATTCCTGGAAATTTTTCTTTTTCCAATAAACATTTCAGACTGATGATTAAAATGGAGGTGGGGGGGAGAGTGGGAACAGCAGCTACTATGAATCCTGAGGGCAAAAGGGCCTTTGATCACTCTAAGGGCAAATTAGTTAATTTATCATGATCTGATTTTAATTATGTGTAGTATTAATATACCCAAGGTGAAAGAATTAGAGATGCTCTATCAGATTATCAAAAGAGTTGGCCTTCTCTCTGCCAACACAGAAATATTTTAATTGAGCTCTAAAACCGCATGCAGCGCTGTTTCCACAGTCAGGCCATTCCACAGCCCAGTACATCTTACTACCAGCAAGTTTTATCTAATATTTAACCCAAATTTTCACTTTTGTAGTTTGATCTAGTGACTGTTAGCTATGTTGGCATACATCACTCAGAGTAATTCCGCAGAAGGTCCTGGTGCTGACAAGGAAGGAAATGCTTCCAATCCCGTTCCAGCCCTGTTCTGCAATTAGCCAAGCTGGAAAGCCTCTCAGTAAACTGCCAGGATACTCATTATGCCACTGTTTTTTATAACTCATTGCGAGCACAACAGAGTATTTTCAAACTGTAAACTTAAATGCAGCTTTCAGGAAAACTTGGATTGTAAATTGTGGTAAAGTAGAATAAACCTGGCTTCTGTATATGCCAGATATGACTCTGAATGCCTGAAAAGCTCCCTAATGATGTTTTTAAAATACGCTGGAGCATGACATTGGTAGAGTAACATCTGCAGGTCCCTGGCCCACCCAGGATGCCTGTGCTGCCCCGTGGGAGAAGCCTCATCCCCCAAGAGCAGCAGCTGCATGGAGCTGCTGTGGGTGCAGCTCCGGCTACGCGCCGGGTGCGTCTTGGTCCTTCAGAACGAACCCCTGCGTACCCCCGGTTATTGCTGGTCCAACTTCAAACCACACATCGCTTAGAGCAGAGATGACCATGAGAGCGCCGAGATTAAAACCATCTTTAAAAAAAACCAAGTTCACTCAGTTCCAGCGTGCACATGATACCTCTGCAGCAACTGAGTTTTTAAACCACGGAATTTGCAGTCACTCAATTTCTTGCTTTTGCTTCTCCATGGGTTGTAAGAGCATGTTATTGTAGTAACATATCCCGTGAGGGACAGCATGAGGATAAGCTGGCTAATGTGTGTAAAGGCGATTAGAGGCTGACATGAAGTTTTAACAAAATCACACACAAGCACGCTCATCAGCTCTTGTCCAACCTACATAATATCTAGTTCTGATACAGATTTTATACTCGAGTCTACATAACTCACTCTGGCCCCTATCCGCAATAGATTTCAACTACTGATTACATTTAATGTTCCAAAACTGACTATTGTACAGGCTCTGGGAAGATATTTTCTGTGCCAAGAGTATTCTGGGTATTTATATTGAGAACTTCATAAAATCTTTTGTCTGTGCTGAATTAGAGACCCCTGCTGAGGCAATGCTTGTTGAGGCAAGCTAAATTACATGATTTGCTTTTGTGCTGTGAAATACTTGTATTATCTTAAATGTCACGAGCCTGATGCAGTATCAAGTCACAGGATTTGTAATTTTCTAAAAGCAATTTTTTTCTAAATGTTTATTGCAGGAAGACACTTTTCTTTCTATTTTCTTTCTGTCTAATTTCAGAGATGAGTTTTCTTAGACAACTCAAATAAACAGCCTTTCAATCAGTCAAGTGCACTGTCCTGATGGTGAACTTCTCTAGAAATGTATTTTGCTCGTGAATTGAAGAGAATTCGTACTGGAGCAGATAGCCGGCTTTCTCTCATTCATTATCTTTAATGTATTGTGCCAAACAGAATTACCACCAACTGTATTTCTTGGTGAGGTTACAGCTATATAGTAATAAACTGAAGGGCAAAATTTGCCTTCTGAGATATGCAAAACTCTCTTTGGAAAGCCAAGGGGAAATAAATTAAAATGTATTTTAAGAAGAATGTCTCACTTTGCATAACAAACAAGGTATTCCTCATTCTATTTAGCTCAGTACTCTATACTGCTACAGCTTGCTTCCCTTCCTTCCTCACCCCATTTTAGAGACTAGATAATTATATTTTGAGGAGGAATGTGATCTGTGAAGTGACATAAGCAGTGATTGAATTAAAGCTTCTTTTTTTTTCTTAAATTTTTGACCCACATGGACCTGCCCTCTCCCTCCTGATCAGATCTGAAATAAACCAATTTAGCAAAATTTTGGTCATTATCTGTTTTTCTTTCTCACAGCTTACATCATTTAGCTGCCTTTCCTGTCAATAAAAATTAAAAATATGAGCAGAGTAAGTCTGAAAGGATGCAAAAGGTGGGAGAAGACAGAAAGAAGGAAAAGAAAGGCCTGGAAAGAGCGATCCCAGTGGGTGATCCAGGACTCCTGCCAGGGCTGCTTCTGCAGAGCCCAGAGTTCTTACATACCTCTCCCATTAATCCCACAGAGTTCAGGAGGAAGGCGCCTCAAACATGAGCTCTGGGTACCAACTGCGTCCAACACAGAGTAAAAATATTCTTTAGAAAAGAAATATGATGTATGCTCCGCATTTCATTGTCCATTTTACTTGGAAGCATTGTAAGGTCTGAAGTGAAATCTAGTTAAACATACACTATTTATAAAGACTGTTCCAAGACACTAAAAGCATTTTGCAATTTAAGAACTAAAATATTATAAAATAGTTACTGTAAAAAGATGGGTAAAAATATCCCCTCTACTGGCTTCCTTATGCAATATGTTGAAAGAAAGATGAACTTTAAAAGTAATGTACCTTCTCCCATTCCTCAAAATATAATTTCTAATCCCCTAATTTCCTAAAATAAATCCATGGTGAATTAAAAGGGTTGTGCATGTCTATGGGGGGATGATATATTGTAATCACAAGTATACGTCATAACAGAAAGCTATTTCTAATCCCTCCAAAAGATGCTTAGTAACTATTAGACTACTGAGGGACTGATCAAGGAAAGGGATTAGATTTAGAAGTGGCCACAGTAAGTAAATTATGTAATCCAAACATTTTGTAAAAAAAGAAGTGTTTTCCAATTAAAAAAAGATCTTAAAAGTGAGTCAATGCCAGAAAACCCTTACCTTTCAGTTTCCTCCTTAAAAATAAACACATAAATAGACAGAGAAATAAATAGACAAATAAATAATGAAATAAGAGGCTTGCAAGCTTTTTCAGCCAAGTAGCCCATGCTGCATTGCAACACTAGACAGGTTCATAACGAACACCCAGTTAAGCCCATATCTAGATTGCACATGCGATAGTAAGGACAAACACAGGTGAATTTGCCGGTGCCACCTGGCAAAGCTCTACCTGAACAGCTCTGAGAGGAGAAACAGCTCTGGACACTCTTTGCTCTCTCTGCTCTGGAATTCTGTTTTATTTATGTGAGTAATACACACTGACATCTCATTTAAAATTAAGATTTGTAAGTCTCAACAAGACAGGGACACATCTGCCTCTTCTAGGAATAAACTAACTAAAGGGCATTAATCTAAAATTGAAAAATTATTAAGTATAATCTTTCATTTTTATATTTTTTGAACGATAGTATGGAATTCGTATTGTGGCATATAATAAGACAAAACAGGACAAATGGGAATCCCTTTGGAGTCAGTGGCAATGCTCTTCTTGACATCCATGAAATGAAGACTTGGCCTAAGGCCTTTGAATCTGATTGTGACATACAATTGCAATAAGAATAGCTGAACAGCAGGAGAGCACCAAAATATGTTAAATCTGCTGCCATGTGGGGAAGAATGGAAGACAGAAAATGATAGTTGCATTTCAGTGACATACTGAAGCAACTGTATTTTAACAACAGGAATAGATGAACGGAAAAGGGCGGAGGCTGAGCTGTCCAGAGAAACATCTCGTTTAGGCAAAAAACCTGGTTGGTTTGTCTGTTTGTTTTTAGCTACCCTACTGCCTTTTGAAAGAACAGCTTGCATCTTCAGAACTACTCCAGAACTACTTGCTTATGTTAACAGAGCAATGTTGGTAATGGAGCAGCAAATGACTTCAACTTTTTGTTGCAAACAAACTCAGCTGAGTTTCAAATGAAGAGAGTGACTGGGAGGAGAGGTGATTTCTTTAACTTTCATCAGTCTTGTGTTTTATGTGAAACTTGGCGTTCTGGTAACTAGGCTGAATCTTTAACATTGATTCCCACAGTACATTTTTTCAGTTTTGTCTAAAGAGAAAACTTTATTTTATTTGTTGCTTTATATGAACAGTCACAATTACACAGGTGCATCCTGAAGCACACAGGACACCTCCCTTCCTTCCTCGCCATTCCTGCACACTCCTGTGGCCTGCCTGGGGTAGCTTTAATAAACACATAGCTCACAGGACAAGTTCTTGGCCAGATGTGCAGTCAATGAGACACATAGAGTAGTACAGCTTAAGGCAAACGCAGAACTGTAAGATACTAAGTGATTAACATTATGTTCAGGTTTGAGTTTTGTTGTAGCTCTTGTGACTAACAATTTGACAAACTGATGGGAATGACAATGACTCTGTCCTTACAGCACACACTGGAAAGGACCCTGTGCCATCCAAAAAAATCTGAAACACAATATATAGTTAAGGAAACTGAAACAGTAAAAATCCCCATGACATGAGAGACAGCGGAGAACTTCAGTGCTACAAGCCCGGGGTAAGTCAGCCTGTGCCACCCATACCATGTACCAAACACAGCCCGGCTGAACCAAGGGGTTTGTCTGTTCGGTTTTCCAGATACACCTTGCAAATATGTGGAGGAACAGCCAGCTGAACAGGTGCTGAACATCGCCTCAGCTCCCTTAGAGAACCCTACAGAAATGTAATAAGGATGAGACTACTAAAGAATAATAATGATCCTCAGATTAAAGTACTGAGCTACGGGTCCCAAGACAAGAGCTTCATTTCTGCCTTCATCATAAAATGCCTGTGTGAAAATGTGTGGTTCAGATGGGCTTTTCAGGTTGTTTAGACCTTGAACAGGCATAGATTTTCAAACTATCTGCATTCCCACACAAAACAATGAGTAGTAATCTCTCTGCCTTTGGTAAAATCCAACTTCAACCCGCAAGCACTGAGAATGTCTGAAGAGTTCTCATCTTTGTCCTTCTTTTTCTTTCAGGCTCACCTATGGTAAACCAGAAACAATGCAACTTCCATGGTAATGCTGATTAATATTATATGTCTGTTGTGTGGCATATTTATTCTATGTATTCTTTGCCTTCAGTGAACTGCTATTTGCCTTCCATGAACTAAGTGTCAGAATTCTGCAATTTTAAAGTGAGAGGAACAGCTGAATGGTCTTTTCAGTGGCCATTTTTCCCCATTTGCCTGTTTTACAAGTGCAGAATATTGTCTTGCATAAGTAAACATCTTATTCCAGTATTTGTAACAATTTTCCCAAACGCATGTCTTGCCTTGAGGAAAATCTAATGATACATCCATTTTCAATTTTTCCTTCAAAGCCTGTAAAAACTACAAACGCAACAAATCCACCTTTTAGTTTCTTACAGTGAATCTTAACACAAGCATCTTGGGTTCTGTTGTATAGTTAAATGTGCACTAATGTTATTTGGCAGTTAGATTCTACTCTTTACAATTCCATAACAGCTATAAAATAAGTTCCATTTTTCTGAAACTGAATCATCTCCAGCTCTTCCAAAATATTTCTGTAAGGACTGATCACATGTGAAACCAAGGAACTAACAGAGGATTTACAGATTAAAATTAGGGGATGATATTCAGATATGGTTTATATCATGTAATCAAAACCAAATATACCTGTTCCTCAGTTTAGGACCTATGAAAAATTTCTACACCTTGAAATTTTACATAAAATAAAAGCACTTAATGACAATTTTGCCCTAGAAGCAGACACTCCAGTATGCCAAATGTTTCTTTGCAGTTTTAGGAAATGCTGTGAGTAAAACATTTATTAATCAGCAAAAAATAGATTCACTCTTTAGAGTAATTATTGGCCAAAGAGAAGTGAAGGAGTCTCAAAGCTGTGTTTGATGTTTGACTTTAAATGAAGAGCAGAACTAAGTGAAAAAGAATCTAGTTGACTTGCTAAGGACATTGTAATGGAAAGTATAAGAAGGCTACTTCAAATGAAGGAGACAGATTGAGCAATTTTATTTAGAACTTCTCAGAACTGCTTTCAGCTCAGCACAGCCTAATATACCATGGAAGGCTCTACAAAACCAGATAGGTTTTACCTCTGAAGGTTAACACAGAACACAAATTCTATATTTAATAGGGGAAATTCCTGATAAAGGAGGGGGAAAATTGAACTAGGATCTCAGAGCCATACCACATCTGACTGTTCAGGCAGCTCACTCAGCCCTTTGACGCCTGGCACACGAGCTGTGCCGTCTGACAGTGACTACAACCACTTACACAGGTTATGTACATGAGAGCACGACCCTGGCCTCCAGCACAGAGCAGAAAACATCTTGCTAAATGTCCTGCTCAGTCAGCCGCCCCGCTTGTGCACACAGGCACAGCGAGTTGTTCTGCACCTCACATGCGCCAAGAGCCCGAGGAAAACGTTCTGGTCTGCTGGGCCATGCTCTCCACCATGGGCGTCAGTGGGACGTGGAGCGGGACTGGGTCTGTCAGTGCTGAGCAGGCGTTGGGGGTCACCACGTCTCTGCACGACTCCACAGCTCGCCCAGTCTCATTTGTTTCAAAAGCAATGTGACACCCTCGCTTGACAACAATGACAGCCAAAGTCTTTCTGAAGGAAAATGACTCAGAAGAAAGCGCGTATAACCCTCTGTTCTTTAGGGACTGGGAATTGAAAGAGTTTTGCTCACCTCCCTCATTATCCTTGTTATCGGCACAGGCGGTTTCCATGGCAACGTTGCATCCAGGCCCCCTCCAGCCGCTCTGGCAGACACACTGCCAGCTGTTCTGACCCAGCGTGCATCGCCCGTTGCCATTGCACAGATCAGGGCAGCCATCTGGTTGGAGAAATGGAGAAGGTAAGCACAAGACACACTCCCTCGCACCGCCACTCAGACGTGTGACAATATTACTGTGCAGACAAAAAAGCTCGATCCTGCTGATGGGACAAACGCTCTCCTGGCCCAGAGCCACAGCCCTGGGGTGGAGGAGGAGGGTAAAGAAAGGGGACACACGAGCGAAACGGGGATTTAACTCCAGCCAAAAGAGAGGGGGATTCCTGCCATCAGCTTATAAATCATAAATGCTTTAAGAACCCAGTAAAGGTTCAGATCTTGAGTAGGCAGAAATAATAGTCTGCTGATAGCAGATCACAGCCTCTTATTTTTCTCACTGAAGGTCGTCTTCAACAAGCATGTCAATGTTCAGGGTGCCTTTTACAGTGTGCATTGCATCATGATCCAGAGCTTCTCTAAATACTAAGTTTAAATAAATAATTTTGAAAATATTTTTCTTCATCATCACTTTAAAACACCTACTTTTTAACACTAAGTTTACTTATATTATGTTGTAACATTTCATGCTTTCTGAAAGATACGTGAGAAGAGATATCTCACAAAAAATGTATGTTTCGGATCAATTATGGATATAACATTACTTATGGTATAGCAAAATTAGGAACACAAGTATTCATTTGCTAAGGTGCTTATATGTTCTAACAAAATATCCATAGGTAACAGAATAACTCTACTGTTTTTTCCTGAAAATAAATGAGTCTCAGGAGGCAGTGCTGTATCTTACTGAATAATCATTATGAAAAAGGGGTGGAAAACCAAATTCCATCCTGTAAGATGTTTGAAGTCTTGGCATACACAATCAAATCCATCAACATCCAATCCACGCAAGTGTGTGTATTTGTCTGCGGAGGTGCAAGAAGATGTGAGAGTCCTCCAGCCAGCCTTCTATAGCACCTTGTCATTAGCCTGAGCAGGACGAGAGGGCTGTGCTGCCAAACTGAGGTTGGATTTCAGTCATTCACAAGCTCTCATTTGCATTGGAAACACAGTCTAATCCTGCCATCTCTGCAATGACCAGAGAACACAATAATTAATCTCATTGCTGTTAGTCTTGGGCAGAAAATTTTCTCTTAAAACACCTCATAAAGCTTCATGGTCTCTCATCTTCCCCTCGGCCAGCAGTGAGTTAAGTACTTAACCCCCTTTCTCAGACATTTTAAGAGCACCAAGGAACTAAGGGGCACCCACAAGCTATGAGTGAGGAAGGCAGCAGTTGGAAATATCCTGAAAGCAAATAAATATATTTTCTTTGTCTGAGCAGCACCGCTCCAGATGTGCAGCACTGGAAAAGGACTAAGATGACAGTACGTCACCTTTGTGCCCCTCGGCTCTGCAGGTGACCGGGAATAGGAGCAGTACCAAACTAGCACAGCTTTCATGCTCGTGCTGGAAGGTTGAACAGCCTTCCAGAAATCACTAATCTAGGCTGCCTGTGCATTTCTATAAACTTGGACAGAAACCCACAGCCACATTAATCTTCTGTGTAATTCCGAAAGTTTCCTTTAGCATTTTTAAAAATAAATTCTGGGCCCGTGAAAGTGCTGGACTGAGACCTCCGAGACCTCACTTGTCCCACAGAAAAGGTTTTTATAGCTAACAGCAACCAAAGTTCCTGTGCACTGTCCTACCAAGGTGCCTGAACCTGCATCATTTCCAGCACTGGCACAGCCACTTGATCTCCACCAAAGCTCTGTGGAGTAAGACACCAGAGCTCTGGGAACAGGGCCAAGACCATGCAGTTCGTTTTACGCAGAAAGCTATCAGCAGACAGAAACAAGCCCTAGAAGTTTTATTTCAGTGCTGTTGTGTATTAAAAAAAATACAGTGCCACTTCTCACATAAATGTAAGGTTATTTTGCCATTACATATCTTAGCTATAAAAGAATTGCACTTACTTTGCAGCACAGGTAATATATTTTTAAGGCATTTATTTCATCCCTTTATCATGTTGTTTGAATGACCAAAATGATAATGTTTGAGGGGAGGCATCATACTGTAAGACAAACTATTTGTTTAAAATGAAAAACAAATAGTAATTGTCAATATACACACACGGCTGGCTTTATATTGAGGCACTGAAGAGAATTAAATCACTGAAGCAGTTTGCTTTGGAGCATATGAGCAAGATGAAAACATGAACAGTAGGGAGCTAGCAACATCTCTGAAAGTTTTACGTGCAGCTGGGGATTAATGGACATGACTTTGCTTTTAGCTTAAAAAGAGAAGCAAGCACCAGTGGTATAGACATGATGTTGCTAGGAAACACTACGCCACCTCTATAGAGTGTATTTAACTGTGGTCTTCCAAAGACAGACTTCATGTTTCAATAACATAAATATCAGAAGGAAGGGAAAAAACAGCAGAAGACTACAATAAGATCCAAGTACTTTGACAGTAACATCTTCCTTAAAAGACAAATTAAGTTAATGAAATATTAACTCTCAAGCCAGTTTTAAGTAATGGACAACAAGCTAGATCTTTTTGCATGGTTATGTGTGTTTCCGTACATGCGTGTGTGCACATACGTATTTCTGTTTATGCCTCTCTCTTTTCAAGCAAATATTTACACAGCATTATAGTCTGTTAGACCAAAATTTGTTCTAACACCCTGTTGACCAACTGGACAACAAGCCTCCATTATGATCTATTAATAACAAGTTTTCTTCTAAAAAAGTTTCTACTTAGGCAAAGCATTGAATATTTGTATTTAAACAATTCCCTTCAGTGGGTTTTGACATGGACAATGTCCCAAAGTGCCTGAGAAGCTGCAGAGCCTCAGCAAACGCTCGGTGCCCACAGTTGAATATGGTGCCTCCGCTGGAAACCCCCGCTGTACGGAGCACACCCTAACACCAGGTGCTCTGTATGGCTGTGCTGTAGCTTAAAAATTAAAAATAAAACAAAATTTTCTGCGTTATTCACACCTCTTGGCTGTCCCGTGAATTCACTCGGAGTAAGGCAGCCACAGAGAAAAGGGCTATCGACATGGAACCTGAAGAATTAATCCGCCGTGGGATGAAGCTCTCAGTCACAGCACAGAAAAGGGCCCTTCATGCTAAGCAGACTGGCTGCTATTCGCGGTGTGCAGAGAAATTCGACTCCTCTTTTCTACCACAACGTCAAAAAGCTAGGTTAAAAAAGAAGAAAGTGCTTGTTTGAAGTGCTAGATTGACAACCTATTTATTCACAGACCAGGCAGAGTACGGGCAACATCAGCTCAAGTGTCTCACACTTCTCTAGCAATGTCTCCGCACAGGCTGCTGCTGCCAGGGCTGCAACGCTACTGCAGCCTGTCCCCTCATTCAGCCTCCAGCTCACCTGTGGGACTAGTCACTGGGAGCTTTGATACACGTACCAATGCATTTACAATTAAAACAGCGAGAAAGATTTCAGCACTTTTTGCAATGTAGCAACAGGGATCTGTGACTAGCATTGTCAGGGACCACCAGAGTTCAGATGATTTCAAAATCAAAATACTAACATTTATTCCTCTCCATACCACAAAGTGCTCAGCACTCATGTAAAGTGAATGCTGGAAGGCTGTGATAAAGAAAAAGGACAGGATAAAGGCATTATATCTCTGGATCTCACAGAGAACGATGTAAACCAGTTTAATGCCTGAATTTCTTCCTCTCTTTATTTTTTTCCTAACTGCCCAACTAAATCGGAGCAGCAGAACAAATTAATTAACAGATTTCACGGTGTTGCTCACTTCTCTTTGTTTAAACAGGCTGTTACGTTCTTAACTTGCTCATAGTTTAAAAAGCCCATTTCTTGGCAAGTTAATATCATGCAACATCTACAGACTGAAGTAGCATGAGAACGCTGACTCCCATGGATCACAACAAGGGCTTGAAGACAACTCAAACTCTACAGTTCGGTAAGCAAAGATCTAGCAAATGTATCCATTTCAGTGCTTGGGAACACTTGCCCCCTAAGTACTTACATTGTTCCTCAGCACCTGAGAGCCCTTCACTCACATTTCCTAAGCTTATCCATTCCAGTGCATGTGATGACAGCACATTACAATGAAAGGAACTGTGGTGACACATAGTACAAATGAATACTGATTACAACATGAGAAGACTGTGGCTTAAGAAAAAAAAATGTGGTATCTTTGCCATAAAATAGTTGTTGGGTTCTTTCTTCTAGGAATGAATTAGATTTCTTATCTCCTGACTATGCCTGTTACTAAGAGGAGGAGTATCTACCATGGATGCTAAGTAAACAATGTACTTAACAAAACACTACAAGAGGACATGTCAATATGAAGGGGAATATTTAGTCAACTACTACTATATACGTGCAATTATTACATTCAGCTTATTTCACATTATTCATATTCACAAAGAAAGGGATCAAAAATGTTTGAGATCTTTCATTAGACACAATAGGAAAAGAAATCTCCTGTTTGAAAGCCCGTATAATCCAAAAGACAAAATGAACTTAAAACACTAGATTCTGTTATTTGTCTGTTGAGCTCCACATTGCCACAGTCCACGACGGGGCTTAAAAGATGCTATAACAATACAAATTAAAGTGTTTTTCATAGCAATGACAGAAAAATAAACAGTCTAGAAAACAATAAACATTGCTGTTACTGAGGTCAATGTGAGCAGAATTGTCCACTGCTTCCTCCAGGCCTATGTAGGCTTTATCTATTTCTACAGTTTCATATTTTCAAAACTTGAGAGATTTATAAAAAGCTGAATTTAACAAGAAAGCCTGCAGAATCATTATGAATAGTAACCAAAATCAATATGGACAGTGCTTATTTCAAAGAAAGCGATAGTACTGGATAGATTTACAAGAGAATACTCACAGGTTTTATCCACAATGAAATTATTCTGAGACTAAAACGTAAGGTCATTAATCTTTTAACTCAGCAAATTAATCTCCAGTATCTAGGTAGTACATCAACAATTCTAATCTAATTTTGGGTAAACTCTGCACAGTGTTCCTTTTCATTCCACTGATACTCACAAACTCCAGGTATATATATACACATGTACCCAGCTAACCAGGCATATATACATAAACTACTTTAAAACTCCAAAACAAACATTTTAAGTAAATCAAAATATCAAGACACACTGTCCAATTAATTTGTGGTTTCAGTCTAGACCTTATTAATCACCAAACTCCCAGTTACAGTGGGGCAAATCACTCTGAAAATGAAGGAAGAGAAAGGGCAGCCAAGGAAAAGATAGAGAAATCTTATAATTTTGAAGTTTTCAAACTCTTAAGGAATAGGTAGCCTCCTAGGATAAAAAAGGAAAAAGGGGAATAGGTGAGACAGAGGAAAAAAAATGTAAAAATCTTTCTAGGTGATATCTCGTAACCACTCAGAGAAGTGGACAATGTTTTTACCCTCTACTCAGTTTGCACATGGAAAATTACATGTAAATCATGAGGTTACATCTTCCGAGTCTTGATGCAAAGCTGGCTACCAGCCAGTTCTCCTCCAAACTCCATCGTCAAGCAGACCGAAGGGTTCCCGACACCACTCCCCATACAGCACACGGGCAGCACAGCCGCGGTCTGGAATACAGCACCTGCTGTTTCTCTTTCTGCCTGATCTCAGGTTGCACACCCTCACCCAGAGCCTGCTGGAGGGCACTGGGGTCATTTCACCAACTGGAGCTGCCACTGGACCAGGTGGTCCCATGGGTGAAGATGCCCCGCACTAAAGAGTTGTTGTACAGCACCATGTTTTCTCGCTCACAGGATACGTGAGTTTCAAGGGGAACATTTAAATTACATTTAAATCCTTCTCTTCTCATTACAGCTGTTAACTACAGAACTGTAGCAAAAAAAAAGTAGTCTGGGATATGATGGTACCTACAGAATATAGAGAAATGACATAAAAGCAGTAATGATAATAGCCTCCTTAATTTGGATTTTAGAGGATAATCACTGTTTTCATATTTTCTGCTCATTCCTTCAGTGAGTTGCTGGTATGCCTACAGCTATCTAGCAAACAATAAATGTGGTATATGGAATGAGCTACCTAGCAACACTGAAAATAAAATTATGCTTTTTATTTGCCATTGTTATTTTTTAATCCTTCAATTCCAAAGCCTGCAGGGCTTAGTTAAAGCCAAAGAAAGGGCATACAAATAAAAATGACATATAGTATTATGTTAGGCACACGTAAGTTATTTTCTACAGAGTAATATTTCAACTAAAATAAACTCAAATCCAAAGCATGTAACTAAACGTATGGGAGGTGAGGCCACCTTCATTGAGTTTGGACGGTTCCAGAAGATGCCCTAGAGCCGCACAGAAGCACTAAATCAGGTCTTTAAAGCAGGACAGTCACACAGATTGACAAATTGTTAAGAATTAGCAGAGCCCTTCAGTGTAATGAGCAGCCTGATTTCACTGCTCAAGCACCCCAGCAGCGCTGCTGCATTCCAGGGAGCGTTCACACAGAGCTGGAGCTTCCCCCTGGCAATGAAGCATTTGTCACCGAGATGCTCTGACTGCCTTCTCTGCTGCCTCTTTCCTTTTCCCCTCTTTATTTCTGTAGAGAAAACATTTCCTGAAAAATTATCCAATACCTTAAATATTTCTTTAAACTAGATATGCAACAAAGGAACATATGGAATAAATAAACATTTGCAGATGTGTTGGGGAGATGAATACATGCCTGAGTTAAAATGAAACACTGGGCTAGCTACAACAGGCTGAAAAACAAAAAGAGTCCAAGAAGCAAGTTTCAAGAATCCAGAATCCTGATTTCCTCCACTCAAATACGTCCTGTGCAAGCAGACAATTCTGGATATCAGGTAAGGTTCCTTAAACCGCCTGGGATAGGTATGCCATAACGGAATTTCTTTCTAAATTCTATTTACTATGTATCTATGTAATTTCTATCTTTCACATGTATATGTAGGAACTCGGAGAACATCCAGCTTTCCAAATGAAACAGGACAACTTGGGAAAAATGTGTGACTGTTTAGAAGAAGGGTAAACCTCACACAAAGGGAAACTGCTGGTATTCAAACAGAAAACTCAAGAAAAGTCACTTGCATCTTTGTGAAAGAAAAAAAAAAAAAGATACAGACACACACACACACACAACAGACAGAGTAAAGCTCATGTTGCAATATAGGTCACAAAAATCTGAGATTGAAAAAAAACCCCCGGGTGTCAGAGCACCATGTCTTGTTAACAAGGGATTGTTCCCAGCAGTTTTCTCCAAGTTCCCTCTAAGCGACTCCAGCAGATGGGGTCCCATGACTCTCTTGCAGGGAGACAACCCCCAGGTCTCCCTCTTGTGCACAACCAACAGAGCTCTGTAACTGTCACCAGCTGCTGCTGTGACCCCCTTTGAGCTGCCAAGAGCTGGGGAGGGAAATGGGGTGACAGTTTATGCTAAACTGTCCTGAGACTTGAAGAAACCAAACAGGTCCATAATAAAACACATCCGTGTTTGCTCAGAAGGCTGGGTGTACACTAAGAGCTTCAGACGAGCCCAAGAAGTTGGGCCATTTATATATATATATAAAAGGCAGCGTTGAGGTGGAAGGCAGACACTGCTGCATCCCCAAAGCTGCAGCACAGCCACAGTTTTGGCTGTAGGCTGAGCAGATTAATTGCAGAGATATTGGGAGCAAAAATTTGTCCCTCACAGCACATTCAAGTTACACAATGTGTTCTTTTCAAACAAGACTCATATTCATATACTCAATAAAAAGATACATAAAAGATGTAGTAAAATTTGTATTTTAGATAGCTGGTTCTTTCAAATTAATCTTACGGTAACAAAATCCATTTAGAATATAATTCCAGGTGAAATTGCATTCATAAAACCAGTACCACAACCATAATCTTTTATTGTATTAATGTTTCTGATACGGGATACAAGGACTGGCATCATCCTTTGTAATATATAATACAGTTTCTGAGAAAGAAGCTTTCTCAAGTCGGATTTATCTCTAAAATAATGTCTATATAAATAGTTTAGTGGCAGTGTAATGATAAAGTGACCTATCAGACAGGATGTATAAATTCAGTCAATTGAAGTATAACAAGCAACACATTGACCTCACATTTAAAAGAATATATAACCTAATTAAAATGTAATAACTAAACTTCCTACATTAATCACTGTGTTATAGCAGTGAGTTTCAGTCATTTGCTCATAAAAAACAAGATGCACACAGTAATTGCTGCTCAATCTCCTTACACACAATGCAATTTGTTTTCTTTTTATTTGAAATATGTGATAGCCATAGCTTTTTAAAAATATGCATTTGAACTTTTTTGAATAAATGTTTTGGTATACTTTTAGACATAATTATTAACTACAACGCTTCAAGAATCTCATATATGCTGATGCATGAAATTGTGTCACATTTCCATACTCCCATTCTACCCTGTTCAAGTCATAGGGAGAGACAAAGAGGAAAACACAACGTAATTCTTCTGTTAAGTGGTAACTGTATCGGGCAAAAGGATATTTGTTATCAATTTGCTGTCAAATCCCAGACACTACATTTCAGAAGTTCTGCTTCATTTGGTGAACAGAAATTGATAAAATTCTACACTAACGACCTGATTTTTCTTTGTTTCAGACAGGAAACAATGCAAAGCCCTAGTTTTACTATTGTCAACAGCTAAGACTATGCACGCACTCAGAATCAGACCCACCTTACTGAAGTACCTGTATTGTACCATTGTATAATAACTGCGGAGGAAAGCATGAAGCCATGTGGTTAAGGATTTTCTGGTTTCACTTTCCTTTCTGCAGAGTTCACACAGAGCCCCGACCACAGAGGATGCTGCTCCTCCATCCGCGCTCCCGGGCAGCCGAGCTGGCCGGTGGAGCTGGCGGGGTGTCGTGCTTGGCCAAAGGTGAACCCAATGTAGTGATGTAGTGAATGCCGCCCGTATAAAATGAGAGGTAAGCCCTGTGATCAGACATTAACATAGAAATCCCTGTACACATCAAGATACCACAAAGGCAGGCCCTAATTTCAAATATTTACAATCTAAGACCCTGCTGACACAAAAAGTAGAAGATGAGGCTTGACAAGGGCAGGATCGCTACCAAGCTTTGTCTGGAAGCACAGAGCACCCCCACATCTCCTTTGACTGAACATCCTCCAGTGAGGCAGATCTACTTTTTCTCTATGAATGCCCCAACGGGTCACCAGAGGAGACTACATGGTCACTGACCAGCTCTTCTCAGGACACAAATGCCATCCAGCATTTCTTCTACTTTAAATCTTAAATGAAAATCACAATCACTGGCTTTACTGCTCAGAAAATACTTTTAACCAGCATTATTCATTGCAACAAAGTTTCAATGCAGAGGCAGAGAACATAAACACCAAGCCAAGTCAAATCAGACATTTTCTGGTAAGCTCGACCTATAGATACATTAAATACAACCACATTCAAGTAATTCTTTAGGATTTCCGTAGACCTAAAACTATCCTACAGCCAGGATATTTGTAATTAAGCATGAAACATTGTCCTTTGCTGTGCTCACACATCTACATCTGAATCTAGGTCTCTAAACGAGATTTGGTAACAATAAAATTGTTTCTAGCATGTGCAAACCATGACGGGCTAATGCAAAAGGATGGCGAGGTGTATTTCAAACTTCAGCCTTTTCAGACGCACAGAGGGAACCAGGGAGAACAGCACGGCCAGGGCAGGTGTGCTGTGCAGAAATCAAAAGGTGACACTCCAGGGGGGCCCTGGCATCAGCCCTGCCAGACACAGGGTTGAAAAGTTTATCTGTCTGGGAAAAACTGACAGATTGTAATGTACAATTAACCCATAAATCTGAAGTTGCTAGAATTCTTGGGATCACATCCTTCCTCACTGACCAGAGGGACTCTTCATCCTTCCAAGCTCTGACAGCTGAGGGCCAGGACACAAGCTGGTCCGCACTGGCAAAATTCAGCTGAAATAAACAGATTTCAATCAGCTACTGTACAGTCTCAAGGTTCATGGCAGTTTGCTACACCTGGGCCCTTCATATAATAGTTAAAATTAATGTAGTGGTTCTTCAGAAAAGCATGGGTTTTCTCTGGTTTCTATGTGTTAACTGACTCCTATGCACAGTGAAAACCAGTGGATTATAAACTACTGCTGGTGGTTTCACAGCCCTTCCTGCCTCCTGGAAGGGTCACGGGTAACTGCAGCTTCTCCTGTCTGAAAGGCAACAAATCACTTTGAAACTGAGATTTCCTTTCATCAGACTGGTGTGAGTCTGGCCATTCCACAGAGGAACAACCCTTGGATGCAACCATTCTAGCCAGATATCACTAGCATCAAATTTTCCATTTCCAAACATTTTTATAAAGTTCTGCTAAAACTAAACAAACATCCTAGATCTAATGCAATTTTTGATTTTCAGGGAGGACACTCACAGTTCTCAGTTCAGAACTTCAGAATACTTTAATTCACATCATGAATCCTCTGCAGAGGACACACAGGAGCTGGGAGATCAACCACTCGGGAGGGACCATCAGATCCCATTTTGCACCTCCCACACTGTCCATTCAGCAATGCAAGATACACAGGTGTAAGCCAAATTCAGCGAAGTGAATACCGAAGCATTTATTCTTAATAAAATCAGGTGTATCAAATACTATTTTAATTCTCTTACCAATGACTTACTAGAGAAATTCAGCATCAAGTTCAAGGCCTCACTTCTTATCTGGTAGGCTCAGGATATTTAATAGACTGTGTAAGGTACAGGGGTGGAAACTGGGGTCAAGAGCTCTGCTAAGCTGACAAAAGCTCATCTTATCTGTATAGGAGGTGGAGATTTTAAGAAGCCAATTCAAGACTGCAGAGTGAATTCCTTCACTCTGTACATCAGAACCTATATATATATATATATATATATTTTTTTTTTTTTTTTAAATCACATATTACCTGCTTTTGCTGCAAATACCAATTGCATTTCTTTGACCATACCTCCTTTACTATACAAATAGCTTTACAAACTGGAGTTCAAGTCAACCAAAATGCTCCAGTGAGCTAAGGCAGCATTTACAGTGACCAAACAGAACTGTTTCCCTCATGCCAGTACTACTTAACAGTTGTTTACACTGGTATTTCTAATCCTGTATGAATTCTGAGCTGTGAGGGGATGGGATGTATGCACACACATGCATACACAGGTAGGGCAGCGCAGTAAGAACAAGCAGACGTTCTGCACATAGGTTGCTGAATATGCTATAGGAGACGCCTATGGTGCCAAGAGGTGAGAAACAGCCCATCCAGGGTGCGACATAGAGGCCTGTAAAGGTCTGTCCTATAAAGGATGGGCCTGAGTCAAATGTCTGAACTCAGAACTAAGCCCGCTTTGAGGAAGGGCTTGGACTAGGTGACCTCCTGACACTCCTTCCCACCTGAATTACCTATGAACCCTGCAGTTTCAGAGCTTCATAATTAATAATTCCCAAGGCAGGGAATCCCAGTTTTCTCAGGTGTTATTACAATATGATTACTTGCTATTCATTAGATATTGATATCTGCATAGAATTTGTAATTTAGCAATTAGCTTTCAAGTATGCAAATGCAGATCCTGTATAAGCATGCAGGTTATCTCTACCAGAAGAATAAATATGAGCCTTAACCTAAGCACACATTTTCCTCCATTCCTCTGTAACAATTAGCACGCTCTGTGAGCACCTCTCCCTTACTTTGGTAGAGCACTTTGCAAGCCCTTCAGGATGAAAAGGGCTATATAGGTAGACGTATTACACTTCACAGCTGATCTTAAAGTATTAACTAATGGATTCCAATAAATGGCTGCACACCTTATGGTCTCAGGCTACAGAGTCCAAACATTTCAGCAGTCCTGAAGGAAAATCAAAAGAAAGTGCTGAAGAAACAAAAGGAAGTTTTAAGAAGTATTGTGGGATAGTTTGAAATGAAAAAAAGCCTTGACAATGTACACTAAATGTTTTTCACACTGCTTCTGGCTTCCAGTAATCTTACATCTTCATGACAGTAAAATATAAGTGACACAAAATAATGGATATTTGACTATTACATAGATCTCACGTGTTTGTTAGAGCTAGAATTTATAGAGTTTAAATATATACAAATGTAAAGGATGAAATAATGCCAACGACATAGGAGCAGTATTCTGCCACCTCGGCAACATATGCAAGACAAAATAAAATACATAAACAATGCATTCTGAGTTATGTGAGTATTTGGGTATGCTGAACTGTTTGACAGATATAGGATAGAAGATGAATATTTATAAACGTGCCTTTAATTCTGAAGTGCTAGACATGCATACTACATCCCTTTTCAGTATACATAAGTCTCATGAGTATCATGTAATTTTCCAATTTTTATATCTATTAGCTGCACTAATAACTAATACAAGCTACAGAAATAAAAATGCTGTTTTCACAAATGAGCTGTTTTTAATCCTGCATGCACAGACAAAGCATAGGATAGATCTCTTTTTTGTTCCTTCTTTATCTGCATAAATGGTGAAGGAAAAAGATGTATAACCCTTCAAACATAGCCAGTTGCCTTGATATTTAAATACTAAATAAATCTGGGGAATTGATTTTGATCTACTAGGGAGATCATCTTCACTATTTCAACCCCCAAGAAAGCCAAGAGTATTTAATCTGCACAGGGAAAAAGACTGAAAGAGAATAGAGTCTTTAACCTCTGCTTGCTTTATATTAAAAATATTTACTATCAGGCAACTGAGAGCTTCTGCTCCTCCCCTCACCTCACTAGAAGTGACCTTAATTTTCTGGAACAAACATTGAAGTCTTTCTGTTTATAGACAGAATATTTCTCTTCCATTTCTCCACTGATGCCACCAGAAGAAGCCACTGGGCTTTTAACTTGGTTACCTTGCGTCTATGGGCGACAGAGTTTTTAAGCCGTGCTAGGACGGGCAGGTTGATATTGGTCATCAGGGGACTGTCTGTCACCAGCACGGTTCTTGGGAAGAGAAACACAATATCCAAGTGAGCCGAGAAATCTAGAGATTGTTCCACCTTGGCTGCAATGTGACTGTAAGAGAAAGACACTGGACTAAGCCACTCTAGTCACTGATTCATGTCAGGTGAAAAGGTGCAGGACTGTATCGTCATCTTATTTGCTTTACTTAAAAAACCCAACCAAACAACAAACCCCAAACCAAAACAAATAAAAAATCCAAACCAAAACACATCACCAGGGAAAAGCAGACTTAACATTATTAGAAACAAAGACCAGTCAAAAGGAACTTCCAAAACCAAACCAAACCAAAGTTCTAAGCTCTGTGCATGGCACATCTAAAGGACATTTTGCTGCAGTTCTGTGCAATTGGCTTTCTTTGCAACACTGAAAATACAGCATGAGTAGCTAAGAGTATCTCTTAACATATCAAAAAAATCTCAAAGAAATTTTACTTTTCTGTTGTTGTAAATAATTAGCAGCATATTCTGCAAATAACTTTTAAGCAAGCCCCCATTTGATATTGATAAGAACATTCACCTTAAGAAATCAGATACATTATATTCACTTTGCTAGAAATTTTTAAAAATATAGTGTCTTACCTCAGAAATGCTGATAAAAATCTTTACTATAGTACAGGAAACTGTAACTATAAAGGTTAAATAAACAGACGCAGTCTTAAATGAAATGCAAATACGTTAAATTACTCTGATTCTCCCAAATAAATATTTCCCTTCACAAGACATCTAATACTTAACATTTTTCATGTAGTAACACTTTTCAATTGGGTAATAAGGATTTCAGGAATTTCATAGTAACTAGAAATACAAATACCAGTGACAGAAACCAGACTTATCAAATTATCTGTGTATGGAAGGTTGAAAGATTCAAACAATTGGGGAAATTGTTGGGTTTTAATAAGCACTGTCCTCATTTTATTTTAAAAGAATGTCATGAAAATACCGACAATTTCAGAAGACACTTCATTGTATCCACCAAGTTGAGTACCTGAGTGTTATCTCATATGTAATTAAGTCTTTTGATAAGGGATATGAACTGGGGCTGACCAATTCTTTTGTCTGTATAAGCAATGGAAGTTGTTATAAAATATGTAACAAAAGGTTGCAATGCAAAATCATAAAACTGATAACCTCTATAGGCCCCTCTGGATCTGAATTAAGGAAAGCTGATGCTTGGGCATCAATATACGTTTTTTCATTTCCCCTTCAGCCTTCTAGCTAGATATGCGAGAGTAACATGGTATATACATTGTTTAGGTTTCTGCTTCATAAGCATATCTGCAGAGGAATAACGCAGAAGCAATGAACACACGTGTTCACACAGGCTTAACATTTTCTATAGGGTAACACCCCGTATTTCCTTCAGGCAACTGTTACCCTCTCAGCCTTCACAAAGAAAGTGACCTTGACTCTAATAACCAGCTCTCTAAACAAGGAAGGATTTCTCCATTCTAAATCAATATTTCTGACTTATTTTGGGGAAAAAAAAAAGTTCAGACATTCACAGGGCACAATGAAGACACATATGGATTGGCTTTGTGATAATCAATTAATAACGATCCAAGGGAGGCAGTAACAAAAAGCAATTTTTCCCCCAGTTTCCAAAGAAGCCAACAAAAAGATGAATTTGATCTAAAAATCTATGTCGTCGTACTTCCCGCACCCCCCAATTCAACTGCCTCTTAACAATGCTGCATGGGGACCAATGTCAACCTTCATCCCATACTCCTAACAGACTCCTAGGCAGTCATTTTCTGGCTTAAGTTTAACACATCTTTCCAGGGTTTTTTTGAAACAAGAAAAGGCACGTTGCTATTATTTTTCCTTTACTGTTAACCAAATTACTCTGGGAAAAAAAAAAAAAAGGAGTAGAATTAATCAGATTCTGCTAACATTTTGACAAATTCATATTGTGCTTTCACTTTTCAGCACTAAATAACAATCCACGGCTTCCTGCTTTCACTAATAGTTTTCTTGTTCAAATGCAAGTTATTCTGCAATTTAAAAACAAAAGAAAATAGGGAAGAGAGATGGAGACACCCAACTTCTTTTGAAATAACTGCTTTATTCTGGGCACACTATCTTCCATTGTACAACTGTCTGCTATAGTGCTAATCCTTCTATTAATTTCAGAGTGAAGTCATCTATAACCCAGCATACACACATTTTGCGTTGCTTTATTAAATGGAAAGCAAAGAGGTCAGCTCAGTTTATATTTAAAATGTGCTGAAAAGCAGATCGCAACATGCTACATTAGGAGCCGAGTTCTACTCTCTGGTATTCCCAGCGGTTAAAACAAGAAGTCCGTTCTCTCATCTGTACTAATGTGTCTTTGGTTTTAGGAGAATCAGCATCTTCTGGGACATTTAGGTTTTTGTGTTCGTGCATGCTGAATTTTCAAAAATAGCTCCAGTGCTATTCCTGAACTACTCATTCCACAAGAAGCTCAGCAATCCCTTTTGATTCCTAACAACTGGAAAATCACATATTTGAAGCAATACTGCTCTTAAGATGGATAAATCACCATGTTCCAGGTAAACATGTTATCCCTAAATTGATCTCTCTTATTTTTTTGTTTATTTGTTCTTTTGGATAATTGTCCCTTAGTATCATTCCTAGCCTAAAATCACAACCTAGTAATATTTTTCACTACAAACTAATTCAAGTTTTTAATTAGAAAGAATGGTGTGCAGTCATGATTATATCATGATATTTCTTTCTTACGTAACAAAGCTATTATCAGCACTATTTCTATTCAGAACAGGGACTGCATCTTGATTCATTGTGGTTGTTTAACGCTCTAAAATATTAACTATTTGAAGGCATATATGGTTTAAATGCATTATGAATCTTACTCATTTGTCACGCTCATGAATAACTTCACTCTTTCAACATTTACGTAAAAAAATCCCATCTGCAATCTTATCATTAACTGGAATGAATATAGAAGAGATTAATCTTCATACAGATTTCTGTAAAAATATACTAAAAACTTAGAAGTGTATATACTTCCTAATTTTATGACAGATAAACTAGCAGCTCATGTAGTTCAGCCTAATTTAATCACTCCAAAACACTTGAGAAGAAATACTTCAACCTCTCCTTGGCAGATATTTTGTACAGCATCTTATTTTACAACATTTTAAAGGCAGGACACAGACTTTTGATACCGAGTTGATCAACCTGCTCTGTACTGGAGTGTTAAAAACTATGAACAGAAACTAAAAATATGATGGGATTAAGAAAAAGCGATAAACTCTGCCATTGACTGGAAGTTCGTCAAAATTATGGGTCCCTATTTATGGAACGCAGGAAACCCACAGCTTTTTAAAAGGCATTGTACAAGAGAGAGAATGCAGAGGTGCTGGGTAAGACTTGGGTGCTGTTGTGTCATCGTGTTTGAGAGAGGCAGGAACTGTTTTACACGGGAACATCTGGGACTCACTGCACGGCTCCCAATAACCCATGAGACAGCACAAGAAAAGGCAACGAACCCCAGATGTTAGACATCGGTTATGGGCCATAGAGCTGGCAGATTACATTAAGGCAGCGGTAAAAGGACCTTGTAAGTTTATTAGAATGAGAGGGAGAAAAGCATTAACACGGATAAGCGGACAAACATGTCTCTTCTGCCTAAATTTTCATTAGGGGCAATGTTATGATCCATGTCACAATGAAGTCTTTGTGAAAGCAAAAGTTACTTCTTTCCCATGAAGAACGTTTAACTGTCTAAGAGAAGTACTTATATGGAATGAAATATTTTAGCTAAGTGTGTAGCACCCAGGGCAAAGAGTCAGATCTCAGATTTGAAAATCTTCAAGGAGGCAGCTGGACCGCGAATTCTTTCTGTTCTAGTCCTGTTATTGAATGAAGAGAGAATGAGGATAAATACATCAACCTTAATTCCTCACGTCCCGCTTTTCCTTCAGCTTCAGTACTAAGACTGTGAACTGCTGCTAAAATACCGAGACACCAGTATTGCTTTGTCTCCATCTATCCCAGCGTGGATGTGTTTTGCATACAACTGACAGAATGAGATGGGCAGTTATATGTCAATCGTTACTATATCACTGCAAACACTACTGAAGTATGTCCTGGAAACTGCAGAAATCTAAACACTTACTTAGAATTTTCGTAGCAGCTATAAGTCAGGTAATAATGACCCCAATATTACTCCAACTATCTGCACTTTCAACATACAGAGATGAACATGGACCGTAACCTCAGGCCTGAGCACCTTCAAGAACACTCAGGTTTGTATTTAGTTCTTTCATCTCAGTTACATGAATGATTTTTGTAATTTCTTTGGACAAATGATGAAAACTACATTATATGATGATTTCTGTTGGACAGAAAACTTTGCTTCTTTTTATACGTATAGAAAAACTATATTGAAAATGAAATAGATTGAGGCTACCTACAGGAATAATCTCCAGAAGTGAGCTTCTCCTCATAAGCATTTCATAAGCAGGTCAGAATAGGAACGGAAAGAAAGAACAAGAGAACAGAGATGAATAATATAAATTTTGTAAAAACTTTGTTCAATAAGAATGGCTCAAGATACCTCATAGCTTGTACCCTGAACAAGTCCCCATATTCATTCTTTAAGATCTTTTAAAAAATTGTCTTAGTAAGGGCTTTTACTGAAAGAAGAATGTATCAATATTCAACATCAGCATGTATTTCATCCTCAGCGAGTAGCTACTGCACAGGAGATAACTGACAGTTAAAAGAGAAAACTTTCAATAGTTTCATTTTTTCCCCAAAGCCCTAAATAGATCACACAGCAAAATCCTGAACTGACACTTCAGAGATGCTACAGAGACCATTTTTTTCCTTTTTCTTTTTGACACTAATATTGTTTAATACAACATTAAACTAAGAAAATATTAAGTGGAAAATTTTTAAAGCATCCAATATCTTAGGAAGACAAGCCCCTAACTTCTAAGGTATCCTACTGCTAATTTGTTATTATGTAGGAATCTGAGACAAAATTGACAAGAAGCTGAAAAGGTAAAGCCTTGTGTCTGGGTTGTTATTCCATAGAGTTTGCAGCAGTCAGGCAAAACACATTCAGCTTTATTTGCATCTTCAAACATGAAAGATTTTGTGAAACCGATGTTGAAGATACATGAACAATACCTCGAGAATATATAAGTGAGAACGCAAGTGCTTAGGAAGAGATACCTATAACAAGCAGGCCTCAAAAAGATGGGCAGATATTGTTCTCTTTTGTATTTGTTTCTTAGTAAGTATAAATACTATATGTATTTATATAGATACATACTTCTCAATATCTGGTACCACCTTTCTATCTCTATACGATCTGTGTCACTGGCCTCTCACAAGCATTTCCACATCTTTCTTGCTTTGTATCCAGCAACACCACGTAGTTCACTCCCTTGCTGAAGCTGTGCTTGACACCACAGGGTACAAAATAACACAGGAAACATTATCTATGGAAGAAGAGAAGATTGCCTGATGCCGCGAATACTCCTATGAACAGCAAAATCAGCTTTGCCCTTTCAAAAGTTAGATCAGCTGCCTGATTGATTGCCCTCCCCCTCTTTTTGTGGTCTTCTAGGAGTTCAAGAATTGGCCAGAAAATCAATATAACTCATGTAGGAGCCCCTCCAAAAGGAGAAAAAAGAAACATGATTTTAGTTTGGGGAAACTATTCACCAGTATCTGCTGGGTGCATCTTTGAAGTACCAGACAAAATGGAGGAAGCTTTGCTGAAAACACACTCAATTAAATTTTTTGAGCTAGAAAGGGAAGAAGTAAGGTCATGTTCTGCAAATATCCTATATATAGAGAAAGGAAAAAAAAGCCATTCAAGTGTTCTGACACTGCGGTGTGACATATTTCAATCATTTACAGGAAGCCCTCAGCAAAGAATGCAAACAGGAAAGCTCTTCCTCATGAATAAGCTTGCCTTTTGGCCAAAAAGATCCCCAGCTGCCCTGTGTAAATCCTGCAGATGAAAAGGAATTCTGTTTCTAGACTCCCTGAAAGTCAAACCACTCTCACTGTATACAAATCTCTACATAGAATATTTCATTCCAACAATATATAATCAGTTATCTTGCTTTGTAATGATAAAGTAAGAGGATGCATATAGTAGTTCTGGATTTCTTAGTGCTATGTAAGTTGTTCAGAAAATTTAACGGGCCTGATAAAGGAAAGTAGGAAAGTATTTTTTGGTTATTGGGATAGGAATGTATAGAGTTACAAATCAGAAACAAAAATTAGCATGAGACTCAAAACAAGAGCTGCTTGCATATTGTTTAATCCAGGGATTTTATAGCCAAGAGATATTATTCAGAAGTTTTGGAGGTGAAATCAAAGATGACACATTTACAAAACCAACAAGGCACCCCAACAGTAAATGTAGCTGGAAAAAATAAAAAGCATTACCTTTCCAGGAAGAAATTTCTTATTGCTTATTTACCAGGAACTTGCCCTTTTACTGAAGCACGGTGATGCGCGACCAGCTGACCATTGCTCTCACTGACTAGTACGTTTCCTTGGGTTTTGTTATAAATCCTAACATGATGTAATAAAACACATATGACCAAAACATCACTTCATAAGGAAATCTTCTACCTTATGAGTCTCTCTATGCTTGCATGACAGAAATGAAAATGTAAATTATGTGCAGAGAACTACAGAAATCATTGAGAATATCTCAGACTAATTCACAAGGTATCTGCTACTCTTCTGCTTTGCTTAAGATACGCGCAGAGGGGAAAAACACCCTATCGCACTCCAAATGAAAGCTTGACACCATGTACTTAAAGGCTGCATCTCAGAGGTGCGCACCAGGAAACCTGCTACCAGGTGTAAAGACAATAGGATAACTGGATCACATAGGGGATGAATCTCAATCTGCAGATACAGTCAATGTCTCTAATATTTTTGTTCATGTCACCACATATATTACCAACATATTTCTATATCATCAGCAAGGAAAAGTGGTCATGACCCAAATATTCTAGGCATTTTTCAAATAAAATGAAAAAACGTGTTCCTCCCTCTACAGAGTATGCAATCTAAATTTCTATCGTCGTTGTTGGAGGTTATTTTATACCTTGATGGGTTATAAAATGTTACAGATTAATTTTAAGTTAGAAGTGCATTGGAGAAGTCTAATATATCTAGCTCCTTCTAAATTGCTCTTTGTCAGATACGATGGCTTTCCACTGTCTCCTCCCACACACTTTCCATCTCTCCTGAAAATTGCCTCATCTTTGAATCATTACTGTTGTAATTACAACAAGAAAAATCAGTAGTAGAAGGAAAAAATCTTTCACACAAAGAGCATTATCATGGTACAAAAATATCCTGCTGTATCCAAAGATTACACAATGCTTCATTATTAATGTTTCTATCAATTATTTACTCTATTATAAGGTAAAAATCTAAATATTTACTCTTTATATGTGGTACTCCTTCCAGTCTACAAAAAACATAAACACGTCTAAAAGCTGGAAAGAGCACAGCCCTCCCAAAACAATTGGGGAAAAGAATTGTAGTAAACTCCTCTTTTTTTTTTAGTAAAACCAGAGATGGAATGCTATCCATCTACTATTCAGTTGGGTGAGTCTTGGTACTTCAAAGGGAGAGGATTTAAAATATTTACCTACTGGGTGTAATATTGGCTCTTTGTCTGGATGTTTCGGAGTAGCCAATATATATGCTGACAACCTATTGTTCCACAAATACAGAACACACTGATCAGCTTCCTTGGTTGGATAAACGATCAATTCTATGTCTAAGACTGGCATTAGCTTCTTAAAAGGGATGACAGTACAAATCTTAACCTATTATAAAACAAAGTACTTAGAAGGAATCCTACCTTTTAAGCTCATTTAAAATCAGACTGGAGGAGAGCTCATATAGTTCAATGATTTTCTAGTCAGCTTGGTGCCCCATGGCAGGACGAACTACCGCTCTGCTATTCCTGACTGACACTTGTCTAAACTGTTGTTAAAAGCTCCATTGATGAGGATTCCACAACTTCCTTAGAAAATCTACTTCGGTTTTTCACTTACTGTTCCAAGGGTTTTCCTAACACCTAAACCGAATCTCCTATGCTGTCACATGAACCTCTTATCTTAACCACCCCAGACACAGAGAAACCTCTATTTTTTCTCCACATTTTTATGTATCTGAAAATTTTAGGTTACTTTCCATCATGTAGGTGAAGGACTGTGGTTCTTTCAAACAATTCTTTATTCAAGGCCCTGAAAGCATAAAAGATAAAGTACATGACTAACCCAGATTTCCAAATCCATTATTTACTAAGAAACATGTCCTACCCTTTGACATTTTCCGTACAGAGGCCAAGGACTCGGCGGAGGAAAGGGAACAGCAGAGCCCCACCTCTGGAATCTGGTTCCGACAAGCGGTACCCGGGCAGGGAGCAGAGCGGCAGAGATGTCCACAGTGTCCCCGTGTCCTCTGCCCACAGGGAGGCTGCTGGGGGCTCAGGTTCTGTGGCTGTCAAAGGGGGTGCAGCTTATTGGCATTGAAAATAAATTAAAATAAAAAGGAGTAGAGAAGATAAGAGTTGTTTTGATCATAATCTGCAGCAGAGCATCCGTATTATCAAATATCCTTTATTACCATCTTTTGCCACTTTCTGTCTGAAAGCAGGAGTGCTTAACCTACATCTAATGTAGACAAGAGCAGTGCTTTGGGAATATGACAGGCTGCCAGAAAGATAACCTCATATATCATCTTCTGGTGAGAGCTTACCTTACAAGATACACTATGTTTGCAGGCTTTTAAATTTTACTCATAAATATTTAGGATTAAATCCTGGCTTCACCAGTCTCTCTGTGAGATCTTTACCAATGACTTAATAACAGTCGTATTTCATGCTGCAGGGCTATGAATTACAGATGGAATTACGCTTTTAAAATGGTATTTTTGACTGTTTCTTAAGATCTCCATATACATCACGCTGTCCTTAGTACACAATCCTGACAGTTTATATGGAGAACATCCTCCACAACAGTTTAAAACCAACAGTTTTAAACATCTGAATATTATTTTCAGTGAAAGTAACAGATCTGTTTTATAACAGCAGGCTTTAACAACATTCAGATGATCCAAGGAAAAGCTAAATCCTCTGTCTTAAAATTCTGTCATGAAATTGGCTCAAGATTTAGCAACAGCTATATCTTAGTCTTTTGCTTTGTTATTAGTTTTCCAATATTTTTTTCCTCATCTAGATTACCCTCTATTATTTAAGTTATAACTTCCTCCGTAATTGCAATCAATGAATAGTAATCACTTAATAAACATATCCTGACAGGTCTATTTTTGCACTGGGAAAAGATTCATTTTCTTTATCATCACTTCAGTAAGCAGTTTTTCTTCTTACCCAAAGCAGCAAAGCGAAATGTCATGCCCGGTGTAGAGTTCTGCTCTGCTACGCACAGCACTTCAGCAAGGCCAGACACCACTCCTTCATTTTTATATTATGTAGATTTATCAAAATCTGTACAACTTGGAATTTACAGTCACTGATTTTTAGATGTAATTCTACTGCTGCACACAGGTAAAAGCTGCTTTGTACAAACAGCTTGTTAACACGGAGTTAATAGTGGCGTTCTGGAAGACTTCACTGAATGTTTTTCTCAAAATGCAGGTAATGCAGAAAGAAACTGCATTTTCTTTTTTTTTAAACTTTTTTTTAAACATTTTTTTTGAGCTTAGATACTCAACATCAAAACGATAAAGAACGCGCATTCTGTCAACTAACTATAAAAGCCTAATTTGACATTAAATAGAATAAAATATCCTGAATGAACCTGGATACCTGCAGGTTGCTATAATGATTTCTTTCCCACTGCTATGTGAATATAGCACATGAAACTGATAGAGAAGTACAAACAAAAGGTATTTTAGTTTGTATATAGAAACCTTTCTCCTTTTCTCATGAAACTGATAAAGAAGTACAAACAAAAGGTATTTTGGTTTGTATACAGAAACCTTTCTCCTTTTCTCATGACTTAGATCAACTTGTTCTAAGTAGGCTTGGCCTGAAGTCACTGGAATCAAAGCATGTTTTTCTACTGACTTCAAGAGATTTCAGACTAAGTGGAGCAATAAATGGGAACTTAGAGTAAATAAACTCTCCTACGGGATTCACGTTTTTCTGCTTCACGTGCACATGGAGAAATTCTCAAAGGTCTTGTGAGGTACGTGTGGACATTCACTGCTCCTGAAGACCTAATATGGGTATTCGAAAATCCAAACTATGTACGTGGAAGGGACAGATTCATCCTCTGCTCACATGCTATTGGACTCTGGTCTGGCCAGCTTTGCCTTCGGGTAAATAGACTGTGTGGTTTGCCAGATACATTCCAAACAGGACTAAAACAATGGTTTTGGATTAAAATTAAAATAATTTCAAAAAATAAAGGTTTCGATACAGGGAATTTTCATTCCTGAATATTATCTTTTTAGGCGGACGCTCCTCAGTGAATAATTCTGACAACGAATGGTCTGTCACCCTTTCAGTTGAAAGCAAAACCATAAATAGGGTACTCTAAATTAAAATTAGTTTCTGCCTAGTTTAACTACACTTCTTCACATCAACATTTAAAACATCTTGAGCAATTCATTCTTGTTCCAAAGCATCACTCCACTCTAAGGAGACATTTTCCAGTGGCAACTGGATTTTTTTGTACGAATACTGACAAACATTAGTTTTACTGTCCTTATCCTCCAAACTCTTTCTCTGTTTCAGGCCCATGTAACACAAACCAGTGGGATCCAGCTGAGCTGTCCCTTTGAACTGAATCCCATTTCTGGCATCATGTTTTGTGCCCTATGAAAATTCTTACTAGTCCAGGCCTGTCAGAAGAATAAATATCTGTCAACCTACATAGAACAGGCAACTTATAACTGCACAAATTTAAGACATGATCATTAGAAGGGCAAACCTAATTTGTTTGCCCTAGTCTCACCTTTGCCACAGGCAGACCCACATTAAGCTTCAAGGAAATCTTTCTTATACATACGAAACAAAAAAAGCTTATGCGTATTTTAAGCACTTTAGCAGCATCACTCTTCCTCTAAAAAGAAGAATTGATTATATATATCAATAATAGGGAAAATACTTATTTCACAGCCCTGAAAATGAGACTAAAAATCTCACCTCAGAGTTCGCTAGTTCAGCGTGTAATTTTCAGAATTCTTTTAAGATATCAGTACATGGTATCTTTTTGTCTGCACAGTAATGAAGACTTTCAATAAACTAATTACCTCTAAACATAGGCATATTAATACAAGATTATAAAGCAAAACAAATTTTGCACAAAGCAGCAACTTGTAAAATAAGCAATTATTACACAATTTAATGCAAAAAAAATGATATACTAGGCATTTTGT
The DNA here is from genome assembly GCF_037038585.1 of Patagioenas fasciata. Taxonomy (NCBI): domain Eukaryota; kingdom Metazoa; phylum Chordata; class Aves; order Columbiformes; family Columbidae; genus Patagioenas; species Patagioenas fasciata. The sequence continues at coordinate 14,724,593 of NC_092533.1, read as the reverse complement.
AGAAATCAAGAAGATACTTAACATGAAAACAAAATGCCTGGATTAATGCAGCAGACGTATGTTGATATGATGGAAGTACGAAAGCAATTGTTATAAAACACTCTGCATCTGTGCTGGTCACAAAGTGTTCAATCATAAAAGCTTTGATTTAAATCACATTAGCATGGTGTGGTGGAAGCATGCAGCACCACAACAGCAAAGGAAACGCCCACAAAATATGTATCTATTTTCTTATTTTTTCTTCTCTCCAATTAGAGTATACTTTTAGTTTCCAGCTCGTGTGTATCGGAAATGGTTTGTGTATCAAGGGAGAAATCAGAGGGGAATGAAAAAGAAAAACAGCTTGAGGGATGCAAGAATCTCACCATACTTTTAAGTAAAGAAATAACAATTCACTTGTAATAGGACTGTCCCATTAGGGTCCCTGATTGCCATGAAAATCTCAATTGACCTACTCCTTTTCTTCAATAAATTTACCACTTTTGAGATAATTAGAACAATGTGACCTTGGATCTGGACTTCTTCGAAGGTAAACCTCACAGTCCTCCAAAAGTTCTTTGGAGAAAGTACACTTGTGTGAACGGCACATTGTCTCAGCAGCTGGATGCTCTTGTTCCAGATAATTTTGCTCAGGCTTCACAGGAGAGATGTGATCGCTCAGAATTTCCCATTTTTTATTATAGCGTGGGGAAAAATAATATTTTTTTTCAATTGTTTTCCGTATAAAACTTTACAAAATAATCCAGATACACTACCTGACTGCTCGTAGAGACAAAATAAAGATCTTCACAATTTATCTTCAGGATAACTTTTCAAGCACAGCAATTCAGAGGACAGAGCACCACGGCTCTGTGTAAGTGTGGCCTTTTTGAACTTCCCAGGCTGACCCATCACAAGCACTGCTCGATGCCCACGCTGCACTGAGCAGCACCATTAGCAAAGGGTCCAGGGGTGTATGGCAGCACCTGCAGGGCCCCGCATGCCGGGACCGGCCGGCCGCACACCCCGTGCTGGCTGGCAGGAGAACACTCGGGAGCTATTTCTGTAGCACCAGGAACACTTATTCCTCCACAACTTGACCCCTGCTCTGTGTGGGGATGGTGGTGATGTGTTTCAGATGCAATGTCTAACAGCGGGAGAGTATTGATGCATCAGACCGGGAAATTAAAAAAGATGTCATTCACACAAAGGAATGCATAGTTAAGTTTGACAATCTTGGCTCAGATGATGCTGTAATGGACCATTTGTTACATATCTACTTACTAACGTTGATCTGCTGCGGAATTTGTTGTTGTTGGGTTTTTTTTCTCCATTGATCAGTTTCTTACTGATTTTACATGATTCCAAGAGCTCACCTGCATTTCACCCAACACATTTTGAGTCAGAGATAATATCTGAAAGCACTAGGGTCCCTAAAGGAACAGCCTATTACAATACACAACAGTAACTATGTTTCTACGATTTATGAAAAGAAAGCAATATGTGCCTGTTTCGGTGCCTGTCGTTTGCCTACCAATGGTGCAGTGCTCCCCATTCCAGCCCTCTCTGCATTCACATTTCCCATCTTTACAAGTGCCGTGCTCCGTGCAACGGGGATGACACACACGCTGGTCACACGCCTCTCCTGTCCACCCTTCTTCGCAGCGACACGCTCCGCCGATGCACACCCCGTGAGTGCCACAGTCGACGGAGCACACTTCTAGGAGAAGAAAAAGAGAAGGATTATAGCTGGCTCGGGTCAGCCCCGGCGGGGCAGGAGCAGCAACCTGGTCACCAAGGGAAGGGTGAGTGGAACAGGGAGAATTCTGCTGAAAACTACACATTGCCAATGGCTGGACTGTTCGTATTCATAGCAAAACCAGCACTTGATTTTTGCTTAAAAACAGACTTGAAATAAACCACCAAAAAACCAAAAAACAAACTAAATTATGTTAAAATGTTGTTCTAAAATAAATCTGCTACTGTATGCCGGACGGACTGCTGCAGGACTGTATCCTCTGTTCAGCCACCAGTTCCAAACCTGGACCTCTGGTGATTCTGATATAGCCATTGATTTGCTAAAAATGAGACTGAAACTCACCTAAAGCTCATTCAGCAGAGAATGGTGACAATTCAGAGTCACTTACACTCTAGGAGCGATGGGTAAAAGACACTTTCAAGGGAGAGATTTTGGAATCCTATTACTAACATGGTGAGCCAGCCGGTGTCTCACTCCAAAAGTTCTTCTACTGTTTTGTGCCAGCTGAAGTTGTAGAGAAGCAAGCAGAGGGGTCTTTTGCCTCATGCATCGCCAAAGAGGTTGACAGCGAAACTCTCATTCATGAGTTTTTCTGGCTGCTGACGCATGAAGCAGAAAAAACACACCCTGATATTCATTTATCTGATGGAGTATTCTAAGTCATTAACCTTGAGAAATAACTGAATAAATGTGAAAAATGTTAATGTTATTTTCAGAGACTTGCTTATGGCCTACAGGTCCATCTCAGGGTTCAGCTTAGAATATAAATGCAAAATTCCCAGTATTTTTCCCCCAAAATAGAACATTTGCTGTCTTGTCAAAACTTTGTTTTTTTCTCTTTAGCTCCTTCTGTTAGAATAATCAAGTTCTGTGACTGCAGCTTTGGAGAGAGAGAAAATTTTGTAGCTTACACTTTTATGCCTGCTTTTTAGTGTCTCTTGCTCTTTAATTATTTTTTAAATACTCCATGTACAACTGAAAAGGGAAAAATCCCCTTTATCTGAGCAGAGATTTTTCTGTTTTGTGATGTTTTACATAACTGAGCAGCATTTTGATGTACGGTAAAGCAAACCCCATAATTGTGGTGTTTCCCATTCTTCAAATGTTATAAACATATTTATATATTATGAATTTTCATTAGCAGTTGGGAAACAGATGCGAAGCACTTATGTAAAGGGGGTCATCGTAAGAATGAACTACAAACTCCTAGCCTGCATTCCCCTCACCACACAGTCCCAAATTAAGAATGTCACAAAATCAGCATTTAAGATACGTAAGACATTTCTTCCCAAAGTAGCTAAACAGCACCAAACACCTTCCAAAAACAATTTTCTAAATGATGCGCGTTTCGAGCTTGCCGTATATATTAAAACTTTAGGAAAATAGGATTGCTGTGGAGTCAGGAAGGAAGATTTCCTTACCGACGGAGCAGTCGGGCCCCATCCAGTTGGGGTCGCAGGTGCAGAGCCCGGTGTCGGGCAGGTAGGAGCCGTGGCCGCTGCACTGCTCGGGACACTGCGCTCGCGCCAGCTCGCAGCTCAGCCCCCCCCAGCCCGGGCTGCACAGACACTCCCCGTTCACGCACACCCCGTGGCTCGAGCACGTCGGGTCTAAGCAATCCACTGCAGCAGGAAACAGACAGACAAAACAATGCGGAGAAAGGTCAGTTCGCACAATGGGATGTTTGGAAAACTGGAGACGCGTGCTCTGGAAAGTTGATAGCGCTGTGATAAATACAGCAAATCGATGTAGTTCTTCAAGTCGTATTAACAGCTGGGAAAGTGCGATGTGATTTGTGTTTTAGCTCCAGATAAACCAGGGTGTGAGTGAACAATGAAAGGTTACTGCAGGAACGCCACAGTGAAGAAGCACAAGGACTTAGAAATTACACTTAAATATATACATATAGTAAGAGTTCCACACATAAGCTTCACCTGGGGATACTTCTGAAATACACTGAAATTCCCAGGACTCATGCACTATATTTAAATAACAAAACATAAAATAACGGAATAAATTGCACCTTTTCAAGGATATTTTTCTTTGGAGTTTCTTCATCAATACTGCTATTATCACTATTGAAATGCTAGAGCATTGTGAGAATAACATTGTGATACCCACTTTAAGAATCTAGAAGGCAAAATATCACTGGCTTTCAGCTTCATTTAGACTCCTAAATTATTCAGGCACTTTGGAGCATTTGATTCGTGGTCCATTAGTAGCTGAGCTGTGAAACTGAGAGTCCTAGTTACTTCAACCCGTATTCTAACCAGCAGATAATTCCTCTTAAAGAAAGAAAGAAAACCAGAAAGAGATAAGGATTTGATCTTTTCTCAATCCAGAAGCAACAGAATAAGAAAGTGAAAATAGTTACGATGGAAAATCCATGAAGTTTCAGTTGCCATTTCAATCCTGTTAAAGAAAGAAATGTTATGGGCTGTCTTTCAAATAAACTCTATATAGTAACATTATGGTCCTCAAAATTTTTATTTTATATAATGAATTGGTGTAAGTATGCTATGCTCTACTGCAAATACCAACACAGAGGCTTTACGAACTGCCTTTTGCTGTGAAATTGAGGGCCAAGGTCAAATTCATGTCCTAAATCAAATGAATTCATCTCATGACTGGTATATATTAGCTCCCAGCAGAAGGACCTAGAATGATTGGCATTCTCTCTTGCAGCTCTAGGAAGATCTGAGCTTATAATGAAAGTGATTTATCTCTCATCTTTTCCAAATTGATCCTTCTAAATTAAGGCAGAGACATTTTCACTCTACCTTATGTGAACAATACTTGATCTTTAAAATCTCAACTTTTCTATAAACAGAGTCTTGTCAAATTACTTTATGTAGTTGCAGAACATTTAAAGTAAGTATATAGATTAGATACAACACAGAGCATTGAGGCAGGCACATGAGTTATCAGAATAGTTTTGATTTTAATTCGGATTACAGTAGTACAGGAATAAATTGCTATAAAATTCCTTATAAGATTTGCATTTTAACGATGACAGTAGCTATGTGGTTTTTGTCTTTTTTTCTTTTTAAAGATTTAATGCTTAGGTAATTGGACATTTAAATATTGTAATGCAGTTTTGTATTTACAGGTAAACCAAGCTTGCTTTGTGGTTCTGTTCACGTAAGATTTGATAAATTCACAAACTGTTCTACAATTATCTGGAATGCTTGTCCTGTACTGTTGTTCCTTCTGGGTGCTTAATGAAATTAGAAGCTGCCCAAAAGTTAGAACACGTCTTTCCCACTATTTCTCTTGAACTTGACAGACACAGAACTGTGATAAAATAATCTGATTGAACAAAGACAGAACACAAAGATTTAGGTCAATTTACTTGGAGAACGAAGATTACTTCCCCCCCCCCGCCCCACTAAATTTAGTCTATTCTGTTTTTTTTGAGATAGTGATATTTCAATGGAAAATGTATAAAGGGTAATATGCATATAACATTGTATGTGGCAGGACAGCTGACTTTGGGAGATACTGATGAGTCCACATGTACTCTCTGTGTCAGAAAGGTATCATCTTCCTTCTCAAATCAAAGTGCTAACAACAGCTATGTTAAGCACATGGAAAACATCACCTTTTTCTACATAAATAAACTCTCTTTCCTCTATCCTGAATTAGAGTATTCATGCAGCTGAGACTTATTTCCACAGGATAAGCTTATCAATAGCCCTAAGCCCCAAATCTCCCTTCTTTTACAGAATAACACACCTTTGTCTGTTGTTCTAGACAAATATACTTTATAGCTGTTTTGTTCTATCATATGAGTAACAGCTTTCAAAGTTTAAATTGAAGAGAGTTTTTACTTTGAAGGCAAATCTTGTTCTATTTTAATACGTGCTCCTAGAGTTATCATCTTGGGCCAGATCCTCAGCTGCTAAAATTAGCATAACGTGATTACCTGCAGCAGAACTACACTGACTTCTGCTGCAGAGGTGCTGGCCTTGAGTCTTTAGAAGGGTTTACAATGGTATTTAATAAGGATTTATAAATGGAACTTCTTTGGTGTTTAAACAAAGGAGAACGTGCCTTAGCACGTAGGTACATTAGACCTAGAACTCACAGCCCCTTGGCAGCTCAGATCATTAGAGCTCATTTAGTATTGGGCCCTCTGTGGATTTGACAAAAAAGGTACGGAAAGCAATTTATATCCCTAAGGACAAAAAAGGAGGTCAAGGAGTTTTCTGAACAATACGTACCATAAAACCCCCAAAGAGCCATGAATTACACTTATGAAGTTAAATGTCATTGACAAATGACTCGACCATGAAGCTGACAGGAAAACCACCCTTAAACTGCACCGAATTGGGCAATTTCACTTGTCTCCCCTAAACCAGATTGAATGAAACCTGACAAATATGCCACTTCATCTTGTGTGCAAATTTGTTAATAGAACAACAGTGTTTATGCTGCAAAAAATTTTGAATCACAAATATTGATTTTGGTGCCACTTACACTTCAGGTAAATTGTTTGAACAATATGACCATGATGAATATCAGAAATAAAAAGCTAACGGGAAGAAAAAAAATGCTGACCCACTTCTTCTAATTCAATATTCTAGTTGGAAAATGACAAATGAATCAGCCTTTGCTGTTCCTTTTGGAAGCTCAAATCAACAGAAGAGATCTCATAAATGATCTATAAATACAGATATATTTATTTGTATCATTCTACCATTAGAATGGCAGAATTTTAATTCACACAGAAAGTTTTTTAAGAAATCAGATGATTACCTGCAACTGGAGAGGCACCACTTTATATTATAGCATTTTTCTGTTAGCTCTTGAATTAAAGCGAGAAATATGTCAGAAGAAATGGAATTTTAGAGTAGAAGCATAATGGTTGTTTTTATTTATTTGTCAATTAATTTATTGACGTATTTACTGCCCAATGATGTACGAAAAAGGTTATTTTAACCTTTCTTGTCATGTTATTGGCCCCTTACAAGTTTGCAGTCAATACCTCCCGCCTTTGTAATCCATTTATCTTTTAAGAAAAACCTCATCCTTTCAAGCATACTGCTGATTAAATAATGTATGGCCTTCCACCTCACATAGTAATTCACCTCCCAAAAACTTTGTTGACTGACAATGCTTTCAGTGTTTCCAACTGTGAATGGTGTTAGCACTAACACCTTTGTAAAAAAACATGCACCAGTTTGTCCTATGACCTTGTGTGGAGCTGGTGATGTGCTTGTTTCACCCATTTCAAGCATTCACCTTAGGAGAAGCTGAATGAAGCACTACAAGAGCCCGTTTGTCTCCCAGGAGTGCTAGGGGATTCCGGATGTCTGGCCCAGATATACCACAGCCATTCTAGACAACTCGAAGTAGAGAGAGAATTCCATGCAAATAGCTGGAAATTACAATCAAGAAGAGGGAGGAACTGCTTACAAGGTAAAATGTAGACTCAAATGAAGGAAAGATCATTATACCTACCATATTCTCTCTAATAATACAAGCATTTATATGACAACACAAAACATGATCAAATTCATATGTCTTCATTAGACAGAGCAAACCATTGCAGTTACCAGAAACTGGATGTTGCAGAGCATGCTGAAGACAGTTTTTTTCACCTTTGACTTCAATGAGAATGCTAGCTATAGCAAGGCATTTCACATAATTTCTGGATACTTCCTATAATCATATGCTCAGGGTGAAGTGAGAACTATCAATTCTAGCAGACAAAAAAGACATTACAGAATTTTCTGGATATAGCTTAGAACGCAAGTCGTTAAAAACAATGGAAAAACTCTGCTGACTTCAGTTGAATTCTGGATTAGAGAATTAGAAATCAGTGTGGTGAAGCTTTCCTGGAAGGAGGTGACAGGCATGCACTGAACAAACAGTTGCAGATTTGGCAGTCCCACTAGTCCTAGCTTTTGTTGTTGTTGTTGTTGTTGCTTTTAGCAAAGTAAGTTCACCCAGACAAATGCAAGATCTTGTCCTAAAGGCGATGACTGCAGTCCACATCCAAAGGGTATAACCTCTAGCGACTTAGGTCTCTATAGTTTTCTTCTGTTTGTTTTTTTGATGGGAGGTACAGCTCTTTACTACAGTGTAAGACAAAAATCAATACACATGGTAGACAGATCTGTATCCCACACAGTATACTCTATAGAGACTCTTTAGTCGTAAAACCCTGCAGCTCCAGTCCTATCACTCTGGTGCTCAAACTGCTCCTCCTTCGGGAGGATTAATAAGCTCTGCAATGTTTTCATAAAGTAGCTTGAACTATTCCTGCTCTGAGGATGTGCCAAGGTATGCTGAACTGTCTATTTAGCAATCCCATGGGGAGTTAAATTCCCTTTTAAAACCATCCTAATACATTTTAAAAAGAAAAGCTGTCCAATTTATGGCGCGCATTCTAATAGAAAACACTGTGAACAAAACTAATACTGAGCTTAATCTATGACCGCATTTTGTATGGGTTATTTTGTTAAATTTGGTCATTCTATATACGCAAAGAATTGGACACTTTCAACATGAGGAGCTTTTCTGCATTTAAAGGAAAATTATAACTTATGTGCACCATATACCTTTCTTTAATCCCATGTGACTGCAGCTAACAGGAGTAACTTGTCCTACACAAAGTCTGTCAGGAACATGGATATCCAAGTCTTTCAAATTTGTTTCATCAACTTCTCTCTTAACAGTGACTGATACGTTTGCTTTGTGTGGAGCTGCAGCCATACAATTTTCCCTGCCACTGGTCCTTTTTCCTCTGCCTTTCACGTCTAAAGTGTTCAATAAATATAATCCATAAATAAAGATTTATCTTTACTCTTCAACAAAGGAATTACTCAGGTTTACTTGTGACAGACAATCTTAATACTGCAAAACAACATATATAGAAGGTGACAAGTTTTGTCTGAACTTTGATAGATCAGTAAAATTGTGTGGACTATATTTTTATCCCTCTTTTACAACTATTGGCTACAGTAGTTTTACATTTCATTTTTTATTCTATTCTTTCCTTTTTTCTTCCCATTGAATAACTCCAAAACCCAGAGAACAAACTCAATTACCTTCTTCACAGTTTTCTCCTTTATAGCCAACAGAACAGACACAGTTCCCTTCAATGCAGGAACCGTGACCTCCGCATGAGGGATCAATACACTGGCTGATGGGGACATCACATTCTGGACCTTTCCAGCCACTGTAGCATAAGCAGGTGCCTTTAGAGTATTGACCATTGCCACTGCACAGCACCGGGCAGGCAGCTGGAAAAGGGAACGAAAGAAGAACAGCATAGAGGGTCATACATGAGTTCACGTAAAAGAATGCTAGAAATCCACTACCAAATACTTAGACATATATTCAAATATGTTAATCTACTGGCAAAAGAAATCGAAGCTAATTTGTACTAGTTCAGTTCCTCATTTCCCAAATCATCTGATTATTATATTATTTAATAAAATGCAAATGTGTTGAGCATTCTGAGAACACAACTACTATTCTTTATAGACTATTGATGAAGTTCAGAGTAACTGATGAGGTAATGTGAACAGATTTGAGTCTGACATTGCTCTCTTCCACTAGGTAACATCCAGTTTTCACAGACAGCAGAACACAAAGCATTCAGTCCCTAAAACACTTTATAATAGAGCATCTTTCTTCTTCCATAACACTTTTTTAAGGTTGTGTCCCCAAAAAATTTTAGACCCTTTGACTTTTTTTTTTTTTTAAGTGTAAGAAACTTGAACACATGGATAACTCAAGTTTTAATCTACAACAAGTGCACCTTGCCACTAATACCCCTGCTGAACCTTGTTTTCCCAAATCCCTGAGCGACTGCTCCTACCCTGCGTGTATTGACAAGAAGGCACCATTAACCCTTATCCCTCTCTCATTATTAAGGGGGTAAGACACATTTTGAGTAAATATTCATTTATGCAAATGAAGTGAAGCCTGTGAATAATAAAAGTAGTCAGCAGGTCTTGGATGCCAGGAATCAGATGTTGTACATATGCAGAGCAATGGAAAGGAAGAAGTGGTTTATTAAAAGCCAGTTACACACAAATGTTCCAGTAAGGCATATTCACGCTCCTATATGCCCATGCCTTTAGCAATCTGTGAACTTCCATGCCTGTCAGACACTGAATGTGTGGTCACCAGTCAGAGAAACAGAAAAAATAACAGAGGAATAACAGAAAATGGGAGTAATGAAGTGAATCTTTGAGGAAAGGTGCACTTTTGTGCTTCTCTGTGATGCAGTTTGATAAAGACAAAAAAGTGTTTCCCTGTCTTTTCACCCTTCAAAGAAATGAGAAACTAACAGCTAGTTTTACAATGTCAAAAATATACTCAAAAGCTACTATTAATCATTAAAAGGTCCTACTGTCTTCTTGCTTCTATTATCCCTTTAACCTGAATGATCAAGGAGAGCACAAGTAATTGATTTCTTACAATGAAATGGGTAATTGTCCAGTTGTACAACTTCTCCACTGTTCAGTCCTGTAACCTTTATTAATCTTAGCTGTCCCATTGATCTGCTTCAAGAACCCACTTCAGATAGATTTTTTCAAGAATTTTCTTATTTGAAATAAGAAAAAAATTGACCAGAAAAAAAAATTCAGATTTGTAACCTGAGATGTCAGCTAAAATTTAGAATGCTGAGAATTATTTCAATTAAAACTACAGGTCACATGTATAATATTTTTTAGCCTTTCTTTTCTACAGCTGAATAATAACAAAATCAGAACGGTGAAGTTTGGGGTTTTTTTGCTACCCCTCCTCAGTCTTAGGGCCATATTGTCAGGTTTTTTGGTAGCAATAAGACTTCATTCTACTTCATTCCTGTTGTTCTCTCTTCCTGTAAGTCTAGTTCAATCTTTTCCTTCCTCACTCCTAAAACGAGTATGAATCTGAATAAAATACAATTTTCAGCAGCAGTTCTCTGATTTCAGATGTGACATATGTTCACAAGTGCTTTATTAAGTTCCAAGAAAAAGTTTATGGTGAAGTTCTACCAGTTTTGCTTGTTGCAGCTGGTTTCAGAATTAAGTTTACTGCACCAGCTGGACCGAATTACAATGCAGGCAAAGTTCTGTTATGTCCATACTGCACTCTAGGTCAGCCTATTTTGCATCTTTTTGCACGTCACCATCAAACACCCTTACACGATACACAACACACTGAACCAGTAGCAACTCATACGCTGTATGACTAGCTCTTCCTTCTCTCTGCATGCACTGCATCGTGGAGTCCACCTCTGCTCCTCAGCATGCGTTGCTTTTCACTGCCTGGACACCCTAATGCTGCTACTGCGGGTCAGATAAGTGAGCCACAAAGAAAGGGAGCAAACTAGGGCCACTTCCACTCTTCCAGTAGGAAGACCTGGGGACACAAGCTATTTCTTTGCCCGTAACTCTCCATTTCACTGCAATTAGAAGTCTTGTTTGGGTTGACGTTGATACATTTTCCCAAATCACTGTAAGCAAGGTAATAACTTTAGTCTTGGTCTATCTACTTGCCACGGTGTAGAGGATATGGACGTGAGTGATCAGAAGGCAGCTTGTCCTGAAGACCCGGAGTAATCATGAATGGTAAGTTTGTTGATGCCACCTTCCACGCCCTGTCTCTCAGCTCCTGAATGTGGTGGTTACACTTGCAGTTCCTTTGTTCAAGTCCACCACAGAAGACATATTGTTAGAAGCAAATGCTCTATATGCTTCCCAGTCATTGAAGAGACTCAGCATTGTCATTATTAATGGTTGATTGGTGTAGCTTCTCCAACTGCACCAGCACACGCCAGCTCATGCCTTGCTTTTGCCCATCAACATCCTAACCATGCTGCGATAGAGCTGCATGGAAAGGTCGGTTCCCAGGAAAGCTAAACGAATCAGTAGACGGTTTCTCCAGACAAATCACATTTGTTCAAGTAGTTATAAAGACAAAAGTTAGGGCTGACTTACAAACTGGATACAAGTAAGGAATAGATTTTATTTTGCTATTTTACAGGTCAACATAGCACTCATCAGTAGAAAGGACTTCTGTTCTGCAAACCTCTCCTCTGGAGTCAAATCTCAAAGGCAATAACTCAATTTGAACAGCACAGTCTCCTACATGAGGGACTGAGCAGAAATAAATCCATTACCAAAATAAATAAAAAACAAAACTGAAAAAATAACAAGCAACCTAGACCTAGCTGGGTGATACTGTGCCAGCCACCCTGTGTGAGATTGCTTCTCTCCTTGCCTTGCGTCTCAGTCTCATTAAACAACGTGCGATTGTGGTCCAGCTAAAGAGATATATATCTGCTATCTGGAACATGTCTATGGGAAGGCCATTCTTAGATCCTACTTCTCATCTCAATTCGCAGGGTTCCACTTCTGGGATATCAGAGACCGGCACAGCCGAAGAAACAGTACTAGGTGCTGCTGGCTCTTGGGCTAAAGAGCTCCTGCAGTAGTCTTTTTGCTCTGCTATGGTGCTTCAGGAATTTCAGTAAAGATGAAAGTCCTGTCACAGCTTTTCATTCCTGTCTTCATGTTTCTATCACGCCAGAGGTCTTGCTATGGTTTGTAAACCTCTTCAGTCCTAGTGAAGCTTGTATATAAGCTGAAGAGTAATTTGCTTTCAGTGATCTGACACTGCAGTGTGCATTGCCAAGATGTTAGTGACATCACAACTGACTTTGGACAAATGTGAGAATTTGTCATTTAACCTTAGGGAAGAAATGAATAGTTACAGTTAGGACACTTGCAACCTAAAGCCACAACGTTTAATCTACAACCCTTTGCTGGAGTTATTCTACAAACCAGGAATATCATTTTGAGAGTGAGAAAAAATGACAGAGGCTCGTGGTCAGATTTTGGCATTTCCAAGACTGCCATGTCACTAAGATTGCAGGAGAAACATGTCATCAAGAACATAAGCAAGTGTAGGTTATAAGGACTGAGTACTGAACTGCAAGTTTAAGGCTACACTAACAGAACACCTAGACACAGTCTGAAGTGCCCTTACACCTCAAGCACCGCTAACCACTTCATCAATGAATTTTAACAGGATTATCTGACCAGTTAAAACTCAAGGAAGAACTTTCCATGACTGAACACAAAATTAGACAAAATAATGGAATGAAAATCTACAAAGGATGCTATAAACAAAGAGACATCATCTACTGTGGGAAGTCCTAACACAAGTTATCTCTAGAACCAAATGAATTTACTGGAGAAGCATCACAGACAGGTACAATTTTTACTCTTCCCCAGTTATCTGCTGTATGCCACCATCAGAGCTGAAATTCTGGGCAAAATGGAATTTTGGTCTAAGCCATTGCAGCTTTAGTTCCATAATATAGCCTCTATACAAACAAAGAAAGTAACATTCTGAAGAGACATTATTTATACTCCTATGTAAGATAAGTTCAGCCCTTGTTGAACTGTACAGAACTTGGTCAGACCAAAGAGAAATAGAGATTATTTTTGTCTGTAGATGTTCCTGTTTAGAAGGATGAAGAGAGTTTCAGTCCTGCAACTTTTGTTATAGAACACAGTTTAATAGAACTATGTCTGACAGCATATGCCCTTTCAGAACTGCATAAGAATCACCTGTTCTGTAGGTGTGAGCACCTACTTGCATGTGGATTTGGTCTCTTGTAACTAGTATGGCCCAGCTGCGCAGGATGTGCACCAATGTTAGTGTGCATAGCACTTGTTGAGGTTTACACAAAGTTTGCCTGGGGTCAGATAAAAACTTGGTTCTACTCCCAACCAAACGGACACATTTTGAGTCTTCTCATCAAGAAGAATTTCCAGGTTTTTTTTGAGTCTGATTTTGCCTAAACAATTTCTCCCTGTACCCCTCAGTGCAAGTCAGCCCATTGTCCCTAAGCTTGGAGGAAGCCATTACGTATCATGAAACAGAGTAAATGTTTTTCAAGCCTTTAATACCACCATATTAGCATTCTATAGTTGTCTCTCAAAAATCAGCTGAGCCTACAGATTGGGCAGTTTTGATACGCTCTTTGGACAGAGCTGCACAAATTCCTAGTTATATAAAAAATGAAATACACACTAGCATAACAGAATCAGCTGCTCTTTGCTTCACTGACCGCTGGGGATTGTACTGAAGACAGATGTAGGTCAAACTTCTTACCAATGAACCTTACCAGGGAACCTTCTGGGTGCAGTTCCTCTAGGGGATAATAAATTCAGACTGTAATAACTCATACTTGGACTTCCTTTTAGCAGAGATTAAACTGCTACTGCTGAGACATTATGTATAACTTTGCCAGTGCATAAAGAAAATGGATTACTATTTATGATGGTCTAATCTGAAACCAATACATGCATTCCAGGTCAGCTCCAAACTGGAGTAGAAATACAGGGAAGATGCAAAACTAATGTAAACTACAACTGCCTGGTTCCAAATACCTAAAAAATGTGAATAGGGTCACATTGTACTGGCGTTTCTCTCTTTTTGGTCTTTATCTTGATGACACATGTGTAGCATTTAGTCTACAAAAGCTAAGTTCTCTTCAATGGACAAATTAGATTAAGATACAAGTAGGTGAAGACATATTTTACTGATGATAGAAGCTGAATGCTACTACAATTGTATATCAAAGCCCCAAATAATTTTAGATTCAGCCCAAAATCTACAATAAAGTTCTTGCCTACAATCAGCCTCCTAAAGTGAACTCATATCTATTTAGATATAAACAATCTTTATTTCTAGTTGGCTTAAAATATACAAAGTGGCTAAACTCAAAGGAATTGCAAATATACGCACTTTAGAAAAACATCCCAGTTAATTAAGAACTTAATTTCTGACAACCTTATTCAAAACGTTGGCTTTAGAATTTTCATTATTATTATTTTAAACAAAACAGTAATGAAATATAACAAACTATCACTTCCCTTATTACATCAAGTGTTTGCCCATATTTCTAAAAATGTAGGAGACATTCAATATATGAATATTCTTATTTATAGTTTAAAAAGAAATTTTTTTTGTTTGACAATATTTTCCTTCATATTTTATGTTTAAACCTATTTGAATCAGTTGGGTGTACATTTCACTACTTGTCTGCATGCCTATTAGTTTCAACTGGAGTTCATTTATGGATATGAATACTGGTAATAACTGCTAGGACCACTTCATGGTTTATGCGTCTTCACACTTTTACTAGTTTAGCTATTTTTATGCTATATTCCTGGAAAGAAGCTGTCCCCCCTCCCTAGCAAACTTATCCCCCAGAAAATCATTCTGGAATGGGAGATTTTCTCTTGTCTGTTCTTTATGCCTCACAAACACGGTGTTTGCATGGTCAGGAAGAAAGGTGTTTGACTAGACTGCCTGCTCTTCAGAGCTCACCAGCTTCCATCAGGCTGAAATGTTCTTAAGAACAGTCACAAATAGGAAGATCTAGACCATTATATGCTTTATTACTTACTTCCTGAAACTGTTTGACTACAGAACACACAAATACTAGAAATGCTTTAATTACAGTGGTACTCTACGCTTGTAGGCATTAGGTCAGCGCTAAGATGAGATGTATAGTCCTCGATAGTAGTCATGCTCCCTACTCCTTAGTGCAGTTGCCCAAGTCTGAGCCTTACCAAGCTCCTTGTCTAGCTCTGTCAAACTGCACATTAGTAAGCAAGAAAGAGATTCACAGAAGAATTTCCAGAAGGACAAAAAACCCATCAGGTGTGTCAAATCTCTGACATTCAGAAACCATTTGGGGAAAGCAGCACACGCTGACTTAAGCACTAAAGTATGGATGCTTTAATTAATCCAGGGTGAATTTAATTGCTTTAGTTAAGTGGAAATTGGGTTAAAAATGATGCAGAGCATTCTGGGGTGTGTTAAAAACATGACATATGAGTTGGATGAATCGATAAATTAAAAGCGCACAGATGTTTTAATTAAACCCAGGAAAGTTAACGAAGATCACTAGAGACTTTTAAGCCTATGATTAATTCAATTCATTTAAAATACCTGTAGAGATATGGGGATGCCTCCATTTTGGGAGTTATAGAAGTTCTCAATCGATAAGTACTTAAGCTGTTCTATAAAAAAAATGGCAGGTTTTTTATAGAAGTGACTGAACAACATTAATTGTACAATGAATATTTACATTCTTCTGAACACTCGGCAAACTTTTGCTACGGTCAAAATTTATCAAAAACGTCATAGTTTTTTTCATTGCCT
This sequence comes from Patagioenas fasciata, assembly GCF_037038585.1. Classification (NCBI taxonomy): domain Eukaryota; kingdom Metazoa; phylum Chordata; class Aves; order Columbiformes; family Columbidae; genus Patagioenas; species Patagioenas fasciata. The sequence continues at coordinate 14,708,665 of NC_092533.1, read as the reverse complement.
TCAAAGTGACCTTATCTGTCAAAAAGAAAACACTTATTTTTTCTTCCTCTACCATTCTACAAAGCTCCTATTTCCATTAAATAACTGCTTTGCTTACAACTGGTACAAAAATCTATGTAAGAAATGTGAATATGTCTTCCCACACTATCTGGCAGGAATTTCCAGACCCACAGCAAATTTTTAAAACTATCTCTTTGGGGTTGGTCACTTGCTACAAGAAAATTTTGCTTCATGAATAGACCATTATGATATTTTTAATAATAATAATAATGATGCATTCTGTAAGAATACGGAAAATAAACATTAAGCAAACAATGGATACATTGGAACTAATGTAGTGGTGGATTGAAAGGGCTGAAGCCTCATTACTGCTAGCATGAAGATGAGCTTAGAGAATCTAGAAAGCCATCAACACAGATCTAAGTCTTAGTTGTCTAAAGATATTTGAGAGAGAAGAATTATTTTCAACTCTCTGTGTGATATATGGTATTGGAGGAAAACGCAGATGGTGGATACAAATGTCCCAAAAACATGGCTTTGCAATCTAAACCCCTTTTTCTTTGAGAACTAGTAACACAGAAACAGAGCTGTGGAATTCCTGCTTTAGATAAAAGCAGTGAGGTTGATACAACTGGAGCAACATGCAGAGAAAGAAATTTTATTTTCTACCAACAGAAGGAAATAAACAGATGTTGGAATCAACTGCTGCCATAGACAAGCATGGAGAGCTTTTTTGGTATGTCTTGATAACTTCATCACTAGAAAAACTGAGGAGGAAGGGAAAACCGAACTGTTTCAGAGGTTTCAGCAGCTGTCTCAATGGAAAGGGCCACTGAGGAATCAAGGAGATGAGGCTTCAAGTTCACGAAAAGCAGCACTAAGGACAAACACCAAACACCAGAATTATCCTTCCAGATGTGTTGTGATGCATATCAGAGAAGCACTAACACCATGAAGTCATTTATGCATCTAACAAAAGAAATAAAAATGTGAAACATTTCTTCAAATATTTTGGTAAGATTCTACACCATTCCCAGTGAATGGTGTTAAAACTATTAGTTCTCTGGCAATAGTTTAGCTCTGGCTTAAGAGCAGTGCCGCAGATGTAGGATTGCGCCCATAAACTGTAGTATTCAGGGTCTTTAAAACCCAGACTGCTTTGGTCTCATTTTAGTTACTACTATTTACCTTATTAAATTTAGCAGAAAAGATTCAAACTGTAACACAATTAGTTGCAGAGTTCAACATTAGCTGTAGGTATTTCACCACTTTTCTACGTTTGAATTAGAAATTTTTTGTTTGTTTGAGAAAGCAAAGGGGGATGCAGCTAACTGAGTTTTATCTCACCCAAATAGGGTCTAAATATAGGAAAAGTTCTAAATTACAGGTTCAGATCTAGATATAACATAGATACAAAAAAAGTCATGCACGCTGAAATCGGAAGCTGTGATTCAGGGCTGCTTATGTTATTCAGGGATGGCAAATGTCTAAGGATCTCTTAACAGCTGTATTTCTATAACATGATTTACAATACTACTTAATCATAGCTGCTTCAGTGACATTTACCACCATCACAAGGACTCCAAGACGATCCCAACACAACTGCAAAGACAAACTTTTAGAACTTAATGAAATAAACAAATAACAGTACAAGTCCATGGAGACAATACAATCTAAAAACAAAATGTAGATTGCAACACAATTAAATAAGCTAGGCAATTAAACATAAAAGCAAATTACAAAGCATACATCACAGTGAGCACAATTCAGCTCAGCAGAGCATAGTTAGAGCAGAGAGATTCTTAGCCAGCAATAAAAGTAATATAGGATTGGAAGAAAGATTTTTGGCTTGCCAGAAACTAAGCTGGACACTGGTTTGCATCCCACATGTATTTGTATGCATCTCCACCTCCTTTCTGCACTGGGAACCCTTTGAAATATTCTATTTATTGGAGTTCCATTGAAACAGAAAATATTTGCGCAAATAGGTGCGCTGCCGCTGCACATGTATAAGAAGGGAAGAAAGATAAAGGGAAGCAACTGATAACAGCGGGCTTTGAAAGCAGTCGTGAGAGATCAAATGAATGTACGCAGCTCTGAATAAGCATGAAGATATTACTATAACGCTGTTGAAAAAAAAAATATCCATTCTTAAGATTTTACTGTGTTTACATATGCTTTCCATCTTGGACATAAGCAAAGCAAACTTCGCTATCATCCTAAGCCAATAAAGGCTGGTTCCAGCTGCGGCCTCAGCTACAGCACGGCCCGTGGCTCTGTCTTTGGCCTCTCAATTTCTACAGGTTGAGTAATGAGTGATGAGATAAAGATGCACCGGTGGTCACTGAAATCAGAGACTTGGAATTACTTACATGCCGCCTTCTTTTCTCCTATCATATTTTGTCCAGCAGTGGTACTAGCAACTTTGCTCAGTTATTTCCTTCCTCCTTCATTACTGAATTCCTCAGCATTCCCCATTTTTTTCTTAATCCTTTTAGCTTTGTCTTCAGCATTTTCTCCTACGGAAATCAGTCTACCTTCCTAGCTGCACTGCTATCCTACAAGCTCTTTGGGAAAAGGACTCATACATAATTCCAAGTTCATACACTGCAACATGAATTTAGAAACATAAGAAAAGGCTATGTAATCCACAGCCCAAATTTGTTTACTGGTGATTTACTATAGAAAACAAATGCTAATTAAGTTGCTCTACTACATGCAAGTATTTGGTATATTTAACAACATTAATAAATAGCTTTAAAACTTTTGCAGAATCTTTGCTGCCCTGTAAAGACACAAGTACAACAAACAGAAGGAAGGATCTGCCTCTAAAAAACAGAAGCATGCCCACTTGAAATTATTCAGGATAAGATCTTCCATAGATAAATGCTTTTTAACCTTGAATTCAATGCTGGAATGAGCAGAAGCCATAAAAGCTTTAAGAATTATTAGAAGTTAATATTTTGCTTGTTGAAATCCATATTTTTAAAGTAGGTTTTCTCAAATATTTACAATGCTAAAAGTAACTCCTGGGTCCTGTTTTGACTTTGCATAGATTCCCTTACAAAGAACACGAAAGATATGGAGCACCAATTTTTAGCCTGACTCAGGCCATGGAATAATCTGAGTACTCTTATGTCACCATCCTTTTACTAATAGCACATACTTTGCAAGCATCTGCTAATCCTCACATCTAATCTACATTGTACTATAGGGACAGGGACATGTTTTTAACAAGTAATTAAATGTTAGGATGCTAAATGACTTGTGTTGTAACAGAAATCTAACAAAGCATTGTTACATTGTTGTAACTCTACAACAACCTGTTGTAGAATTTGGGAGTCCAGACTCTCCAGTCCTCTGTTTCTACCTCTAAGCTCCACCAGAGTCTGTTCAGACTGGTGAGGAAAACTGCAGGCTAGAAACGATGGTTCCTGTTCTCCGTTCCTTGTCACACTACTGACTGTGTTCCTGGAGCCCCTTTTGGAGCCACGACCACTAACGATCCACAAGAAATCAGCCTGTGACACCTTCGGCTCTTGGCTCCTGTTTAAATTGCCAATTACAAAGAGTTAGAGCGGTGGCTTTTGTGTTGGCTCTGCTTGACTACTTGACACCGGATCAAAGCTACTATCTCATTTCATGCAGACAAGCGAGCAGCTGGTAGACAGCAATGACTTCCGATCACTGTCAAAATAGGTTACATGTCCATTTATTTATCCTGTAATCATTTTAGGCAAAGTTAATGGCATAAAACCCTTTTCAGAGTGTATTGCAGTTCTGTAAAACTAAGAAAACTGAGAGCAGACGGGCAAGCCCTGCCCTGTACATTGAGTTCATTGGAAGGCAAGTGAGGACATGATCAGTTTGGCAGAAATGAAAAATGCCTGCTAATAAAATCTGAGACTGGGAAAACAAGAAGAAAAATTATAGCAAAGGCATTTTAAGGTACTGAATCAGAGAGGTGGGAACTGCTGGAGAGGAACATTGCTCAAGACGGCCTTGTCTGTTCAAGTATCAAAATGATGCTTCCAACCAAGGTTTGAGAGACAAGGCAGGGCTGCGCTGCTGCTGCTGCAGCACACGCAGAAGTTGGCACACAGACACACAGAAACACACAATGCCTAAAAACAAACCCACCCAGAAAGAGATCCTAAGAGAGAAGCTGAGCATGCTGAATTTTGTCAGCTTCAAGAAAGGATGTGAGATATGTGTGGGTGACAAGTCATGAATGCAGCATTTCCAAAGAAAAGCACACTTTCTTTTTTTGTTTTGATTACAGTGTAAGTTATGAGACATGGTATGATTATGAACACATAAAATGTTTGCCAATAAAGTTGTTATTTCTCTAATTTCTCTTTTTCTCTCTAACCCACTGCTTCTCAGCCCTCCCCTGCCATTCTCGCTGTGTCACATTGGACAACACCACTGTTCTACCTGTCATTCAGGTTCAGAATCTGGATATTAGCTTTGACTCATCCGATTCCTCACCTCGCATTCAGGCTCTGACAAAGTCGTACAGATTTGTTCTGCATTGCATCTCTCTGTCAGAATTCTTGCCCTAGCTTTCAGCAAATAAAATCCACACTAAATCAACACCTTTTTCTCCAGTGTTGATAAATCCAGGCTTCCTCAGTCATGCATGCGTGCAAAGGGCTGCAAAAATCACAATGTTAGTCTGTTAATCTAACCTTCAACTATGTGGCTCTTCTTTCTCAGCCCTGTTTCAGGTCCTTTCCCCTCTTATCACATAGAACATGAACTTCATGCTCCAACTTCATTTTCAGACCCACTTCACTGCTAGAGTTCTGACTTCAACCTGTTACAACACTTTTGAAAGTCAAATTTAAAAAGCTTTTTTGAGCTCTTTCCTGTGCTCTGTCTTCTTTGGAAGTCTTATTTGCCCTCCATTACCCACATGATACTATCTGCCCCATTTTTCCTCTTTCAAACTGCCTTTTACCTCCGTGTTCCCCAAACCTGACAACAGTCCCACTACTTGTGTGCTTATAACACTGAGTATCACTTTTTTTTTCCTTATATCTCCACATCTGTCAATTGGTTCACATTCATTCCCTTTCAACTTGTATTGACACAGTAAATTCCTGGAGGTGGGTGCTGTTTTCATGTATTTGTTTTGCTTGTAAAGTACTAACCACTAGATTAGCTTTAACAAGTACTATCGCTCATGACAATCTCTTTCTAATGCCATAAAAATGGTGTGTTTTCCTAGACTATCGTTCCTCTCCTGCTCTTTGCCAAACCAATCTGCTTTGAGAACCATCATGTTTAATCCAACCCACTCCCCTGTCTGATCTATAACCTGTCCTTGCATAACATGCACAGGACAGGTGAGGGAGAAAGGCGATTCAGCACCACCTCTCACCCTTCCCTTCAAAGCCCAGTGAGCTTCTGCTTTCCAGTTCCTAAAATTTCTAGCCAAGTTATGAAGGGAAATATTGTTTTCCTCACTCCCAAAGGGAGGAAATACTAACTCCTGCACATTACCAGCATACGCCAGACACGATCCATTCATGCAGGCCATGTGCTCTACAGCAATGAACTGAGTACTGAATTATTCAGCAAGATGCACTCCAAAATTCATGTTTTCCCCACTGCAATCACTCCCAGAACCTCTTACACCACTGGGAGCATTTTTGACATGGGACTACGAGAACAGTTTCAAGCAGAGCATTCAATGGACAAAAAACCCATTACTTTATGCACTATTGCCTCTGAATAACCTCAGAGCAAGAAGAGTCCCAAACAAGTGAAATTTGAGTAACAACTGAGAAAAAGCAAGAGTTGCTACTTCTAGCAATTATACCTTAGTTAAAAATGGTCAGCTTTTTACATTTTTATACAGAGATTAACAGTACACACATAACAAAACGGTAGCGGTAGGAACTCTTATTGTGGTGTGGGTAATCATCAGAAACAGCAAATCCATTAGAATAAAAAGAGATAGACTACACTTTACAGCTTAGTAACTATTTCAAACTAAATAGATGTTGCAAAAGAAATAAAAAGAAATTTTAAAAAACCTACCCTTCTTTTTATACTTATTAAAGTGGCGCCGTCCTTTGCCAGTAAGCCAAAAACAAACAGAATGAAAATAAAATAATGAAAAACCCACACAAGGAGAACAGGAAAAGAAACTGCTAATAATATAAATCTGAATCATTAGAGTTCTTAAAATCAGATTAAAGAGTTAACTGATCAAACATGGTACAAATTTCTGGTTTTAAAAATCCAAAAGCCTTCAATGCATTTAGATTAAAATATTAAACATGTTTCTTATTACATTGCATAATCAACCAGAAAGCATCTGCTAAATGGCAACTTCATGGCAGCTGACATGAGCTTCTTGACTCCATTTTTTTCCTTCTTTTACAAATTGGACACCATCCCTTAATAGACGACGCTCACCATGTCAATGTAGAAATCCCACATGATGGTACATTGTTTCACCTTTTCAAATCAGCCAAATATGTTTCTGATGCAAATCTCAGTATTGTAAAATTCAAAATGAAAGGAGGCTCTGATCACATTTGCAAAACAGTATATGACAGCATCTTTGGAAGGATTTTTGTTAAAGGAGTGGAAGACTTGCATGCCCTTCAAATATATTATGAGATGAAACAAAATTACAGCCAACTCTGAGTCACTTCTAAGAACCCAACTCATTGGAACATGGAACTGTGCAAACAGCGAAAAGCAGGACAGGATGAAGGATCCCTGCTTGGAGACTTACCCCAGAACTTGCCAGTTGAAAGACCAAACTATTATAAGACACAGACAATGGGAACACTACGTAAGAACGACACCTTGATATACTGGGGTGGTTATGTCATAGAGGTTAAATAGAGATGAATATAAAAAAGTGACAACATACCAAAATAACATAATCATAGCTGCGTGTCTGATTCTTTAATTGATTCTTGGCCACAGCATCACTTATTAATAACTCCTACAGCTAATTGTGGACAGAAGGTTACTCTCAGTGCAGTTCAATTTACAGCAAATCTTCCACTGACTTTAACTATACACATTTTCTTTAGCAGGATACATCTCCACCCACTGAATTATCTTTTGATTATCAGGCTTTCTTTTTCTTTATAAGCCATATTTTGCCCACATGAGATTCAAATGTATTGTTAGCCTTTTTGTGTTTTAGATGGAATTCTTAACTAGGTTAAACTCCAAGTGATTTCAAAGGGAATCTTGCCTGAGCAAGGATGGAGTAAATCTGTTGATAACGATTACCTGAGAATAAGTTATTTCCACAGATCAGGATGAGAAATGAAATCTCTCAGTATTTGGCAGAGTGTTTGAGGGGGTGAAATTTCCTCCACTTCCATCAGCCTGTGTGTTGGGCCAAAAGTTCATCTCTTTCTAATAATTTTCATGGTGTTTTGCTGGAGCTAATGGACCTGAAGTCAAATCTGTGCTGTCTCTCACAGATTTCCTTCATTTTTATCTTTTAGAACTACATGGATGGGGCAAAGTAACACAGGGAGTACCTGCACACTGTCTGCAAAGAGTCTGCGGGTGACTCCTCTCAGGATTCATTGTCTCTGATGCCCCAAGATCAGCCCTGTAACAGGGGATTCACTGACATAAAGGATCACGCTTTGCATCTATCAAACTTGGGATTCATCCAATGTGAAGCTCTTAGTGCTGTGTTGTTGCATGAATCAAGCTCTAAAAGCCACTTGAAGAGCTTGTTCACGTTTTCTCTACATTTCTGTATTTGAATCTTGCCTCAAACTATTTTACAGTGAGACATTGAGCCATGTGTTGCCAGGGAAATAATAATTTTTAAAAAATCAGATGGAAAGAAAATCATTATCCTTCTATATCTGTGACAGCTTAAATATAAATTTAACATTACAGTAAATGTACATTAAACATGTCTCCATACGTATAATATGCCGGAAAATATTTAATTCTCTATCACATTTTACTGTGTTTTACCAGGCATACAAATGCAATTTTGAATGCTGTCTTCTGAAACTGCTCTCACACATAATTGGCATAAAAATCTATGGCCATAAGAGCAGGTATGGCAGTGTCTGTGCAGCAGGCGAGGACAGAGCCCTCCAGCCCTGGTCCCTGCTGGGGACGTCTCCTCCTATAAAGACGTGCAGCTCTGTGCTTGCACAGAAACACGAGAATTCTGTCAACACACCCGTTCTGTCATTTTAGGTCGTTTCTCAGGCTTCTTTGTTCTTTAGAAATACCGTGATGTGTGACAAGGAAACAGCAAAAGGGTTGAAAGGAACTTCCAAGAAACCACTTCAGCTTTTGAGGGGAAAGAGACAACACAGCAAGGACAAGCGGGAAGCAGAGGGATGTACTGAGGGAGGAAATGCCTGACATACAGCTTGACAAGTACCCTACAAAAAAGCTATTTATCTGACACAGCCTGAACAAAGTCTTTTCTAGCATTAACACGGAATTCAGCATTACACAGAGGTTCGGTACACAACGCAGGGCTGCCCCACAACTCCAAATGCAGATGAGTTGATTTAACGGCCATGTGTGTGTGAGGAGTGGCAGTGGAGCACAGTCACTGCATGCACACTTGCACAGAAATGCATTCAGCTGTCAACATCTATTTAGAGCACACACTATCACACCATTTACTTTGTAATACACAGATATCGCCTCTACGTATTTGCCAAGTGTCTTGATTTCTCAGATATTCAAACAACATGTATGCTGTATTTGAAGTATTCTTTAAAATGAGTAGGGCTAGCAGTGAATTAACATCACTAGCTTTTTCCAAGGCCCTTAGCTTTTGGGGTTTTTTTCTTATTATGGCACCTTCGAGCACCAAATATGGAGTCACAAAATGGAAATTACTCGCTCCAGTACAACTACAACAGCTATTCATGGAGTATTCCATAGACATGCATGAGTATCCTGGATGCCACCCTGCTACAGCCACGGAAGAGGAGGGACACAACAAACTGTCCTCAGGACTGGATCAGGAGTCTGGGAAGAAACGAGCACATTACTAAGGCCCTTCAAGGCATTCCAAAGCACCAGGCTTTCCCCTTTCGAACACTAACAACCTGTGGAAAACAACTGTAAACATATGATATTGACAATGTGCCTAAATCTCGCACAAACTAAGAAAGAAGCAAACTGTAAAATGTTAGGACTGTGCTCGGGAACAGCAGGGAACACAACCCAGTCACTGAATTTAGATAACGTGTGCTACTAGCTGTATAAACTAAACAAGGCCTCCTTTATCAATCTTTTCCCTATGACAGCTATCCCAAACTCTCAGAAAAACTTAGTAAACACCGACTGCCAATCCACAAACATCTTTTAGATTTCTGTTTAATCCTTGATAATCATGCATCTCCCATTTTATTTGTAAAAAATTACAATCAACATTTAAGAAAATGTTTCTTTTAAGTCTTTATCAAGTCCTACTTTTTTTTTTTTCCTAAAAAAGGCAAACTTCCTTCGGTCAAAGAGCAATTGTATATGCAAGAAAGATGCTATGTTCTAGAAGTAAGGCTCAGCCAAGCCAGAATATTGCACACTATCAATAACGACAGATAATCAGTCTTCTGTTGCAGACTAGTTAGTGGTTATCAGAAAACACTGATGATAATCTATCCTCTTTTACAGAAAATAAATCTTTTCTGCTCTTTCCACCTACTACCTTTGACACAAAAAAGGTGCAGTTATGCAAACTCATCAGCAACGAAGCAATATTTCCACTTGATCACATTTAACTAGGAGATCTAAGGAAAAAAAGGCATATTGATCTATTTGAGTCTAGCTTGGACCCATGCTAACCAGCAGGCACTATAGATCCATACATCACAAACACACACTGCGGTTATTTGTAAACATAGGGAAAATGATACCTTTAGCACAGTCTGCTCCGTGAAATCCTGGAAAACAGTGGCAGACACCTGATACACACTCGCCATTCCCATGACAGTTCCGTGGGCAGTCTTGCACCGAATCTGAAATACAAGCATCACAGGCACATTAGTAGGTTCCTATTTAGGCTACAAATTCTTTGCTTAATTTTTCGTCAGTTTATTTTGTCTTCAATACTTAGAAGAACAATGTCTGATAATATTAACACCACAAAGTTCAGGTGAAGCAAAAAGGTACCCAGTTTTACAGCAGCATGAGTAAGCGTAGAGATCTAGTGATATACTGGGGTCCCTTATTGAGTCTCTGAGCACCATCAGAACTCAAAGTCTGCTGATAGCCCTGAAGTCTGCTGGTCCAACAGGCAGACAGGGCTGCCCCTTCAGACCTTGACAGCTCTGTTTGAACTCATACTATGCAGCAAACATAATGCTTCATCAGGAAAATCATCAATCTCCCTTGTGCAATGTGACTTCAACCTGGCACAACCACCCTTCCACGTGAGGCTGATTATCCCAAGGAGAATCTCTTCTCCTTCTACAGACATTTAAAGCCTCCTTAATTAAGCTGACAGAAATGTCTGCTGAAGATGACAAAGAGGAGCTCTTCCACTCCAGCAAATATTATTTATACTGAAAAAATTAATAACAAAGGTGTGAGCAGCTACACAAGAGGATGAAATAGAGGTCTGTAAAAACACTGGACAAGGTTTAACACTAGAGTTTGATCACTGAAGTGTTGATGACTTCAATAAGCACACCTGCCTGATGACAACATTTCACCTGTACCAAAATACTGATTTTCCACAAATTCTGTTATTATTTGAATAATATATACACCACTTGACATAGTAACAACCTAGAAATCAAATTCCAATTTTGCAATTAATTCTTAAAATCACCTTCATTTGTAAGCTGTTAGATTTCAGTGGAACACGTTTGCAACACTGAATTATTGGGACAAAAAATCAGACTGGAAGGTTGTTACCCTTCACTATTACTCCCTGTTGTTGTGGAACCTGTGGCCCCAAACTAAATGGCTCTGTCAGTCGCAGACAACAAAGAAACAGCAGCTGTAGAACACACAAAACGAATTTTGGATTTGGAACTAGCAGAACCATACAGTGTATTGTTCTGTCAAATTAAACTGAAAAGAGGAAAAAGATTCAAGCACAACTTTAAATCTAATTTCACAGTTGCAGGACACTAAATAAAAAAACCCTCTAAAGCAAATTTTCAAAGAGATGTCATTAGCTTGGCCTCTTGAAATGATTCATGTAAACAATGAAAAGAAAAATTGAAACATAATGCTCAAAGATATCAATTTGCCTCACAAAGAAGCCTGTCTATAGATTTATTCATTATCTTGCTTCATGGCACACAAAAGCATCATCTATGTATTCAAAATCATGGTAAATTTAGTATTGTCTGGGAGTTAAAATAATTTATGTTATTCTTTCTCCTCTTCCACATCAGAGTAAGTATGAGCTGTCTCAGATCCTTTGACTATGAAATGTCTGATATTAGTTGTGTGTAGAAGAACCTCTGAACTGGATAAAACACTGTATTTTTCTCTACATTTCAGTCCAATTACTGTTATTGCACTATCAAGTAGTCTACCTGACTATTAGACCTTTGATGCTCTTGAAAGCTGCAGCCTCGACCTGGCAGCTCTTTTAAGCACAACTTATCGCAGCTGAAGGTTTAAGCACAAGAGGGGCATAACACGATATAAGCACAAACGTTCTTGGTTTTGGAGAAGCAGAAAAAGCATTCTATGAGCAAATACGCAAATATGTGTATATGTATCAAAACGCGCAGCACCTACTAACTCTTATAAAATCACGTATAAGCTATGGAAGAAAAATCATTTTTTCATCTTAATTGCGGTTAACAGAAACAATTACATTCACACTTAATGACACAGTATTGGCTATCCTCCTACACCCTTTGGAACTTCAGCCATCAAACTGAATTTTACACTAATGCGAAAGGAAAAAGACATAAGCTTTGTACCATCAATCAGGCAAGACTGGAAAAGATCTCCAACTGTTTTTCACCAAGCCTAAAAACTCACTTGGACTTTTAGCAGTTTCTCTTTCCCTGAACTAACAGTAATTACAGATTCTTACAATATAGTGCCATTTAATACTTCACCGGCCAGGACAGAATACCACACAGACTATCTCAGAATTTTTTGTGCCACTGTGACAAAGATATTCAGCCAAGTTCATTAAATCCTTCAAAGCTCAACAGATCTTCTAATAAAATTGGGGAACTTAAGACTCAGTTTGATTTTCGACTAAACGTAACCCTGTTCTTCTAAAAAAGCCAGCAAGCTTCTCAGATCATAGGCTAGACGTTTGTCTGCTCCTCATTCCACCATGCGGAGGAGATGACCCACTATTAGTTGAGCAGCAAGCTTCAAGGTAGCAAATGGCTAATTAACTGACTCAATCCCTAGGGTAACTGCAAACAACAATCTCATTCACAGGTGTCAGCTTCTTGTGCTGTCTTTCTGCTAAGATGAAACCTCTCTCCTGTTGGACACTATTCCACCTGGGTGTGAAGCAGCTCCTCCAGAGGAGCAAATAAGAAGTGTAAGAATGACAGAGATAAGGGAGAGGAATATTAACTTGGGAATGCTCCAACCCAGACTGAACTTAATCTGAGTTTTGTTTTCCAGAACTACGCTCAAGATCTATGTGGATGCTAAAATCCTTAAATCAGCAAATTAAAATCAGCACCCCATTACAGACACTTCATGACAGAGTAGCACTGAGAAATAAAAAAGCACAGCATAAGGATAAACAGGCTGAATAGTGAAGACTGCAATAAGATCTTACAACTTTAAGTAAGAGAAGGTACAAACAGAGAGGAAAAATGCTCAACTTGGAGATACCTACCCAAAATAACTGTGCTGAAAGAGATCACTTCTTTGTCCTTGCCGTCGTTGTAAAACGCCAAGTGCCACAAACCCACGTCCAAGTACTGAACAAACACAGCCTCATTCTGAACAAGGGTCTGAATGCTCCGGCGTTCCCGTGGGGACTCCACCACACTCCATTTCTCTTTCCCATCCAAGCGTTCCATGAAATCGTACTGCAGGGAAAAAAACAGGGGGAAAAAAGGAGGAAAAACAAACAACAACAAAACACAAACAAACAACTCCCTGAACAAACAGACCTGACTACAGAATGATATTTCAGCTCAAAATCTGACACTATATTTTCTCTTCTACTTTGTCATAAAATGGTATTTCTGGAAAATATGCCAATGTCAAACTAATATTTACCAGTCAATGATGGAACACACAGAGATTCTGTGACTCTTATCCTTTCTTAAACACTAACATGGAATTATTCATCTTTCTTCTGCATAGGTGATCAAAAAATACACAAATAGCATTTCTTGACAGGCTGGGTTTTGAGAAAGAAATTGAAACCAATTATTTGACCCATCAAATTTTAGATTCCTACCCAGCTTTCAAATCTGGAAACCTTCAACCCATGAAAGACACAGCCTTTTCTAAGCAATTGCCTACAATAGATTTTTGCTGCAAGAGGAACAGAAGTCTCAGATCTAGCTCCAGACATATAACTGAATGGAAACCCCCGGAACGTGAAAACAAGCAGGTAACGTGTCTGTCTAATATTACATAACTCAGTACCCAACAAAAATGCACTTCACAAGTTCTATATCATGGAGTAAGAGTTGCTTACCTGGAGTTTGTATGTGGAACAGTCAGGGGCAAGTAGATTACAAAAACCAGAGGGAGCATGGAAAGGAATAACACAAATCAAGTGGCTGAAGGAATTGAACTTATATTAAGGAAAACTGAGAATTTCTGTTTGGATGGTTTCCAAGTAAGGTAGAACATCACATTAATCTTTGGAAAGGGATCAAACAGAGCAAGTGATTATTTGGAGTACAAGAGGGATGGCACCATTAATGGCACAAAACTAAAAAAAGAAAGAAATTGAAGATGAATGTCAGATAAGCTTCCCATCTATTAAGCTCAGTAATAGCCTCCCAATGGAGATGCCACGGCATCAGACAATTAAACAGGACTGGAAGAAATATTGTTTAATCTACAGCAGGGAATAACTCTGCATAACAAAGCAGCTGGACTAGCTGTCCTAATAGGCTTTTTTTCTGTCTTTAAAGTCTGTTATTCTGGAGCTCTCAAGCTGATGTTATGCTCAACTTCCAGCTCTCATAGCTCCTATCTAAGGGAAGCCCTTAAGAAACAACAAAAACAATATATCTAATCTTTTGATAGTTGTATAACAAGACCCCTATGAAAACACATCTTGTTTTAGACACATTTATCTATGTAGGAGTAGATAGATATAGATAGACATGTCTAAAGAAAGATGTATGTGTTCAATAAAATACAGTAATAGTATGTGCTTGCTTGCCAGTAGTTTCATTGCATTTACCTCTGTTATCTCTAGCACATATAGTCTGTGCTTGCAACAGCTCTGAGAAAATGTACACCTTCACTTGCTTTCATTTTAAACAGAAAACCGAAATCTTGCATCCTAAACAGACCAAACGTCCTGAGAGGGTTGTCTTGTATAACAAATTTCACTCATTAGCAGTGAGTTCTAGCAAATAATACACAATATGCAATAAAATAATGAATATTCTCCCTTCTAGTAGAAGAGATAGACAGATGGACTGATTTAACACTTTAGCACCATGTTACACATCTATCTAAAACTGAGGTATAAAAGCTGACATTTCTACTGGAAATTTTCTAACCGTTATATATGAGCAATATAGAGTCCTTGATACACTCAGCCTTACAACAAAGGGAAAAATACAGAGGTACTACTACTTTCCTGTGAAACGTGGAACTATGACACCAATATGCAGCCACAAAGGGAATTTGTCACAGTGTTGTCACAGCAAGTGCATTATCCACTCTCTCCTATGCCTTTAATCATGGAAAAGAGCAGAAGCAGAATTAAAAGTTTCAGCAAACGGTGAAGATCAGCTTGCCACCCACTTGAGCCTTTTTTTCACACAGGATTTTTGCAGAAAGTAAATCAGGTAAATCAGTGCATTTTAGCCAACGCACACCAGAGGTTTAGAGATTTCTGGCACGTCAGTAACTTTCACAGTATCAGGGGTGCCAAACACACGTATATCTTTCTCTTAAATCAATGACATTTGGAAATATTGCTAAAACCTATCGTCCAACAGTCAGAGGTTAAGGACAGACTCATCACCTCCTTGGGAAATGTTATTAGTCTGGCAACATCTTGGGAAAAAGAAATCTTGCTCTTCAGAACAATCATTCACAAAGGGTCAGCTAAGGAAGCAGCAATAAAAGCTGACATTTCTCACTGGCAACACGCTGTTCGTCTCTGCTTGTGCTGGCAGGCGCCTCTGCCTCCCCTCTGTGTGATGCTGATTCTACCTCATATCACGGAGAAGGCTCAGCAGTTGGCGAGATCGAAGGGGAAGAGTGTTCAGGCTGAAACTGCTTGAAGTAGTTTTAGCTGCAGAATCTCTTTTCAGGATGACAGGGTGTGACCTAGTGGGAGCAGCTCCCTTGGCATGACTCCCCATAAGGCTGCA
This sequence comes from Patagioenas fasciata, assembly GCF_037038585.1. NCBI lineage: Eukaryota > Metazoa > Chordata > Aves > Columbiformes > Columbidae > Patagioenas > Patagioenas fasciata. The sequence goes on along the minus strand of NC_092533.1, from coordinate 14,693,171 downwards.
GCTTTAACTCTGGGAAAGCTAAGATTGTTATCTCCGCTCTCTGATCAATCTAGGAGGAACTATTCCATGCTCAGCCAAAAGCAAAATGCTTAAACCTGAATAACTTTATGAATGGTGAAATACCAGTGCAAACGGATACACAGTCTAACAATAGATTTTTATTCCACTTTAGATTCCTCAGGACTGAGAAAAAGAGAAGGAAGATAATGGAGGTGCTGGCGTCTCCCTGGGTGTACAAATCCTAACGTGTCAGCACGTACCTAGGTGTATGTGCCCCAAAATCTAAAATCCCTGAGTAAAAGGTCACCGAGATGGCAATGTCAGTTCATAACCAGATAAGATTTCTTCACATTGTTAACCTGACTCATCATTTTGCTTCTTGTGGCCCTGTTGATTTTCAGATTTACCAAATTTGAGTGATTAATTTTAAGTAATGTTGTGTTGAAGCTCCTGCTTTAAAGCTACTTATTGACAAACGTGCATAATTAGAAGACGAATGAAGGTACTTTCATGATCATGAAAGAAGCAGCTGTGGAATTTTTAATGTAATATACACAACTGCTAAGGAAGAGACAGCTACATCACATGAATCAAATCAAACTGAATCTCTGAAGTCATTTGGAAGTTACACTGAATTTTTTTTTTTTTATGATCCTTTATATTTCATAGCTTCAAAAAAGCAAAAGTCACAGAAAAAGGGCCAAAACTGCTCAGAAATAAAATGCATCAAAAATCCCATGACTACATTTTCAGAGTTCAGTTTTGCAGTGGGGAGTACTTACTGTGATTAAAGCTCCATATAAGCAAGTGACTTGCCAACACACCTCTCTAAAATTCCAAATTCACATTCTCAGTGAGTTTATTTTTACTACACAGCATGCCAAAACCCTACTGCATATGTTTATTTACAAACCTAAACCTCATACTAAGTTATTTCTGGGCAATTTGTTTTTATAATTTCTCCAATGCAGTGATTTCTCTCCTCCTCTGATGTACTTTCTTCATAGGCTAATGAGGATTTTCTTTTTCCAGTAACCAAGGGGAGTCAGCAAAACAGCTTTGGAACTTTACATATACGGTAGAGACTATACTGCACAACACCATCCATATAGCACAGTTTGCCTGAGCCCAGGTGCATCCAGGTGCGAGAGCAGAGCAAAGCAGAGAGTTTGCAGGGGTCGATGCTGAAGATGCAGAGAGCCTGCATCACCTTTGGGTTTTTCTTAGATTTCAAACCATTTGAGTGCCTCTGCAAAACCCCCAACTGTGTTTGAAATTCAAAATTGAAAACAAAGATTTCTTAGAGCTCTTGTCTTAATAACAGACATGCATATTCAAACTGAGGGGGAAGTTAAAAACAGTCTTGGCTTTGTGGCTAGTATTCCTCTTTATGCCAAAGCCCAGCAAGACCTAAGCAGCCAAGAAAACATATGTCAGAGCAACGTGTTTGCAAAGTGCTTTAAAATTAGTTCTTCATAAAATCCAGCTGGTAATTATTCATTAAAACACACCCTTGAAACATCTGATACCCACAGTGAGAGCCAAGTGGTTTGTTTCAATATTTGAACGTGACCCAACACAAGCACCACAAGGCAGCGATCAGCAATCACAGCACCGGAGCACTTTGAGGTGGTCAGAGCACCTCAATGTGTTTGAGCACTGGCTAAAAACCAAGGTAACACTGAAGCTCCTCAGCTATTCAAGTTGTTTCAAATAAAGCCATTTCCTGTTCTAAACGAAAACGGTTTGCATTTTGACATGAAAAATTTATAAGTATAAAACACTCTGCTGGAAATGAAAACAATACAACTCCATGAACTGTCTTCTTCACATGTTACAGTGATGTTTCCGTAAGGTTACCTTAATTCACGTGTCATTTCGAATGTTCTGCCAATGTGTAGTAAGATAATAATTTCTGCAATCTCTGAAGAGTCACTTCTTGCATTATCTTACATTTACAGTTCATTTTCCATACATTATTGATTTTATTAGTATAACTACCTTCTACTAATGTCCTATTGATCATCCACGACCACAACATGTATTTTGTTACTTCTATGTAACACTACACAAGCCAGAAGAATTCCACTTGAAAGCAAAATTCCTGTTTGTAGCCTGCTTGCCCCTCCAGAGTGCATTTTTAGCTCTCCTCTAGAGCTGCGTTCCCCATGCACATGGCACACAGGCTGCTGCTGGGCAAGTTTACAGCTACATCAGTTTGACTGACTAAACCAGGCATTTGGAATATTTGCTAAACAGTAATACTGAGAAGGTTAAATCTCAGCAGGGCTCTCAGACAGGAACTGCATCTCGTTGTCTCAGGTTAATCATGTACCTAATTTGCTGATTATTGACTTGTTCCCACAAAGGATTTTGCTTGGCTTGACATATCAGCACTGATCGGTGATGAACTGTCAAGTGTAGTTGTTCACTGCTTTACAGCTCATGTCCCTAACCTGCAAAAACAAGGATTTTAAATTTCAATTTTAAAATATCTCCTGGTGTCAACTTCAGACTATTCTCATTAATACAAACACTTTTGCTTCTTTCTGTCAGAACAAGGCTTCTTTTCGCTAACTCTGGTCTGTAACAGCTTCCCTTTTCTTTCTTTTTCTCTTGGTAGCAGCTCAGCTGAATTTTGATTGCTGGGCAAAAATGCCAAGCCATCCTCTGCTGCACCACCCCGTTGACAAGCATCAGAACCCGGCATGAATACGGGAAAGTAATTCTGCAGATTGTACCAGTGGATTTCATTAACTCCAGTTATAGAAGAGGGTTGGAATTGCTTCCTCCAAAGACTGGGAAACAGGTTCTCCGAGGAGAAATCCAGCTCAGTAGGAAACACCCGTGATATTTTTCATTATTTAATTTAACAGAAACATCAAGAAATCTATATCCTATCCATGTAATTTGGAGTGAAAGAAAGAGAAACTTTGCCTGATTACAGCCTGCTCAGATGAGAACATCATAATGAAACCTAGAACAAATATATTTTATCACAGCGGAATAGAAATTAAAATTCAGCTAGAATTAAAACAATATTTTGTACTAGCAGCTACATCCAACCAGATTTCTTGTAAAAGATACAGGCATACCTCCATCATGTCTTAGTCAGTTATAATTAACTTGTATTTATAGCAAACCTTGATGATTGCTAAGGAGCTTTGGTTGCCCTAAGCCATTTTCACTTTATGATTTATACTTTTGTCTGTTTTCATCAACTGAATTGCTGGGGTTTTTTTCATGGTGCAATGACAGGGCAAGCAAAAGCCAAAATTCTGATTTAAATGAGACACGCTCAATGAATTCTGTCATTAAGTCATTGCAACAGCTAAAGATCCACAGATATAAGATATGTTGCCCTCAAGACAACATGTTGAAGCATTATAGCCAAAATCAAAACTTTCTTAAGAAAGGCTCTCACCCTGGAACATATTCTCTGTGGATATCTTCTGTGTTCCACTCATGTCTGGCAACAGCTGAAAATGAATCAACAGCCCTCTACAATTTCCCCAATTTTCTAGCCTTCGTACGGAGCTTCAGGACACTGTACGCTCATCTCTGGCTACAGGAAAAGCCAACCACTTGCCCTCCACTCCTTGGGTTGTGGACTGCCGATCTTTATTTCTTACCAGTTGGATATATCCATTCAATAACTCACAGAACATTTTAAACCAGCATACTACAGAAAGCTGATGGAGTTTGGATAGTCAAAGCTGCTTGTTCACAAATTCATAGAAGCAGGGGTCATAAACCCATGTAAACCTCTTTCCTCCTTTCATCCCAACTCTGCTTGAAGATATTTGTTCTCAATTCAGACTACAGGCAATAATAAACACCAAGGAACAAGAGGCAATGCAGAATAGTTCTATAAATTTGCCTCTGACACTGGGAAGCAGATCCAAAATTCATTTAATGTAAGTGCAGTTTTCTCCACAAAATTAATTGGATCACTGTTTGTACCATGAGTTTGTGCATGCACATGGACACAGATCACTCAGGGTTGGTTCCTCCTTGCAGGCAATATGTAGCAATGCAATTATGTTAAAGCCTCTGGGCTTTTAGCTTAGATCATGCATTTTAACCATTTATATAATTGCAGTCAGCTTTGCCAAAGGAAACAGTAGCAGCAGTTCTTTGCAAATCAGGACAAGGCATCTAGAAATGTTAAATGGGGTGTTCCCAAAAGGGATGATGGAGTTCTGCATCATATCCTAAATAAAGCATTTTAAGTTCAGGTGATAATTTCTGAATAAAGAACCGATTTTTAGCAGCAAGGATATGCATGAAGGAAGGGGTCTTTTCCAAAAGCAGGTTGCTGTTTCTGCTTCCCTTGCTCTCTAAAGAAGCAAGTTTCTTTCCCTTTAGTATGTGTAACTGCAAATATATTATTTCTCATTAAAGTTCTAATCTAAGTAAATTGGAATAATTTGATTCACATTAATGAGTTTTCAATACACTAATAATAATAATTTAAAAAATATCTCTTTAACAGAAATATGGCTATATCTTCTCACAGCAAAGAAAGTAAAAAACACACTTGACAACCTAGAAGGAAAAGATACTTAAGTGCGGTCTCACCAACTTTAAAACTATCTTCACCTACAGCCCTTAGCTCTGTAGTACAGCGTAACTGTAAAAATGTGGTGGTGTTACTGAGTTTTCATCCCTGAGGCCGGTTAGAAGTCAAGAAGGATTTGGTTTTCCGACTGCAAGACTTGTCCCATGTCTGAGTGAGATATTACACCTAAACGACACCCTTGAGGGAAAAGGAGTCAAATTAAAGCTATCAAACACATGGCTGCTGCATTATGTTCTCTAATGTGGCTGGGTAGCAGTGCTGCCAAAGTCTGCTGCACATCCCAGCAAGGCCATTCTAACAGCCTGTGGAGATTAAAACTTCCACAAAGATAGAAAATTATATATTAACACATCTAGCCGTGCATGCATTCCAACTGTACGCAGTGCTTTGATACTGTGCGCCTGACCATCGTCACTCATCATTTTAGACTGGTGTATAACTGGATAGGTTTAGCCCAGCTGGTGCCAAGACTTTGTCAGAGACTTAAAACCTTGGGTGACAAACTGCAAGTTATTTTAAAAACCTGAATGGCAAGAACATCATCATTAGTTACTTATTGCATCAAAGTACTCTCGAGGTATGTAATAACCTAGAAATCTTGATATCAGAGTGTTCAGTCAGATATTGCAAATTAAGTAATTCCCAGGATGCTGAACAGAACCCCTAAACTTGAGGTCCATAAGCTCCAATATAAATCTAACCCAGAGGCTCTAAACTTGCGCATTTTGTCATTTAAAGCCAACAAATACATTGATAAAGTACCTGGGCATGTGATGGTGGGAGTCCTCTTCTTATATAAACACCAAAAAGCGCATCTTTCCCTAAGGATATGTTGAACTTCAGGAACTGTGGCTGGCTGATATGGATCTGAGACCGCCAAAAAACTCCAGGCGGCACTTCCTGGGTGACCCTGCGTCCAACTTCTGTTTCTCCACTGTCTATGCTGCTATTCCTAGTGACCCATGGTCCTGTAGAATAAAAGCAAATATGAATCACATGAAATAACTGCTTTTAATACAGTATTTCTATTCATTTAGGATTAACATCTGTAGCAATGCCACCTGTTAAATAAAAAACCCATTCATTTCTTATTCTGATGCAGTTTTCCTGCTGTTTCTGTCAGTGTGTAAGAATATGCCCCTGTATTTGAGGTAAGAAAGCTGTGAACATTTTTTGGTGGAGCATCTGCACTCCCCTAATCCTTCCAACCCTTTAACTCTGCAATTGCTCTTTATTGATCAAATATAGTAACAGTAGAGAGTCAATTAAGCACACACAAATCTCCCGGTGCTCTTTTCAGCTGCATCTTGTAGGCAACCAGCGTACAAAAAAAATTATCAGAAAGGTGAACTGGAGGGGTAGCTTCAATCTGAATGAATAGACTGTGAATTTTTATTACCCTTGTTTTATATAGTAAAGTAGCGCAATAAATTCCAGGTCATAGAGAAGAGATTTGACAGAAGAAATGAAATGCACAGAAAAGGATTTAGAGGACAGTGTCTGTACTTGAGGACGCATCTTCTCCCTCTTGAAAGAAACTCAGCACAACTTGATGTGCTGGCTTTTAAGTTCTCTCTGCCTGAAGCAGGGACTATCCACAAGTCTTTCCCCCTTGTTAAAATCCATCACTTGATGGTTCTTCAGCATGCATTATTGAAGACAAGGCACAAGACCTTTCTGGTTGAGTGCTCTGGCTTCCAGCCCATGAAATAGCAAACCTTTAAAACATGGTGCAAATCCCCTCTGTTCTCAGCCAAGCAGGATGGTTCTGGGGCTACAAATATTTTAAACATGGAGTGCAATACGTGAAGAGTTAGCAGTGTTTTCAAGCTACAGTACATAGCAGTGTTTGATTTTGTGTTCCATATTCTCAAACAACATGGTGATAAAGCCATTTTAAAATTATTACAACAGATACTATAAAGACCAGAAAATCACAGAAAATGTCTGCTAACAATCACAGAAATTTAAATGTAACATTAATATAAATATTAATACACACTTGATGGTAGTGACAGTATTTGTAAAAATTGACAGTATTTGTAAAAGGTTCAACGTTTACTTCATTTTTTTTTCATGGTGTAATGCTATTTTCAATAAATGACAAGTTACTTTTGAAATATATTGCAGCACAGTATGACTGTAAGAGGATGGTAGAGAACGACACATAATTCCAGCAGGTAAGTACATAACAGCTTTTCTGTCTTGACTATCTTTAATTGAGAGAGCTGCAATAGCAACGTTTCAATTATAGATTCCAAATTATCTGTGTTAGCAGCACTTATACTTGTACATAATGAAACAGATATTATTGTTAGCAGTGTTTTGAAATGGTAAAAGAATACCATTTGCTATACAGTTTTTGGCGACTTGTTTGTTTCTTCATTTTCTATGTTAATGGGTCTACAATAACCTCACGGCAGTAAGAAAAAAAGAAAGTGCTAGAAGCTGCAAAGACAGGAAAAATGGCTGGGAACATCAAGCAACAGGCTTTTAGACCCACCTAAGAACGTACCAAACAGATTCAAACATGCAATGTTTTATAAAACATACATGACTTCATTTCTCATGGATTACTGTAACAGAGGATGCCTCAAAGTCCCTACCTCAATGAAGTCAGGTGCCATCTCACTAGAATTTAACTTAGATCTTACCTGCTAGCAGAGGAAAACCAGGCACAAAGCACATAAAATCACCTGTTGAATGCTATACTGGAACCAGTGGCAGGGCTGAGAGGTCAGCCTAAGACTGAGGGCTCCTTCATCTCCTTTAAGCCCAACATTACACTTACTGAGAAATAAGGAACTGAAATGCCAAGAAGATGCGACCACTGAATCTCTTTTTCTTAGTCAGTAGGTTTACTTTTTTGAAACTTGGGAAGCAAAACATCATCCTAGCTTTAGATGTGCATTGCTTTTTCTGCACTAAGAGCTTCACTTATAAACTCTGTCTCTAGAGACTCTGAAACTTTTTTATAGCTCCCTTCAGTCTTCACCTCCTAATGCAGAGAATGTATCTTGCCACCTGACTCACTCCCTCCAGCTATTTTTAGAAGCTTTTCCATTTTGATGGACCACTGCAGATCACATTCAAAGAACATCAACTACATTTAAGTGATGTTACAGATGTGACAAACTGACAAATCTGGAAAGAAAGACTAACCCAAACAACTCATACTATCGTGAACAAATAAATCCCAACATCATTATCTCTGCTGTTGGTGACTGTTTTAGAGTTTCATCTGTTTATGCCATGGATACTTGAATTTATTTTTTTTTTCCTGTGATTTCTTCTCTATAAACATCTACAAGAGAGTTTTAAAAGCATACTTCTGCATCTTACCCAGGGGAGCCATTTCAATCGCTCAGTCAAACATATATTTATCAACTAAATAACACTTATTCATTTAAACTGCTGTGTTATTTACCCAGTTGAATTACTATTTTGGCATATACATTTGAAAAGACTGTTTTAGCACTCAAGTATATTTGCCTTTGAAGCTATCAAACAGGCGATACATGACAACAACGATGCGAACTCCCCCTGCTAACTTGTCAGCAGGCCCCGTCTTTGCGCTGGAGGTGACTTTCAAGGTGGCAGCTGATAGGACATGCCCAGTCAGCCTTTAATTTAACTGATGTCAAGCAGTGTCAGCTATGGAGGCAGAACCGTACATACACTGAAACCAGGTATACTTGACTATTTATTACAGGCTCCTCTCCTATACAGTAGTGAAAATTTAAAAATAAAAATGAAATCTGGCTACCAGCAGTGTCACGCTACAGACATCACGTTTTAATAGCAATTAACACCAGTGCTTTGACTGTGGGCCTTTATAATGATGATGATTGTAAACTGTGTCTTGATGGCACTCTTGAAAAATATTCAGTGGAATAACCGTTCCAATGGATCCATAATGAACTACCAAGATAATCTGGACAATTTCAAATTAAACACAAGGAATAAATACCACCAATGTAGGTTCTCACTTCTCTTCCTGTACCTCTGCATTTCTTATAAATCACTGCTGCAGACGTATCTTTCCTTTTATTTTATTTAACTTATTTTTCTGTTCTTGTTTGTTATATAGTTAGGGATTTTTACAGATGACTCAGAATTCCAAAGAAATTACACTACAGCTGTGTAAAGGAAACCATTCAATATAGAAATACATTCCACTGACTTTGTGCCAAAAAAGAATATGTGGGAATTACAATGGTTTTGAATGACAGCTTGATTTTTTTTCCTTGAGTAAATTTGCTACTTACAGGAGCAGACAATTCTTGTTGTTCCAGAAAGGCAATTAAAAAAAGAGTAGAAAATATTTTTCTATACAAATTTCTTCAGTGGAAAAATCAGTGTCGTGCACTATTGCCACACGGATCACTTCCTGTATGAACTCCTGCTTCAAGATCTCTACTACTAATAGCTAAGTGCCCTAGGACCCAAGTGAAAACAGACTTTTTTTGAAACATGTACAATAGATTGACTGCGGATGCAAAACAAATTCCCACAGCTATAATAAAGTAAAAAGCCAGGAAACGAAGAGCTGCTATGACACATCTTGAACTTCAGTTATGCTGAAGATGCTGTGGTACTCATGAGTGCTATTTTGTGAAGTGAGGAGGAAGGAAGCTTCTGAATTTGTACAAGCTTTCAGGAGCCCAGTAAAACAGCTTCTGAAACAAACTCAGAATCTCGCATTTGCTGATCAGTATCTCCTATTTTCTACTGTTGTGAAAGGAAAGAATTTCTGCAAAGAGAGTGTCTGCTTAACATCACTGCTCTGGCTCAGCTGCAGTCAAACAATCTGGCCCTGCAGGTGGAATTAAGAAACACGTCTTAATGACGTGATATGCCTAAAACCTAAAAATGTGGGCACATCTTCACATTCATGTGGGCATGACTTCACAAGATTCATTGTTTTCAGAATCAGAAGCAAATTATAGCTGAAATGAAATTAACATTTCTTAGTTCACTGCATTTCACAAAGAGTAAGCACCTAGTGGCATGGATTTCTGCATCGCCATAACAATCACCTCTGATGATTATTATAATACACTTCATCACCTAACTTTAAACACAGCAACTCATACTATCACCACCAACACAATCACAAAAATAAAATTCCTCTTCTGTTCTGTTGAACTTAGTCAAATACTTTGCTTCTGCTAAGACAGCTCTAGAGCCTGGTATATTTTCAGCAGACCACATGTGGAAGCCTTCAGAGCGTCCATATTAACACTTCAGCTTGCTAAAGCATTAATTAAGATCTACATTACATTAGCCACGTAACTACTTAATAAGATTAATCCACTTGGAAAATGAGGGCATGTCTTGATTAAATCGAATGAAGGTAACGGAAGTGACATTTAAAATACATTGATTGTTGTTACATTTTGATCATGTTCTGAAGCATCTGCAAAGAAATAGTAGAAATCCAGAGAGTCATGCTGACATTGTTAATGAGGTGTGAGTTTTCCATCTTTTTATCTTTTGCAACATGACAAAGAATTCCCTCCCATTCCTGAGTCCTGGCGCCCATGAGCAGGATGAGGGTTCAGCAGGACCACGGTTGGGGCAGCACCCGTGTCTCGGGCAGCCAAGTCAGGTCTTACCCTATCTGCATCTGAACTCAACTTATCGGTATGTAAGAGTGGCAACTCTTCCCATTTAATAAATCTGTTATTCCTGAAACATAAGCCTGTCTGCTGCATTGCTAATAAAATACCTTAAGTATTAGCAAATAACAGTTTTTGCGTGCAAAACAAAATGTGACTTGGAGCTGCAGCATCTGGCGGAGGCCTCAGCATCATTTGGAGAGAGAAGACAACCTATCCAGCTTCACAATGACTGCTCAGTTCAGCTATTCAGATCTATTCAAAGCAAATTTCTGCTAGATCAATACAATTCTGGTGTTCCCCTCTCTCAAGTGAGTAAGTAAAACGGTGTCAAATTTAACTTTCTTCGTATTATTATTGCCATTATATTTACAACGCTGAATTTGATAACTGGAAACAAGTATTTTTCATGATATTTCAATAATTTACCATTCAATTAGCTGTAATTGTCTTTTCAAAATCCATACACTGCAGTAGACTTGGTGAAATATCTCATAAACTGAGCATGAACCTGGATTAAGCTGGTTGGTCTGAACAGACACAAACCCTGGATTACACACATTCAAATCTACCTTTTCCACTTAGTCAGTATACTTATGGTAAAAAAAAGTGATTTTTCAGCTCCACAATCCTTGTCCAAAATTATCCACAGTGTCCTTTAAAATGCAGTGTCTAAGATCAGAAACCACAATCCATTACTGTGTTTTTCAGCTTTATAGAACCTTACTATAGCAAATAATGAAGTTAAAAAATATGAAGTTGATTTGGAATTACTAGAAAATCTGCTAAATTTGTGAGCACACCAAAGACAATATGTCATAAACAACAAAGACCTACACTGAAGCATTTTCTACTTGGATTTCTACATAACTTGTAGTTTATTTTAGGCATCCTCTGAAAAGATTAAAGTTGACTTTTATAGTATATTCCATCAATTAGAAACAAAATGGCACATAGTCATGTATTTAATGGAAATATATGTCTAGCGTACTACATAATTTTAAAGGTAGAATACATTTTTGGCATAGATTAACAGAATCTAGGCATAGAAAAATCCTGTAAGGTCATGTAATTCAGTCCCCCCTAATTCAGACTTATTACACCTAAATTCTAAAGTTATGCTTATACAACTGTAAGAGACAAATGGACCTCACTCTCAGAAAGTTATCCCTGTAGCAGTTCTACAATTACATGGCAGCAGGTTTTTATGCACTATGAAGGAACACTACCTTATCATTTGCATTAAGAAAGGACGTTCTCTTTACTTTTGTCTCTTAATTTAAATCCTTAATTCAGTAGAACTTCTAGAGCCTAAAGGCAAATATGCATACATACCGTGCTTCGTTTACAGTGCGAGGGTGGTGCACTTCACTTGCAGTTTTACAGCAGCACTGAGGATTTTTCTACCCATTTCACTTGCCTGCTCCTTCCCGACATGCCCAGTACCAGCGAGATGTAGTGTGTAATTACAAAAAACCTGCAACTCTGTTAGCCTAACAGTGAATTTTGTTTTCATTCAGAGGGGAAAATGCAGTAATAAAGTAATTTACATTCCTCTCAAATTGCAGTTTTATTATTTCATACCAGAATTTAGTCTCTTAATAAAGAACAAGTAGATCAAATTGAAATATCTGCTGTTTTTTTTTTTTCCCCTTCTAAATTGCCCTACTTTAAAATGCCTTGCTTGCTGAGTAGGCACAGCTTGTGTTTAAGTGGCCGTTCTCAGTCTAGGGGTTAAAGGTTTCTTTGGGAGACCCATGTTTTGAAAAGAATGGCTTCATCCTGAGTTGTGTCAATTATAGAAAGGTCACTCTCCACAGCCAGAGCCCCGAGCCCTGAAATGCGTTGTTGTGTTAAAAGCTGTCAGGGGCTTTCCTCAAAACTGCTGGGCTAGCAATATTAACTTGGACATAATAAATAGAAAGGTGAGGTAGAACAACTTTTCACCCTTGCCTGCTATGAGAATTTGTCTTTTAGATAGTCCTGGTGCTCATCCAAACCTGTCATTCATATTATTCCACTGTGGACAATTACTTGCTTAAATATTGTTCTCCCCCCTTCCCCAAGATTATCAACATTTCAGCAACCTTCTGCAAAATGTCAGAAGAACAAGTAAACTTTTCCAGCCTGCTCTGAGGAAAGCTAACTGCAGAGATTTCAGACAGAACCAGCAGTTGTGTCTCCTTGTCTCCTCTCCAGGAGGTTACCACTCCCAAAGCAGCTGGCACCTCAGCCTCTTCAAATGGACAGAGCTAATTAGAGTGGGGCTGGGATAAACTGCCAGGATTTGCACTCAACTGCCCCAGGCAGACGAGCACATTCCAATTCAACAGTCCTGCTGCCCTATATTGCACAGAGATGGCAAGAAAAAGCTGCAGGGGAGGGAATTTGGAAACGTGTTAAACACAGCAGTTGTTTGCTAAGTGACCATAATTGCAGACCTGAGCGCTTCAGGTTCCTGCCTAAAACCATAGGGCCTCTCACCTGTGCACAATCTGGAAGAATTTCAGCAGTGATATGAACATTCTGCCTTCTACTCAGGGATGTGCTGTTTGCCCAGTTTGACCTACAGTCAGTCAGAGATGAAAGCCAAGCCAACAAACCGCTGTCTGAAAACCTACAGGTTCTTGCCACCACCAGGATGTAGGTTTTCATGTTAAGGAGGATGCCCAAGTTAGTCCCTTCACAGAAAACACGATGAAGCTGAGGTGTAGTAGTATCATTTACTGAAAACAGAAACAAATCCATGAAATGATCTGGCATGCTGAAGAACCACTCAGCTTCCTTTCCCAGATCTATTTTAACTAATTTTTTTCCAATGAAACCAATGCAAGTATCCTGTGTCAGCATTTCCTTCTAATCTTTGCTTGGGCAATCAGCCAGTTTAACACAAGCCAGAGGTCCTGAGAGGAAGATGATGTTCAGCTCTGAACAAAACTCTTCCATTGACCAACAGCAAGTGCTCTTCTGTTTCAGTCACCCCATCCCACCTTCAGAGCCCACTAAGGTCCGAGAGCTGCTTTGATCAACTGAAACGTTCTGTTCTGTCACCTTATCATAATTTTTGTAATAATCAGGGGAAGCCTTATTGTGATGTACAAAGAAAACGCGTGAATCTCAGCAGAAAAAAAAAAAATCAATTTAAACAACGGAAATCCTTCCTGTGACATTTAATCTCTCTGTATTTTTAATACACCCTTTCTTAGTTTAAGAAAGTGTTTATGTTTCTAGATTTTCCCTCATTCTTCTCATTGCCCCATCTCTGCCATCCTCCACTGGAGCACAGTTTTTCTTTAGCAGAAGAAGCCATTCGTTGCCTACATTGCTCATACTAATATCACAGGACAGATTATTCACCATGGGTCAAATTACGCTGTCCTCCATGTTTTCCATCAGAATTACAGCTGAGAAAGAAAAAAACCCCAAGGATTTGGTCCTGTCTGGAAGCCGAAGTTCTTCACTTCTCCCAAGCAGTACAATGAACTTCTCCCCCCTAAGTCAATCATTTTCTCTGAGACATGGGGCTGGTGAAGCGCTGGCACAGGCTGCCCAGAGAAGCTGTGGATGCCCCATCCCTGGAGGTGTTGAAGGGCATGTTGGATGGGGCTTGGAGCAAACTGGTCTGGTTGCAGGGGGTAGAACTAGTTGGTCTTTACGGTCCCTTCTAACCCAACCCATTCTCTGATTCTATGATCTCTATGTGATACATGGAAATGGGACATATCATACCTAGTAAAACATAGGTGTATTTTTTGACTGACCACTTCTTCGTTAGTAGATGAAGTAGCGCTTCTTCGTTAGTAGATGAGGTTCTGGAAGTTATAGGATTTTGTGCATAGAGGCAAAGAATAAGAACAGCTGTATGCACGCAGCAAGCTACCAGCAGCAGAATGCAGAAAACCCCAGCAATGCTAAAAACAGCCTTAAAATACACTTTGCGTACATCTCAGCGTATATACACTATACACAGTAACACCTCAGCGTATATATGCTATATGCAGTAGCGTCTCCGTGAATATACTCCCTATGCAGTAACATCTCGGTGTACGCACACTATATACAGCACCATCTTGGTGTATATACACTATTTCCAGTACCATCTTGGTGCATATACGCTATATCCAGTACCATCTTGGTGCATATATGCTATATCCAGCACCATCTTGGTGCATATACGCTATATACAGCACCATCTCGGTGTATATATGCTGCATACAGCACCATCTCGGTGTATATACACTATATGCAGTACTATCTCGGTGCATATACACTATATCCAGCACTATTTCGGTGCATATACACTACATACGGCACCATCTCGGTGCATATACAGGACATACGGCGATCGCTGCCGCGCGGTGCCGCCGCCTCACCTCTGCCTGCAGGTGGCGCTGCCGCGCCGTCCTCCGCGGGCGCTCCGCCGGGCCGCAGCCCGTTGTTGAACGTGTGTCCGTCCGCCGGCTGCAGCTGCCAGTTCAGCCCCAGGAGGTGCATCGCTGCCGGAGACACAAGGCGGGAGACATCAATGCACCGTGCACACGAGAAAAACATTAAAAAAAAAAAAAAGTTGGGGAGAAACTACGGCTACTTGCAATTAAGCATCGTTTGGAAAACACGGTAAAGCAACTTGTCTCAGAGGATTGTTAATAAGCTAAAAAAAAAAAGGCAACAACAACAAGAAGCCCTGGTGATTCACGTGTGTCTGTCTTATTTTTGTTCAGTTATCAGATCTTCTCCATTAGCGAAACACAAAAGGAAAAGTGCTCACAATCCGGAGAGATGAGCATTTGTTCACTTCGGCACCGTGCAATACCTCTTCGATTCACACACTACGGGGGGGATGCAAAATGGGAAACAAAGTGCTACTGCAAATACTCGCTCCGAGTTTAAATTATATGTGATAATTTATACGTTGATTATAAAATTAGCTTCAGCCCTATGTATACTAATGACTTTGTAGTGCAATTATTTGGTGTTTATTACAACTTATTTAAATCAACAGATTTAACAGCCTCTGTCTTCATTTTGCAGATTAAACTTTCCTGACAAACGCAGGTCTTTGCCAATCCTTTGGCCTCACTATTTTTTCTAATCCAGTGTATGAAACTCAGCTGCCGGTGCCACATGGCAGAGCCACGTGCAGCCCGGCCAGGGCAGGTCTCCCTGCCTGCAGATGTCCTTGTGGCCCCTCTGGCTGTCCCTCAGCTGGGGACAGGCCCGTGGGTACGGTGGGGACAGCGTGAGAGAAAAGGCCACGGCAGCATCTTGCAGAGTGCAGGAGTTGCAGGCGCTGTGGCGGGGGCTAATTGAGTAAGTCCTGTGCATAATGCATGAGACTTGACAGGTCTGAATCATTCAGCCAGTGGATTTATGTGCATCTTCAGCTTGTATAAACAGCAGCTACCTGAATACATCTCCATACTTCAATCATATTATCCCTACGGCATCCTCCCCGTATTGAGGAGTGGTGAGGGATAGAAAAGCCCACAAAGCTGTTTTTATTCCCTTTTCTCTCCATTCACCATCAGTGCTCTTCCTGCTTGCACAAGGTGTAGGTAAAAACCTGCACACCACAGAGAACAGCATTTTCAGTTATAAACTAAAACGGTGTTTGAGGGGATTCCCTTTCAGTTTAGGGACAGAACATGTAAATGATGATGAGCACCCTCATAATTGTTCACCTCTGCAGTGTCAGAGCCACATAATATGAGCAGATATTTTGCGTGCACTTAAAAGCAACTGTGGAAGGGCTGGTGTAGTCACAAATGGGCCACCAGTGGCTGCACAGCTAAGCGTCCAGTGTTTAAACAGTGGGGATAGATAAAGCAATAGGACTTTAGCACAGGACCTGCAGTTTACAGTGCCTGAGACATCACTCAGATAATCTCTGCATACAGGGAATCCATTTGGATGTGACTGATTCGTATACACACTCCTAAAACCCAAGAATACAAAACAAAGCACCTCCCAATCCCACAGTCCAGCAATTCCAACTCCTGGAAACCCCTCAGCACACAACCTGTGTGAGTTTAACCTTCATTTTTTTTGACAAAAGCAGCTAAGAAGCAAGATAGCTTTCATAACATCTCCTTCCCCCAGACACACCTATGGTACAAGCAGATGTCTAAGGATAGTAACAAAAATCAGGAGACATTTTGTGTGAAGAGGACAGTTGCCATATTTTGCATTTATGCCGAATTTGCAAAATTGAAAATACATTAAAGCATCCGGCATTTTTAAAAAATACAAGGCATGAACCTGAAAAGGATGTCCTGCTGAGAAACTACTCACAATTAATTTCTAGGAAATGTTTAAGAATTCCTGCTAAATATTTAAAAAATGTATATATATGTGGGTCAATGTTTTATTCCATCACAACTTTTTTGTTTTGCCAAAACAAATGTTTTAAAAGGCTGCTTGGTCTAATCTCAAGCAACTAATTTTCTTTTCGGTATGGCAAAGAAACTGAAAAATTATTGCTAGAGCTCAAAGAACGACCAAGTTCTTACACAGACTCTCTCCATCAAGCCTGCATGGGCCAGCAATGCCCATGGGATCTGCACCCCGGGCCCCAGACAGAGCCCCCTGGGCCACCCCTGCCAGCAGAAACTGCAGGAAGATTTGGGGAATTGCAGAGCCCCAAAATGAAAATAAGTCATAGAGAATTAGACTCTTGTGGTTGTTTGCTCTGAATGTGTATCTTTACAGTTGGAATTATGTATTTTTTTTAAATTGCAAGTGTAAATATAAATGTAGGTCGCTTGCAGAGATGAAATTCTGCTGCTTCAAGTGTGAGCCATTCCTCACAACAAAGAGATAAGGAAACCATAACTAATAGTCTGTCCAAGAGAATTATAGCTGCTAACTTATAATTACCAGGAAAATTCAAACAAGTAATTAAAAAAGATCTTACTAACATAGTATTAAGAAAAACTTTTATGCACCTGCTTCCAATTGTGTCATGATTTCATTAATAAATTCCATTGCTCTGTGTTAATCAGAGATGCACATTAGGTAGGAGCAATTAGATCTCCTTCTAACGAGGCAGGGATGTGCACGTCTGCTATAGTCCCTTATAGAGAAAAGATGCCAATCTCCAGCACAGCTCACGTATCCATGACATGATCTACAAACTTCCACTAAGACAACTGAAGTCACGAACATGAGGAACGTTCACCTTCTACCATGAATACCTCCAGAAAAGCGTGTCACGGGGGCCGAGGGGAACGCTGGTGTTTGCACTGCACACAGCAAACCCGCCTGGCAGCCCAGCAGGGAGAACCAGGAGCTGCCGATGCTCTCCTGCTTCACAACACGAGGAGATGGCAAATTTATACGATTAACCTTTTGTTCTGTTAATCAAACAAAAAATGCCTCCAGCAAAGGAATAAGTAGAAGCCCATTTAATTAGAAATACAGAGATTCACTCAGAAGTTGAGTGCATGTGTGTCAGAAGAGAAATTTGGGCTAGTGCTTTTGTGCTCGTTTCCTATTTTTTTTACTTTTCTTTGAAACTGAAACTAAATAATCTGTGATGCTGTGGCTTTGCCTTCTTCCCCAAAGATACACTTTCATCAGCTATTACAGCACTGGCCACGTTTTCTCCAGAGGATATTCACTAGACAGCTGATTTGGGATGCTCAGCTAGATCCAAAACCGATCATCAGCAGCATGAGTGCTGATTTTCCAAACCAGCCCACTTACCTAAACACATTTCCAGAGCTCTACATTTGGTTTATAGATTAACCTCCAGGGACAAACACATTCTTGAAGATTTAAAACATAACAAAGCGACATTTTATCTGTTATATGTATGGTGTATTCATAAATTATATTTTACAGAGCACTCACATTTTGTAGGTTTGATTGTTTTTTTCCCCCTCCACATTTAAGCATATTTTTCAAGTTCTTATCTTCAATACCTGTTTTTTAAACATTGAGCTTGTCAGAATTTATTTCGTTCATTTAACACCAACATCTAGTAACTCAGGATAGTGAATTGTGTATTTATACTCTCTAAAAATGAGAATGTAAACCAAATAAATTCTAAAGTAAAACCTTTGAGGTTTAGGTAAAAAGTAATAATCAAGCTCTCACTCCCACCCCAGTACATGCACAAACAGAGAGCAAAAGTGCCTGGCAGCTAAACCTGTGTGCCCATCCAGAACAAAGGCAGAGAACTAGTTCATCACTCCAGGTGGTAGAGCTGTCAAGGATCAATTTAAGACTTACATAAGATAGAGGCAGCTATTGTGACTCACACATTATTTTAAGAAATCCCAAAAGGTATACAAATCCACAGACACAAAAATGACAAAACTTACACGCAAAATTTTCTTGAACGTTCTCTAAGACTCAGTAGTGTCCTCGCATTCCTCTTCCATTCAGTCTTCTCTCGTTCTTGCCTTAAACCCAACACTCGCTCCATTTAGAGTTTAGTCTAACAGACAATGGTTTCCAAGCTCCAAAAGCTCTGTCCTCCATTTGTGCTCTCCTGTCACTCTTGACCATGTATTTTTAAAATGAGAGACCTTTGTTGGCTTCCTTTGTACTAGAACTCAGCGTCTGCCAATAGACAGGATTTGCACTTATCCCTTTATGCTATTCCTTCTAAAAGGGAGAAATATGCAGATCAGTGATATCCCATTTCCCCATTCCTACTGCATCTTCCCAGCTGAGGTCTAGAAGACATGCACCGCTTGCTTGTTAGAAAATTCAGTATTCCGTAAGTGACTCAAAAAGATGGGAAGATTACAAAGTGAACAGAATTCAGAATGTTTCCATATATTATTACTTTTCCAAGTTATCATGCTTACTAAACCCTAAATTATTGTCATCCAAAATGAACCCATCAAACTGTGATCTCACTTTGTCAGGGTGTATCTAGTAATAATATTTTGTCTACCTCTAGCAGGCCAGCATCTTTCCATGTGCAAAAAAACCCTGGTCCATTATATCATGAGCAACAGTAGCAAATCAACACTAAAAGCACATTTGCTATATGTAGGCTATTATAGGGAAGTGGAAAGACTAAAAGTTTGTTTCCTCTACCCGAGGTAAACAATGATGTAACTCTTGTTTTTCCAGTGTACCTACTTAGTCTTGAGCAGCTCAGTGTGATTTCCCAATCAGGCCTAATAAGACACAAACATGATGAAACAAAAGGTACCTAATAAATCTTAGCAGCAGGTAATTTCATAGTATATGTATTCAAAGAACTATCTGCAAAGCAATTTTTTATTTCATATGGTCTGTATATTGTCTCAATGCACTGCAATATTTGTATGATGCGAAATAATTTTTACACTTCTAGGCACAGATAGATAGGTAACCCAGAAAACTTGAATAAACGTATTCCCCAAAATTAAAAAATAAACATTATTACATACATACTTTGTATTAAATGTTATTCAGCTGAAACTCATGGTTCTTTACTAGTTACTACTTCTTGATCATGCAACAGAACTCCAGGAATATCAAAAATTGATCTTACTGGTCTCAATTATTATTCATAAAATAACAGTTCCTTAAAAGAATACACATATAGTAGTTCAACATTCTACTACTATTCCTCTGGAGTAACTGGTTCAAGTTCAATCCAAGTCACAAGTGAAATGCGTGTGTTAGGCCTATTCCCCAGCGATTACTTGCCCCTGTTACTGAATGAATGCACAATTCATCACGCCTGACAACCTCTCCTCCTGAGATGCCCAGACAGGAATAGCAGGGCTGAGGACAGAGCAGAACGATGGTAGAACTGCATGGGAAAAACTTTCATGGCACCTCAAAACACAACACCTGGTTCCAGCTGGTGCTTTCAGGTCTTCATCTGAGGAGTGTGAATTACCGGGTAGCTACAAGAAGAAAAATAAGCAGCATTCCCTGGCTCCTCTCACATCTGAAGAGCTTACAAGACAGTTCCAAACACGCAGACAATCAGAATTTGCTGAACTACATCTCAGCTGAGGTCCATATTTTGCTAGCATGTCTTACAAGTAACAGAAACCGAACACAGAGGACAGCTCGGCTTTGTCGGATGGGCAATTCAGCAAGTGTTATTGATGTACAAGGTACCTCATCTTCGTGGACAATCAGTGAAAGTCCTCTCTCACAAAATTTGGACTTGGCAACAAACATGCCTGACAAAGTCAGATTTCAGTAAGAAGTAGATGTTTTACAGAGGCTGACACCGTCCTTTGCTTGATAATTTTGCTGGCCACCCTTCAGCCGCATTTGCAGCAGGAGGAATACAAGCACTGTCAGTACGTAGCTAAAACAGAATACACCTGTTTGTACAAGACAACCACTTCTGGATGCTGGAGTTAAGTTAATGGATTATTTGACTTATTGGACCCAACACAGCTGCTCCTACACGTAGACAACACTCCTTGGTGTACCCAAGATGTTACCTATCTGCACGTTCATATTCTTGTTAACCGTGCCCAAGTTCTTCAATAGTTTCACTTAAAATAACAGCAACAACAGCTTCCTTTAAATTTCTGAAGAGAAAGATGGGGTGCCTTTTCTGATTGCATGAGGAAAGCCGTGAGGACTGATTACCCAGCAAGTTTCTGAAGCAGTATCAGGCGCTGGGTTCTGCCAGCCTTATCGCAGCTGCAGAGAGAAGACAGTTCTGCTCTTCTCTAATGTAAGAATGAGCCTACAAGCACACCCACAGTAGAACTCCAATCTCAGTACCTCACTGCCGAGGCAACCAGAGGCAGACCCTTCCCTTGGCTGGCTGAGGGGGGAGCACGGTGCTTCCCACCACGGCAGAAATGTCAGGCGTGCGCAATTGCTCATGGGGGAGACACAGCAGAGATTGTGCCTTTCGGAAAACACAATGCAAAGGGAAGAAATCTTTAGGCATAATTCCACCCTCAGCATGTAAACTCTTTTAGACAATAAAGTGTTTAGAACAGGGCTTCTGCTTTAAAGCATCCAGCCCAACAAGTACTTTATAGAAACACCATCAAGGATCCATGAATGAGCGCATTGTTATAATCAGCAGCAAAACTTCTGCTGAGAATTATTAATTGCTTTCTTTTGAATAATTGTTATTCAAGACGAAAAAGGAGATGGAATAAGGGCTATAAGATGGTTCCTTGTCACTGTGTTCCTGTTGAACAAATAGGAGGACCAAAAAAAATATTATTATTATTTTTTTTAATTAGTCATGCACCCCCTCCAAGCTGATTTCTTTCCCTCTGCACATCAATGAACTGAATGGAATGAATTTTCAAAGCATTGCATGGCAGATAAGCACACAAACCACATTACTACTAATGGGATTTGTGGGTGTATCTTTCATGCTGTGCTTTGAAAGTTCATTCCTCTATGTCCAACTTCAGTCTTTCTACTTCCAGAATACTTGAAAAGCTTACACACGCTTGCAGTTACTTTGGGGGTGCAGAAAGCTGGAGGATGTGAAGACCTGGCTCCTGATTCCAAGGATAACAAGAGCAAGCAGAGCTCCAGCCTGCAGGAACAAGAGGTGTACCTGGGGTAGGGGACAGGGAAAGAATCCCTCCTTGAGACTTTTTGACTTTTCTTGCTTCAGTCCTGTTTAATGTTTTGATTTGTGCCACTTAGAGCAATCTTTTTGTCACAAGAAGGGTAGCACTGCATGCTACGTTCAGACTCTGGAATCTCACGACAAAGACCTTAAAAGCGAAGCAGAACACAGTGCATTATTCATTTCTCCTCGTGATAGGCCTTGGATTGTACAGAGTGTAGAAAATCGGCACAAGATTAATCAGTTCCTTAGACTGTAGAAAATGAACTCACTTCTTGAGGCAATTCTAAGAGTCAAGGCTGCAATCTTTCTAGCCTTGCTTCTGAACTAGGTGGTTGCAACTAGTAAGAAAAGTGTTTGTATTTTTATCTACCTAAGACAGCATCTTTCGGCCTGAAAAGTCACATTCTATAATATCTGCTTTACCAGCCTTGCCAAAACACTGCCACTTCTGAAATAGGTTTAGAATAGCAGAAAGGGATGCTCTTGACTAAAACACAATGGAAAACCTCTCTTTTTCTGGAGCAATCATGAGCGTTTAATGTTCATGCAAAGCAAATTGAATTCAGTTTTAATTTCATACCTTAAAGCCACCATTATCATGAACTAAGTAGCCAGCTTGTCTTTACTCTGTTTCCAAGAGAAGGACCAGCTGAGACTTGAAACTGGAGTTCCAAGGAATACAGACGCAAATATGCTCTCTTAAATCACTGATGCCTGAACGCAGGAGAATTAGAATAACTGCTTTACTTTTAATACTCGTTGTAACCCTAAGGGATATAATGTCAAACATTTATTCGACTACGTTCATCATCTGAAACTGCAACTGCCCTAATCTCTACAAACACGCAGAACAAGATGTTCATGATCTAACTGTTCCAAAGCATTCAGCCCTTGACTCAACCTCTGATTGTTGGCAATGTTGATAAGAAAATAGTTTTTACCGTTATTACTCCTTTGCATACACTAAATGAAGTGGAACTGCATGATTATGAATGGCCAAATTTCTGTCCAGAGTGCAAAAAAGTGTAACTTCTAATCACAGAATATATTCTTCCCTTAATAGAAAAGATAAAGAATAGTTTAATTTAATCACCTGACTGTGAAATCTTGCATGAATTATAAACTTTAAGGTTTTACTCTCCACACGAAGTGATTATTGGAGTTCATTACAAAGAGAAGGTAAATCCAAAGATTAAAAGTAAATATGATTTCTTCTCCCAAAGCTTCTCATTCATTTTCAACACTATAAACTGTTTATACTTTTTCCTTTACACTTCAAAAGGTATATATAAACATAGCCTAAATGATATTAATGTATTGATATTGAGATAAAGGCACAGATTTCTCCTAACCATTCCCCATAATGGGTATGGGATAGCTGGGCTATACTGTGTTTTTAATCTTACACCTGTCTTTTTCTCGGCAGGTTTCCAAGTCTGAGGTTCGCTTATTTCGCCTTCACAGGAAAAATATTTTTCCTAAGAAAGCAGAGGCCAAACCCTTGCCCTCCTGCATCTGTGCCTTCTCATCTTCCCATCTAGAACTCCAGAGCCGGAACGACAGTGCGAGCTGCAAATGAGAACATGACTTCGGTGGGATCACACCAATATGGAAGGACATTGGAAAACACAGAAATCATTGAAGGGTTTATATGGTGCCACGATTTTAGTTTTGGATTACTGCTTTATTTTGAAGTGGCAGAGTTACAAGTTTTCAGACTGCAGCAATATACATTTTGCACAGAGAATGGGTGTGTGTGTGTTCACATGATTATCAGTTGCATCACCAAAACATCCTGTTATACAATTTCATCAGCCCTTTCATCAGCCGATCTAGGAATGTAGTAAAGCTTGCATGTGCACTTTAAGTCCCGAGAAACATTACGATAGCACACCTGTCTGCATAAGTCCAATTCGAGCACTGTGCCCCACGCAAGACAAGTATATTTGGTTTGGACTTCTTCATTCTAATTCATCCAAGGAACATCATCGTAATAGACAATTAAATATTAATACTTGTATTACTTTATCTGTTTTGTCTTAAGTTGCCTTTTATAATGTGGTTTTTAATACTAGCTCAATCTGATCTTGTGATAAAACAAAATTCACCGCAGAGATAGTAGAAATTGCTGTTACAGATGGAGCGGCTGCCATCCACACAGAAAAAAGAAGCCAGCTTCTCATACAGGGCATCTGATATCTGATCATTTGAATGCAGCTTTCCATCTCCCACATAAAGCGGTGCAGAAGGCAACTCGGCTGGCTGCGCTCAGCAGTGCAGAATATGTCCATCCCTGGTCAGTCCGGAGCTGTTTGAGATGAAGGCCCATTGAAATCAAGGTCATAATTGTCACTGACTGCAGTAGAGACACCTTCACTTCGGAACTCCTCTATTTATTTTAAGTATTTGAGACTGCAGATATCATAACTGCCTGAAAAAATATTGTTTTCTACAGGCGATAGTAATGTAGCCCATAAAAAGCTTTATCTTTCAAAGTCAACAGTTTAAACTGCAGGGTGAATTGGACATGAGTGATAATGCATTAGTATATGCCTCACTGTATACAATTAATTAATACATCATAGAATAAAATATGAGCTAGATTACCCTCAGAAACCTTTGGCTTCAATTACATGCACTTTGTAAAGCATAACAGTTATGTTAAATGATTAATAAAATAGATTTTAACATACGTAGCAATATTATCTAATGATACCAATGAAATCACTGGGAATTATCCTTCAAAGAGAAGACAAATACTACAAGAGGCAAAAAGCAATATATGGTAGGTAGAACTGCACGTTAATACTTCATAGCTAATATTTCTTCATGTCTGTACCACCCAGCTGGCCAGCAACCAAACCAGGGTTACAGATCTTTTTTCTTTGATGGACGAAACAGTGAACACTGTATCAAAAACAAACAGCCCAACCTACAAACCCCCAAACTATATTGAAGATACATGTAGCATTTCAGACTCACTCTTCGCTACTGAATTTATTTTCCATTTTTTCTTCCCTCCTTTCAAGAATTTGCTTCATCTTGGAAACAGGTATCAAAGCTGCTCTTGACAACTTTAAAGAAAAATGACTAGAAACTCCACAGTGTCACTGTATCTGACAAGTTTCTGCAATGTATTTACCTCTTTCTTTCACAACATTACTAACATTAAGTACCCAGGAAGTGCTACAGCTGAGATTTTTTTCCCATCCATTTCAATTTGAAAAAGATGTATTTGATTTTATGGTCTAATAGAGAAAATCTGTTTCTGTCTACTGGAATTGGCTGTCCATACTAATTGGTGGGAAATCAAATCCACACAACCTTTATATTGCTAGCACATGAATAGAAATTAAAATGAAGACACTACCAAACCTATTAATAAATCTTTACGAATCTCACCTTTTAGGACAGGTTTAAAAAAAAAAATCCTGCGATAACACCTCCAGAGTTATTTCACCAATTTTTCCATTTAAATGTGATTTTGACAATTTAATGACTGCATTCTTTCAAAAATAACAATGGCATTATACGGCTGTCATGTATATGTGACTCAGGATTGCTATCACTTCATAAAATTATTTCAGAAATCTGTTCACATCCCATGTTCTTGCAGAGTCTACATAAACTCCAGCTCTTACTTCATTCTTGAAGAATATTTTAACATTTGCATTCACGTCCCAAGAGGTAAATTTTCAGTTCAGACGCAGGATTAACAAATTTCCATCCCTATACTGCGTTATGGAATTTTATGCAAACGCAGTTCTCTCTTTATAGAGGACCACAGGCCTTTGCGACAAAACCGTCTCTGGAGCATTGCATTGTTTGCACTTAGCCTGCAGAAAGCACCATGAAAAAAAACCTGGTTTCACACTGTGCTTCCTAAAATGAGATATTACCCAATGAAATAAGTAACGAAGCCGAAATGATCCGATATTGTTCGGAACAACGTAGCTGACTGCACAGCACCAGCGAGGTCTGAGGAGGGAGCGTTCTGCTCTGCTGTGTATTTCTGAGTCAGACGTATGAAGTTCTTTGAACCTTTACTAAACCAATTTTGTATTTGAAATACTTTGAGAACTTATCTTCTCCGTTTTAGCGAGGCAGACACAACACACTCGCTGGCTCCTGTCAGGGAACAATGGGAGGGACGGAGCGCGCGGTGGCTGAGCACTCATTGAAAAAACCAGGGGATGCTGCAATAATTGTCCTGAGAGGCTAGAAAGGAAACAAGACTCTGTGCTGACAGCTTAGCTCAGCGTGAACTCCTATTTTTCACATGGAGCTAATTAAAAACTGAAATTAGTTAAATATGGAAATGACACTTGCAAGCACTTTAGCTGAATTCTGGCAAAATCCCTCTAGAGTGCTGCGACACTACCTGCTGCTTCAAAACTCCCCAACTGGATTTCACAGTTAAAAGGCTGAGCAAAGGGAAAGTTATTACAGAGATTTCCAATTCAAAATGTGTCTGTAAAACTCCAAATTAAATTTCATGGTAGCCCTTTCAGTAACTAGAGACATACTGTGCACTTCAACGATATGGTGCTCAAATAACGTCCCTGCATGTGCTCTCTGATTATGTCACCTTTAGGCACTGTGCTGGTTGTGCCAGAACTGTGAAGCTCACAAGGACACCGGCACTACAATGCTACAAAGAAAAGCCATGTACTGCTGCAGAGGGAGTTATCTGGAAAGCATGGACACACAGCGCATAAAGGAATTACTTCCACAGCTTAATAGCACAAATCTCAGAAAATCAGAGCCCAACAACCAAAATATTTTATGCCTTGTGATTTTAATTTTATTTGTAAGAGCTGAATACATATGCAGAGAAGGGTCTATACTGCAATAAATTACATGGCCTATATATATATCAGTGCTTTACAGGCAAGGTAATAATAAAAAGCACTTCTGCATATTTAAATGGGCATAAAGAACCAAGGGACTGGATATGCATAAAAGGTATGATGACTGACATTAGCTTTTTGACTTAAGCACCATGTGAATTCCATTTTGGTGCACGTGACTTGCCTAGTGCGCATAAAAGCAAGGCTATTCGCCCAAGGGCAAATATGATTTCTGAATGCAATTTAACGAAACCCGCCCACGGAGCAGATCATTTTGGATCCATACCAAAGCATTCAGGATAGCCAATCACTTTCAAAACAACTGGAGCGTTTTCATTTTATTGTTTTTCCTACATTCCGTCCCTTTACCCTTGAGGCAATCCCCTCCCACTGGCCTGCCGCCACTATTGCACCAACAAATCTCTGTCTGGGAAAGCCAGCAAAAGATGCCACACAGCACGAACGCCACTGTTGCTCCCAAGTCTGCTGGCAGGGGGGATTGCTGCACCCAGCCTGCCAAAACCTCTTCCCTGGCAGCTCTCTGTATAATCTGTACAGCACACCCAGGCTTTGCTAGTCCAGGGCCTCGAAACATCTCAGCTTACCCAGCTGGAGGGGATATGCTGCAGCTGCACCATCAGACCCTCTTATTTTATTGAATTTTGAATATGCACTTTCAAAGCAATTCAAATGAATTTGCCCAAGGCCTCGGATCAGTAAAACTACTGATACCATCTGCAGCAGGCTTCCTAAATTTGAAGCATTTGAAAGCAGGTGACAGGATAGGAGCTTTCAATGTAAGGACTGACACTCATGAAAAGCCTGCTAAACAAACTTGGGTTTGCCCCATTTTGGCAAGGAAGGAACTGTATGGCTTCAGCTCAGTTCTTACAATAACGCTGGTAATAATGGGAAGTTCCATTTTAAATTATTTCTTAAATAATGTATATTATTCTAATTTAAAAAGGAATCATTTTATTGATCCCTGAGTTTCATCTATTTTAGAGCATCTGAGTGGAGACAAAGAGCAGACTACAATGAATATGAACTCTAAACAAGAAGGTGGTTTAAGAAATCCAGAAACCAGTGTCTAGAATGTTGAGACCTCTTTCAAGCTTATGAAACTCCAATGAGGTCATTAAAACACGGGTTGCCTCAAGGGAGGAAAACCAAAGGCATGATGATAACACCCTTCTCTTCGTGCAATATTTTTAATAATGGCTATTGCTTAGTCATATTTAATATCCTTAAACATCCCAGAAGCTGCTGAATCTATGTATACACACTGTCATTTAAGTCCCGCAGGGACACAGAGACTAACAGCAAGACTACAGTAAACAGAAATTACATTTTGATCAAGGTCCCTTATTTAGAACTCTGTTTTTACAGAATAGCAGAACTGTAAATATCCAAAAAGGGCATATATATATATATATATTTAAGATACCTTGATGCCTAGGGACATATGCATATATGCAATATCAGAGCTGAGTCTCCTACAGATTCTGCACTGCCAACATAACCCAAATCTGCCAGCTAGGAAACGACTAATGCTTCCCCATTCATAATGCCATCCGATTCTTCTTCCAGCAAGCAGAGGCAAAAGATTAAACTCCCT
Source organism: Patagioenas fasciata (assembly GCF_037038585.1). Taxonomy (NCBI): domain Eukaryota; kingdom Metazoa; phylum Chordata; class Aves; order Columbiformes; family Columbidae; genus Patagioenas; species Patagioenas fasciata. Next base: position 14,664,982 of record NC_092533.1, on the reverse strand, counting down.
ATCTAGCAGCTGTCCACGCCCATGGCCCATCTAGAAAACGCCTGACGGACTGCACACCGAGCGGGGGCTCAGTGAGCTGCATCTTGGTTTCTGTTGTTTCATTGTCCTGTGTCTGTGCACACAACCCTGGCCTGAGTAATGATACAGCAGATAAATAATACCTGCTTCTCATGTCTGTAGGTTTTAACAGCACCCATATGATTTGTACGACTAACTACCCTATATTTGGGGATTAGTGTTTTGACAGAAATAATTTCTATCATCATCTTCTCCTTCTTCTGGCATCCTACCTGAGTATAGGCACAGAAGACACAGCTTGGTGAGGGAGCCAGAGAAGGGGAATGTGGGGCAGGGCACTGTCAGCCACAGTCAGACAGCTTACTCTGAACAGCAATCGTGAGCCAATGACTTATGCCTTTTAAAAGATCCCTAAAGAACAAACTACAGAGAACTTGCTAGAAAGAACAACACATATGCCAATCAACTTGTGATTGTACTTGAAGTCTGCAATGAACATTCACTCTCCAAAGTGCTTTATGCTACACTCAGCACATGACGCAAATCTGGGTAAGCACCACTGGGAGAAAACCTAAGACATGCTTCTGAGGGGGACATCCATGCAGACAACTGCTTTTGTCACTAATGCCTTTGGGAAAGTATTTACTCAAGAAGAAATGAATAGTGCCTTAAAGGTGAGAAATTAAGACTGAGGGTTTTCATCTTCAGGCACCTGAAGGTATGCAGTCACTCTCTTGTTCTTTTCCATCCTCTTGCACCCAGAAAAATCCAATAAAGTTAAAAAACCTGAATCAAGGAAAAAAATCTGAGCCTGCAGCCTCCTTTTGGAGAGGGAGAAGAGAGAAGGGAGCAAAGGGGGCTGACAGACAGAAATACATTATCTATTATTTCCATAACCAATACAGCATAGCGGCATGAACCAGGGAATTACAACCACCAAGCACATATGCTACAGCCGTCTTTGCCCTTGTAGGAACTATTTCAGTGCTCGGAAGATGCAGCATGCACAGCACACCAGTGTCATCCTCATGACATAAACCAGCCTCCATATGCAGAAAGCAATGGAGCGAAGACAAATCCCAAAGCTGGGGCCAATAAAGGGATACTGGTTCCAGGAGACTGGCGAGCCAGGTACCCCCAGAGAGATTACAGGCTGGTTCTTTGAGCCACAGGCGAGAACAAGACTCCTCCAAGATCATTCACCCCCACTCTGAATGGTTGCCTCATATTGCTTTTCTTTGTAAACAGAGTCTAAATTCATCTCATAAGAGGCAAAAAGAGTCACTTTCTGACTTGCCAAACACTGAGTCCGCAGTGGGAGCTACACGGGTTTTGTCCCATAAAGTGATTCTGGCGTTCTAGATTGCCTAAGTCATTAAATGAATTCTTTGAATTGTAAAACTTTAGTCAAGGTCATTTGCAAATGCAAACCTTGAGTTCAATTATGTTTCAGCAGTGGATGACACAACTACAAGAAAAAAAATTCTGTTTTTATAACTCAACAGTCTTTTCCCCTTGGTTATCAATTTTTAAATACAGGGCAAGAAAAAAGTGCGCTTTTGAGAAAACTCTCAACACATAAATGTTTCAGGTCAGTTCTACTGCAAAGAATAAGAAAACATTTCTTTTAATAGTATGATTTGATGTAATTTGCCCTATGATTTTTATTAAGGTACAGCAAATGCCAAACAGAAAATGGCATACATTTCATTTCAAGATACAGAGCCAAATTCATCCCAGCATCTTTTTCATGCTCCATTGGCATAAGTCAATTATTTTCAGTGTAGTAGTATCAGTGTGAAAAAGGAACGATGCAACCATGAATCAAGTCCACAGTATTTTTCATAACAATTCCACTTCAACAAAGCCACAGATATAACCTTGTGAACTGCAGATCACAGTAATATTTTATAAAATTTATTTAACAATATACATTAAATAAACTTAACTTTCTGCCTGTATCTTAGCAACTTTGCAACCCTTAAAATATCAGAACACTGGGAACAAGCCTACAAAATCTTATCTATAAATGAATACTTTTGAGAATAGCTGTGCCAGCATTGATGGCCATAACCGCAAGAATAAATTTTGCAGAATGTGGCCACAATGCACACGTTCTACCTGTATCTGTACCCAGTCCCTACGGTATCTCTTGATTAGCAGTATCATTTTCCAGGCTATTCACTAGATCTGCCATGGAAATTCAATGGCAAGGATATTAAGGTTTCATTATAGGAGATATCAAAATAAAAGTATCCCTAAATAGCATAAGTGTTCCATGCACATTTGTTCTGTGGTTTATGGTTTCTACTGATTTCAAAGCGAGCCAGAAGAACGAAGGTGCCCTCCAGCACTGCACCTTGGGCCCAGACACCCTCCACAGCACCAGTTGTGGCAGAATGCAAACCCCCCTTTCTCCCCCTCCCTCCTTCATCATGGAAGGAATAGGCACATCCCCTCTCTCTCTGTGTGAGGCTAACAGCTTCTTTTGTTTGGCCCCAGAGCACCCTGGCCAGTGCCATTAGAAGAAGGGATTGCCAAGGCGCCAGTGAGCCGCTGGGCACCTGTGACCAGTGTGGGGGATGTCTGGAGGCTTCAGGGGCACCCCACACACGGTGTGGGGGTGCAGAGAAGCTTCTAGAATGCCTACAGTCAGGTCTGATCAGCCAATAAAAACGGGACTCTCGTCGAGACTGGGCCCATTGTCGCCGGTCTCTCGGAGCGCGAGCTGAAGATGCTGCCACCGAGAGCCCCCCTCCCCGGGATGGAGACCCCGCTTGCCTTGCCGTCACGGGTGTGAGTAAAACTGCTCGCAAGACTGCGAGTGTATTTATCCTTTCCGTGCACATTTGCACGTGTAACTTCCCGTGCTTAATACAAGCACGTATACAATTATTTCCTCGCACAATCGTGAGTGTATTTATATTCGTGCACATTTGCACGTGTACTTTAAATTATTTCCTGGCACAACTGCGAGTGTATTTTCCTCCCGTGCTTCCATATAAGCACGTGTAGTATTCCGTGCATATTCACACGTGTAAGTAAATTAACCCTTGCAGGATTGCGAGTGTATCATAAATTTACCCTCGCACAATCGCAAGGGTACACTTTCCATACTCACTACGAGTACCCGTATCTCTTTAAGAACAATCCCACACCGTGTTCATGCAGTGTGTACTCCTCTGGGACTCAGGGGCGGTTCCGGCATTGTTTTGGGTGAAGCCACGTGCATGCACACTGTGGATCTCCTGTTGTACTAGTTGCTGCCCCTTAATAATTTTCCTCAACTGATACCCGAACCTATATTTAAGTCACTTTTGGAGTGCTAAAACCCTGTTTCTCACCGGTTTAATAAAAGTTGTTTTGGACCCCGTTGTCCCTTAAACTAGCCTCGGGGTGCCTCCATGACACCAGCTTTATGCTCTGTGACAAACTATGGTCAACAAAGTCCCACACGAGCTTTATACCCCATATAAACTCATTGCTAGGGAGCCAAGAATGCTGCTGGCCAACTGGGGTTCAATAGCTGTGTCCAGAACAAAGAAATGAAACTCAATCCCTCATGGAAAAATGCAATGGGACTGTACGAAAACCACAGGAGCTTTTCCACAGCAGTTTTAGTCATATCTTTAGATCAATGGCAGTAAATCCTTAGTATTTGCAAGGAAGTTGGTTTACACTAAAGCAACCTGCAGTTTTGCCTTGGAAGAGCCAAGAAGCAACTTCATTCTGCACGCAAAGGGTACAACCACCGCCAGCTTTGTGAAATGAGGGAGAACACAGTGTCAATAGGAGCATGTCTACGATAAAAGTGAGAAGGAGTGCAAGTGACTCAGTAAGTGTAAATATGGATGCAGTACACATGTACGAAGTGACTTCAGGGACATTCTTGGTTAAATATCCTCATGTTGGATTTGTCAGAAATACTGTCAAACACTCTAACTAAAAGTCTCAAAGCAGTTCTCAAGCAGTCATGGCAATATTACCCCGGTGCGCCCAAGGCACTGACAACCTGGAGACTCAGCTGGCAAAAAATGTGAAGATAAAACATAATATTTCTGGTTTTCCTCATTTTCTTTTTCTGAAAAAAAAAAAAAAAGACACGAAACCCACCAAAACCAGATACGAATTTATCATTACTAAAAAGTTTTCCTGACACAAGCACTGCAAAGGACGGCTTGTTGAGAACGCCTACTGGGCTGGGAGTGCATGGTCCTGGGTCCAGTCCCCATCGCTAACGCTGACACAGGAACAGGCTCTGCTTCCTCACCCTTCTTCAACATTTCCAGCCGCTAACCATGGCATGCCGCTTAGCTTGGTGTCCCTTAACGTCTCCTTGTGGATGGCTGCGCGATGCATGTGTGTAGGCTGATGATTTAGTGCTTGCCTGCTGATACTGGAGAGAGAAACATTTTTTCCCTTCAATGTCTGCTTTGTAAATCAATTGCTAAATTATGTGCTACTTCATTCACATTTTTTTTGGTCCCTATCTGACGTAGGACACCTGCTGTGGCGATAACTGACAAAATATATGGAACCTGGAGGGCGGATGAGAAAAGACAGGAAGGAGGAGGACTTGGACTGTCTTTGCACATGCAACCTATTGGCAGAAGCGCTCAGGCAGTGGCACACAAATGCTGTAGATTGAAGCTATTGAATTTTTTAGTAGCACAATACGCTGCATTCCATTGCTGTTGCACCAGAACACAAGCACTTAAAGAGCAATCTTCAAAGCAGTAAAATAAGATGTACCCAGCTGTGTTTCGATTCATATACATCAACAGGAGAACTTGTACTTTTCTCTACTAATTCTGCAGAGAAATCAAAGAATAAAAAGCTATCAAAACACTGAACAAAATTCTACAGAGTCAAACTTTAACGAGCAAGAAAAATAAATCTAGTTTTATTAATCTGTATCATGGAAACGCAGGCAATTTAGAGAAGCTTTGCAACATCTCTCCTAATTAATCTGTATCAGCTTATTTGGAAAGAATCACAATCTTACTGTCAAGAATCAAAATATTCACTGTTGTCTCCAGAAAACAGCTGTTAAAATTTTTAAATGCAATTTGGGAATGCTGGCAGAGTTGTCGACATTGCAAACAAAAAGTTATTGCTAACATTCACATCTCCTTATATTTTATCTTTTTTCTGCAAGGCATTATTATTATTATTATTATTATTATTATTATCCAAATTACATACAAATTACGTTCCTTGGAATCAGAATCAAGATTCCTGTGGATTCTTAAATAAGAAAACATGTCTGCCATTAACGGTAACAGAAACAAACCAGAATTTCTTCTACATGTGATAGCTTTGAAAGAAGGAATGCGTAGTAAAAGCATTAGAAGATGGATGGGTAAAGCAGAGGTGGGAAAGGGCAGATTACTGTGTGAGTGGAGCAATTTTGAAAGCTTCACTAGGCGGTTGGTATCTGCTCACTCCGAAAGAAAACCAACCAGAGAGCAGAAACATCACATTGCTCTTTTTCCTTGTTCCATAAAGTTATTTTCACCAAGTTGCAAGGAAAAGAGAGTAATATTTGTCCTCTTCCCTTCAAAACAGCACACTAAGATGAAATATTTAATTATTATTGTTACAGATTTCACCACATTAGATTACATTTTCACTCATTTTACTTTTTAAGGTGAATATCCTACTAATAAAAGACACTAGACCGATAGCCCCAGAACTTGAAATCTGCCATTTATTCTCAGAATAGAAGTAACATTGAAAGATTCCCCAAGTGGTCCAGCTTCACTCCTACTCTAAAGAAATAGCTCCTTTATCATTCCCTATCCCAGAAAAATAATATGCCTCAGTTAAAATAATGATAAAATGTGACTTAGCACCGAGTGCGGGCAAAGGGTGTCATACTTTATATCCTGGCAACAACCAGTGGGTTCACTTAATGTCACAGGCTGGGTTCCCCTCAGCAGAGCCATCTCAGAGCTGGGCAGTGCTGAGTTCCAGTTCCCCTCTGCTCAGCTTGCAAAGAGGAAAAAAATCAGAAAAACAGCTGCCCTTCCCCAGCAAACAGCCTAAAAAACAATACTTCATCCCACAGGGACAGTAGTTCGGGGTCCCCAAATAAAAATGGATAGATAAGGTTGTGCTGGGAGAGCAAGTCCTGCATCCTAGAAGACCAGCGAAAGATTTTAATTGCTTTGGTAGCAGCCAGGGCTACAGCCCCGTCCTTGCATGAGGTTACCTGGGAAAATCCAGCCAGCTGGGGAACAAGTGGCTGGGTGGAGCAGGACAGTGACAAAACCACTCTGACACACAGACCCCCAAAGCTCAGCTGACCCTCACATTTAGTTTTAGTAGAATATAAGAAACTCATCTTAAATAGCGTACTAATACTCTTCATTAAAATAATTAACAAAATGATAGTTATTCACAAATGAAGGTGTTGAGATGTTAACTAGAACAAATTATTTTGTGTCCTGTAAATGGAAACAATGTTAAAACATTGCTGCAAATGTGAGGTGAACATCTAGGATTCTTCAGAAAATGAATGTAGGGAATCTCCCGCTACCTGTCGCTGCAGCACTTGGCAAAGAAGTCGCTTCATTATCAACAGACACAAAACATTCACACACACACTACCTGAAAACAGCCACAAATTGTCTGTCAAGCTTTGCTGTCTTAATAGGCATGAATTGTCTATCATGCTTTACCACCTTGTGCTGTGATTTCTTCCTGAAACCCCATGATCTTCATTGGATCCAGTTATTACATTGCTTTTAAATACCAGAATATAGAGCTCAATACTACTCAAAACAGACACTCAAAACCAGCAGACCCAAGATCCATTTTTTACAGTAATGTAAAATATATACATTACTGAAACTCAATTTAGCCATCTGGAATGCAGGAATAATAACATTTACTTTCCCCACAGTAAAGTGCTTATAAGCTAAATTAGCACTGACTATTATTCACCTCAGTTCTAGAAAACAGTGAATCACTGCCTAACTTCAAGCATTATTTTTTTAAAATGCATAAGTAATTTAATTGAGTAGGAAACAAAACTTTTGTCTTTCTTTTAAATTCCTACAACTATCATTATTTACCAGAAGCTAATTTAGCCTATTTACAGAAAAAATCAAGTCCTTCTCTACTAGAATTAATCAGAAGCAGCATGATTTCATGTTTAATTTCAATCACAGCAGCTACTGCTTTACAAATAAATAAAACTTACAAATTTTTTACTACTCCTAAATAAGATGCTCACTTTTTCTTATGGAAAATAGACTTGAGAATAATAGCTTCTAGATGAACTTTTGTTTAAGAGTGCTACAGAATATGTGTTTTCCCTTAATAAAATCCAAGTGCATAATTAAAACTGCATTTTCTTGAAAGACTTCAGCAATATCTGGGTCATCTAGAAGATGTCCCAACTGTCAAGAATTAAAATGCCCATAAGGAATTACAATTTGGTGGAGGAGGAAAAAAAAAAAAAAGATTAAAAGAAATCTATCAACCCCAACTTCACCCACAGAGGCAAGTGCTAGGAGGTGGTACATGGATTTCCTTTTGTAGACCCGGGACTTAGTTTATTTCAGTTTACGTTTGAAAAAGCTGGTTATTAATTTTGTAGCTAGATTTACTAAGAGGGTAGCAGACTTCAGCCCCATCTGTTAGTCCTTGGCTAGGACACCAGTGCTATTTGTTTTCCTACATGGCATCCCAGCCCATTTCTGACTTGCAAGCTCATACAACAGATTGATGGTGCCAGAGAGACACTGTGAAGCGGTGCCTGCACCCCCGCCAAGGGCAGGGAAGAAACGGATGGGCAAATCAGATGATTTTGCATCAAGAGAGGAGGAATTGAAAAATCTGCACTGCCCCCCATCTCCCCCCATGCTTGCCAGTGAAAAAAGAGAAAACTTGGCTTTAAAAAGCTTTAGAGGTGCCTAAGAATCCTTTCAGCTCAAGCTTTGCCCAACCATGGGCTGGTTTTATATCCATACCATCAAAATAAGAGTTAGAGGCATTTTCTCCCCAGCTTCATAACTGGGACGAACTACTTTGACCTAAACGGCTTTTGCCTCAAGACTTTCCCTAGTGGCCTCTTTCACAAAAACAGACACAGGGAACGGTGGTTTTCTGCAGAACCAGCTCATCTGTAAATCTGCTGGGAGAGTCTGGATTTAGTGCCCAGGGAACCTCACACATGCTATACTAAAACTTCTATAAAACATTGCACTGAAACTACTGCCAACACTTTAGCAATGACGAGTCTAGTCACATTTCTTATTATAAAAGAGCAGAATTTAATAATTCATTATCAGTAAGTATTGGTGGCTGATATGTACTAGACTACTCCAAAATATTACACACTTTGAGATACTGTGAATTTCACCAGAGAAAATAAATGTATTTCCAGTTACTGCCTCAGCTATTTTTGTAAAATTCTCCCTTGCTGCAAAGAAGTCTACACAAACTATAACTAATTTTCCCATTCTTGACTTTACTTACAAGTGCATTTCCAATTAACTTCAGAAAGGTTCGCAGGGAGTATTGGGCCTAGGGTAAAATTCTTCCAAATACATAAAATAAGCAAGCTGAAAACCAGGTGAAATATTTTCATCATTTCTGTGAATTTATAGCAATATTACTTATTTTTAGTATGGCACAAAAGATTATCTACATATGACTTAAGTGCATCTACTAACACACAACAAAATTAGGTGAAAGAAAACAGTAAAATGTATAGGAATCAGTCCATTTGTAGATATCTATACACATAAACACAAACAATAAGCAAACTAGAGCCACGTATAACGTAATTGTCTGCTACTAATTTGGCCTTTTCATAATCTGCAGCCCAAACTCTATTATAAACTTGCCATTTCAATCCAGACCTTTGACTTTCAAGAAAAAGCTTTAGGGAAAAAAACTGTTTATATTTAGTAAAAGCTTTAAAAGGTAAAACTATCATAGAATCATATTATCTTTAACTTACCAGACTAGTCAGAGAGTTGAAACTAAAATGGCGTTTTATACTAAGCACTAATGTCTCAATTTGTAAATGGCACACAGGGTGTCTATATTACTGAAACCCAGGGATAATGGTTGCAGGATCGCCAGTTCCCGAGCTGACACAGAGGATATTTTCAGGAAGGTGACAAACATGGGTTTCAAAGGCCTCCCCAGTCCAGCGCTGGCACCAAGTAGCAGGACTGACTGGAGACTGAACGCACGGTGCACAGTGCACATGAATGCTGACGTAAATCCTATTTAACAAAAGATATCCCAGCAAAAGAGATTAGGAATAAGCCTCACAGCCCTACAGACAGAGGAGAAAGCATCAGGGATTCTGTAGTTTCCTTCAGCCAAGAAAGGACATGATTGTTGTTTAGTTTTCCAGCCCAAGGAAACGAAGATTCACTGTTATCTCCAATACAATTGTATGCCTTCCCCTACGAGCACCCACGTGCCTCACCATCCCCGTGGACAAAAGCCAAACGGTGACTGTCTCCTGCCCTCCGATCAAATCAATACATCTTTTGTCTGAAAATTTTAATGAACAACCTTACTGAGCTATGTAAAAGGCTGAATTACTGCTACCTCCAAAAACTCGTATCTTACCCTTGGTATTTGAAGCCTGTTTTGCCTTGTGAGAAACACAAGGGTCTTTTGTCTCTGAAAACAGAACGATTTGGGGTCACGCAGTAAAACTGAGGAAGAAAACTTGCCAATTTTGGCTAAAAGCATCCACACAGAAACTTACTGGTGAACCGCTGTGTTCAGTAATTTACCCATGTGTCAAAACTGTGAGTACTGAATTCAGGAAACCGCTTTGTACAACTAGAGAAAAAATATAAACAATTCCAGAGTCAGGACTATACAAAAGAAAAAGCAAGGTACTCAATATATGTAACCGTTACCTCTTTTGCAAACTACTCTGGGATTGTCAAGGGTATAGAAGGTGTTGCACGCAGTAGGAGCTGGTAATGAAGAGCATTTAAAACAAAATCTGCTGAAAATATGCTGACAGCTGAAAAAAGAATTAATTTATGTGTTAAGAGAACTAGAATTCCTATAAGGTTTGGGCTCTAAGCTTTGGTTTGGACCTTTCTATTACAAAAAGATCCACGCTCAGGATAAGGGTCCATACTCAAAAGGTAGAAAATAGGGTGGATTTGATGAAGTCTGTCCAAGGACACGTGCAATGACCAAGTGCCCACGAGTCACAGGGAGGAGACATCCACCATGTGAACTGATGGTGCAAAGCCCCAGTTGCCAGTACCTGGCAAGGCAGGATTTGTAGCACAATCCCCAATCTGCTGTTCACTCTTATCCCATGTTCCTGAGGCCCTGGAGAAGGTCAGTGCCAGAAGGAGCCCGGGACAGGTTGTTCCAGAGGGGTGAACCCACCCAACGACTTCAATCACCCGGCTGTGCTGCACCAGGGCTGCTCATCAGCAACACGCTGTTCTACTAAATGTAGCTACTAACAGGTCTCCTACTTCGGACTTGGGTTGAAATGCAGGTTGGGATGTGGATCACTTTGAACCTGGTATCCAGGAATTCTGAAATGGTTAATTCCATAATAGATATCTCTTCCTCAAAGCATGGGAGCCACAGTCAAAAATGCACATTTTTGAAGGCGCACACAGCTGAAGCAAAGAAAATTCCCACTCTTTCCATTTAGCTGTCATGCATCTAGTGTTCCAGGAGTTTTTCAATCAATGTTAAGCAAATTGCACTGTGTTTAAAAGCATTTTTCTGTTCTAGCTGTTTACAGTTTTCTACTGGTAAATATGGGGGAAAAGATGAGTGATTTATTAAAGCTCACTTTAAAAATTCAAGCAACATATTAAAACAATACTTCATGATAAAATACAGTTAAGCAGATCATTTTCACGGTGATTTTTATAGGAAGAACATGCAGAGATTTTTCACAGGAAAAAAGAAATTAAAGAGAACTGTGTGTATTAGATGTTGTTAAACCTTTATTTGTCCTAAAGCAGAATATAAAACTTATTCTGCCAGAGTTCTATATAAAATCTAAAAGAAAAGATGAAAATCACAGCTTTCCAACCTCAATAATTTCCATTTACAAATATTCTGAGACTGGGTGAAACCCTTCAGCAAACTACATTCTGAAAACCAATCCTATCTCCAGTCTCTCTGTTAAGACGAGACTGGGTAGCGCTGATCAAATGACAGAAAACCAATCAAGCACCAAGATGCATCTTGCTGTTTTCTTGAATGTCTATAAATTCACTGCTTTCAGTACCACTAACACACCTCCTTAGGCACAGACCTAATTGGCAGCACTTGCCGGTGGCTGGTTTGGCAATTGCGGTGACCCAGGTTGTGCAAGCAAATAACAAGGCCCTGAATTGACTAAGGAGTGTCAGAGCGACAGCAGAAAAAATTGGCTAAGGGAGCACATCAGCAGCTCTATGGGCATCCTCAGGTGGTGTGCAAGGAGAATGTATATTTTAATTTGTAGCCCATTTGCTGCAAAAAGGAGAGAAGTTTAAGATATGCCATGGAGTCCAATATGGCAATCCAAGCAAAGAAAAGGAAAACAACTTTTCTGTATTTCTGAGAACAAATAGCTGTCTCTACCATCACATCATTGTTTTACTATTACCAGCTAATACAACAGCAGACAGAAAGTGCAGCTGCGGTCCACAGAATATTTGGCATTTCTGGCCCAAGCATAATCCCTCATGTAATGAAAAACCTATTTCTATTTCTGCATCCTCGCTACTCTTCATACTGAAGAGGCCTGCGTCTGTCTCCCATTTATTGAAGCTTATTCTTCATCTAGACAGCCAGGTCTGGTTTGTATTAGAAATTAGGTTTTAAATCACTATTTTTCCATTATTTATTTTAGGATTTTCAGGAAGCCTCCAGAGATGCAGAAAAATTCTTCTTGTTGAAAAAGACCCTAATATTCTTAACGAACCAAGCCCCAAATCCCTGACTCATGAAAAAAGAACTGTGATGTTTTTAAGGTTCAGAATAAATTCTGGCTATAAGGACAAAAACATTATTTTAAGAGTTAAAATTATCTAAAAATGTTAAAAAAAAAATGAAGTTAAAACTCCCCATGCGAGAGTAAGACTGATCAGATCCATGATCTTTGCTTAATGAGCAGGATCCTTTATGGGCTCGCTCTTTCTCTTTTCTCATGTGGTTGGAGCTTTGCATTTCAGTGACTAATGGAGTCTCAAGATGTAGAAGGGGATATATATGAAGAAAGAAACAACAGGTGAAATAAACTTTTAGCTCAATAAATCTTCTGCGCTTAAATTGCATCTCTTTTCTCTTTATGTTCTCCGCTGCCTTGTGGCCAGTTTTAACACAATTCTCTATTTTTAGGTCCCAGCTCTGCACCATGTTGTTATAAAGATGCATTGTTTTCTCCTCCGAAAGATGTATGTATAGGCATACTAACCCATACAGGCATACTAACCCCAATAACTAACTTACTGCAAGGTAAATGCAACTACGATATTGCATTGTCTTTCTCTGCTGTGAAATTGCTTAACTTCTGTTTCACTTGAAAGTATTTTGCATTTACCACGGACCAGCAAAGCTGTCGCAGGTTAACACCTGCCCTCCTGTTACCTTGGGATACTTGCTCTGTACTCCTGACATTTTCCCAGCAACTATTAATTTTTCCAGCATATCAAGCACTACTTTCCTCTCTTTTAATGACTCCTAATAAGTGAACACAGAAATCCTCTACCAGTAGAACATTCTTACAGAAGAAACTCCTTTCTTCTGCAAAAGAAAACGTTACCCTCAAAGACCATTTCCAAGTGTCAAGAGCAAAACCTCTGTTTGCTGATCAACCACGTGTCTTGGATCAAACTAACTCCCCTATAATTTCCGAGGGGTTTCCTGGTTTCCAGATTTAGGAGGCATAGCGATAGCACAAAGTTCTTGATTTCAAATGGAAAAAATTGTGATTTCGTTCTTCTGACTACACAGAATGACTCCAGCTACACTGCCAAATCTTTTGATAGATGCAAATAAACAAAATAGAAAATGTAACTGCAAGGCCAGTGGAGCACACTCAGATATAAACAAAACAACTGTTAACACACAGGTACAGGCAGCATACACCCACAGACCAACTGACCTTTCCAAGAGTCTGGTCTAACCCAGCTCAGCACAACCGGAGCTCAACTTCTCATCCGGCACACGTGGAACCTCTTCGGCCACACACACATTACAATGTGCAAACATCTTCTATTCTGTGGCTTTCCTCAGAAAGTATTTAGTAAGAAAAATGTTGGAAGAAATCAGCTGATCAACCAACCAGCAAATTAAAAAAATTAACTGCAGCACTGTTATGCATTATGTATATTACCTTTTAAAAATTAAACACAACACAGGGGGATAAATCTGGACATCCTAGAGAAGAAAACAAACTAAATCCAGAGCACATTTAAAGTTTCAGGTAAGGTTCTGTAACATTAACATCAGAGAATTAAATTCCTTTTCCATTCAGGAACTACATTCATACAAATGCTTGTCTTTTCTAGTAATTATTTAGTAATAGCCAAGATAAAGACATTAATACTGCCTAATAATCACACAGTGGGGCTCATAAGCGATTCTCTCTTTATCAAATTTGCTCAACATGCAAGTCAAAACATGATTTTTCTAACCAACTACATTCTTCACTTTGGCATTATAATTCAAGATTCTGATGTCAGAAACGATTATGAGAAATCAAGTAGGACAGAATTCTCTGAATATTAAGGAAGTATACATGCATGAGACAAAAAAGGAGCCCTCTCCTTCCTACACACATTACTCTGTTAAATACAATAGGCTTTGGCTCACCTATACCCATCAAAGTCAAATTCTGTTGCAGAAAACACTCACTCAATGAAAGGACCACATGTCTTAAGGGTTCAGCACGCACTATTCAGGCAAAAATGCCTCACATCACTAGAAATGTCAATAACTCCTTGCAGTGGCACGAAGTAGGGACTGGATCAACCTGGGTATAAGGAAACACTTCTCCCCTGTGAGGACAGTCAAGCAGTGGAACAGGCTGCCCAGTCTCTGTCCTTGGAGGTCTTCAAGACCAGACTGGACCTTCAGAGATGACCCAGGTTTCAACAGCAGATTGGACTAGAGACGTCCAGAGGTGCCTTCCAACCTGAATTATCTTATAACCTCATAAATCTAAATCTGGAGTGCAAAATTTGTCCCTGGATCAGATAGGTTGTCACGGACGCTGGTATTTTTCCTGGTTGTAACTACAAAACTATCATATAAAGAATTAATAACAAGGCACAATGTAACATGAATACAGTGTGCCAGGTACTCAAACTCACCTTGGCAAGTCTATGAGTTTATTACTAGAGATGTAGAATAAATAAAATGGCTGGGATTTTTTGTATCTGAGTAGTGATGTGAGCAGGTAGCTCCAAGTACCATGCAGCAAGACTACACAGAACTAAAGTTCGAATAAGCAAAAGCTGAAATGAGCCCAAACCCTATTTCTTCAAGAGTTTTTCAAATTACTGAAAGGAGGTAGTTTCACCACATTACATGGCAAGTAAAGTTTTCTGTAATTGCATAGTGATGTGTCATTTCTCTTCCCACCTTTTCAGTTTTACTCCATAATTTCTGCAGTCTGTTACCCCGTCTTAATATTTTCACAACTTGAATTTAATTTATATTTTCATATTTTGTATTCCTGAAAGTTCCTTCAATATTTCTTGAATATTCTCTTGTCTCTTTAGTACATTTAAGCATTTTTGTCTCTGTTTTTTCATGGCTTTCATAACACTGTTGTAAGAGCTACATTAGCCACACTTAACTAAATCCATGTCGCATCTTTCAATCTGCTATTACCCCATTGCACGATACTTATATTCCTAAAGGCAAACATGTATTTCTACACTTAAATTAATACAATCCATAAGCAAATTAAGTGCAAAAAACCACAATGAGTTAACAAAGAAACACAGCAACAAATAATCAATATAAACGAATCCGTAAATGATCAACTGGTGATCTCACTATAAATAGCCACTAACAGAGCAAGGTTTCCCTAAGGAGAACTGAGACA
Organism: Patagioenas fasciata; assembly: GCF_037038585.1. Taxonomy (NCBI): domain Eukaryota; kingdom Metazoa; phylum Chordata; class Aves; order Columbiformes; family Columbidae; genus Patagioenas; species Patagioenas fasciata. The sequence continues at coordinate 14,649,897 of NC_092533.1, read as the reverse complement.
TTTTACACTGGTATTGAACATTGATTTTTCGTAAAGAATGACCACAGGTTTATTAGACAGGTATCTCTGACTTTGCATTATATTTGCAAAATCAATAACCTTCAATAACCTCTATGCTCACCGTCCCCCAGAAAAATGGTTTCATCTCAGTATGTTGGGCTGGGTTATAAAGTATGTTTCACCAAAGTATCTCAAAGCTTTTTAATAATTTTCCCCCATGACTTCCTGCAAGACTCATTTTGCATCTACTTATCTCCACCCTGACAAGACTTCACACCTGTGATTCTGAGATTAAATCATAGACTACTAAAAAAATTAATAATATCCAGTATTTGCACTGATGAAAGTGAGAATAGGCTCTGTTCCGCAGCCATTATGAAACCCAGGATATTTTCTAGCTTGTGCATGACAGGACAATGACAGTGCACGTGAAGCACAGCATCTGCTTCACAATTGGGGAATAAAAAAAAGAGCATCTCCGAGGAAGCCATTCTTGCAGCTTTGAGTAGAAAAAGTGAAAACTTGTACTGTATAAATAATAATTATACTACTAAACTACTAATTTTACGCACTATCTCTCTAGAATTTCCCAGTTAGCCATTGCTATCCTATTATACCACATTACCCACTTTTGTGATATTCCAGTAACCTCTACCACACCACGTGTTCCCAGCAGTGCAGCATCAGCAGGTACAGCTGCATCAACCAGCACTGACACTAATTTACTCAATTCACAGCAATGCATTTTAACAGCTTCTGGGGAGCATCACCAGCACCAGATCCATCCTAGATCGTGTTGTGCAACACGCATCAAAAACCAAACAAAAATGTGCCCCCCCAAACACCACCCCAATAACACACAAAAGAAAACATCCCCTTGGTCTCCTGTTTCTTGCCAAGGTTTCAGAGGATGTTTGTTCGACTAGGCAGTGAAACAGAAAGGGTTTCCAGTTTCGAGTGCAAAGCACATGACAGCACTTTGCGAGTTATGGAAACATTAGTCTCACTCTAGTTTCAAGTACTGAGGTTTAGAGTATGAAAATCCTCAACAAAGAGAATTTAACAGGCGGATAAGGCTGCCCCTTTGCACTGAAAGGCAGCTCCTGCCATTATCTCTGAGATCTCTGCCAGGCAAAACAATAGGTACATTGGCTTTTCTGAGAACAAATCTGTAGATCAAGCTTTTATTTTTGATTCGGGAAAAGCAAGGCAAACAATAACCAAGTAACGTCACGTGAAAATCCTCCTGGTTTTTGTGGTATTATGCATATACAGCAGCTGGAGCATCTTGTCTCTAGAAAAATTGTCTCCACCTCATGAATCTCTCACACCTTTGGACTGTGCAATAGGACACTTACCAGCCTTGAAAGCCACATCTGAAGTTCCCGGAGCCAGGATCACCGTTCCCAGCATTAGAATGAAGTTTTTGCATGGAACGGGATCAAATACTTTTCCCTGGAAGGCTCAAAGCCCCTTCTCCCAGGTAGCGACAGACCAGCTTACCAAGTTACTACTACTCTTTTCTCTCTCAGATACCAGTCAATCAGAATCACTGAATGTGTGACATTTAGAATATGACAGGCATATTCTGAAATCTAATTATTGCCCCTTAACTGACACCTATTTTCAATGCAAATTTAAGAACAGAACCTTCTGTCATCAGCTAATCTCACAAGATGCAGAGCTCCCTCGGTTTACATTGATTTCAAGTGAATCTGATAGCAGTGATTGGCAGCCAGATGACCTCTACCTCTCAGAGGTTCCATCTTCACATGATTTTCCCTTTTTCCAGTCTTAGCTTCCAAAATGTCTAGCATATTTGATTTTAGTGAAGTCTGGACAAGACAAAGTCAGTGGATTTCTGACTCTACAAGTAAAAAACCAACAAATCCAACGTGAGAATTCAAATGAAAAGTAGGTTGCCATTCGTCCAAAATAACTCAGAGAGAAAAAAAACCCAAATCAATTGATACAAAAGACAGCCACTTGAGTGTAATGCTTTGATGAATTCTGACCTGTGAAACCAGGGTCAAAAAGACAATTTGACTTATGAGTGAAAGAAATTAGAAATATGAATGAACAAGAAACTTCACGCAAGCACTTGAATTGGCAAAAATCTGACTCATTTGTGGGAAGAAAAGAATGCCAACTCCTCAATAATAGTTTTATGCAAAGTCTGGTATATACACATATTTGATGCTGAGTAAAGATGAGACTTCTATGTCCAAGCCTATTTTTTTCAGCAAGCCCATAAATTTTTTCGCCTGAGTGTCACAAAACAAATGAATACATCTGTGAGTACAAGAGGGATAACCAAATAAATTAGCCATTTATTTGACTGTATGTCTTTTATCCTTAAAGCACCTACAATGAGGCTTTGTAATAGCAAGAAATTTCCCAAAATATTTATTCTTTGCATAGTTATTTCTCAGGCTCTAATTTTAAATATATATAGGTAATGAAAAAAGACATTTGCTTAGTTAGCTGCCAGACCCTTTGGCAATTCAGCCCTTTCTCTAGCACTGAAGTGAATATATTGCTTTACATTTATGCAGAAAACTGAAATTTATCTTAAACCTCAAGAACCTGAAGAATAAATAAGTAATAACGTCTTCATATGCAACATATACACTAAAGATGTAGTGCAAGTATTCTATGCTCATAATTTCTTTCTGTCACTTTTCTTTTATTTTTCCTGTATCTTATTGCACATAATAGGAGTAGATAAAATAGCATCAATGCTGCAGAAGTTATCAGTATGAGTCTCAAGATACTATTTTCAAGCGGAGCATCTTTAAAGTCACCGTAGATTTCAACTTCTACAGGAAATAAAAGCTCTATTTTTTTTTTTTTTAAAAGGAAAGTCTAAATATTTTAAATTACCATATTTTCATTGCACTGACATGTTGATGGTCAGATGTTCTTCAATGCTCAAAGCTAGACTGGCACAAATCGGAGCAGTGCAGAGGCTTATAAAATGTGGTATTTATGTTTGGCAGCAGTAACTTTGTGAAAAGCACAAGGTGACTCTTTTCCCTCCCCTTCTTTCTTATATTTTTTTCCCCTCCAAGTCTGGCAAGAATCTAAAGAGATAAAAACTAATTTAACATGACAAATGCTTTCATCACTCCTTTAACCTCTGAAGAGAACACTCTGACAAAGACAATATGTGTGGTATATGCTTTCCTTCTGACACTTTATAAATTACTCTCTTGTAACTGGGTTTTAGCACCAGCCCAATATCTTCAGGATGTCCTAATGCGAATGGCTGGTTCTACATTCTTCATATGTCACCCCAGGATAACAGGAATAACCCCGAGGCTTTGTGAAATGGCTTTTGTCTCAGGCAGGATTGTAGGACAATTTCATTTACATACCGCATGCTGGAATTTACCAAAACCTCGTGCAATACTACCAACTTATGCTCTGATTTTCATTCACATCTGGCTACTAAAGAAACAGGGAGAAGCGATAAACGTGGCTTTAAATAAGTAGACATTTTGTATAGCTATAGGAAATAGCTAACTGAAGTGCTTTTTTCCTATTCTCCGCTATTAGAAATAGTATAACAGCCATAGAAACATCTTAAAATGTTCTTTTTCATGCAAATCACAGAATCATTTTGGTTGGAAAAGACCCTCAAGATCATTGAGTCCAACCATTAACTCAATACTGTCACTACCCCACGTCCCTGAGAACCTCATGTCCGTCTGTCCAACCCTCCAGGGATGGTGACTCCAGCACTGCCCTGGGCAGCCTGTTCCAATGCCCCACAGCCCTTTGGGGAAGAAATTGTTCCCAAGATCCAACCTAAACCTGCCCTGACGCAACTTGAGGCCGTTTCCTCTTATTTGATCAATTTTGACTTGGGAGCAGAGCAGAGCAGAGCTGACCCCTCCATGCTCCAAGCTCCTTTCAGGCAGTTCAGAGATCAGAAGGTCTCCCCTCAGCTCCTGTTCTCCAGGCTGAACCCCCAGGTCCCTCAGCCACTCCCCATCGCACTTGTGCTCCATTTCTCTCTTCAGAAATGCCGCTATAATTTTCCCCACCCCATGGGCTGTGTCTGGCCGCATCCCAGCTCTCACCCCCAACCCGATGCCCCAGGCAGGAGCAGCCAACTTCTTACCGACTTGTCGGGTAGCGGTTCGGTTCAGCTGACTCCCCTGCCGGTTCCTGGTTGGCCTTGATCTCCAAGGAGCCTTTTTGAGGCTGTTTGGCATCTTCTATGGGGTGCCTCTCTCCTTGTCATCGCTGGCAAAAATGGGTTTCCCGCTCAGCCACAGCACTTGATCTGTCCATGCATAACCAGCTCCACCAGCCCGACGGCACCCAGAGCAGGAGCTGCCTGCCCTGGCAACCGCCACACGGCAGCTGTGGGCTCCTTCCCCAGGCAGGAGGGATGCGCTGGCCAACTCTGACATCACAGCAGGGGCTCTGACGTCACAATGGGGCTCCCCAGTGCTGAGCAGGGTGGGGAGACCCTGTGGGCTCTCCTGGGGCAACACAGCTGCCGCCTGCCCGGGGACTAACGCACCCTCAGCAGAGGAGCCAGATGGACAACGGGGACGTACATGGGGTCATGATCTGAATTTTTTTGCCTCTGTCTGCTCCTTCAACAAAAAACCCTCAAGTTGCTTGCTTTTTTTCAACCTGGTGAATCTGATGTGTGTGTCAAAGTTTCAAGAGAAACTCCAGGGTAAAGGAATTCAGGTATAGAATAGTACGTCTAAGATGGATAACTGTATGCATAAAAACCCAAGCATATTCTGCACAAACACACGCCATAGCACAATCAACCAGTGCTATACAGACCTGAATGAATTCTTCCCAGATATCAGCCAGGATAAGTTTCAGAGAAGGATTTAGGAAAACTCAGACAGTGATGGTACTGACTGGTCTATAAAGGAAGAGTCTATCTATATAGCCAGACTTCAATGGCATTCTATGATCTAAACCATCAACCTACAGGTATATTAAAAAAGAAAAGAAAAAAACAAAACAAACAAGCAACCAACCACAACCAAAACAAACAAAAAAACCCACCGACACTTCCTTCCAACAGGACATATTGTCATCATTTTGACAAATGGTTAACTTGTTAAAATCTCAATAGTATCTTTATTTAACATCAATTATGTAGCATAGCAAAAACTACCAAAGGTCATTATGCACTGCTAATTTATTTTTAAAGCTTTAAACATACTATCTTTTCATTTCATTTACTGTATTTTTATTTATGTCTTATCAGAAAGGCAACGGGAATGCATAAATATTTTTAAAAATATTTTTCTTTTCTATCTGTTCTGATACTTTTTTTGCTTGTCTCTTTAAATAACCCTCAACAGATCTTTTTTTTCGTGCCATCCATCATCTTTCTCAGCCCTCTGAAAGTCCTATGTTTAAACATGTAGGCAGCATATGTTTTCAATGACCTATCCATATCAATTTCCCCATGTCTTTTATTACAGGACAATTCATTTAGAAATGCTGAAGACTATGAAAACTTCAAAGTATTCTTTCAATATAATTTACCTCATATGTGGCAGCATTGACTTTTCATTTAGTCCCACAATAGTCTTGATTAGTGTTATGATAATCTTCACACAGCCTCGATATATTGACACATCTAAGTACCAGAACCATTTGCTGCAAAATTTGATGCCTTTTTCCATAACTATTACTTTGTTCATTTTGTTTGTTCTTAATAAGGCCATGATTTAGCACCTTATGTATCAAGCACCTTAAGTCGCACTATTGGAGGATGGCAAGTCCCAGGAATTTGAAGGGTGGATCAGTTTATAGCTGATTGTCTTACACCTGCTCTTTGTTATGTGGAATGAATCATATAAGCTTTTGCTGAAAGGGAATTAAAGTAACGAATGGCCCAACTAAGCACATCCCTTTTACCTTCGTGTTGTTTTTGTGCACTTAAGGCAGTGAAACTTCCTTTTTGTTTTCTTTTCTCTCTTTTCCATCACCTTAAATTATGATCACAGTGGATCCATCAAATTTATTCACAGGATTAATTGCAGCTATTTTCTGGTTTTGACAGCTACTCTTAAATGTACTTATTCTTTAGTGTGTATGGCATGAAGGGTGTCAGGTAACTTCTCATTATTTAACCCTCGAGCCAACACTCTCTTCCTACAACCTTTCTTCCGTTCACTAGTCAACTCTACCGCACTCATCATTCTTTAGTCAGGAAAGAACTCCAAAACTTCTGTGAAAACAGACCACTTATGTCATTACTTGAAATGACAGATCACTCATCAATTATTAAGAATCAATGCATCGCCTTAGATTCTTTCTTGTCTTAGTATATGAAAGCATATAAAGGAACAACCATGTTGCAAAGCTTTGCTTTAGATTACAGTAACCTAAATACCAAGGAAAAATACATTTCATAATCTATCACTTCAAAGTGATGCATATGATTAAAATATTCAGCTTGCAGTATATCATTTCCCATGTGCATAATCACTCAAACAGAGGGCTGTTGTGTGATAAGTGTCAAGTTCAATACATCACGTGCTTTCCAATCTTTTTTTATTTACATATCCAACTAAGGCTGTTATTTTTTTCTGAGGTTTTCTACAGAAGAACTATAGAAAGACGGTTAGCTCTGTAGTATTGAGTGTGCTGGGATGTAGGCCTGGCCTAATGAGACAGCAGCAATAAAGTAGCCAGTCAGCTCTCTCACTACTGTATATATCAATTGCAAATAGAAGCTCGTTATAATGAAAAATGGGGTTTCCTTTGAAAACAGTGTCTATACTGTTGAGTCAGGCTATATGGGATCAAAATAAAAAAAATCATTCTCTTAAAATGGAGAGAATAGGGAGAAAATTCAGTACATCTTCATAGGGCTTTTGAGCACTACACAATAGTTTCAGAGATGAACTAAAAACCACACAGAGTAGGTCTGGAAAGTCAGAAAATATCAACAAGCTACCATAATTTTGCCATTTACTCAGAGAAGCTAGAGAGTTTATGCAGCATGTGATTGTCACTATCGTATTGTTGAATGTTCTCCAAAAGGTAAAAAATACACAGCTAGTTTGTGTAGACACCTAGAAAAACCCCCAAAACAGCATACAATGAGGGGAAATCCTGGTGGAGGAAAAGTTGGAAATGAATTAAAACAAAATAACAAGAGCATGCTAAAAAAACCCCTCAAAAGACCACAGAAAGAATTAGAAGATAGTGTGGTCATATTTAACCATGGGAAATATGCACAACACGTAGAGTTTCCTTCCTATATTTTTGCTTACTAAATATTAAAGATGTATGGAATCCAAAAAATAAAAGCACACAAAGTGGAACTTTCAAACTATTTAGATCTAACACCACTAGCAATTTAGGCACACAGACGGATATAGACTGACACTAATCAAAATGGTTTTGTGCTTTTTATCTAAAGGCAGCATGTGATAGTAATATTTGAATACAAATGCCAGTAGCTTTTGTTGTTTATATGGATTCACCACCTACCACAATTTTTACCAAACATTTTTAAAAACACATCCTAGTACATAAAAAGAGATAAAATCATTATATCACCCTCTGTTTGGACCATCTATGAGAGATACATATCTGACATCTAAAGTTAACTGCACGCTGAGAATCCTGCTCTTATGACAGTGAACAGGACTTGAACCTTTTCCTCTTTAATTAATATAAGGAATAATAATTTATTTTGCTCAGTAAGAACACCGATTTCTGAAAAAGACTGACCATCCTTTTTTTCTGCGGAATTTCCATTTGCTGACATAGCCATGTGATTTGACAGAGAAAACACAGCCTTACCTATGAAATATGCCAGCAGGATGGCAAGCAGGACTGCAGCAGCAATTGCAGATAAAGCAGCACATTTCCAGCTACAATACTTCGAGGGTTTTTTCAGCTTGAACGCATTCCTGGAGAATGTATTTCTAGGTAACAGTCTGGGAGGTGGAGTATAAACTGTTCCTGAGGTCAACGGGTAACCAGGGGAAGAACTACTGAACAGCGGAGTAGTTCCAGAAGATGTCTTAAACAAGAAATGCCTGAAAAACATAAAATGGAACAGAGTTGAAAATGGCAAGTCCTGTTGTTAAGAAAGAATATCTCCTATTCCACTCCAGATGCCATAATGTGTTCAATGCAACACAAAAGGAAAAGGATTTTGTATGAAGAAACAAGGAGATGAAAACTCTCAGTCTTTTTGCTATCAGAGCTTAACAACTGTCACTAAACCAGTGTCAGGATATCTGCTTAACCCTTCCTGTAATTAGACTCAACTCGACCAGATCCCAGCTAAAACACCAGCAGAGCCAATGAAGTCTCTTGAGTATCGGTTGCGATTGCACCCATGAGATGTGCGAGCAGTCAACAACCAAAGCTCAGATTCAGAAGTGTCATCACTATCAATTCCTTTTGGCCTGTGTTTGATTAGGACAAAGCAACTAATTCAACTACAAGATTTCTGCAATGTTTATTAGTATAACAGAACACTGAACTTCATGAGAAACCATCCTTTCTGAGTTCACAGGTGTACACAATTTCCCCATGGAACCTATTACCCAACAAATATTCCAAGACAAAAAAATTATGGGTCTCAGTAAAGACCATTAACAACAACTGAGCAAAACCCATAGTCCTGTAAGAAAAGATCATGCCAGAATTAGAATTGACAATTTTTTTTTAATGGTACACAGATTTGATTTGAACAACTAAGACAATCACCAAAAGCACACGACTCCACAGAAAAAAGAGGACTTCAACTGCCTATACACTTGTTGAGAAGAAAATAAGAGACAAAATATGCTACCTAACAAAATCTCAGAAAATGCTTCCAACACATTCCAGACAGAGGAAATTGAGAAAGCAAACTAGGTGACTGGCTTCTCTAGATTAACTTCTCGCAGTCAGGAAGAAGTGACTACAAGTGTGTTCCCAGTAAATGATAAGAAGTACAGAATACAGCCAGTGGTCTTCAAGAAGGACACTTGTTCTGAGACAAAACAGCTTTGAAGGTCTGTTCCACACCTTCTCCCTCCACAGCTTTGAAAAGCAAGTAGTTCTTGGAATCAGTGACAATTAAGTTACTCAGTAATCTCCAAAATAAATAAAAAAAAAAGCTTAAAATAACCCAAGGTTTACTTCAAATGTAAAATTATTTAGCATTTTTAATCAGATCCAAATCCAGTATGTGACTCTCAAATCACCTGTTAGAACTTTGAAATCAATGTCAGTCACTGTTTATTACAACAACGATTCGGAAGTTTGAAACTGAAATGTGTTTCCTGTTTTTCAACCCATCATAGACTTTACTATATACTTGGACAAAACAACCAAAGTGATTTTCAAGAATATTAAAGCATTTGTTTTGAAATGAAACACAGAGCATAATATATTGCATAGAATTTGCATACAGGCAGAAGACAGTCAAAGGAAGGCTGGTTAGGTCTCCCAGTTTTATGATTAAATACTCACATTTAAATATGGTCTCTGAAAATATGGTCTTTTTTTAATGCAGTCATTAATAAACTCTATTATAAGGAACATGAAAAACACTAACTTTAACAATGGGTATGTTGTTATTTTATTTGTTTTAAACCCCAAATGACATTGTGCGTCCCTTATAACAGTGACCAAAATTTAGTTTGTTTCTGAAAACATTTCAGTCAGCTAAGCCAGCAGCAGCACTTGCTGTCATAACAACTTCGTACTTTGGAGACACGGCAGAAAAAACTTCACACCCATAAGTACACAATCAGAAGTGGCTTGCACAGCCTATTGCAAGCAGACTAATCCCGTGTTTGTTTGTTTTAAGTGCAGTATTTGTAAAACAAGGGAAAAAGTACAATAAAAATGGAATATGCTAACCAGCTCCTAAATAGAAATATCCTGCCATTTTTTCCACCCAAAGTTGTCCTTCTTTCTCCCTTATCAGTGAGGCTCATTAAAGATTAGAATTGCTTCTTTTCCACCCATCAGACATGTTGTATGAGAAAAAACAGTAAAAGCAGGTGCTAAAAGAGTTTCCCCTCAACATTACACCCAAGCCTTTTAATTTCAAAACTGCACCTTGCAGTTACAAGAAAGCAAGAAATAATGGAAGTATGATTTCATGAACACTTCATTTCAAATGTTTCTTTACTTTGCAACAATTCAATTAAAATAACTTGGGAAAACGATGTTATCAGGCTGGTTGTGTTATGCTAGATCTATTGACACTTCTGTTCCTTTTGTCTGGTTAAAACCTGATTAACACTTGTTAGAAGCAGCAGTTTCAGTCTGTTCCGCTTGCTCTCTGGTGTGGGAACACAACTCCACATCCATGATGGGAACCAGGGACTGAAGCGACACGAGCACGAGAAGGACGGAAGGACAGAAGGAAGAGAGACAGTTCTTACAGTTCTTTCTTTCTTCCTGCCTGAAAGCAGAGAATCAAACTGAAATCCTTGGCACTATCTTTATCTGAAATGTCAAGGTTTTTAAACCCAGGAATTTTATGTCCTCTTTAGCTGAGAAGGCAGCTACAGTGCCAACAGAAATTTTAATATAAAGCATTGTTAAAGTAAACTCAGACATATAATGAAACTCTGCTCTCACTAAAATTGAATTAATGAATATCTAGATATGTTTTAATGGAACATGTCAATCACATAGAGTTTCATGTGAGGAGAAAAAGTAGAAGAAGAAAACCAGTTCCACTACCATCCACTTTGAGATGCATAAAGCACATAAAGAAAACCAAAATGCTTATGCAGGCAAACATAACCTCCAGTGTATTGTTAAAACTGATCGGAACTTGGTAGAAGCAAAAGAGGCCAACTGAAATGGATATGTGGAATGGTGTCATTCTCAAAGCAAAAAAGAAAAGATATCATTGGATAAATCCTGAATTTTGTCACACCTGCAAGTCCTACTCATGTATTTTGAAAGCTGAAAGTTTTCCGTTTCCATGAGGATTTCTGATAAAGAGTCAACCACTAGAATATAGCATTTTAAAGTGCAGAAATTCTGCCTTCAAAAGTTTTAAAAAGACATTTAACTAAAGATATGTTAAATATCTACCAAGTAATTTTTAAAAATTGGCACTCCATTCAGAAGTTGGAGGCTGGATTAACAGAAATACCTGAAGTTACAGTAAAGCACGGCAGCAGGACTGAGAACATAACGGAAAAAATACTGGGGCCCCCAGAGTTTTAAGTCTAAATTCAGCTACTAATGGAAATAAATTGACTTGTCTCAACTCTATCCCTAAACCCAATGATCTATAGCTATATTTTTATGTGGGATTTGACATGCTCTGGTACAACCAATTGTCTGTGGGCCCAAGCTGCACAGAGAGAACACGAGCATTTATCAACATTAATTACAGTCTCACAGCAGTAAAACTGGGAGGTACTGTACAATGACTGCTTATGAAAAGAAATGATCTTATTTGTACCCATCCACCTAATTTCAAATACATTCCATATTAAAACTAAAAGCCTTGTATATTCTCGGTCTTACCTGTTCACTTATCAAACACCATTAAGAAAAACACATTTTCTACATCACAACTAGCATTAATAATTTGATTTAGATTGGAACTAAATTTCTCTTCTGAAACATGGGAGTAAATTTGCTAAGTCTTAGCCCAGTCTCCCTATTTTGTGTGCATTGTGAAGACGTTCCTACCCTGGAAAATTGCAAAACATGATTGCCGGTGTGCAGTAATTTAAGTGTCCATGAAAGCTATGGAAGGAGCTTGCATGCACCTCACAGAAAACCAGTTCCCCTGGAGCTCTCTGCTCTCTCTCCCAGCCGCAGCTCAGGCTGCTAAATGCAGAAAAATGCTAAACCCCCTTTGCTGTCACCGGCCTGTGTTGCTGATGCGCTGGGTCACAGCCAGGGACCTCATCACTGACACCAGGGAAAGGTGACATCTGGGCGAGTTAAGCTTGCAAGGGGACATTTGACCACAGTTCGGTGGACTAATGGCAAATGGAAGAAGCTGTATTTTTGCTTTCTTCATTAATTCAGAGTTCTCTATAGCATTTATTTTCCCACGGGTCAAAAGGACCTCTGGTCTTCAGGGAACAGTGGGCTGACAGAGGCTGTATTAACCTCCAGATTCTTTGAGAGAACAATCTTTTTCCCCCCCACTTCCATTCTGGACAGATTGTCATGGCAGCACTCTGCAACACTCGGTTGAGGAAGAAAACCGTAATAGAAAGAAAGAATAAGATACTTTCTAACATAAATTGCTTCTCTCCCTCCTCAAGCTATCCTAAGCTTTTTTTCTGTATGAAAAAAGAAATAGAGAGCTGTAATGCTTAAACTGTCTTTTCTTCATATTTTTATAGGTTTTGAGTAGTAATTAATAGATAGAAGAGATACCTACCAAGAGAATACTATCAGCTCAATTTAGTGGTTCGAGGACTTAAAAATATCTTAAAGCTACGGTAAACTCACATCTGTCTATAATTTTATTGAACATTTATTCTCAGAAGAAACAAAACACAGTGAAACACTGAATGTATGATACTGGCTTTCATTGGGGAAACAAATATATCTTCTGTGGCCATGTCCCTCAAAAAAAAGAAGCCGTGAGTCATTTTATGTCAGTGGAAGCCTGAAAGTGGTTGCCAAATTCAAATGGTGAAGTTTTCCGGCAGTTTTCTGCTGAAACCAAGATTGGAGAAAACTGCAAGCTGTTCTTATGCCTTTTATGAACTGTGAGCGTTAGACTGGTTCAGGCTTTGGTTACCTGTGTGTCTCTCAATCTTTCCACAAATGAGATTTAATTGCGTGTTGTTACTCTCGGGTTCTTGCAGCGAACCTGAGGACTGTCAGCCAGGTTTACACAACCGAGGGCTCTCTGATGCAGTAAAATCACACAGAAGTTTCTATTCTTTTCAGTGTCTAGAACACAGAGACTTGGGTATTCCCCAAATGCACTAAAGTTAGCAATAAAGGTTTAAAATGTTATCTGTGTTTAAATTGTATAGTTAGAAGGAATTGTCTCAATCACATTAAATCTACAGACTAAACTCACTATGATAGATTTTTCAGTGGAAACCTGTTTAAAATACACCCATAAATGAACTGGCCATTTTACCCCAGCGTGGCACCTCTGGGCACCCTCACACCCAGCACCTGTTACAAACACAGGACAGCCCTGACAACACACTATTTCAGTGTTTTTCAGCCTGCTGCAGATACTCAATTTGTAACTACCCGTGCATGGTGCAGGAAGCGAGAACACCCTGTGAGGCACAGAAACAATAATTCAGAACGGACACATCAATACCAAGGGGACGCTTCCACCCCCCGCCACATAACTGAACCTTGCAGCGGCCACCCGGCTTCCAGCACGGCTCCAATACCAGCTTCCCAGCTCTCCAAAGGTTCACCATTTCCCTAAAGGCTGGTTCTTCACTTCCCCAGGCAACGTCTGCTACAAAACGCAGAGTGTCAAGCAGAGTGTCGGGGATGTTGCCATAAGTCCCAGACTGGTTTGTCACTGCCATCGCCACACTCCTAACAAAGACACAGTTGGACACACAAAGCGCAGTAATTGAAAGCTGCCTGACAGGAAGGTGGGATGCTGTACCAAAAGGCAGGTGCCAGCCTTTAGGCACCCTCATCTGTCACATTTTTAAGCAAAAACAAGCGGGCAATGTTCACAAAGCTGCAATTGAAAAGAGAGTAGGTAAAAAAAGGCAGAACGTGTATGGTAGCACAGCTGTAGCACTAGCTCTGTAGCAGACACCTTTTTACAGGACAACCTGCATTTGATCTGGAAGATGTTAATTGAGATACTGTTGGACAAGCTTTTAGAACCCTCTCTCTCTCTCATCCCTGCTGAAAGCTGCTCCTGGGGCTCTCGCTGCCCGTGTTCCAGGCCTGGCCCTGGCACATCCCAACCACACAACCTGGGCTTGGGGTCCTCAGAAACTGCTGAGATGTGACAAATGCTATGAGAGAGTCTGTGGAACGGCAAGGCGAAAAATACGGAGAGAGGAAGGATTGCTGAGATGGCCAGCATTAGCAGCTCAAGAATCTGAGAGGGAGAACATAAACATGGAAAGGCACAAAATCTGAAAGGAGCAAATGCATGAGGGCTGGCAGGGATGGCTGGTGGTGACACACAGCAGCTCAGCCACCCCAGGGAGCTCCAGGGGACACCCCTCACCTGGCCGACTGGTGCCTGTGTGCCCAAAGCAGGTCCTGCGTGTCCTGCGAAGGCGGTGAGCACCCCGTCATCTCGAATCCCAGTGAGCTGCTGTGGGGGTGAGCCAGGAAATAGTTGCTTTACCTTTTAAATTTATGCCTATCCTTCTCACGGTACCGTTTATTCCATAGGAATGCAGCGACAAAACTGCTGGTTAACGTCTAGTAAAGCATAACGGAAATAGCTACAGATATAAACACAAGAAAACAGTTACTCCGCATACGCACTTACATTAAACGGGAGCAGGAGCAATAATAGAGATATAGGAAGATTTAGGCAGCTCTGAATCACCTCAAACTATAGGACCTTTCCCTTCTTAAGTGGAAAAACTTGTGTCTTTTCTGCTGCAGTTCTGAGTAGCATAATGGAAAGTGATGAAATCCAATAATTCCTAACGCATTTGTTATTCCAGTAACGATGATAATGACAACAGTATTCTGCATTTCAATAAGTCCATTAATTTTTAGCTTTCTACACCCATTCATGAACATAATTTCAAAACACTGATGTTTTAAAAGTAATACAGGTAAGCTCTTCACCGTCTCTTAATTCAACTACTCGCTTAACAAGAAAAAAAAATACTAGCAACAGTGCTATTTCAAGTCTATAAATCGTATAGTATAAATAATAGAATAATAAACTGAAATCTCTAAAATAATTTTGTTATCAGGCTACATGGAAATGTAAAAAATAGAAACCTAAATCAAAGCATTTGAGATGAGGTTTTTTTAAATAAAAAGTAATACCCTAAACAAACCTGCCTCACTCACTCATGCTGCCCGTTCACTCTGCACAACCCTAAACTTTAAAATGCCCCAACCAACAAGATCAGGAAAACACGCAATTATCTGCAATCTGTAAAAGCTTCTTTGAACCTGTGTGTATTTGAGTAGGAATACATCTAGACTGATTTTCTGAACCATCGTTACATATTCTGCTTTTGCAGTGTTTTCCTTCACCCTTTTTCCTTTCTTATCAGAGCCTACTACGGTAGCATGATAAAAATTACCTTTCTCCAATGTTTTTGGAATTTCTCCAAGAACATAGCCCAAATGCACATGAAGTCCTTGGGGATGCTTTTGACTGTGCTTTACTCAATTCTGTAAGATGCTTTTGATTTTTAGTTAGGTCCAGAATCTATCCATGCAGATGCCATTTATTCAGACAGTCCACAAAACCTTCCTGCAACCTTCACATGCAGGAACGAGGGAATGAAGGAGTCGGTTCCTGAGCCCTCAAACTCAGAGGACTAAACTATGTGCCTGTAGCCTTACAGTTTAAGCAAGTGGTAAGAGAAAGCCGCATTGGAGTGAGATATTTCATTGTTCCGAGTAGTTGTTCATTATGCTGAATATATCCTAGAAATTTGCATTAACAAAACAAAAAGAAATTTTGTTTCACTATTCTGTTCCAGCACCATGTATAAAGATATCAAAATATTGAGACATTATTCAAAATAGGCAGACAATAGCGGAGAGCGGCTGTAACTTCGAATCTCTACACATTCAGAAACTTCACGTTTACACGTTCAGTAGTTCTGCAGCGGATCTGGACACCCTACTATGGTAGGGCATTTGAATTCAGTATTAACTACACTTCAGATATTTAATTTCTTTCTTTGGGAAAAAAAAACCCAAAGATGTCAGCACTAAATCCTACTATCCACATACTCTTTTGCCTGTGCACAGCTCCCGTGTACTGCACTCGCTCCTTCACTGCCTGAGAAGCTGCAGCTATAAAAATGCCGAGCACGGATGTTTCTCTGCTATGACGCTCCATGATTTTGAGTTTGTGTGCTGCGTTGATGCAGACTGGGATACAGCTCACATTGCTACTCCATCCATTAATCTCCAGTTTCTGTCCGAGCTCACTCTCCTGCTCACCCAGAGTGATTGTGTTGGACCGGGAAAGAAAGAAATATAACTTAAACCCTAGGAGCAGGGAAATATTTTTAACAGCTACACAGTTCTTTCTAAAGCTAATGTTCAGGTTGCTCAGTCTTGAACATCAACTTTGTTTAAATGACCCATATTTGGACCACTGCTCTTATATTACAAGCCTGCAGATTTTCAAAGGAAACTGGTTTTGTGATCATCAGAAGAGTGACCCATCATCCTTTCTCCCAAAATACAGGACAAAAATTAGTGTGTTGCATTCCTCACTGAAGTCTAGTAACAGATCCTTCTGAGCACACTCAAAAAAAATATAGACATGCATTCAAAATTATCTTTACAACTAAAAGATCTTGACTGATAATATTTCAAAGTATGAGACTGATTATGAGACTGAAGTAGAAGACTAATTTCTATTTGATTTTGTCTTTTTTTTTTTTCTCTTGGATTAAGTATTATTAATTATAATGGTACCAACTAAATGAATATTGAGTACCAGAACAGGCATTAGTACATTAGGCAATCTCAGCCACCCATCCCTCCATGAAAGCTCTTCTGTTCTCCCCAGTTGCGATTCACTCCTTTTCACGGGGTGCCAGCAGCCGGCCCCGTGTGAGGTTCCCGCAGCAGAGGACTCTGGGGGTGTGGAGAGCGATGCCGACCGCCCTTGCACAGCCGAGCTGCTCCCCTCGCGCCCTCGGAGCATCTCC
The DNA here is from genome assembly GCF_037038585.1 of Patagioenas fasciata. Classification (NCBI taxonomy): domain Eukaryota; kingdom Metazoa; phylum Chordata; class Aves; order Columbiformes; family Columbidae; genus Patagioenas; species Patagioenas fasciata. The sequence goes on along the minus strand of NC_092533.1, from coordinate 14,633,086 downwards.
AGCTTTAAAGCACAGCGCTGCCTCTCTAGCAGGCTGGAAGTAATGAGACCCGCACCGAGAGGTTCAAAAGTAGTATTTCCATCATTCATCCCCTTTGAGAGCAATGATTAAAGCTGCAATAAAGGAACACCTCTTAACTGGAAAACGTAGAAACCAGCGCTTTGGAAAGGAGGAGGAGGAGATGGTTTGAAACAGACTGCAAGAGGACAATAAAAGTTAAAGAGCATTAAACAGCGGCTTTGAGCCTAAAGGTAAAGCAGCTAAGTACTGCACAAATGAACCATTAAAATAGCACCATAAAAATGCTACCGTGATGCATTACGGCATCCTTAAAAATATTTCAACCCTTCCATTACTGACCCTTATTTCAAAGAAAACAGAACAATTACACAGCCAGCCTAGGGGCTTGTTGGAGCCATAAAGAAGCAGCTGACTAGGGATGACACAGTCCATATTTGCTTGCCTTGGAGCAGAAACCAGCACACTAAAAATCAAACACAAATCAGTGGAAGTGTTCAAGGTCAGGCTGGTTGGGGCTTTCAGCAACCTGATCTAGGGAAGGTCTCCTCCAAGCCAAATCATTCTAGGATTCTATAATTCTAAAAAAGCATGATTAGCAACTCCGCCTAACATTTTGGAATCTCATAACTCCACTAAAAGCAACAAGCTACTGCAATACATCTGAGCATAATTATGTAAAAAATACAGAATCACAAAGGGTACATGGAGACTTAGTGTATAGGTGCCCAAGGAGGTCACAGCAAAAAGTGCAAGCAATAGAAGTTTACTTTACATCACAAGGAAAATAAAACAAACGTGATTAACCCCCATCAATATTGAAACAAGAGGTGGAGAAAGAATATATTTGGAAAAAATGCTGTCTCCAAGCAGTTTGAATTTAGTCCAAACTTCTTAAGACAGCAAGAGAAGGATGGGAAGGCAAGAAAAAAAAATTCTTACAAGAAAAAACAAACAAACAAAACAACACCCATACACACATTGTATTATACCATTATTTCAGTGCTCAGTACTGTTAGATAAAGAGACATCCGGAATCTAAAGTGCGATCTGAGCTGTGTAGTGCTGACATAGCACAATCCCTCCACACAGCTCAGGTACCCGTTTTTGTTTCATACTCAGTGACGTGACCACTTGCACGTTATTTCCATTTGAGAGGAGCATCTATGAAGGCAACTGAAACATGAAAACTAAAAGTTGTGAAACTCTTTCCTGACGAAGCGGGGGCGGTCAGTGCCGGCTTCGCCTCCTGAGCACCCCACTGCTGAGATTAATAAATTGACAACAAGAAAAAACTAAAGAGTAGTGCACTGTGAAGAAGAACTATAGGAGGGATCAATGTTTCACAACGAGGCAATGCTATACAGCAAAGGCTGAACTAAAAAGTTACCAAAAAGGTGTCCTCCTATTTTTTAGCTACTGGTATGAATTTAGATGAAATGCGAGTTTTAAAATGAAAGAATTACAGGCTAATTCGGAAAGTCTCCAATGATTCTGCAGGCATCCGTTACAGCAAAATTCGCTGCAAACCAGGAAAAAGAAAATAATCTTCTGAGTTAATATTCTGGTGATGAAACTTGTCATCAAGTCCTGTCAGGTGTGCAATTTCAGAAAAGAAGAAAAATCGATCCTGTAGCAACTCTGGAATAGTCTTAGAACACAGCAGTCCTGTCAGGATGTTTTCTAATATCTTAATGCTTGCCTACGACAAACCTCTCTATGGAAAAGCTCCAATTAACTGCCTGGTGTCTTGCAACCTCCAAAAATAACTGTATTCACAAGGTAACCTTTTGTCATCAACATGAATATATATATATATTCCCAGAGGGTTTATGAGAAAAAGAAGTGAAGACGAACCAAAGTTAGTAATGGAATGGATAGTTTCCAGTGATGTGAATAGGCACAGAATCGGAAAATAAAAACAGCCAGGAAAATGCCCAGTCCTGTTTCTCAGGGGTGCCAATATTATGACAAATAATCTTTCTGTGCATATCCCAAGGAACTGTGTTTGGTAAATTGAGACAAACTTAAGCCATCAGAAATGACATCCTTAAGGTACTGCTGTGCCCAAGAGCAATTTCATATGAACACAGAGGGACAAGGAACAGCAGGGGGTCACTCTACACTAGAATTAAAAGTTATAACACGGGCAATGAAGCACACAGCAACAATCAGCATGGGCTGACCAACATTTTTATCTTACAGTACTTTAGTAATAAATACCAAATCCAGGATGCCAAATTATAAATAGTAACAGATGTTCTCACAGAAGTAGCAGTTAAGAGTAGGGCTTCATTTTTTTTTTTTTCCTTTTTTTTGGTCAAAATTGGCTTCAAATGTTCAGTAAGTGAGAACCCCTTTTCTTTTTTTTGTTATGGACACCTCCGGCTTCAGATAACATGCACTTGCCCCCCCCGATTTCCTCCTGGCACCCGTGCTGTGCTCTAGCTAAGCCCGGACGGGGCACGGACTCCCCGCTCTGTTCATCTCTTTGTGTCCCTGCGGTGCTACGACCATGGATTAACTGCAGGATAACAACAGCCCAGGTGTTGTAAGCTTTAATGCAGCTACACCAGCTCCTCTCCGAGCTCCAAGCCAAAAGGCAGTCCTTAATCGACCTGGCTGAGACTGCGCGGTGGTGTAACTACACCGTACCTAGCTGCTCTGGGTGTAATCCAGCAGAGCAGCATTAAATTCCCAGAAGGCTGTAATTCAAATGTAATATCTCCGAAGCTGCGGCAACTAAGCAGCTGAAACCAGGGCAGGAGGCGGTGGCACGAGCTCCTCTACCCTTACGCTGTGTTTACAGCTCTCTGGGCAGCGAGAACACCCTCCTATTCCAATCACTTTTGTCAGCACCACAATGGCTAATTTTAAATTCTGGAAGATGAGCTCTGCCAGCTCTGCTATTTAAAGCACGAGTTAAATATGTTTGACATTCCATACCCCAAATGACAACAAACCAGAATATTTAGAACAGCAGCATGCCAGGCATTTATTTATTTATTTATCTGGCAGGCCTGAGTGCTGCACCTTTTCATTTATATGCAACCGTTTGCCCCACGGGCATCAAGCTGTTAACACGTACAGAAGAGATTAAAATGAGCTTGCACGCTAGATGAAATATAAATTAAAATTATAGTACTCTTGGTCTTGAATCTGGTATTTTTTTTTTTCTCAGTCTCACAAAATGCATAATTTCAAATGACTGTCTGTTATTTTGGGAAAGGCGAATTGTATAATTTTTCAGGAACACAGACAATATGAATGATAAGTTGTCTCCGAGCCTGCGTGTAAAATATGTTGTACTAATACTGTGAGTTATGTATACAAGGACAGTCCAAATGGATAAAAGGCTTTAAGATGGGACATATGAACACAGAGACATTCACCTGCCTATCTCCCAATGCAAAGCACATCAGAAGCTTGTAGGCATTCTAACGTCAGTAACTCCTAGCGCTGTGTCAGCCAAAAGCACCACCGACACACAGTGACCTAACCCCCATCTCCTAACGAGCCAAAGAGCTGTCTCATTTCTCATTCAGAGACGGGGGCAGTGGCATCATCCCAGGGTGTCCCTCCCCAGCACCCACCTGGTCTCCAGTGGGACGTTGCTGTTGAGCACCCAGCTGTCCTGCAGCTGCACGGACTCGGGGGTGGTGGCCAGGTCGTTGGGTGCTGGAGCGGGCGCGTGGATCTGGTTGCGGCGATTGGTGAGCGAGTTCCTGTTGAGGGAGTTGGCAGAGGAATGATGATGGGAGAGGGAATGGTTGTGAGGAGGAGGGAGCGGTGGTCTCAGCGTTGACTGGCTGTGATGATTTGAAGGGCCTAAAACAGAAAAGAACGGTAAATCACAAATGTGTGCTGACGATATTATTCTCCTTGGCATTTTCAAGGGACCACTTTCTAGAAAGAAGCCAAACCCCGCAAACAGAAAACTAAGCCTGGTGCCTTTTGGACCTGTAGGCATTAGAAGACGGTTAAGTCACATCAGTGATTATTATACACTAGAGATATCTAACAGTGTTTCGAGGTTGCACAGTTGGGATGTTCAGGAAGACTAAATTTAGATTTAAAACTACTTCTTTATGGATTGCCCCTGGAGAAAGACTCCTCTGTGGTGGAGCCAGGAGAGCCGTTCAGCTTGACCATTCTGTACGTCCACCCAGAGGAACTTTTTTCTCCCTCCTTCTATCAGGGACTCCAAGGAAATTAATGGATTAAAAATAGCTTTTGAGAATATGGTCTTTAGGCTTCCATAAAACTTAATCAGAGATCTCAATCTGCTTTCTCTCACTGTTATTTTACCAGTCAGCATCAAACAAACAGTATTTGTGCCGGTGAAAGAAGATTAAATTCCAAATATTAAAAGAGAGTAACAATGCAATTATGATAACTTTCATGTTCCTCCATGTGATCAGGATTTGACCTGTATTTTTCTACTCAGCAATGCCACAAACACACACCAAGACTTGACAATTATGCTACTCTTTCAGCCCCTTTCATTGATAAAAGTCAGATGATGTTTTTTAGAGATAAAGAATACATGCTTTTCTCATTCTTTGAATACTGACATGTTTGCATTGATAATGAAAATATTCTTTTCTAATCAATAAGGCAAGTGGATTAAAATAAAAAGCACATTAAAAGAAAATATAATAAGCAGGTGTCATTCTAGCATAGCCACTTTTCTAAACAGAAATGCAGAATAGTAAATAAGTTTAAGAGCAATTCCACATGTTGAAATACTCCTAATAAAAATAGTGAAAGAGATTAGAGAAAACAAACACTGTGTGTTATGAACTGCATGCTTTAGTCATTATATCAAGTTGTAGTTTTCTAGTGAACAATAACCAGAAAAAATAATACTAATGAAATTATAATTATAATGATGTACATTTGTTTTTATAAACTGAATCACATTCTGTACTTAATGAATCAAACAATAAAACATCACAAGGGGAAGCCATTTGCAGCTACACTGATCTATTTTTATATGAAACAACGAAGTGTAGAAACACTGCTGAACTCATCAATTAACTGTAAGTTAACCAATGCCTATATTTAACAGAAAAAACAAACCTGCCCCCAAAAAACAACCATCCATCCAAAGGGGGTTAATCCCAACTGAGAATCAGGCCACACAGCCAGGAACTGAAATCAGTGCATCGTTTCAGGCATCTGAATGCTGAAGTTCTTATCCAAACACCTTTCACAGTTCAGGAGGAGGTTTTAGGCTCTTCTGTTAAGCCATCCAAGGGAGAAGTCACCACCTCTTTCCTTTGCACAGGTCCAAGCCCAGCCACCTGAGCCGCAGCGGTGACCGTGCCCGCCTGGTCCCGGTGGCTCTCAGAGGGAGGTCACTGACCTTCTGACGCGGTTGTGCGGGCCTGGGGAAGCACCGGCTGATGAAGAACACACAGACAAGTTCCCTGGGATTGCACAAGGCAAGCTGAAATTGTCCTGTGCCAAGAAACTTCAAGAAGGGAATAATAATAAATTCTGTATCCTTCACATGCCGTTTTAAACCTGCACGGAAGTTTCTTTGTCTTGTTTGAATGTCTGTTGCCTGAATGCCCACCCTATGGAAGTGTCAATCGCTTTAAATACAAAGACAACTTTCATTCACAAACACATCCTAAATTTTAGAACCATCATACATGCTGCTCACCTCCCTATTCTTGCCTCAGGTATGTCCTACACAAGCTTGAATGAGAATGTTCAGCCTAGCAAACTTTGTGTTTAAAACTCCCATTTGGGTCTCCTAAAACACCAATGTCTAATCTACACGACGTCCGGTGCCGCTCTCCAACCGCACGTGGAGCAAGACACAGCGGGAAGAAAATGTGTTTGGACAATACCCATGCGCATAGAAGCTTAAGTGGAATTACCCTCCTAGTCTGTGTGCTGGCTTTAAACAAAGCCTGGATTTCCATAAGTGGATATTTATGAATGATAAAATACAAAAGCGTGCCCTTGTGTTAAAAATCACTTCAGAAGATTCATGTACTTCATATTTTTTCAACTTATGTTTGACGCAGCTTTTCCTTTTGGGGGATAAATATGGAACAGTCACACCCACATAAACAAAAAAGTTTTGCTTGGAGAGACACAGCAGTGCCAGCTGTATAAAGACTCTGAATCTTGCAACCACAAAATTGTAGAGGCTGTTCGGAAAAGTGAGCCAACTGCACATCAATAAGAATGAACAGAATTTCTGTAAGATTAAGGAAGCAAGAACTTAATTCAAGTTACCGTGAATTACTTTAATCTGCCTCAAGTCTCAGTTCACACACAGTAAATAAAACGTACCGCGCAAAATGAGCTGCGCAGAAGTAACTGAACATGCACTGCAGCTGCAAAACCTCAGAAAACTGCTGGAAGATCAATCTAGCAGCTAATATAGAATAATAAAACAAATACTGATAGCATCGTTATATATATATACACTTTAGTTTATATTAGAACATATAAAAGCTTACATACATAAAGAGTACTAACTAGGAAGCACGCATACACACTCATATATATATACATATGAGAGAGATAAAAGTTTAATATGCTGCTTCTTCATAAATCTGTTCAAATGAATCAAAAGCAGAAGCTGAACACCATTGAACTTGCCAGGGATATAAAATTGGATTCACATCTGAACATCTGAGCACTTCTTTATGAGTATCTTTGCCTAAATTAAAACTTCAACAGGAGTACCTGCAAATCTGCTGAGCTCACAAGTTCAGAAGAATAAATCACTTGTCCTGTAATAAAAGATTAGCAGCCTAAAGGATGGCACAACGTACCTTACAATACGACATGCTCTGCGGCCTCTTGCCGACTGCTTTATTATTTGGAAGCTTAAACACAGTAAGTGTCTTGATGGAGTACATCTGGCTTTTTATATCAGGAAAGAGATATTACTCTTGATATAGCAGTTGCCAACATTGGTTTTGGGAAAAATGTTGAAGTGATTATGCCTTTTCTCAATTATTAAATGAATTAGGGGGTTCATCAGAATACACTATACAAACTCAAACATTTAGGATTTAAAGAGAAGTCTCTTAAAACCACAGTGACAAGCAGGGGACTTGAAATTTGAAATGCTGGTGCCCTCCACGTTTTGGCTTTTTTTTTTTTTCAGTTTCCAATTTAAATTCACAAATAGACAAACATACCTAATTCTAATGAATTTTCACACACACTGATTGTGCTGAGCACTTCTGAAAAAATCAGGGCCTGATGACCACATAATCAACAGGCAATTCTTCAAGAGATCTTACTGCCGTCAAGAATATCAGCAACGCTCACTTCAAAAGTGCAAATGAGAAGCTGAGTGGAGACAAACTGCCTTCTATTTAAGAATACAAAGTCTGAGCTACGTATCTTTGAAGTAATCGTAAGCTATCCAATTGACTTATTTGGGTTTAATCAGAACCAAAATGCTAACAAAGAAAAAAATAAAAATGCTCTGTTCATTCTTTTATCCAGTAAAACAATTAAACAAAGCGGACTAACACATTGGTAAATTCAGCTAAAGAAAGATGCAAAATAGCATTTTCCTATTTAAAAAGGAACAAAAAAGAAAAACCCACCAAAAAACACAACGTAATTCCATCACTAAGCTGTTCCCTACTATTGCAGAGGGAGGGAAGGACCGGGGACCGGCTCTGGATGTCACCACCTGACAGATACAGCAGCAATGGCTCCTGAGCGCACGCTTCCCAACGCCACTGCTCAGCTGTTCCTGCGGCTCAGATGTTTCCTGCTATGCCAACTGAAACTTCACATCTGCTTTAACATGGTCAAATTGTTTTTCAAGTTTTTCCAAGGCTTTGGTACACTTAACACGCGCACTAAATCCACGTAGCGCAACGATCTGAGGAGAACAAGTTAATCCCCCGCCTCGGAGATTAAATTCAAAGCAGAATCAGCAGCATCCCTAATCTAAGCAAAGCAATCATTTCCCTGCATCCCAGTTCTTTGTCAATACTACCTCAAAAAAAGTAACGTAGATTTTATCTTAGTTGTGCTGAATTAGCCTCTGTGCCATGATTAAACGCTAAAGAAACATAGAAACACCTCCTGATCAATCCTTTTCACAAAAGGACTAAAAGAAAAAAATCACATTTTTTTCTAAAATAAACAATGATGCAGCTATTTCCTTATACATCTAAACAACACAAACATCGAACGCAAAAAGATAACAAAGCTGATACATTGAAAGCAAAAAATTAATAAAGTAAACCCACAGAAAATCCTTCTTAGCCCACATTAGAAACCCAGTCTTTGGGGTTCCTAGTTCTTCTTTCAAATAACTCTAACCACACCGTCCTCTCAAGGAAACCACATCATCCGGTATCACAATGAGTGAAAGGTTTTTCGCAGAACCACAGGGCCACCTTCCAAGCTAAATTCATCTTCAAAGGCAGATCCCATTACTCAGAGTCGGGAAGAAAAGAAAGCAATGAAACACCTAGGAATATAAAACAGCATCTCCAGGAGCTGCCGCCTCCATGGCCAGTGTCACAGGGGACTTCAGCCCTCAGCCGAGTTTGGTGGGGTGGGACCAGGGTTCCTTCCCAAGCAATACAGATCCTGTTTTAAGCTATGTCTGTTTCAGTTCTTCTCTTTCTTTGCTTTAATTCTCTATATTATTTTGTGCAAGGCCATAGTTAAATGGAATCTAAATGTTCTGGAAATGTTTTCAACATATGCTGTAAAGAAGCAAGTTATCTCGCTCATAACCATGGGTATCATTAACTCTCTCTCTTGTTGTTGTAAACCCCAAACATTTGCCAGGTGTTCCATCTTTTGTCCGCATGTTTTTACAGTGTTTGAGGCAAGAATAGGTTGAATGACTGGCTGTCATCCCAGACTGTACATTTCAAACTGAGAATTCAGTAAACGTGTGGTATAAAATTGTAAGTCACTTATCAGTCTCTGCCAGTGCACTGCAGTCATCTCCTCAGCACAATATTAGAATACAAAATTAAACGTTGCTGTGGCAAAACAGAAACAACGAAAAAACAAACAAAAATACTCCATTGCTTACCCACAATAGCCAGATAATCACAGAGAAAGGGACAGGTGGTTTAATGGATAAAGCCTAAGACTTTGTCACAGTTTCGATATCCTACCCTGACTGAGCCAACCCTTGAGCGATTGCAGCCGAATCACTTGTTATCTACAAGCGTCTTTATGCCCATCCTTTGCAGGAGTGCTGCAGGCAGATCCCCTCACGGCTGACACAGCCATCGGACACAGCCGCACACGGGCCGGCCCGACACGGTGTCTGCAGCTCCCGCGGCCATCGCGGGGAGGCAGAAGCTGCAGCCCCCGCAGCGACTCTGCCAGACCCGAGGCGTCGCTGTGCAGAGAGCAAATACTGCTCCGTCACGCTGCCAAAACCAGAGGTGCCGACATGCTCCCTGCAGATGTCCTAGCGCATCAGCCTGCTCGCAGCAGGAATATGAGCTTGTTCCCAGCATTGCTGGAGCCAGAGAAATCACAGGTTTGGTCTTTGTGCCTGATGAGTAGGCCGCTTGTGATAAAGTGCTGTGCATAATGAAGGCAAAGACACAGGAACCCTCACCAGGAGTCCAGCCTGAGGGATTCATTTTATAACCAATTTTCTCAAGTGAGGGTCACCTACAAAAAGGTTAAAAACCACTGGCCTACAAAACAGTATTATCTGAGGTACCATGTACTAATTATATTTGCTGAAATACATCACTTAAATATTCATTATCACACTGCATGAGGTGCACTAGCTGCATAAACCAGTGGCAAAACACATCACTTCAATAATAACGTTTATGTGGACACAGTGTCCTGTGATACTTTTCTATATGTGTGTATATATAAAGATAGGCATACTATTTCCATTTTTACATATCATAAAAATGAGTCACAGAGGTTAAAGAGTCTTCTTTCCAATTAAAAAACAATCCACGCATTTCACATCTTTTCCAATCAGCTTTTTCATTTAGTTTTTCAATGATGAAATAGATATAAACATATTTCAGGGAGACTAAGTGTGTATTTATCTTCTTTAGCTTACATATATAACTTGTCTGAAGGAGGCACTAATGTACGAAGAACTACAAAGAAAAGCATATATATATTTCTAAGCAATAAAGCTCTTCATTTCCATCATAATTACGCTGGACCATTTTAGTGTGGAATGCCAAATGCAGGTCTACATACCTCTTTCTGCAGAATAGGAAGAGTTGAACCCTATCTAGAGACTTACTGTTCTGGTTTTGGCTGGGATTGACTTAATCTTCTCCTTAGTAGCTGTCATAGTGCTGTGGTTTGGATGTAATAGGAGAAGATTGTTGATAACACGCTGATGTTTTGATTGCTGCTAAGCAATGTTTATACCAAGTCAAGGCCTTTTCAGCCATGCAGAAGCAGCTGGGAGGGGGCACAGCTGGGACAGCTGACCCAAGTGGCCAAAGGGATATTCCAGACCACAGGGCACCACACTCAGTAGAGAAACCAGGTACAACTGGCCAGAGGACTGCAGATCAGGAACCAGCTGGGCGTTGGTGACGCGCAGCGAGCAGCTGCACCGTGCATCACTTGTTCTATACATGCTATTATTATTTCCCCTTTCTGCCCTACTAAACCGTCTTTCTCTTAACCCACAAGGTTTACCTTTTTCTTTTTCCAATTCTCTCCCCCAACCCAGTGCAGGGGGGAGTGAGCGTACGGCTGTGTGTGGTGGTGAGCTGCCTGCTTAATTAAACCACAACACTTCTACAAACCTTCTCCAAACCTTACACAAACCCTCTCCAAACCTTACATGGTCTGACACACCGAGAATCACACCAAAAAGAAAGTGAAGACATACGTTTTTCTAAGCAACATACAGAAACTTCTGAACAGAAATATTTAGGCCAGCAGTGTCAGCCTGGTGACATTTTCCGGATAGGAGTACAGCTTGAAAACTGCTGTTTCCCTGCATGGTCCAAGGGGGAGCCTGAAAATTTTCATAGTGACATAAGGATAATCGTACTGCAATTTCCAGTTCATTGCGAGTCTGGAGTCAGGTGCAATAGAAAGTCATCCCTAGAGCTATTACAGCAGTGCTTCGCATTTTACATAACCCAGTCAGCTAGCACACAAAGCTGTTTATCAAGGGTGCAAAAGAAATGCTATCACAGGTGTTTTAATGCAACACATTATCTGGATTATTTCAGAAACATCACAGAACGTATTACACACTGTCCAAAATGTTTAAAACTTAACCTCTTAAAAAAAAATTATGCACAAAAGTGACTCTCAAAATAAACTGCTGAAAGTAACTGTGTCAGAGAGAAGATCTAATAGGAGATGGAGATCTCAGCAATGCCTAGGTGAACTTTTTAATAAATCAGCCTTGCAGATCCTTTCAGAATGAAAGGTCTAATCGGCAGAGTAACAATTTTGAACCTTTCTGTTGTTCTAAGAGTCTGTAATGTCAAGTCTCACAACTGAGGAGTTTGGCAGCTGAAGTATTAACGAAACTAAATATATAGAACATGGCTTTCAGCTTCAAGTAATTTCTCTGCTTCTGAGGCAATATTATCAGCACTTCCCAGCAGCACTGACTTTTGTCAACCCCTGAATTTTTTCTGTATTCCATTTTATACTATTGCCTTAGGACGACTCACCATAATGCATACTGCACACTAATCTAGAATTTTTTCAGTTTAACAGCAGCATCAACAAAAATACACTAGTTTTCCTTGTTTAAAAGAAAAAAAAAAGTTCTATCTTACTACAATGCTCTTCCATGGGTTTTCAGGGTTCGAGCATTTTTTTTTTTTCCAGAAATACTTACAATATTACCCCTTGAAAATAATGATTAAATAGTTTTTCCTTTAGACTGAACCAGCTGATAATCAAATGGTGGAAATAAACACTGATGTATAAGAATCATTAACATGTAGACTTACTGACATATACCAGTAAATACAAGGTTCCTGGAGGAGTTTCCTGGGACAATCCAATTTCACAGCTCCTGGGAAGCCACTTATTTACTGCCTGGACCATCTGTCTCCCAACATGTAGAACAGGTAAAAAAAATTTGTGTAGACTATACGGAAAAAGTAAGAGGAGCGTTGCATAATGCTGTAGTAAAGAAAAACAAACATAATGCAATGCATATATTGCATTGCATCAGAGTTTTCAGTAAGTTATTTCTCTTTTTAAAAGAAGGTAAGAAAGAAATAAGAGAGAAAGATGCAGTTGTCTGCCTTCAGGCTACCACAAGCTGCAACACTACATGACTGGCATTTCTTCCCTAAGCAGCTGAATTTGGTCTGAATTTGTCACTGGTTGGTATCGGACAAAAACGAAAGTCCCAAACCATTAAGTAAGTCCTGTCAAAGCTGCCTGACTTTTGAGGTTGTTGTTGGCCTTCCCTCAGCTCAGGCATCAGGAAAATGAACTGCCTGACACCAGTGTGATGAGGCACCCGCTGAGTTTACACTGCCCAACAATCCTCTCAATAGCACCCATCAAATACTGGACTACTGCTGCGCTAACCATGCATTAATTTACCCAAGATAGAAAAACACTCGCTAGAAATGGAAAAATGAGGCAGTCTACTGAAAACTTTGACTAGCTGGAGAAGACCAAGTGTTGTTTTATCAGAACATAGCAGCACCAGCATCTTGCAGAAACGTAACCCTCATCAAGACATTAAACCTCGGTGCAAGTCTCTTATCTGAGCTTGAAGAGGCTCTCAGAATAAGGCTGGGGCTCTTTTTCTTTCCACTCTTCTCTCTCTTTTTTATATATATTTCTGTATATATATATACACACACACACATATATATCTATACATACCTGCCTAATCATGACCACAGAACAAGAAAAGAGTCACACTGTCAGCACTCATCCCCTAGGACTGTGCTTCTCGCTTATCTGACATCCCCTGCCCAGTTCACCCAGCCTACCTCTGATACCATAATTACAATGCAACTATAAGCTCTGGGCTGCCACTTTAGATACGCACTGTTCTTACTTCTCCAGCATGGAGAAGACAATCGCATTTACAGCCTGAAGAGACTGTGTAATCGCACTGGCAGACACCAAACACTGAAGTGGCCCCGCATTACCAGAGCAAACAGAACGCAGGGCAGTGCAAGGTCTCTCAGCAATTCTACTTGCTCACTGTGTCAAGGGGAGCGTGAACAGCACAACCCTACCCATTCTCCGTACAGGACACGCTTCTGAAAATGCAGCTTCACCACAGGTACTCAGTTTGACATCACCTTTACCTGTCCTTCTTTGTCTCAAGGCCATGATTTTATTTTTCTGAGAAACCAGCAATGCAAAGAAACTCACATAAAGAGCCATAGAAATATGGTATTAATTAAGCAACAAGGGAACTGATTCCATTTTCTATTTAAAGTAAAAAAGTAGCTATGATAATTGAATTACAGTGTTCCTTCTTTCAGAATGTCTGAGTTCACCGCAGTACTGAGTTTAGTACCATGAAAAGAAAGAGAGAAAACAGTTCTCGGCTGCAATGCTGTATTCACAGTAATAATAGTGGCAATATTAAAGAAGGACTTAAAAAATGGGAGAAGAGGATAACCTCAATATTTTATCTAACTAAAGTCATAAGAGACTAGAGAGCAGTTAAATACCAAGATTGCAGTTTGGCTAAAACCACTGGATAAACATCTGCCACCTTGCAAAAACTGCTAATAGCTTTTCCTAATGACAAGAAGTAATCAAAACCTATGTTTGAAATCTCTGCTTAAAAACACGTGGATTGCTGAACCTTGGACTGAAAGGATTCATGGCAGTTACAGCCATAATCTGACAGGTGAATTACAGAAAACCCACAGATCAAGGGGCAAAACTTTTAGACACTGCAGTTGACTTGTGAAATCATGACAGAGAAGCAAAGGAGATAAGGAGGACTCTGAAGTAAGTCAAAGAATTCTGCTTCTCTAAGACATAGGGGGACAAGGAAAGAGTCAGAAGAAGGGAAAAGACACTAAATAAATATGCCTTATGTGCTCTTAAAGTAGCATGATAGTAGACTTTTACATAGAAAGGAAGCTTCTGAGGATTATGCGTGTTATATGTATAGGTTTTACACAGATTAGTGAGTAACCTGGCACAATACAAACAGATCAGTAGATGAGAGAAGAATGTCCTAGCCTCCCTCTTCTACACTATCTGCAGTTTGGATAGTGTAGGGTGGTAAATTTGGATTGGATTTAGTTCGATTCATCTGGATCAAGAGGCCCCACCATCCATGTGCTTTGATGTCTCAAGGACCAGTCATTGCTGCCACCTCTCACGCCCCCACAAGAAGAGGGAGCGCATTGGCATTAATACGGCAGGATACTAATAATTTAGTAGATAGTAAGCTGAAATTCTGTATTCGAAAAATCCAACAAGATTAGTTTGATATCAAAACTATGATACAGAATGACAGCACATGATCTTCCTATTTCTAAGTTAACATGCAAGAAAAATCTTTATTAAGTCTTCCTAGCTATCTATAGAGATATGTTCAACATGTCAAGGCTTTTCTGCAAGGACCTTTTATGAAGTGCATTTTCCAAGGAACATTCAGAAACAGAGAAGTCTAGCTTAAGAAATTCCAAGGTCAAGAGGATTTTTTTTCCCCTAAACATCTCGAGTATTTTAAGTGAAAATTATTTTCATTATATTATTACCAGTAAAGTACAGCTATCTACCATTCTAGGTAGTGGGATAATTATTAGGTGACCTTACATGACATGGAACGAACCAAAATCAAATTACTTTATAAAAATAAACCTTAGCTAAAGTGTTGCTGTTAGGTAGCTGTGACTTTCCACACCAATAACAATAGTCATAAGATTTTTTATATATATATATATATATATATATATATATATATATATATAAAGATATCTGTTCAATAATACTAATTTTCTTGCTACTGGTATGTGTGAAAAATTTTCATTTACACTCATTTATTAACTCAGACAACTTTGCTAATGGGGAATTTTATTCTGATAACAAAGAATCAAACCGGACCTTGAGAAAGATATCACAGGTGGGTACATGCATAAGGCAGCTGGATCAGGAGTAAGTATGACCTTTGAGCAAACTCAAATCTCAAAAATTAGGGTTATCTTTCACATAGTCACAAAGGCAGATAGAAGCCCAGATAGCAAAGAAATAAGTATTCTGAAATAAGTATTCACAAACATGGGAAGGCAAAAACTGTTAACATGAATAGTAAAACATGATACAGAAAGGGATTATAAACCCCAGTAACCCTGTACTCTGGCAACACGGACAGTGGACTTTTTATCTGTTGAAACTGCTTGTAGTTAATGTTACATACACTGAATTGATCAATACCAACAAGCACAATGTAACAATAATGATAATATTTAGCCTTCTGCAAAATACCTGCCACGTGTTCTTTTTAAAGTGCTTCATAAAATAAGCCTCAGAGGTAAGGATGTTATCAGAATTTTACAGGCACATAAACTAAAACAGAGAGAGCAACTGAACTGGGTGAGCAAAGCCCAGTCCCCTGGTTTCACTTTGTTTTTCTTTCTTCTTCGAACAGGCCTTCCTCACCCGCCACACGCGCTTCTCCAGGAGCACATGAAAACACACGAAAACTGACTCCTGTAGGTGCTAACAGAAAGTAACCCACGTTGAACTATTATTTCAAACAAGTTTTTATTTTGCTTGTTTCTTTGTTTGTTTTTTCTATGGCGAATATTTGAATAATTTATTTCAATAAGCAGAAACAAATGGGGCAACTTCTGCACTAAAGATCTAGAAATGCAAGATCGTTCTGCCTGACCTTTTAGCTGTCAAACAACAACAAAACCCAAACAAAAACCCCACAGCTGATCACAGATTTTCCAAATGATACATAATGCAAGACCTACCCATTGGAGAGGATTATGTTTTTAAGTTAATGTCTAATTAGTACATTTTAAGGGAAATATAAGAGCAAAAGCTACCATCTACAGGACAAGTAAGTCATTCATTGTTAAAACTTGAAGACTGTTCCGTGCGTATTTTCTGCATCATAAAAAAAGTAGCCTGGAATAAAACTGAAACAACACATCTGTGTAGGATGCTGATGGACATCTTGATACAGTTTCACTACTTCCAGTTACTTGCATATTTTTCGACACAAGCTCAGGAAAATATGGCACGCTGTGTCATGAAGGGAGGGGAAGAGAACTAACCCTCTGTTGCTGTACGTTGCCTTTTTATTAACTGAGACTCCACAAAACTCTGAATTTATGAAATACTCAAGAAAAAATTATTAATTATTCATCAGTGATAAGACAATTAAGAAGCAAACTAAGGAGAAAGTGGAAGCTTGGTCCTGAGGGAGAACAGCTGGTCCTCTCATTAGAAGCACGTTTTGGCAGCAAAATATCCTCTGAACAGAGGGAACCTGCTGCTAAAGCAGCCGCAGAGTCAAATTCAGGAGCAAGTGACAAAGACAGACTCACGTGAAGGGTAAGGTGGGCGTATGCTGGGTGTCACTGTGTGCCCCGTGCAAGCTGCAGACCCCCTGCTTTTGGCAAAGAGGTGCCGTGACTTTATCGCACGTTGGAGCCACAACTATAGACAGTAGCTGCCTCAGCCACTGGGCAACTGTGCCAAACTACACTGAAGGAAGCTTAAAACCCAGGGAAATATGTTATTTGCACTGAATAAACCCTCAGCTGAGGGCAGAATCTGGTGGTGAGGATGATGTCTGAGGGACTGAGTCACCCTGAGCCCCCATTTCAGATTCTTCATTTACCAAAGAGCAAAGTGGGCTGCAGGCCCCCCAGGGGCATTGGCTGAGTAAATAAAAGAAAGTCTCATGAGCAGCCTGAGATCTTGTCAGGAGCAGGTACCGTGGATGTGCTGAACATGAGAGGTGTCTAAAAAGGACAACCACCCATGGTCAGGATATTCCACCTTTGTGGTGGTGACGGTGCAGGTGCTCGTGGAATGAAAAAGAAATGGTATGATGTTAGTGGCATGGAAAGCCTTTCAGAGGTGGGAGGAAGGGAGGAAGGGAGGAAGGGAGGGAGGGAAGAGACAGACGGGATTTTGGCACAATGCCTTTTTTTCTGGAGTGAAGCAGCACAGACACACAGAGCACCATCCTGCTCTAGCAGACCAGTTCAGTGGGCCAGAGCTCCGAGGGTGCCTGAAAAACCCACCACTGAACACCACTGACCTCTTCCTTCTCATCTCTTTCTTTCTGCTACCTACTGTCTTCAGCTTGTGGGTTTTTTAATACTGTCCTTTTGTAGTTCTGATTTTTCTGTCCTGCCCTCTCTGCAGTAGTTCAGGAGACAGACCCCTCAGCTCCTCATCTCTTACAATCCAGCCACCAAGACAATCCATATCAAACTGCTAGGAAAAAACAAGCAAACAAACAATCTCGCACTCACAGCATCACAAAGGGCTTACTAATTTGTGTAACTCCATTCTCAAAACACAGAATTAGTGATGAGTATGATTTGTGTTCTTTAAAGACAGTATCCTTGAACTTGCCTGCAATGAAATATCCTTTCTGTAGCATCCACTGAAATATGAAAGTCCCACTCACTGGCACACTTTGTCCTATACTTTTGAGAAACTTCTTCAAGTAACATAAAGGTTGGTAATTTTTGATCACATACAAATGCAAACTCAGGTATTTCACCTTAATATCATACCATCTTACTTCCCCCAGTTAGATAAAATATTGTTCAGAATTTCCCTCCCTAAATGCCATCCTCTTCTTTTCCATATTTCCCCACGTATGTGGAGTATCTTTACAGCTGAAAGTAGAAAGACACAGCAGTTTTTTCCTTAGTCAATAATTCTGTTTAAAATTGTTACTCCAGTCCTTGCATAAGATTCAAACACCTTGCATAACTGGCAGGAATTGTAACATCCCTGCACAGCACAAAATCAATCTCAGCCTGTTTCAAAACACAATTCATCACGTAAAATGTAACAATTCCCACTCCAATCATTCCGCACCTATTTGTTCACTTGGGTCAGCCAGCAAAATAAACATTTTAGCCTTCCCTACTGCTCCAGATATGTCATACCAGAGTGCGTTTTGGATAAAAAGAAATGGCATGCTACTATCTTTGTAACACTCTTAGGTTCTCAGTTATAAATACTTCAGATGATGCTCTAGACAGGATTGCAAGTGATGCAGATTTCAGCTCTTCACATGAACAGCAGGGAGAGTTACAGATTCAGCTGGAATTGGTCCTACAGTAATTTACTCTAGATGATCAATGGAAAAAGAAAGCATAGACAAAGTAGAATTTCTCAAATGATGGAATTTGTACACAACAAATTAACAATTTATTAGGTGCACAGAGTTATCTGGGCGTGTGGAGGTAGTGGGCATTCAGGAATACACAGGACAACAACCTGATATATAGAAATTATCTCCGATATACAGCAAGGATCCCTGCATGAGCACGTGAACCAAACACAAGCTGCTGGCCCAGCCGGGTTCCCAGCAGAGCTGCTGTACCAAGCAGCAGGCGCTGGGCTGCGGGGTGGGGGGCAGGCGTACCCCCCACATTTGGAGGGGGCACAGAGCCACAGAAGCAATGGGGAGGCAAGAGGAGCATTGCTGGCAGGAGCCGGGTCGGGGGTGCCAGTGCTGCACCCTACTCAGGGTGGGAAATGGGAACCACGGGAGCAGAACAGGCAAGTTGAAAAAGGAGGAAAAGGAAAAGGTGTGGAGCTCCCCCTGAGGCAGTCTGCATTTCTCTTCAGGGAAGATTCACGGTAAATTAATGGGGAAACAGCCAAGGGAGCTGCCAAGGATGGGACAAGGGACGTGCGTAGGCAGGAGGAACGCAGCACTGAACAGGGTGGGCTCTAACTACACACTTCAGACACATCTGTATAGCTGCATCACATTCTGGAGACACATCTATACCTGTAATTGCTTCTAAATACATACCCATCTTCTATTGATTAGTGCTACAACTCTGCAGCAGCTTGGGTAACATACACCTTTTCCCTTCGCCCTAGTCATACTATCTTTTTTTCAAATTCAGAGATGTTATGATGTACTTAAACCTCAGTACCATTTCAGAGGGTTTTAAAAACAGGGAGCCAAGAGCCATACACTTGTAGCACAGTAAATTTAAAAGCTACTTTCATGCACACGTCATTGCTTTTTCAACACTGTAGCTTTTGAAAACGAAATTATTTTTCCTTCTTAGGAAGGAGCAGTTTTTGCAAAAAATGGTTCTGCCAAAGACAAAACCCCAACCCAAACCCATGATCTTAAGCCACGTTAAAGGAATTATTTTAATCCAGCCATTTAGACATACTGTTTGAACAGCCAGCCTCACATAGAGCAGAGACTGATAAAGGAATTATTTTAACCCCAGCACTTCAAGATACCATCTTTGGAGTCCATGCTATTCAAAGCATGCAATGACAAGACAGAATTGATACTTCTATATATTTTACACTCTTAAAAAAATTAGCTTGTTATTTTCTAAGCTAACATAAACAGATCTGTCTCCTTACACATTACAATTAATATGGATCCCGCTTATAGACATCCGTAATGCTTTGGGCTGTATTTATGGTGTGATAACTCTGTCATTTTGAGACACAATGCACTGAGATGATAGAAAGACAAAGCTGAACTGTTCACTCATGCTCCTATCTAAGGGACAACACTGTTATCTTGTTACAAATACCGCCTCAAGCAATGAAAAGTTTCATAAATCTTTTTCTACCAGTGTTGTCAGCTTCTATTTTTGCCTGTGGCTGAATGTGATTATAATCTGTTTTCACCACACAAGAAAACAAAGTGATCTAGAATATAATGACTGAGGAACATTTTGGAGCCCTCCTGCGCTGCAGGATATTTCCAGCTGCTAGCATAGCTGATAACGGACTTAATAGAGCTAATGATTTCTAATACCACTAACACAAGTCTGTTTTCACAGTGGGTAAATAATGACTCTTTTGTTTTGGAAATAGTTAAGGAGTCATGTAGATGTTTGATAAGTGCATGATACAGTATAAATGCAGCAATATTTGGGTAACTAATGGTAGATTACACCATAGCTAGAAGATAATATACTTTTGGTTTCCTTTTGAGAACTTTAAAGTTTATAGCCCTGTTAACACCACTGTGACAGCAAGAAGATTTCACTGTAAACAATTACAAGTAATGTTTTAATCTAAGCATAAAAATACATCCATTTGTTTCAGTGCACTGCATCTTTGTTTTTTATGTTGTAATTAATACTACGAATCTTTACTAGAAATACAATAAAAACTAATTGGATACTAAAAGAAATTTTCTTCAGAGTCGAATGCAAAAACCGCATCAATGGGGCACACTACGAATGCCATGTATGGCTACAGTATTTTACTTGATCATGACTACATGTTTCTGATGAGGATTAACAACATCTACTTGGTTTCCTCCTTTCCGGGTGTGTAATCTGTGTTCTCCATTCCAAGGCACATGTTCTCACCAGGGGAACTCCACTCCATAGCCTAGAAGATTCCTTTCAGTTCTTTGTACATATGATATTATTAAAAAACCCAACAATCCCATGGTAAAAATCTATTTCTCCTCCTCTCCAGAAGTTACACACCTATGCGTGTGGCACATACTGTTAGCAGACAGTTGTACTGCCACTGGAGTTTCCTGCGCTGTATCCAATAACAAAGGGGATTCCCTAAACGGGATTGTGTTTCAGCGAGCTCTGTGTTCCCCTTACCCAAAATGGGTGGTATCAAGCTGCTTACAGTTCAAATCTCTCAACAAGCGGAAAGAAGAATAATTATAATTCTGAGGAAGGAAACCAAGTAAGTTTTAAATAAAGTAATTCAGGCTAGAGAGAGCTCCTAAAGTCAAAATGAAAGAAATAAAAGGACTTATGGCACAAACAGATGATAATAAATTGTGTAACACAACAAAGCAATACCTACTCCTTATAAACGTCATACATTTTAGGAAAGCATGATAACCCCCATTGTGATTCAATTTCACGTATCTTGAAATATTACAGGAAGCAAGCAAAAATAATTAAGTTTACTAAACTGTATTTCAAGATATGGCTTCTACGGTTAAACGAAATGCAAACTGAAGCAAAGAGTCTAATACAGCTGCCGGTGTCAAACTGCGAATGCAATCTCTTCTCTTGTTTGTCACTGCCATTGTTTCATTAGGAAAAGAAATTGTAAACTAGAACAACAGAAATATTTCAACGGTCTAGAAAGCAACAGCAGATTTTGTTCATGCTGGTGATACAGCAGTTCTAAATGACAGGTCAAACATGCAAGGAACACCACGAGATTGCTCCACATCCCAAATAAATCAGGTTAAATATTTTGAAAAATAAATCTAGCAAGAACTCCAGGTTCCAAATCAGGTTTTGTATCAGAAGGCAAAGAAATACAGGGTTTGTAAATTCATATACTTGACAGACACAAGCAAGTAAATGGATATAACCATAAGGAAACAAGGCCATGATCAAGTAATGCGACAGCTGCATTCACTGACTTCAGTTACTCGCTCAAATGTTATTTCTCCCTTAACATACAGATATAGAAACAGGAAACCCACTCGACGCAGTTATTTTTGCATTCTGAACACTAATGCTTTCAGAAAATAATAGGTATTAGATTAATTTAGTTCCTAAATACTAAGGTTCAGAATTCAACAATTCTTTTTAATAGCACTCAATATAAAACAGAAATTCAGAATACATGAAAAACAAAGCTGGAGCACAGAACATAGCTGGCATACCACTGGCAATTTGAGAAGCATGTCAAAGGGCTTACACATTCTTAAAATCAAGAATATTGACCAACTTGTAGAACAAGATAGCTGATCTGCTCAAAGAATAAGAATTAAGGATTGCATAATTAAAATCAGCTATAATATCATAGGGTAGAGATGTATTACATGCATTAGCACATAAAAAATTAAAAAGTGGGAATTCTGGAGATGAAGGAGCTCTTCTGTTTCAATACCAGAGTTGTAATGCCAACTAAAATTAGATTTAGACATATAGATCATGAATTTATGAGAGGAATAGATGGTTGTTAAAGGTAATAATTGGACAGTTAATGTCCTTCGGAAAATGTTGGTGGAATGGAAAAAAATCTAGCAGAGTACTTAATAAATAAGGTCTTGAAAATTGAGAAGATAGATAGGGAACAAGTCTTGATAAGTCTAAAAGTTATCATTATTTTGTCAAATGTAATTAAAATACAATACACTATACAGTCCTTCAAAAGCAAGTAAAGCTATGTTACAGGTGGTGGGACAGGAGATACAATTCAGTGCTGACAAATGCCACAGCAACTTGAAATTCTTCTATTAACTGTTGATAATAAACTATCTAAATGAACTCCAAGAAGAAAAGGTTGTGCAGGGCTGTATTTTTTTAAACAGACCAATGAAAATAACTGGAATACAGTAGATATACCAGGATAACTTTTAAAATACATAACAATGGAAGAAAAATGCAGCATATCTGCTAAGCTCTGACATCAAGCTGCATCCTTATTATCAAAGTGAAAGACAACCATGGGCTGACTTGAAACATACCCTGCACCACCACATGTGAATATCCATTGTGTGGAAGGTGTTACATGTTACCCTACATCCATCCTTTCTCATTCGTCCTTAGCAGTGTGAAAGAAGCAAAAAGATTTGAAATATCTACTTAACATGACAGTTCTCTGTAAACTTAGATTAGCATTTAGAATGTGAGCCCCAGAGCATCCTCAGCGGCAACCTGAACTGCTCCATGCTCTCTGGGAGCAGAGTGAACCCGCAGCCACAGTGTGCACACCTAACTATGGCGGTTGGGAACGTGTAATGCCACCACCAGGTGACAAACACAGAATTTGGCTTGGTGAAGTGATACATATTGGACTAATAAAGAAAAGAAACTTTCCCAAAGGCTCAGGTAGCCACAAGGTGGCTTGTGATTGACTCCCGGACACAGTGGGAAGCCACAGATACAATCATTTGGGTTCAGACCTGACAACCAGTCACATTGCTATCACTTAGAAGGACGGGAGTTCTTTCAGCAGTCATGGCCCAAAATTTCTGTTGTGGGATCACCCACACTGCTGCAATAGATGCAGCAACATCTTTCTCTGCTGGCTACACCAAGAATCCTGCAGAAACGCAAACACCAGGTTACAATAACAGTTAGATCTGTTGACCAAGCCCGGTGTATTTCGTAAGCGTGCAGAGCTGTTTAAAAAGGACTGCATACACATGTGCAGTGCAGAGATCAGATTCCCAGCTGGGTGGGACGGAACTGCCGGCCTCCAGGTGGCTTAGGGACGTACCTGGGCAGCTGTGGCCGCGCAGCACCCACGGCTCCTGCTGCCTCCCCAGCGCGGGCAGCGTGGTGCAGAACCAGGGCTCTGAGCTCTGCAGTTCAGTGTCCCTGCGGTGCACCCCTAAAGACCCCTAACTTGGCAAAGGGACTAGTCCTGTGCCCATTTATCTGCACAGTTTATGGCTGGATTTAAATTGCATAAACTAAGTTAGACCTTCCTGTTCAATCCAACTACTTTGCATTACATATTATTCTTTTCGTTTGTGAATCAAGCCAGTTATTTGTGTATGTTGCTAAAATGAACTGCAGCATCAAAAGAGCAAAATAAACACAAAAGCATTGCTTAGGCACAGCCTGAGTACTCATATTACTGTCATAAATGATATACAATAATACACTGTCTTCAATCTTCTAACACTTTGTAACTCTCTGGTGAAAGAGGCAAAACCCTTCTGCTCTCATTTTTGGGTAATTCACAAAATTCATGCTAGCCAGTCCAGACACAAGTACAGCACATTTGTTCTTCAGATATTATTAGTTTACACATCTGATTTTCTAACTCCAAGCAATTAAAAACCTAGTGCAACTACAAACAAAGCTGCTGGTCAAGGAGACATTGCAGATTAAAACCTGAATGAGGCTTCTCTAGATCATTAATTAAAGCACTACAGTACTATAGGTGTTGTTTATTCACATTTGATAAGACTACATCAGACAAGAACACTGTCTGCCTCAGTTTTTATAGGGGATGCGGGGAAGAAAAAAAATCTCGCGATGCATAGAAGCTCAAAATAGCTCATTAATTTATCTGTGGTCCCTGAATTCCCTACCTGGCACTGTCACTGTCGGGCTTGCACAGGCACACTGCTGGGCTGCTTCCATCCCCCAGTAACGAAACAGAAGTGGGAAATGCTGTCACTGACAAGGACACTGCTGGAGGAAACACATCAAATGTGTCCTCTTGCTTTGACATTTCACAAAATTACAGCTTCCAGAGCTGAACAAGGCAGGTGAATATTATATCTCTGTTTGTTATTATATATGTAGATATGTATATTGCTGCTATTGCCAGCTAACTCAATACACAGTTTAAATGCACGTTGCACTTCCTCAGGACCTTTCTCCTATTTCGCTATCAAATTTCTACACAGAGGTTTTCTCTCCTAAACATTTCCACTGATCCTGTCTCCTACCAAGCCAGTGATTGTTATCTACAAATCAGTCAGCATTTATCCCTGGACATACATGAACACAAACAATCTTTTCCTTCCAGACCACATTCTCCCGTCTGGGCCAGCGTATTTCCCCCGAGAAGGCATCGTGTGTGCCCCCGCCATGGGTTTGTAAGAAACAGTGAACCCTCAGTGCATGAAATGTACCCCAAGCACAACAGCCGGGTCTGTGGCACCCAAGGCTGCGCAGTGGGTCACAGGCACTTGTCTTTAGACACGGAAAAAGGAGCTGGCAGGTGTCCCAGTGATCTCGCTTCTACATCCCTGCTCACCTCTGATTATTTTATTACGTTCCCATTATCAGCCTTCATACCCAAATTGATCTATTGAGTATTGCAGAACCCTTTTTCCATGCCTCCTCTCTGCTAGGCTATTCTGATTGTTCTCATTATTCCCTCTTTCCAACAGAGGAATTACTCATTACTCAGTATGTAAATCTGATTCATTTCAACCCTTTGCTTATAGCTCCACATTTGTCACTGCACACAGATTATGCCAGTATTTCTTACCTACTAAACTATTTCACATCACAGCATTTAACTGAACAGATTTAAGGAAGGAATTGAACGCAAACTGTTAAAATCATTATTAGAAAGTAAAGCAATCCACAGGAAGCATAACAGCTTCCTAAGGCCTCTGGAAATGCGAACATTTCTTGTTTAGTTCTCATGTATACCTCAAAGTTTTCAAGTTAGTCATTTTAGAAAATTAAAACAAAAATATATTGTTTACAAAGACAACCATACCTGTAAAGCAGCCTATGCTCTATAGCACTCCAGACTTAGCTCCCTGCTAAGAATAAGAAATAATGTCTTTAAACCGTCATTTCCTTCCATTCTGTGACTCCATTTCAGTTGCCACAGTATTCTTCTATGTAAATCGGATTTATTTATTCATAGGCGCTGGCATACCATTACTTTTGTCAACACTGGTCTCGCACATACTGTTGTCTCTGCGTTCTTATAAACGAACTGGAAAAGCAATTAAGATTCCCCGGCATTTCGGAGCGGAGAGGAAGCAGCCACTGCACTGTGGCTAACACAATCTCCGTAGGCGTACGCTAGTGCAAAATGACTGCATCTCTGTGTAGAGGGAGATAAGAGAAGTGACATAGATTAAAACAAATTGTTGATCCATACCAGAGAGGAGCTAGGCAAAGAATAGCAGTAAAAGCATAAATGTCAATTTGGGATGATAAAGGATACAATCTAAATGTAATATGAGAGGCCTCCAGACAAAAGGAAGAAATAGAAATTACACATTACTGAAGGACCAGATGCAATAAACAAACAAATGTGTAAACACACACATGAATATACATATGGAAAAATGCAGATCACAGGGTTGATTGCTCAAGAAACTAGATTTCAAATTAAAATACTGAACAATTCCAAAAATGTTTGGTTTCGAGAATTGAAGGAAAAATATTATTAATACTCTTGGTAATTCTGTTTCAATTTTAAATAACCCACAAGTATCTCAATATGCCTTTTCCTACATCCTGCATTTGCATGTTGATGGCACAACTGCCCACAAGACACTGAAACCAATGCCAGGAGATTCTTCCTCACAAGAAGCTGGCTTTTCATCTGCTGAAAAGAGCTGTCAAAAGGTTTCTCTAATTGCTTTCAGAATTTCTCCTCTTCCCCTTAACATTTTCTAGTACTCTACAGCAGTTTGCCAGATGAATCAAGGTTTCAAAATTCATGTAAATAACCTTATGCCTATTCTAATCTTGGCAAAAAAAATCAAATAGTTTCATCAAACTGTGACCTAACAACTGGTCACACAGATGTGTTAAAAGACATATGCAAAATTCACTTATCACAGTCCTCCTCGGTAGTAATATTGCTGCATTCTTCCTGATACCATCGGATGATCCAAAGCTCTATCTTGTTATGAGAACATCAGGCATCTAAGGTGGTTAAATTTAACCTCTTCCAAAAAAGTTCATAAATATAAATAAAACTATCAAAAGCAACACATCAGTAATCAGTTTCTAAAGCACAGTAATGCAACAAAAACTTCCACAGAACCAAACTGGGAAATATCTCCTTTATGAATGTGACCTATACATAGTGTTGTCTCCAGACACACACCAATCTGTCAAGATCAATTTTTTGATGTGAACAAAAATCAACCCAAAACAAAATAAACCAAAAAATGTGCACATACAGACACACAGAGCTACACACAAACACATTCAGTCGGTGTAATTATACATGATAGCTAGAACAGAATTGTGCATTTAAATAATCAAATATTCCAGGTGCCTGAGGGCAGCACCAGACCACAGACCGCAGTGGGCACTGCACCATTCCCTGGCCATTCAACTTGTTTTTTGGGTTAACATTTCAAACTCTTACCTTCAAATATGCAGACACGAGAGGAGGCGAGAAAGAATCAAAACTTAGGCAAACGTTTTATTTGTCAAAGTCTGAGATGCAATTTCTATTTGAAATACAGTTGCCAAATATTCTGTGAAAAATTCTAGATTCATGTACTGTGGCATTACTGCTGTTGCAGCGGAGTCCTTCAAAAGGCTGTGGAAAACTAGTGGAAGTTACTGCTTCAAAACTCTGCTATAAGGTAACTGTAATGCTTAACATCTAACGTCTTGCAAGCTAAAGTCACCTTTGGTTATAAAGAATTAGCTGTGTTAATCTCATATTGTGAACGACTTAATATTGTTCTTCCAAGAGTTCTTTTTAGAAATATGAGCTTCTGCTAAATCTGTCTTCTAAGATCCTAGGAAAGAGGGACTGAAAACTATTGAGAAGGAAGGAAAAAACCTAAAATAACAACAACAAACAAACCCATGCATAGAAACTGACAAAGAAACACTAGAAGGTGAGAGAGGAGAACGAAAATTAGGACTGGATGGACAAGCAGACTGCACTAAATGAAGAGGACAGCTGGGAAAAGCCCAGCAGGAGAAGGTGGGGAGGAGAGCCCTGCTCACGGGGACACGGCTGGGCTGAGCGGGCCAGAGCAGTGCGTTACAACATCAACGACCGGGCAAATTCAGGTTGCACAGAAAACCCTACCGTGGACAACCTGTAAGGTTCTACATTCCTGATCTTGCATCTTTCACTTTAAGTTCTTTTTAAGTTCTGTGTGGTTTATTTTCTTTAGCTATTTTGTTGTAAAACAAAAAATTACCAGCAGTGAACAGAGCACTACAGCTTCAGCTGGTGAACAGGAGCTGCAGCTGCTACCAAACACAGCTATTCATTTAGTTGAGGGTTATCTTTATTATTTCTCATCACAATAACATTAAATAAGCTATGCACATACGCTGATGGAAAACAGACTTCAGCATTTCTGTCAGCAGTGCTGTATTTGCTATAAGTTCAAATTTTTATTTGAAGTTTCCTGAGCTTCTTTGTTAGCTAGTGAGTTGATCTCAATTTTATCTTGACACCAAAGCAGAGCAGATTAACTCGGAAATGACGCCCAAAGCTTGAAGTGCTGCTGGGTCATTTGTCCTTATTGAATGAAGGCAGATTTCTGCATTATATTACACACTGCTACTGGTGTCACAATTTCAAATATTGTTCTTTTCATCACTCTTTGTCAATTATCCTACATTCAGAGGACTTTTAAACTAAATAAATATTCCTGCATGGTGAAGGTCTGAATTAGGAGAAAAGTCCTAAAACACCAGCTTATAAATGCAATTCTGACTTCAGTAAATTCACTCTTCTCAGACAGCTACATTTACAGAATAAATTATCATCTCTAATATCATTACCTGAATATAGCAAACCTGTACTGCAAAGTGTCTTGGCACTGAATGATGATAGGCATCAGAGGCTTAATGTTTAATTACTGAACAGAGTTTTCTGGAGAGTTAAGTGCTAATATAATTCACTTGCTGCTGTTGGCTACGTGGCAGAATATTGTGATTGTTCCGATCTGTCAAGGAGAAGTGATTCATAAACTTTGCTGTGTGCTACGCACATGCACCGCTGGTGGGGATAAAGAATGGACAGCTATTTACAGCAGTAACTCCCAGCAGGAAATGTCTGACTTTAAACATACATGAAAAATAAATACAAAGTCTTAACGAGAAGAGGAACATGCATTTCTATACCTTGTGTAGTACAGAACACAATTTAGCTACTGATATTTCCCTTATATTTGTATGTTTTAGAGGCTAAAAGTAGTGTCTGAACCACAAGCGTTACTATGACTAAACTAATGCTCGTATTAATTAATGACTGCTCAAAAAAGCAAGCAAAGCAAGCTGGGATTGGCATCTTAATTTAATACCCTCTCAATGTAAACTATGCAGCAAAGGGACAAGAGAATGGGGAGTTCAAAGCAGATTCAGATATCCAATTTTGGTTTGCTGCAAGTCATAGGGATACATAGTTAGCTCATCAAGGAACTGAACACAAGAACACCCCTGCAAATGCTCACCAGTACTGATCATCTCAGTGACCCCCTGGTAAAGATTTTGGGGGAAGAGCAGGTGTAGGTGACTGACTCACAGATCTAATGTGATTTTTTCCCCCTCCAGCCTGTTCTTTTGTTCCAAACCATTGAGCAAGCTGAAATAGATTGAGTTACAAATTCACAACTGCCCAATATATCAAGAACAAAATACACATCTGAGCATTTTTGCCACTTTGTCCAAAAATGCCACCACAAGAGAATGCAAGACGGTGCAGCCGTGCTGCGCGCATTTCTGCAGGCACCGCATCCATCAGGGCCGCGGCTCCCCACCAAAGCAATATCTTTGCAAATACAAGCTCTTAGCACCACAATTGATAATGTTCACGTGCACAGAAAATTTCAAAAGGCAAGAATGTGCAAGTCTCATTTCTAGGCACGCCGAACAGTGGAAAGAACCAATGTTTGTCATGGTGGTAACGAGAGGTCTGATTTCTATGCTATATACAAACTGTTTTTTCAAATGTACACTTTTCAGTATTTACATGCTGCTTTCTTTGTTAGCTAGTCAGTTGATCTCAATTTTATCTTGACACCAAAGCAGAGCAGATGAACTTGGGAATGATGCCCAAAGCCTGAAGTGCTGAATACATGTTTGAGAGCAAAGGAAGATTATTTTTCTTATAGGAGACTAAACGGAGATTAATTCCTGAAAAATCTAAAGCTTGATTTTGGATACTGAATATATATTTAAATCTGCCTGTCAGAGTTTTGTTCTCCACTCTCATTTGTTCCAATCTAGTTAATGAAAGAAAGTTTTATATCATAAATAACAGGGGAATTAAGCCAAAGAGTTAACAGTAAGCATCACATAATGATTCAACGTGATTCTTGCAAAACACATAGCTTAAAGTTGTTTGCTAAAGAACAGATATGTTTGATCTGATCTTTAAAAATGATGCAGAACCTTGAGTTGTTTGGGAAAGGTGATCACTCGTATTTTGTACCTGCTGGCTCAAGGGCCTGGGACTCTGCCACGGCTGCAATAAGAAAAAAGCAAAGTGCTTACTACAGTTCGAGTGACCAGAATAAGGAAGAGTAAGAGGCGGTGGAAAGAAAGAGAAAGCAAAAACAGTGCAGAAGGGCAAAACATTGAAGAGAAGGAATAAAGCACGAAGTCCTTCATCAGAGAGAGGACTAGCTCCAGGCACAGCACGTTTCTGACACATGGTCCAGAGAGCTCAGCAATACATCAGTTTAGACTTACACATGAGAATACAAAGGAGCAGCACCCCCCAGCACAGTGGGATGTATACCAAAGGAGACATTGACAGTGGACCCAAAGCAGAGGTAATTACAAGCCCATCTTTGCACAAGTATCTGTACAAGCGCAGCCTTCCAGCTTGTTTTGACAAAGTCCAGACTGCTGCCCAAAGAGGCAGGTTGGTCCCAGCCCTCCCACTCTGGCCTCTTTTCCCTTCTGCTGACAGGTGTTACCAGCAGGCTTTGAGTCAAACCAGCCTGAAAATCCAACTGATTTTGCCCTGCAGACTGGCCTAGCTGTCAGGCTGCTCTGATAATCCAGCTAATCAGACAACTTCTAGAGCTGGCACAAGGGAAGGCAGAGCAGCAGCAATATGAAGCCAGTGGTGGGGAAAGCAGGGCTGAGGCTTCCCCAAGCAGCACGGTCTGTGGCTGGTGGCGGCCAAGGATGAAAATGCGCCCCAAGGTCCGGATCACCATCGGGATTCCCTAGCCAGCAGCTGATTAACTTTGGATTGCTACCAAACTCCACCCTCTCCCGCACCACGCTTCATGCTTGTGCAACTGGGTGGAAAACTGGTGCCAGGAGCGATCAGCTTGTGAACTAAGCACTGATTGGTTTTCCCTGGGAGGGGAGATTAATTTTCCTATCATCAACATGAGTCGTCCCTTTTTTGGGAGTACTGGTGATGATACAAGCAGGGGATGGTGACAGGGACGCACCAAGCCTGGCAGCAGAGATGCAGCTCCCTGAGCTGCTGCCAGACCCCAGCCCGACCCCTGCCAAAGCCAGAGGAAATGGTGTCAGGAGCTCCAAAGCCACACGGAGGGCTGTGGAAAAATACAGAGCATGAGATACTATGTATAACCAATTGCATGTACTGTTATTTCACATGCTCTGTTAAGTACTACTTACAGAAGAGGGCTTTTAAGTAAATCATTAAGAAAAAAGTTTTCTGCAGCCCTCCACAAAAAATTCCAAGACATCTTAATCATAGCTTTAGGGAGGGGAAAGAAGAAAAAAAAAATTCCTATTAAGATTACTGTAAATGCATTTAACACATTTTGAAGGCTAAACACTTCACCAGTGGTCTTATGACTGAAGTACCTTTATTCATACACTCCACTGACTTAAGGCATTTATAGAAGTAGACAAAAAATTTCTGGCACAATGGTGTATTCAGATGCCTGTGTGAACACGCTCGGGGTGTTCTATACTTTTACTAATTCCTGAGTAGCTTAGTTTGCTAAAAAGGGTAACATGTTAATTCAAAATTAATATTAGAGATTATTTCACTGTGTAGATGAGTCCCTATTTTATAACAGAATATTGATAATTAAAATTTATGGCATCTGCAAAGTATCTATTTTAGTATTAAAAGAGTTGGATAATAATGCGTGTTTCTACGAGATACTAAAGTAAGATGGAAGTAACCTTTATATATGAACTCTTCACAGCTGGCTATGGCACTCTCTTTAAGTCACTATAAAGACTCTCTCAACTTTACCAAACATGATATTTGGCCAATATTGTACTGCACTTTAACAGGAGACACGAGCAGGTTGCACTTACAGATACACACCGTGAAGCTGTACGTCACTTTTATGAAAACAAGGTACTTCAGAAACATTAACGCGTTTTAAGAAAAAGGTATCAATCTTCTGTAGAAGGGCCGTCAGTCATACAGCTTGGATCCTGCTATACGGGCACAGAAACATTTCGAGTATACAAGCGGTGCGATATATTGTTCCTCTTCAAAGAATACATTCTAATTATCTGGGTGAATTTTCATGCTCTATGTGAATGCACATAGTTGTTCTGTAAAGAAAATAGATAATTAATATACTATAGATTTCTTCAGAACTTGTAGTCGTGCCTTGTAATTAATGCTTTGTTTGAAGTGTGTCTTAATAGCATTTTTGTACAGCTTTTTGCAGAAATTTCTTACAACACAATACAACTTGAGCAGCGCAGCATGACTGACCATTTAAATGAAAAAAAAAATAATAATATTAAAAAAGAGAAAAAAACCTAAGCCAGCCCCCCCAGTCTTACAAACTGCTGTCTCCCAGGAAATTGTGACAGATTCTGTGGGAAACCTGGGACTTGTGCACATTAGAAATTCTCTCCTGCAGGGTTAGCAGGTGTGGGCTATGTCAAATAAATTTATTGCAGCCTGTGCTAATAATGAAAATTATAGAAAACCTAGATGAAAGTGCTCTGCATCCAGCTAATTTGAAGCTACCTTACGAGACAATAACAAGCTCCTAACAGTTTTTCCCTTTTTTAAAATACGCTAATTATGCTTAATGTTCCCTGTCGCATTAGCTTTCATGGTAATTATATTTCAAAACTTTTGCAATTAGGGTACAGTTAATATTGTGGAATATTGCAATTATTTTTCATTGTGACACCTCTATTGAAAACTGGTGGCATAATGATCACATTGTTCAACTAAATCAGAACTGTAGAAATATGGCAAATGAACCAATTATACATTATTATTTCTAATTACAGATAATGCCCTTTTCCTTGCTTTTGTCCAGAAGAATTTCTCAAATACAGAGACTCTTCCTAATTTTTTTTAAAAAAACAACAACCAATCGATTTCTCCGCCTTCAATTTCTTTATACACCTATTAATATATATGTATAGTACGTATATGTACGTCTTTATAACATGTGAACATGGACGTGTGTATGGGTACATCAACTCATACAGAGATAATTTACAATTGATACAGGTCCACTCAATGACAGCTATGAATGTAAACACCACCGGGCGGTACTTACTCTGTGTAAGGATTTTACTCACTGACTGATCCTCGGAGGTTCCTCCATGTGCATTACAAACACACTCTACACCTTTCCTGTTGCCCCAAGCAACATTTCCTTATTTCTGCTCAACATTGCTCCCCAATGACTCAAGGTCTTGGGCTCTCTTACCTGAAGCCTCTACCTCTCCTTCCATCACTAAACCTGAGCATCAGCCCCCCAGACTCACAGCCCTGATTCTATGTTTATCGATGCTGAATAAGCTCAAGCACTTGATAAATGACAACAGCAGAAATTCCTAAGAACTAATATATATAATTGTTGAAAATTCATGTATATTCTTGGATTTGGAAGAGGCTGTTGGTAATTAAGCCGTTCTACAATCTGGTAAGACTGTCACGCAAAATTACACTCTGAGAAACACAGTGAAGGTGTTGGAAAGGAACTGCTAAACCAAACCAGCCAGACAGGTAATAGGAGACATTAGAAGCATTTTCAATACTTAAGCAATTCTAAGAGTAATTATCATTTACCAACATTCACATTCTTCATATGGAATTTTAATCAAAGCTGGTTTAATTAAGTTTTCATTTAAATTACAGTAAACCAGTGATAAATACATCAACGATCAAATCACTGACTTCAAGCAGAGAAGACCTTTACCAAAAACACTGGAGTGCCAAACCCCACCATCTGTACACGTCCCAGCTACCAGCCTCATGTATTTCAAGGTTATATTACCATGTGTAAGACATAATTTCTAGCCAACATCAGACAATAAACCATGTATAAGATGCAATGCCATCTCTGGCCTGAAAAAATCTGGAAACAAGTTTACGTGACTCCTTGTTCACCTCAATAAAGAACAAAGTAAGATTAAAGCGGAAGTCCGCCAAAGATTATTTCAGGCAGAAAACTGAAAATCCCAGCATAGTCAATATTGTAGAGTAAGGTTTCCTATGAGAAAAGCCCCTTTTTCTACCCTGGACAATGAACACATTTTCAAAATGAAATATCAGCTATCTCCTCTGACCCTCTGAAACTCTAAAAGCTGAGTGATTAAACAACAGCTGGAGGTCCTGAGAAATCTGGCACAGAATATCATTTTTAAGAATGCCTCAAAGTCCTGCCATCACTATCACCCACCTTTCCATCGTTTCTTGGCTTGTATTAATTGATGTCAGTTTAAAAAGTTTTTGTGACTCTATTTTTCTAGCAATTTTTGTTTCCACTACTTAGACATACAGTCTCCACCATCTGCTGAGCACCGATAAAATACAGAAGTAAATGGAACAGTAGAGAGTTTCTCCCACTCCATGGAGCGCCACTGAAGCACACGTGTGTATGGGCAGGAGACGGGCTCCAGGGGTTATGTGCATGTATGTATGCATGTTCCGTAACAAAATCGCCTAGAAACTATATAGGTCTGCAGGCTGCCTACGGGCAATAACCAAACACATTTAGCAATATAAGTATCTAGTAAATAATAACTGCTGAAATGTTACTAATAGCAAAATATTATAATAGCCTCGAAATGTTTAACAATGAGGTTATGAATAGTGGTTAGTGATTTAAAAACAGACACTGAATTATTTTCCCCATGAAAAAGCAAAAATATTCAAAATAAGTAGCTTTATTTCTCTTGAACTAATGGCCACATATAAGAACAGTGCCATAAAGTCCATCGTATTTGAGAATAAAGTCATCTTCAAAGACTCCTCAAACATATCCTTCACAGGCAAATTCAACAAGAGTATTTTAACATCATAGTCATTCTGCTGGATACCTAATTTTTTTTTGTTTCCTATGAAATAATTCGGTCAAATTATTTTAAAATGTTCTGTTAAATTACAGATAAAACTTTTAAGAAAACAATCCCCATAAAGAGTAAAGGGCTGTAAGATTTCGAAGATTTATGAAATAAAGACAACAGTTACGTGCACCTACTTAATTGTTAGCTCATCCCTTGTAAATGTATCAGGTCTATTGGATCAATTTTCTGGAGCAGCAAAGCATGTAAGCATAGGTGTTAATTATCCTGTTCTTCATCATGATCTTTATTTCCATTGGACAATAATGTTTACTTTACTGACAGCTGTCAGAATATTCCATTAAGGTCTCCAGAGGAAACAAAATGTACACATGTGACATGCTGGGTAATGTAATTTTTGAGCACAGTGATGATCATCCAAATTACGTGAGTAAACTCCACTTACGTCTTCCATTACTTTTGTGGAAGAAACTAGAATATTCCAAGTTCAATTTGAAATCCACCACTATTTTAATTTGCTTCATTACATTTTTTTTTAATCAGCCGTGCTGAGTTTATAAGTTGATAGGCAATTTTACTTCCTGAAGTCTTTGCCATGCAGTTCTAATTCTATGCAAATTCCTGATGAATTGATTAGCTCAATAACGCCTATGTGAGGCATAACAATTCTCTATAATGACAGAGCAGAGCTGTATGTCGCTCTGAGCCACTGATATTTAAGTGCTCCCAAAGTAAGCACCGATTGCTTTTCTGGAGCTCTTCCAGTCCTCAAAAAAGCAACCTAAATTTATTATCATTAAAACCAACAGCATTATATTCCTTTTGCTTGTCTCATCTTTGCGAAGATTCAGCTTTTTCTTTTTTTCCTGGTGATTTAATTTTCTTCAATATCAAATCTCAAATGTCTCATGAAAAGCATTCAACAGAGATAAATGCAAGTGCAGGAATTTGAAGTTTGGTTCTGAATTAAAAAACTTCTTTGCATTACTGCCTCTACATCTTAACAAACAAAATTTGCAGCCAACAAATCAGTACTATTTTACACCTGATTATCTATTGCTTTTTAACTCCTGAAAGTAACCTTTTGACACTCCCAGCTAAAGAACCATGGCATACAAATTTCTGCAAAAATCCTAAGGTTTACACCAAGGCGGCATAAAAACTATCCATATTCTGACATGAAGCACTTGTGAAGTATAAGCAGGTTTAATATCCTTACTTCAAATTGCTTAGCAATGAAAATTCAATAATGGTGCACATTATTTTGTTGGGTTACATTTTGCAGTTGTGAAACCACCATCACCACATGAAAAAATGCCAAAAGTCGCACAAGGCATTGAGTTAGTGGCTCAAAAAAGATTTAAGAATAAAGAAAAGCAGGAAAACAGTTTCATTACCTGAATTCTGATGAATAGGGTACAAACAAGGAATCATTAGAGAGCCTCTAACCAGCACCTAATAACAGACTAATAAAAAGCAGCTGGGAGAGCAGTAAGAAATTCGTTATCTTTAATTGTATGAAGCCTGATAGAGCAAGCAGATTTGTGCCACGGGTTGTCCTGTGCTTGAGTAATTTGCTCTATGTCAGCTCTGAATATTCTCCATTGCTCTGAATTTTACTCATGGGAATATTAAGCAACGTTCACATACTATAATACTATTAAATTAACCATGTCCTATATCTTTGACAGATTTCAAAATGCAACTTGTAGGTGGAGAAAGCGTCAAATCTTATGATAATATTTAAGTACTTTCGTACAGAACTTGGCAATTTCTGTAAGGAACACAGCGGCCGCTCAGCGAGTCCAGATTCCTGTTCTCATGGTTGGGTTGCTCTGGGAAGAACCGACCACTTCCCATCTGTGACATTCACTCGGTGTTTGTTTTGCAGTGAGAAAATAAAGACTTTTACCTGAAAAAAAGGAACAGAAGTCTAACAAGTAGCTCAGATTGATGACTAATTAGGGTAGATTCAGAGAGTTTTGGTCTTGGGAAACACATGGAGGGGTTAGAAAAACTAAAGAGAGGCAAGCTCTCTTTCTTTTCTGTTCCATTTATTTACTTATTTATTTTTCTGTTCTTTGATAACACTACGCTTAAACCAAAATCTGAAATGATATAATTTCACTGCAGTTTTCTCAAACCTTTTAGGTGCTTTCTAATAAAACCACCTGAGAGTATTTTCTGGGAACCAGAAATAATTAAACTGCAGAATTTTTACACAGACTGAAACCTATTGGTGACATTCTGTTGATCCTTTTAATAGATGTCAGCATTCATTCCTTAGAAGAACCACCTGTGATGCACTTTTTTGTTAATCAAATGAACTTGCCAGATTGGCTATTATAAAAGCTGTTCAAAATTAAGAATCTGAGAAAATGTATTTAATGTACATATTTAACCATGTAGCTAAAAAACAACCAACCAATCCATCCCAACCAAAACCAAACGCCACATGAACACATCCTCCCCTCCCTCCTCCAAACCAACCCCAACCATCCAGAACAAGCAAACATCAAAGCATGTATCCAGAATCTGAATTTGGGCCTTCAGACCCCTTCTGAATTTGGAAATTTGAATGGAGTCTGCCTGTCCTGTAAAGAAAATACTGCTCTATAAACCAACCTGTACTATCCTATGAAGAAACCATTGAATGCAAAGGCTGTTGACCCAGCAGAATCCACCAGTACTCATTTCCTCAAAGCAATTTAAAGGTTAAATATTAAAAAGTTGCTAAAATCCGAAGTGAACTTGTCTGAGCAGTTTAACTTCCCATTGCCCAGAACTGGCAGCTGCGCAGTTGAGGTTCTGGGTCTCAATGAGCAATCGCTGTCGCTCCCCAGAAAAAAACTGCCATGATAAAGAGCTGTGAAACAGTACCAGTTGCTTTGTGACAGCAGGATATTAATGGAACTTGTTCCAAAAAAAAAAAGAAAATGAAACGAGATTCTCTAATGCATTTTTATTTCTGGCACGATCTCAGAGGAGCTGAAGAATGTGGAGACCTTCCAGCTGCCAACAACAAAATAGAAAACAAAGGAAAAACACTGCTAAGAACTGGTGTGTGGTTGGAAATATAAGTGAAGAAACAAGTTTTGTGGCCATATATATACTTCTGGATGACGCCTTCTAGTGATTTGTGTTACATAACTTTTCCCTGTAAATGATTTGGAAGGAACGGCTGTGCTACCTGTGCAGAGGGATTGGGTTCTACTTGTTGACAGTGCACTTTATAAAGTTTTATTTCTAGCCAGTCTCTTGAGTCTTCTCCTCAGATTACTTTTAGAACTACAGTCCCTCACCAGCCTTTCTGCATTTCCACAACCACCAGTTCTCAGTTTGTCCATACAAATTGGACTCCATAATCTCATCATGCTTTCAAGTCAGTATTGGAACTCAGAGTCTCAGAAATTCCTCCTTTTCTTCAGTCACTCTGGTTTTCTCTGCATCCTCTTCCCCAGCTGCACAGAGCACTCACAAATATAATTGACTGGCCTTACTATGTCTACTAAGTTCATGGATTTTAGAATAAATAGCTCTTCTTCAACTGGTTTCTGCCAAGTACCTGCTTCACACCCTAAGGAGATAAACTATCCATGAATATCTAATTAAATTTTGCTGCATTTTTAGCTGAAAAAGATTGGGGAGGAAGGAAGAAGAGATCTGGAAAATACAGAAACATCTAATTAAAACAATAATTATTTCTTTTTTTTAAAATGCTAAACCATTCCATTTGGAAGACTTTTAAGCAAATGTTTTCGCCTTTCATTTTGAGGATTCACACCTGTTGTGGTTACCCCCAAAACCCCCTTCCATTAAAAGCATGTTAAACAAACAGGTTGAAACTTAAAATGGAAAAACAAACAAACCAACCAAACAAAAAACACCAAACAAAACACCAAAACAACAGAAAACCACAACCCACCTTTTGCTTTAGATTGAAGTAATTCATGTTGCTCTTCCCACCCAAAACTCAAATTGAAGATGCCCATGTTTCTTCTTTCATTCCCCATAAGCCTGACCAGCTGCCTTTGTGGTTTGTTTTGCCACCACCTTACTGCCTTTTGCTTTTTGAGCGAGTTTTCAGCTACGCTGGCAATGAAGGTGCCAGGAGCTGGTTCAACTGGCATCACAGGGGGACTGCGGATCAATGCGAGTTCCCAAACCACACCAGTCCCCACCCTCACTCTCAGTACTTGACAGAACAACTCGACGCCGCTGTTTACCACCTGAGCTCTAACTCCCCAAGCTCCCTCCTCTTGACTTCATAAATTATGTTTTCAGAAAGCTGGAGCTCACACACAAAGATTTAATACCTCTTCATGTCTGTTAGTCCCTATTAATTGACAGATTTGTGTCAGGTGAAACAATTATCCACCTGTTTGTGGAAACAACCATTAACAAACATGCTCAGACACTGTGTTTCACCAGGCAGAATATTCCACACTTCACTACAGTGTATTAACTGAGGAGTTAGCCTGGTGTTTGCTGTGCAAAATTCCCACTAATTCCAGTAGAAAAATTAATTTGGGAAACTCAAAATAATTACCTATACATTACAGATTTAATTAATCCAGTGTGCAACACTAAAGTCCAGATTTCGGAGTTCTCCCCAAATCATGTGAATTACCAGTTGGGACTTCCCATTTTATGACTTAGTAACAACTGTGCCTCAAGTTTGGAGATTCAAGACCGAGAAGGATGTTTCTAAATGACAATTTCAAGCATCTTTTTCTTAGGGAGTACTGAGGCAACACTGAACCTTTCCGCTGTTACGAATGGAGGTTTTGGTGCACGGCAGTTCACAGCAAGCCAGTCCCTCTGGCAGATCTGGAAACATCCAGCAGCAGAGTAAGAGTCCCCAGCCTTTAGGGGTTTGGTATATACAGGCTTCTATACCCACACATGCCTACTTATCATTTATAAAAGGTCATTTTCATTTTCTACAGTCTTCTACTTATCTCTCCTAAATTAACAGAGCATCAAGGACAAGGAGTCTTCTCAAAACAATACAAATTCCATATTAAGTTGCCAATTCTCTTTCCTGTGGATTTACTAGCATTCACACCTTAGTTTCTTGTTTGTTTTTCCTTCACATTCCAGATACATCACACAAGATAAGTACCAGCTATCACTATAATCATAAAGATGCCATTACGTTTCTGCCTGTTTGTATGCATTTATTTCTTTATTTCAAAAATCATTAGACCTGACCTGAATAAAAGGAACGAAAAGCTCAGTTACTGGAAATCACACTGTTCCATCCCTATGATACCCAACACAAATGCATTAAATAGAAAGGAACTATTGTAAAGGAGCGAGATGTCAGGCAGCACCTTGGTGGGTTGAAGTAGGGACCGAAGTGGAGCTGAATGACAAATAGCACCCCACGTAGATGGAAAAGGTCACTGCAATAAAAGCAACCTAGGGAACTGGGAGCAAGTGCAGCACTGCTACAGACTGGAAGAAAACACAGAATCCAAACAAACGGAACAGAGCGAGAGATGCAATTTCATTCATGTGTGAATGCCACAGATCGAGCTGCGGAAACATTTGGGGAGCTGACAAAATGGAACAGGATTCCCCCTGTGCCTTGATGTCAAGATATCTGAAAAAGCAAGCATTTACTCAGGCCAGTAATTAACTTGCACAAACATTCAAAGTCCTCAGCTTTCCATGTGAGAAGCTAGCAGAAAAAAATCACGTATATTTGTAATGTAATAAAGAAGGCAATATTGTTTTGTTGATTCGCTTACATGAGAAAAATAACCCCTCATCTGTAGTTTCAGTATGTAATTATTACAAACAACAAAGGAACTGGTCAGCTCAAGACTCGCACTCAAAGTCCTTTGGTTCCTGACTCTCTTGAGCGCCGTAAGCCAGCTCTCCACAGGCAATGCCAGGACAGGTGTGGTCCAAGTAAGGAGCACCACATCACCACAGGCAGAACCAAGCTGAAATGCCGTGCTCAGCTCCCAGCACATCCCACAACATCAAAACCTCTGACTCTCTCCTCAGCCTCCCAACACAGCCCATGGTGTGCACCTCCACCGCGCTCCCTCTACAGGAAACACTTGTAAACCTGCAGCAAAATAAAGCAGCTGTTTGACGGGGGAGCCACATCCTTGTATTGCATTCCCACTGTAACGGTGGCCACACAAGGATGCTGCTAAAGTTGAAATCGTAAGAAAGACAGAATCCTAGTGTACAAAAGCATGCGGCAGCACATCCCAGCAGAAGATGCAGTGACAGAAGCACCAAGAAGTAACAGCAGAGCACATTTTGCTGGGGTGAGCTGTATTTTCAGCGGAGAGTTTTGTCAGTAAAGCTCTATGTGCAAATTCTTTCCATGAACATACTTCCAGAGAGCAACAGGGCTGTTACAAGTAAACAGAAAGGGAAAAATATTCAGAGCGAAATGACAGAGTTCAGATTTCTCTTTGTTTATGCTGAAGGGATAAAAGACATGCATGGGGGAATGGTCAGGCAGAGAGTCAGGCATGAATGGAAAAACAAACAGACGAAACCACCCAAAACCAAAACCCCAAAAAACCCAGTGAGAATAATTAATGACCACTGAGCAGTTTCTCTAGAGATGTGGTGAGTTCTCCGTTTCTTGTACTTTTTAGGCTTACTTGGAACATCTTTTAACGCTAAAAAACCAGTACTTCATATTGATTTAATCATGCATTATCTGAAGATAAACTCAGTTTCTAAAGATGTTAAGGTGACCAATAGACGACATATTTACAGATTTGCCTGAGAAGATGCTAATATTCATAAGCATATCAGAAATAGGTATTATATAACCGTGAATATATTAAAGTAATTCTAGAACCAGGAATAATAATTAAGCACTAGATAAATTGACAATTTATCATTTAAATGAAGCAGAAGTGTATGACTTCATCTTATGTGAATCAGGAAATCCATAAGACATTGGCTCAAATGAAAGTTGTCTCCTTGCCTTTTAAGTGTTTTTTAGCAGCACTTATTTATAGGGAGAAAGAATGATGCGATTAAACTTTTTGTTATTACAAAACCAACCAAACACGCACCCCACAGGTCTTTCTGCAAACAAACATTGCAATGAATTCTGAAAAAGTTATATCCTAAATGTTAGGTTCTCGATTTTACAGTCTCAGAAGTGCACATGGCTTACATGCACTTGACTCCTCACTTTGAATCACCTACCAGTTAAGGTGACAGTTAAGGAATTGAAATGCTTTCTAAATGTTGCCCTTTCCATGTAAACAGCTGCAGAATCCACTACACGAGTTGTGAGGACTATGTCATTACCAATGAAAAACTAGGTGTAGGTCAGAAGATTCAAATATCTATATGAAAAGACAAAAATATTAAAAAGCCTGAGCAATTCTTCCCCATACAGCACAACTTACAGCACAGAGCGTCAGCAAGAACAACTTCAGCCTTTCCTACACAGCAAGGAAAAAACACACACAGCACCTGGACTCAGCACATGAAAGGAAAATATAGAAAAGAGTTACTCTGCCTATAATTGTAACATCTCTAACGCCTTTTAGCTTTCAAACAAGGTGCCAGGTCTAGGCACCCATTTTCTTGGCAGAATGGTCTGGAGCAACACCTAGTCTTTAAGTTTCAAATGCATGACATTTATTGGTGATCTCAAACTACCTGCTAGGAGATGAAACAAGGATTGGTAATGAGAAGAAACAAGGCTGACTGACCATAGTAACTAAGTCATTTCAGAGCCTTCATGGTAGATATCAGAAAACAGCAGAATAACACGCTGGAGAAAAGGAACCTTGGAAAGTTGGTGCCGCAGCTGCTTTGCTGTGCTTTTGTTGCTACAGAGGCTGCCAGTTTAACACATTTACAAGTCTTAAACTAAAATGATGTAGAAGCAGCTAAGAAAAATCTCTGCAGCTCTCAAAACCATGGTGAGCTTAAGAAAAATACAGAAACAACAGAATAACAATCTGTTCTCAATTCTATAGCTTTTTGTAATGCATTATCATTTTTATTACCATAGAACCTTCTGCTTCAGATTTGTCTATTATGATTATGAATTCATAAATTAATAAATACAGTATTTCTGCCATATCTTAATATCTAGAATCACGTCTTCTGGCTGAAATTCAGACATCTGCTGGCACTGTCAACATATGCTACACAGATTAGTAGCGGCAATGATATCAGTAATAGTTGCAGCAACATGGAGACAATCCTTAAGAAAAAGCACACCCTTCAGTTTCAATGGGAAAACATAG
Organism: Patagioenas fasciata; assembly: GCF_037038585.1. Lineage (NCBI taxonomy): Eukaryota > Metazoa > Chordata > Aves > Columbiformes > Columbidae > Patagioenas > Patagioenas fasciata. Next base: position 14,590,047 of record NC_092533.1, on the reverse strand, counting down.
TTCATGCTGTCCCCTCCATTTCTAATTCCAGGCCAAAGCTCTAAAATTAGACTCAAGAAATACAACAAAATTAGGATGTGACTGGTCATTAAGGATTTAGAGAATTTAAGCCTTAAAAACAAATTGGAAAAAAATAATCTATTTAAAGAACTTGCTGCTAACAGAGACTACTGCTTAAAACATCAAACACAGGAGCCCGACTTCATAGCACAAACACGAGAAACCAACAGGTTTTAGTTTCTATTCAATCCTCATTGGACATTGTCACCTGCTGAAGAGAAGCCTTTGAGAAATAAGGGGTGGCCTATGTTCTTCAGATTCATTAAGCGTTAAGGATGGAATTCTTCAAATTACTGATATTTTTGTCTACTTCTGGGGCAGAGTTTAACAGCCACAGGTGCCAAGGTAGGGAAAAAGCCTGTAGTACTGAAATTCTCAATAACAATAGTAATTAGAAGAATAATAACAATGGACTGAGAAACAAACATATATAATTTGCTCTTAATTTGGAAATAGAAATTAAAATGACAATCCGCAACTCTTTCTTTGCACTGTTGTAAAATAAAAAATGCTTACGGTATTTCAAACACAAAACAAAACAAATGTCTGCAAAATTCCAATAAATATCGGTCAAGCACCCTACGCTTATCCCTGTGCAAGAGTGTGGGTAAGACCTCCACCACTTGCAACGACAGTGTATGAGCAAAACGTGTTTGATGACTCCACCTTGTGGGATCAAGAACGAATGCCCTGGGGCTTCGAGTCACCTTGAGAAAGTTTCTTTCTTCAGAAAAAAAGTTCTTTACATACAGGATTAAACTGCAACAGGTAACATCTGTTGAACAGAGAAGATCCTTCTAGATATTTATACTGATTATGACGAATACTGATATTTTTAATAATAAATTACCGCAAACTAGGGTCATCGGAATAAGGAGTCTTATTCTTCATTTCAACTCTAACTCGCAAACAACACTAAATCACAATGATCTCATTCAATCCAACCTATTTCTCCATTCCCTTCTCCTTGCTGCCAATAACTGCTTATTAAAAAAAGAAATAAAAATCAAAGCAGTGTCCAAAGTACTCCGTGGGCAAATATTGTTACATTAAGCCAACTGATTTGTATTATTGTCTCTGAGTCAGAAAGACACATTAGCACTGAAAAACTGGGCATGATCTCCCTTCCAGTTAAACTTCAGTAACTTCCTGGGAATTGTGACAATATCTAATGCACAGTTTAGAATTCTCCCCAAATCAAATACCCCAAATCATTCTCCATCTACCTTCTCATTGTTAGAATGGCTGAAGATGATTAATATATCCAGTTATGGATTCATTATATCAAAAGCTATTGTGCAAGTAGGTATATCCTAGGCATTTTACTCAGGTTGAAAAACAAACAGTTTTTCTGTTGGGATTCCAAAATTTGGTTTAATAAGAGTAAATCCTATATAATAATATAAAGGCAAAGATGCTGGCAACAAAAGCCCTTATATACATTTTTTTTTTCTGTGTGAGACTGAAAACCAGCCTGGTTTATTGTATTATGATTGAAGCCATTAAAATGACATTCCAACAAGATGAGTCATCATGTATTGCCAGAAAGAAAATACATTCCATACATACAGAAACCACAAGAAATAAACCTATTCTTACTGTTAGTTGTGAGAAACCGTCCTAGAAAATGGTGTGACAGGAACTGACCTGCTTTTAAAAGGAAAAAAAACCCTACTAACTTTTCACAGATAAAAGCTTTTATTTCCTTCTATAATATTTCTGTTTTTCAAAATACTATCAGCAGGTGCACTAGATTTCAAAAACCTCTTGTCCTTCATCACATATAATTGTGCTGCATATTATATTAAGAAATACAAGCAGAGGAATGTAAGTGATGGGAGTTCAATTAAACACAGCATAATATCTGTTGCATAGAAAATGATTCTGCAGATGAAATCAGGTTCTAATGAGAGAAAAAAAGGAATACATCTTCACATATTTTTAATTACATAGAATTTCCTCAAACACGATTTTTAATAATATATTCCATTAGGTTAACATCATATTTAAAGAAAGTGCATTTTCTGATTTCATTTTAAGTCTGATTTTGAGCAATTATTGTGTCATTGTTCTGCAGTAGAAAGGTTGAATTCATTTACTGTGTGGTTATGCTAGTTATGATTGATGTCGCTTCTCCAAATGATAAACCAATCACCCCGATGATGTAATGTCATTTTAAGAGTGCTATAATCACATTTCTCTCAAACTGGAAGCTCTGATGAGTTCTAACAAAGATTTATTGTAGATTAAAGGCCTTCATAATATCAACAATAGATTGCTCATTTGATGGAAGGTTTGATTAGGTAATTTTTTTTACGCAAATGAGTTTTCCAGACAGATCAAGAATGGCTATTGTGAAGGGCACAGGGCAGCACATGTGGACGACTGTCACCTCATACCCAGGAAGACTCATCCTAGACTTGTTGAGGAGCTATCCCCTAATTGTAGAGGTTGAAGCAAGCAGAAGTGTACAATCAGACAAACAAGAGGACACTTATTCTACAATGTAATCAGTACCAGATTTCTGCAAATATTTCATCTTCAGCATGCACTTTGAAGACCGTGATAGAAATGTTTAAAGACGAACTTAGAAAGTACTAGCAAATGTTTATTAATGGTCAAAGATTATCTGGAATCTGAGCTTGAAATCTTAATATCTTCAAACCTTCCTTTTTAACCCAACCCCAAAATTAAACCAAGTATTTAAATTTATTTACTGTCTCCCAAATGTCTGGATTTTTGTTGCTTAGTTACCACAGGACCTAAAATAGATTTTAAAAACATTAAAAAAAAAAAAAAAAAAGAAAAAACCATGGCACGGTCTACTGTTCCATATTACGTAGATGGTAAAAAGTTACTCTGAAAATCTTTCAAGAATAAGGATGAACCACAAAAAAGGTGAGCTTTTCCAATTTGAGTTATATGTCACTCTCTGTGCTATTTTCTTATAATCTCTATCAAGGAAACATTATGAGAACTACATAAAAGAAAAAAAATCCTAGTAAATTGCTTATTAGTTTCCAGAGGATGCACTAAATAAGAAGAGCTTATGCTATAGAACACTCTCAGTGGTGAGCAAACAATTATGCATATGCCTGTGGTTAAAAAAAAAAAGCAAAGCTGTTTTTTAAACCTCGAAAAAGTCTTTAAATATTATGTGAATAATTATTAAAGAAAGAACTGAAATATTTTGGGAAAAAAATGTTAAAATGTAGAATGAACAAATCAGCCATTCATAAACAAAGCAAAGCATATCTCAGCAGGCCAAAAAGGTTCCTTGGGTCAGCCCACAGTAACAGGTGGGAAACACAAAGTTTTTTAAGAATATAAGGAAAAAATTACTATTATTTAAAATTAAACATAAAGAGTTCTTCCATCAAATTTTCAATCAATTTTCAGAGTTGTTTTACTGCAACTTCCTTCATCTGACTTCACAAGAAAAGCCACACTGGCTCCCTCAGTGTCCAACAGTGACTATAAATACCAAATACCAAGTATTCAAGTATCATCCAAGTCTCTTTTCAGTTTCTTCTATGTAGCAACCCTTACAAACTGTTTGATCCACCACATCCTTTAGACAATGTCCTCTGTTTCGTTCTTTATTCCTTTCTTTGGCTGCCCACATTCACCTGCTCCTGAGCTCCGCGATGAAGCGTCCGTGTCCCCAACAACTCACCCCGACTGGCACCGCTCCATCACTGCCTGCTGAACCAGACCTGCTTTTTCCATTCTTCATGCTTCTCTGCCCTGAATTTCCTCTGCTGTTTTATTGCCCTGTTACTTGGTTACTTGTGATTCTTCACACCCTGCCATCAGCCACCTCTCTTACCCCAGCTCACCATCTTCTCCAGCAATCTCCATGTCCCATAAAAATTCACTGAGGAGCTCTAGCTTCTGCTTATTGTCTTTCAAATAACTACTTACCATGCAGAAATCTTCCCTCTTACCCTATATGTCAGTTTAGTTGCCTTAAAAGAACTTAGTGACAGATTTTGCTAAGACTGTTGAAAATACAAAGACCTTTCATCAACTAGATCACACTTATTCAGAAATGGCTGACCCCTTCAAAGAGCTCTGCAGTGTTTCTAAGGCAGGAGTACCCTTTACAGAAGCTACATTGACTCATTAAAGTTAGATCGTATCAACCTTTTTTTTTTTCCTGTTTCTATGGTTTCTACCAAGTTGCTCATTACAAATTTTGAGGTCTGCAGCTCCCCAGATCCCCCTGAACCTCTTAAAAAAACCCCTCAAAAGCGGTATCATATTTTTCACCCTCTAACCTCAAGTATCAAGAAAGCACGCTCGATCTCTGAATTATTATTTGTGTAATTATATTTTAACATATCTGAATGGACCACAGGGTTAAAGGAGAACTCAGGATGGAAGGAACCCCAGGAGGTCTCTAGTCCAGCCTCCTGCCAAGCAAGGGCAGCTCTGAGGTCAGACCAAGTAGCTCAGGATTTTAACCAGCCTGTTCTTGAAAACCTCCACGGACATCAACTGCACAGGCTCTCTGGGCAACCTGTTCCAATTCAATGCTTAGGGAAAAAATTTTACCTTATATCAACTCTGAATCTTATATTACAGCTTTTACTCATTGTCTTACCCTCCCAACACACACCACCAGCCACTATTTAGAAGGCATCGTTCAATAGTACAGACCCACAAAGGCCAACAGTTCCTGTCTCCGATACTGTGCAGATCTGGATTTTTACAGTAAAGAGTGAACCTCTAGCAGATTAAAAACTGCGTATGAAATATAACTTACTGCACAATAGGTATCTATGTACAAAAAGAAAAAAAGGCAAAAAATAAGGAACTATAATAGACGCCTTTTGTTTTGCCTGTATTTCCAGAAAGAGATTGTATCTTCATTTCTCACATTTTGGTTGTCAAAATGAAAAGTCAGCATCTCTTACCAAAAAAAAAATGAAAAATGAAAGAAAGAAAACCCTAAGCACTACAGATTATACAACTGATAGCAGAGTTGGTAACATTTTAAAAGTGGCCTGAAAGAAAAGAATTAATGTGCTGAATAACAGCAGTATGTTAGTTAAATGTGACACTGGAAGCGTAGAACCAGACAGATCCTGAAACAAGAACAGACATAGAATAGCGGAAGCAAGACACATTTTTAGCTACAGAACTTCATCATCTCCATGAGACACTGGACTAGCCTATGTATAACAAAGAACCTTTGTGCATACATCTCTCTTCTACAGGATCCATCAAGGAACACAAGAACTACTTTAAAAAATAAAACCCACTGATGACAAGAATTCAATAATATTTTTCACACTACTCATAGTACTCCTAAACCAAAAAAGCTCTCTATAGTAAAATGAAGGAAAAATATATATGATGTATGGCATTTCCAAAAAAGGTTTCCTTGAAATAAAGCAGTAGGATTTTTGTTTGACTTGTTCCCACATAGCCTTTCAATTTTTTGGTGATGTAAGAACACATTTGCAAATAAACAAAAAAGAAAACAAAACACGCATAAAACAAGCACAAACGTGGCACAAACAAACTTCATACGTTTGCAATTTTCTTACCACTGCTGGAAGTCTGCTGTGGACCTGAACACGCTCTTAGCAGATATGAGTTAGGAGAGAACTCCTCGTCTGGATTGGTGTCCATGATTTGATGGGACGTGTTGCTGTCTAGCAATGGCATCTGGCAGCTAACTGGTGGTGGATTATGAGAACTGGGCAGCTGAGCAGATGGGAGAAGGCTAGACGAGGATGTAGGTGGAATGGGACGACCTGGGAAAGAGGACAGAGGGATCAAAGATCAGCAATGAGCGTAATGAAGAAAACCCAAACAGCCGAGTAATTGCACCGTAACTGCCCATCGTTACATATGAACACTGCTGCACAGAGCTACAAAAGCTTTCCGCTGGTAGGAACCTGTCCCTTTATACCATCTGAGTGGCTGTGTTGTGAACTCATTCCAAAAATCTGTCCAGAGCCTCAGGTTGTGGGGATCAGGTGGGCAGATGCCAGGTGAACGGAGGCACCGCACGCAGGGCAGTGCCCGAGTGTCCAAGCTGCATCCTCAGATGCTGCAAAGTGCAAGTACTGGAACAGTTTGCACAGAAATAGGTTTTTTTTGTTAAATAACACCAAAAGAGAAAGGAGGCTATAATGAGCTGATTCTTGGAATTACAACACGTCTGTAATCATCTCTTAAAATAATGGTGGCATTCTAATTTTTATTTTATTTCTTTTACTGGGGAAATTGCTCTAGCACAGGAATCTCTTAGTGCCATGTAACAAGAACCATATGAACGCTACCTCCAAGCTCAGGTTCTTCCTGTACCGTTGTACATTTTTCCAAACCTGACTGCCAGATGTGAGTGGAAGCAGAGGGGATCACAGGAATTATTCCCTTTGTAGAGATTGACTAAGCTGGAATATGCGTTGGAAATTCTTAAGCTTTCCCGCCCATTCCCTCTCATTTCTTGCTGCAGGGACAGAATTTCCTGCCTAGCTCATCAGATAGATTAATTTCAACCCTGAAACCAGATTCTTAATGTGTTCAATACACCTCAGCCCACTGTAACAATGTATTTTTTTGTCAATTAAACTAAGGGTATCAAGTAAATTTAAAAAAAAAAAAAAATTCATACTTATTTAGTCTTTGCTTTTATAAACTTCCCTAAGTTTATATCAATCCATTCCATCAAATGCACACAGATGAAGACAGGGTGGGTTGGTTGGTTGGTTTTTTCTTTCTTCTTTTGTTTTTTCTCATTGCCTATTAGAAGATGAGCATTTGTAGGGATGAGAGTAAGAAGAGAAACACACACTCCGATCTCTGCAAGTTTATCTAGCGCACTGGAGAAATTGTTCATGAATAATTTATACACAGGAAAATATGACCTCTGTGATACAGCCAAAGTCTGTGAGGCAGAGAGACCTGCTGCATGCCAGCTACAAATGTTGAAACACAGCAAAACTACACAAAATGGTGCATCCTTATTTCCATTATTCTTAAAGAAACAGTAGCACAACAAGTGCACACTGGCTTTACATCGTCATTTTTGGAATCAAGAACCCCTCACTTTCTATGAATTGCACTCAAGTTTATACAATTTATTTATCTAGACTCACACATCAAATTCCAAAGGAGGAAAAAAAGAAAAGAAAAGAAAATCAGGGAATAAAAAAGAAACAACTCCATCCGTCACATATAAATTTTCATTGAGGAGCAGGTACCCATAGAAAATGAAAAAACTTTCACTGCATGGTATCAGCAAATAGCATGAACTACTTGCTTATCTTCAAAAGGTTTAAAATAAATACCTGGAGACAGGCAAGTGACTATTATGCTTTTTTATTATTATTATTATTATTATATTTTTAGCACTGGATAAATCAATGATAAGACTAAATGACAAAGTTATATAAGAGAAATGGGTTTAAGCTACTCCACAGTAACCCCCCAACTACTGTCTTTTATGCTAGAGAAAATTCAATATGCATTGAATATTTTCATTGTAGACTTGCATTTACGAGGAAATAATTCTAATATTGATGACAGGAATAATTACTGTTATTATTCACGATTATGCTGTTCTTATGAAATACTACAGTGAATATCCCAAACATTCAAGGCAAGACACTGAACAAAACCAGTTTCTAATTATTTCTTTGCAGTGTTGGAAACAAGCAGAGAGGCTGGGGTTTGACACACCTCAGACAGGGATGTGACACCGTGCCCATTGTGTGCATTTCATTTTCACATATTCTGGCTCTACTTCAACATTATGAAGTTAAAAGAAGCACCTTATAATTTTGAAATCTGCATTTACTCTATCATATAGAAATACTACTGTATTATAAAAATGTTGGATGTGTGAGGCGGTGACACGAAGGGCAAAAGATTTTGCCTTCTGTGTAAACTACACATGCTATTTCAGAGAAATTTAAATACGTTTTTGCCAAATACTTTGAGAGAATTTAAAAGAAAAAAAAAAACAAAACCAAAACCAAACCAAGAATTGTTTTGCCAAGAAAACTGATCACATTGTTATTTCCACGAAATAATACGGCTCAAATCCCTGAAGACAAGGTAAAATGTCTAATTACTATAGCTTTGTTTGTAGCTTAGAGGAAACAGAAGGTATCAAGTTGTTAAAACATTGCATTGTTTTGGTGGGAAACTGGCTTCTGAGGGAGGTTGGTCCATAAGCACACGTTAACTGAACAACATAAACGTATGTTAGCCACAGAACCTACCACTATACTGTCCTGGTCAGATTTCCTAAGCAGCAGCCAAATTTGATTGGAACTTCTTATAGTGGCTGGGACACTCCTGATCTTTCTGTCAGGCTGATTTTTGGCATTTCCTAAACATCAGACTCCCAGTAGAGCCTTTCCAGTGGTGGGGCTCCAGCAGAGCCGCTTCCCTCTGCATGGCTCTGCAACCCCACTCCCTGAAACACACATGAATAGCTTAAGACACTCAAAATTTTGCAAAATTTGGTGGGAAGTGAGTTGAAAAACTACTGCAGAGGAACAGAAAAAGATACTATTAAGCTTTGTTGTCCTAGGAAATGAATCTAAAGGGTAACTATCCGCAGTACCACAGTTGAAAGAATGATTGTGAAACTACAAAAGAGAATTGAACATAGGCAGTTAGGCTGTAAAGAGCATGACAGATGCTTTTTCTTTGTTACTGTGCATTCTTAAGTCAGAAGTAATGGGTTCGATTCATACTGCTCAATATTAATACCTTGGTCAAATAAGTTCAATGTATTATTGTATCATTTAAAATAACAGACAAAGCTTCAGAGGTTTTACGAACCTGAGCTTCTTGCCAGACCCATTCATGTGTCTGCAGATACCTTAACAGTCGGATTTGCAAACCCCCAATCTCCTGAAATGGTTCTAAATTTCCATCACTTCACAATGGGACCTGCAATACCTTACAGTATTATAACAAATACTGCAATGTATGGCAACATCAGTATTCTCTTACACTGCTGTTTTCAAAAGTTAAATCTATCATGTAAACCAAAGTTCATGCATTTTGGGTCTACTCTTCAGACACTAATGTGATAAAGCATCTATGAATAAGATTTTTATCTATTTGTGCATTCACAGAAACCCTATGTAATAGATAATTAAGTCTACTGACAGCAGTAATGTACTCGTGTGATCTACCCAAAGAAACATAAACCAGATACAAATACTAGAAAGGGAATCCAAATTCTAAAAGATGATATATTACAATTTTAATAGTAAAATTTAGTTATTTCTTCAACTATCTGCTCCTATGTATGGTCATACCACAGATACTCATGCATGGCAAATACTCATACAGCTACTCAATGCAGTATTTGTAAAGCATTTTTCAAAAAAAAGCAAGCAGACAAGAACAACAAAAAACCCCTTTTCTTCCCCTCCATGCCCCCACCCCCTAATTTCTCCTCTCATTTATCTTATCTTGCTACTTAGAGTAAAGGAAAAATCCTGATAACTGTCCTTCTGGAGGGCATTCTGAATTGGGAGAGCTTTGGGTTTCTATGCCACATGGCACCTCATTCTGCAATGGCCTTTTTCACTCTGTTATCACTTATATTCCCTTTTTCACCTAAGATAACATAGCAGACAGCACAGACTTAGTATTGCCTTTTTTTTTTTAAACCAGAATCACATCTTTCTTCATCAGCCCAGGAACTTTTATGAAACCATTTCTCAATTACTGCTACATTCTAAGTCCCTAAGGCTTCAAATCTGCCATAGAATCATCCTTCAAAAATTGTGCCACACTTGTAGCTGGTAATGATGCCACAGATCCACAACAACATTCACAAAAGTTGAGTATGCAGGTGAGACACAGGAGTGAGGAATTCCCTTATTCTCCTTGTTAAGGAGAGCTGCACAGCCCACCAAAGGCTGAATAAGGCACAGGCTTCCCAGTGTCAATGTGCCAGGTGTGGTCACGGTTTAACGTGGTACTGGGGTGACAGAGCAGACTGGCTCAGCCCAGACACTTCCAAGGCAACTAAGAAGAGTTCCGTTCATCTTAATAACAATAACACGTTTGGCAAAGAGACAGTCTCCTCGCTGTTAGCCTAAAAGACCAAAACCCAGCACCAGAAGAAAAACATAAAAAGAAAATTAAAAAAGGGCTGTTTGCAATCACTTCTAGCATTAATATACATAAATAAGAGACATCATCAAAAACCAGCAGGTTTCTTATCAGTTACTGAAGGATTTTTGAGATGCGCTTCCCATACTCCCCCTTCCTTCTTCTCCTGCAAAGGACCTATGGAGTTTTGTGGGTGAATAAAAGCCCGTGTGCGTGTGTGAAACCCTGGACTCTATATTCCACCGTGGTGCGGGACAGGAAGCAGGGAAGAAACACGACAAAGCCCCCAGAATTTGAGAATTTTGACTCACGAGTAGTCTCTGTGTAAATACGCATTACAAAATACATCTGGAAGAATCGTTAAGTAACATTTCACCTCACTGTAATATAATATTATATTACCACCTAACAAAAACATAGACATAATTGTATTTGTATAAATATTTATATATTCACTTACACACATTTAGACAGATATACATACTATACAAAAAAATAACATTATTTTAAGAGGTCTAAAGGATCAATCCAGACTCCTTAAGTAGCCATTTTACCATTAACTTTGCCAGGAGTGAAGATGACAACCTCTTCCTTGCCATCCCACACTCCTAAGTTACCCATTTTAACATAAAACTTGAGAGAAAATATCTGCATGCCAGAGATGATAAATACGGATCTCAAAGCTTATTGTACCTGCAGTGGAATTCTCAAGCTCTTCCTATCAGGAGAATCTCACTTCTAAGGTCAGCACACATGTAGCAAAAAATCATTTGCAGCTTATCACACTGAGAATTTTATTTACATGAAGAGCATATCTTCATTGATAAATTACACTTATGAAGGCATCTTCCTATGTATGGAGGCTTTTATAAGCAAAATCAAGTTACAATAGCTTTAAACAGTTGGTGATTTTTCACAATCAAGAGGTTATGATATGTTTTGAACTTCTCTAAGGTTATTTTGTACTTCTGTAAGTTAGGGTATCTGTTGTTCATGCAACTAATAAACATAAATGATCTGTAATAACTACAGTTAGTCACATATATTACTATCAATAAAGTCACTTATGTCTTTTTTCTACAGCTCTGCTCCCAAGGGCCAGGACTCAGATAGGAAAGATACACACAAGCTAAAACTCACTGTGCAATCCTCGACATATTAGATTGCAGAAAGAAGAGAAACTTTCAGATAACTGTTGTTTCTGAAACAACTGTTCAGAAGATGTCATAGCATTCAAGTATTAACACAGGAAGCTGGGGAAGTAAAAGTGGAAGGAGATGAGTTGTTTATACATCACTGATGGCATCAAAACGGAGACTGCAAAACATCTAATTGGCAATAAAGATTTTGACATTTACTGATTGAAGCTGATATTCGTGTTACATGGATACAAAGTCTAGAACCTATATAAAGTATTCCTATACAATTATGTTAGCAACTTCAATGATGGACAGAATCATCATCAGCAGTTGCTGCATTGCTCATATTTACTACAACTATTCAAAGACTGTTATCCAGTAATGGCATTGACTGGACATGAACTGGAGGGGATAAGAGAAAGGATCTGATATTCCCCTCCTGTTGTCCCTCGCTCCAGGCTGGAGAGCCCAGGGAATGGATGTGGGGAGGGCAGCAGGACCCGGCTCTGGGGGTACCAGCCCCCCAGCACCAACACTTCCCACGGCATTTCTCAGTCAGCCAAACTGAGGCACCTACATTGTCGGCAGCGTTAAGTTCACTTCAGAGTGAGAAACGTTGCTAAATGTGTCAGGAGACAACTAGATAACATAAGACGCATGTTTTCGCAGTGCAAAGCATTATAAATTAAGCATTATAAATTAAACTTTCCTGAGGTGTGGCACATTGAGCAGACTGCTATTCCTCCCCAGAATAACTGCTTTCTGCAGGAAAAAAATCCCGTCCTTGTGCAAAGCATGTCTTGCCAGTGGGCTGGGCCCTCTCAAGCAGATTCATATTTAATAAATCTAAGAGATATTGTCATAACTGGCGTAAGGATTATAAATATTTTGTATTTAATGAAATTGCTACAGCTAAGTGACAACAGGAAAAATCACCCGCTTTCTGTATAGTAACAGCATCTTTTATTTTTGTAGCTAAAATGGCATTTGTACTTCAGCACATGGGAGGCCAGCGTGGAGCCCCAGCTGGCAAAGCTTTTCTCAGGGGAGAAAGTCCTTCTCCCCCAGCGCTGAGCAGCCGGTACCGCCGGCTCCCCAGAGAAAGAGGAGATGCAGCAGATCCCTCATGGGGCAGGCAGCACTGCTCATCCACACACACAGAGGACACGCTTAACCCTTTACTGATCAGGCTGCATTTCAAGTTGACAGGACAAAACAAAGCCAAAAATGAAGCCCGCAAGAAAGAGAAAGACAGACATCTAACAATTTGGGATCATTTTCTTCAGCACCAAGTTGCTTTCTGTTGCCTAAACTCCTGTTGCATGCTTCTTGTTCAGTGTTTGGGGGAGGTTTGTTTATTTATTTTTTTTTTCCCTTTAAGGCAAACAACCTTCAAAATGGCAAAAAAGAAAGATATCAATCAGTATTTGGATGACAGAGTTATCACTGAAGAAAGGTACTTCCAGTGGTTCTGAAGTTCCTATCTCTCCAAAAGCAACAAATGAACAAAACCAGCCAAGCAAGCAAGACGTTTTCACAGAGCCTATTTCACAAGAGTCAAAGGAGAAAATAAGGTCATCCTAAAAGCGTGGGGTTGCTATTCCTGCACAGACCTGTTTACTGATGTTTTTAGGTATTTCTCTGCATCAAAATGCATAGTTAGGGCAACTAAGGATGACGTTAATACCGTCACATCGCACCAGGGTAAGACAGAAGGTGGCTTTGAAACATTCAAAAGAGAACACCAAAAAAGAGATGTAGACACAGTAAGTCATCATCTGTGAGGTACATAACAGCAAATCAGCACAGATAAACCAGTGCTACGGGTTTGTATCTTTCCCATGGAACAAAATGAACAACACCCCATGTGCCTTGCTTAGTTTTTTCAAGACTTTTGTTATGCAAAAAAGCACATAATCCAAGGGAACGAATGAACAGAGTGAAGATAATTTTGAAAAAAAAAAAAAAAATAACTACAGTATAGGGAAGAACATGCTCCAAAAGGCAATTTGTATCATTAGACAGGGAAGATTTCAAGCTCTGGTCAGCAGGTCCCTGCGAGCACAGCAGCAGAACCTGTGCGGCACAGAGAGAGCCCAGCTCCACCATTCGCACCAACGCACCGCAGCTTCTGCCCGGCCACGGGGGAAACGGTGGAGCTGTTTGTGGAGCAAGGTGTTTGTGTCCACACCACATCTTCGTGGATGCACATGTGACGGGTCGGCTACTGTCCACTCCGCTCACTGGGCTTGTTATACCTTCCTTCCAAAGGACTTCACTTGGGGCCCTGAAGCCCTGAAGTCTTCCCTCCTGTATTTTTTTGTGGTTTTTTCATGTTGAAATGCTGAGAGGTTGGTGTTGCAATTCCCCAGAGCAGCAGGAGCCGCAGCTCCAGCACCATGCTGACACGTTCAGGGCGCGTGCAGGCAGTTACGTTGGCAAGATCTCCAAAGACAACCCCAAAACCCAACTCAGTGCAAGCTGCATCCATTCCCTCCGCTCTCAAGCAGGGTATGGACCTAACTCTTCTCTCAACCACACCCAGGCTCCCCAGAGCATTTCTGTGAAACGTCGAAAAGCCAAATCAACTCCAAGGGGACTGAAGCCCTCAGGAAAAGGGCACTGAAGAGATGATCGCATACCTGCCAAAATCTCTACCTCCTTTATGAAAATATGAAAGGCGGTAACAGAGGATGATCTGATGCGGCATAACATAGAGTTTTGAAAAAATCCTTAAATTCACATTGTACAAGCAAAACAGCGCATTTGTTTAGAAAGCATAACCTTAGAAATCGTGATCTTACCTATGCAAGCATAACATTTTAATGGTCTAGGAAGTAAAAGGTTGTTTAGATAAACTACAGCAAAAACTCAAGGCTATTTCTTTGTATGTACACGTTACAATTTGTCTATACATTTCCAAGCAATCCTACAGGGTGGTTGGGCGGGGGCAGAAATAAATCAAGAAAATCCCAAGCAAAACAAAATGTTCCTATATTCTTCATGACAGTAAGGCAGAAAGTCTCATTGGTTTAGCATTGTTGTAGTTCCAGTTAAATTTTGCTGACAGGACAAGCAATTGCTTATAAAGTATTATATGTGCTAGGGGGGAAAAAAATAAAATAAAAAAAAGAAAAAGTTTTAAATGGGAACCAGGTTCTGTTAAAAAAACCCCAACTAATATTAAAATATATTCATATTTAATATTCTCTTTCCTGTTCTCTGAAGTAGAACCATTTACTGCACAGCCAGGAATACAGTTTGAGAACTATAGACAACAGAGAAGGGACAAATGAATAAGCAGCAGCAAGTCCTGATCTCTATTTTTTATTATGGATCCATTCTACAAGCTTGTTCAAGTTTTCTTATGTTCCTTAAACCATTTGACCTCTGTATGCAGTTAATATTTCCTGAAATACTGCGCATGTGTTAGTCTTGGATATGAAAATCACTGTACCGGTGCGAGATACTATCATTACTAAAATATATGCAGAAGAATAAGACTAAATTGGAAATCAATCACTTCTCTTCTGACTTCCTGTGTTAGAGTTAAATTAATTTTCCTAAGCAATCCGTCTACAAAATATATCTGTTTAATGGAATTTGGATATTAAAAATAAGTAGACAGTCATGACTTTAAAATTATCTAAACCAATTCAGTATGTAAAGGAATAATTTGCTGCTGTCAAAAGCTAATGTCACTTAATTCTTGTCTTGTTAAATCATCTGATGCCCCTTTCTTTTTTAGTTAAACAAAGATAAATAATAAAAACAATTTACAGCTAGAAGATGTTAGGGGTTTGCAGCTGTTCAATGTCTTTTGGGCAGATTAGATTCTGTAATGAGAAGTTATAAGCCTCATTTTATAAAAGCTGTTGCTGTCTTGGGAAAAACATCAGTGAATAAGATTAGAAAACGCCCTTCCTTCATGAACCTATTACACTCGCAAGCTGATTACTTGGCATATGTTTGGTACTTTCATAGCTGGAAAACAGTAATTTGTTTCAATGATTTTTTTCCATCACTCAAAGTCAAAACGTCTTCTCTAATATTACTGTACCTCTGATGTAGCCGGTAAAATCAGAGCACCAAGAAGCAGAAATATCCACACGGGCGTAACTCCCAGGAACTCGCATTAACCTACCTTCCTTAAAAAAGGTTCTACTGAACTAACTATAACCAACAACTTAACTCATCAGCTGCCTGTTCCTTGTGGGACAAAACCAGCATTCTAAGATTAGGAGTGTATTTGGAAACAAATTAATACAAGATTCACAACCATTATCACACCTGACTGAATTGTGGAGCTTTAAAAATCGGCAAGAAAGACACTTTTGTATTTATCAATCTTATCAGCTAAGCATTCATGCCAGGGAAATCCACTTAAAAAAAGGCTGTAATTAGGTCCTAGGTAGGTAATTATGAGGCACCCTATGAAATCTACCTCCTTAGCTAAAACTACAAGTACTGGATCTGACCTTCATTCTAGAGACACAGAGCGTTCAGGCTGTGCTGTGCTACAAACTTGTTTCCACTATCCAAACACCTCCTGTTTAACTTCACTTTATTTTATTGAAATTCTAAATATTGTTAAACAACCATTCACGCCATCTCCACTTTATATCCTCCCGAACGATGTTGGCTTTATTTCTACTAGAGAAATTTATTTCCTGGAACATAGCAACACTTAGTGATTCAAGTGCCTGGAGTCACTAATAGGTGGGATAAATAACACTGTCTTGAACAAACATGAGAAAACTCCAACCTGTAATTATTTAACAAACTCTGTGAAAGTCATACAGAGATATTACTAACTGGTGGGAGTTGGATAACGATTAGAGTTTGTATTAACTCTTTGCAACCTGCTAAAAAGGCAGCTCTAACTTCTGGTGAAAAAATATGAAATGAACAACAAATCTTCTTAAAATCTGCTCTATCATATAATGCAGTGCCAGTGCTATATTCTGGCTAATTCTGCTCCAAGGTTACAAAAGCCTGCTTTTCTTAGTCACACCTACAGCTCAAATACAGTGTTGATATTTTCTTTCTAAGGTGTGCAGAATGCAGTTCTGAATTAGTGCTCAACATCTGCTGTGATCCACTCCAGAGGTGTTTGTATTTAGTGCTGGGAGATACTAAGGTGCGATAAGGAAAGTATCAGTATGATGGGAATTAATCTTCCATTACTCTTGATACGGATACTTACATTTACATGATATTATCTTGATATTTACATTTTCCTTGCTCATCTGGTTTCTCCTCTCAAGATCCAATCTCGCGTTTCGTACAGGGCCTGTACTGACATTAGCAGTAGTTTTGGATGTACGAGGAAACTAAAGGCTTGACTTCCCAGTCACCTATGTCACTGGTGGGATTTTCCAAAGCACAAAAGCGTGTCAGCATGTAACTTCCCTGTGTCTTACTGCACCTTCAGACGGCTAAACTTCTCTTTTTCTTAAACATTTAACGGGTAGTACAAATGTTAAAGACCGTTATGATATTTTACACTGAACATTTGTGTGCCCTGACAAGCCGTTATCAGGCCCTGTAGCAGATTCCGCTTCAAGAATGAACATTGCACCACAAAACAGCAAACCACAGCAAAAATCTCAGCTCCCTAAGTCAATGCAAATCACATTTCTGCCTTCAGCACAGTGAAGATTTCACCCTAAGGATCTGCAAAGCTTTTGCACAGGGAGAGGTTCCCTGGTCTTTTCCTGATGGGAACACCAGGCTGCTGCTGCTGGTCAGCCAAGTCCAGGATGCTCCACTGCGCTGGGGATACAGCTGGAGCTACACTGCAATTCCAAATCCAAGGAAGAAGGGAAATACCATCACCAAGAAGGAGCCAGACCTATTCAACCCTTTAAAATCTCTGTCTTCTGGTAAAGCTGACTGTTTACTGAAGCAGGCGTGAAATACAAGAAGTATCCAAATACAGGGTTATGGAGAACCTATCAAAGCACTTACAAACGAGAAATTCAAGTGCAGATAAAATTGCGTTCATCCCCAGTATTGAATAAAGTTTGAAATGTTGCCATCCTTGTAAAGTTGATTTCTAGTTCAGAGTTGGGGAAGTAGAACCAAATAAAGAAACAATAGAAATTATGTAAGAAAGGAAAACATAATTTATGGTTTGTAGGCCATACCTTAAATGAATAGTGGAATCTCCTCACTCTGCTTACATAAAAGCTGAAAAATGATGATTTCTTAAGTGAGGAGGTTTATGTTCATTTTCATTTTCTGTGAAAAGGTTTAGCCAAAATAAAACCTGAGTGGCAGATTGCAACACAGCACCTATCAGACCGTTAACTATTTTATCATTTCTGTGCAACGCCCTAATTACTGACAGTCTGAGAGAACAGTACAGGAATTTAAAAAGAGAAATTTTCCTTTTAAAGAACAGAAATTGTAGACATGAAAGATTACTATATGGAAAAGGGAGCTTCACTCTGCAGCACTAATAAAACCTAAGACCTGATTAAAAGGTATTCGCAAGCACAAAATTAGATATGTTACAAAGGTAAGAAATATTTTCATTGTAGTTACAGTTAAAGTTGTCAGAATGAAGGAACAAAGATACACGTTCTTCCCCTGAAACAAATGGGCTCTGCTCCACCCCTTTTGGTAAAGCAAAACCCCACTGGAAATCAAGCAGCCTACAGAACAGACTGAATGTACTATTCTGTTTTTCAGCATGAACTGTATCTTTAACATAATGACAGTTACTCTCATCTTTTCCATCTTAAAGCACTTTACAACTACAGCTCAGAAATACATGGACAGAGGAGAACTAAAACAACTAAATCTGAAATACGCTACTTAGGAATCCAAAGTTTGTTTACACCATTAGAAGGCACTCAAATATATATCCCCATAAATGACAAGGTCCCAGCAGCAAATTAACAGGAACAATTTTCCCATCTCAGGAGCTGTCAAGATGGGCTCTGTTAGCCAATTTATCTTACTCCAGCGTATCTCTGGTGCTTGTCAATCAATATGTGAAACATTTGGTGCTGATTGCCATTTTTCTATCCACTTCCTTTTGCCTCTTGTACCAGGCAATTTACTGCAAGTCAATCAAGGTTGAAGCAGACCTTGTTTAAATAAAACACCGTTGAGTTCTTTTCACACCAACAATTTCAAAAACAGAATGAGCTGTAGCTTTTCACATTTACATTTATACTACTTTTTCTGTTTCTCCCAAATGCCACGCTCAAGGCATAAGTCATAACTAAACTCAGCCGAAGGTTTATGGAGAAAACAGTCAGGGAAGATGAACTGAATATTACTGTACATGCTTTCACTATCAGAAATCCGGTCTATCAACGGAGACAGAGAACATTAAAAAGTACTTAAGTAACGGCTTTGCTTCTTTTTCACCCTTGCTTGAAGTCAGGTCTCCACACTATAAAAGCAACTTCTAACTTGTCTGAACTTCTTAACTCAGGATCGTTATTTCAAATATTCACACTGCAATTTTCAGGTAAGAAGATCTACTCCTGTATTTATAATTGCATGTCACGAATAACATTATGAAGAAAATAAGTTATTTCAACTACAAACTTGGTCCTATGTTAAATACACTGACAGCTCCCCTGTCACAGCCACCCCAGCCACATCACATCTAACTTCAGCACCTCCTGTGAGCAGTGAAGTAGACAAATAGTGCAGAAATAGCTTCCCTTGCAATACAGAATATTACCTCACGCACAACTGAAACAACATGCACTTATCACACATAACAATTAGCAAATAACATTTTTAAAATTTTGTCTTGTTTCCACACAACTAGACTTGGTTTTACAAACAAGACCTACGTAAGTTTTCTACTGTGCAGAATGCTGGTTCAGGTTTTACATTACCATGGACTGCAAAATGAACCACGTAATCATTTATTACAATGGAGTATAAAACTACTGTCTCCTGAGTTACAGCAGCAATTAAATACCTCAAGCACGCATTTATGTGCTACAGCTATACATACTGACAACAATTTATTCAGTTTAATCACGTTATTTATTAGATCCACATACACTAAATCCAATGATGTACAACAGGAACAAAAGAAAATGCAAGTCGGGTCAAGCCTTAAGATCCCACAAGTCATAATCTTGTAAGAGTAACAGAGGACATTACTCCTTTAAGAACAAAGAGACAAACAAAGTGGCTATGTTACTGTTCTTACTAAGAAGATCATGTGTTCCTCCTGTTTTTAATTTTAAATTATGCAAAGCTATCACACGTTCCCCCTTCCAAGATCCAGAGTGCACACACATACAACATATTTTATATTATTTTTTAATGCATATATATATTTATCTTCTAACATGTATTTTATATATATATATACACACACAAGGAAACAAATGGCTTTTGAAAGAGACAAAAATGTTCAGTTCCTTCTCTGGTCAACAATTTACAACTATCATAAAAGAATAAAAGGAGCTTAGATTATTAAAAGGATGCCTGATTTAGGAGTCCCAAATTTGCCTGTAGTTAACACCTTGTAAAATTTCATTACAGGTATGTCCGTGCTCATTTGCCAGTAACTCGAGCTCTAGTATCTTCTCAATCTACAGTTGATGTGATAAAATACATAAAACACCTACAAGAGAGTCAAAGACCAACTAAAACATAAGGCAAGTATATTATAAGGCATATACAATCACCAGTCCTATCCTGCGCGGCATTTAAAAATCCTTACCTTAGGCCAACACAATTCATGATAAAACTCATTTGAGTTCTGTATCACTGTCTTTTGGATAAATAATGCACTAGTGTAATGATAGAGGAAGAAATGTTCAACATTTTAGAACATTAGCATCATAAGAAGCAAAAACCTCTTGCTGTTTATCCTCACTATGGGATTACTGCAGGGAACCCTGCCGAGGTAGTCCCCAACACAAGGATCTGCCTTACAGCCTTCCTTACGCTGCTGCAATAATAGGAAAAAAAAGCCATATAATACATGAGAGTTAAGCGTATACCATGGATGTGGGTATTATACACACACATACAAATACATACATACATACACAAGTACACGTGTACGCATTTTAGGATAAGTGGTGCCCCAGCCCTACCAGCAGTTGACCTTTGAGTTATTCTCAGAACAAAAAAAAGCTCATGACTCATAAAAAGGAAGACATTTGTTTTACTTTATATTGATGTCACTGAGGAAAAACGAAACAAAGAAACAAAACCCCCAAATAACCCCAAAATACCCAACAAAACAGAGAGTTTGATACACAAAAAAGGCAAAAACCAGGCTGATTCACCCCAGTATCATGTAAGTATATGGCTTCAGTAACAATAGCCAGTAGCCCACAATTAAAAAGTATCATAAAGGTAGTAAAATAATCCCAGATTCCTGGTTTAGACTTAACTAATGACAGAAGACAATGGGTGATTTTCTTGCCTAGTCTTCAAAAAAATGCCTCCTACACTAAAGCACAAAGAATAACACTTATATAAGTTTTATTTTATAATTTTCAGCGGCAGGAGAACACTTACATATTAAGACATTTTCCATTTATTCCACCTCACATATCTAAAACATCCCTTACGGAAAAAAAAATGCCATTTTAATTCTCAGAAAGCTCTGGGCTTATTCAAATCTAAATTGTGCTACTGGTGAAGGCACACATAGTATTTTTACAGTCCTCTCAGCTCTGGGGAAGTTACTGAGTGCTTGCAGAAAGCTCATGTCTGGAATGGAGGTTTACAGCTGGACTCTTATCAATTTACTGGAAAGGAAAGGAATTTCCTCCAAAATGAAACCAAACGCAACAAACAAAACCCCTTCTATTTGCTTATGAGCTGTTCATCTTTGCTCATCGCAAAGGTTGTCTTTTCACTGACATATTTCTCCCCCCTGGTCCTCTGTGCCCCAAATCTTCAGGGCTCTACAAAGACTGAACACAACATTTGATGGATTTTAGGGGAATGTACATGAAGTTAGTAGGACAGACAGGATCGATATGGAGAGAAGCTGCACACAGAACCTGATATATCACCTGCCAGAGGGTTACAAAGGAAGAGTTGGTTACAAAGGAAGAGTTAGTTACAATTCTCTCTGAGAAGTCGATCATATATTTCACTATCCTTACCATAGCCGAAACTCCAGGATTTCTATCTGTTCCCGTCCTTTTTCTTTTCTCCCAACACCAGATTGTTTAAAACCTTAATTTTAACCTCAACTTGCAATTTTAGCTGCTAAGAGATTTGCACTTTCCTGTCTCTCTACAGCCCCAGGGACTAATTGAGAAGATTACCTGAAGGCTTGAGGTCTAAATGCTCGAGGAAGAAAAACCTGCTTAAAATGATTTCGACAAAGAAGAATGACAGAAATAGGAACTAGGAGATCTTTCTGTCACGGGAGGTTTTTAGATTGCAAATGATGGCAGGCTGTATGTGATCACGTGCCGAGAAAACCAGTAATGACGCAGTGAGTTTCAGTGATTTCTTTTATTGCAGTACATCGAAATCTAATTGATAGATAAGGAGCTTGTTTTCACTACACATCACAAAACTAAAAAGGAGTCTTGATCTAAAAATATTATAATCTAAGCAGTGGCCAAGTTTCTTCTGTCTTTGCTAACTTGCCACAGTGAACAGATGAAATTTGCTAAATATATCAAGTTGAAACAGTGCTTCTGTCTGGCTACCACAGAGACCAAGTTAAAATGATACTGAGGAATAAATGGAGTAGATAAGTAAGAGAGACTCAAAGACAATTTAAAAAGATGTCTTTTTACCTACACTTAATGAAATGAAAACTAGAAAATCCACACTCTTCTTCTATCAGAAGTCATGACCCCATCAAAACCTGATGTAAAAACTGTCCCAGTAAGGTTGGTTAATAGAAATAATACATCACAATCCAGTCCATTTGGAGCTTTTGTTCTTAAACACTTCAGTAAATGGGCCTGTTTGTTAACTCCAGCAGATAATTATGAAGTGCAGTAAAAAATTCAA
Organism: Patagioenas fasciata; assembly: GCF_037038585.1. Classification (NCBI taxonomy): domain Eukaryota; kingdom Metazoa; phylum Chordata; class Aves; order Columbiformes; family Columbidae; genus Patagioenas; species Patagioenas fasciata. The sequence goes on along the minus strand of NC_092533.1, from coordinate 14,567,767 downwards.
ATTATGTTAATAGGCCAGAGAACAACGGCTGTTTCTGGAATCACTGGCAATTACTAGACATAATGGTTCTCAATTAAGCCGGAGGGTATTTTCTATGATTCATAATTCACAATTTTTAAAGTATCATAAAAATATATAAGTGTGAGTTGTTAATAAAACTTTCAGACCAAGAATGTAGATGTTTGTCACAGAAAGTATCACCTATTTTATTTTTATAGTGTGTTTTTCTCTTGTGAATGATATGCGAAGATATTGTTAGTGAAAGGAAGGTAACTATATCGGAGCTATTTCTCATAGAGCTCCTAAGTGCAAGAGGAGTTCTATTCCTTTCTTAAGGAACTTCATTTTCCCTGAGGAATACAGTCAGCAGTCATGCATGTCCTTACCAATGCTATTTATAGATATTACAGATCACTATATAAACTTTAATCCATATGTGGATGTGAACTGGGGGACTTGCTGCTTGTCCACTTTCAGATTTCTATTTCAGATATTTTTCAAGAGAATAAAAGGGACCAAAAGAAAAAAAGGGAAAAATGAAGGCCTAAAATAAGACCGAGAAATCCTAAGGATCATCTTTCAGTTATAAGCTTGATGCACTGTGTAGATCTCCACCAAGCCAAATAAAACAAACACCTTTCATAAATGTAGCCATTAAGGAAAGATCAATAGGCAATAATTACTATCCACACTTCCACTAAAACTGCCACTTCATTTTCTACAACATGTGTAACCTTGCATTAGGAAAATGGCAAGTTTAGCAAGTGCTAAATTCCCATTCTATCTGTACTACATACAATTAACGATCAGTTTACTGGAGACAAGCCTGAACACCCTAAGCACATATATTTAAACACACATGTGCACATGTGTTTTATTTATCTCAACCACACCTTATTTTCTCTAATCCAACCACTTCATCTTCCTCCTGCCAAGCAGTGAAACTTTTCATTTTTACGCAAATAAATTTGTATAAATTTTCCCGAGAAAGAGTAAATCATTCAAGAATAGCTCCTAACTGTAGAAATTTGTATTTTCATATTTAAACAGCAGCTCAAAGACTTGAACCAAACACTGTGAATCAGCAGTGGAAGACAGTCATTTATCAGCCAGATCTTAGGATCTGCTGAGAGTCTTGATTGCTCTGACCTCATTAAATGGTACAAAACCACGAGCTACCATAGATCTGCCTCTCTGAATACATTCCCCTTTAATTTTTTGATAGTTCCACAGAAACTGAAAGGTTAAAGCCAATTAAAAGAGATACAAGGACAATTATTATTGCCCTGACAAACTGTTAGTTATTTGATTTGGTCGTTTCACTTTAGAAAACCATTACTCCAATTTCTGAATGAATTAGTAATGACATTGTTTATTGACTTCCCTTGGGGCGCTTTGTTTTGTTGAGAGGTGTGGTGTGTTAGTCTTTATTTTAATCCCTACATTTTTATTCCCTTTTCTCTTTCATTACTTACTTTTATTCTCAAACTTGAAGTAAATCTCAAGTGCTACAGCTGGACAAGGATATCTACATAAGGACTAAATTGTAATTCTAACTTCATTCCAAATGGGACAAAAAGATTCTGAATTCATTCCTATGCAGTAAAGCCTCATTTTTCTATCTAATTAAGATCATCTTACAATACTGACAGATGCTTAAAAGCATCTAGGGCTGAAGGAACTGTTGAGAAAATTGAAACAAAAGTACTGCTGAACGATAAACTAACTATACTGCAAAGATGTTATTTTTCTGTGCTATGCCCAGCAAAACACACAAATCTCAACTCCTCCCCATCCCTGCCAAACAAAAAACCTCATTAAATAGATACCATTTTCATATTGCTTCATACTGTTTGGCACTGTGAGCAGCACTCATCATTTTCCTTAAAAAAAGAAAAAAAAAAAAGGTAGGAGTTCAAGTCTCCTGGAATTCGCAATGACCTCAGTAGCTGCTATGCACACAGAACTGTGAACAGAATATTACCATTAACATTATAATCATAGTAAACAAGCAACTGGCTGTCATTTAAAATACAGCTTTTCTTTGCTGATAATAAGAAGCATTTTCTGCTAATTTCTGTTATCTGTAAATCTCTCTTGGCATTCCAAGTCTGCACTTAATGTGCTGAACATGCTTCACTTTATGTACAATGAACACCTGCATCAAATGCCAGCATGTCTTTCTCTTATCTTAAAGATAGGCAGGGATTCATTCAATAACAAGAAGATAAGGAATAAGGAGATATTTACTTATTATGCCACAGATATTCAACAGAAACATATATATATATATGTTTGCTTTTACACTGGGGAAATAATCATCACCTTTTGCAAAAAAAACCCCACTTTTATTTCTTGGCTAGCTCCATTAATTTAATTGCAGAATGGGAGCTGAAGTTTAGACCAGCTACTTATTTATCCATGTATCTCATTGCTCAATAAGCAAAGTACTACAGTACATCAGCCTCAGGTTAATCATACCTGCTCATCTACAGGTACCACTGATCTGCTCTCTGCTGGCCTATTCCTACTGGATACCTGCACAGGTATCAACCAGAAACTGAGCTGCGAGCAGGTGCCCTATTTTGTGTTTCATAATTCCTGTTCTGATAGACTTCAGAAAATTAATTGACAAGTGGCCCTTAAAAACAACCACAAGCACAGAGCACAGGTAAGAAGCAGCAGACTTGAAAAATAAAACATATAAAGAATTTCTCTCCTTGTTGATTCACTGGTATAAATCACAAGCAACCCAGCTGACTGAATTCACTCCTGTGAAGTCAATACAAGGAAAGTCACTATTCTGACACAGGTTTTGAACTTCAAAGTGGACAAAGTATTTCATATGCATAAGAAACAGCAGTATACTTATTAAATAAAAGACAATGTTTAAAATCTAAATTGGCTTCAAATTGAGTGCCTATCTTTTTAATTTTTATTAAACTTTGTTTCTTCTCATTCTCTTCCTCATTTAGATGCTTGCAAAATAAATATAATTATATCCAACTTTAATAACTTTAGTACCTTGAGCTGCAGGTGCTAGTATGCTGTATCTATTACCATATTTTAAGCCCTTTTAAGAAGATTGCATTAATTTCTATGATAATTTAGAGCCCATAATGCATTCCAAGATGCGAATAGATGTTAATCACCACAGAATGATTCTCCTGTATAGTAACGAAGTCACGCTGTAACCAGTAACTACTAACTTTCCAAATTCAATATTGCCACTGAAAGGCTTGATTAAAACTTTGTTAGAATAACAAAACCCCTAAGAGTGGTTTAAAAAAAAAATACCAAATTAATCAACATTTACATGAATTGCTAATATGGTTCCTATAGAAATTATTAGGACTGAAAATATTTATATTATCCATTGCATTCTTTGCCCAGTATTAAAATAAGTTATCCATGCACATTTATCTTCTGCCGCTAACGCAGATGTAGCACAGCGGCCACCTCAAAGACGGCAGGTAGAAAAGAGTCGGCATTATGAAAATGATCTTACATTCAATATTTCAGGTGCATTGCTGAGGAAAAGCTGACAGCAGTGACAGCACAACTGTTCTGTTGTTAGAATATATGGATTGATAAAATAGGGCAAGAGTGTGCCTCTATGATTTGAGTCAAAGCTCAGGTTTTTTCATCAACCCGAACAACCTCAAAGAGAGCAACATCCGAATGTAAATATTCATAAAAAGAAACAAAAAATGGCAACATTGTTCCAGAACAAGCCCATTCACAGCTTTTCTACAACCTAAAAGTAATTAAGGGACCTTTTCTGCACTAGCCTGTTGTTGTTTCTTGGCAGTTATTTAAAACACAATGTACTAAAGGTGCTTTGTCACTATTAGGAAAGTGACCCAATCAGAAGGAACACTCCTGTCTGTTTCAGAGACATTGCTGAGTGACCCATTATATAGGCTGAGAAAAACTTTCAGCTTTGCTACAGTTTGCTCCCAGACACGCAAGGACACTGGTTATCTATTCCACTGTCGTGTTGGGACGCGTGGTCCCAACTATATTCCACCTCAGATCTGCCTTCAGTAAGTAACAAAGGAAGAAACAGTTTTAGCAGAAATTACTGCTATGCTCCACAAATTCAACAGGTTCACTTTACTATAGATGGTTTCAGCCACATTATTGCATATCAAGATTATAGTTCCAAGTACCCAGATCGAGGGTACTAATTTATTGAGGACTGTGGTCAAAAACCAAGCTTTTGGCGAGTTTACCACAAAGTTTGTTTCTTCATTTAAGAGTAGACTATTTGAGTTGGAAGGGATCTACAATGACCATCTAGTCCGACTGCCCGAGCAAGTCAGGGCCGACCAAGTCCAAGTATATCACTAAGGGCATTGTCCAAATGCTCTGACAGCCTTGGGGCATCAATCACCCCCCTGGGAAGTGTTTGATCCCCCTCGAGGTGCGAAAAGCAGTTACAACAGAGTAACACCAGCAACTTGAGCCTGCCCAGGTCCCAGGTGATACAGACAAGAGCATCAAGTTGACATTTCACACTTTTTATGTGGTTAAAATTTTATACATGGAGTTCTCATAAACAAAAATTACTGTTTTAGCGTATTGTTGCTTATATACAACAAGCAGGCTCAGGAGAGCAGCTGAAAGCCATGATGACATTGACATAATTCAAATTGTTGCTCCCTCTGTCAACAATTAACCTACATGCAGAGGTTTAACTGGGTGCTGTGAGTCAGCAGCGTGAAGAGCACTGAATGTACCATGTTCTCATGATAATGAGTATTTTTCCCCAAAGTGTCTTTTTACTTCTTCAAAGATTTTAAAACTAGCAATCACTCCAGTGCCATGCTCTAAGGTGGGCTTCAGCTTCTGGGGTCTCTACAGTGCTGTCAGCACAATCCTTGAAATAAGTGATGATGTGCTGGAAGAAAATCAGCTCCTATGTGAAATATGCCTAAAAAGGAAATTAAAAGGGGGCTTCTAGATCACTTTTGTCATGGTCACTTAAAAGACTTTGCATTCTTCCTGGCATCATGCTTGATACTGTTGAACACCTGCAAATTCCACTGCATTCAACAGAAGTCCATTTATGCCTTCACAAAATGTGTCAAAAGGTAGGAGAAAAAAAAATACTAAAACAGAGCTTAAAATGTCCCAAATCCTCTGAAACACACAAATGTAACATAAGTATTCCAGATGAAATTTGAATTTTGAGATACATTGAGGGATTCTCTAAGAAGAATAGTTGATTTACTCTTTTAGATTGAAGCAGTTTGCTTTACAAGATTAATATCTAATTGAGAAATGAAATATTTAAAGCTGATTTTTTTTTTTTTTTAATTAATAACAATCTGGGATTTATTTCACAGTGGTGTGTTTTTGTAGCAGCAGTCAATGCCATTTGAGCAGTGACAGGATATAAGCTGCCACAAATCCAAATTAAATCATTAGCTGCTGTGTGTAGAAAAATCCAGAATCTTGAATTTAAGTTTCAGCAGACAAGTGGAAGAATTTATTCTCACATGTTTTATATAAATAATCACTTAAATCTGTACATGTTAAGTACAAAAGACGTGTTAGCGTAACAAATTCTCTGGTTCGTAGGAATGTGATTCTTGGCTTCCTCATTGAAAGGGAAGGAATTATTAAAAAAAAAAAAAAAAAGAGTAGTAAAAAAAGCAATTGCTTGAGGAATTAAATAGCTAAATAAACAAGTGCAGTATATTTACTGAAGAAATACTAGAATGGCTACAGGAATTTTATACCTAGAAGCCCTCCAGAATTTCAGCAACAAAGAAGGAAGTTTAAAAAAAGTGAAGAAACACCTGAGAAGGGGCTCATCTGGAAAAGCTTCACATGGAAGGTGAAGGGAGTGCACAGCCCCTCACTTCAGTGCAGAAACTCCCCAATTCCCCATCCCTTTCTTGAGCCCTCAACACCACCATGGTTCTGCGAGACATGGGACCAACAAGGGCTCACAAGCACACTTGAGTTCCTGCCCTGCTTCAGGTGCCACCCACCTCTTGTCCTCACCCGTGGGTCCTCAGGCTGACACCCACCGGGTGGGAGAAAGGACCGAGAAGCCAAGGCTGGGATGGAGCCAGTGACCGAGAGCCCAACAGGTTCCACCTCTCCTGGTCAATCCTGAATGATAAACCTGTCCTTGGGGCTGGGAGGATGCAAGGGGATGGGAAAGACTTGTAAAACATTATGGTAAAGTTGAAAAGGACAGAACAAAAGCATAGAGTTGTAAAATCAGTCAATACCCGTGACTTCCTACTGTAATCGATTTTAGACTTCCAACAGCATAACTCTACAACAAAAAGTGTTTCTAAAACAACATTACAAAAACCTCGGACAAGACTTAGTATTTTATTTGCCAGAATTCCACCGGTTCAATACAATTAAACTCAATATGCAAGTACTGAAATGAAGATGACGAGCAAGCCTACCCAGGAATTGGAACAGGAGACAAGAGATAAATAGTAAAAGTTCAAATAGACAACTCTCAATATAGAAAAAGGATTAATGCTACACTTCATCAGAAATCTTTTCTCCACACATTAATGCTATACACAGTTGGAAAAAAACAAAAGGACCTGAAGAGGCAAGAAGCATTATGAATGCCTTGGGTATCTCTGGGGTCTTCAAAGGCCAGAGAGGCCACAATAAATTCACACTATTCAGAGGAACTGAGGAGAGGACCAGGAACAGCAAGTAACAGGAGTATCTACAATAATTAAGTATACATAGGGACTCTTCTGGATTGGTTCGCAAATTTTCCTTCCTGATACGAAGTTGCAAATCAGGCAGTTCAAAGAACAACATGATTTTCCCATTTATGGCATCACATTACAATATGCGTTTACTATAGATATTTTATGACTTATAATAAAGCATTTGCCCTTGGTCACTGTTAAAAATAAGACAAATACTGTAACTACACCTTCAGCTTCTTCTCCGGTAGAGCTGCCTGGTACATCTCGGAAGATGAAAAATGTACTTTTAAACTTGAACTGCAGAACGGATGCACCTCAAAAAGACTACTTTGTATACCTTTTTCAAAAGGCGTTCCTAAATTTAAAGAATAAAGAAATGAAGAGTTAAGTACAAAAGCCTGCTAAAAGCTTAAGACTTGTTTAAAAATTAATCTCAGTGGTGATGCACAGAAAATGCCAACCAAACACCTGATCAGCCTTATTCTTTAAGAAATCTCGCTTCCTTTCTAAGTTACACTTTTTGAGACAAGTTTCTTTTTCAATTTAACAATTTCCTTAAAACTTCTTTCCCCATTTAGGCAGTACTACCTTACAAATGGCTTCAATGTCCTTTTCTTCCCTCGAATGGCCATGCGTATTTTGCCAGAAACATGAAAAGCAGGAATGCAATTGCATTTGTGCTGATGCTAAATGTTAATAGATTTGCCTAAATGCCTGCTAATAGCATCCCTAGAATTAGCTAGACTAGTAGTGCATGCCTAATGTGTTGTTTTTGTTGTTGCTGCCTTAGCTGTTTTCTCCTTTTTTTCTCAGTAACAAAAAGAAAGGCATTTTTAGTAAAATGTTCCTATACATCTGGAGCCTGTAAGGCAGGCGAACCACTACCATGGTGTAGCACTGACACGGCATCACTGGGATTAAAAATCCCAACATTCTACTGTTTCCTTAAATTAAACATGAAAAGGTTTATTTTTTTCATATTTTTTTTAATTAAACATGAAGTCATGACTTTGTCAGCCAAAATATGTCCTCCTATCACCTCTTCTAATTCCTCCAGGTAATTTTTTTTGTTAGAGAACAGAACTCGGTGCAGGCAGAGCATGAGGCTCTTCAATTGCCGTGCACTTTCAGAATGCTGTAGGTGAACAAAGCCTTTGAGAAACATTTTCTACGGGCTAAGACATTTAATAAATACGCTTTATACTCTCAGAGCTCCAATGCCAAAGAATCGCAAAGCAATTTCAAATAGAAAAGATTTTTTAAATTAACAGTTATAAATGGTTTCGTTGAACAATCATATTTTTAAAACTAAATAACACGTGAAAATCAGATAATACTGTATTAGGAAAAAAAATCTGTTTTAGCAATTTGTGTTTGCAGTAGCCGTACAAATGCATCCTGTCACCAAAGTCTCCTACTGTTTCTAACTACAACAAAGGTAAAAATATTTTGGAAGACAACACCTTTCTTTTGAGTAAGGACCGGCAATTTCTAGCTGTCAGTTGACTAAACCACCTTGAAATACTTGACTATTATTGTAGTGCAGGACAGACACTTAGTCCTTCTATTTCTGTTTGAAGTACATAAAAAGGCCATATTGTAACCTTAGCCTGCAAAGGGAACATTTACTAGTAATGGAAAAAATGCATTGAAGAGAAAAAAAATCCACTAAGTTGGTCCAACTCCAAGAAACTGCTAACTTTCATATTAGAAATTCTTTTCCTGATTCTAACTATGACAATATAGGGAAAACCAACCAAACAAAACCAACCAACCAAAACAAAAAATACCCCAAAACAACCAACCAAAAACCTACAAGTCTCTTAATCTATGTCAACGGAAACACAGCACTGTAAAGGGTATGAAAAAAAAGAATCAAGTCTGATTATATTACCTTTCAGAAAATTTGTTAGCATGTTATTAGCAAAATGTTTATTTGTTAATTATAGTTTTAATTAAAAGATACAACTATAAATTATCTTTGCAACATTTCTGCAGTTATTTACAATGCCTGAGAGTTAGGTATCTCATTCTGTATCTGTCAGGCTGATGAAAGTAAAGTTATATCACAATGATCACACTTGGCTCGCCCAAAATTCTACCTGAAACGCAGAACACGGTGTTCCTCCAGATGCTCTGAAAATCACCACAGCATAAACATAGCAACTGTTACTCTTATAAAGAATGCCTTAAACCTGCTTTTCAAGACGGAAAATCCTTTTTCTTTTTGTGTGTTAAACTTATGGCCACAGTGTTTACATGATCTAGAATCTGGCTAAAGTCCGTCAAAATTAAAGAGAGATGGCATGACTGGGAAAGAAAAGCCTGTAGGTAGTGAATCCATTTGCTACCTTATTTGGTGTCAACTGCTCCACTCATCTCAATAACTTAAAATTATTTTTTACAATGAGCTTCCATTCAAGGATATCTTATGTGGCTTTTCTGCACAATAAATCACATTCTGCCTGTACCAATAAGGCAGGGAAGTCTAAAACGTCTAGGTGTAGGAAGATTCTTCCAAGCTGGACTGCAATGAAACCTAGCTAGTCAATGAGCCATATATTCATTTATGGCAATAGTTCTGATTAAAGATTGGTAGAATTGCCTTCATGATCTATCAGAAAAAGACATCTGTTTGATTTCACATGGATTTAGAGAATGCCAGACCCCTATGGAGAACGAGGTATGTGATAAGGAGCACATCAGATGCAAAATATACCCTAACACATTCTAGGTTCAATAGGAGATAAGGAGCCACCTGCTCCAAGTCTCAGCAATACCAATTTTCAGAATTCTGCAGGTCAGATACATTTTTCCTATTAAAATTATCATGCAAAAGAAAAAAAAAAAAAATCTCTCTCCAGTATAGATACTGCCATGATTTGAAAAGTAAGATATTGCAGATTCAAAAGCAGTGCTTTTCCTTCCTGAAAGCAACAGAGCTCATTAAGCTCTGGGAAGAAACATGTACGTAACTTTTTATCTTTCAGTGACAAGTATATATGTACGAGGCACAACTTTCATTATGGTTCCTACCCAACAAGGCAGCGAGCTCCTTACACAACACAGGACAGTGGGGGTTTCCTCTTCACCCCAAGTCCAGACCAGGGTAGTTCTATCATCCTATAAACATGTTACTTCAGTCAAAAGAAGCATGATGAGTTAGTTTCATAGCTATTCCACTCTGACTGTAACAGGAAAGCAGAGCTTTATTATCTTATATTTTTTCCCACCTGCCTTACAATCTAATTGAAAAGAAAGAAGAGTCACACAGATACCTTTCCATATTACACCCATCATACCACCTTAATTTCCATGAGTCGGAAAATACAAAGAATTGCAAAACTAAAACATGAATATCTGAAAGACAAGTATTTGTCGAATGATGAAAGCTACCTAGTAAATCAAATACATAAGATCTGTTTTCTGTGGTTCTGATGTGTGACATAGCCATACAATAACACTTAATACAACTATGATTACAACAGTTGCTTTTCCCCCCCCTTCATATTATTTGTAGTTTTCTCATTACCTTTCAATTATCTGGACTTTCATGGTCAAGATGTAGCAAGGTCAATATATACCTGCCACAAAATCTGCAAACAAACCCAAATTTTATAAACAAACCCAACAATTGCTCAGTTTCACATCACTGATGAGGTTGCTGCTCTGCTGCCATGAGCGGTACTTTCTCATGCTGGGCATTCCAAGTCTCTAAAAAATAACTAAGGCATATATACGTGTGTGTGTAAAATAGAAATTAAACTCTTTAGACTGTATTTACTTGGCATTTCCACACAATTACTAACAAATTATTTAATACTAGATAGAAGGACTAATTTTCTTCTTTAGTAGTGGCTCTTGGAAATACACAGGAATAATGAAATTGCACAGTATTACTCAAAAGCATAAAGTTAATCTAACTGATGAGGTTCCATATTGTTCCAACCAACTCTATTCAGAAAGGAAAATTGTTCTTTTTCCCCCCTTCAGAGAAGAAAAATGTTTTCCCTCTTCTCAGCCAAAGTATTGCAGTATAATGGCATTTAGTTTAAAAGGTACTGAAGCTGTTTCCACTCTGCTTTAAAAGTCTTTCAAGTGCTGCTATTTCTGTACCCTTCTGGTAGGTATATTTTGCTGCCTTAGTTTTGCCTAAAAAAGGAAAAGATCAAGGACGAAAACAAGCCTGTGGCAGAATGAAGGTCTGACCAGTCCTATCTTTCTAATGCTGTGTTGCTTATTAACACCTTAGTTTTTTTCTAACAATATTTTGGTATTAATGTCACACTGCATTTCATAATGACAACTTCTGCTTCATACACAGATATACACACACTAGGAAAAAAAACACCTGAAACATATCCTGAAGAAATGTGTTTTCCTTCAGCAATAGCAATTGACAGCAAACAACCGTTCCTCTGTTATTTCACATTTTCAGAGAATGCATTTAAAATCATTATTTCTCCAGCCACGTTATTTGATTTCGTTATACAGCCGAGCAAAATCTTGCCTTTGAAATGTCTTAAAAGTGACCCATAGCTGGCAAAAGGTGCATTAAATCAAGCATATTAAAAACTGTAAACCAGGGAAAGATAGAGGCAGAGCCACACAGAGCCTCTGCTGAAAAGACGACATGGACAACCAGATATTGCAGTGGATATGCCCCAAAGCCTCACAGCCATTTTGTGGCTCCTTCTTACTTTTCCCATATTAAGAATGAGCACAAAAGGCAAGACTACTTGATTTGAATATCAGTTCTTTTACATAATTAGCATATATGGTAAGGATTTGTTAGAAACATAATAAAAGGTAAGTGAATTGATACTGGAATGTGTTCCCCAGGAATAAAGTCCCTTTTAAAGTATTAAATTTAATATTCTCATTTGGAGATGCATTAATGATAAAGTGTTATTAGTGCCACAGCTAGAAGGAAAAAAAAATATGTTTATTTAATTTCACCCTGTGTATTCCCAGAGAAACAGAAAAACATGTTTGGATTTGGATTAGATGGTTTTACCCATCAAAGTCCAACCTTTTGACAATGCGCTGTTTGACAAGCCCTGCTTAGCACTGCAGTCGCTTGAAGCCGATAGTATATAGAGACATCTCTGGCAGACAGACAGGAAGGTAACAGAAAGAGTTACCCATTTCTTCAAAGACCCTGGCATAAAGTCCTAATAAAAACACAGGGCATGCTTTTGTCTAAAACGCTTTACACTGAAATGTGACCAGCAGAAATATGTACATATTTTACCCTGCTCACCTTCGCCAATGTGTTCACAACCACAGCCAGCTTCTTTAGTCAATACAGCTATGAGGAAGTATAAAAGATTTGCTGTACTCAGAAGGTATCAACTTCATTCCTTAAGTTTCAATTCCTTTAGCTCATGGAGCAGTTGGTGACAGAAAAGTGGACTACAGTCGGTCATCAGAAGTCACCTAGTCCATCCCCTCCCTCCCTGACCACTGCTAGTGACCCCTTGCCTTGCCATCCGCTTCCCCATGAATCCACAAACGATTCTCCAAACTAAGACACTTAAACCTTTGGGAGACCGTGAAAGTGTTTTGGGAACACGTAAAACCATGCTGAAATACAGACAGCTTAAGCAAGTTACAGTCACCATTACAGAAAGCTTCCCTATGAGACCTACATCTTGAAGCAGTTCAAACCCAACTCAAAGCTAAAGAAAAAGCTTTAGTGGGTTACAAGCAGCAGTAATCTGTGGCATCTAAAAATGCAGTCTTTGTATCATTTGAGACTTGATCTACAGAGTGTGTTATAAGCCATCATTATAGTGCTTTCTACCTGGACAACTTGATCTACTTGATCTTCCTTGACATTTAGCACTCAATCCTCATCCTAGCCCGATGGCCCAAAGTACAACCTTTGGACTGTGTTCTTCCAACTCAAGTGAGGGATTTCAAGCCACAAAGATCTGATGACACAAACCGGACTTCTTTCCCTGGTTAAATGCTTTGTTTGCCTTGCAGTGCTTCACAGAGCTGCTCTCCCTTTCACATGATATTTACTTGTTACTCTGTTTGTTCCCTGACATTGTACCGCTGCTTACTTGCCTCTCACCAGGTTTCCAAGATGCCTATTGACAAACAAAAGTACAATAAGGCCACTGCTTTGCACTTGGATTACAGGATGTAACTTCCATGCAACTGTTGCTTTTCAAGCAAAAACTGTTTCCAGTAGTGGAAATATCAAAATCCTTCAAACCAGTCACAGACTGGATTCTACTTGTTTAAACCAGTCATAGACTGGATTAGGTAGGACATTCAGGTTTGTGAATGTATTAGCTACCCGTCCACCCCCAAAAAAAAAAGAAAGAGAAAAAAAAAGAAAAATTGACTTATTTAATTCAGGCTTTACTCTATGTCTACTAGCATGCTACTCATTTTCTGCTCAACACTAGATCTTGAGTATAACTGGCTGTGCTGTATGTAGACGTTGCAGAAGATTTGTATAGATAAATGTACTAGTTATCCATCTCCCTTAAGGTGAAACGATGATATAGACCAAAAGAACCTCCTGGATGTCACAGCCCCATCATGACCTGAAACTGTCAGTTGGAAAAACGCATATGTGGTAACAGGAGCGCATCCCTGACCTGACTTTGACAGGCAGGCTTCTGTTTGCGGGGCTCCAGAAGAAACCAGACTTCCAGTTCTTGAGCCTTTTAGGTCCTTTGTTCAAACGCCCCTGTGCACAGACAGACCCTCCTCTGGCCTTTTATGGCTCATCTGGAAAGTCCCCTGTTGCCTTCCTTTACATCAAGCCAGTTTCTGTATCTGTTTACAAAGAGGCTGACACTCTAATTTCAAAAAATGTTCTCAGTCTTCTCTATATAGGCCCCTAACATTTATAGAGAAATACTTCGACACTTACTTCTGATCTCACTATTTGTGTGCACGTACCTTTGTAATTTGGGCTTCATTTGTTTTGCTTATCCATCCCATTTCCTGTCTTCATGTTGTCAACTTATGTTTCATTCTTTTAATAGAAAATAGTTTATGATTGAACGCCTGGAGGAATGAAGCCTAAATGATGTGTGCTTTTGCACTTGTCAATCTTTTCCAGTCTTTGGCTTAAGATCTTTTGATAATCTTTATATTTTAAATGCCAGCAGCGTGTAGTTTAGTACCATCTTGGTTGAGCTGAACAGTAGCATTGAGAGAAGAGCGACAGAGAGGATTACCAAATCCTGAGAGTTGCCGTCTGCCAGAGATCTGACCCCCATGCCTACATCCACTCCTCACATAAGGGAGAGGAACTTGTAAAGGTGGCACTCAGCATAATTAATGCAGTATTTCCCAGCCTTCTCAAATCTGTATTTTGTTTTGCTTCTAGGGATTTATTCTCTTTTTTTTGCATCTTTCTCAGCTTATGTCCAAGAATGTTTACTGTCTCCACATAGCAATCTCTCTACTAACTCAAAGTTTAGTCTCAAAATTTTCCTTTTGTCTTTGGCTTCATATGCACTATAAATTTCCAGCTCAAGTACAAGTTTCTTGCTCTGGTCATATTCTTTTTTTTTTTTGGATAGGACTAATGTCACCTCCCCTGAACAGATCTCAGCTCGCTTCTACATATGTCCACCTTGGAGCATAACCTCACAGTCCTGGGAAGGTACAGAACAACTGCATTGTTATGTTTGCAGTTGGCTACACTCATGTAGTATTTTACATATGGAGATTAATTTAATTTGACAGTTCATTAAATAAAGTTTACTGTTCTAGGCTTAAAATGTAATAATTGGGATTTCATTTTATTTTAATACTAATAAAATCTAATTTGAGATTTATTACCAGTAACAAATGCTACGTTGAATTTATCTGGCCTGAAAACACAAGCCATTGTGATAACTATGAATCAATCCAACTCAACAAGTTCAATATTAAAAGTGTTGGAATATTCATAAGAGAACGGTTCAAATGAGGAATACAACTCCATGTTCTTTGTCACTATTGTAATTGCAGTTCATGTTTAAAAAATTGCTACTTTGTAGAAAGCAACAAAAAGCAGCAAAAGAAGGAAAGCATCACTATTTGAGCTGGTCAGAGAAACCTGCAGAGGGCTTTAGGGATGCTCACAGCAAATCCATCTCCTTGCAGCTCAACTGTATGTTGCATTTCTCACTGGTCACCTGGAAGAACTGGGCATGCTGGAGTATCAGCAAAACTTAATGTATTTGGCAAGTAATGTACTATCCCATAACTATATGCTAGGATCTAAACTCGCTGCAAAAGCTGTTGTGAGGTTGACATTACCACTCATCTCTTGAGAACATTCTCCATTTTAGAAAGACTAAGCAAGTAACTGGAGAAACCAACCATTTCTTAAAACGTGTTTAAATGTAACCAATAAGAAAAATATTAAAATCCTAACTCGATGTAGATTAATCAATAAATAAGATGATCAAGTACGGAAAAAAAAAAAACCAACAAGCAAACAAACAAACAAAAAAACCCCCACACCCTAACAGACAGACACCAAAAAAACCCACAATAAAAATCACAAAATTAATTTTATCATTTGAGTTACCTTTTTGATTTACAGTGTTTTCCACTAGATTATTACTTTCTCTCTTTTTTCAGTCTTTAGACTTAAGGCCTACCATGTGCTGAAACCACTAATCTAAAATGTAAAGCAAGAATAACACCATTACAATCTTTTACCTTGTTTCAGGGAATAAATAGATTGAACTGGACAGAACAATTTTTGCCCAACTGATCAATAACTGCGTTTTCTCAACTTCTGCTACAAGTTTGACAAACTCACATTTCTTTCGTAAGAGCGGCCCATTTTGACATGGCATCAGCTCAATTCACCAGAACAAGATCAAAACCCAGGAACACTAAGGTACTCAGAATCATTTGATGTTCAACCTGAGACTGAGTAATTTCAAATGAATACATTCATGCTAAAGGGGGATGCCCATATATTTTTAAAACTTTTTTTTTTTTTTTAATCCCCGTAACCACTCCCAAAGTATTTTAAATTATCCCAGGGCATCAACAATTTGCAGTTTATCTGCTGGCTTCCAGCTATTACATAATCGGTAATTAGATGCTGAATCTTCTAGTGACTTAGAAAAATAGTCTACAAGTTAATTGCTTTTATGAGTCCTTTAATGTAATCTGTGGACAAAGAATTTTAGACTGTCTCTGAATAACAGCATTACTGTCAGCAAGCTTAATTTCTTTCCCTTTTTCCCCAGCTAGTTCTTAGATGTTGTGACAGATTTCCTTCCCTCTTCCCCATACGCCATATAGTTTGTTGGTTTTTTTTAACCATCACACTATTAAAATTTTCTATTTAATTGCAAACAATGGTTGTTGACCATTTTCAATGCAGTGTCCTTGCTACCACTAGATTCCTGTCACCCCCATGAAGAGATAACTGCATTTTCCATAGGTTGTTTCTAGTATAAATCTTTGTCTCTTTGTCATTTCGTGTCCTTTCTTGTGAAATTATAATTGAAAAAGGGACATTTGCTTTCCTTCCTCCTTCCAAATCCTTCCAGTGATCACTGACCTTTAATTTTCTGACGGAGAGGGAACCTTGAGGAACCTCATCTTGCTCTCAATAGGCTGACAGGGAAGAGTCTTTTGACAACAAAGCTACTCCTGCCACAACACAGACTGCTACAGATTGGCTCAGAATGTTACCTAGGAACATCTCAGGAAATGAGATGAGTGTTGAGATCTGAATGATCTAAAGCAGAACATTTGTGTGATTTAGTTGAGAAAACATCAAATGAATTTCAGGAAATAGAAACCAAAACCAAACCAAACCAAGCCCAACCTCCCAACCAACCAACCAAACCAAAACCAAAACACAAACATGAAAAGCAAACCAAACCAAAACACAGAATACTCAAAATTAGCATGGGAATATCCATACCAACATAGGAACTTCCAGAACACTACATCAATACTGTATCTTGTCCTCAACAGCACTAAGTACGTCTAGAAAAAAAAGTACATTAATAGGACAAGTATACAGTTAGGTGAAAATTCATATACATGCTGCTACAGGAATGTAGTCTTTCTGTGATGCTCTCCACTTTGGCCCACAAAATAAACAGAAACAATTTCCTGTCCAAAATTTTTATCTCAAACATTCACATGTATCAACACTTTTGCCCTCAAGAACTCTACAAATGGAGGAAGAAGGCTGAACTTGGGGTTCAACATGAACAGGACTGCACACATGACAGTCCTCTTTCTTTTTGCCTTTTAAATTTCAATTTAGCTTCATTTACTCAAAATTTCCTGCTCACGATCTTCTACTGCTTAGGTACACCTCTGATCTAGTAAAATAGCATCATTATTACAGAGATATTTAAGTAACAACAAGGAAAAACAGAAAGAGGGTATTACCAACATATGTAATTGTCCAATGCAGGCAGACAGATCTTTTTGCAAATATGGCTATCAAAATCTAGATCGCAATACATCACTGGATTACATACAGTATCGGTGAGCTGCAATCAGGCTGTGTAATAGGTAGTAAAAATGAGACCAAGAAAGATTTATAATTAAACTAATCAAAATCTTACAGGCAGTATAATAAGTACTTCTGAATTTCTGATGTGGCATGCTGATTCTTAAATTTTGAGAACTCCTGCTCTACATGATACAAGCACCCTATTGGGCTCCATCAAATAAAAGTCCACGTCTTAAAAATTTCAATTCCTTAACACAAATCTGGAGACTGATGCATATTCGCTGAATGAAAAATTGACCTCCGTGAAAAGAACCTAAGGGCTCTAAGAAGGTATTACGGTGCACAGAGTGATTACACTACAGGAATCCATGTGCTTACTCCTACTTAATGCTTAAGAACATTTGTTTTTCTAAACATACACAAAACCCACTCCCCCCAGTACAGTAAAGGGTTCCCAAAAAATCTGTATCAAAGTAATATCTTAAAAACCAAACCAAAACACCCCAACACAACCTTCTCTTTTTGGAGCTTCATAATAGGATGCTTCATCAGCCTCCTTACTCTTATAGGGTTAAATATACATTCTTTAACCTGTCAACACAAATTAAATTATTTTGTACAGTTATAGTTTCAGCTCTACAATTTTGACATCATTTGGTGGAATTAAGATGTTCTATCCATTTTAGTGTGTACCTACCCTCAGATTCTGACATGTAAATTATTCAGATTACTATCTTCTAAGAAAGACAGTGCTTCAAACTAGTCCACACACACTCCCTGACATCCACAGAATTCAACTGCACATACATAAGCATTAAATTTGTCTATAAATACTTCTTCAGTAATTTTAATTACCTTAGCTATAAAAGCTACACCCCCTCTTCACACAGCAGCATTACTGACTTTGCTTTATCAAACAAGCCTGGGAAAGAAGGCTGTGCCAACTCTACTGAGGTCAAGTGGATTGAAGTCTGCTTGTGCTATCTGAATCGCACATTGGCAGATGAAAAGACATGCCTTTTACCATCTGTAAATTTTAATGTGCCAGATTTTGGCTGCCATGCGACCTAAAGTATCTACTTCACTGAGGTTCACAGAAAGAAAAAAGGATACAAGAAGTTTTTATCTAGGTTTAAGCTGACAGCACTAGATAAAATCAGTTTATGCTACAGTTTAACCATTTAAACTTAAGAAATGAGGCAAATTTCTTATCAATGTGGGGATGTTTGATGAAAAAAAAACTACTGATTGCCTCTTGATGTCTCCATGGCTTCCTTTCTGCATCTTAGAAGAAAACAAGTATGTAGATTTTTACAATGGCCTTGAAAATGCCATTTCACTAAACTGAAGGTACATACAAATGTCTGATCCTTTCAGGGCTTGTAGTCTCAAAAGACCATCGCAAATGCAAATAGCTATAGTTGTTACTGAGGAAACAGAAACAATGACAAGAATAAGAATAGCAGTGGTGGTGAGGACAAGAAACAAGATACGTGACAGAAATTATCTTCCTTGCTGCGGGAAAGCTGGAATCTAGTTCCACTGTGCAATAATAAGTCATACGGCAGACTGAGGATGACTTCAATCAGCTCTATAGCTCATTTTATACCTCATAGCCTATTATAAAAGACCATGATTTACGCTTTTTCCAGAAATAATAGAGTGGTGCAGCAAAATACTTTTGGCATATTAATACATTTGCCCCATTGCTCCCCCTTTTGTCTTTAATCGCACTCATATTAACCCCTTATTCAGCCAAAATCTGTACTGAATAAACTGGTATTATAGTCTTCCTACATCTGTCAGTAATTTTTAAGGAAAACAACTCTTTGTTGTCAATCAGATGCCCACTGAAGGCAGAAGTGTCCAACAGTATCCACACTTCTGCATCGTTGTTTTTCTCTTGCCACTTGCACAACGAGAAGGTAGCTTAGAACTAAAAGTTGAAAATCAAAACAAAAACAACCAACAATTTAAGGGAAACAGTGCACGAAAGACAAATGTGGAGACATGTTGTATCTCCTATTGTTCTCATTTCAGTCTGACTGTTCTTTTATAATTTTTCCTTGTTTTCACATGTTCAGCTTCAGGAGCCATAAATTTATATCTGAAATATTTACATTAAATAGGATGAAGAATGTTTAAATTTAAGCAAAACTTTAGACAATTCAATAAATCCTGCAGACTAGCTGAAATTTTCATCAGTTGTACTCTGAAATGGAGGAAACCCCTCACAGATATGTCAGAAGCAAAATCAACATTTCTGAAACAGAAGGAGAAAAAGCAACAAAGCACACCACAGAGGTACTGTAGTTATTGCGGAAAAGCCTTTAAGCAAATGCAAATCTGGCGTATCTGAATATAGCAAAGAAAGAAGAACACATAAGATACACAGATAAGAATTGAAATAGTGCATTTTGTCTAGTTAAAGTCACTTTAACACCTACTGGAAACAAAAGAGGAATGCTAAATTGCAAGAGTTTTTCTTCATTTTGTTCTCCAAACAGCTCTGTAAGCAGCATCAAAAACACAAAACGTTTAGAAACTAAGGAATTCCAACATCTTCCACAACTAGAAAGATTTGAATTGTGAGCACTGTGGCTGCTGAAAAGCACAAAGACTCCTTCCCACAAGACCATCCCCATTGAACAATATCTACTCCTCTGTTCCAAAAACTGTTTTGATGAAGCAATTTATCTTTACCCTGGTGAATGTGAAAACACGGGTGCAAATCACCTTCAGCCCAGCGCTCCTGGACCACTGCTGGCCACCTCCCCCACGCAGACTTTTTCAGTTTCATTGTCACCAGAGACAACAACAAAAAAGCAGAATTGTCGTACACGTGCAGAATATTGGAATTTTGCAAATGATTTTCACATGTCAGAGACCAAAATATTTTACGAGACAGACATTTAAAGGTACCACACAGACACGGAGCATCTCGCTGTACCGCACACAATTTAATCTGTTGGCAAATCTTCCCCAGCAGCGACCATTGCAATGCCCTCGCACAGACACTACACGTCCGCTATGGCAGAGGGAATGGACTAAACATCCCAGCTCTGATTTCTGTGATTTTCAATTAAACTTCCTTTTCTGTTGGAACACAGATCACCTGCTCCACCATGCATACTCCTAGATTATTAATTTGTTAGCTTGCTCGAATCACAGTTGAAAACCTTTCAGCCTTGGTTTGCAGCAATAAATTCAACTGACAGCTGAAATTTGGAACGCTCACTTAATATTGATTCTGAATGTAATAACAAGCGACATGACCTTTTGGAGGGTGTAAAATATGGCTGCCACAACATCTGTGCCACATTTCTTGCTGTTTAGTAATATGCTCTAACAGCATGGAGTTGGCATTGAAGTTAGGCTTTATTATCAAGCAGATCACTCCATCTCTCTGGCTTCATTAAAAAACCTCACAAAAACCTTACTCCTCACTCCGCCCCCAAAACTCTTCCCACATCTAGGACTTGTGCACACATAACAGTTTCTAAGACCTAATTTACCCTGGGCTACTAAAAGACACCACCACTGTCAGATACGGCAATTCCAGTAGACTGAAAATCAGCGCATGTCTTTAATCAGAGAGGGGAAGGGATTTGACTTCGAGTATCCTAACCAAATATCTACCAAGTCACACAGTTCACAGTTATCTTCTTACACATGAGATATTACCTTTGCATCGCTCTTTCCATTCTGACAAAAGAAAAGAGAATACATCAAGACTATATTTTTGTGTGCTCCGACACCACAAACACCGTTTTAATTTAGCATTACCCCAGGATACCTTGAACTAATATTGTTAGGCTGGATACAGAATTGGTTACATCTGATTTCCTTTCTATAATTTCCTTTGAAGTGCTAGTATCTTTAAAATATGGTCCAAGTAGGCAGAATATCAATCTCTGTATTTTTAAAAATCCAATTTAAATAACTGCAAATTATCCAAGCAACCTAATCAAGTTTTAGAACCAGAATTCTGCTACAGAAAACACACCCCTCCAACACTTTATAAATATGTTTCAAGTATCTCCTCACTTTTTTTTTGGTTGACATGAAAAGTAAACTGAAACAATGAATCCCTTTATCCTTAGGAACAAAACCTCTTTTATCTCTTAATGAATAACAAACACAAGAAAGCAGATCTTTACTATGCCTTTTCAAATATGTATCTCGTGATTGTACTTTCTACACTGCCAAACACCCAGTAACAGCTACAATTTTAAACGCTTTAAAACTTACCCTTCAAGAAAAATTAAAAACCTTCATAGTTTACAGTTAAATAAAGCTCATAAATAAAAGACTTGTTGGCACTCTAACAAATACGCATAATACAAAGAACATGATTTTTTTTTTTAATCTTAAAGGACCAGATACTGCAAGCTTTGCTAGTATATATATACCTGTACCAGCCTATATACACAATATCATATTAAAATGGCTAGTTTCTGCCTTTGTCTCCCCAGCTCTGAACATAATTTAATTCCATTATAAAATCAACACCTGAACCAATCGATTCTCCTATTGTGATATAACAGATGAAGCTAAGACTACAACAAAACACAACGAAAGACTGCTTGGGCAAGACACAAGAGCATGACTAAAAGAAAAACTGTTCAATCGTTTCAACTGCGGTGTAGTCTGGGACTCCTTTGAAGGCACTGGAGAACAAAACTAAATATTGTAACTGATGTCTGGGTTCCCTCCAATGTCATAATTAGCTATTATGATAGAGAAATAAATTCCATGAAAGGTGAAAGTAGTAGAAGAAAGTGTTGTAGAAAGACCCAGAGAACCCATGGGTTTGGTCTTTTCCCAAGCTTCCATGTTACAGAGTGTTTAGAAACCTCAGCAGCTTAGTCTCTGCTTAAGCATATTTGAAATCCACACACTTCAGCTGCACGACAGCTGTTCTCCTCAAGAGCAGAATTTAGAAGTCCTGCATGACGGAATCAATGGAAGTATAAGAGATGGCCATGCACGGACAGCCCTAGAAAAGCTTTCTCACTATGCAATTGCATTAGACTTGAGAGTTTAACTGCCACAACCGGGCTTTCGAGTTTTAAGCAGTATATACCAAGACCACTGTGATTATAGTCTCACTAGTTTCAAACGTGTCTTGGACACTTAAATCAACTGCTTCTCTGCACCACGACACCAGCTGCGTTCCCTCCTTACGGAGATGCTGATGTGGCCCAGCTCACTTGCATCCTTTGAGGCATCACAAAAAGCGGCGGTAAACAACCACCAATTGGATTACTCCTACATTCTCAGCTGAGATAGAATTCAAAACTAATCTGATTGTATGTATATTATGAGCCACTAAGAATATTTTTACAGCAATTACCAAGCTTCCACACACACAAAAAAGGCATTTATTTAGCACTGGGCTAATCTATCAAGTGGCAAGCTTCAAAGGGAATGTTGGGGGGAGGCGGGGGGGGAGGCCTGAAGGAGGTTTATACAGCAGGGATATTTCTTTTTTATAGAAATGCAAAGAATTATTCCAGACTCTGAAATGCACTGAAAGGTTTTCAAATAAAATGCAATTTCTTCTTAGGACTTTCAAAGCTTAATTCCCAGTGCTGTAACTTCTGTGAGTTCTAAAAGGCTCCAGAGCAGCAGCTGGAAATGCTGTCGTCATTTCTGGTACACAACTCAAACCCAAGAGCTCCGGATGGTTGGGGCAGAGGGAGAGCAAACTAAGTAGCAGTGGCGGACACCTGCCTTGAAACCTCATAGCCAAGATTATATGACAATAACATTTATGCTTTTTAACTAAACTAAAATTTGTCAGCCAATCAGATATGAACTGTATGTTTGTTTATAGATAAAACAAGGCTGAAAATGAAAAACAGAAGTAATACAGTATCCAGTATAATGTTATACATGCATATATGCTCATGCACATCCGTAAAACTAGATTTTTACCAAAGATGTCAGTGAATACATTAACATAGCTGTAGGAGTATAAACACACGACATGGAGTGAAACTCTAAAGTAAAGGAGGAGGAGCTGTAAGTGGAGGAGGGATGCAAGAGGGAAAACCACAAGAGGCACTTTCCACATTCCTGCTCAGGAGTGAGCGCATTCAGACACTTCCCTCAAGTGTCCGTCCACCACTGCGCAGAGCTGGGGCAACGATCACGAAAGAAATGCAAGTTCAGTCAGAAATCTGTGACTTGATCAGGATCATGGAGACACAGAAGAAGTGCATGTGTTACTGGGAAAAGGACCACTGATTTACAGAGGACAAGCAAGGATGAGAAGGAGAGGGATTACCACTTGACTGTACAGAGTACGAGTTTGAAGAGATCATGAACTGAGTTTGGGATCCTGAGAAAGCCCAGGAAGGCAACTAGAAAACGTCTGGACTCTGAACTTGCGAGCAGGCTTTGGTCTAGCCTAGGAATTGCTAGACAGAACCTCCTGGGGCACAGGCATGAGGACATGCCGAGGAGATGGGGCACACAGGGAGGGGGCTGTGAGCTGGGGATGGATTTAGAGAATTGGATAGGGTTTGCCACAAGTGCTAAAAGACCTGATGGATATTGTCATAAGGTGACATTCACTTGTTAAAAATGGTTGCCATGGGACAAGCCCTTGCTAACATTATGCTCATCAAAGAAAAGCAATAAAGAGAACCTGAGGAAGTACAGGCCGATCAGTCTCAGCTACAGTGATGCCTGGAAAGAATTTGAACTATTTATCTTTGGAAAACTTTCCCACGAACATCAGTAACAAGAAGATAATCAGGAATAGTTAATTCAGATTTACCAGAGGGCAAATCATGCTTGACCAAAATAATTACGTTCTACAATGAAATAGCTGGCTATGGAAGTGAGGAGAAAGCAATCAATGCCGCACTTAGTTTTTAGTGAATCTTTTTGACACCCTTTTCCACGGCATTCTCAACTGCAAGCTGAAGAAATACTGTTTGGGCAAACAGACTTTCGGGTGAACTGAAAACTGTCTGAATTGCTGGGCTACAAGGGCAGGAATTAGCGACTCATTGTCCACCTGGCACCCAACAGCAAGCGAAATACTGCAGGGGTATGAGTCTGTATCATGCAATATCTTCATCAGAGACCTGGACAATGAGACAGAGTACACTCTATCAGAGTACACACAGAGTCAGTATCTTTTCAGTTGGTGTTAAGTTAGCAGAGCGGCTGACACCACAAAACACAGAATTTCAATCCAACAGAACCTTTAAATTCAAGGAATGGCCCACAGAGGCCTCATGGTATTTTTCAAGGAAACACAGAGCTCTCCAAACGTGGTGGAATAATCTCAAGCACCACTACAAGCTGGGATGTGAAGAGTTGTGTGGCAGCCCTGCCAAAGTCTCCTTTTTTAGTTTTCTCGCCTCTGTGACCCGAGCCTTCGCAGTCAAATGAGAATGCTCTTTGTTGCTCTCAATAAGCAAGGAAAAAATACACAAACTATTTTTTAAATATCATATTATGAAACCAATGGTGTGCAAGTTGGTTTGAAAAAAAAAAATCATTAAGTCCATTTAATTCTTGCCCTTTATACCAATCAATTAGTAAATACCAGTTTCAGCAATACCCAACAGTTGTTATTTTTAAATTGACTGCAAAGACTGGACAATTGCCTTGTTAGCCATCTAGAACTAGATGCAATAAAAGACATAAGGACTTGGCAGTTAAGCACCTTGGCACTTGCTTCCAGTTAGGCACCTGCGATTCTTCACAGGTAACATGGCAAGAATTAGATAACTCAGAACTGCGAGTAGGAACTGCAAAAAAAACCTCTGGGGGCTTCTCACAGAGCTGCCCTGCGTTAGTCAATGGGACGAGACTAAAGCATCTAAATCTCCTTGCCCTCAAAGTACAGACACACAAGTCCGTGTTGCAGGATGCAAGTCTGTTCTTCTAGGATCTAGACTGTTACTGTTTACAAGCCTGGAATAGTTCATCAAAACCCCTACCTACAAACCCCTACCTGTGCAAACAGGCAGTTAAAGCATAATCGTAAATAAAATGTGCTAATAATGGAGACTGAGATGAATACTAATCATCTGAGACATAAAACTACATGTATTTTATAAAAACAAGTAACTCTGGCTCTAAAGAGTAATCTTTGTATTTTCCTCAAAACAAAAAAGCATTATTAATCTAAAACGATACAACAAAGTTAAATTCCACAGATGCCATAAATTCAAATTCATCATAGTATGCATAGTGCTATTTTGTTAGAGAAAGTTTTAAATTAATCATAAAATGGGAGTAAACTACAAAGCAGCATAAAGTGCCACTAACACACTCCAGTGGTGGAACACATCACGAAACATACTTCCCTACATAATACTACGGGTGCTGTGCCATGGACACTGGAATGCCTGATCTCTAAAACCAATTTAGTATGCACCTAGGATGGACAGACAGACATTTACCTCAAATATCATATTTCCACGACTGACATCTGTTTTACTGAGATGTCAAGTACAGACTCTGTTACAAGGGTTTCTTAAGTGACACAGAAAAACAACAAACTCAAAGCAACATGTAATGAGAGTCCATAACTACAACTTGACTTCTGAACCCAGAAGTTAAACACCTGGAAACAAAGCTATACCAAACCACTGACAACACTGCTTCAAAGAATTCCTAGCTAAACTTCAGAAGAGTCACTTTCAGATCAACTCAAAAATGTTTATTTGCCTCTATGCTGTCTTCAAGCTGCATGAAGGTCCTTCAAAGAACTTATCCGCATTAGCTTCAGTGCTCTTTTGAGAAGTGTAACTGCGGTGGCTCTGCCCAAGAATGGTACTTTTTGAAGCAGTACCAAGATACCCACTTCCATGGCCAAGACATGCTTAAAAAAAAAAAAAAAATCTTTAAATGACAACCACGCTAAATGCTGTTGTCTAGAAGTATTTTAATAATGTATTTTAATTCCTCACATTTATAACTCCATTTCTAGGTCAGCAATGCCATTGCTTTGGACATTGTTTATTTGCTATTTTTAAACTTAGCTAAAATTAAATCTAAGTTGAGGAAAGATGACAAATAGGGTTACTGTCTCTTATCCAGTTTCTTGAGAATATCTGCAAACTAAGACAAGTCTTGGGAACATCCAAATTTGGGCTGTGTATCCAAGGAGCGTACAAGTGACAGCGGCTAAAAATGAGTCCCTCTGGTCCCCAGTGCCATCCTTGGAGAAGCAGGTGCAGCCAGACAACTGATGGCAACCAACTAGCCAGAGGATTTCACATGAAACACGCTCTTCTGTCTTAAGTTAGATGGTTAAGATGAGCTTCAACTAATTCTGACAATTTAAAAATAGTTATCTAACCATAACTAGTCAAGTGGTTACCTCTGCAGTTCACGAACAGAGACACCACAAGAGGGACATTTCTCCCACACCCTGCTAAGACAGAAAATGCAGAAGGGATCACTCTGTAAATGCCTGTCTTATTTTACTGATGATTAACTTTGATTAATAGCATATCTTTTATTATTAGTGCAAATTAGACAGGATGAATTCTATCTTTATTTTCTTATTTTCAAGCAGTAAGAATCTTAAGCCCTGAGGCCAGAGGTTATTTGGAGTCTATGGAATGCTAGAACAATGTAATTTGCCTCAAAATGTCACTCGTGCCACCTCCCTTTAATCTCTAACGCATTAGCATATGCTACTCTTTATTACCCTGTTGCATTTGGCCCTATTTATGTCTACTGAGTCATGTACATTCTACTCTGTTAATGTGACTAACCTCCTTATTTGGTATTTTGCTTCAAGCTCTCACAAGGAGTTGATTATTTGAAAGCCTCAGCATTGCAATCCTCCTAGCTTCAGGAAAAGACTTTTTGTTTTTTTAAAGTATGCGGGTGTAGCCTAAGGATTTAAAATAAAAAGGCCTCTAAAAATAATCCATTTATAGAAAATAAGCTCATGATATTGTCAGACTTAGCCCACAACCTGCACTTCAAAATTCTCCTTATTTTTAGACCTGTTATTAAACTACACATATATTTTAACCTTGTTGATGGAAAGAAAGATGACAGCCACAGAATCATCTAGACAAAACACCAACATCTAATTTGCATGTTTACTAGTATTATGCATAGAAAGATGAGGGCTTCTTCTCCCCAGTAACCTCCCTGCTAGTATGATATCATATTAGTGACTTCTCCATGTATTTTTAGATCATTCTTTTGTTCAATTTCTTTCCTGCGTGGGGAAGCTTCTAACAGGCACGGTTCCATCCACTCCCCTGCCTTTACTGCAGTACTGAAGGCATATGGGCTGTATGGAAAGGCTGAACTGCTACACCAGCAAATCCAAAACCAGCTCCTTTCATCATCACCTTTAGAGTTTGGGCATACACATGACACTGCACAAGTGCCAAGATGTTAATCTCAGGCTGTGAGTAAAATTTATCTCCCAAAGCTTTATCATTCTGTGTCTGTACTAGATAAACCTCCCCGCGAATGTTTACTGTGAGAGCTGAAGAGTTCATCTACATATCTATTTGCATGTGCATATCAGTCAGCTGCAGAAAAAACAGAAGAGAATAGGACTGGTGGAGCTCTCCATTGACACACCGAGCATGAACATTCATCCAGCAATCATAAATATGTATTCTGACAATGTTCTTCCATCCCAGTACGCAAGTGGAGACCAGAATAGCAAAGAGTAGTGAAACATACCCTCAGAAACCCACAGCTCCCAAGTATTTTCCAGGAATACGAAATCACTAAGAGCAGACAAATGCAGGACATTCTCTGGAACCTCTGTAACAATGCTTTTTTTGTACAGGTGAAAACATATTCACACAGTCAAGTGGAAAAATATTCCAAACAGCTTATTAATCACAAATACAGAACAAACACATCAGTGCAACTGAAAATCATCAATGCTAATGCAGAAGGCACCTCTGATTAGAAAACGCTCAAAAACGATTATACAGATGAGCAAGCCTGATTTTTGGGATCATCTTTCTGCATCTGACATGTAAATGTAACTATTCTGATAAATCAGAGTAGGAAGCAGCACATTGTAATACCAAAAGTTATATTTTAGCTTAGATTGATTTGACCAACTTTTTGGGAAGGAAGCTGAGAATTAACTGTGTATTAATCTGTCACTCTGCAGACAGGTTGCAAAGTGGAGATGTAAAACAGGCAAATCATGTTTTCCAGAGTGGGTCCAAACCTCTTTAAAACTTCCTAGGACTAGTATGTTTGTGACCTTGGGGAAAGCAAAATTATATACATGACTTAAAAGTGAAAGAAGAGTTGAGAGTGCCAGGGGAGAGGAAAAGGAGTTAAATCTTCAAATGAATCTAGAAAAACAAAACAAAACAAAACCCAGAAGCCATTTGCCATTAATTCAAAGGCCGTTATATGTAAAGAACAGTAAATGTCATATCTTCTTTGTCTCTGTTTCTCTGCTGGGTCATGATTATGTCACATTTCACAGAACTGGAGAGTGGGTTGGCCCACAGGACACATCTCTTGGCTGGGCAGAACCAATGGGACCGCGCTTGTCAGCTACGAGCTGGAATACGCAAGTGTCACTGCATTCTGCAGTATGCTGCTTGACAGTTGGCCTATCAAAAAAACCACATACAGGGTTGGCAAGAGGAAGAAAATATGGCCCAAGTAACACATACAATACTTTTCAGCCCAACACACGAGTGGAGATGAAGCAGCTGTCACCAAGATGAAGGGGAAAGCAATGCAGGAAAAGAGGGAAAAGCGGGGGACCACCAGTGACACCTTATGCTGGTGGCTTCGAGCCTGCAACATGTCCCTGCTGCTTCTGAAGGATACACGCTGCTCGGCTAAATGTCTTCCCCTCTCAGTTTTAAGATGTATTTTCCCAAAATGTCTTCCCAGGTATAAGATACGCTAATCCCCAGCACAACTAAAATTATATGACATACTACGAGTAAACAGGGTGATGATATATATGAGAACAAACAGGTGCTCACACCTGCCCCACAGTAAGGAGGGCACTGATAAGCACAAGGAGAACAAAAGCTGGAATGCCGAGGGCTTGTTTTTGTGAATCCCTGATGCTCATGCATTGGCACTTTCTATTTCGACCTCTCAGGAATCAATTAAAAAAGTCACATTCAGAGTGCAGCACTTCAATAGCTCTGCTGGCAGCAACACTTTGATTTGTTTGACATTTACCGATCATCTGGTAAGCTGAATGCTGCAAATTCTAAGACAAAGCTAAAGAAGGAAAAAACAAATACCAGCAACGAGGCTGGAGAAAGAGAGAAGCCGGGATAGCATTCTATTAAATAACTTGAGACGACTCTACTCATAAGCATAAGAAAGTGAAGGATTGAGCAGTAGAGATAAGTTATACTCACTGAAGTTATTTACTCCAACGCTGAATGTCATAAATGGTAATTTTTCGCACCAGAAAAACCTCCACAAAATCTCCAGTGTAAACAATAATTCTCTCTCTTTTTTTTAATTAGGCCCCTCTTCCTGCCACACTTAAGAGTAACTTATCAGGCTTTTAACAAAACGCCATTAATAAAACATTGTCTGAAAGATCAGGATTAAAATAATTAGAGCACCATGGAACCACATCTTCAAATCCCATTAACACTGACTCAGATTATCATTCAGAAACAGTTACGGAAAGCTTCATGAAAATGACACTATTTTTAAAAATTCAAGGATTCAAAATACTATTCCGTTTGCTCCTTGTCTTCCTTGGTGCTCAGTTTCCATTACTAGCACGTAGCCACAGGTGCATTTCAGTGCTGATCCATCACTATGGGAGTTAAAAAACGGTACTGTGGGACTTGAGCAGTTTTGCGCAGCTTTCTAAGCTACGCCTGATTCCATGTTTAAACATCTCAGCTTTGGGACTAGCACTTTCTGAATCTAACTAAGAGGAAAAAAAAAATCTTAAGTGAAAGTAGCATTTTTCTTAAGCCAGGATATTTTAATAATCTAGTATAAGGAAAACAGACAGAATCACGTAACTTGAGCTTCTATCGTACTGACTCTTGACCAGAAGTTGTGACGTCCCATAACACTGCCCACGTATACTAACGGTTCTTTTAAGAGAATGATAAGGGTTTTACAGTGCTTTAATAAAAAACTTGGTAATGAATACAAAAAATATGGACGGACATGTAGTATCACTGATGCTTTATTAATCATCACTATTGGAAGTTTCAAACTCCGGCCAAAGTGAAAACTTAATGCAGATACCCCTGGTACCACAGACGCATAAAGTTCCATCCGCAATGCCGAAACATTTCTGACGAGGAAAATATGATGAGAGTGAAAGAAGTGGCCACCTTTTTTTTTTTTTTTCTTTTATAAATAATCTACTACATGAGATTCTGGGAGAAATGTACCGCCAAGTCACCCCACCTACAAGGTGATACAGCCCTTTGCCTTCAAATGGAGTGCTAGATATTTTTCTCAAAAACGAGAAAACAAAACAACTACGACCAATTACCAAAAAAGTGAAGCCTATTCCTATAGATAATATTACCATATGTTTCTTAATATAACAACGAGCATATTCACACGTTGTAACAAATATTAAGATTCTAATGAAAAATTTAAACAGAAAGATCAAAAAACGTCAAAGGATCTGGAGGTGTCACCGAATTTCTCCGCAAGTATCCTCAAACTACCAAATTCTCTTCCTTCTTTCACAACATCAGGGAATAAAGACTTTTTTCTATCCAGAAGTTAAACTGGTCAAAACGACTTTCATTTCCAAACACAACAGACAGAGTGGGAATCAAAGTATGGTTCAGAGGAACAGGAAGGTCCCCAGGCTAGCCCCAAGCACACGGAAAAACTGCAGCTGTTCAATTCTTTTTCTTGCTAAGCATACTAGTTACAGTTGTGCTTCGGCTCCACTGGAGAAAGACTATAAACCCAAATAAAACTGCGGTTTCTGGTTTTTATAAAAAACATTAAAATGTGTTTCTATAGAACTACAATTTTATAAATAAAATGTGATTGCTACACCTTTTCCCCACATTCTCTTGGATGTCACTGTATATCCTTCTCTGCTCAGATCCAGTGAAAAGGTTACAGGCAGGATTTTTAGCTTTACATTTAATCAAGTGTTTACACGATTGAGCTTCAATCACGCAACACCTTCATGTGACAAAAGAATGAGAGGTTAATCATTATTACTGTTTTATATCTAACTTAAGGACAAGCTGAAGGACGTGATGTTTTTCAAGGTATTTTTCTACTTTGTTTAATTCTATTCCTCAGTACGGCTACAAATAATTATTGTGTTATATAGGAAGTGTGGTTTGTTTTCAGTTAATAACACAGAGATGTTTAAAGTATTTTTCCTATTAAAAAAGAAAAGGTTATTTTTCTTCCAAGTTGAGTGACAGTGGTTAGTCCTTACAAAACAAAAATCTCTTATGTCTCCCTGATAGGAAACAGACAGTGACATTTCACCATCATTTTAACACTGGGGTTTCTCTTCAGCTATTTCACCGTCCTGCACGTTTCTCTGCTCAGTTCCACGCAATGCATCACAATAGAAAGCTCCTAATTGTTCAGAAATCTGTGAGTGCAATGTGCTAGATAAAAAGTCTATCATTATTTGAGTCACCTTTGCTTTGCCTCAGAGGGCATGCTCGCTGCGCAGCTACTTCTGTCCATAGGATGGTGCAAGAACAAGGCATTGCAACTGTGGGCAGAGTGCTGCACAGACCGTACAGGACACAGTAAGCTCCTCGGAAGGAGGTGTTTCCATGGGTGAACACCAACGGGCACCGCTCTTACCAGATACTCAAGCTGTGGCACTGACAGCGTAGCTTGCACAGGGAGAAGTTGATACAGCAGCTCAATAAACGGTCACCATGCCTGTTATCTTCCGCATATCTTGGGGTAACGGAGATGAGATCAGGAATTTGGGTGTGTGGGGACCAGGAGCATCTACCGAAGGGATTTCAGCTGATGAAAAACTTCAGTCCTTGGCAACACACTGGTGATTTCATAAAGAATGACAAATATGTTTATTAATACGGACTAAGTATGCTGTCTCAATTGAAAGACAGAGCTAATTCAGCTTTAAATCGTTTTTGACAATAATGTGTAGTCCACCAAGTTAAATACCTTTGAATATATGCTTTGGAAACCTCTGGAAAAAAAAACCACAACAACAAAGCTTTTATTCTTCACCTACTAACAAACTGTTTTCAAGATTAAGGAGGAGCATCACTATCCCCTACTTATATTTCCCTATACAGCTAACTACATCGAAGGACACGGAAAAAGAAGTAGACTTGTTGCATAACATTTAAAGTCAAATAATTATTACTGCCAGAGATTAAACGTGGTTCAGCATTTGCACTTCTCTGCTGTCAGTGAAGCTGCAATGCACACTAATCAGAATTCTGGCCTATAATTTCCTGAGAGGAAGTTATACATTTTTAACATAAATTTGAGGGTGTTCACACACTGTAAAAATAAATTTAAGAATGCTAAGTTCAGGTTCCTGAAATAATTTTTCCTATTTACAAAAAACCCTATGATACCGCAAAGGTTTGTAAAGAAATTTTGAGACTTCTTCCTAGAGGAATCAGACACAATTCTTTCACTTTCTTTTTTTTTTTCTTTCCATTTCTGGCTTCTCTGGCTTTGTAACAAGATGCACAAAATTACTGCAGCTAATTGACACAACATTGTCTTAATGAGACCAAAATTAATAACAGAACACATCTCACTAACTTGAAAAATACTTTTTTCCAACTCTCAAGTTTATATACTTTTTTTCCTGAAGGGTAAAATTTACAACCGTATCTACCTGAACCAAAGGCATACCTAAAATGTCAAATATCATTTTTCTCAACGTAAACTAAGTCTGGTATTTTTTCAGTGCATTCTGACCATATTATAAAAAAGCTTATCTATCCATGGCAACCAAGACTTTCTCAACCATATAAACAATAAAAATTGAAAAAAAAAAAATGCAAAAAGGAGAGAAACCTTTTTTTGCTATGAATTCAACTTCCCATTCAGTGTTGCTCCTCTATTTAACACTAGGACTAAATTTGGATAATATTGATTGCAATGCTTAGAGGTTATAGTCTAAAAGAGGCTAAAAATCATAACTCATTGAATTCAATGTCTATCCATGAAGCTCTCTATGGGAAACATTGGTGTATAAACTTAAATTGTAACTACCTACTATATTCTGCGTATTCATTAACATATTGATTTTAGGTGACTCTATCCTGCAGGAGATTTGGCTTTGAGTTTACAGTGATACTTAAATTCTATTTCCTTACCACGCGCTTAAGCCTACATACAATACCAATAGTGGGTAAATTAAACATCCGTAGCTGAAATAAACAACTTTAACATCATCAATAGTACTGCTGAGATAGTGCACATTATGGGGGTCAACATTTCCATTTAAATAAAAAACCTGGTTGCTATACTGTTGAATTAACTGAGCTGAGAGGAGGAGAAGTAATTACAATGGCTAAGCCAGGGAATCAATTCCCTCTCCCCCTTCTCTTTTGTCTGAAAAGAGACCCCAGTAAAACAATGCGGCGCAGGTCCCCCTAAAACTATCCTAATTCAGCAGCAGATAATATTTATTAAACATATCTGGTTTGCGAAAGAAAACCTTTTAAACTCATTTTATATGTAGCATACTGGTATTTACCCATTTCTACCTGTAAGACCAGTGAGCAGCACAGCTGGATTCCTATTTTGCATAAAACAGGCATATTATTCAAACTCCAGAAAACTATCATGCAGCATGACTGATACAAATCATGGTCTTCCCTTAAAGAGAAAAAAATCCTGTACTACACCTCCACAAAATAAACAATATATGCTTCTAGCCCTAGTCCTCCTTCCTTCCTGCAGACAGACTCAGCGTGTGGTTCCTGAGGAATTAGTTATAGAAGAACTCCCCCGCTGACAGCAAAATGCCAAATGCACGTCCTGCACATGTAATGTGTCTGACATTTCCACATCTCACCAGGTTAACGTTTCTGACAAGTGCTTAAAAATATATGTCTTTTACAACGTGTGTTTATTGCTGCCTTCCTATCTCCGCCTTAAAATGTTTTAAAATGTTGTTTTGCTCATGAAACCACCTCCACATTTGTCTTTCAATTTAAGTAGAAGTAATTGGTTTTTGAGGGTCAAATACCTTCTTTTTGGAATCAATGGGTACATTTCAGTTGATGGATGCTATAAAATGTGCACATATTATTTTTCTGTATATGACAGAACTGTTAAAAACTGAAAAGAATCAATGTGATTGACAGATTTAACAGGGGCAGCACTGAAAACATTTTAACACTCCACCTTCTTTAATGTTGTTTTTCTTTGCAAGAGGAAACCTTGGGAAAATCCGCAAAATTTTCAAGTGTTGAAGCAATTTCTCCCCTACTTCTATTTTTTCGCCTGCGAGTATAAATTCCCGGTTGGGACCCTTTACAAACCAGAGAGGCATCTGGCACAGACACAGGATTGATGCATCAACTACTGTTGCAGTTGAGTCATTACAGCAATTTTTCTTAGGGAGCGGCACGTGGTATTTGCAGAAGTGCTGTATTAAAACTGTACCTACCAGATTTTGTGCACTTCTTCCAAAAAGTCTGATTGCGTTCCACACAATGGACATTCTGTCACTCTTTCTCAGAACTTCTAAAATGTTTCTGGACAGCAGGTCAGTCCTCAACTTCAAAATGTGAACCATAAAAAGTGATTTTATCTAACTTACCCAAAGAGACCCTTGGCTGTACACCTGGCTTCATATAAAATAATTCTACTACACACATTTACATATGTTTTATATATGCTTTTGAATTCATATTTGAAATCTTTTCTCCTCATTAAGTATATGTTTTTCTCTCAATACTAATGGTATCTTCAATGACAGTAACAGTCACTGATGCTAATTAAACTTTATGATTTTGCAGTGGGATTCATAAATTACTATAATTTCTTCTAGAAACTGAATGGAATAATTAGGCATTGCTCAGAAACATGCTGCACACCATAAAAACGAGGGAGCCCAACAAAACCCAAGTATTTTAAACTCTGCTACAGAATATCTGCACCATTCCCTAAAGTCTTTTTTTCCTTTCTGTACTGTCAGTCCTGTACTTTTTAACTTTGCTCACCCCAGATCATGATAAAAATAGATTTCAAGGAAAATTAGAGGTTTTTGAACTTCCTTGGTTTTCAGTCAGAGAGGTCATTCTTGTTTCAAAGGAAGACAGACCTTGTTGGATGCGACACAGAACACCGAGTTCTCTTTCAATTCCTGCTACCTGACCCAGCCACAACTACTCATTTTTCCTCCTAACTCACAGTATATAATGACAGAGCGTAAGGAGGATGGCAAACATTGTCATCAAAATATTTTTCGCTTGAACTGAAGTCACAGTATTTCAAAATATTTCTCACGAATCAACAAAGGAAATGAAGCTTATCATTGTTCTTAACAGAAGAGAACCAAGATCACTGTTCTTATGCAGAAAATCTCTATCTCTGGTGCATGAGAATGGCTGCACATACAAGGTAAACTTGGGAAAAGGAACTATCACATAGTTAGATGCACGATAGCTATGTTGTATAATTTGCTGGAAATACATTAAAAACAATAGAGTATTACACACACTACAGAGGAGATTTTTTTTTTTCATCTGGTTTCATCTGAGTCAACCTTATCAAATAGTTATAGAAATAAACTTGGAGTTCTCATACGCTTCCTTAGCGCCCCACACGTGATGCAACGCTGGCCTCCTAGCAAGGGATAAAGTGTAACTGAATTGATAAAAAAAAAATCTCTATTTGTTCCCTAAATCTGGCATCCAGAGTTTCCTGCAATTCTCTGTATGTTCTTTGGAACAACAAAATTCTCCATTTGGTCCCTGCTCTGACCTGCACTCCTTCCAGGCTGCCACTCCAGTTCACAAGGTGAACTTCTTCGGTGACTCTTGGCTATAGATAGGAGGACCTGGCCTTCAAGATGGATGTATCGCGTTCCTGCTTGCTTTCATGAGAAATACATTCTGGATCAACCTGTTTTAGAAGTTTTCCAAAAGCTGTTATTTTTAAGAAAATCTTGAAAACTGACCAATTCCAGGCTCTGTGGCTCATCAGGGACTGTGAACCCCCCAACTCTGAGACAAGGTTAATAAAGTTCATTCATCTAAATAAATACTCAGTTCTGTCTTGTCAAACTGTTCATGTGCTAGGGACAATGTAACTGTATAACCAGCTAATTCTTAAGATATCAAAACGAGCAAATGTTAATCTCTTAACACATACTTAAGACATTCATATACTATCATTATCTGAACTGTATTCTATACTTGTACAAGATGAAAAGTGATTTTAGAGACTTTGTCTTGTAAAGTTTTACTTTCTGAGCCTCCTACCGTGCTTAATGCTTCCAAAACAACATCTTACTGTTTCTTATCTATAATTTTTTTAAAAAAAACAATAAAAATAAATAAATAAAATCAGTTTTATCATTCCTAGAGGTCATAATGTGATCTCAGGCCAGGTAGTAGGTCCTATGTTAGCACAACAAATATTTGTGTACAGGTGTCATTTTTGCCTTAGTTTGCACAGTCCAGTCCTACTGAATGCAACATGATATTGCAGCATCTGGTAGTATTATGTTACAACAGGTATCACAGCTACAAAACACTGATTTTGCACATCACAGGATTCTCAGGATGTAAAAGAACAGATTTCTCTTCTTCTATTTCCCTCTTTTCTTTTTAATATTAAGGCACGTATTTCTTATAAGGCTTAGATGTAACTCTGATTTTTTGCAATTCGCAATTTTATCTTTGGGTCCTTTAAATTATCATCTCCATTTTACCAATATCTTTCCTTGGCATAGAATAATGGTTTTATTAAAACATGACAGTAAATATTATACTGTATTGGTAACTTCGTATTAAATGGTTTCATTTGTCATTTTCAAGCCTAAAAATTTTCTTCAACTCGTATCTAGTTAACAGATTGAATCGTGATTGTGTAACAGATTGAAATCTCCATAATGGGAGATCATATCAAAATTCCTCTGAAAGTCTGCTACTTCTTAAATGAACTATTTAAGATGCAGGGGAATACAATTGTGGGAGAGCGGGAGAGAAAGAAGAAAAGTGAACTAGTGGATTCAACAAAAGAAAGGAACACAGCGCATAAGACAACCAGACTTCTTGACAAGAGAGCTCAAAAGCACAGTGAAGTAAAAGGTGGTGACTAATTTATTTTAACCAGAGAATGATAAAGAGTACTTGTCTGCTTGATTTAGGGATCAATGTGAAAAACACAAGCCTACCTGTCTGAGAAATTCTGTCTTATATCAGACGCAGCAAACCTGTCTTGTTGTGCCCCTACAAATATCTAACAGCATTCACAGGCCTGTTGAAAAGGAAGGAGACAAAAAGAACAGACAGAAACTTCTCCTATATTGTTTCTTTTCCATGTTTTACTTACAACTATCCAGATAACCAAGTAGTACAGAATTAGCACAAGTAGAAATTCAGATGCTAACTTGTAAATGGGCTTTTTTGAGCTTTGTGCTAAAGGTGTCCATGAAAGAATGCTCTAGGCATTCATACTCCCCACATAGTGAATATATACTGTATAGTGAAATGCCATCAGTTGGGCACAGAGATCCTCATTTCAATGAGAACAGCCGACACGTTTTGACAAAGAGGTTACCAACATCTCCAAGCTATTGTAACCAAAAAGCAGAGCAAGAAAGACAGCTGAGAGCTGAGTTAAAACCTAGGCATTCAGCTTGAGGAATGATGACCAAAGACTATACAAGGGTTTTAGCAACCAATATGTTTAAAAAAAGGAAAAGAAAAGCAAACCCATGAGAGGAGTAAAAGGAACATTGCACGCCATGCTAAGGTTTCTTCTGGATATTCTGTGTGACAGCACTGCTGGCAGAACCAACACCGCCCAGAATCATAGCACCAAACAAACTGGAAACTTCTAACACTGAAACAACAACCAAACAAAACTTCACTATGCTTGTAACAGACTCAGTCCTTTCTTTTTCTTGCTTTTTCCACACAGAGCAAGACCAACTATTGTACTCTCTGTCTTTGTCTAAACTCCACCAGTGCGATAATGTGATGTCGCTCTAATTTAACCCCATTATTCTTTTGTCTTTCCCGAAGCAAAATGCCACTTCTCTTCTTCCCTTTGAGGTTCATCTCAAACAACTGCCTTTGTTCTTAATGAGACTGATCCATATGTTTGCTCCTGCATATTGTGTTTAGTTAATGGGAAGATTTTCTAACACTATAAAACCCTTCTATTATTTGTTCCATTCAGCTTTGTGTTCTTTTCAATAGCCGTTGTAACCGTTACCTTTGATAAAACGTCCCACATCCAACATGTTCTACTTCTGAATAGTCATCCTTCCCAGGAACTCAAGCTTATTTATGTCCCTTCAGCATATGCGTATCTCCTTCCCTCAATTTCTTCCTTTCTCATTGTGTTGTATGCATTTAAAAAACCAAGCCCAGAATTTACAGTGACGCATTGATCAGGCAGCCTGCAGCAAAGCACCACACATGAACTGATGCATCAAAATATCATTTAGGTTATTAGTCAACAATTATATTTTTAAATATTTACTTTGCCGATTACCAATAAATCAACAAATGGCCATTATCAGTAAGAATCGAGTTAATGTCATTGTTTACTCTTGCTGGTTTTTAGTTACCAATCAACGAACAAGAATGAAATTATCTATACTAGCTACTCAGGCAGGTGGGTGGTTTCCACTAAAAAACAGGAATATGTATAAAAACAATATAAAAGTAACTAGATTAGTGAGAGTTTTGTATGAGTGTACACGCACAGTGTGAAAATATTTTAAAATCCACTGAAATTACTAGCTTCTCTTCTAATGTGAAATAGCTTAATGACTTTCTTGATTTAAATGTAGGCTCCTGTGGCTCAAACAAGTTGCTCTGGCAGTCAGACATTAACATGATATTGTCAAGTCTCAGAAAAACCCTGTTTCCATGGCATGCTGCCTTACGCTAGAAGCAACAGCGGCACAGGATGGTGTGGCACAGCCCGGTAGCCTTACACTCACCACGAGAGAACATGACTAATCCTGGAAAACGTCCAATGTTATCAGGCACCCCATATGGGTGCTAGACATTTGCTGCTGCTTTGCTCACAAAGCAATGCTGAGGCGCCCTAGAGGTTTAAGTAAAATTCCTGATTTTCTTTTTAAATAGATCTCATAGCTCTGTAAACAAAATACAAGACAGGACACGGGAGACTCACACAATTGATGCCAACCCCTTTACATGTAGTGTGCACAACAGCTGCTCCGCTTCAGATTACAGAGGACAGAGCCCAACAATTTATGTCCAATTTTATCTTGGTGAACACCTTATAAACTTATCCAGCACTGAGAAATGTCTCATGGTTATTGTTACTTCAGTTTTCTTTTATGTCCCTTCCCCATCGGATATCATTGGAGCTGTCCTGCTGTATTCTAACCACTCCAGCATTTATCTTGAGCAAGTTTTCAATTTTACATAGTAACCTGCAACTATGACAGGATTTACTAAAACACTTTCCATCTCCATTTCTATTTCCTTGACAAAAAGAATACATGCTTCTTGTCAAAAGTCTTAATATTGTTATCCAGACATCACCTTTTACCAAATTCCCATGTTTCTGGCAGGCTTATGGAACTTCTGCGATCAAATTTTAATTTCCCAAGAAATAAATGTTAGTGCTCAACGCTCTGAAAACATACATCATAAACAATTAAAAGCCTCCACAACCTCACTGCATGGGACTGCACTAGCCACACAGTAACCATAGTTACTCATTTCAACGAAAATGAGAAGAAATAGCAATGAATAACAATGAAAATATAAAATACATTATGAAGAGCCACACCAAATCCTGAAAGCTAAGAAAACCTTCTTAATGTAAGGGTGAAGAACATGTACAAAACAGCCAGTTTTTCGGTTTGATTTCCCAGGGACATATTGATCTCTTCAATAACACGTTCCAAAAGTACATATATGCATCCACTTCAGCACTTTCCCATGGGACACAAATAGGAGAAACTACCAGCCGTGTATTGTTGTCTGATAACTAACCAGAGATGTGCAACTTCTGTCATAATCTTGTCACATTCAGGTATGTAAAGTAACATCTCCAGAAGAGATCTTAACATGAAAAGAATGAAGAAAACCGTTACAGTCTTGTGAAACCCAGCACAGTGCCAGACTCTCCATCGCAAATGTACACAAAACATTCTGAGACTAAAATTTGGACCCAGCTCTGGCAGATTGCCAGTTTGTAAAGCAATTGTCACTGCTGACCCTTCCTCGCAGCTGGTCGATCTGCTAAATATGTGTCACGCAGGAAAAGATCATTCAATTCTCCCAAATACAACATGGAAGGAATTAGATCTTACCCAACATCATGTTATGAGGCAATGAACCTTTTGTTACAAATAGCATTGGGCTCCATAACAGCCCTGACCAGTCTGTGAGTCTTGGAAAAAGAAATGGTTTATCATCTGGCATCTTCATATAACTGACTGTTTAACTCATGCTGAACTTGAAGTACTGCTGTCTCACATGCAGCAGAGAACTTTGTGATCAGGTAAGATGTTCTTGATTATATTTTACAAGATCAGTTCTGGGAAATACCAGAAATTTGGAGGTCATTTATTTCAGAATGGTGTGACCCTACTGCTTTGCTGATCAGGCCACTGGAATAACCTGCAGCAATACCGTGGAGCAAGCAACGTTCTGGGTTCTGAACAGATGGGGAGTTCCTAAAATGATGTCAAAAGGCTCAGGAGCATAAGTGGTCACACTTAAGTCAAGATTATTATGATTTCAGAGAACAAATTACAGGGCTCACAAAAATTAAATATCTCCTTTCTATGCCATGGAGTTATATTATAGGGAGACATCAATAGAGACTTGTAGAAAAATTAAGGTTAAAAAGGACCTCTTGAAGGCATCCAGCCCAAGCCACCAAGCTCAAGAGTCAATCTTAAAATTAGATAAGGTTAATTCCTCTCTCATTTTCATTCTTGGTAGAAATACCCACATTTTGTAAATTCTGATACCTATTTTTGGTGCCTCAAATAGGAATAGAAAGAGGAGGAGATGGGTTTAGAGCCCTTACCTTAGCCATTGACTATGTAAGGGGTCTAAATTTTGTTGGCACAAGCACATCAGATCTTCTTATACATGCAGACTTAAATAATAAGCAGTCTTCTACTCTTCTTGTGTACACTATGCTTCTACATTTAGACAAATTATGCAATGTGCTTCTATATGAATAATAGAGATTGTTTCTAGAACTTAAAAATTTATTTACTGAAACGTATATGAAATGACAGCAAGACACAACATTGAAGAAACTCCAGAGTCAGAGCTTCAGGCATTAAAATAAATGTTTCTCTTTGTCAGATCTGGCATATTCATAACTTATTTGGAAATCGGGAAGACTGTTTCAAAGCTTCCCGATTCGATGATGAAATCACATTTTCCTGGTAACCCCAAGCATGTCATTTATCTCCGTCAGAACAAAGCCTTCGATGAACAATAAAGCAAAGTGTCACCACTTTTCATTAACAAGAAATCTGCTGACTCTCCCAGTCTACATGTGATATAGCTGGGGGCGGGCGGTAGGCCACCAAAGAAAATGAAAGAGATGTGAGCATATACACATATGAGCATATATTAGAGAAATACTTATCATTTGCATATAATAAATTAACTTCAAAAACTGTGGCTTAAAAATAAGTACCTGCCTCTCCATTTCTTCTTATGTTTTTAGCTACTCTTGCATGTTAAATAATATCGTCTTCATTTTTTCACTGATATGTAAATTGAAACGTTGCATTTTTTCAAGATAAGTAATGAATAGCAAGTTACATTTACAAGAAATACTGACTGCTCCTTGAGGTCAGATTTTTTAATTATTTTTTTACTTAGAAAGAAATGATGAAACAATAATAAAGCAATTTGTCCCATCACTTGACTGAAACATGTGTCACTTACACCAACACAGACCAGCAGGTGCACTGCTGCATGAAGTACTCCCGCCGTGCAAGGTAAAATTGATAACACATCAAGATGAAAATTAAAGTGGGATTGAACAACCGTACCAACCCATGGAATTCCAGGGTTGCAGATGTTTAAGTACAGATGAATTTACAAGAAAGATTATTAAAGTTGCATTTATGCAAAACATTAATCTGTCTAAAGCCAACTGATGCAATTTCATAGGAATATTTTAAATGGCAAAATCCTAGGGGAAAAGGCAAGCAAGCAAGTAACCAACCAAACCACCACAAAAACCAAAGAAACGCTGCCTAGGTTATGTGAAAGCTCTAAGTATGGTACACAAAGTCACCAACATAACCGAGTGTATCAATATCTCAGTGCTACACAGGAAAGCCCAGCTGGGAGCAAATCCACAATTTAAAGAAACAAATTAATGTTGGAGTTGAATTTAAGAAAAAGGTTTTAGATTTAGATACACAAAATCTCCTTTATTGAAACTTCAGCAGCCTTTATTTCAGTTGTATAAGGAAAGTAAAGATCATGCTGCATCTTAAAACAATCCTTTAATCCAAGGACTAAGTTGCAGAACTTAGACCTACATAAGGGAAAATTCAAAATCACCACTACACCTCCTCCTGTATGTATCTGCTATGACACAAGAACCCGGATGGCTAAAGCCTTCCTCCACTTAAGAACAACTGGGATCCCTCTCAAAAAAACCATTCTGTGGAAAAAAACCCAACCAACCAAACAAAAGAATCCAGACAGAAAATTAAAACATCCCACCCCTAAATGTAAATCTACAGAATAAATCGTTCTTATCAGGAAATGCAGGTCTTATCTTCAGAGTCTTGCTTCTGAGCAAGCAAATACGACATCCTCTGATTTTACTATATAAACAAGAAGCAGCTATTTGTATTTTAATTAAGTACCTTCTAGCTCTTAACCATTGATTAAAGTTTCCATGCCTTAAGAAGACATACATAAAATTCTTTCGAATATGTCTTTAGCTGTCAAAGCTTAACTAACTTTTAAAATAAAATAATTTTTAAAAAATCTGCCAAGGAAAACCATATCCTGATCCAGCTGCAGAAACAAGATGCCTTGGGATAACTGGAAGATAGTTAAGACTCATGGGAACCAAGTATCATATGCTTCAGAGGCTTCTGGAACACCAGAAAAACGGCCCAGATAAAGCTACAAAATATTAGGAAGCATTATACAGGATGGGTAGATGTTGTCCTTAAACACATCTAGGAGAATCCTGTTTTACGTGCTTTGCTCATACAATGAACTAAAAACCCTATGTATATTGTATTCCCAGCTAAAAAAACGCTATAAGTACTGTTTCAATCAATGTATAAACTGCCTGCTTTCACCGCAGTTCTGTTAGCTTCTGTTTAATTTTCACCTCCAGTGTACTAACTGTTGAGTTCCCTTTACTGGTTGATTAGAATCCAATACCAAGAGCATGCCGGACTCCTTTTCAACAAATTATTCAGCTTATTGAAAAAGAAATTATGTTGAAACAGCCGCTAGGGTATGTTTAGTACTTCGTTTAGTCATCTACATCTTGCGCAGGTTGTGCATGTTTAGCAGAGATTAATTATACACTATGTCTCTTAGCATGGTCGCTCAGGAAAGCACAACTTGTGTTGCAGGTTGGATTTACAGTTCTTTGCCTTCAAGTGCACCTGCAGTTTGGAACAACGAACATCTGCTCATGCAGCTACTCACGAACTTTTGCATAGTATGAACTGTACTTTGCAACGATAACGACAGAACTCTGCGAAGGCAGCGGATTTTGTGAGGTACGCATAAACAATTCATAAAGTACATGCACATCTTGATTATCTACAAGCGTAAATTCACTAGAAACGCAACTTAGTTTTCTTCAATGGAATTTATTGTTCCTGCCGGGGTCCTTTTGATACTAAGTTGATGTCGGTTTTCAACTAACATAGAAGTGCCAACATATGACAGGCATTCTAGTAAAGATGGGGTGGCTTGAGCTTACCACAGACTTTGTTCTCCTCTAACATCCAACAAAGCACCTGTTAAACACAGTCATTTACTTGAAAACTA
Source organism: Patagioenas fasciata (assembly GCF_037038585.1). NCBI lineage: Eukaryota > Metazoa > Chordata > Aves > Columbiformes > Columbidae > Patagioenas > Patagioenas fasciata. Next base: position 14,523,452 of record NC_092533.1, on the reverse strand, counting down.
CATTTTTATAATATTCATCAAAGAACACATCAGGGATGTTCAGATGAAGGACACTCAGCCTGCGTCATCACTTCCCCAGGTTCTCAGCAGCCAAACTCTTCATCAGTGTGTTACTATACAAAGAATCTATATATACAGGTGCAGTTCGCCTAGCCTATTGCTACAACGTAACACACTTCAGTGTATTTTTCCCTCAGTTTCTAAACATGAAACCTTCTTTCCATAACAGAAGAAAAACTTTTATTTTGTATCTCTAAGTTACGAAGAAACAATAGTTGAAAGCCAATGTAATTTGACTACCTCTCTAATCAGACCTTCTGATGAAATATGCTTAATAAGTCATCTACCTTTAGGCTGACAGGTTCAAACATTTCTTCAACAAATTAATGATTAAGAATTAAGTGTGCAGCGAACCACAGCCATGTGTTTGCTGACACTATTAAGTGTGTGTTTGTGAGATGCGGTGCCTGCAGAAGTGCAGATAGCTGAGCTTTTCAAGACAACACCGAGCTATAAGATGACACAGGGGAATCTAGAAATGCAAGGTGAAATAGGAAAAAAATAACCCTGACATTTGACAACTGGAGCTTACCAAGATGTCGATTAGAAAATATTTTCTTATTATTTTTAGCCAATATCCCTCAAAATGAAATGTAATTAACTACCTTATATCACAGACAGTAGTAGTTGCCACACATGCAATAGAGGGAGAAAGAGACATTGTTACTTTGGAATTAATAGAAAAAGTTGACAGAGATTAAGTTCAAAAGTTAACATCATCCTGGAAATTCAGAAAGTTAAATGCTGTATGTTTTTCTGTCAGAAGTAACAGAAGAATGAAACTCATTGCATATGTATCTATAAAACAAAATTGAACTCACATTACAAATGCCCCTTCAACTAAAACAAGCAGTCATCTGTCACTCCTGTTAAATTCCAGCACTTCAAGAGTAGCGCCTGCATTTTGCACTCTAAGCAGGTGAGGCACGGAGAGCTGTTCGAGCTACAGCTTCACACAGTACGTCTGAATACCAGTCAGACTAGTGCTTAAAAACAAACCAACCAAACCCCAGCAACTTCTACTGTTTGCACAGTCTGACTTTCCTGTGAATGTAAAGAGTTGCACCACAGTGCGACACACGATGCATGGATATTAAGAATATGACATAAGGCTATTTAGCTTTATACGCTACAGTAAGTAAGACTGAATGATCTTCTACACGTGACACTTCAGAAAATGACTTGATTGAGATGTTACCCTGAAAAAATTAATTTTACTAAATACAAATTATTATTATATTTTGCATTTCAATAATCTTTGTCTCCCATCATCATATGACTCACAATCCTTCAGCTGCATGCAACATTGATTGGCTATGTTCCTTTTGCTTAATAATGGTCATACATTTAAGCAGCCTATAGAACAGAAAGGTCCCCAGTGATCGGGGACACTGAGATGGACATCGTGTTCCACTCTATTTCCACATTTTGTTATAAATATAATTCAAAGATATATTTCTGTATACGTAATGATATGTATTACACAAGCCCACAGCTATGCATGTCACCCTCTTCATGTACTACAAATATACACACACTACTGTAATTTGCATATACAGAATTTTTTCATCTATAAATTAAAGAAATTCAGTTGGGAGGTCTAACTAAGCAAATGGGAAACTACAGTGAAAGTATACAAACTTAAAATTGGGTAGGAAAAGTTATTCAGACTCAACCTCTCTCATATTTTGCTGTTTTAAGTTTAAAACACACAGACAGTACCCTGAAGCATTCCAAGTTTTCTGATGTGCAGAAGGAACCTTGTAGAATCCATATGTATTTTTAAAAACTACCTCAATAGCTAATAAAAGTCTACTCCAAGAACAACTTCTAGGAAACACCTGTATATAACCTGTTGAAGAAAGCTAAGCAGATGTTTTAATAAATTCTAGGATTTCCAGATTAATTTTAGAAATTGTGTACCTTCGAAGTGTATCATATTCTAGCTTTGCCTCAGTTGAGTTCTGAAGGATCAAACAGTGAAATTAAAAGGACTTCCTCTCTAGATATGAAAGAGTTTTCTACAATCCAAACAAATAAATCAAAACCAAATACTAACAAGAAATCTATGGCTTTATGAAAATATTGGTCCTATTCTATTTCATTTTCAAACATGTATTGATGTAACTGAAGACAACAAAACCACCTGACTGATAAAAGCGTATCATTGCAAATATCAGTTGACAGTAACACCCGAAAGAGTGCTTGTAGGAATAAACAGTTTTTGACCGCGTATCTGTAGTTCTGATGATAGAGGCTAATCCACGCACACCGCACTATTTGTCTTACTTTGGGAGTCAGGTTTAAACATACTTCTAGCCTGCTTATGTTAATGCCAAGAGACTTAAACTCGGGCAGTATCAACTTCTGGCAGATGCGGGACAAGTGAGAGCAGAGCAGGTCAGCGTGTCCTGAGGAGCAGCCCAGCCCTGCCACACTGGGAAGGCCACTTGGGAAAGTAATGATGACAGCTTCGTAGGTGCCTTTATGACTCCAGAAAACAGCTAATTGCAAAGGACTTACGCATAGGCAAAAAAACCTCATAAGGTAGCTTTTGAACCTTTAGAATCTGTATTAATATAGGTAATAACTTTCCACAGAATCCTGTGCTTACGCAGCTCCTCAACAAGGAGGTTTAGTAATTCCTTGTGTCAACAGGGTTTGGAATAAACAACCCTTATCTTTATTTAGTTTATTTTTGGCAGTTTAGGACTTACATGTAGGGAAAAAATTGATATAGTAAAACTAAATCACGGAGCAATGTCTGAGGCCATAGTAATGTCTGTACCCCAAAAATCTACTCCAAACTGATCACAGAACTATCCTAATGCTTTACCAATCCAAATACTTCTTCCCACCCCAACTTCTCATTCTAGAGAGCTGTAACGTCTCAGTGAACAGCTGAACTTGATCGCCATAACGCGAAGTTAAAATATCCTCAGACCAAACCAGTTTCAATCCAAGTGCTCCAGTTCAGGAATAATTTCATTTAAAATCCCTGAAGGTGAACAGCAGCAGCTGGTTCTATATAACATTTCTTAATTTATATAAAGCAGCTCAACTGTTTAGATTTCAATTGATTTCAAATTTTGTCTGTCTCAATGTTCACACATATTTAGTGTATCTGAGTACTTAGAGTTATTTCTGTCCTTTCCCATTACTTCACATTTAACTTTGAAACCACTGGATTTCTACTACCACCACAGCTTTAGAAGGACATATCTGAAAAAGCACAGTAAATGAAAGAAAATACCATTTAAGTTTTTATAGTAATTAGTATTTGAAGTACTTTTTATATTCTTACTACTTCATTACTTAACTAGGAATATTAACCACTCTGACAACTACATCGCTTCCTGACACTACAGACTTGACCAACTCTGAGCCACCTTAAAGGAAATGTCAATAATGCATATCACAGAAGTGACTTAGAAAATGCAGAAATCAATACAATATATGCCAATCCTATCTATCTTCCTTAGATTCAACTAAATCTAGTTGAAACATAGTTTCCGTATTTCAATTTTGCCTGCTGGCAGAATCTGAATCCTCTAGTCTTTAGTACATGTAGCGGTATGGCACAGCAACGGCAACTCCGGTCTTCATTTCCTGCTTTAGTCTTAACTTCTTCCTGTATTCAAGAGATTGTTGATACAAACCCTAAATTTAAGCTACAGAAATGCAGGTGTATTGAATACTGCCTTTAAGATATGGAACTCGTGGTCTTTTACAAAAGTAACTTTTAATCAGACATGATGTTCAGAAACTGACTCAAAATGAAGCTTGTTCTGAGTTAGATGAATGAAATGAAGGATCCAAACCTTCCTGCTAAAAGTGGAAGACAACAAGTTTGTCTGCAAATGCAGTTCTGTTACTTTTGACATAGCTTTCTGTAAAGAGAATGAGGCCTGACAGCGACAAAATAAGAGGTGCCTGTTATTATTCTGAATATGTCAGTTCTAAGTGACTAAACCAGGTCCTTGGTAAACTAGAACATGTGGCTGTTCAGTCTGTACCATGGAATAAGGTGCCAGGGAGGTTGCACAAGCTGTTTCTACTATTGAAACAATATACATTCCCCAAAAGGATGATATTATCACACGATACACAATGTCAAATTTCAGAATCAAACTCAGGGGCAACATCTACAACTGATCCTGAGAATCGACAAGTATCCTTTGAGCAGAAAGAGGAGAGAGGCAGCAGGACAGTTCAGCCCTAACAATCAGCATATTACAGGGCTCAAAGAAGGCTGAAGATTTTGCAAGTGAGATGCACACCATTTACTTTTTCAAAATGCCCTCAACTTCTCACTTCCACATGCTATTTAATCAAATAAAAATCACGCTTTATTTAAAAAAAAGATTATGTCAGTAAGTCCTTTTGAGGGTCTCCTGGCAGTAACACCAGATTCAATATTTTCATTAATCAGGTAGTGCAAGCCACATGGGATTTGAGGCGTGGTATTTTCCTACCCAGCTTTCATTCTAAATAAAGAAATGAACCAAGTGCAGTCAAGTATGGCCAGATTCAGAGCACAGGGACTACAGACAAACCTGTCTCTGAAGCACATTCACTCTAATGAACCATCGCTCAAAATCTGAACAATTATAGTGGGGAAAAAAATACTAACTCATAACAATCCTGTTTAAGGAAATAGATTCTGAAAAAGCAGTAAAACATATTACCAGATATGTCTGTAAGTCCTGCTCATAGGAGAAATACTGTGAAATTGGTTGAAAATACTAAACTCAACTTGTCCCAATGAGGAAATAGATATCAACAAGTGTGCTGTCCCAGCTTTTCACCTATGCTTATTATCACAAGTAGATTTAATTCTTCAGATACAATAAACCCATTCTGCATCTACATTTCTATCAAAATGCCCGGCTTTCCACTGACAGCTTCTGAACATAGTTCTGCATTGTTAATGTAAAAATCTTTAGTACGGGGAAGAGTTTGCAAGTAACAGTAACAGCTTAAAATAATTTACTGTCAGAATTTCCTCATTGCTTCTCTGTATTAAAGAATATCATGTAATCAATTTTGTTTTACTTACTGTTATGGCATTAGACACTATAAACATTTTGCCCCAGATGCAGTCCAGTTCGGAATAAAGCACATTCTATTTCCAATTCACAATCCAAACAAAAGAAAGTGCTGGTAAAAGCCAGTTACGGAAATTCATAACAAAAGCTTGTCAGGCTCCCTCCACTTTTACCCTAAGCAGCGATATAAGTAAACCTAACGTAAAGAATTATGGCACTAGTACAAAAAGTATGTAAATAATTTTTGGTTTTTAAATCCGTTTTCCTTGTCTCCCTCCCTATTCAAGTTTCACGGCATACATATGGGTATGAATAAGTAAGGGATTCTTTGCCCTAACTTCATGCGCAGCAGCTTGAGAAATGCTTTAGATTAACATGAACGATAATACACATACATAAGGCTGTCTTTCAAAGAGGTTCGATAATTCGTAAATGCAACGTTTACACCAATCGGGTCAAGTGAAAAGGTTAGTAATATAACTGTTTAACTTATGTAAATCTGTTTATCACTGCTAAGGAACATGGGATGACTTCAAATGCTCACTATCTAATATAAGCAGCACATATTCAGTGCAACTTGCATTAATTCTCCTTCCAATTTTTAATTACTATGCAGTCTGTAAAGACAAAAATCCGCTAAGATTGCTCTTTTTTTTTTCTTTTATCAGAACAATTAACATTAATCGCATATTACTTCACAGGCGCTGCTTTTCTACACATTCGTTACCAAAATAATAAATCGAATTAAGTTTGAATAAAAGTATTAAAATAAATTACAAGTACAAATGTTTACTCTTAAACATACTTCTATCAATACTTCCTTAGCCAGTGTTCATAAGGAGGTAATGCAAAGCTTCATTTATACTTACTGTATGTTTCAAGACCCCTCCACCCCCCAAAAAAAGAATGGCAATTCCTTTCAAAATTGTGTATATTATGCTTTTCTTTCCAGATGTAATTTTCATTTTATACTGTGTACAGTTTTATTTGAGTATCTTGTCAAAACATTTTGTGAAACCATAAAAGGAGGCCAAGCATTTCACAGCATTAAACAGACCTTGATGGCAGGAAGGGAAGACACTGAATTGAGTTTTGAGGTTTTTAAAGTTTTAAACAAAGAGTACAAAGAGTCTGAATCCACGTCTCTGTGGAGTCCATCCTGCTTTTTCACCAACTACAGAATAAAGTAGCCTCTTCTCCTCCCCCCCCCCAAAAAAAAGGATTTACAATCCATGGCTTTAATTTCTATCTCAAAATCTTAAAATTAAATGCCCAACTATCCATATGGAGGGCCAGACATTTTATTTTCTGGTTTTATTAAAATCTGCTTACACTGATGAGAGGATAGGGACATACGATTTTGGCACAGTCAACACAGGTTTAACAGCCTAATTGCCTGGGTTTTGTACAGCGGATCATTATGTTAATGCTTCTGCAGTAAAGTGCTCAAGAGGAATTCCCACAACCGAGACTCCTCATTGCTGACAGAGACGGAAAAGGTAGGACACACTGGGGTTATCTGGGAAGAGAGGGTTCTTCAGGGGCACAGGGCAGGAATCTTCAAACCAACAGGACTACCAGGTGCTACCAAAGGGGAGAAAACACGCCACAGCACAAACCGCCGTGAATTGTGTTTGTCTGAATAACCCAGGGACACCAGATGATTACACCTTGTCTTGCACCCTCGCTGGGAGGAAAGGCGGCTTCACAGAGCTTCGCAGGACAAAGGCAGATGCTATGAAAGTGCACAACTCTGCTTGTATGTAGAATTCCTTATTGTACAGCATCCACCTGGATCTCGAGATTAAGCTCATTACTTCTGCGGCAGTTGCAATGATGGCACTGCACACTGTGCTCCCTTAAATACCTTCTCCTGTGGAACAAACCTGACACGGAGCCCACACGACTCCTGACTCTGCTGTGCCTTCACAGCCCCACATTCACGGATGGCTTACAAAACCAGGCTTCCTCAGAGGATTAAGAATGTCAGTATGGGAAGCTTTTTGCTTTGGTAAAAGAAAGACCAAATGAGAAGTTTTCCATGATAACGGGTTATTTTGAAAGAATAAATATACACTTAACAGTTTTGATCCAATAATAAATTTAATCAAAATAAAAAATAAAAGGCATCAACATAGCTATTACTATATATATATCTGTAAGTTCCTTTTAGTAGTTTGGTATTTCCTTCAGTTTCCTGAAAAAGTTTCACTTTTGGTGTCCCTAAGATTATGTCCACATTTAATCACCAAAAATGCAGCTCCATCCCACAGCAGATGTGTCATTAACTATTTCTGAAAAAAACTGAGATAAAATCACCGAGCATGAGAATGCTATGGAATAAGTCAACAATAGCAGATGGTGTTTATTTTGTCACTGCTTGTGTTAAAAATTGCCACCTATTTCATCAGTTTCTTCAAGGTAGAAGCCTCTTGTAAAAAGCAGAAAAACTATTTTTTACAAGCTGTCACAAAACTCCTTCCAGTATAAGTTCTTGTTTTCATGGCTTCCAGTTTTCTAGGACATGGTGCAATACACAGGAGATCGGTTTGTATAAACCTGACAGGATGGAGTATTTTGCTAGCAGCTCAGTCTTTCAACACACAATCTGTTTTGTTTCTCAAGCAAATTTGCAAATTCTTTAGTTCAAATACCGGCATTTTCAAGACAAATTCTATAACAAGTGTTAAGTCTGCTCCTCAGAGAGGCACCTGGCAGAACTGTCAGCTTGTTTGCTTCTAGGACCCAATACACAAGAGAGTTTTGCTTCCCTCTCAGAATTTCATACATTCTCATTATTTTATTTTATCACTCACTTTTGGCCTTGTGATTTACATTCTCTAGTTTTTCTTAACAAAACAGTATGCTGTGTGAAGAATAGCTGTACAACCTTGACTTGGCTCCTTAAAGAAACAGTTGTTAAAATCCCACTATATAACCAGGTTTTGCTCATGTATTTCTGAAAGGATTTCTATTAAAACGGAAACCCAAAAGACCTCCCAGAAATGCAAACCCGTATAATCCTCAGTAAGGAAAATTCATGTTGAAAGTAGCCAAGTGAACTAAATTCCTCACTACTTGATTTAAACACAAATATTATAAGCACTGTCCACAGTAGCCATACAAAGTATTTAAATTCAATTTTCAACAAGGTAAAGAACTTATTTATATCTGAGTGCTACTGGACATCTGTCTACCATTCTCACTGATGATTTTAAATGTCATGCCAGGAAGAGATCATCCCCATAAATCAAGCCCCATACAACCATTGCATTTTGTATCTAAGCATCCTAAACACAGGATAAAATCCAGTCCGCTTTCTTCTCCCAGAAAAATATATAATCTCTATCTAAATTAAATTACAGTTCAATAGGTAACATCCGAAAATTATTTAAGAACTTGCTTGCACATCACAGAGATCTTTCAGATAGTTGTATACTTGCTGCAACAACATATCAAATATGTAGCTTATTAACTATAGTCAGTCAAGTCTCCTTCAGGTATTGACAAGATTACATAAGAATTCAGAGACTATGGAACCCATTAAAATGTCCAGATTTGTATGTTCAAGATCATCATGCTGAAACATACAGCAAAGACGCTTAAACCATACAACACAGTTGCAAAATGAACCAAAAGATGGGAAATGGTAGAAAAAAGGCTTCCTGGACAAACACTGCTATTGCACTCCCATATATTTTTTAATTACTTGACTCAATTTTTTCTCCCTCCCTGTTAAGCCTTCTGTTGCACTGGTGGTTCAGGTTGGCTTGCACACATGATACAGGAACCCATCCTTTTATCTTCACTACTCAATGAGAAGCACAGGCCTCTATTAGTGTTCTATTCAAATCATATTCCAAGCTGAGTGCTATTAAATTTCTTCTTTTGCTTTTATATATTACTCAACATTACAGCATCTGAATGCTTTAAAAAAGAAACCCAAGATGGTTTTGTGTGTGTTCTTTTTTGTTTGGTTTGGTTTGTGTGTTTTTGTTGTCGTTTTGGGGTTTGTTGTTTGTCTGATTTTGTTTTTAATTCTAGATGCTTAGTATGAGATAGATTTGGGATTTCTGTGTGTGGTTTTTGCGGTTTTTTATTCTATTAAGAAATCTTCTCCCAGCAAAGGAGAAGTCAGAAATAGTGAGATTTAGGTCTACTCCAAATACTCAGTAGGGGAGATATTTTCCTACAGGAGGCTTTTATCCTTTTTCTTTCCAGAGTCTGAACATGGATCTGAGAACAACCCTTCTGCCTGCATTTCTAAAGCACTGACCATTATAATACCCATGTGCAGCACTTAACCTCCTTCTTTCCCGCCACCTCTTGCTCTGCACCAGCAGCATCTTTCTCCTTAGCAAACCAAAGGCTAAATAGATCAAACCCCCTAACATTTTATTAGAACACAGCAAAGCAATCCACTCACTGAGCCCACTCAGTAACTGGGTACCTTTAAAATGAAAGGTCTGAGGGCTCTTCCCATGGTGACACAGAGAGTCCTCTTCTGCTGACACAACGCGCAGGCTGAAAGCTTTGCAACACTACTTGGACGCATTCTCAGCCAACTGAGGCTTTAAACCAAGGTTAGTGCCATCTGTCCATTTTTGGCAGCATCCTGTGGCACTTTTTCAAAGGAACAGAGATAAAGCTTGGTTTTGGTCAGTTCCTTTGAATTATTAACAGAATAGATTTGGCCAACATCAAAGCCAGTCAGCACGTCTGGATCTCTAAGCTCGCTGCACCTTTCTTAGCACTTTTAGAGCATGTAACAAACTGCTGTACCACCTGTAACAGATTAAGTCTGTCCAAGTAAGTGGACTCATACAACTCATAAAAAGCACTCAGTTTTCCTATGGCTTCTCTCAGTTCAATTATTTTCTGAAATTCATGTCACTGTCAAGCCAGAGGTGAGAATACTATCATCACACATTGTTGAGTTGCTATATAATTATTAATATATTCTCATGTTCTTTTTAATTTCTAGAGCCCTGCACAAATACAATACCGAAAGCTAAAAGCAATATATAAATCAAATAGGCTTGAACTGGGAAGGGTATCAGGTTGTCAGGGAAGAGAACTAAACCAAAGAGAAACAATGTTTGACGAAAAGTCTCAAAGCTTCAAATGAGAAAAGACATTGTTCAGATGGATGCTATTTGTAGGGCGAAACCTTTATTTGATGCTGGAAAATGTGCTCAAGTATTCTTTTGAGATTTAGCACGGCCTAAATAGCATAACCCATTCACTATACCTGTGCTAAAATCCTTTCTGCAACATCGATAATCACAAATGCTTCAGAAATGCAGATATATACAAGAGCATTTCCATTCTTTATTAATTTCATCTTTATTGCCAACCATAACATGCCACCTCGGGCAATTTTTAATATTATGTACCAGCATTATGGAAATTTAATTGCTCTACCAAATGCTCTGACTCCCACTCTTCTAAGAGACATGGAAATACAAAAATCAGTCCTCATCTCCAGTGTGAAAACACACTGAGCATTCGTGGGTTGCATTAACTATGAAATGGTCACAGATACTCATCACTTTCCAGAGCCTGATGTAAGAAACCGTCGCAGTATTTGCTCAGACACTGTTTGAGATTCTAAACATAATTCCACTCAGTAGTTTTTACCAACAATTATGGAAAGAAGCCTATCAGAAAATCCAACTGGGGGTGACAAGAAAACCTTGGTATGTGTCTCATTTAAATAGTAAGCAGGCAGAATGCTATTAGGGCCCTAATTCGGCAAAGCCCAACTGCAAAGGTAGTTTTCATGTATGTAACTAGGTCGTGGTTGCAATGGAAGAGTGAAATATCAAAATATCTCTTTCATCTCATTAGGCAGTCAAATATAGGGCTAAAATTACAGGGTTGATGACAAAAGACCTTATAAAAAATGCCCCCTGCTGAATTATTAAGGGCATATCCTAATGCTACAGTTAGTATGAACACAGATACCCAATGAATGAAAACCACTATTTGAATTTAAGAAGTGTCAAGAGGAAGATGTCACTGAATCATCATCTTTGTATTAAAATTCGTTAAGATGTCTTTGGCTTTAAACTAATAATAATGTACTAACTAATAATGTACTTTTTTGCTAAAAAGTACGTTACAAGCTTTTTTCCAAACGTCCTCCTCCTCCCAAAGGAGTTTTGCTCTCAGGGAAATAGAAAGTATGTGTGTGGGGGTGAATAGGGGTGCTTCTTAAAAACAAGCAAATAAATGACAAAAACAAAACAAAGACCACAAAACAAACAAAAATCCCCAAAACAAAACAAACCTCAAACCTCTATCAATGAGGTCATTCCCTACAAAACAAACAAAAAAATCCAACAAAACCTCAATTGTTTTGCACAGCCCTTAAGGTGCAAAACTTCACTATGACACCAAGTGGGACTGTCCGAATCTGCAACTCTTAGATCAAATAACTTCAAATCAAGACTAAAGATGAACAGAGCTATTACTAAATCTTTCATTAGAAAGTCAGATCTAAGAATTGCTGAAGCAACACAGACCACACGCAAGCTTTCACCAATGGAATAAAACATATCTAATTGCCTTTGTGGAGATACTACTAGCTACAGCTACCATACTGTTTTAAACCATGCCTGTGTGTCTGGCATCTCTGACACGTCGTTCTCTCCATGCGAGGTGCCCAGTGCTGTGAAGCAACGTCAGCCCAGGGAAAACGCAGCTCCTTCACCACCCACTGAGGACTCCCAGTAAAAAACCCACCTTTACTTAGTTCACTCAAATCAAATCGATTGCAAAGTATAAAAGACAAATATGGAATAAAGAGTGATCAGGTTAACACAACAGAATATAAATACCCACAAGGAGAAATCAAAGAAAAAAAAAAAACAAGCAAAACATAATAAGCAGAAGATAAACAGAACTAAATTAATCACTGCAAAAGCCACAAATTCTAAACTAGTTTCTAAGTTTACAAGGAATACAATTTAAGCAAGATAAAAACCTTACGTATTAGAGAGTTCTTTGTCTCAGCCAGCTGCTGCCAGCTTGTCTGTCTGTCTTTCAATTTCTCAGAAAGGTGTGTGTGAAAATCTAAATGAAATAAAACAAATAGGTTTTAGAGATGGCTCTTTTCCTCCTTTTCTTCCATTCCATTCATCCCTGGTGTAAAACAGCCAACAGAACGCTTCTCCTCCTCCCCCCCACCCAAAGCATCTCTGAATAACAAAAATACATGAATTTCCTTGCAAAAAACCAAGCAGACAAGAAGCCTAATAACTAACATACTGTCACTTCAATTCTTGTTCTTCACTGCCTTTACGGCTTCATTGGGAAATTATTTTACTTGTTATATCTCAGGTTCAAATCTTTACTTTTTATAAGATAATAGTTTATTATTGCATCCAAGACTCACCAGAATCAACAACAAATATATGTTCTGTATACCAGAGTAATTTATGACATGCAAAGAAGACAATGCATTGACACTTTGGGATATAAAGCAGCCGATCAAAACAACAGTAAATAAAGCACTTTAAATGCTAAAGATGTAAGACAATTAATTAGCTCTTTGTTAGGAGCACAAATATTCTGGATCTAAAGGGTCTGCAACAGAAATAATGTGAACGAATCACAGCTCCTAAGTTTTACATTGCTGACTTTGGGGGTAAAAAGTAATTTGAAGGGATAAGTTATACTTTTACGAACAATAAAAAACAAAGAGAGTTTACTAAACAGGATAAACATCACCTTTCTACACACAAAATTCAAGTTCGATGTGGTATGACTATAAGCCATTTTCCAGTATTTTGGCTAATTAGTTCAGCTTTACTTTTGATGACACAAGACCTTTGATTTAAAAAAGCAAGGAAGATAAAACAAGAGATTTTCACAAACACTCCACTGAAAGATAGTTCTAAGAACAATATGCAAGTGAAATAAAGAGATGTAAGGTGCAGAGCACAAAGATTATCAATATAAAACCTCTAGTAAATAAATACATACATAAATGCAAATTTATTAATTTTGGTGTTACCAGCCATTTTCCCCAACAACATAATACTAAAAATTGATTAGATTATTTTCATATTTTTCACAGTTATTTGCAATTTTACAGGTTCTGTTATATTGTACCCTATAATCTTAACATTTTGAAAGATCTACTGTCTCTACTTTTGTTTTAATATAACTTTCGCTTTCATGTCTTTTTCTAGAGGAAAAACCAGAATTAATCTATCAACAGCTTATCCATTGACACGGTATCACGTTACCCTTTAAGCTTGCGTATGTTGCTGAATCTGCTGTTTTCTCTTTTTACCTGTCTGTGGTCACCATGGCATATTTGATCCTCACAGTTACAAAGGGTACAGATGAGGACAACAAACTGCTCCCCAAAGGAACATCTTTTTATGTGAAACAGTAAAATTAATGGCTAAAACATAAGTTTCCAAGCTCTTTTTCTCCAACTATTAAAAAAAACCCCACAAGTTTGTTACCAATGCCCAAAGGAAAGAATAATTTAAATGTTGAGACACTTTAAAAATAGTGTCATCTGAAGGGAAGTCTCCATGGGTATCACCTTCCTTTGACACTCACAGGGGGTTAAACCTAATTGCATTTAGGGTTATCTCTAGCAGCTACACTCAGAATCAAACATCCTCATGAGGACTATTGTTCTAACTAATCTACTTATTAGGCTTTTATTCAGATTTAGTACAGTCTTTTATAAAAAAAAAAAAACCTCAAAGGGATAGTAATAGATTTTGCAATTATCAGATAGGAAAGAATAGACTATGACCTACAATCTTTGGCCTTGCCAAAAAGCAGGAAAAAAATAATTTATAAGTAAACTTTACATCATTAACTTTGGTCCCTATCAGACACTACACTGTATATCCAGAAAAAGCAAAACTATGTGAATTAACTCTGCTTTCCTCTTACACATTCCTCTAGAACACAAACCCTGCGATGTCCACAGGCCCATTTGCTGATGCAGTGACTGATAGAGAAAGAAATCTGCTTTCTGTACAGCACTTGCAGAGATGAAGGAGCAGCAGTTTTTGGCTTGCTGTGTCAAGTCCCAGTTTCGGTTAAAAATCAATACCAACAGCAAATGCCAGCAACGCTTTTTGAAAATCTAGAAAGCAAACAGTGCAATTCCTCAAGCAGCCTCCTGAGAGGTACACGATGTCCAGAGTAGCTGCTCGTCTTCTGCACATCACTCAGCAAACTGGTTTTCTTCTCGCGGTAGCCTCTTTGGAAATGGATCCTCTGCTTCCACCATTCTGTTGCTTTTTAACATTTATCTAATTTCTCTCACACCCCAACAGTCTCCCACTTGGCCTGGCACTCTGACAAGACCTACAGGACGTTTTCTTGCTGTTTGACAGAGAGGCTGATGAGGAACGGTTGTAATTACGCTGCCCATTTTCATTCCCTCTCTGTCGCTATGCCGTGTAACCAGCAACCAGGAGGCACCTGAACACCCACAGTCAGAGGTCCTGCTCCACAGGGTCCCACCACAGAGCACTCCTGGACCCCACGGTACATGTCCTTCTCACAGCAATGAGGGTCATCACCAAATATGGCGTTGATCCTTAATTAATGAGCTGGCCTAACAATGACTCATAACCACTACCCACCCAGGAAGAAGTACCACTCCTGTCTCTTCTTTCTCTCTTCCACTCCCCCAAGATGTTTTCTTCCTTGGGAATTTTCCCTTCCGTAGTCCTGCCTGAATGGATGCTCCCAACTATGCACTATGAAGTTTCAATCTTACTGGTTAAGTCAAGTATTCTGGAATTTCACTTTTTAACATTTCCCAACAGGCATCACTAAAAGCTTGGCTACCAAGCATACAGTATATGCTCCACCCTTTAAGACGATAGCACATTGTTTATGACTTTTTTTTTTTTTTTTAATTTACACTATGAAACCTTTTTGCCTTTTATAAGGCTTGGTTCTTTCCATCCGTAATTCTTATGCCTCTCTGTCAACATTAATCCAGAAAATAACTGCGGAACTTCAAATACGAGCAGAGTCTCAATATCCTCCTAAGTTCTGTTGCCATTTCTCCTCTCCTATTTATCAAAGTGGCATAACATAATTTTTACTGGTAATAAACAATAAAAAGACGGTTTATTTTTATAAACTAGCACTTCAGAAGCACTAAAAAAAAAGGTCCTAGAAATAAATACCCTTAGTTTCTCAAGCTGCTTCCCGTCCTTGCCAATATTCACACAAAAAGACCCAGCAATGAACACTCGCTCCATTTCTATCACACCTACATGGCTGAGCCTTGTCCAAGTTGTTTCCAATTTCCTCCCTATTGAATACTGTCAACAAGCAGAAGCTGTTCTTCTCTTAGTACCTTAGTACATTTGCATTGCTATTTGCTCAACGTTTATTACTAATCATTGTGGTTTTCAAGGAACAGGACAGAAACCGTAACAACTCATAGAACACTCAGTACTGGGCAAGTCAAAGTTCCACATTTCTCTCAGCCCTTTTTGCTTTTGTTTCTTTATCACATTCTCCCTTAATAGTTTGGATCAAGCATACTAGAGAGACATAACAAATGCAGTACTCTTAACATATATATGCATACCATTTCTGGAGGCAAATAATGATTATGATAACACCAGAAAAAAATAAGTAATACAAAAATCATGCACAGAAGTAGGGCAACATCAACTGTTCTGTAATCAAAGAGTCATACTATTTTTCTTCTCCTATATTGTCTTGACAGAAATACTATCTGATGTTTGACTTTATTACGTTGCATTGCGCATCTTATATCCAGTGTTAGTTACAAAAGTTGTATTCTTAATTTTTCTCTCTCTCAAACCTATTCAACAAACCAATTAAACTTAAAAAGCTTTACCTGCATAGTACACTAGCAGCTCTCAAGCAGAATTATTCTCTGATACAAAACATTGACAATGGATATTTATTTTTTAAAAGTATACATTTAAATATGTTAACACACCACCAAATATTCACGCAAGCATGTTGAAGGCTATGAAGGAAAATGCTCTAATATTAGTTTCAAGTACATTTGAAAGCCTATTATAGTCCAGTGAACTCAACAGCAAATACACTATTTTCTCGCTCTGCTGTCTACCAAAGGTAAGGTTACAAAATGGGAGTCAGAATTTTTGATTCACGCTGCTATTCATCACGTCCTAAATATAACCAAACATGACCAGCAACAGGACTACTGCACTAGGAGCTGGATTTTTGAAGTGCATTGTCTCTTAAACAGAATCAACCAAGGAATCGGTCACATTAGAGACAACAGTACAGGACTTAAAATGACAAATACCTTCATTTTGTATTTTCATTTCCTATGGACTAATGAAAGCATTAGTATGTACTAGTAGTGTAAAACCACAGGGACATGCATGATTCAGAGCAGCACTTAGTAGAGCGCACAGATGTGTCTACTCCTTTGTGCAGAAGTCTGTCTACACTTAGGAACTGAAAATGAACTAAAACTAAATTTCAAATGAATTTTAGACAAATTTAAAGGTTTCAACTTCTCTTACTTCCAAAAATACTTAAATATAGGCCCTCTTAAGTCCAAACAAATATGGTAACACAGGAGTTCCAATCAAATTCACAATACCACTTCAAAAAAATGCCACAAGATTTTATAAATTATGCGGATACTGACCCATAGCTGAGTCATTGACCCATGTGGGGATACTAACCCTGGTAATTTGTATGCATCTTCTCAAAAGCCCCTGAACAGTCAAGCCCCAACACCTACAATATCCATAATCACCTCTATATTCAACACAAAACAAATTCACATCAAAACAAAAACTGTAAGTGAAACTTCACAACATTTTTTTTCTCTCAAGCTGTCTCCTCCTGGTTTTGGTTTGCTTTGCTTTTTAAAGTAACGGCCAATTTAACAACTATTACTTTATGCCCTTAGGAATGGGTTAGCGTCCCCATATGGGTCAATGACTCAGCTACGGGTCAATATCCTTACAATTTATAAAGCCATAATCCACAATTCTCATGGGAAAAAATTATTAAAAACTAAGAAAAGCTTCAATCTCAAGTAGCAACAACAGGTACTCTGAGGTTGCTTTCTCTTTCTTTAATACCTCTTCCATGTAAGTCTTTCTCCAAAATAACACTCTACTATTACTTCAGCCTCTGTTCTAACAACTTGGTTTTTAGATCAATGACTTATGCCTGGAAAGACCAATATCTGAATTATTAGGTTAATGAGGAATAATCAATTTACTCGAGTAAAGACTAAAGAGTTCCTGGTGAAAGGTTGTATCACTTTTTCAAATTCAGTTATTTCAAAAACAAAGCAATAAGGAAAATCAGTATACTTACACAAATATGGTAACACAACTCACATTAACCAAGTTTTATGACAAAAGTGGTCAGGGACAAAGTTTACATTTAGAGGGGACTATATGTATCGTACTACAACCAACCAATACTTGAGTTAAAGCACCTCCTGCTGTCCTTGGTCGCTTGTGGCAACACACAAAACTGTAAATAAAAACTGCACAGAGAAGGATAAAAAGATTTTAGAGGGTTCTAAAAAATAAATAAATTAAAAAATCCTTAAAAAGAATTTTTCTCCTCCTTGTGGGAGACTGCTGTACTTTTTCAGCTTGAAAGTATAAATAGTAAGTCAACCAGAATGCTACAGGAAAAAATTATCTGCCACATACTACTTCGCTGCTTCTTTTGTAAGGGAAAACCCCAAATGTAGCTGCTCTTGGTAAGACTAATTAATCAGCTGCTGATGGAGCACTGGATATAGCATTGTGACAGCTGTGAAATAAACATTAAGGGATGCACAAAACAACGAAAGGAGGTTTTCCAGTACAAGCATCCAACTCTAACAGCGATAAATTACTATAACCACAAGCTGGGTGTTGTGTCACCCAGCCCTCCTCCAAAACAAGTAAACAAAAAAGCAAACCACCACAACACGTTTTCTTCTATCAAAAGAACAGTGGAGTGCTAAGACATATGGACAGAAAAGCTAAGAAGGACCAAAGTGCTACCATGTTGGTCCTACTCACATATCAGGCATTTTTTTTTCAAAGACCCAAATAGGCCCTACGTCATCCTGTATGCTTCTAACACTGTGGCTTATTGTTCATTTAAATTAAGAAGCCCCTAAAAACATAAAAAGAACCTAAACCAAATACATAAAGTTGTGTTCCTAGGGAGCTGGTGATTGAGATCAATATTCTAGCAATAGTAATGCTTTACAAAACAAAAAAGCTCCTAAAGTAGTAACCTCAGCATCTGACTTTCTCATTACACAGTTATGTTCTTCAATGTTAAGACGTATTTTTTCTTTAATTGTGATAGCGAGTTAATTAATTCATGAGGCTCAACCACCTTGAGACCTACTTGTACTGATTTCTCTTGCTACAGCAAGTTCAATTACTGAAAAAGGAAAAAAAAATAAAAATCAAATTACAGTTTTCAAGTAATTTAGTTGGTAAAATCTCGGTTTTTATCTGTGCCTGTAAACAATTTTGAAGAACTAAGAACTGACACGCAATTCACAAGAAGACACGTAGCCAAACTTACTGTCTTAACTGTGTTATTTGTTGGGAAAAAAAATTACAAAGGACAAGTTATCAATCTCAAATTTGACCAGGTATCTCTTCAGCCTCTATAATGAGATCACCTGTAACTTTGAAACAAATATATTCTCAGTACCCTTTGACAAAGAATGTAAGTACAACCTGTAGAGAGTTAGATCAAAGATCTTTTGTCACATCTCTAACCTAAGGAAAAGTATAAAACCAGAGTAATCATACAAAGAAATTCCTTTGGAATAGCCTCCAAAATGCCAGGAGTTTCTCTCAGATTTCTTAAAATTTTTATTCAACAGCCCTGGATTGATTTTTCTTCCATCAATTAGAATAATAATATCATTTAGGCTGGAAAAGATGTTTATGATCAAGTCCAACCGTGGATTGAGTCCAAATGTAATTCCTCAAGTCTGCCTTTCAATCACTGTAAATCGTTAGCGTTTACAAAGTCCAGGGACGAGAAGTCCAACAACCTCCCTGAATGTTACATGAAAAAGTAGATTTTTGTTCCTTTTGGATCTGCCATTTGCTAGTTTGATATTGTATAGTTATCCCTCACAGACTCCAGTCATGTCACGAGTCACCAGTTGTTCTACACTAAAGAATATTAAAATATTAAAGTCATCCTTCACAAGCAAAATATGCCATACCCATCTCACTAGCTCTGACCTTCTGCAGTTCTACTATATCATTTTTAAATGGAAAAATGAGAATTCAACATATTGTTCAAGGTACAGGCATCCCACCCCTTTATACAACGGCAGTGATGGTATCTTCTGTTCTGTTCTTTACATAAACCTTCCATGGGCTCCTCTTGTTTGTTGTAAGAAAGGGGCTGTTTGCATTACTGTAATATCATATGGATACCTTTTCACAGGACTGTCCACTGTTTCACTAACATCCCTTAACTGAATAATAACAGACAATTCAGAGCCCATCATATTTCCTCATCAGTTATCGATGTCACCTGCTGTTTTCTCTCCACCCACACAGCATCATGAGATTCTTCAGGAAATTTTCCACTGTTTTGTCTTCACCACCCTGGATAACACTCAGCATACAGAAAGCTATCCCCTCAGAATGTATCTGTTTTCCCAGCTAATTTAAAAAATAAACCACCAAAGTTAAGGTTTCCCCACAAACAGAACAACAAAATGCAGGAGGAGGCTGTAACACACAAAACCCCTGACAAATTCAGCTCTTTTATGTAACAAGCGTACATTTACCTTACACATCATTGTAGCTGCTCCCCTCTGCACACAACATAGGCTGGTACTGGATACACTCATCTCTTTCCTGATAGACAGAATCCAGCCTTAAGGACTCTGCCCAGCTTCCACAAACCGAGCAGTTTATACAAGAGCCAAGAGAACTGCCTGGACAAGGCAGACGTACGTAAACATATTACAAGTTCACGCTGTGCACCGTGAGAGAGAAAGCATTAGAGACAACGAGTCAGATAACATTTTAGAGTTAATAAACGTAGATGATACTTTCTACATGTACCAGAAGGATATTTATGATGTGAGAAACACTGCAATATTGTCTATCTAAGCTACAAATACTGAGTCAGGCGGTCAGTGACCTAGCTATCTTTTCATTTCAAGTGTATTTTTAGTTATTCCCTGTTAATTTATGTTTTCATTACAGCCTCATGGATACGCCTTTTTGAAGTCTGCTGGAGACTGAATGGACAGACAATGCTCTGTAAAGAACACCTAGGCATTTTCACCCAGTGTTCTTCCTCTCTCAAGGTCATACTTCTAATAGCAGCTCAAATGAAGAGAAAAGCACCAGCATTTGTTTACCTCTTTATCTTTCCTTCACAGGAATTTAAATGTAAGTGTGAAATAGAATCAACACCAACAAATGGATACACCGGTAGCGGGGTCTGATGATGACGATCACCAAAGGACAAGATACCACAGTACTCTCTACTTACTGCCAGAGCATTCCTCAGTTGGCAATACTAACAGTGTTCTGTACACCTTTCTGCAACTGGATTTTTATAGAAGTACTTTGAAAATCATCCCACTATTTCTAACGAAGTGGTATAATTCATTTCTCTAACCTTGTGGAACGGCACATAATATTTAATGTAGATAATTAAGGATATTATACTGACTGAAGTACAAAAGACAACCCACCTAAGAAAAAAGCCACCTGAGAGCCTCTGATAATGCAGAAGATGCACTAGAAGGGTTTCATTTTTTGAGAACTCTGACCTTAATTTGCAATAAGTGGATAGTTCTATTTGTTCCCCAACCAGAAATGTAAAGTCAGTGAAATGATCCACTCTTGTCAAATTTCTTTAGTACCAAAATAGAACATAAAACTTCAAAATTTATGCACAGATTCCAAAAGTACAGAGCCATTAGTAGTCAAAATTTTTGGTTTGCCCCTTTTCTACCACTGAATTAAGTTACAACATAAGATTTTGTGTCATGAACAAGCACGAAATATTGTATAATGACCTAGCTTCAAATGAAGGCTCAATTACAGTCACGACCTTGATGATTACATTAGGACAGCCTAGGCTTCCCTACAGCTCTCTCCGGATTTAAAAGTTACGTGTGTGATGACAGCTCTGTGCTCATAAGACTATTCTTACTTTATCCTGTCTACTTTTGCACGCTCCACAAATTCAGTTTCAACCTGCAGTTTTCAAGTATTTTGTCAATCACAGTTTATCAAATGCATTCTGCTAAGGCAGCTGTCAGGACAAGATTCAGCAATGACAAGCTGTCTGAGCTCCTGTTCATCCTATCCTTAAGTCACCAACTCTCATTTTTATCTCTAAGGAGAAATGCTTTGGCTAGAAGAGGCTCTACCTGTTCACTAAACAGGCAGTTGTGTCACTATGTTGGCGAGGCTCCTGATCAACAGAACCAGGAGTACCAATAAATTCTCAGCAGCCCATTTATGCCTACTTTTTCCTTATCATAAGTGCTATTCTGAAAATACTACTGGCACTCTGCACATAGAAGTGATTGAGTAAAAAGATACAGTGCAGGTTGTCAATTTATCCTGAAATAGCCTCTAGTGGGTAGATAAAAGCCGTCTAAAGCACAGTGGAAGACAGGGCTATTACAGAGAAACACCAAATTCCTCACAAAACATTCCAGACAAAATTCCGGTCTTTGTTACACACGCAAAACGATGCCAACATGCGGCACTATTTGTGCACGTTGAGAAATACCAGTGCATACTGAAGGTTCTTCGTATAAATCCTGGCAATTAAGAACTTCATGGCATCTCACTCTATATAAATGTTGTAAGTGATATTTCATAAAGGCTAAAAAGGGTATTATGCCAAACTTGCCTTTTAGCATTAATAGTGTTATTGACTACATTAGCTAAAAGAATGTTCACTTATAATGGCAAATCATGACTGGGGAAAAAAAGTATAAATGTGATTCCTCCCCCCTCTCCAGTTATTATCATGGAAATGCCATAAGCATAAGACAGTAGAAAGACAGCTTATCTCCAAATATGTTAGTTGATCAAAGCGACTTCATTCCATCTGTTGTGGAATGAACGAAGGAGTTTGAAAAGTAGATCCAGTGTTGACCTACATCAAATCCTTCTGCTTTAAAGGGAACAGAATGAAGAAAGCGTCAGTCTTCATTATAGAGGAAGCAAGAAAAAGCTGAAGTAGTGACTTGAATTTTAGAAGTGTTGAATATGGCCTGCATCAGTCGAGGTTAACAGAAAATAGCATTAATATTTGAAACAGGCTGGCATTTGAACTTGTGACAAAATTTTCAATTGTTGTCCATCTTTTAAGTGCCCATCATTGTCCATTTACACCATATAAAAAGGCACAAAGTAATAAATGGGCCAGAGTAGTCTCAAAACTAAGAGGAAAAATCATTAGGATATGAACAGGACACATCAGACTACCTTACAGCAATGCCTCAGTGCCAACGCTGGAACGAGTGTAGGTTGGAAACAGAGCTATAGGTGAGAGTATGGGTGCAGGAAGAAGGCAGAGACAGGATCCCAGCATGCAAATACATCAATAAGCTGAATAGCTTAATGTATGTAATATATCCCAAATGAGAGAAGATGACACAATATCACCCCCTAGAAACGGGCATACTAAAATACATTTTCTAGATGGTGCACTAAAATGAACAACAGATTAGCATACACTGTATGACAGGATTTTTATTCAATCGTCAAGAAAGCAGAATGAAGAGATGTAGTAACAGGACTTCTCCAAAGAGGGATGTTATTAAAGCACAGCCAGCTGACCACTGGTTCCTGATTAGTTTTGCAGGACAGACAAGAGGGAGGTAACAGAAATGTGTTCCTAGGCAGTTACATGGGGATACAAGAACACAGGTAGGAGAAGGTAATTCAAGTGAGTGAGCAGGTCATTAGAAACCCATTTTCTCAACAGTGCACAGATGGTGCCACAGCCTAGTTCCGATTCCTCAGTTGCCATTTCTTCATTTCTTTTGCCACACACCTCTGCTGTACCTAGCGAGGGACTGAGTGGCCAGCAAACTGGGATCTGAAATATTTCACCAGTCAGCCACAGCTCACGAGCTGTACAATGAGTTTGGCTACTCTGCGGTGCATTAAACGAATTAAATCATCTGGGAGTGAAGGCATCTATTAGAAAATAATATTTAAATTAAAACCTTTACTGTATGCAGTAATGTGTGTTGTTCATAAAGTCTATACAGCTGCTGACCATGTGCCAACACAAACTTACAGCTGTAAAACCAACATTCTTCTGAACCAGGTAGCGCACAGAGTTCAGCAGTTATGACAAAGCAGAACATCAGTTGTATAGAGGTAATTGCAAATGCACTTATTCACCTGTAGACGTAAGAATTTTACAAAGTAGCAGAGCATGATACAATTCGTACATTCACTGATGAAGCAACCAATAGCACTCAGACATTTTATCTACTTTTTCACAACTGAAAGGGCCTTTTTGTCTTAGCTTTTTTAGAATCAGTCTTATTCTTTCATCTCAAGCATTTGCAACCATTTAAGTTTCCACGTATTAAATAATATTTTTCAGTAGTGACAGGCCCTACATAATCATCCGCTACACAGAGACCATTATGAAAATGACACCTGTAATAACAATACCTCACAAAAGGTACAACTACAATGTGGAACATATTACTTCTGAAAGGTGCAGGTAAGCAATGTCATATTTGTTTCAAAAACAAATACGTCAGAGTTTATCTTCATGACCCTCCCTTTAACAAACTGACACTGACAAAACACATATAAGCTGTTACTTATTGGTCAACACCTCCAGCATGTGTTAGAAAAATTACGGGTAGAATCTTGTTTACCCAACTTAGACTATGGTTGAATTCTTAACACTGAGGCCAAACCTCCTGTTCTCTACAGTCAGTGCAGAGAAACAAGCACTCTGGAGACATACGCAGATGGAGATCTTGCCCACCTACCTTATATGAGTGAAGTCAAGACAGAAGATCTTCCTCTGGCAAATGTTCAAAAGCACCTACCACTCTCTCCTGACTCTATCAGGAAATCAAGTATTTAGCTGCAAAAGCACAAGCTAGGTGCAGAGTTACGTGGACTAAACCTGTGCTCTGGACACTTCGTTCCTTCAATTGCCAGACTAGAGGGTAAAAACAACCTAGCTAAAAAAGTGTTCTTGCATGACTGGATAATATAAATTGATAGAGCAGACAAGGAAAATGTTATATTTAAATGTCACTAAGCATGAACAACCCTTGGCTGCATGGAGGTATGAGTTGTTCAGTCCAGGCAACAATACACAACGAAGAGAACCCAAGGCCTGCAACTGAACCTACATGTCCTGTCTCCTCTCCATCAGGAAATTCTAGGGAGCCACTTCCACTACTTGTCACCAAACTCCTGTTGCTATGTTCCTGGTTTCCAAATGTCCAAGGAAGCCCACTTATTGCATAGGTATTCAGAGTCCAGAACACATCACTGGTCTGAGATAAGAAGGGCCACAAAATTTTCAGTTCACACTCAAAAATCATACCTGATGACTCTCTAAATGCAGAAGTGGACCCTTCTTGATGCTGAAGTAAAACACTGCATAAGCGTCAACTTATGCACAGGATTTGTCACATATCCCATCGCAGAGAGAATATCCTCAGAGAACAGTTACTACAGTTACAGTAGATAAACAATAGGAACAGAACATTTGAATGCTACACTACTTATGCATACATACAGATGCAATGCAGTATTATATATAATCTTACCAGTTCTATTTATTTAGAAAATGTATTTAGACTGCCCAGTTTTATTTCAAGGTATGCACAGGAAGTGTTTCAATGTAAGTTTTGAGGACTTAAGTTTTGAATTTCCCAGAATATTTATGATGTTGCATGAGTCTTCACCTAAAAATATGAGATTAACTGATCTGAGTGGGAAATGTAGGACAATAACTACATTGCATATAGCAAATACATTATGTAAATACTGCTGCAGTCTCCCTTACATGAAATTAGGTTACAAAGGAAGATTATTATAACAACAGAACTATGAGATACTGAATTAATTTACCTTCAAATATTAGATGTAGTAAATTTTCTGCTCATTTCCAGCTAAGAATCATCTTAATACTAAATATGTTAATGTACATGTACTAGTTAATGCGTTTTTTATACTACAATGTTCTTCACAGGACCTTGTAGGTAGTAAACATTATATATACTATGTTTATTTGGTTTTAAATTTTAATTATCTCAGCTTTCAGAAAAAGAAAGAAAATGTTCTCATTGAATGTCACTTAGTCTAAAAATGATGCAAGTGAGGAATGGTAAAGTAACATTTTTACAAACTCTCCTTGTTTTCTTTTTGGTTTGTTCTTCTAATACAGCTAGATATATAAAAAACCAGGATCATTAAGAAGAATATTTAGAACTAATTATTCAGATGTACCTGCCAGAGATTCATAATCAAGATGGATAACATCTGTCCTACACCAGAAGCATCTCTCCTTTGTACAACCACCTTTGTAATTTAATAAGCCTGAAGATTCTGTTGAATTTAATGTTACTGTGAATCTGTTAATTTCTGGTTCTACTTTTTATCATCAAATAATTACATCTACAATGGTCCTTGCTCCCTCTTCCCCCACCCCCAAATTCTAATTTGTGGCAACTGCACACACAAAACAAAAGATGAGAGAGTGTGTTTTATGTCAGACCATCATCTTCAATTCAATGGAGAAACAGACTCTGAAGACAGCTACTTTGGGTCATGCCAGTGGGAAATTACAAGATATCAACTTCCCCAACTATACTGAAGGTCTGTAAGAATGTTAATTCTCCAGCAAGTTAATATTTATCTTGCTTTGCTTATTACAAGAAGAGGGGATTTTTTTCTACTGTTGAGAGAACCTTCCTTAATGATATCAATACTATCTAACACTCTATGCGATGTTCACTCTTCCATAGATCTAATGTTTAATTGCTTTAGCATGTCCCTGACCTTACTATTTTAGGGAACACAAATACAGCAAGAAAGGACAAACTGAGATGATTGGGTAAATGAGTTTCCCAAATCATTAACGCCATGAAGAGCAAGGATTCAGTGTGTTACTTCAGCTTCATAGGATATAATTACATGTTTTGATTAGCAGATATATTTTCCCAGCCTCAGGTGTCAACAAGGGTTCAAGTGTATAACATGTATAAACGGGTGCTAATTTTACCAGTCACGAAAATGTGTTTCGCTAATTACATTTATATCCTCTTAGCCAATTTTCATTCGATATTGCTTCTCTGTAGCACCTCTTCCTGTTTATTTCCTTACAATGACATTTGAGCTCTTCCAAATGACACAGTGATTCTAATATTCAGTAGGCATGACAAGTTACTTCCCCACTGAACATCTGTCGTAGTCATGAAAAAGTAACAAGATTTATAGAACTTTATATGATTTTGTGGTCATTTCTGTACCTCTGTCATTTGTGTCCCGTTTAGGATGTTATAATCTGAGATTAAAGATCTTACTGCATAAGTGGTGCTCTTCCTTCATGCACATGATCGCTAGGAGTTAAAGAATTTCTGATTGTTGACACCAAAAAATAAGGTAATAAGCCTGTTTTAGGAGAGCAAAGCCCTTTTCCCCGTCCTGCAGTTTCCTGACAAAGTCCTTCATGTTTTGCTAACAGAAATGAGATAAGGATCAACAACTGAATCGCTTTTCAGGCAACTAGCCATGGCGTGGCTTGGGTTTGAGGGACCATTCAAGACTGCTGCTTCCATGCCCTAATCAAAACCACTATGGAAAATATGTAAGGCTTTGTATAGGAACATGGGATAAAACTTTACCACAAGCTGATGGAAATTGGAATGCCTCAGTCAGAGCTTGCTTCTACAGTTCAGACTACAAAACAAGAGAATGACCCAGAAGGTTTCTAAGAGTGATATTATTGTCTATATATCATGATCTCTTGGAGTATTTTTCCAAGAGCCATCTGTGGTACGAATGGCACAGAGACAAGATTGCACGCTCTTCCCCGCAGCGGTGTTACTCAATGCTATGTAGGAACTGGAGTGGTATGAAATGAGTCCACTCCCTCTTCTGCTGTTTATGCCTCTCAGTATACTGAAAAATTCATCATGATGCTGAGCTGCTGTTACCTACAGGCACATACAGCAGCACAAGGAAAATAACCACCATTATAACCAAAATCTTGTGCTCTAGGCATCTTCTATAATTAAAGATGAGGCAATTCTTTAAAAAAGAAAAGTTACGAAACGGAACCTTTTAGCATGAGACTAATATTCTCAAACTAGTGCTAAAATCTCTCACCTACCTCATATAATTAAATGGTTAATATGAAGCCACAATTGACTAGAGAATGCTAGCCAGTTTTAGCAAACAGCTCAAGACCTCAGCAGTTCAGTCCTTCAGCTCACGGTGTGGCCTCAATGCAGTGTTGCTGGCACGGCTGAGGCAAAACTTTAGAGCGTGTAAGGAAGAACAGGCCAAGAACAGAAAATTCCACACTATGGCTTCAGGAGCTACACAAATGCATGTGATAAAATATTAGTTTAATCTACTCAGAGCCTGGCCTTGCCACTGATACTTCAAGACACTTACTAATTATTACAAACATTACTAACTCCAAAAAAAATACTTAAGGGGAAAATCACATGGAAATTACTAACATATTTAGACTGTGATAAGTTATTGCAGAAGAGGGCTAGCATAGGGATTGGATTTCTAAGCTTGCACAGGGATTTATATATCATAATTACTAACAACTGTCAGACTTCAAAAAACACATTAAGAACTTTATGCAAACGCTTTCCTAGTGAACGATTTCTTTTTTTAAAAGTGCCTAACCACGTTGCCAAAAATGAGTATAGGTGTTTTACATCTCCCTTGTAAATATTCTGAAATATTTACAGAATAAACACTACATATTGTTTTGATAAGATCTGATGACAATTTATGCTTATTCAGTATGAAACAAAAATAGTCTCTCAAAGCCTAAGTGGCACTCAACTCGTACCTGAGAACTGATGAGGATATTTTAAAAGAATACAGCTCCGACACTTCTACAAAAAAGGGAACCCAAGATTGAAACTTTCAACTTGCAATAGGTACAGTATGACAAATAACTGAGCCACGCCACACCTCACTGAATCTGCATGCAAAGCTTATTGCAAAATTTAAGCTTTAAGTAAGTAGGCAGCTGTAAAATATGACCTACGAGCTACTATCATATGGCTGGCACAACAGACCAAGTGTGATTTCTTTTTGACTTCTGCTCCTTTGCATGACTTCTCTTGCGTGTCTTCAGAATTACCTAGTTGGATGGACAAACATAATGAAGTAATCAGATTTAAGATGAGAGCCTCTTCTCTTTCGCTTTACTCTAAAGGTTTCACATAGCTTTGCCCTTGTTTCAATATTTTAAATTTGAAAAATGGAAGCTGTAAGGACACAAATTCAAAAAGAGACAACATGCATGTTCATTTTACTGGAGTAATCAGTACTATTTGGTTACCAATGGACAAAACCTCTTCTTCTGCATGGCCTTGCTAAAGGCTTTAAGCATAAGCAGCCTCATTTCAGAGAATGAGAAAACTCACACATGAAGATAAGTGAATGTTTAAGCATTTAATCACAAGGGGATTAAATTCACATGTTCTGCACCTGGCTAAAAAAAAAAAAAAAGAAAAAATACAATTTTCTTGTTTTTCTTTCCATTTTTCTTACTATATACAATAGTTTTTAACAATTAAAAACAATAACGCTGTGGATAGCACAGTATTTCATTATTGCGAAGAATGTTCAAAAATTAATTTTTCAGGGTATTAGTGGTATAGACATGAAATCAAGTCAGCTGCTGTAACAGAACAATTGATACATTCATGCTGTGTGTTATGAACTCTAACTATTGAACCCCTTCTCAATCTTGACAACTTGCATATTAATTTGTTCTGAATTTCTTTGGGACTTTTAAAGCTATTTCTGTTAATAACAGAGTAAGGTTCTACACTGTACTTCTATTCCTGATCATTAAAAATGTAAAAGCACAAGACGAGCCAGAAACTGTAAGGAAGGGAAAAATCCACTTAAATATAAGGGGTAGGCAGGTAGGAAGGAGGAAATGTGCTAAAACTGGATGAGCTATTAAAAGCTAATGTTGTTTTTATCCTCAAAAAGGCAATGTATTACGATCAAATCTTACCATCAAAATAAAAATAGTGTAAAATAATATTTTAAAAAATCAATGAGTTAAAGAATATTTCAGTATCACAGACATTCCTATCAAGAATAACAACAGTTGAGCCTACAGCTCTCAATGAAATACTTCAGAAGAAAACAACACTAAAGGAAATGTCTAACCAATTAGCGATCATCTTGGAACACTCAGAGAGGACAAAGCATCCCAGAGGAACAGAAAGCAATATCTACTTTTTCAAAATCAAGGGTAGGGGAGAAAAAGGAAATTAATAGACCTGTCAGCTTAACTCTGAAATCAAATGACATGGAAACAATTGCTAAACATGAATTTAGTGAAGATAAGAAACAGGCACCATAGTTCTGTTACGAGCGAATTAAGAACCAACTCAAATTTGTTTCTTTAGCTAAAAGGAATGTGGTACTCTTGGAAAGGATTTCAACGCCGCATGTCAGATGATATGTTTTATAGCAATTAGTCTTCAGCATGAAAAGACAAAGAAAAGATGCCTGGCCCAAGGCAGGATTAACAAGTCATTCCTGAAAGATACTGTACAGTGTTTCTGCCCTTAAGCACAACAAACTTGAGAACTGGTTATCCTAAGACACTGTGGTATCTACTTCCCCCCCCCCCCCCCCCAATTCTCAGTAAGTGTTTCAGATATCACCCAGTAAAACAACAAGTAAACATCTGACCCAATTCAAAGAAAGCAAATAAAACCCAGGTTTCATTTCAATCATGCATACCACAAACATACACTACATTTAAAAATACTCTGTGAATATATATATAATATATATATATCATAATATATATATTATGATATAAATATTATTTATGATTGTTCTGACAGTGGATATTTTCAAATGAAAATAAGCAAGAAGTGTTTCAGAAAAACCACGAAGAAAAGTGAGACTTGCTAGAGAAGCTGTAGAAGGAAAGCAATCCCCGCTCCCCTGCATCTCTCAAACTTATTTGGAAGTGACAGGCAAACAGACGATGTGCCATATTTTTTTAATTGTTACCGAATAGACCAAATGAGGAGAAATGCATCCTTCAAAAAGCCATAGAGAGCAACCATTTCAGGAATACGCTAAAAAAGCACCTTCCTGCATCTGTAAGCACACTCAGAGAAGAGTTTAAAGGATTTTATATTTTGCATTATACTATCTCTTACAAATCTGAGGAGCCCTTGTGGTGATGGTAAAATAACAACTTTGGCGTGGATGGGAAAACCTCAGAAACTGAACTGTCAGGTGTGGAACAGACTTGGGACACTAACATCCCATGGGCGTCCCCTTCTCCATTTGCTCAGGCGGTGACGAAGGGGTTGCCTGAAGAGTGAGCCAATTGTGAACATACAAATAGGCAAAACTATGCAGTTAGTACAAGACATGTTATCCCAAACCCTAGTCAAGGCTTTAAACACTCAGTCATGTTTACCATGTATTGTAATTAACTTGGCTCTTTGTTCATGTCTTCCCAAGACTGAAAAACGTGTCAGTCTCCATACAAAGTTTAGCACTCCAAATAACGCCATCCGATTTCAGAACACACACAGAAAACTAGGTACTTGGTTACGTGTATTTCTTACCAACAGAAGCCTAATTCGGAGAGCTGTTTTCAAAGATAAAGACTTGACGCTTTCTTGTGATGAGAACCCCATTTTTTATTGCACTGAGAAGTCCCTAGCAGATGTAAAGTGCCTTTTTCCTGCTGTGCTCTACACCCAGTCTGCACATTAGAAACTTACATAACTCCTGCTATAAACCATCCTAGCTCACAAATTAATTCACAAATTAAAATTTTCAAGTAAAACATAAAGACACCATCACTTTGCTCAGCCTAAGCACACTTTTGATATACTTTCAAGCTATTATTAGTTCATCTAGTTATTCAGAAACAAGACATAAAAAGTGAATTTCTAGGTTAGCACAGCATGCCTTTGGGTAGCATTATATAGCCTGGGAAGCAAAATAATCATCATAAAAATACATGGCCTGCCGTGCAGATGTTACTTTAGGAAAATGAACTCTGTATTTAAAAATCAGAAAAAAAAAAAAAAAAAGAGATGAACAACATCTGAGGATACATACAATGACATCACTATCACAGCTTTAAGAGCCCTTAAATCTCAGATATATTTTAATGCTAAATCAGCTTATACAGCATTTCTATTTTCCCACCGTGAAAATCATTGCCAGCTTTTGACTGTATGTTTAGGTCTTGTATCGGGAGAAACATTATTTACAAACACCTATGTACTACTTAGCGTGCCTGAAGTAAAACAAACAAACTCACAAAAAAAACCCCAAACCCAAAAAAAACCAAAAATCAGTCAAACAAAAATCTCCATTAACTTTTACATATCTAATCATATAGCAACTGCGTGTGGTGCTCATCTTTGAAAGGCAAAGAGCCCCAAGCTTATTTTCTCCTTTTCAAAGAGAAACGAAAAACTATCGAGGAGAGGAAAAAAACCTAACAGAAATAATACTATCATGTTTTCACGTACCTTTCTTTCATAGCAGTGTTATACATAACATAGAACTGTCTTTACTGTTGTTAGTACTATTTACACAGCAAGCATATTGCAGACGAACAAATATTTTCCATAATTAATTCACAGTGTTACATGTGGTTTGTTGCCTAGCTATTGATGAAAACATTTAATTTAATAAAATTCAGCCTTTTCCTCTGTATTCCCTTTCCACATTCTATTGTCACTAATTACAACACCTTCTCTCACACACACACAGGGAAAGCTGCCAAGCAACTCCCTCCAGAGCCAATGTCATGGCTACTTTTCAGATTACTAGGAGGAAACACGTACACTGCACTGCCAAGTACCTCACATCCACAGGGATTAAGTTTGTCACTGCAGACTCTGCAATCTCAGCTGAGTCAACGTGAAGGCCTCTTACCCCACTCTAATACCTCAGTCAAGTCATCCTGGGGGATGGCACATTATCCTCTGTTGTAGCCAAAGCTAAGCTATCAATGCTTATGGTTAAATTTGGTACCAAAATATTTCAGTGCCAAAGCTCCTCATCCATAAACGAAGTCTTTTAAATTAATATTTAAAATAGATATTGCAGTTTTCAAGAAGAGTTCAGAAAACCTGAAGTCTGATATGTTTACAGATAGATGTTTGTTAACCCAATGAAATACGCTGCATCTGCAAAAACTTCTATCACCCTGTTCCGCTAATACTCATTTAGAGACACACTTGTGCTGGACTATTTAATTCATTATTTCTTATTTCTCATTAGTTTACCAAATGCTGAACAAATCCAAAGCCAAACAATCCCCTCACTTTGTAATTTTAAACAGTTGTCATTTCTGGAGATGTAAATTTGGCAAATTAAAAAGAAGGAAAAAAAGAGGCATAAATCTTCTTTGGTCACAGTTTACTCATCCACACACAAATGGCTCCTTGAACTCCAATGCGGTGCCTCAGTTCCAATGACATTTGCTACTACACGTAAAGCAGGAGCCATGTGTTGTGTTGCTCAGTTCCACCCCCAGAACAACCTCCAGAGCAGGGATGCGCAGCACAACAGGCTACAAGGAGCTTTGCACAAATGGAATATCTTCCCTTATTTATTTCCTTAGTGTATTGACAAAAATAATTTTAAATTTAGCAATCTTAGATGCCAGTGTGGGATAAATATATACCAGACAGACTAAAGAAAAAGATGTGATCGGCAAATGCGTGTAACTTCTCTAGAACAGAAGTAATTGGAACAGAAAATCCCACCACAACAGCAAAAAAACCTGAGCAGAATGGAGGAGGATTTTTTTTTAAAATTATTCAGAAATTACTGCTTGAAGCTTCTTTCAAAATATTTTGCACAGAACATCTGATTTTTTCAGTAAGGATAAATGCTAAGGATACAATATCTGGCAATATCTTATCACAGCGATGTACATCTTATGAAACTTCCGTAAGTCCATCAAATTCCATCAGAGGAACGATGAGTAAAATAATCATCCTGAATATTCACAAAGTCAGTATTCAAATGAAATTTAATTCCACCTAGTGCAGAAAATTCTTTTTTATCTACTGAAGAAAAAAATAGAAAAAAAAAATCCATCCTATCTCACTAAAAAAACCACGTAACAAAGATACAGGCAAGTTAGCAGTGGTTTCAAAATACAGAGATACATAAAAGACAAACCAATCACCAACAGAAGTGAAGGCTCCCAACTCCAGCCCCTCTCCAGCTGTTCAGCTGTGTACACACAGAGAACAAAATAACTGTAAGGCTGTTCTCCCTTCCTTGGGGAACTGCTGTCTTTTCCATCCCTGCAAATACCACTTTAAGCAATTGTCAAATCTGAAGAGCTCTTTGCCTTTCCCTTACTCTTTTTTTAACAACATGTACTCTAAAGCTTGAACTAGAACAGTATAAAACAGAGCAAAATTGTCAACGAACCTTAAATTTGACAAAATTCCTTCACAGCCATACATTTTAAAATACAGATAAATAAAGCATTTATCTTTTTTATGCCTTGAAGTAATAATTTACTATTATCTAATCAGGCAGAGCAACCTGTACAAGAAAAAGGAAGCATTACCAACTTCCTTAGCTCACCATGCTCAAAATATGAAATTATACTGTTGTAAGAAATGGCAAACTAATATAATGGGACTAAGAGCAGGTATGCAGATAGTTTAGAAAACATAGTTCTTAGCTGGAATGTCTTCTGAATTTTCTCTATTTGCTTTAATAGTCCTTTATGGAATATTTTGAATACAGCATGAAATTCCATACATAAGCAAACAGTATTTTTTAAATCAAAACCTAAAGAGAAGCCAAACTCACACAGTTACAGAGACTATTGTTTCACTGTTTTCAGGCAGCCTATTACAAAATGAGAAGTACACCACCAAGGTAAAGGACAAGTGAACTTTCAAACCCAATAACGAGACCTCCAAAAAAGTGATCTTCCTTTCTAGGAAACATCAAAGTTATGTACAAACACAAGTGTGCCAATTTTTATGATTCTACTAATGTTTGTTCAAAAAGTAGTGCATAAAAAAAAAAAGGGCTTGTCCTCTACAAAGTACCGATTTTTAGCAGTGAACTCTGACACATCAAGCATCTTTCTGTCTCCTTGAAATGTTAATATAAATAGAAAAGTCTGAAAAAGCGACCCACGTACGGATTTAGAGTAAGGAAGATCAGCCAGGTCTAATTCTCCAGTTTTGACACATGAATGAATGTAGTCTCTCACGTTTTAGCCCACTATTGCTGCCTGTGCCAGAGACAGAACTTTAATGAAAGAACACATTTATCCATATGAACCATGTGCAAACGGATGATCCTATTCACAAGCTATGAAGAGTATGCAAATGATGGGATGAAGTTTGCAAGCAAAAATATCCATAAACTATCAATATAGAAAATAACTCTTGTTACTGCAGCCTCCCCCTACTGGTTTGCACCTACAGCTGCACAGTTTAAAAGTCTTTGTCCCTTTGCCAACGGTCAAGGTATCAGTGAGTTATTAGATGCTTTCAGACCAAATCTCAAACACTGGAAAGCTACTGGAAGAAAACTAACTCTATCCCAAACTAAATGCAAACCAACAGGCCATGCTAGCTACTAAGAAGATGATATTCTAACTGCATGGAAAACTGCCTTGATTTCAGCTAACCCAGTATAACTCTGAAATAAATAATTCAATCATCACACGAAGCACAGCTACATTAACACAGAGGTTGGCATCTGAAAAGATTCCTCCCAATACTGTAGCAGAAAAGCTCTAAGTATCCCACAATTTCACATAGCATTCCTCTTTAGCAGTTTCATTTGGTTCTATTCCTTTTCTGCCATATGAACAGTCGCCATCAACAAAATTCAAAGTGTAGGCTATCATCATGTTTCCTTGCTGCACTAAGTGAAACTGCTTTAAAAGCCTTTGAAATCGTCTATTGATGACACCCCTCCCTTATTAACTTCTGAGATATAATGATGCTATAATCTACAAACCTCAGGCCTTCTTTACCAGTCCACAGAACAATCATTAAGTTAGCCGTTCCTCATCTATCCCTGTAATTGTATTCCAATATGCAGTGGAACGCAGGCAAAATATTGTTAGAGGAGTTCACTGGTGAAGATTAGAGTTAGTTGGAAAACCCAGCTGTCACAGCTCATTATTTTCAACAGATTCCATGACAGCCTGCCAGAATTTGCCTTACAAATTGTTCCACGATGCCTTGAGAGAAAAACTCCTGAAAATACCTACAGGTTTCAAACTGCATCTTCCCTTCCTAAGGCACCAGCTGATCTGAGAACCTGACAGCCTGTGCAGAGTTCATGCTGAGTAGTCACGAAACTGTTGGGGATTTAATTTCTAACCCAAACTGATGCGTTTTGGGCAAAGAAATGTTACAGAAATATCAGTTTCCCAGAAAATGTAAAACCAACCTGATTTGCACTCTGCTTTGGAGAAGATCAAATTCAAAGAGCTAACTGTACGTTTTGATGAGCTTATTGGACAGTCTACGCTGTGGGCTCTTGGTTGTGCGCAAATTCCAATAAATAACGTTTAGAGACATTCTTTATCAAGCTTGTAGAGCTAAACATGGCCTACATTTGTAAATGTAAATACAGACACAACTGATTACATCTACTTGGAATGAAAAATAAAAGAGAACAGCAGAGCAATAAAGCCAGGATAAGGCAAGGAACGTTTATCTTCTCAAGCCCATGTTTTATGAATGCAAAACCACAGCAATTTACATACCAGGATAAAGTAAGAAATACCTAACATCTAGTTCATCTTTCACTTAATTTCATAGGTTCCAAATAATCTTACATAATCACTTTTCGCCAGTAAGATCTAATTTTAACAGCATCTTTCCAGTAAAACAAACACACACAAAAAGCTGTATGGATGTTTCAGCACAGAATTACCGCCACACATCTGAGATGTAAGAAAGGCTTAGAACATTGTATTTCAATGGAATGTCAGTAACTAAAACCAGTTAGTGTTACATTTTGAAATGCACTGCAATTACCTTTTTAAGAAAAGGTTTGATTCCAACAATGCGTTCTTAATTTGATTAAGACAGTGAAAATGAACATGCTAATACTTCCCCCAAAGCAGGAAGATTATAAAGAAATAAAACAGTGATATGTTCAGGTAACGCACCTGACACATTTACTAATAATCACATACACACAATCACAGAACCTCAGGGGTTGGGAGGGACCTCAGAAGATGATCCAGTCCAATCCCCCTGCTGGAGCAGGAACACCTGGATCAGGTTACACAGGAAGGTGTCCAGGTGGGTTTTGAATAATCCAGGTGTTTTACTTTTATTTAGAGACTGCAAAGAAGAATGCCCACATTTCACACTTACCTCCCCATTGTTTCAAAGTGGTAGTAAATGCTGCAGTGCATCAAATGCTCTAAATATAATTTAAATTACTGGAGGAAGGGTGAGAGATTTCCCAGTTTATTGCACAATGTAAGAAATGGATCATTTCTATTTAGCAGAAGAGAAGTTTAAACTCAAAACAGAGAACACACAAC
This sequence comes from Patagioenas fasciata, assembly GCF_037038585.1. Taxonomy (NCBI): domain Eukaryota; kingdom Metazoa; phylum Chordata; class Aves; order Columbiformes; family Columbidae; genus Patagioenas; species Patagioenas fasciata. Next base: position 14,486,541 of record NC_092533.1, on the reverse strand, counting down.
AAGCAATTACAGGTGAATACTCATTCAAAGATGCCAGTCAGCTGGGCCAATGTATATAACACCCTCTGTATACAGAGCTTATAATTCATAATACAAAGTCAAAAGGATCTCAAGGAGACCTACAGAAATACTCATGTCTTTCCCACCTCAGGTAAATTTCCTTTTCTCTTTGACAAAATTAAACAAACACTGTAAGTTAAGGTAGACCTATTTTCCAATGAAATAAACCAGTTTCATATTTAATCTTTTACGAGAAGGAAATCTGTCTTTTATGATAAAGTTTCTAACTTCCCAATCGTGGGACATGCATAAACACGCATAAACCCTCAAGAAAGACGGATAAAAGACACAAGGATAAATAGTTATGACTGAAAATATCAATCCCTACGCAATTCTTCAATTGCTACACTTTCCAATGAATTCCTATTATATACTGTCCCCACTCGCATAAAAACCCCACAAACCACCCAAATTAGGCATTTCAAAGAATTTTTACAATACGCATTTCGATTCCTTACTGCATTGGCATTCCATGGAATATAATCTCTCAAATATGCTTCAGGTAGTCAAAGCACTCAAGAAACTTTTCAATCATCCCTATCCAAAGTTCATAATTCTCCCTGTTTAATTATCCCATTCACTGTGCAAACAGAAAGTGTTTTCTCAAAGTACTGGTCAAGCCATTTTGCAAATCTGCTGGCTCCTGCAAATCAGAACGTAGCAAGCTTTGGTCCATTAGTATGACAGGTAGTGCTCTTACTAACAACTGCTTTTTACTCCCTCTGACAAATGCGCTCTGTGCCATGGCTGACGTTTGTGTAGTAATCAGGACTGATGGATAGGGACGCCAGTGCTGCCGAAAGTGCCCCCCATTTTAATGTGAGCGATTTGTCAAATGTGCTGCTATCACAGCGCTGTCAGGCACAGCCAGGAAAGCACTCTGTCATCTTTCCACCAACCAAGGTCACTTTGGCAGGGACAGGAGAACTCTCCAATGAAATTCTCATCTTTACTGGCTACATGAATGGCCTGGTCTTCGCATCACTTAGTTTATTTTAAGCAGTCCTCAAACCTTTGTGCAAAGTGTCCTTGTTACCAAATATTAAATTAAAATATAGAAATAAAGGTACATTTAAGCATAAGCTGCACAGTTAGATAACAAGATCAATGTGGGGGTTTGGAAATGCAGACTTATAATAAATCCTTGCTCATCAGGTTCTCACAAGACAGACTTAAATTAAGAATTATTTACCTATCCAAGGACATTTTTCACAGCACCTTACAATACAAAGACAACAGAGTAACGAACATTGACTAAAAGATCAAACTAACAAATATGTCTGTGTATCATCATGAAATTTTGAACAAACTGGAGTACAAAAGACACACAAATACAGGGAAAAGCAGAAGCTTTACTTTCTATGATATACAATGTAGAGAACGGGGAACTGTTTCTTCAACAACTGTGATCTAGGAGGATATTACAAGCTTTTTTTATTTTTCATTTTTCTGTGCCAATACTCAAAAATATAAACAGATCAATGAGACACAGATGCTTATGCATTTTACAAACCAAATTGTCTATATCTTCAGCCACTTCTATCAAAATTTGGTCTTCAGCAACTAAGGAATTTAAAGAAATTACTTAGGGACCTTAATACAAATTATGAGAGCAAAGTCATACCAAAGGCATTCATGAAGTAACAGATTACTGAAAAATAGAATCCTTTACAGATCAACCCAGAATGCATTAGCTAAGTCATATCACTAAAAGAAACATGAGTTTGTCCATGAGGCAGAATACAAATCAGCACACACACACACTTGTCTACAACTCCATCCTAAATCTTGAGTATTTACTGACAAAACTCGAAGCCCGTAACAAAATAGCATTCAAGGTAAAACAAAATGTAAGAAACATAGGGAGAAACTAGATGTAATATCAGAGAATCAGATAAATCAAACCACCCTAATCTTTTGCCTCCTACAAAAACCTGAATGGCGTGGGCAGCCATGCACAAAGTTACTCACACAACTACAATCACTCCAATCCTATGAGCAATTATTTTTCTTTTCAAGGATTTTAAAGATGAAATAAAGACAGTTTAGTTCAAACATGTTAATGCTACGTCCTTTTTTTTTTTTGCTATGCATCCCTCCAGAGCCCCAGACAAACTGACAATAGCTCCGAAAACCTCTACTACTATAAAGTCAGTCTCAACGTTCCTACTCACATCCTAAACTGCAAGCACCACCAAGCTGTTTGATAAAACCTTCACATGCTGTAAATGCATTATCTCTAACTGGAATGGACATTCATTCTATGGCTGTAAAAGCACATATACACATTTACTGTTTTAGTGACCACAGAAAAACCACTCTCTCCCTTTTTCTATAGCATATCATCACTACCAAAACAGACAGACTTTTTTTATATTTTATTTAGAAACTGATCTAGCTTAAGAATGGCTGTCTCATATAAAACATGTTAAAAACCTACCAGGACATTTGACTCGTCTCTCCTTAAAGGTCTCCTGCTTTTCTTCTGACCACTTCTTTAACAAAAATACGGATCACATAGTGATCACAACTTGCTGAGAAAAATGTAAACATGCTTTGTGTGCCAGAAGGCCTTTGTTTGGCAGTGACCTGTGGCTTGGCACTACTGTAAGCACAGAAGGTAAATAATGACTAAATACCTACATAGTTAAGATTGTCAAAAATATTCTACTCTAGGTCAAATTTCTGGGAAGCTTCAGAAAAATGTGACAGTAGCCTCTAGGAACACAGTTAAGGGAAAATACAGTTTCTTGTGAACGAAGGACTCATGCTGTTTATCCCATTGAAATACTGAATCCCTCTACGTTAGACAAAGAGAGAGTCGTCTTGCAATCATGGGTAAAGCTTCTGCTGTTCCAAAAGTTCATACCAAAACAGACGACATAAGAGATTCCAAAAATTACCACTGCTTCAGGTAAAGAAGAGATACATGAAAGAACAGCAGAAAGATATTCCCAAACCCTGTGTTCCTTTAGAAATTGGTATCATCACATAAAAGTCAACCAAACCTTTGTGAAACTACAGTAACAATAGGCATGGGACAGAAAGGAAGAATATCTGGTTTGCTGTACTCTAAGTTGTAGATGCCCAGAAAATATAAAATAAGAAGGCAGTTGAGCCTGAATGACAAGACTTGGGAAGCAGCATGGCTGGAAAAAAAATGAAAACATGAAAATAACAACACAGGTGGACACTGTAGAAATCTAACTGCAAAGGTCACTGAAACCGTGCATTCAGGATGGAGGCATGACTATGTATATACATCTCCCTGATTTATAGAAAAAAACACATGCAAACCCTATCATAAAAACATTTGAAGTTTATCAAACATGATGGAAAGCATTTGCCAGTCTTAGCTTAATCTGTCCAGATCTCTCCTCACCTGAAAGTAAGGGTATCATAACCAGTTCTCAAACGTAAGCACTTGAACGATTGTATGCAAACATACACATTACTAACGTAAATTGATGCACATAGAAAAACCTATATAGACAGAATCCTTTGGGGAAGGGAAGACTCTGGAGACAGAACAGCAGCAATTCAGGGTTCAAAAGTTAAAACTGTTTGAAATCATACTTGAGAACAATCCTAGAAGAATACAAGATTAATGGTTGCATACAACTTAAATACCTAATCACACTGAGAAGAATGTGGGAACTCTAAATATATACATACGTATGTGTGTGTGTGTATATATATATATACAAGCAAGCAAAGACCAATTTCTAATCTCCTCTTATACTGCTATCAAGGAAACTTTCAGGACTCCTTATCAAATAGTAAATATTCATATTCTCACCCTCACCGGTCCCTTGCTAACACTATTCCCTGCACAGGAAGTGAATAAACTGAACCCATGTAGGTCTTCATTTCCTCAGCTAAACGCTTCATAGTGCCTACTAAACATTTGGAGGCAGTCCAGGAATTACCAAATTATTTGAAAAACTTCACGCTGAAACAAATATTTTCTTTCTGAAAGATAAAAGTAAGCATAAAGCAAAACTAAAAATACTAAATTCTAAGTTGTACAAGTTGAAGAGTTGAGATACACTTGTATCTCAGTTCAGTCTGTATTTTAGAAGGAACTAGAACATTACTCAACAGACAAAGAAGAGCTATTAAGCATGCTAAATAATGGTAAAATGATAATTACACTGGAGACTCATCTTAATAAATGAGATGTGAAGGGGTCTTTATTATCCACCCATGTGCACGTAGAATTTAATTAGTTATCACCTACAAATGCTAATAGCAGACCTGCCAATCAATCTCCTACACACTAACTGAGGAAACTCCCCAAAATATCAGAAGTGAATGCTGAAGAACTCTTTGGTTAGAAAACAGTTAACCCAACAGCAGTATGGAGAGAAGGAATTCCTCCGAGAGCCTAAAGAAAGAGATGTTTTCATCTCATTACATCTACCTTCATAATTATAACAAACTCATCAGCGTCTAGATGAATACCACATATAATAATTTTCCTGCATATTTTCCTAAGCAGGAAACTTAACAAGATATAAATGCTACAGACTAATTTAGGCTATTTGCAGTTCTCGTCTCATCTTCAACTGAAATAAGAAGAAAACAAGTGTAGTTAAGCTAAAAATAACTAGACAGGACTCCTTATCAGATAGTAAATATTCATATTCTCACCCTCACCGGTCCCTTGCTAACACTATTTATTTATTTACTGTAATCTTTGCTCAGAGCCAGGTATGTAACAGGTTTACCCTTTTTAAAGGAAGGTAAATTTAGAACATGGTTAGAGTGTGGTCTTTAAATAACAAAATAATGCAAAATAACTAGAGAAGATGGTATACTTCTAATCTACCTAAATGGTTGCTTTCATTAGAACATTTTAAAATACATAAAAACAAAAGAGAAAAAGGTAAAACCAAACAACTACAAAAAACAAACAAAAAAATCTGAAAAGATTACCCCAAAGATTCATTTCACTTAGACTAATATAAAAACCAAACTAGAGGATTACATTGAGTTGAACAAATCAATCACATACGAAGTACAGTAATAATAATCTGGAAATTCCTATCCCACCCCGTGAAAGCGGAGCTCTGCCAGAAATACATTTCTTGGCAAGGAGCTGTGCCCACTAATTAGAGACTGAACCATTTGGGGAAAGTCACTCTGTGTCCTCAGGAATTGATACAGAGCTGTCCAAATCCACCTACCTCTCCAAAAGTGAAATTGTGTTGTTACACATATTGGCACAAAACGGGACCAGGCAATCGTGTCCAACGCGAATCAGTAGGATTACAGATGAACTGGGGGATAAAGGGTGGGTGTATGTACACATGCACAACACCTGCTTTGTATTCCCCCCAGAAAGGCAATATTTTTCTTCATTAACTGACTGTGCTGGAGAGCGTGCGAAGCTGCCAAACCTTTGCTTCCACAGCAGTGATGCTGCTCCATAGCTCCAGTTCAAGATCACTAAGGGAAGGAACAGCCTATCCCCTGAACACAGCCACTCTTCTTGACAGATACAGAAAAGGATATGAGTGACTATTCATCCACCGATTTGACACCAAACAAATTTCCTCTTTAACCTGAAACCTTTCAAATCTGTTTTTTTCACAATCTACCTAACAGCATCACTATGGAACTGCATTGAGTATAGACACGAGGGTTACCTCGAAGAGCGTTCCCGGCAATGACTTTCTGGAACACAGTTCTACGGTCCCTGCTTCCCATGCTCTAAAAGGATTTCCCTTCTAGAGAGTCAGTGCGCACCACTCCCGTTAGGACCACCAACTGCTCCCAAGTGCGGTACCCACGCTGACCCCATTATGAAGTCACCAGGGTGGGGGGAGCTCTGTTTCACCAGGCCTGAAAGTCTGGCCTGGTCAAGAAATAGTTCTTCAACACACAAAATGGACTGAAATCTCCTTTAACACTTAGTAAGCATACTAGGATTCTTCCAACTATGCATGAATTAACTGTACACTGAAGGAGAATCTGGCTTTCTTTTTTTACTTAGTAGCTTAACAAACTTCATATTTATGAAAGAAATATTCTAAAATGCCTTCCTGCCCTCAAATCACAAGCAGCATTAATAAATAACTCATGCTTGATAACGATGAGCAAACACAAATGGATAAGCATTTTTATTTTTTACACAAATATTAAAGACAATATACAGCTTTGCAAAGATACCTACTGTGGCTGAAGAGCTGAATTTGACCTGAAATAACAAGTTGAAATAACAGGTTGAAATTATTTGAGTACGAAGACTTCATTAACTTTGAAACAAACAAACCCCCAACAACAACAAAAAAACCCAATCCCAAACATATTAGCATAGCAGGTGTCTCATTATCCTTATTATCAGCATGCTTTCCATTGCCTGTGTGCCCTGACTGGTATGGTTGACAAGGCCATAAAAGAGAAGGGACAGGAAAAAAGAAAAAGAAGACAGAGGGAATATCTGAGAATATCATAAACCAACCCAAAGTGCTGACTCATACTGTAATCACGCAGCTGAAAACTAGGCCACTGCAGGGAGAGCGATGGAAAGCGAAAAACTCACTGCCTTCGGTAACATATTACATTTGTATTCCATAAAACAGCATACAAAGGAGGAGCCCAATTTTCAAGTGAAAGTCTTAACTGGCAAACCCTCTGGAAGGCAGTCCCAGGCTCAGCCCCGGGGCAGACGCCAGAGGATGGGGTAGCCGGAAGCCCTCTGGCCAGTCACCCCAACAAGGCGACCCTGGTCCCCCCTGCGCTGCTGCGGGGCCGGGCTGCAGATCCCCGGTCACTGACTCCCAGCACGGAGGGTACACTGGGGATACTACCTGCCCCCCGACTCCCGGGCTCTTTTTAGCTATTATTCTGTACTAATCAAGTAAAGCAGACTAATAACTTTCCTATTCAGACATAATTCATTATCCTTATTTACCCAAGGTGGAAAAATTTAGAAAGATTATTCCTTCCAGCCTTTTTAATTACCAAAATTCTACTTGCTTTAAAATACCATCATCTCCCTTGAGTATTCAGCAGAGCTGAAGATCACCATGGCAATAAGAAAATGGTGCCAATGTTATCTTGGCACTGACTGTCTACAGATCTCAGGAGACTTAGCACAGGAGAAAAATGAGCTCACGTAAATGCAGAAACTTGCTCTCTCTAATGATTTTAATATACCTTTTATTTTTGCTAATTTGATGTTAAAGAAGTTGAAAAAAAAAAGACAAAAACCTTAGAAGCATACATTTCACTAAACAGACAAACAAAATAGCTAATGAGTTTACTATTTCAAGGTGAAATTCACTTTATTTACACAGAAAAAGCACAAGGTCCTACAGTTAGCTGGAGAAGTGTGAAAGTGTTGCCAAAGCATTGGAGGAAAGAAAAACAACCCACGTGAAAACAGAGTTAAAAAAATAAATAGATTATAATTCTAGAGTCCTTCAGATCTTATATTGAGGCACATGATGAAGCTTTTCACCACAACATGCAGAAACCTGTACTTCTGCTGCCCAGTGAAACAATGCCCGTATTTGGGGTTTGTTTGACTCCCCCCCACTTCATTCCCTAAACTGGGTCAGGGAGACAAGGAATAGCTTTTATTAGGATTATATCAGTAATTGAATATATAATACAACACATTCACACAAAACCTGGTAGCAATACCCATGAAAAGTACTGCAATACTGCTCCCAACTTTTTAAATCAACCTTTCTGTAAAAAGCCAGTGCAGCACAGGAGGATCTCCTGATGGCCAAGTACCATACAGACAGCAGGGACAACGTCCTAAGCCACGCAGGTCAAGACATAAACAGCACCTTCCCTTCAATTTTACTGTAGTGCCACTACAACTACAGGTTTGTTATGTATCTTTTTTTCTTTTCATGGTATCAAACCAGCCACTGGTACCTTAAGCTCTTCTGTAGTCAACAAATAGGATAGAAGTGGAAAACAAACTATATATCATCCCAATGCCTATACACACAAAAAGACAACCTACTGAAAAGGTGCATTTGAATTTTCAGTGAAGAATGAAAAGGCTATATTGCAAACACCAAAAGAGGGATTTAACCCCACACAGTGATGAGTGGCTGAATTAGCAGACTTCAATGTGAAAAGAAAAGGCCAACTCCCTCAATTCTCATTTTATAAATCTGGTTTCTAATTTGCATGTACCACTATCTCCATATACACACAGAATAACTTCTTAAGTGGTTAATATAAACTTGCGCTGACATTTTTGTTAAGGAAGCAAATGGAGCACATCAGAATACTGTTTTACAATGCTGTACTAGTTGCAGCAGTACTTCTGTTTCAGATACATTTCGGGGGAGCAAGGAGAAAGATTATAGCGGGTGGTGGTGGAACCAGTGACGCTTCCACTTGCTGCATTCTGAGGGTGAGAACACTGGCATCAAATGTATCAAAGCCATAGGCTTTTACACAGTCAGAAGCATCTGGGATATTAGAATCTTCAATTTGAATCAGAGACTTGTTTCAATCAGTATCTCTTGTCTCTCTCACAAATGCCAGAGCTACCAGGGTACAAAATCATTCACAAATTAAACAATGTTTTAATTCAAAAAGCAGACATTCTGATGCAGATAGGCTTTATGTTAACGTAGATGAAAGGTTTTTTTTCATCAGAAGGCAGGGAAAGAATAAATATTAAAAAAACTCTTAGATGTGCCACCACACAAACTTGTTGATACCTGGAGAGCTCTAATTTAATATACATTGTACAAAACCTGCAGTTTAGTACAGGTTTGAAATAAAATGCCCAGATTACATAGAAAGTATTCCATTTTGCAACATTAAATTACTTCAGATGATCATGAGTAACACCAGTTCCACCAGCAAGGTCAAAAAAGCCTCACTGCTTATGCAAGCTCGGGAGAAAATCTTTAGCAAGAAATACAGTAAGTTGCACTTGGGATACATATGTCTGGCAAAGAGGACAATCCTAAAGTTAGCGTAATGAAAAATGTGATAGCATGTTGAAAATTATTGGATTTTGACACGAAAAAACATGAACAGAGACTGTTGTCCTTTGCTATGCCAGCCTCAACTATCTAAAAGGTCCAGTCGCACTGTCCAGCTCGCTTGCAATCAGGAGGACTACAGAACTATGGAGGGATGTTCAGCTGGTCACCGAGACACACAAAAAATCTCAAGAACTAAGCACTACTTCTCATTTAATAACAGAATTATAGATAGACAGGTTATTTTCTGCCCTCAAAACATAAGCATTTCAAATAAACATTCCTAGAAAATGTCTCTTGAACTCTCCAGAATGGAGTCTGAAACCGCAGAATGGTGCTTTGCAAACTGCTTGGGCCTCCCAACATTTGCTTAGCAGACATTTTCTGAAAAAGAAATATCTGCTGGATTACAGTTAGAACAAAGCTAATCCTGACTCAATTAAGCTTCTTGACTTTTCCCCCATGCGGTACGTCAGTATCAGAAAACTGAAAGAAAGAATTAATTACAGTTATTTTTAGATATTAACCTTTCAGTTCGCTTTCCTTCCCATAACAAGGCTCTGTCCTTCCCAAATTAGTTCTTCGAAGGAAGTTATTTTGGATGTGACCAAGACAAAACCTGTGATCCAAACAAGAACAGATCATCTTGCTTACCTTAAATGTCCTATTCAGACAAAATTACTCAAGCAAGTGCACATTCAAAAGGGCATAATCTAACTCTTTAAATATAAATGGATACTGTAGGTTATAGTCCTCTGTGCAGAGCATTCAGGCATTTTAGTTCTTGATTCTTCATTCAAACCCACACAACTGAAGCCATATTTTGAAATAGATTTTTTGCCATTTGAAATAAAGAACTGTCAAGTATCAGGAGTATAGAGAAAAATAATGTTAACTGTAGAAAGCTCTTCCTGGCAGTGAAAATTTATTTCATTTTAAAAGGACCAGACTACTTTTTTAGACTTCAATCTTCCTTTTGAGCCAAATTCAAGTAAAATAGAAGTGTTACTGGGTCCAGATAGGATCAAATTTCAATTCAAAAGAACAATTACTAAACAAAATCAATGATCTTCAATAGCCAGATATACTATTTTACTTTACTACATTATAAAAACTAGACTGCAACCTTTCTCCTAAATTATTAGCCCGGGGTTTAACACCTGACCACTAAACCTGCATGGAAGTTATTTCATTCATGACTATGCAATTCTTTACCTTCAATGTTTAGCTACTTTCACCTTCCCCAAGTATTTCTCCTTAAGCATTGCATTTTTGTTTTACAGATTAAAATGAAAATACTGCATGCTTTATTAGGTTCAGCTCTCTTATAATTACATTTGGTCTAAGACACCAGTGCTGCTTGTCCATGTATAATGCAGCTCTTTGGCACAAATGTTTTGCTTCCTTGCTGTTTTCTCCTCTACCTCTCTGGAACATGTCAAATATTTAAACAATATGATCTTGATGGCAGCTTAATGTTAGTATTTAATGTACAAGGTCAACTTTCCAATGCAAAAAGAAAGATGAGAAAATGAAATTGTTGTAAAGCTTTTAAAAAAAAGAGTTTAGATTTGATCACAAGGTATTTAAATAATAAAACTTCACATTAAAACAAACAAAACCACACACTCAAAAAACCATAAACCCACATCAGCACTTTCCAGTTTATAGTACATTCTAACCCAGCAGTTCAGAAGCACATAAACAAAAATATAGTAGTTTAAAGCAAAAAAGTTGTAATGATAAGCCTCCTGTAAACAAGTCCTTCTATTAGCTGTATCATTAACAAGCCATGGCATTGCAAAACACAATTCAGTACGAAATATGGGTTTAAAATTAAGACTTGGTTGCATGATAGGAAGTAATCAAACTGCATTATGTTCACTGGTGATGCATTGGTAGACTGGTGGCTGAACCACAGTTAGAGAGGCAAAACAGCATTGACCAAATGGAGTAAAGCTAAACAGCAGTTAGATAATTCATATATTTACCGATCACGACATCACCCAAAGAAATTTCGTCTGCAAACAGTCATGTTTCACTCTCCTTACTCTTTTGCGCAGGTACTACGGTTTGCACTGGTGCAATGCAGAATATCAAACCCTCCTTCCTCTTGTGATGGTCACCATGTACATCTCCTTCATTCACACAAAAGTATAAGCAAAAATCCCGTAACATCGCCCTTTTCTACAATTTTGTCACTAAAACTTCTCTTTTTCACAACGCCTGTATTGCCAAATCTTGTTTATTGACCTCCATTGATTGTATACTTGAGAGCACACAAATTAATTAGGAACTGTACCAGCACTGCTACTTACTTAGTAAAACGAAAATTCAATATGTTCTCAAAGGATGTAGAAAATTCTGAAGTTAATAGAAAATTCAAATAAATACACGTAATATATACTTCCTCATTACCATCCAGGCCCTGCTGATTAGAACAAAGATTCTGAGATTTAGTACAACAAAGTAATTTTCTAAAGTAAGCACGTTGCTCATAAGCAAGAAGAAAACTCTTAAAATATTCAGATCTTTATGTAAGTAGGCTGTAATTAGATTATTAACTCAACAATGCATGGATCATACCTTCCCACATATTTGTTCAGCGCTTAAGACAACCAGACCTTGACCTACAGAGACATACAGACTCTACCCAATAAATCAAGAGGATGATTTCAGCAGGGAAAAGAGTTTGCTGACAAATCAGTTGATTTGCTTCCAGTTTTAACACTGACACCCACTTATATAACATACTGTAAGGTATTTAAATTTCACTACTTCTTGTAGAAGACAACCTACCTGTTCTGCAATGAAGAAACTGGGTTACTGTTTCTTGATTTTGTATTTTAAGTGAGCAGATTACCTAGGTGCAACCCTTACAGCACAGGAGTTAAGGCTTTCTCTTGCCAACCTCCATAGGAAGGACGAGCAATTGTGATATTCCATTCTGCGAAGTAATGAACGCAGAAGGACAAGGAGCTACCCAGACCCTTTTCTCCCAGTATTACCAGTGAGAGAAAACAGATCTAAGTGCGTGCCCACATGTGAGCAAACACACTGTGTAACAACTGCAAACTTCACCAAGGGAACACTGCAAAGGGAAGTTCATTAATATTTATAGAGCTCTGGATCTCAAGTGCTTCTGTAAAGACCTCTCTCTTTTGCTTGCTTGGGTTCTGTCATCAAACATGCGGGAGACATAAATAAAGACAGGTAGGATATAAAAATCTACTTGCATGACTATTACTGATTGTGCCTTAAGTAGTCCATTTCTTGTCTAGCAGATCCTTCTCTAGCCCTTCTTACTACTCACACACGAGATCCTATCTGTTAATGATAAAGAGAACCACTGTATTTATAGGCAACACTATGGCAGAACCAAACACAATCATCAAAAAAACCCTAAGAAAATCCAGTTACGAAGACTGATGTCCTAAATAAACAAATAAAGTAACTGCCTTGAACAATGCTAACTTTTGTCTTTATTTAAAAAGAAAAGTATTAGCTAGAAACACTTCATGAATCAAACTAATCCCAACTCAATATGGTACACACATTATTATATCAGATACTGTTTATCTCAAAAGTTACACTGACAAGTCTCTCTCAACTTATCTTGCAGTATCAGTTGGAAATCTTCCCCTTTTGATCCTGTTCTGAAATCAGAAGCAAGTTGCCTCAAGCATTTGGAATTCAGCTGTCAAATAAATCTCCATGAAACGATCGAAAAAAAATAATCATGGCAGGTGCTGAAAAAGTCACACACTGGCCTCATACGCTACTGAAGGCAGACAGAACCTCTCTACGTGACTTTTTCTAACCTCACCTGATTTCTATTAATGCTTCCCATTCACTTCTACTGTAAACTTCTAAGACATCATTTCTCTAGTAAGATGTACTATCACTGGAGATATATATTTATACAGACCAAACCAAGCAACTACCATTCCACGTACAAAAGTTTCACTTCCGCCACTTAGACCACTTTGGTTTCCTCCCATTTCTTTACATTTTGGTTTACACTTTTCACACTGTACATTTATGAGGAAAGTGATAATATGCTTTCACATTTTTGGAAACCAATCAGAATATTACAGTATCAATGCAATTAAACAATGAAAAATACAATAATCTTGACTGAAGAGGTATTTCAATATACCTCTTGGCATAATGGTAATAACTGAAAACATTCCAGACTGCAGCCTCCTTGGGACCTGCTTATTTAGCAACTTATTAATTTCTACTCTATTTACAAAGTGTAGGTAATAAAGGAAATCTCAGGGGTTTATGGTGTTTCTTTGGGGGCGGTGAGTCTGGTTGAAGCCACTCTCCCCTGCATTAAGGAAAAGACTCTACTGAATGATAAAGGACTCACTTTTACGCTATTACAGGAGATGAACTGCATTAACCCCTGCCCTTCCCCATTGTACTCACTGCCCACTGGAAACAACAACAGAATTACTAAAATCCCACACTCTCTAATGGGATGGTAATAGGATTCAGAGGCCATTAGGGTAAAGGCAATTCATATTTTATAGTTTAATAAGCTCTTGCTGAAGATGCTGGATCCCTCTTCAAAGCCAACAATTACTGATTTAGTATTAACAAATCCACAACAACTGTCAAGCCTGCAGAATGCATTCGAGATGAAGTCAGCAGCTTATGGTGACAGACTTTAAAATGTGTGTAGAAAAATTAAACCACTTAAATTGAAATAATTTTTAATTTTACAGTGATACCGGTTATTACTGTCATTTCAGACTTCTTTACATCCAAACGTCATGGTTACTCAAGTTTGCACATAATGCCCTCAGAGTTCTGTGGTGTTTAGTTCAGAAGGTTAGCACTTCTGTTCTGTTCTTCTAAGCACAAAGAAATAAAACAGTAAACACAGAACTAGCAAAGACCAATTGAGTCATGAAATCAAGTTCTCCACAATGAGAACCACAGAGAGAATTTATTAATATGATGATTACCTATAAATTGATTGTCTACTCGGCTGTAGATTCAAAAGAACCCATCGTTGTCCAACAGCATGCCTTGAAGTATAGGGTGTACTCTTCAAGACAATTTTGAAGCATAGCTTCCAGGCAAATTAACAGAAATAACTAGAAGCCAAGTAAAAGGGGAACTGATGACCTAACTAATTCTAGGACGGTTCCTGTCCTACTGATATTTTACAAAACAAAACTTAACTACAACATGAGCAGAAGATACTGAATGCCACATGAATGCCCTCTTTGAAGAGAAAAAGAACATACAAACCGATAATTTCCAAGGATATATGGATGAATTTAACAGCCTAAGTACAATATTTATACAACAATATATATGCCACGGTTACTCAGAATCAGATTTTTTTTTCAAGTTTAGGCAGCGTGGTTAAGCAGCAACTACAAACCTCTTCAAAAATACTAAAAGCCTTGTGTAACCACAGCGGTGTAAAGAAAGTGCTCAAGCTACAATGGTACATGTTTCCAGGTACATATGCCTTAAAAAGACCTATGTTGCAGCATGATCATTTATCAAATTCAACAAACATCTGTGTGCTATGGATGCATACCACCCAGTTCCACATTTTAAGACCTACTGCGTTTTCTTTTTGAAGTAAAGGCGAAAAACATTTGCTCAGTGGTTGATTAACTAATGTTTTGTGAACATGAGTAAGTTTTAGAGGTGTTTTGTCTTCTTCTCAGATCTTTCTTACAAAATGAGGAAAAAGATGATGTTAGTAAAAACAAAGAAATAAAACCCCACAATCCAGACATTACTGAAACCTAACACACCCAGCAGATGCCATCACGGAACCACCGCTACGAATCAACACATAACTGAACTGGTGCTAGCAAAATGCCATCAGATTAATAAAGCTTATTATTTCTGCATTCACTGCAGTGGACTCAGACTCTAGTATCTTTTTGGTTTCATAAAAAAAGAAAATCTGTTCCATAATGTAATGAAACAGTTTATCATTCTCCTCCAGAAAGGATGAAAACATAAAACAATGTACTCGTGTATGTTCCAGAATCTGTAAACCTATTAACACATCTACTTTTCATTTGGTTAACTCACATATTTTTATTGTTCAGAACAGTCTAAGTTGCTTTTTTTTTCCAATATAGAATTCAAAATTCTGCACCCAAACCACAATAGTTGTGAATCAAATAAAGATTCAAACCCATACACACCCTGCTTGCTTGTCCTAAGGCTGATCTTGAAAGGACGGGTTTGGTGTTAACCTGTGCTTCACCTGTAACACCCCTTCTTACCTTTCTCTACTATTCTTTAGCATAGAGTTACAGCGCTTTAATTTTGATGTTAGATCTATCAAGAAAAAAAACAATAGAAGCACAAAGCTCCTTCTTAATTGCAGCATAAATTAGAATTCGAATCAATTCCATCAGAGATAAAAGCTCTACATCTGCTAATTGTTTCCCCCCTCGCTCCGCAAGAAAAAGGGTAAGTCATGGAATATTTAGAAAAAATCCCAAACTTGCAGCTTCTAGTAAGAAACTATCAAAATAGTTTTCAAAAATAAACCAGAACCTTCAAATGTAAGTGATTGGTTCGTTCAGAAGATTTCATTTTAGGAGGTAGTAAACAAGGATAAAACAATTAATTTGTTAAGGCTGGCCAAGGCTAACTGGGCAAACATGAAATAAAATGTGTTTCCTGCACTGTAGTCCTGATTTGCTTAGCATTTGACATATGCTGTCTCAAAAGACCATTTCAATTTTTATTTCAGTCATTCTAAAAAATCCTCTCCAAAAAGGTAGTAAGGAGATGCAATATAATGAACTATAATACAATAATCATGGTTTGGATTTCTGTCAAGTTTCTTAGGATGTAAATGAGAGCTTATCAGGAATTTGCCCAAAACAAATAATTTACACTCATTTCCGCAACAAGACAGACATGATTCTCTTTCATTCAGCTCTTTGTTAACTCTGATTAATTACTTCACTTCCAAATTACATTAGAAACTTATTCATCTTTTCCAGGTAGCAACAACTGATACACTGCATCTCAAAGTCTCATATTAGAAAACTCAACATCTGCCCATTCCTTACATTCTACTGACCTCTAGAGACTGTATGTATATATGTATAGATCATATACATTATTTATGTGCATGTACACATAGCAGAGAGATGTCACGATAGACTGACTTTCGGGAAATCTGTATGTACTATTTGATGTCACAGTTTTTACCCTGATCAGGAATTGTTCTTCGAAACATTTTTCCCTGTGTTTAGCTCTAGACCCGAAGAAGAATCTCGTGTTATTTTTTCCCCTTTCTGTGTCTTTCCAACCCAAACACAGCACAGCCACCTTTATCTGTTATGTACAGAATTAAGCTACGAGTATGAATATCAATATAAATATTGAGATAATCCAAGTTTCATTTAAGCATGAATAAGCAGGAAGGGAGCACCACAGAAGCAGAATCTCCTAGTTAGAGAAAAGTAGTTATTCTTGTACGTAGGGAGAGAAGACAAGTCTCTTACAATGCGATATCGACACTTCTTCCCCCCACCAAATGATACCAGCTTGCAGCAGCTCCCTGGTCTCCATTTTGCTGCCAGGGAAGCAACTGTACAAAAGCCTGGGTGGGTTTGACATTTAGACCAAACAGAAAGGGCTGAACGAGTTGAATTTGTCAACTAAAACCTATTCAAACTAGACATTAATCCAATAATAAAGAGAAACGAGGGGGAAGGAAGACCGTGTTGCTCCCTAACAATGTTAGAATAACTGACATTGTTATGAGCCATTACTTGGCAATACTGTGTGGTCCAGTGTAACAAAAAACACTACCAAAAATATATACAAAATTAACATATGAAATTGTATTAAGTTTCATATCAAAATGCCCAGAAAACATACAAAGGGTTTTCTAAGAGTGCTAATGTTTTAGAGAGAAGGACCACTCTTAAGATACTTTCATATGACTTTATCCTCTGGAATCTCACAAAGATAAGCTTAGGAGAACAATCTGAAAAAAATGTCCAACTTCCAAAAGCTTCAGCTGAAAAGGTTTGTGTGTTGTTGGTTTTTTATTTGGTTGGTTGGGCGTTTGGGGGGGGTCTTATTTGGTTGTTTTTGTTTTTAAATAACTTTGGGTGTAGGAGAATAAAGCTTTATAATTCCACATTTTACATTGGCATAATCATATTGCACACCATAACAGAATATAAATTCTATTTGATCTGGAATCAGCGATGACCTACAGATTGACTTTTGTTAAATCAATATAAGCTATAGATAGCAACTGAACTCTCTCTTTCCAAAAATGTGCGCATAAAGATAGAGTAAGAACTGTGTTAGCTTTATTGTGTAAAATATATTTAGCTAAAATAGAACTTACATTCACTACTTCAAGTTACTCGGGAGTTACTTCAGCATAAATTACCAAAATATATATATCCGTGTCTTTAGAAGTATTAAGATAAAATAACTTCATTGCCAAATCCTATTTCTATTTTTTGTGGGTTTTTTTTTAATATTTTTTCACCTTATATCAAATGTTAATGAAACTAACACAGCGATGGAACAAATGCATATAAATGCATTTGAAGGAAGCTTCCCAAATAAGTCATTAAATTATTGTAATCTGCAATACATTTTTCCGTGTACACATCACAGCTTTATATTTCAATAACCTACTGCAAACCCCTCGACATCCATTCCTCCTGTATGCCAGTAATGAGAAATTAGCTATGTATTTTTAAATTTGAAAATGGACTTAAATTAAAATACATAGATTCAGATTTGTGTGTTTGTTTATACTTACATAAGCATCCATAGACCAACCTAGAAATACAATACTGCTACTGAGAAATGTGGTACTAGACTCAATTGTAGCCAAAATTATTTACCCTATTCAGCTATCCTGGGCTTTTCACAGTGTACTCATTCCACTATACAAGTACGCTTGCTTTTCTCTTCACGACTTTGAGGACTGAGAAATACAAAGATAAAAGTTTATTCCTTAGGGCTATATTGTGTCATAAGCCTTTAAACTAAATTTGCCAATGTTTTCAACAGGGAATTCTCTTTAGAAACTGATGACATATTACGATCTTTTAAACTAAATTACATACGATTTCATTGAACTGACAAGTCTGAAAGTAAACCGAAGTAGGGAAGGTAAAAGAACATAATTCTGGTAATATTCTCTCACTGGTGACAGTCAGGCTTATTTTTCTTGAATGACACAGAACTGTAAAACATGTAAAAGTGCTCAAGAACCTTTTTGGCCATGCCCAGCTGAGATGCACAACGTTCAATCGCTAATTGTCTCCAAAGTCCGAGAAACTTCTAAGTTTGAGGGGGAAGGGAAAAAAAAAATAAATCACAAAAAACCCCTACACATGACTATTCAATAAATATACATCTCATTAACGTTGCCCAAACAATACTAAGGAAACTCAGGAATATTTCACTTCTTCCACATATAAAGTACTGAAACCATTTTCTGAAGGTTAAGGAATTACCTTAGTATGTACAAAGTTGTGTGTATTCACAAATACAATAATAAATTAAAGCAGCAGAACATTAAAGAAAAACCCTACTGGCAATAACAAATGTGAAGGCAGGGGGTGGGGAGGGGGTAGGGAAATCAACCTAAAGCTTGTCAGACTAAACAAATTTTGGCACACACACCTCCAATACCCCATAAAAATACTAAAACCAAACAACAACAAATAATCTACAATGCAAATGACATGGGAGCTGACAATAGAGCTCTGCCACTCCTTTTTCTATCTGTGTTTCTTTGCAATTATAAGCACAAGCTGAAATTTTCCTACAGACTAAGTACCAAACTAAATAAAGCCTTTCTGCTATATGTTACAAAAATCCAGTGCAATATAGTCATTTTAATTCTAAAAATGTAAATCTCTTCTCTAAAAGGTCTTAAGTTAATTATTGTCTTTCCTTTTTTAAGGTACACATAGGTAGAAACCATCTGAATGCAGAGAGATCACTTTTCTTATTATGACTAGCCTAAGTTCTGCATGCTTATCCCACTTCACGTGAAAAGCTAGGATTGAAAACCCAGCACAACACACATCACTGTTTTGAATTTGAAATCAGTCACGGCTGATTATCATCTCCAAAAATAAATATTCCCACAGATAGAGGTCAGTGGTTGCCTGAAATTGCATCAGTTAGCGCCTGTATACCAGAATCCTCCGCTCCTTTGGGACTGCTTTATCATTTTATCAGATTAATAAGGCAGTAGTTTTAGCACAGGCCCATCGCAGTTTTCCATCCACGCATTTGCCATTAGTTACTCTACAACTCATTGATCTGAGACCTATCACAGGATTGCTCTCAGAATTTAAGCACGTAAGAAGATAGTAACGCATAACTGTTCATAGCTAGGGAAAAAAACCCATACAAATTAGGAAAGAGGGTGCTTTTCGCTTTTAATTATGTTACGTGCTGACCCAGTAAGCTCCTTCTCTTCTCAAAAGACGGCAACTTTACTGTATTGGAATTCTAATGTTGAGGTTGCATGCATTCTATTTTCTTGACTTACAATTAAACATTTGAATTTTGTGGATGTATTAAAAAGCCAAAACAACCGCCAAACTTTTAGGGATACTCTTTCAGCCTTTCCTCTGAGAAAAACATGCACCTGAAACAATGTCAGTAGTGATACGATGTTAAAAGTGGCAACTAAAACCTTTAAAAAAAGACAGTGTGCCTCATTTCAGAGCGCGCACCGCTTCAGATTTTCAGACTGAATAGAACCAAGGATGACAATGTAAAAAATTATTGATCTCGTATTATTAAACTACAAACAGCTTGTATAATCATTTGCCTTGAGTTCTTAATGTGGCTTCTGTAATCTCACCGCATTTCTTTTCCTCTATCAAGTAATCTTTACTTTGCTCTCCAGCAACATCTACTGGAACATCAGTAAAATGCTGCTATTTATATTAATCACCCATTTAACATCTAGTAGGGCAGAGTTAGCAAATGCCAAAAGGACAGATAAACGATCTGCAATTCAGATCCTGCGTTCTGGGCTCAGGCAGATTAAGTTAGCTCATCTTCAACCTTATAGTTTTCTGCCATTTCAAAAGGAACAAATTCTTTATGAGTAATTCGTATCAGAAGTCATCTACCATTTACACTTAGATGTACTTTATTTAAGTCACGAAATATCATTTAAAACACCACATTACACCCAGATCCTTCCATTTTTGTCAGACAAATTACTCTTAATTTCAGATTGATCCAGCATGTGCTTAAACAGATCTGAAGCATAAAAGGAGCTTGGAAGAACATACAGAAACACTCCTAAAGGTGAAAGAGAGGTGCGACAGCAACTCCAATGACAAATAATAAACAAGTCCAGCAAAACTAGAGTTAAAAAGTAAAAATATCCGCCAGAAATCGGTGAAATATTCACAAATTCTTTCGTCCAAGTCCTCAGAAAAAAAAAAAAAACACAACATAAAAATCTGTCCCTTTCTATGAAGGTGAATACGTGTGATTAACTATCACTGAAGATAGAAGTAGTACCGGGGTGAGGTCCCTCTGTCCCGATGGGAGACGAGGCTTCCCTGGGGGCTCGATCCCACCCCGCTGCGCGGTGCCTTGTCCCTGCCTATCTTGTGAGATCGGCCACCGCCAACGTCCACAGAAAGCACAGCCGCTGAGTTTTGCGAGGTACGTAGCACTGCGCATTCGTACGCCTGCATGCGGGATCGAGCCATCAGGGGAAACTTGCATAAAGACAAAAGTTCTCAAGTAAACATTTTAATTTCTAGCAGCAGCGCGCTCATTTGTAGGTCTGCCATGCTAAAAATCTACCTATCAACCAATGTTTACTCTGGCAGCTTATGAAGTTAGCTCTGCTTTCAGAGCCAGTTAATTAGTACTCTGCTTTTACAAATGACTCTGATCATTGCAATATTATTTGCTTTGTTTTAAATCCATAATAATGGTCTCACTGTCTTGACTGCTAGTTCACTTTCCTGCACGACGATGAAATTCAGCACATCGCTGCTGCTCAGAATCCCTGCCTTCTCTTTCGAGCCTTAGTTTGCTCGTACAGAGAACAACTGTGAAATATAAGCACAGAAATGCAGGGAGAGGAAAAAACCAGCATCGGAGCCAGGCAAGACCAGAGCCAGAAGTCCCAATAGCTAAATATCCCAGTTGTTTATAAAAAGCACCTACCGTCATGCAACATTTAAAAAAGTAATTAAAATTATTTTTGTCTTGGGCATCCCTGTGGAGTTTCAATGTATTTTTATAGAGAATAAAAGGGCATGTTTCCCCAAACCACAAACTCTTTGAGCTATATCATTTTATATTATCACAAGACTTAAGTTCACAGGCTTTGCCTGATAAATTAGCTCCTCTCAATAACTGTTAAACAGAAAGCCCTTTATTGTAATCCAAGTGCACTTGTGGACAGCACTTTCAGAGTTAACTCCATTTGACAACTGACATAAATCCATTATTCTAATTTGGTGATTGCTTTACTGAACACAGATGCAGTTTATGAGTTTTAGTCACGTATTTCATTCAGGATGCTACTTAATCTCAATTTACAAAACATAAACACGAAATAGGTTTTACAGAATGTCTAAAAGGGTATAGCTATTCATCCGATGAAATGCCAGGCAAACAAACCATATTCACCTGGACCTAAACTCAATTCTAGATTTTACCTTACTAAATAAATAGTAAATAAGTACAATTTATTCGTATTTCAGCTGTTGCAACAAGACTGCAGAATACCAGCCTCCTTGAGGGTTATAAGGCTCAAAAGCTTTTCATATACCGAGATTTAAGCACTGAATTTAACCTTAAGCAAAGTCCAGCCTTCACAAAAGCTGGTTCTCTGATTTATTTTGATACACAGAAAGAAAAGAGGGAGAAGCAATAATTCAGTGTGAATACAGCATCTTCACAAACCCATTTCTAATTCAATTTATAGCACATACTTTACGTCTTAAACAAAAGGAATCTGGTACAACACCGACGCTGCCTCTTGCTGCAGTTGCTGCCTCAGTTACAGAACGCTGAAAATCTACCGCTCTGACCAAGCCACTCCATAAAACATTCGGATTCAGGCGCTTCTTACCTGCCTCAGTTGAAGGCTTCCTTCCCTTGTTAGCAGTATGAAGCATCCTCTAGCCTTCCCAATCCTCACCACCAGCCTCAAATTGCACAGCTAAGTCCCGTTTTTGCAAGAAAATGCTTATTGAAAATGCTTAGTTTTTGTTGTCCCTTTTAAGTCCCTCCTGCGGGAAAGAGCAGGGGAGCGATGTGACGCCACCTTTTAATCTTTTGCAAGAGTGAAAAGGCAGAAAAGGAGCGCTCGATCAAACTGAGCTTCACACATGACTAAAACTCGCCTGAGAGGCTGCAAGCTCTGGCTAAAGCACCACTAGGCGTAAGTGTAAGAACAGAGAAGAGGGGAGAGTCAATGAAATGTGACAACGTATGTGCATCAAAGACGGGAAAAGAGGGAGAGAACAATGAGAGAGGGATTGAGACAGCAATGAGAGAAAGAATGAGAATGGGAGGAAGAATAAGCATGAAGAAAAGACAGGAGAGTTCTGAAGCAAAGAATTCGCAGAATAAAGCCAAAGTGTCTGGCAGCTTCTGTTTTTATCTCAGTGAGCATGACATACTGCCTCTCTCATTTAGCAACACATTCTTGTCTCTTCCAGGTTTGAAAACTGAGATAATCACAATGTGTGCCTGTTTGCGCCTGACTGGCATACTTGTGTGCAGTATACCTGAGATTCCACCCCCCACACACCTTCTAAAGATGCATTTATGTACAATTAACTTCATATATTCATTAAGAAAGACACCCTCCCCACCGCTCAAAACCAGGAGCTGCTAATTTATAAATCAATTTACAATATAGTTTAACTGGCAGATGGAATTCTACTTATAACTACTAACAAACTGCCGCTGATCAACAAATGACTGAACAAATGTTTAATGTTGATAACTGAGTTTTCATAGCGACAAAACATATTAGAATTGATAAATCTGTGTTTTAAAAAAGATGTATTACACTTTCTTCCATTTATCTTGTTATTTATATATGAAGTTACACCAAGTAGTACTAGAAGAAAAAATGTGATCCAGAACTAACAGTTTTGAAGGAATCCATCAGAGATATGATTAGATTTAAAAAAAAAAAAAAAAACAAACGCAATTACAAGCTAAAAACTAAATTTGAAATTTAATTATGAATTCCTACTCATGTAAAAAGGACCACACACTAAGTCCCCATAGAAGTAGGGCTCATTTTCATGCTAGAGGGTGGGGGTTTGTTCTTTTGTTCTGTTGGTGTTTTTTTCTCACTATATATACCACTTGTAACATGAGGAAAGCTGCTGTAAGTTGCTTTGTTTATACCTTTTACCTTTCGAAGGTAAAGGCAAATAGGCTGTTAGCCATCTGGCAATCAGTCTGCTGGCCAAAAAGCATAATACTTGTCTGCAGAACCAACCCATGCCCACAATCAGACTTGGCTGTTACTCGGAGATGCAAGGTTAAGAGGGCAGCGGAAATGTAAGTGAATCTGAAAATAAATAAATATTTTCTCTTTGCAGCAGCATCCTATTTGGGCCTTCCCTTAGATCCCAGCATCTCAATTCTATTAAGGGAAAGTAAGGACTACATCAGTGACATAGGATTCTGGCAATCTGGATCTAGATCTCAGCTGGGTAGCATCAGACTTCTGTATTAGCTCAGGCAACTCACACAGGGCTACATTCAGGCATCTGTACCTTATGGCACCTAGCTAGTTTAGAAGAAATGTTCTAGCAGCTCTACACAACTTGCTGTCCTCTTTGGTAAGGATTTCCCAGTTCCAGAGAGGAGGTTATGAAGATTCACAAATGATTACCACAGAATCAGAGGCCAATTTCAACACTGAGTACTTAGATATCATTATTGTACCACAAATGTTACAAGAATTGATGTTTTTCTATGAATGTTAACCTCCACAATCTCACCACAAACCATCATATTAAGCTTTGGGCAGAAGGAATACAGTTTTCATATTTGTAAAGTAAAACTTGAAGAATCATGGCATGTCCCGAGTTAGAAGGGACCCACAAGGCTCATGGAGTCCAGCTCCTGTCCCTGCACAGGACACCCCACAGGTCACCCCGTGTGCCTGAGGACGTTGCCCATTCTCTTCTTGAACACTGTCAGATTGGGGCCCTGACACCTCCCTGGGAGCCTGTTCAGTGTCCAGCACCTCTGGGTGAAGAACCTTTTCTTCATGTCCAACTGACCCTCCCCAGCACACCTCCTGCCATTCCCTCAGGTGGTATCACTGGTCACCAGGGAGAACAGATCGGTGCCTGTCCCTCCTCCTCCCCTTGTGAGGAAGCTGTAGACCACAGCGAGGTCTTCCCTCAGTCTCCTCCAGGTATAAAGAATTCTTCATGCCTGCAAGCTGTCCCAAACCCCACACTTATTGCTAAATTTGTGATTGCTTCAGTGTTTCACTTCTTATTTTTTGTCCCCCAGGCACTGGCAATACAATTGTATAAATATGGATCAATTAAAATCAGATTCCCACTAATCTTCTCGAGCAACTTTCATCACATGAGCTTCAGAGTAAAACTTACCATAAGCAGAAAAATATTCATAAGAACACTGGCCTTTTCAACCACTCTCCACGTGTGTATCAATACAGCATGAGCCTGACCTAGCAAAAGAGCATTTTGTGTGATGGTTTACATCAAGTATTTCTCCTTGCTTGTTGGTGTAAGGAATCTAATCAAAGCAGTGTAGCTGCTTTAAATGCCTCCTGTTTTTCTCCACCAGAGATGAAAGAAATAAACACCGTCTGAAAACGTGGTGGTACAGGAGGAGAAAGGACAAACAAAGATGCAGGTGTCCACTTACTGCAAATTTTTCCATAGTATTATTAGTAAATACTCTAATGAAAATGTCTAGCTACCTTTAAAAAAGAAAAAAGTCCAAAGCTCATATAAGAAGCCCACTCTGACTATGCACTTAACGTAACAATAACAATTAGGGAAGAGACCTTTCCCATTTCATTTTCTATTTTCCTACCCATATCGGTAAACTGCTTTTCTCATGGAAGTCTTGATAAGCAGCATCCAAGTATCTTACAACGGACTAGATTATATTCACTACATCAATTTTCAAAAAATGCAAACACATATATATATACTTCTAGAAGTGTTTAATCATTCTCACAGGCTTATCTACACATTCGCAATGCAATCAAACCCCTGTGTTCACATCCAAGGTCAACAAAAGGCTTGAAAACATCAGTGCAGTTTGTTTTCATCAAAGAAACAAGATCATGTGGCCAAAATTAAGCATAAGTTTACACACTATACTAAATAAATCATTTTCTACAATAACTGACCTAGAGTTGGGACTAAAAACGTTTGGACACTAAACTGCTTGAGTCCTGACGGTTCCAGCAAGCAAAGCAAGTTATTCTCCTATGGAATTAACTTATTCTATAAATCAGCCACATTTCCATAAGACAGGCTAAGTCTCTGACTAACATGAATGCAAAACCTGTATTTTACTCCTGTTAAACGTGCTCCCACTTAAGCTTCCTCAAGCAGTACTCCAGTAGCATACAGGCACCACACCGTAAAACATAACAAAATAGCTACACTATTAAATGTACTAGTAATGTCATTTTGTGCAGAGACACAAATAACTGATTTCCAACCCGTTTTTCACACTTTCACCATTACAGAGAAAACAACTAATCAGAGCTTCCTCTCAGTCCTACCTGAGGAAGCCAAGTCAAGTTTAATCACAGAAAACCTCTTGATACCTTAATTCTCTACCCTACTAGAAAACTGGATCATTCTGTTTGCTTCAGGTCTGGGATTTCATTGGCCTACACGCAAACGCACACTCTATGTCTGTGACATAGAACTTGCATCATAAGAGAACAGGGAAGAGCATTCAGCACATTGCACTGGTTCAATGATGATGAACCCCCCACCTCACAACACCCTGCCAGGAAAATGCATCAACAGGTTTGTCTACAACACGGAACGTCACAACGGAAAATTATGAAGAAATAAAGCGGTAAAAGGCTACAAAAGTACTCAGGTGTACTAAAGGGACTACTGCCCAGAAATACTTATTGACTACATATGCTTTGGAGTTAAATGAAAGCCTCTGGCTATGTAAAAAGAGCTGATGATCATTGTCTCTTACCAATACTCTTCTGTATTTTACATCGAGCAAAGACTCTTCCCTTGCCAATTATCTAGTTGGATAGCATGGACAAAGAACTAATTTTTCCAATCTTTTGTTTCTGTATCAGACATGAAGAAAGACTCTGAAAGAAGCTTTTTTTTCCCCAGTTATATCAGTTGCCTTGATAAAACATACCACGTTTCCCCCTACAAACCTTGTTTCAATAACACCTTTGGATCTTTCTCCTACACCACAACCATTATAAAAGCAGAACAGCCCTGTGAAGCTCTTCATCCCTCCCCAACCACCATTCCCTCGACTGTGATCTGTTCACTGCTCAGAGGAAAGACTACAGAGGAGCACAAGGGCTAGAACAGACGCAGAGCATACAAGAAAATCCCTTGTGTCTTATCTTGTCTACACTTAACTTCCCAGTGTCCAATTTACAACCAGAAATGAAATCGTTATGGTAAAAGAAGTGTCACGACCAGACATAATTTTATTGGTGAGAGGAATAAGTTAAAGACATTGCACAAGCATAAGCTACATGTAACATCCTGGCAGCGTGAAGGAAAACGTGGTGCTCTTGAAGGTATGAATTATAAAATCACCTAAATAATGCTTTTTGAGCATAACCAAATACATGTGATAGCACCATTATAACTTAAAATTGTTTATGACCTCCACTTGGTCCAAACACTACAACCTTACTCACTGTATGCATAGCTGAACTAATTTATCTATGACTGCTGGTGTTACATGACAGAATAAATAGCCAAGTGTCATACGAAGCAAACAAAGAGAAAACATTATACCAGCAGAAGCTTCTTCAGTGGAAGCAGCTTGTAACGTGGCTCTGAGTCATACAGATTTCTTAATGGCTACTGAAAACCATCTTGGATTCTTATCATTGTCACCTCAGTAAGTGATAACAACTAATACCTAAGTTGTTACTTGTTGATACAGTTAATTTTTAGCTTTCTCTGTATCGTGTTAATATATTACGAAATTAGTAATTCCATGAATTAATAGAAATCAATACTTTCATAAATTTTGCTTGACAGAAGAACTGAAATACAAGATAATCTAACTACTAATTCCAAAGGACATGTAATTCCCCTCTCCCAAGACTGTATTTATTTGTAAAGCCACAGAGGAGCATGTATTAAAAAGACATTTAAAAATTCAGATTCCTGTTATACCAATTTTTACTACTGTCTTCCTGGTACATTTCTGTTTAGAATTTTTGCTCCAGCTGTAGCTCTGAATACAGTCACACAAGCTCAGGCCTTCTAACACAGTCATCAGATCGGTGCATCAAACAACTCCTGAAGCATCTTCCACAGAAGACTTACATTTTTTTATAACAGCAGTACACCGATTACCTTCACCTGTGCCTGAACAGCAGCCAGTTCATGTGAACCACCTGTGCCTCAATTAACATCAGGGATGGAAAGATTAACTTACCTACAAGGTACAGGTATGCCTGCCACGATTTCTCCCTATGCCATGGGCTGAGAGCTCCTCCACGCTCTACAGACAAATTCTGCTTGCAAAGACAAAGGCCGGTTTCCCGGAGAGAGCTGTACGGCTCGTAAAGGGCCTTTTTCACTACTGGATAATTTAAGTTCTCTACATGAAGTACAAATCTACACTGAGTCAACACAGTACATAGTTTCACAGAGTGCACAATTTATTTTAGAGTACTGGCAACACACTTAAAAACTGAACAAAGCCTAATTTTACTGCCCAGTCCTCTGAATTAATATGCAACGTTCCTGCCTTAAGTATACCCTTGAGCATTTGGTACTTCTCTGAGCCACAGCTTTGAAGATGTGTTGGTTTCCTATGCACTAACTTGACCTATATTCAGGCTGACTTCTATTCTGAGATAATTTCTGCTGTGAATTCAATTCCAGATGCTATATGCACTGCTTTGCTACATCTATGATACAGATGCTGCAAAGCAGAAGGATGTCAACAAATTAAAAGGCCACTGCTGTCATTCTCTAATGACTGGGGCTTGTCAAAAACCATGCCTTTTTATGAGCTGATGTGGGCACAAGTGTATTTCCTTGAAAGTATGGAAGCACAGAACTAAGCCTAGAAACCTCTCTAAATTATACGTTGTTATGCCAGGGGCCAGAGCCCTGCTGACTTGTCTGGAGCTGAGCATGATCTGTGCCTTGTACCAAGGACGCCAAAAACCCTTTCAAATGGGGAAGGCTTCCTTAAGACAGGACAATAAGTCTGTAAGAGATGACCAAAAATGAAGGGGAGGGGGAGTAGGGAAATGACCAACCAACCCACCCACCCACAAAAACAAAGTTCCAAGATTAAAACACCACTAATATATCTTACATTTGTAGTGCAAAGGTCTCACACAAATAGGTCTTACCCTTCCAGACAATTCATTAAACGTTTCAAACCGTTTCATGTAATGATCAAGTGAAATAATCACATACTATAACAGAACACTTATCTCATGAAACAAAATTGTAAAGCTCTCTAAGTCTACCAGAAAAGACCCCTGGAGAATTCCAAAGACTTCCATTCCTGCAGTTTTATGAGACACCCACAATGCACAGTTGACTTTACACCAACAGTTACCACATCAGAAATAAGAAACAGAGGAGAGACTGGTATACAAGTAATGCCATAACAACAGTATAGCAAAACAACCGCACAATCCCTACTTGCTGCCTGCATATGGGCAGAGTCCTACTTATGAGTCGAGAGGTTTTTCTGTTAAACATTTTCATGCTTTATCTCTACTGTGACTCAAGCAAATGAGAACATAAGAAAAACGGTGGGTGGTTTCAAAATGTCTGTTTTACTACCTGCCTGTTGTGGTTCAGAATATAGAGTAAAATTCCACCAAGGCGGCTTGAGATGGCACATAGGAGCACCCTTAAACACATTTCTTGGCATGCCATCAGCTCTCATCAGCCACAGAATACTGGTTTTGATGAGCCTTTGGTATGAACCAGAACAGCTGTACCTGTCTTTACGCCGTCACACCACTGACAGAGAATGCACAGAAAAGCAAATGACTACAAAAAATCTGGTAACTGTAAAGCACTGATTAGAATATTGAGAACAGCAAGAACTTGACACGATTGACTCTTGAGAACTTTAAGACATAGCATTTTAAGTAAATTGTTAAAAAGTGACAAAAATGTTTAAAAAATTATATGTACATTAAAAGGTTCTAGAAAAAGCAAAGATGACATTGCATTAGAAATTATTAAAATGAGAAAAAAAAACATTAAATGCACATTTTACTTCTGGTTTTAAGACAACAGTTTCACGGTTCTGAAATGCAACCAGATCACATGAATAGCAAGATGTGGATTTTAAAAATATCCATAAGTAATAAGTTGCTGTATTTAAAAATAATTAAAATAAAAAGAATATGGAATATTTTTTCCTGTAT
Organism: Patagioenas fasciata; assembly: GCF_037038585.1. NCBI lineage: Eukaryota > Metazoa > Chordata > Aves > Columbiformes > Columbidae > Patagioenas > Patagioenas fasciata. The sequence goes on along the minus strand of NC_092533.1, from coordinate 14,456,871 downwards.
ATATTTTTTTTCCTTTAGAATCTACAGGTTTTGATTCTTTGGAAACTCAGCTGAGACTGTCCTTTCTTCCACCTGACTAAAAGCACTGGTGAACTATCTGGCTATTATTTGAAATGTTCTTCAACTTTATGAAGACAGAGATATTGGAGCAAACGCTTTCCAATAAACAGTTTCTGACAAAGCGAAAAAAGTGGTTAACAAAAAACAAAGGTTAACTATTTTTACTTTTAATATTTTTTCAGCCAACCAGTGTGTTACATCCATTGTCATTTTTTCACGTTCTCTGCCCTGCAACAATCACAGAAGCAATTCAAAACTTATCAGTCAACTATCTTTTACAATAATCAGATTCTTACTTGTGAAATCTGGAATAAAACGGTACGATTTAAGATTCTGAATACCTAAAACCAAGTCTGTGGAAGGCACCAGAAATAGATATGAACTACGCTATACAAGGTGAGGAAGTCACCACACATGTTTCCCAAAAAGTACTTGTCCTAATGCACAACACCAAATGCATGACATTTAAGGGGTGCTATCCTGGGTGGAGGGGGAAAAGAGAGGTTACCTTATAAATGCACAGATTGTTCAATAACCTCCACTTCCTCCTTCCCTGAGCCTCCTGATTTCTCTTTTAAGGGCTTTAACAATACACTTCTTCTCCCTGTGACTCAGTAGCCCCGTGTGTGAGCAGAACACAGAGATACCAGCTGATTTGTAAGGGTACTCTGAAAACCGCTGTTGAAGAGATCAGGCAGGGGTATCAACACAGGAAAACAAACAACTTCTTTTAGCTTTATTTTTTCTTCCCAAAATATCCCCTTTTTCTCCATTAAAACTGTGCTTATTGACCTCAATGGGAAAACACGTTGACCCCTGATGGAATTCTATACAACCTCACTCCTTATTTGTGATAGATTTTTCTGGTGATTAAGGTTTCAAAATATCTATAACAATACAAAGCGACACTATGGTGTTGTGATGGTTTTTTTTTAGTATAAAGGATATGACTGCAGTCATGCAATGCCTAAGTCATAAAGGATGTTTTAAACATTCTAGGTGACACTACAGTGATAAGCAGGGCAACAGTTTTTGTCTCAACTCTAATAGATTTTCTGTTAACCAAGTTCACAGAGCATTAATTGACATTAACCAATACATGTTCACAACAAAGAAAAAAAAAAGGTGTGAAGAAACATAGAGTACTGTCAATTCCATTTTTAAAATGCTTCTCAGTTTGCTAAGTATTAGTCAAAGCCCTTCTACCATTGTAGGTCGCGACTGATTCAAGGCCTAAGTGGTTCCTGCACATTTCTGGTATTCATCACAATGGAAACGGTTCTTTATGCTTATCAAAAAGTCCTTTAAGAGCAATGAAAGGGTGTTATCGAAATACTTTTAACATCTGCTGATGTTTGAAGCTCACAATGCAAAATAAGTGTATACCATAAAGGCACCAGGAAGAAAATGTTAGTCTAGGATAAGTCACCTGATACTAAAGACTCACATGCATTTCCCTTACATACATTATTGAAATAACCTCCACGCAAAATCAATTCGCCCCTCTGGAGTGAGGTGCCACCCTCGGGTAATTCCGAACGTGAGCAAACGCGCCACCCATCTCAGGGCGCACGAAGCAGCGCTGGGAGCCCCGGGCTGCGGGGGAGCCACGCCCGCCCACCCCGACCCTCCTTCCCTTCGATGGAAGGGACACCGGCGACATGAGGGACACCGGGGCCACCGCCGCCCGTGAGGAGGCTGCGCACGGCTGCCCGGGCCCCGCGCGGGGACAAGCACCGAGCAACCTCTTCGACCGAGATGAAGCACGCCCAGATGCACTGGAAGACTCACCTCTACAGCGGGTAACAACGACCGAGCCTGCCAAACTAGAGTTGCACTAATCGCTAAGTCCATGATGCACGTACAAGTTTTGCTATGACACCCGATATTTACCAAAACAGGAAGTTAAGAAGATGTAGTGCTCAAGCTACTCAGCTACAAGCAATGCTTTGCCTCCCAAACCATTAAAACTGAATTTAACACAGCTTGTACAGGTGGCATCTATACAGGGGTCTGGAAAGCTGGAGGTTTCACACTAGATTACTTTCAGCTGTAACGCAGCGCTCACTGCAACATCGAAACGCTTGTAAAGCGGAGTCTCTCCGCAAAAAGGTGCTCGACCCAAAAGCTCGCGGCCCACCCGCCCGGCCGTCCCGGGAGCCCCGGCAGCCAGTACCGCCCGCACCACCCCGCCCGCCCGAATTCACTGTCTCTTTAAACAGGGAGAGAAGAAAGGGGAAAAAAAATCCTGACTTTTGCTGTGGGGTTTTTTCTTTCTTTTTTTCTCTTTGTTTTTTTTGGGGGGCTTTGGGGGAGGGCTGGGGTGAGTCGGAAGAAGGCGGTTTAGTCGCTTTTTCTTTCTAACTCGGACTCAGAGAGGATGCAAGAAAAGCCTCGCTCCTGAGAAAAGCCCCAACCCTCCGCGAGGCGGGAGCAACCGGCCGGGAGCGGAGCCGCCCTCCACTCCCCGCCCCGCAGCGCGGCGGCCCGGCCGCCACCGCCCTCCGGGAGCGCCGGCCCCACCTCGGCGATACGGCCACCGGGGAAAAGCCCCGCGGGGCCTCGGCCCCATCCTGCTGCTGCTGCTGCTGCTGTCGCGGAACAGCCCGTGGGGAGCGGGCGGCTCCCCCCCCAACCGCGCTCGCCCCCTCCGGGCCGCCCCGCGCCCCCCATGCGTACACACCTGCGGGCGGGAGCCCCGTGCGCCGCCACTGCCTTTCCCTTTCCTTTCCCCGTCGCCGGCTGGCGCCGCGTCGCGGGGGCGGGAGAAGCGGGGACGTCCCCGCCGCCTCCCCGCACCCCCCGCGGGGCCCAGCCCGGGCGGCGGTTGGGCAGGAGCCGAGGGGCGGCGGCTGCCAGCAGCCTCCTGCCCAGCGGCACCTGCGGAGCGGGGGCGGGCGGCGCTGACCCTGCCCAGGTGTCCCTGCCATCGGGGGAGGTGTTTGCTCTCGCTCGGGCCAGCGGCCTCACACAGCTGAAGGAAGGAAAGCTAACGGGGGGCAGGTGTCAGCGCTGCCCCAAGATAGCCTGGAAGGGGGTTTCCAGCTCCGAGGTTTTCTTTGCAACAAGAAAAAACGAACAATCCTGTACCACGAGAAGGTGGTATGAAGATGCCCAAGCACATTCTGGGTGGCTGCCTGGCACACTCGTTAGATGGACTCAAGTAACATTTGGGCACCAGGGAGCACATTATACATCTGTGTGACGCTGGGCCTGAAATGCAGACAAACTGTGTGAACCTTTCAGGATGGCCCTTCCAGGGAAAAGGGAGAGAGAAGAGCAGTATTTGAAATAAACCAGAACTGACAATGTCTGAACGCAGAAAGAGCTCCAGAAAGAAGAGAGCAGAGCATTCCTTCAGATACCAGTTGCAGCTGTGATGTGTGAGGAATACCTGAACAGCTCGGCAGCACTCGCTGATCAAAAAGAGATGCCAAAGGGCTAACACTAATGGCAATCCTGTCTAGCCAGAGTCATCAGCATGACAAGGCTGATGCTGTAGGTGCCTGCAGAAACAGATCTTTTATTTTCTTAGAGAGCCAGGTAGAGACTGTGGGCTTTGCTCATGCATAAAAACCAAAATTAGCACAGCTGATAGCTGCTAGTAATGTGAACAATTAAGGTGTATAGTTTTCACCTTAGATTAACAATTTTAAACACAAGATTCCAGTGAGTTTTTAACTGCACCACTGCTGAATGAAAGAAACCCTAATTTATACAAGTCCAATCAGAAATGAAGGCTTTAAGTTATAATCAAAATCAAACCTTACTAAAATTTAGTTGCCCTGTTAGTCATCTAGTTGTAATTCTGCAAAACCAAAAAAAAACCCCCACTAAAAAGCACACAAAAAATAGTAGAAAACTGAACAACAGAGGGAGACAGGGGCACACAGAATCAGAACATGTTCCAAAGAACAAAGAGCGAACATGGAAATGTTTTGCTCTGCCTACAAAGACCTCACTCAATCTTTGAGTCTTTAAGCAAAGCATTTAGAGTCTTACCTCAGCCACTTCCCTTATGGCCTCAAAGTACATGGAAGTTATTTCCTCAGTTGTATCTTTCATACTTTTGCATATGCGTATTCTTAACATGCTACATCCATCCACTGTACACCGATGAGCCTTAGGCGTATGGGCCATATGGGGCAGGAGTGTGTGAACGCACATTGACAATGCATCACCTATATGTTCCTAGGAAGGGACCATTATTCTACGCAGTAGAATTAAAAAAACAAAACAAAACCCCCATAACAACCCTTATTGGAAAAGGTAGAAATGAGAGCCCCAACTGCACTTCCAGCCCTCAGTCTGTCTGCACAGGTGACAGATGCTGCTGACTCCCACACCACCAGTCATCGAGTGGAATGGGAGGTTGCATTTATTTCATTTATTAAGTGGATAATGACTCCATATGCTGCAGCCAAACAACAGATAAAAATTATAATGTACAGGCCAAATAACTTCCTTGGATTCTAGACACATTACTATGCATAATTCCCTTCTTAATGGTTATAAACAGACCAGAGCAATATACAAAAATAACAGTCTACACAGCAGCATGATTACAATCAACTATGTATGACATTTCTGTGCCATTTGGGTTAACTTTCAGCAACATTCTGACAAAGCTTTGCATTTCTCAGGTCATATCTTGCTTCACTAATATTATTTCAAAGTAGAAAACAACACTTAAGGCCACAACTACTAATACAGTTGTAGAAATCATCCCAAACACACCAAATATTTTTTTTAATTTGCAATAGGCACCCAAAAAAACCCACAGGGCTAGTGCTGAAAAGTTATTTCTGGTGTGATGACTAGAAAATAAAATGTAAACAATAATATTGCTGTTGTTCAGACAAGTCACACCGAACTCCTGGGAGTCAGTGTGTTAGAGCATGCAAAATCCATGCCCGAAAGAGAGCTTTGGAGATCAAATCACATCTCAGTTTGCGATTCACTCCTGGAACTTGGGAAAGACAATTATCTTGGATGTGGTCAATTTTTTCTGTTTATGTAAGGGTGGTAATGATACCTCACAGGACCCATTTAAGGGTTTAATAACTAATGTTTACACAAAATTTTGAAGTTGTTAATTATGATTATTTAGCTGTATTAACCTAATACATATGTAAGAAAACAATATTAATGTATTCCCAAGGATGATTATGATCATAATTATTATTAATGCTGCATGAACAAGTGCAATCGTTCCTCACCAAGGCATGATGTTTGTCTGACGTTCCGGGTACCCCACAGCCAAGACACAGCAACTCTGCACATTGCTCTGGCCAGCTTAAAAAGCCGTAACGCATTGAAACTATGCTAGAAAAGAAATGCTGGAAGGAAACTACGCTGGCAAACCCAGTTCTGAAACACCTTTAAAAGTCCCATTTACAATCAACCTGAACCAGCACACTTGGTACGGTCTTCTTCAAAATAGGGCAAGGTTTTATTCTAGGAAATATGAATATATTAAGCAAGTGAATAATTGAGAAGACTTTAGAAGGCTCTAGGAAAAGAAAAATCCTGTAAACAAGATTGAGCAACAAGTCTTTGAAAGAATCCTTTTGTTCCCAGCACAATGCTCCCAAAATCTCCTTCTTCAGAACAGTATTCATTTAGAAGAAAAAAAAGAAAAGGAAGAGATAGATAAAGGAAATGCCAAGAAACCACTTTAAGGAAAAGACACTTTAAAATCATTTTCTTATTCTTCAGATATTTTGTAGCTATGTCTGGAGGTACATTGACCACACTTCTAAGCACGGGAGGTTCTTGGGCTTTACTGTTTGCATGGTTTTCACCCTAGCTGAAATAGCATTTCCTAACATGGCCAGCACAATTTTGTAGCCAGCAGAAAACAAACAAACATCACACACACACACAAAACAACAACAAAAAACCACAACATTTATTGGTCTGCCAGTAGCTAAAGGACAGCATATCCTATATGGTCTGTCCTGGTGCTTATGGGCAGCCAAGCGTTACAAACAGCTATACCTCTTCAGTGCAGCGTGCAGATCAGAACACACCTAACTCCAGCTGCACTAACGGTGTCAGCTGCGGTCAGGAGTGCTGCGCTCTTCTCAGTTTCAAGTTGGGCAGAACCCCACGCATCCATTTCCCAGAAGAGCTGCCAGAAGAGCCAGCCATCTGTCCATCTGTCCATCTGTCCCTGGGCAGCAGCACCCTCTGCACAGGTGGGAGGAGTGTGAGGAGGAGGCTGCAGCCGAAGGCTGATGAGGGGAAGGTGAGAGACAGGGCAGGGCGGCAGTCCCAGCCCAGCCCAGGAGCACAGCAAATAAAACTACATTTCCTTGTATTAAGCAGTGTAGAAAAAATCCTGTTAATATCTGGACTTCTTGCTGCTATAGTGGACTTCCAGTATAGCCCTGAGGCTGTGACAATTATTATGACTTTTACTAAAGATTATAGCCAATCTACCTCTGCCCAGAAAAAGCAATGCTCATGGTTCAGCTTGTCACAGTTCATTGCAACTAAATATATCAACACTTTAACATTATTATATATTCAAAGTATTTTATGACTCTTAAACAGACACAATAGCAATAATAAAGAGGAAAAAATAACTTCTAGTGTCTATAACAAAGAGCAATGGCTTTAGAAACCAAACATTAACACTGGTACATTTCTTACCCTGTCTCTCTGAGACAATTTGCTTCCCTGTCAGTCCTTCCTGGAAATGTTCAGTCATAAGGGTGAGAAGGGGACACCTGTGAAGGGTACAGGAGAGCCAAGCCTGCTGCTGCCTGGGGATGCTCAGGTCTGGGTTGGTTGGTCTTTTTTCCTTTTTCTTTGTTCCTATGTGCCAAAAATCCTAAACTGCTGTATGCTCACTGAAGCCAAAGGGGCTCTAGCAACGTACACTAGTTCACAATGCACTCTTAAAAGCCGTCTTTTTTTTTTTCCTCCTCTGATACTGGCACCATTTATCTCGCTGTAACCAAGTCTTTACTAGAGTAAACTTGTTTATAAACTCTCCCCAAAGCCTCAAAACAGTTTCTGCAGCCTGTTACACACATAGCCTATTTCTCAAAGCAAAACCAAAATAACTAGCTTTGAAAAAACCCAACACTCTAATTAACATGTATGTATTTTGGCTGCAGTCAGTAGTAAGAAACGCAGCTTACTGTAAGGCAAACTACGATTAAACATATTCATGGCATTCAACATATTAAAATTAGATGACAAATCTAAGATAAAAGTGACATTTAAGTGAATGATTTCCACAGTCTATGTCCCCATATGTTCTCAATGTTCAAATGCTGTCTCTCTGAAAATATCATACTGACATGGAAGCCCACAGAGATTCCTTTCGGGGCACTTAAAAGTTTACTATTAATAACTAATGAAATACAGTGACTTATTGCAATGTTTTTATACAACGCTTTTCCTGCTTTGAAATTAAATCCAAAACTACCCTGTGAATGAGCAACACAAGATCCTCCCTGAAGGGCTGTCGTGGTGTGGGTGACACAGTTCTTGTCTCCCCAGGGGTGGAATATGTCACATCCTCAGTTCTTCCAATCTCGCCCGTCTACAAAGCTACTGACTGTTCCCAGAGCAAAATATCTCATATTCACACATGCTTTTTATGTGCTATGAGACTAACAAAAGCAAAGCAAAACAAAAATGCATTTTTCAAGCATACATAAATCAAAACGTGAAAGTAGAAGATATGTATACAAATAAATCCATCTGAAAGAAAAAATTCCAACAGCTCTAACACTGGACTTCTAGTGTGTCTATTAGAAAATACAGCAAAGCAAGCAGTCAATTTAGGTTTCACTGACTTAGCGGCAGCAGCCCCATTGACTTTAATGAGGGCAGGATTTCACTATGAATTTAATCTGGAAAAATCGCAGTAGTGTTCTTGCAGGACAGGGCAGGGCAGCCTCTACATGATTGAAAGGGGCACATAAAAGCGTTCCAAGTGTGCCGCTGAGACACACAGGACACGTTTTGACGGAATGAGAATCCAGCACAATGCAGCACTTTCTAGTGCATTGAAGGCTTTTTTCCTTTGGTCATTATTAGGATCTATTATTACTGGGTTTTATTACAATTATACATAATTGTAATTGATAACATGTTATTATATCCTCCTCTATGTGAGAAGTAATGAATGTTCTAAATTAAGCAAAGAAACAAACTTGTAGGTGAATGCAGGGTTGTTCACGCTGTGATTTATCGCAGGGAATTATTTCTCACCCTATGGACTGTTTTAAGACAGAAGGCTGGGTGCCGTTTCCTATGTTTTTTTTACCAAAATTAACATTAGAAGTTTGGGGTTTGTTTTTGTTTGAAACACAAAGTAGAGAGGGACCCAACACGTTAAAAAGTAACAAAGTTCTATTTGATTTATTTAGACTTTCAAGAGTAATCATTTAAGTATGTACATTTTCCAGTAGTTCGTAGGTAGTACAGGTCTGGGAAAGCTGCAGCATAGGTGCAGCTCACTCAACCATCTGCTGCTTTCCTTAAGTAACCCATTATACAAAAAAATAAATATCTTGTGACAGATTGTTTTGACAGCTAAAAAAGATGTAAATTTTCTGAATGTATTTGACTGAAAGGCAAAAATGTTAGATAGATGTTAATTTAACAGATGTCTAGTTTTGCATCATCAGCCTGAAACAAGCAATTTCAAGCAAGTCTCCTTGCTGTATCACAACACGAAATCCTACGAATTCCATACGGATATGCCTTCCACAAACTTCAAATGAGCCATTCTCATTCAAAGGGAGGGAAAATTGTTGTGAGAAGATGGTACCACCTGGCTGTAATTCTGATCAAGCAAGTAAACACATCCAGGGATAATAAAACTTATACACTATCTACATTACAGTCTGGAATAATATAACGTTATTTGAGACTACATGTTAAAAGGATTATTTTACATGAGAGAAATAAATTAGATGGTCTCTTAAAACCCCACGCACATTCTTGCAAATCTAATTATCATATGAGTAAATAAGAACCTAGGATTTTTTTTTTTTTTTAATTTAAGATGTGCAAAGCTTTGTATGTTGAGTGTATTGTCATACTCCACATATATCTGCAACAGAGTTTATTTCTGGTTTTGGATTGGTTGTAGAAGAAACTGCAATAACTATAGCTTAACTGAAGCTGTTGTTGCTAGCAGAGTTTCCTACAATCTTAGGAAGCTTTGGGATTCAATCATCATCATCAAAACCATTCTGATGGTTTCACGACTTCAACGGGTTATAAAAGAAGTTTATCAGTGAGAAATTGTTCTAAAAATAGCACGACGCAGTTGGCTATATCCATTTTGGATTTCACAAGTGCCACAACTGTTCCGTGCATTTTTATCTTGAATTTGCATACAGTGTTATTGTTCTCATTTTACAGAAGAGGAGACAGCAAATAAAGAGATTGAATTACGTGGGAGATCAGTAACTACTTACTACTGATTTAGAAAAGATCCTGATCCTAACATTCCACTGACGAGCTTGAAAATCTGCTGCTGAAATATAACGTGTGTTTGCTAATGCTACCTGATCTCTAAATAAAGAGGATCAACCATATTTACCTACTTGATAGGACTATTAGGAAACAAATGTAATTCGTGAAAGGGTACTTAAAATTATGCTCTCTGATTTATATGCTTACATAAACTGCATTTATCTGTTCTAGTTGTGATCTACCTATTGCAGCAAGCCAATATATTTGTGAAACTGAATCCAGACTTAAAATCTGCAGATTTAAAAATGGAAAACATGCCTCCCCAGGCAAAACATTCAGTTGCTCCAGATTCTTTCTGAAGTTTACACCTTTTACTAAGTAGCCGTCTTTATTTCATAACCCTGACTCAATTTTAATATTTTATTTTATTTTTTAAATAAGCACTTGAGTTGCATCCTTTTGGTTTTCTGTTAAATGGGAATATGTCCCATTTTGTGATTAAGAAATAATATGGCAACACATAATTTCTACAAGCTGAAAAATATTAATGATAACGCAAAGATTTCTGGAAAACAAAATTAAATAGTTTATGTCTAAAATTTTTTATTTGGTTTTAACATAAACAGCGTAGAAAAATTTGAAGTACATTCAGATTAGTCAAAGAAAACTTTCTCAAGAATCAAAACGGAAAAGTTGAGTGAAGGCAATGAAATGTCTCTCCTTGGTGAAACCACATCACAAAGTGATTTTGAAATGTATGGAAATGCTTTCACAAAGCCTTTATTTTACAACAGAGGAAGGTTAAAAACCCAAGGAGACTACAAGCTAAAAAGTCGGAAATACAGTAAATAAAGAACATAAAAGAACCTCTTGGCCTACATATCTTGAACGTGGTATGGCACTACATCAAGCACAAAATGTCGTCTCTTTTTTTTAGTGCATCTTTACAAAAGGAAAGAAAAAAATGGAATAAAATGTGGAGATGAAGTTTTTCCCTAAGTAGTAAATCATCACGGGATAGCAAGAATCTGCTTATGATTAATAGTTATGATCTGGTCATTGTTGCTTTATATACACATCTTTGATTTTTGACCACACTAATTAGGCTGTGTGGAAATACAATCAAATGTTTGAGAAAGATATCAAAGACCTGCAAAACCTCTCATCAATTGATGTTTACGAGCTTGATTCCACCTGCTTAACTTGCCGAAAATCTTCTTACAATTACTAAAAACCACTATTAATGAAGGTACTCTTTATTATTCTTTTTGCTTTAACTAGTATAATGATTCAACAATACCGACTCTTCGTTTTGCTTGATATTCTGCTACATAAAATCAATACAGAACAATAAATCCCTGTAAATGTAGCACATCTCATCGTGGGTCAGAAAAAAATATTTGGCTTAAATTAAAACAACCCCCCTTGCTCCTGGATTGACACAAATTAAAAGCTGGCACAGAACAAGGGATCAATGGAGGCGTTTCTAGAGACCCTTTGAAGAGCAGATAACAGCAGCGGGGCCGTATCCCCATTGCCCATGGCGGGGGTTACTCGTGCATTTTCATTGACATGTCAATTACTTGGAAGGGCAGCAGAAATAAAGCCTAAGGGTGTTGAGTTATAAATTAGGACACTCAAGTTGATGGAGAGATTAGCTCAGTCTTTGAGGAAAGAAAACAGAGTCCTATAGAATACCCACTATCAACAGATTCTTCTTTGACCTCGGAGCAGTGTTTTAGCACAGACGTTCTCCAAAATATGACACAATTCTTGTCCTAACAGACATGCCATGCTCTGAGAAACATGGGGAATTAAAGAAAAATAAGACTCCCTCCAAGTTTAAACAAAAAAGTAAACCCTCAACCCAACAAAAACAAAAAATTCAACACAAGACAAGCCTCCTGTGGTGTATTTTTCCATATATCTACTAAATTTAACCTAAACACACATAATAAAAAACCGTTCAAAATGCTAAAATGCATTATGTATTCTATTGTTATTTAGCAATGCCTGACCAACTACAGCCTTGAAAACAAGGAAAAACCTGTAAAGCGAGATTGTTTACCTCAACCTAGCAGTGTACGCTTTAATATTTTAGTAAAGTTCAGAATTTCTAGTGCAGATGATATGGGAGTGAGGACAAGTGACTAGAGCAACAAAGTGGAGTTTGGAAAAGTAGGCTGTGTTCTCAAATTCGCTTCAAGTCAGTTGCCTCCCTCTTCCTCAAGGTTCTCGTCTGTAAATGAAGATAAACCTTTCCTATAGAAACACTTTGCAACCAACTGATTACAAGCTGCATGCAATAGCTAATGATTATTGTCAACAGTAGCTGCAATCAGAAAAGCAATAATATATGAAAAACTGCCCTATACAAACTATTTGTGCAGCGTTTTGATACTGAAAAAGATGTGCTGATATGCCCCCTGAAGGTCTAAGGAACATCAAGAGACCACACCGGTGTAAACCAGCCTGTTTCCAATAATGCTGTTAAACCACACATAGGAGCTTGCTAAAACACACTCAGTGTTCCATTTGCACAGATTCAATGCAGAGAAATACCGTCTCCTAAATAAGCTTCATTTTCCAGAGTTCTCTTCCTGAACTTGGAACTTTTTGCAATGTTTTTACTAAGTCCTCACACAGTCTTTATTATCTAAGCACCATGTTCCATGCTTACATTTTCAATTGCATGTTTAAAAAACCACAGTTGCACTCAGCGACCCACAATTTAGGAATACACAGTGGTTTTAAAAAGAGGCTAAGACAGAAAACAAAATAAAACAAAAATCCCTGAAATTAAGAGTTCACCGGGATTGAATTCAGGGAACAAACACTTTGCTCTGCAGTACAATGGATAAGATTGTTTTAAAGCTGCCACTTGATCTAACAGTTGATAGTCACTTCTCCCGTGGTATGGCAGGTGTTGTTGGCCTACTGATGACTTTATTAAGACACCTGGGACACAGGGGTAAACCCCATGCAGATCTGGCTGCCAGAACACAAGAAAAAAAAGAAAAGAAGGGGCATCCAGCTTTTATGCTATTTATTTATATTTATTTTCCACTCAGCTCCTCCAACAAAATAGACTACTCCATTCCTCTAGCATTTAGGAACCAGATTCTGGATATTATGACAAGCCAATATTGTGGAAATCTTGCATCATTTGGAGGAAACATTCTGCTGAAGACAGTTGAAACTTCACTACAAGCCATTTCCACTGAAATGGAAATCAATTTAGTGGAGAGCACAGATGAATTGCTTTTTTCTCTATCCATCTAAAAGCTACGTTTTGAACCCCCATTATCTTTAAAATTAAACTGATAGTAAACAGTTACTGAAAAATGTTTATGAATATGAATTAGAAGGCACCCAGATTCCATACAGACTTCTCATTTTCAGAAAGTTGAGCAAAAAGAGTTGCATTATCAAATTCAATAGAATCAAAAAAGACTATATCTTCAGTCCACCAGCACTTCATAATACTTTGTTGCATATTTAAAGAGTATACTAGTATTTTATCCCTAACATTATTGTCATACATTTCTTACAGTATAGTTACTTTCCAAATTGGGCTCCAGCTTATATTATTTTAGGGTGAACTTCACAGTGTTGCCAAAGCAAACTACGAAAACAAGGAATGAAAAATAGCTGGGTTTATTTCCTCCTTCACATTTGTAATTTGGATCCTGACAGAAGCACAATGCTATACACTGAGCACTATCCATGTTTCTAGCTAGAATGCATTTATCCGCTCTGTGACAAAATTACTAGCAAGGTAGATTTTGTTTATATAAAATTCATGTCTCCCATAAAAAGAAAATGCAAAATAAACTCCACATAACTTAATAATTAACTAGCGTAACAAGAAACTTATCAACATGACATACTTGAACTATAAAACTTCAAAATGGTAGATTTCCTATAGCATTTTGATTATTCCATCCTTAGCTGTACTGTGTGTTCACCTGATTTAGGGTAGATATAGTTATCTACTTTGTAAATAGGAACATTACAGATAGTTTTTCACCTGGAACGTAAAAACAAATCAAACTAATATTACATTCTGTTCTCTCAAATGAATTTCCCAGCATCTGCAGAAGTTTCAAAATACCTATATTTTAAGCTTTCTGGATCTTTCCTCACTCTTTATCAATAAAGTCATTTCTCCACCCCCAATTAGTGGAGCTTAATTTTGCTTTTTATTTTAATTCACACAGTTCTGAGAAAAATAAAAGTTAAAGTTACTGTACCTTAACAAATGTACCTAAAGTGGCACTATTTTTGCATGCATGAAAGCTCAAAGCCTCAACAACTCCCATGAGCGATTACTCTTCTAACACTAATTAGATATTTGCTAATTAGTGTCTGATGTGTGAAATGAAAAACATTTTGAAGCTGCAATGGATAGGGTCTAGAAAGATAGCAACGCTATCCCAATTCCCTTTTTCCTGTTATCATATTTCATAAATATTAATAAGATCACATGATACTACCCCTTCTATCTTTCTGAAAGAAGTCTATTGTTTGGTATAATAGGGCTGTGTCAATATTTTACATTTAGTGTAAAGCACTCAATGGAGGGAAGTGTTTTCTCTCAATGTTAAAGAGATGTCACATTTCATGCATCATTTTTATGCTGAATTAACTGGTCCCTCTTTATAATAGTTTATCTTTGTTGCACTGAAACGAAGAATGCAAAATAGCACTGAATAATCCTTTACATTTCTGAATAATCTTGCTAAATTTATCTCATTTCAAATGTATGTGCAATAAAATATACATGATAAAGAGTTTTTTTCTTAAGCAGATACTAAGAACATCAAATTAGTGCCTCTGCTGGTCATTTCCAGGGAAGGCTTTGGCATCTTAGAATAGTTGAAATGTAATAGTGTCTTGAAAAGTAACTTGTATTTTTATACTACAGGTTTGAACGACGTCTATCTTTGATCATGCATAGAAAATTGTTCCAAACTTCCAGGGAGAGTTAACAGTGTTGTTTAATGACACAAAACTATTTATCAGAATATTAATATTTAGATCCAAGAATGAGTTTCAAAGAAAAGAAAATCATTAAGGTGGCACAGGTGAATAATTTCAGATGAGGAAGATGATTCTGAACACGAATACCAAAGTGGTGTTTTGTTGTAACTGCTCACCTGTATTTCCTGGCTGTATCACAAATGATATCTAATCACAAGACTGATAATGAAATTTTAATAGTAGTTAAGCATGAATTGACAAAGGTGACATTGAAACATCATAACGACTAGATTACCCCTCTCCTCAGGATGACATCTTGTGATTACAACAATACTGATTAAGACAATTAAAACAATAATAAAAGGCGAATTCTAAGAACCGGAATAAAACAGACACAGGCAAGATAATATATGGCAAGTGAATCTACAATTTTGCATTACACTTTTCAATGAAATTTCTTCTTTTCAGCTTAAAGTTAGGCAGTTCATTAGTCCCAAAGCTGTTTCTGAAATAGATACTGCCTTTTCTACCAATACAATAGGCTTTTAATTTTTCACATATTCAACAGAAGAATAAGTTCATCGCTATCTATTTATCCTGAGGCAGCATTTTATACTTCACATTAGTTTATACCTTTATCTAACTTTCATTATGAAAGTATCACAGTATTATTCACATTGATAGGCAGAGGCAAATTCTGATTTCACCTTAATTTCCTCACTTACTGATGTAAACATATTAATGTCAACTACAATAGCTATGCCCTCTACCTTTACTTATAGTCTCTTCCTTAGGAAACATTATGGGTTATCTTCTCGAACATACTGAAATATTTGGCCATTTACAACCCTAAAGATCACTTCTGTAACAGACAGTGACAAGAGATCCCAAGTAAATCACCACAGCTCTGACTAAATCTACATACCGTGGCCGCCTGAGGCAGACAGAAGTCCAAGACAGAAGATGACTTCTCTGTCTGTGATGACACAGATAAGCAAGAGCCAAACTCAGGAGTTTCAGGGTGGCATGGCAATCTTTCCCCAGCCTTGCCTTAGGGATCCTTCTTCTTCCAAGTCCACAACAGAAGCGACAGGAGACACCAAAGGCAACTTCATTGCCAAGAGCATCAAGGTCTCCCCTTTGCCAATAAACCCAATGCTCATTAGCCACTTTACTTCTAGGTTCCAGACTTCTTTGGCTGGGGAAGACAGGGTTTGCACTCTCAGCTTCCAATTAACATGAGCTAAAATTCTTGCAAATAATGAAACTTTGTGAGTTCCGCATGTATTAATCTAGTTGCTGATATTGTGAAGGAGTGAAAAAACCACTACTAGTTTGCTGCTTTGATCATCAAAATAAATGACTGGTTAGAGCCAAATGTCTCACAAATACAGTATTTATAGTGCATCCATTAGGAAGAAAAAAAAGGCAAGAAAATTTAGGTACTTAGACAAATGTCTAAATTGTTAGGGATAAAAGAGGCTAAGAGCCACTCAGCTTTAACAAGTTACCGTGTTCAGAGAAGTACAAACTGATACTAAGCACACCTATAATCCTGTTTTTTACTACTCTGAGTACAATGAGGGTATCTTTGCAACAGAAACTGATTCTGGTTCAAACACATCACTTCCAAACCTGAAAGGAATCGCTGGGCATTTTGAAGTATTATTAAATAATACAAAAACTCTGTGCTAGCGTATTTTTGATGACAGTTTGAGTCCAGTCAGGTTGTGCAGCTACCTCAGTGAGAAGCGAAGCAAGAAAGTGTGCTGAGCTGAGCACAAGTTGCTGTTCTTTGTGGAAATCACGCTGGTCCTAAAAAGACTGATCATACGCCATTGCTAAAATTTACCTACTGTATCACCAATAGAGAATAGCAACTGCTGTCCTGAAGCAGTCCTTAAGAAGCATTTTTACTAGGGATGATCAACAAATCAGATTTTCCTTCAAGCAACTTTTACTTATGTAAAAACAGGAAAAGCTTTGGAAGTGCAGGAATGTAGCGGCTTTCAGAGAACTCATAGTTCAAGCAACGAGCTCTTTTTTTTTAATAGGTAACTTCAAAGAAAAGCTACATCACTGATGTGTAGAATACTAATAATCTGCACCTTTGTGTTCCTCTTTTTTTCATCAGTCTTACAATCTGCTAAAGATATTTCATTATTATATTAAAATATTTAATATTCAGTATCTAATCCTTTTAATTTCAACTGCTTTCTTGACATTCTTACAACACTAATGTATGGGATTGCAGTGTAGAGCTAATCAACCTCACTGTATGGCTTAAAAAAAATTCCACTAATTAAAATGAATGTTTTATCTGGTAAGACTTATTTTGTGAGCCATCATCTATATGATTACGAATAGGCTTGTCTAGAAACTCATAGCAGCTCACCATTTTTTGTGGTATTTCTACCATTTCCTTGCAAAATACTGATTTGACTGAATCTCTAGAAGGCAAATATTTATGCTTCACTCACCTAGCAAGGAGGTTTTTCCTACAGAACATAGAGAAAATCACAGCAGAAAAATATTCCACCCTTTACTTAAAATAAAAACAGATTTTCAGAAGTGTTCCTGTTATGAAGCTCACTTTCTGTGAAAATGAAATGGTATTATATGGTATAATAAATGACTGTTTCTGCATTTTCTCTCTTTAACTAACTGAAATTTTACTTTCATTGGCAAGGTTTAATTACTGAACTTTTTATCTAAATAAAAAATGGAGAAGAATTTGTCAGAAGACTGATTTTATACAGCTGTCAAAGAATAACAGGAACATATTTTCAGTAGGTATTAAATGTATTTGATAGCCTTGAATTCACATAGCTGTACCACCTCGGCGGAAAGTCTGAAAACCCAATTGCATTTGCATGCTCTCCTAATGTTTTCTGGCACAGGGAACCTAATATGTTTTAGCAAAAGGATGTTGGTCTTTCATACAATTCCATTGTACTTTAAAATTGTTCAAGTTTCTGCATTCTCATACTTTTCAAGTATTTCCATGTGCATGAGCTTTTATTCCAAGAATGAAAGTCTTGCATGGCTGAAACTCAATGAGCTGAACATTCTGCTTTAATATCTCTCCTAATGGATCAAATAGAGAATGTGTTAAAAACCAGAAACAAACTAATCTCCCCTCAGCCCCCACCAGAACCCAGCCAAACCTGAACCCCAAGACTCTGCAAGTGACAGGGACGAGCTGGTTCATCAGCTGCACAGCAGCAGCAGCATCAAACCCCACATGCTCTCCTCCACTGCTCCTAAAAAAGTTTGTTGCAAAAAGCTGCTGTGCTCAGGAAATCAAAGGCATTTCTGTGTCCCCATTAGGCCACAACTGGTTTTGAGAGTGATTTCACACAGTTTAACTCCATGGAGCTATGGGACTGTTCTATGCTGTCACACTCATGTGGGTATTTAATAAAGGGTCAATGGTAGGAACTGTTCTGGAAACATAGAGAAACTGAATAAAAATCACATACATTCATATCATAGTTATCTTGATGAGTGTACAGGACATAAAATGATAAAATATTTCAGTGTCACTCACTAGATAATAGGTATTGCTGTAAGGACTTCAGAAGTTTTATTAAATAGACTCTAAATACATATATGATTTACGTTTTTCATATTTTCAACATTTTGTTGTTGTTTGGTTATCCCTTTCTATACCGTAATACTTGCTGTATAATATTAATCTACTGTGGGAGACTGAGGGAGGAGGGGAGAAGTGGTATGAAAAAGCCCAGTATAACCCAGTGCACATCAGGTGGCCTAGGCAATAGTACAGTTCAGTATTTACTGAGTAACAGGAAACGTGACCACAGCGCAGATGGAGAGTTCACACTCCTGCTTATACATTTACCCATCCCAAGAAACTGGGACACTTGAATAAACTGTAAAGTAGCTGTTAAACAACTAATGTTAATGTCCCATTACCTTGTGGAACTCATGGCTACACTATCACTGGGATCAAACACCTGAATGCTGAAATCCATTTGATATGGAAACACCAAACAGGAACAATTACAGTCACGGTAACAATAGAAAGGATAAAAATGGTAGCTGTATAAATCCTCATGCTATCACCATCAGGTCTCTAAGGTTTATATTTTTCCATTGAATAATTCATATATTTATAGTTTACATCTATCTCTTTTCTAAGCTGTTGAATATTCACATGACATAATTGCTATAATGACTAGTAGAAAGAGAGCTTGACTGGCTGCACCAAATTCCTAATCTAACAGTAAAATCTCATGGTGATAAATTACAAGACAAAGATTAGCCCCTCAACCAGCTGCGCAGACATGGCTACAGACAGTGGTGGCAAACAGCGCAGAGGAGTTATGGCAGCACTAGGATTATAAAATGCAACCATATTGACATCATGTTTCTCATAGCATGACTGATTTTTCCTTTTGTAACTTCAATGTGATAGATTTCGAAAGAGCCACTCAGATGATCAATAAGAGGTTTTCATGGCATTTTTGCTACTTCAAACTTATTTTTCCTTTACTGGTTTTACATTGACTACATCCAAAGGATTAACCCTGGCCCAGTTCACAAATGATTTGAGTTTAATAAGACATACATTCACTTTCCATCTCTGCAAAAATCTAGCATCAGTATAAATAAATGTAGGTAGGAAAGCCAGAAGCGATGGACAATCCCATCAAATTCAGACACAGAGCTCTTGCTGCTGCGTGTCACAGAGCAGCAGTGAGTGACAGCAACACCGGCGCTCAGGAAGGCACCGGCCCGGTGGCCATGCCAGCCTTTGTCTGGACTTGTCCTGGCCTGGCTGGAGCTTTGCTTTTAGCTTTGTACACTTGTGTGAAATAACCATCATTTTTAAAGAAATTGTGGAAACAAGTGGTTAGTCTGGACAGCTTTTAGTATTTCTGAGCACAGCGTAAAAACACAGCGTGCTGCAAAGAGAGGGACATGGCGTGATACGGGAGACCGCAGCATTATGAACACTCCAGGGGTCAGTTAAAGAAAAACAGACCTGGGAGGCAGGCAAAACTGTTTCTAAAGGTAACAAAGGAAACAATGAACAAGCCTATACCACATATGAGACACTGCAAATACAGTAAATTCAGAAGTTACACAGAGCTGCGGATCAGAGAAGAAAAAGCAAGGCAGAAAAGCATGTCAGAAAACTAACAGGAGCCACAAGCGTTGCCTGGAGTAGGAGGATGGAAAACCATTGCCAGACACGTCATGTTCCCAGCCAGGGGGACACACCACCTCCCCACCGCCAGACCTCCACACCACGGACCGCCCGCCAAAACCTCCCTCCCGGCCCACAGCCCGCAGCCTCGGGACGGTGGAACTGTGCCATAGCATGGATGATAGGTGATAGGTGGCGTGTGCAATGATTTTCATTGTATTATTATTGAGACTTGCATTATTTAACTGTTTTTTATTGAGACTTTTCCTGTAACAGCTTTCTCCCCTCTCCCTTTCCTTCTTCTTTGTGATAGCTACATTTGGCCTAAAAGCAGCTTTTGGTTAGCCTGTTAGGATTGCAATTACATTAACAAAAAATTATTGATTTTACATGCGGCTGTGTTTCTTTTTTGTCCATAACAAAGACTTAGTTGATAAAAATAAGGAGCTAACCTGCAGTTCAGGTTAGGACCCAGTTCCCCAGTGGAATTGCGAGCTTTAACAAAACCTGATCTAAAACATTTTATGCATCTATAAGGAGAGAAGACAAAAGCAGAATGTATTCTTTTAATTATTCATGTTCAAAATCCATATAGATTTTGTTTTGAAAGGCTAACAGTGTGATTAAAGAACAGAAGGAAAACATATGTCTAAAGAAGCACTGTTAAAAAAAATACTTTAGAAAAATGTTTCATTGCATAAAAAAAATCCCTAACTTCAGGAGCTATTTAGCTAGATATTTGCGCACAACCAACAGGAAAAAATGACTGAGTCACTCCAAATGAGTGCGAATTGGCAGGTCTGCAGAGCTCAGCACTGTCTCTGTTGCCAAATGCCATGCTTCATAGAGAAGACTCACGCATCAGGTGTCCATGTCACACTTTTATTTCACTCTGCATAAATCTCACCCAGAGATATCTTGACAAGGTTTGTTTTATGCCAACACAAGTACTCCATAAGCATTGCTCTGCTGGGAACTGGGAAGACCACGAGCTGGCAGCCAGATCAGCTGAGGTGCAGTTTTGATTCCTACATCAGATACAGAAGTTGCCCAGCAAACTATGGTGCCAGTTGTTGCTGGAACCTCAGCACTTCCCCAGGAACACGTGTGTGATGTCCTGAGAGCTTCAGCAAGCCCAGCGGTCACAGCCATGCTCTGCTGCACCAGCAAATCTAATACACAGTGACCTTGGTAATACTTCTGCTCCTAGGCTCTGGAGAAAACTTCTTTGTTTTCGTCAAATGAATGATATAATGAAACCTGTCATGCGGCAAACCACATTCAAACAGATTTTAGTATGTCATGTAACTAGTATTTTATGTTTTATTCTATTTAGTGTTTTAAGTTCACTCTTTTATACAACACTCATCTTTTGCTTAATTCTCTCTCTATTTTATTCTATTTTGTCACATCTGATTAACCTCCATTTGAAACTCTTACTCTGCATTAGCAACACTGCTCTATTCATATCTGTTTTGAGCTACATGGATAAATCATGTGCTTAGAGCACTGCCTCAGTAATCAAATTGTCTGCTGAGAGTGCAGTTCTGTGCTGTAATTTTTGCTGGTGGTGAACTCGGTGTAAACAGATCCTGCCCTCCTGTCCTGCACCCACTCATCCCTGCCCGGCCTGCCAGCTCCCCCCACTCCGCACACTCAGCTCTTTATGCTGATGGCGGTGGCAGGAGAAGGGGAGACAACTGCAAACGCATTAGCTGAGGATCTGACTTCAACAGACTAACTGCTCTATCCTCAAAAAAATCCCCCAAACCAACAAACAAACAGAAGAACACACCCAAGCAAGCAACCAACCAAAGACCACAAGTAAAACCCAAACTGAGTGTCATTTAAAAACTGATCACCTGCACAATTTCACCTGCACAATGACAGGAACTGTCACAGGAGGCAGGAGTGAGAAGCTGAGCGGGAACTGGGTTGGTGGCTCTTAAATCAGCCTTGCTGGAAGAGATTGGTCCTGTAGAGCTCTGCCTAGAGGGCAAGCAGTTGCTGAGGGACAACGTGCATCTTAGAAGTGAAAGGACACCATCCTCTGCATTCCCCAAAGAAGATAATTATGCTAAAGATTTCTTCTGCTGTAGAGAGGCAATTTCAACTATGAGCTCAGTTTCCTTTGTATACTTTGTTCTCAACCAGTATTTTACATTGTGTTTGAATAAATATGGGTACACTCTGCAGATTATGGAATCTTTGAAATATTCCACAGCAATTTTGCATTTTGATCACATTTTTTCTCTATGTATTGTCTGTGAACATTACCCATGTATTTCTTAAAATAATTTTTAGAAATACATGCCATACAGGAAAGAAATCCATTCTAAGAATTACTGGAAGCTAACAACTCCAGTCACCTACGGGAATTGTTCTTCCATTTGTAAAACCTCTGTGGTATGTACTGACCACAGGGCTAAGCTGACACCGGCTTTACAGGAGCCCTCTGCATTGGGCACCTCGAGGTCTTTCACTTTCATGTGATGCTGGTTCTCCCTCTGCATTTGCTGCTGCCTTTGATCTTCCCAGTGCTCCAATGCCACACACAATTTGGCCAGTGGTTTGTAACAAAATGTGCCCTGCAATCACTTCATTCAGAGGAGGAGGTTTCATCCTGGGAGTAGCAGTTTTCAAAAAGAACAACATTTAGCGGGAAAAGAAAAATCACTGTTCCTTTATGTTAGTTTATGCAAATTCCTTTGGAAGGTATACGGGGTAAGCAATTAAAGCACAATGCCTTTTTAAGCATAGGTTTCCTTGGGAAATGTTCTCCAACAGACAGAATGTTAACCTGCCCATGTTACGTATCTCTCCCACTTGCACATTTATTTCCTGATCTCATCTTTTCAACTTACTACTTTAAAATACTTTAAAACATCCCTGATTCTTGGACCAACTCAGACAGTGAACTCATTTCCCCATTAAAAATGCCACGCATTATCCTGTACCTGAAACTTCACTAACCTGAAACAAGGTGAGCTAATTTCATTAGAGAGAAATGCAAGCTTCTTCATTAAGTATAATAGTTCCTTTTTCCTTTTAGCAACAATGTATTGACTTTACTTTCAGCATGCATTCTATTTTATATGACAAGGGAAAGCTGGAAGACTCACTGGTACATTACTATAGTTTTGTTTACCATGTGCAGTAATACGTTCTTAGATAACACCTCTATTTGTCAGTGACACAGCAGGGAGTAAATGAAAATGTTTATTCTGACCCTTCAGCAGAAAGAACTCCCTTAATCCACTCACTGATGAGATAACACTGTAGGATTACAATAATCAACTTGCAGTATGTCCTCTATTAGGACACTAAAGATACGGCAGTTCACATCCACTGGGAAATGATTCTTCCCTTACATAACAGTGACAGGCTTTCGCCCTTTGAGATCACATTTTTCACCCCATGCTGAGCCCTCAAACTGCTTCTGTATCAAATGGCTAATATTAAGCTAAATACTGCAATTCTAAAAGCGTGCAACTAAAAGAAAAATTGTCTGCAATGCCCACTATTGATTTAAGTAATGGAATGATAAAGAGACAGATGTTAACAATATACTTAAGCTTCTAAGCATCCTCATAGGGGTAGAGTTACAATGAACTGTTTGTGAAGGGCTCTTATTTAAATGTAGATACAAATCTCAATCGCTTCCTGCCCTAACAAATTTAAAAATTGCTAATACTGTGGGTAAAGAGATTGCTGCTGGAATCCACCACAGTTCGAGTCATGACCATTGCCTAATGTCAGGCAGGAATTCTCCGTCTGCTGCAGAATTACTGAGTTTTGTCAAAATTCAAATAATGAAACACAGGGAGGAGGGGGGGGGAAGGCGAGAGAATTCAGATAATTCATTCAAACCTGGATTCTTTCCATACACTTTTCTAAAGGAAATTTTAAGTGTCAAAAAATACATATCTTGTGCTCATTATTAAATGCTAAATACCACAGTGTTTTGAGCTGCCTTGTGGCCATTGTAAAGAAAACAGGTGTTCTGATAGATTATAAAGTGTGAGTCAGAGGATGTGCAGAACAGAATTTTAATGAGGCTGCGAGCACAGAAGTCTGACTAGCCTTTTGAACATGATGCTAAAACACTGAAAGTAGTCTTAAAAGAGACAAAATAGCAGGAACACAACTAAAAAATCCTCATTAATGTACACCAAGTGAATGTGATATAGAAAGTCATTAAGTCAGGTTCCGTAAGGCGCCCGTGGAGCTGATTGCCGCAAGGTCTGTGGTAGCGGAGTTAGATGCTCCGGACAAGCCCCTCAGAGGTGGCATTGGCTGGTTCAAATGGAGATTCATCATTTTTGCCTTTGGTCTGTTTGACTCCGGCTGCTAAAACATGCAAATTCCTTAATGATTTGCTCAGCTATGTAAAGGTCCAGTCTGACATTACAGTAACAATAGCAGAAAAATCTTCACTGAGCACCTAATCAGGTCTCCGGTCCCTCCCGCAGCAGCAGCAGATGGCACAGAGCCTCCGTGTGGGCTCGCTGACCCTCTTCCCAAAACCACAGCTAAAGCGTCCTTATCACATCAGATAACCTTTTGAATCACTCCTGTCACTACATTCATACCGAGACCTCCAACAGTTTTAAAAGATTATAAACAAAGCCATTCTGCAATTGACATTCAGGAATAAAGTAATTTTGAAAAAAATCAATAATTCTTGCAAGCCTGGAATCTCAGGAAAGTTTTTTCTGCCTGATAACACAATTGCTAGCTGAAACCCAAACACAGGCATCGCTAAACGGAGCACATCTGGGCAGGTGTGAATGAGAAGGATTAAAAGTGGTTCTCCAAACTGACACCACACCAACTGCCCTTTAGATAGCTTCACTCACATGACTAAACCAAGTCAAACAATGGGAGAAAAAAATTGTGTCTCTGTGCACAGTCCAAATAAGCACTTGCACATATACTCAGTTTTGTGAAAGCATTTGTTTCGATAGATGTGAGCTCAAAGTTAAGCATGAATGTAAATAGAGGAGCAGATCTTTTAGTCACAGTAAGAAGACTGCATCAGATATAAATCTATGTGCAAAATATAGTCAAAAAATATTTTGAACAGAAATACAACATTTGCTTTATATGAAATAACTATTTTAGTACAACTCCATTAGATTGTAATTAACCACACACTTTATTAAGGTTATTCCCTTCCTACAAATTTCTGTCAAGCACATACTATCAATATCAGTACTGTGTTTCTGCAGCTATCTAGTCCATGCTTTGAGAAGCACACAAGTTGTTAAGTCTATGCATTTTTTTGCCTCCCACATACTCTTGGACATATGCTGTTTACTTTTCAAACTCCAAAAAGCGAGCATAGAAAATTACTTCTACCCAGAGAGGATTTCTTAGCTAAGACTTAGAAGCAAAATCCACTTGGGTTTCTGATGTTGGAAGCTCATGAGAAATAACCTTGCACTAACAATAGAGGGCGGGAACTGTTTGTTACTGCAAGGCCCGCCTCAGAAAAACTCAGGCGTAGAAGTCAGAACAAGAAAAAGAACAGCAGTCTCCCTCATAAAGTTAATTGTAACACCAAAGGACAATCTCTTTTGATGACACTGGGTATATGATCTGTAACACCGAACGAGAATCCACAGTGTTGAATACAAACGCAGAACAGTCCAATCAACTGGGCTGTATTAGTTTTCAATGGAGAGGGACAAGGTTTTGACTGTTTTCCTGGAGCAGAGAAGGTACAATGGCCAAGCAATGGGGATATCCCAGAATAAGTAAGAAAAGTCCAGGTAAGAACTTTCAGGAAGCCTGAGCAAGAGACCTCCTTGGAAAGCTGGGTGTCTCAGGTCCTAGGGACCTAGAGAGTGCAAACATCCTGAATGCCAGGCTGGGGTTTGAGACCCAGAATGTCAAAAGATGCTTGGAAAATGTGGTCACATGTTATTTGGGGTTGGGGGGGGACTCTGCTCTTCTGCTGTCCTTGTGGACACATGGACGTACAAAAGAGACTCTGTGTGTGTGTGCATGCATGTGTCTATACTTGTATGTATGTGAGAATATGTGTGAATTTTGGGGTAGTTCTCTGCAGGGACAGAGCTGTACTCAGGAGTTGGACTCAATGATCCTTGTAGGTCTCTTCCAACTCAGGACATTCTATGATTCTATGATATATATCCTATGCATGAAGAAATATATATCCTATGGGTATATAAATGACAGCTTCAGCTTCCAAACAAAATATCTTCTAGCAGGGGGAAACCTGAACTCATCTCTCAACAGCAGAACTCAAAGCATAAGGCAGGTGCACACAGAATACTCCTAGCGATGGTTTAATCCTTTCATTAAGCCTTTAACCTTCACATTGTATATTTTGTGTTATTTTCTGCCGGAGTTGTTCTAGTTCTGTTGTTCTTCTGGATAGATTTACCTAGTTTTAGAACTATGTGAAATTAGATTTCTCCATATTTAGATAATCTTATAAAAAACTTTCAGGATGTTTCCCGTTCACTTTCATTCTTCTCCTTGCTATCACAGCTTTCAAAAATATAGATGGAATAGTAAAGCCTAACTAAGAAAAAACTGAAGTTGAAAAGTGTATTATAAAAAGAAAACAAGTAATTGAAAGAGAAACTATGCTGAAATTCCAGTTTGTATCCTAGTAAGCAGAGGAAGCACCTACAACTAAAATGTATGCACCAACACCCTACTAAGTACAAATATAATGAAAATACACTGACTTACACTGAAGTGTCAGCCCACACATAAAATGCCTCCATTATTATAGCTTAAAGTATACATGTAGGTGGTAGGAAAGGTGACTGTGAATTTCATTTTCCTTGGCCATATACTCTGGTCTTTCTTTGAAAGAAAAAAAACACAAGAAACTGGAAAAATGAGTACATTGGGATGAATACATCTAAATTATTCCACACACCCGCCTCTCCCAACCACTTTCAAAACAATTCATGATGCAGAAAGCCTGTGACCTGAACGCACTAAAAATACAATTTATATGACTTATTTGCAATGCTCATGAACAATACAGCTCATACAGCGGGTACATCTGTATCACAAGTATTCAATCTATAAACTGCCGAGAACCTTCGGCTAATTCTTTACCCCTCCTGATTTCTCCCTTCAGTCAACTGAAGATCAGCGGTGCCAAGGATATTCATTCAGCCATGAACGCAAGATCATCTCTGAGCACTTTACAGAATTTTTCTCTTAAGAAGCTTTTTAATGGATAGTTAGGGATTTCTGCACCAAGTGGATACTTGTTAGCACTTCACAATCTAGTGCAAAACAGATGTTCTAAAAATATAGTAAAGAATAGCTTGATTTTTGGTCGTTGCAACAACAGTTCCTATCTGGATATTCCTGTGGATACTGGACATTTTCAAGGTGTCTGTTTACATAGACATAAACATGAGAATTGTATTTCATTTAGATAAAAACAAGAGAAGCTTCATAGATATCTTTGTATCACAGACCTTATTCTCACTAGGATTTTTTATTTCAATTTGTAAAATGATTTCTACAAATGGAGATTTTACAAGCTTTCTTTAGAAGAATAAATGTCTCTGCTTCCAAACCTGTTTCGCCTAACTCCCTGTTCTCTGAACATCTCTCTAATTCTGTATTGGTAAAATCCAGCTGAAGCCTGTGGCCACTGCAATTAAGAATAGGTATTATTGTTTCAATCATCAACAGATGGCTTTCATGCATACTTTTTCTTTCCCTGTCTCACATTCAAATGCAAACCTACTTTAACAATAACTTCTTCCATATTTCTGGTTTGTCGAGTCAAGGTGAATCAAAGGAAAGGAAGCCCTAACACCAGCTTAATGGAAACCGTGTACCTGATTGTACCCTTACTGATTTCACCCGCAAAAGTTACCAGTAGTAAAGCTCAGTCTCAGAGCAAGTAAACATTCTGAAGTTTTAGCATGAGTGTGCTATAGATACCGTTTAAGTTACATTTTGAAATAACTCTATTGTAAACATTGCATACTAAACACTTGCCTATGGAGAGCAGGTAGGAGTTTGACAATGTTGCCAAAGAAATGTCACTAAATGAAAACTAAGTGCCTAAATTTTTTGGTTGGAGAACAATAACTCTTCTAATTATTGCACTTAAGTTATAGCTTTTGTGTGGTAAACACCTCATAATCAGGAACTGAAAGTTAACCCTTTAGGTTTGAGAACAAAATGTTCAAAATATTTAAATGACAATCCTAGCGCAATGGCCCTTGAAAATTACAATGTGTGAGGTTTAACAGTTTACACTCTGCTAACTCCCTAATTCAGTTCAGAATGGTCAGATCTTCAAGGAAATAATCTTGATATAGCATTTCCAATTCATTCCATAATGTCTTCCATAGCATGTAAAATAATAATAAAAAAAGGACCATATACATTTCCTTTTTAAATTATGTTTGTTCTTTAAAGCTGATTCCTTGGAAATAACCAGTGCGTGAGCATGTTTATAAATCAATTCCTTCAAAGACTTTTTCCAGGCAACTAACTAAAGAGAAATGCTTAATTGTCCCAAAGGAATCTTTAGCTTTTCTTCCCTTCCTCACCATAATAAAACTGCAAATTGCACCAATACACACCTAATTTCCAATATCAAACTTATCAATTGCTGGTCTTGTAAAAACCAATATACCCCAAGCTAGAGAAATCAATTTACAATTGACATCAGAACTCTATCGCCTTTCCTTCACCCACAGCAAAGCATTTCCCTCCAGCCCAGCTGTGCAGCTCCGCTGGGACGGGGGAACCCCCCGGATCTCCCTGCGGAGCACGACAGGCACAGCACAGCATCCCCTGGCCAGGCAGCACATTCTGTCCGCATTTCAGTGGCTTAGAACAAGAGGGAGAGGCAACAAATTCATTTACATTGCTGTAATAATGGCTACAGACCAGCCAGCACACAAAGTTCCCTATTGTACTCCCTAATGCACTAGATGGTCCACCAAATTTTGACCTTAAATGAAAGAAAACACACAGCAAGATGAAAAAAAACCACCCCCCCACACCTTTTTTCTTTTCCCAGAGATTTCATTTACAAGCATAAATAACTTTCAGAGGATTTCCATATTTGAAGTACAGCCAGAAATGGTAGAGCAGGAAACAGCTGTAACAGCCTGTGAGATGTATTCATTTTTGTTTTCTGAGCATCATTCCAGTGGCACAAATGATATTTCCCACATGCCCTCAGTCTACAAAAATGATGATGGAGCTTCATAAATTACTGATGCATTGCTTAGACATACTTCATAAAATTAATAAATTCTTCATGAAGCAATGGAATGATGTGAAAGCTTCCAATAGAGATTGCATATAGGTCTTCCTGGGGAAGCTGTTAAAAAGAAAAGCCCCTTTAGAATTGAGATTAAGATGGACCAGCTTCATCATTAGACAGAGCACTCACACAGCAAAGAAATTAGGAACAACTTCATTATTTTCCAGCACTCTGAAAGGAAATGTGCACAAAAGAGTAATAAAAATCGCACAGCAAGAATGTAAAAGAAGGAGGACAATCAGGACTGCAAGGGCGAAGATGGGACTTGGCTGTGAGTGCTGGTGTAGCGCAGACTGCCGGGTACAACCCATATCTGCTACAAACAGCCCCTTCTCTACCTTCTATCATCTCTCCTGGAAAACCGTCAACTGAAAAAGTACCTGACTTTACAGTACATTAATTAGTGCGTGTTGTGTATTTAGCGATAACTTCAAGTTCTCACTTGGGTTACAAAAAATCCGCAAGGTCTGTAAAGCATAAACTAACACGTGCTCTGATCTATTTCCTTTGAATGTACAATTCCTCAGCCCCAGAAAACTCCGAAAAGCAGCACACGAAAACAAACTCAGAGAGATACATGTCAAAAAATATTTAAATGTTGTCAAATTGTTTATAGAAAGATCAACTCTGCCTTCTCTCAATGGACGCTAGCATTTTAAAAGTTCATATTGTCTATTCTTTTCCTAAATGTCAGAAGTTTCTCACTTATTTTCACCTAAATATGCAGGACAAACCTAAACCTGCTGCTCAGATAATCCTGCATGCCTAATACACACAAACTGAAAACAGTATATGCTTTTCTGAAGTGGGTTTAGAAACAATAGGCCAGCTTCAACTAAAACTCACACAACAAACTTTTCTTATGTTTGAAAAGCATTTGAAAGTTTGCAGATTGGAAAAAAAAAAAACCCACACCAAATATGTAAACCAACATTTATAAAAACAACCAAGTACTTTTTATGTATAGAAGTATTTGGTGTCCGTTATTTCTGAACTACTTATTTCACAAGTAAATTAATACATCATCCAAGCCACTACAAATAGAAATCACATGCAGAACATATGCTCAGCATATCAAACTTATTCAAGAGAGTGACAAATTACGTTTTTTAATTATTGTTGGCAGGTTAACTCTAGAGAAGCCCTGTGCAATTTCCTTTGATCAATATTCTGAGGTGACACAAAGATCAAGGTTGAAATGTGGTCATCACTTCTTAATGAGGACCTTGCTTGCAGAGGAACCCCGTATGAACTGATCCCTGAGTGTAACTGCGTATTGTCAACATTTTTCCCTAAAAAGAAGGAAATCTGGTATTCATATACCTTTGCAACCATAACAAGAATTGGTACTAGTCTCCAGCAGAAGGAGACTAGAAATGCATTTAATTCTTAAATATCAGGTAATTTTTTGTTTAAGTGATTCTCCACCCTCCTTAATGACAAACACCAACGAGGTCAAGGTTGGTGTCAGCAAAGACAGAGGTTGGCAGAAGAGAGAAAGGAGGAGAGGAGCTCACTCTGCCCGTGCCCTCACCCCTTAACAGCAGGGCTAAAAGGCTTTGCCAACATCTTGCTTCTTCTCAAATAAATTACTAATGTGTGAAATCCCATGTTGTATCTGCAAAGCCAGTATGTTGACCATACATAGCAGGCAACACCTATCCACAGTGTAATCACACACAAACACAAGAGTTCTCAAACTACACACCGCAAAAAACTGACCTCTTCATCCTTATTGTGAAACCAGCCTCCCCATAGAGGAATCTGGGCAATGGTGACAGACAATTTCCTCGGCCAGCTGAAATCAGTGAAAGACCTCCCAGCTGAACCAGAGAATATACTGCCACGGATCGTTAGGATTAACGGTCTAACTGCTTTGTTTCGCAGAAGTTTTTCTGTAGGTTTTCTGATAGTCATGTGTCCCAAGTCCTTGCAAACCCATAAACCTCTGTGGATGTGTGGTATGCCCCCAGATTCACTCAGGGGAACCTGCCCAGTAATGGTTTATGGAATGCAATGATGGCAAAGCCAGCACTGCCCTGTAGCACTTTTATTTAAAAAAATACATATGAAAAAAATGTCCAAGAAAGGCCTGGCCAGTCCTACTGGATATAAGATATGAGGGTACATGTCAGAGCTTCGTGCTCCTATGCCACAGAAAGACCTGATGCCGACCATCGTGAAGTTTGGAGGTACCCCAAATGACTCAATATTTGTGTCAATTTGAGAAGGTTGTGTCCAGACTCATAAGAAAACACACAGCACAATTCCAAGCAGACAGAAAAAACGAGACCGTCCACTTCCTTCATGGTTCCAGCACATCACCTCCTCTGCAACACAGAATTATGTTTTCCTGCTGCAAATATTCAATCCAATAGCATGTTTTGGTTTAGAGGCAAAAAAGCACAGCCAACAAGATAATCTTGAACTGTTTGCCAGGTTTGTTTCCCTTACGAAAGCCTCAGATCGTGAACATCTATCACGCCATCCTTTCTAATTTAATTGGGTTGTAGTTTACACTCATAACCAAACAATGAAGTTAGAGTAATAAGTTTCAATCACAGGACACTAGTGAAGAGTTTAATTCATACAGATAATTAAAATAACCATCTTACTGTCCTTTCCTTGTTCTTGGTACTGTACTAGAAATTGTAGTTAGTGGAACATTATCACCAGTGATCATCTCATACGATTAGAAACTTCTTCAGAGAAGAAGAACAATTATCCTACTTGCAAGTAGTATCAGGCTTCACTACACTGAAATGAAATGAGCAGAGCACAATCCCAACTCCTTTTACTTACCCCATTTTTTTAAATATCAAATAATACCTTTTCAAAAATGCTTCTAGCAACTTGCTATGTTTTAATAGCATTTTCGTAGTATTAATAATTAAGTAATGTTTTTAAATGCAATAACCTTATACATATTCTGGCTGAATCATTAAACAGGGGCAGGCCAAAATTTAAACAAATTTAACTTGGCATTCATTATTTTACTTAACTTAAAAACAAGAGCATGTATAACTTTCAAAATGCTAATTAGAAATGTGAAAAGAAAATCTTAAAATGGTTTCAAAGAGTAACATTTTGCACGATTTCTGAATTAACCTAAGCCAATCGCTTCTTCCTCCTAAGAATTAAACAAGAATTCAATTACCCAAAACCATTAAACCGGCAGCTTTAAGAGCAACTCTTCTTTTTTGCATTTGAATATAAACACTTCTCTTAATACCAAACTAGGCACTGTTAAAATCCCTTGTATTCAAGAGAATCCTTGACTCTTGTTATATGAAGCAATTTTTATATCAGGAAATCAGTTGCTTGATTATTTTTGATTATTTATTTATTTTCCAAACAAAATTAGTATTTGCCAAAACACTTCATATTAGAAAACGGCTCTATTATGAAATTACAGCTAGTTGGCTCAGACTTCTCACAATCCCCAGTTCATGCCAAATGACAGGTTTACATACTTAGAACTAATCTGAGCACCCACTACCAGAAGAACCTGAACAGAGGCTTCGCTTTTATTTCCATGGGACCAATACGAACTTTCCAAAATGAAACACTTGCAAAAATTGCACTCACGTAGGGACTAGGAAACAATGAGTGCCCATATTATTCTGGGATCCCAGAAAGGAAACCTTTCCCCCTAATCTCACAAAACTTTGGACATACTTCGTATTGGCAGGAGAACTGTGCTGGAAAAGCTAACTTGAACCTGTAGATAGTGTGTGAGGATGAAGAAAATCACAGACACTACTCTGCTTTACACGTCAATAAAAATACCAAATAATGAGTACGTTATCAGTTGCTTCAATTGCTATTTTCTTAGGACCAATGCTATTTTCTTAGGACCAAGCAACCTGCTTATTGTACAAAAGAGTAACATCTTTAAAAGAAAAGGCCAGTAACCACCTGTTGTGTCTTCTTCGCAAAGTGACACTCACTTTAGAAGAACACCCAACAGCTTTATGCACAGAAAATGAAATTAAAAAGCAGCACAACACTCAACCACTCCTCCCTGTACCAAGATACCTGTGTGTCCATCACAGCACTTTTGGAGTCATGTTGCTTCTGAGGGAAGAAGCACAGCACATGAGAGGAGGAAGAGAGAGCACAGCACAGGTCACCATGCTGCTCTCTGATCTCCTTCTCTGAGAACGGGCAAGGGTTTATTTAAGGGGAAAAGAGCCATGAAAAGTCAAAGGATTGAAGCCCTGAAAAGCAGCAGCTTCAAGAGGCCAAGGCAAGGCTAGAAGGAAACCAAGATAACGAGGGCAGAAAAGGAGCCAGCTCAAACTGACGGTCAATCAGCTGCAGGGCAGGGAGAGCCCCATAAAAATCTCAGAAATTCTCCTGCAACAGCACCAGCTCCCCATTTTGGCTGCCTCTTCAGCTGCTCCAAACAACGGGGCTTCCTCATGCTCCATGACAAGGTGTCACATTGACCTGGCAATTCTTCTTTCTAGGAAGAATCTTTGTACATTAATAGATAATTATCACCACCTGCTTATTAGCCTCCAGGCAAGGGAAAGGAGCACATTGCAGATGAGACTGCTCATTGCTCTTCTCCTCTCCCCATGCACAAGCAACTCTTGAACATGAGCTCTGGTACCAATCACTCATGAAGAAGAGCAAAATACTTAGGCTGCCTGGTTTCCCTGTGTGAACAAGTATGGTTACTGAACCTCCCTGGATAAGCAAGGGTTAGATTTCTCACCCTTGTATTGTTTTGTGTTACAGTGTTTTGCTTTTCAATAAGGCTAGATATTAGCATTGTTGCAAGAGGTTAATTATATTCTACTTTAATAAGCATATTGGTTTAACCTCTGCTTGTACGAGATTAAACTCTCAACCTCACCTCTGCATTATTTTTTTTTTTTTCATCAGGGAAATACCAGACTGTCTGAGGTAGTCACAAATTTTGCTTCAACTTTGTGATAGTTGTTCCAATCCATCTTAATTTATTATTAACTATTAGCGCAAGTGTTCTGCATGCAGTATCTGCAACATTCTAAGTGATTATGGTCTTAGTGATTATGGTAGGCGCTCAGAAGTTGGTGTGAGGAGCTCCCCTTGCAGAGACTGCTAGTCAAAACTCTGTGCAAAGCCCACTGAAAGAACCAGGAGACAACCATGAGGTGCATCAAGGTCCCATCATCTCTTATGGAAGAGTTTATGGACAAGTCACCCAGCTCTGCTCCTCCC
Source organism: Patagioenas fasciata (assembly GCF_037038585.1). Taxonomy (NCBI): domain Eukaryota; kingdom Metazoa; phylum Chordata; class Aves; order Columbiformes; family Columbidae; genus Patagioenas; species Patagioenas fasciata. The sequence goes on along the minus strand of NC_092533.1, from coordinate 14,422,702 downwards.
TCCTGTTGCTGACAGCAGGTGATGAAGGTGCCTGTGCTCAGGGTCCGGCACTGATGCACTTCAGCACATTGCAGAGCTTTGTGTAAAGGGAGAGTCAGCCCCTGCACCCCCCTTCAGAGCGGTCCCTTTGGGGTGAGGGGCCAGGGAAGGGCCATGGGCAGCACCCTCCAGCCCAGAGGACAGACACGCCTCTTGGCCCAGGGGTTGTCCACACCACTTTGATTTTGCAGAATCGAAGTATCTTGTTCAATAGAAATGTAGAAAATAAACCAACTGTAAGTAAAGGTCGAGAAATCCACAGATTTATCTAAATCATCATTTCAGCTACTCTTAGTAGACCAGGCCAGGCAGAGATTTTTTTGACATGTAGCTGGCGCCTCCTCAGAATTCAGGGACTCTTTCTAGTACAAACTAGTGGTCAAATGACAAGTGAAAGAGTCTGGCAAAGAGAGTGCGCACTTACGTTTAAAAACTTTTCTCCATTTTGTGACTTATTCAGGATTTGCTGGCCCAGTCATCATCTCCCCCACAGCTGTAGGGTTGTGGTTCTGGTGGAACCACAACAATATGAGCAGAGAAATGACCATAGCACATCCAACCCCACGCTTCAGTACGTACGCAGTTGTAGGAAAGAAATAAGGATGTGGAATCCAGTTAAACAAAACAATCAAGGGGGAAAGGAAACCCAAAGGTAATTCTTTCTGGTCAAAAGCATGGACATGAAAGAAAAACAAAATCTTGATTTTAACAAGAGAATGGGGGGACAAGGGTGAGGGGATGTCCCAGATTTGTTTAACTTCAGTATTTCTACAATCCTGTGCTGTATTGGTTACCGCTTCTCACTGGCAAACAAATATTTTCTCCTGCAGGATGCATAAAAGTTTTCACACTATGGTTTTAAGACAAGCTTCAATGTTGTGTAGTATTTAGGTTCTGCATATCTAAGTAGCCATGATGAATTAATCACAGCAACAATGAACTGCAGGACAAAATTCAAGAAATACACTGAGCTTTCAAATTCTACGTTATGGCAAAATAAACTCCTCAAGTAATACAGTACAATTACCATAACGCTGTTCTGGCTGTTCACAGTCAGTTAAATAAGGTTAATTTAGCAACTTTTAAATATCAATAAGGAATAAACATCTTCATGTATTGGCCATGTTCGTGCATTCATGTGCTCTGGAGTGTATTTAAAAATTATTTTTTCAATTACCTAGTCATAGTGTCTAACGAAGGACCTACTTCTCATTAAGGATTATTTAATCACACGTGGAGATTGGAAGGCATTTTCATCAGCTACTTTTGAGTTCTTGATTAATTTAAAAAGGGCTTAGAATATTTTCCAAATGTATTTTCACCCTGTAACAAACCCAAAGTATTTTCTCTATCCCAAACCATTTTTCTACAACGCTCGAGCACAGGAAGCGCGCAACCGTTGTCAGAGCTGTGCCACAGACCTCCACCTGCAGGATTCACTACTGACACCTGCAACAGGAAAAGGGAAAAAATAACAGTCCTTACAAAACTACAGGGGAAAAAAAAGAGCAAGATACAACCCTGCTGCAGAATTCCACTGTGTCTTATAAAAGCTTGAGATTTTGTGTTTGTGGGGGTTTTGTTTGTTTGTTTCCCCAATCTGTAAACCTCTAATGGTATTATACTTTATTAGGATTTTGCAACTTAACATCTTCTAGAAACTAGAACAGTAGCAATATTTTCAGTTTTAGTTGCAACTAATTATTACCTTGGTTCCTACCTATGAAAAATGATATTACAGTAGGTAAGCTGATACTTTTTCAATCATCTGTCCTGAAATCCATACAGAAATGCATTACACAACAAAAAGGTCTCTTATAAAATACTGTTTTCACTCTAGACAACACAGACAACAAAGGAGAGATGAAATTTGTACCATGAGTGCTGTAATAAAATAAATAAAGCAGTAGATGTCAACGTATTAAAAACAACTTAATCTCTTGAAAATGAGAAGCAGAAATGAAATCAGAAAAAATATGCTTGACAGCTACAGTTACAAGTGATACACACAAATCTTGTTTATTGTTCTCGTTCCTTGTGCGCCGGTATTTTCTGTATCCCACTACTCGGGAGTTGATTATGAAAGCAATGCTGGGGTCAAAGATTTTCTCACAACTATTCCTCTGTTTTAATTCCCACAAGAGATGCAGAAATAGGTCACACCAGCTTGCGTACCGCTTTCTCTAGCTAATTTAGTGTGCTAACATCTATTAGCAGCACACTAAATTCACCTATAGTACATCACTAGCTGCTGACACTTTCATGCATACAAATAATTGCTTTTAAAACAAGTATGACTTCATCAGCACTAAGTTATGGAGTACTAAATAATTCGTGAGAAGCTCATCTGAGAAGTCTACCACATGGCAGGGTTGCCCATTCATTTAAATAGAAACAGCTGAAAGGAAAAGCATCATTCTCTAAGTATTCCTCTTTCCCCTACTATTATTTCCAGAGATCACCATGAATACTGAATAAGTTTTAGCAAATGCAGAGACTGACAAACAGCATTGCTGTCGGTGAGATAAATCCTTCCTTTAACAGCTCCTTGACCACCTTCCTTTTCTGCCTTATCTCCCAGCTCTACTCACACCACTGTTCTCTCTGCCAATCTTCTAAATCCTTTGCCTCTCTCAACTCATATTCTTCACTTGCACTTGAGTCCCATCACCACTCCTGTCCATATTTTAGCTTTATTTCTTAGACAGGTGTCTTACAACATGTAACAAAAGGGGGACTGCTACGAACAAATACTAGAAATTGGTACTCTGTACCTGATGCTCCATTTCTAACATACCTGTCATACACACACAATTTCAGACCTTCGCCATGAGACATTAAGGTAAAAATTATATGGTCTATACAATGAAGTGATTTGTACTGGATTCATTCCACACCAGAATGTGGTAAGTCACCCCACCCAGCATGCACAGTCAGTATCACAGAGTTTGTGACTTCATGGGAATGGCAACGATACAAAGCGCAGGTCAGAGACCCAGGAAAACTGACGGAGCTCTCCCAGTGCCCCTCGGTGATGGTCCACACTGATCAGCAAAATCCAGCCAGCTGGTGGTAAAAGGAGATCTTGCTCCACTTCATTTTGAAATTTGTTTCTTTGATTTCTCTTCATAAAGGAAATTCAGTGGTTTCTCAAATTGGGAAGAGAGTGCACAGGGTTAAGTCTCATGCAACTCTGCTTTCTTTGCCTCTGAAAGCAAGTAGATTCGAAAGAAACAGAAGGCACTTCAGGATCTCTGGTGCTATGGTTCCCCAGCTCAGTCCTTATAGATGACAGAAATGTCCAGTGTAGTTATTTTTATACCATGGAAAAGCCTTTTAAAAGGTAAAATTAAGACACATGGCCAGGAATTGCAAAGCAATATTATTAACACTACAAAAAGCCTTATGATGTAAAAAAAAAAAAAAAAGAGAAAAAAAAAAAAGTACAAACCAAGAAAGCTATCTGCAAGTATAACAGAAATCAGAACTAAAGAAATACAGAACTAGCACCCATAAAAAGATTACTAGAAATGCACAGGTCACCAATTTCAGATAAATAGTTTTGTTCATCAAAACGATGGAGAAGCACCTAGAAAAGTACTGACTCAAAAATTAAATTAAAATTGCACTGACAGGACCTGCTGGGTCCGAGACCTCCCAGCCTGTTTTGGGCAATGTTTGTCTGGATCTTGCAACAAAGGAGAAAACCCTAACCAAATCTAAACCAAAAACCATTTGAACGTTCATAGATTTCTAAGAAGAGTTTGACCAGAAGTTGTGAGGCTTCTAAGTGTATTTTCAATCTGGTTTATATAAGACTATTTACATACAGCAAGTATACCAATGTATGCGGCCTAGCATCTCCTGCCTGAGCTCAGCATCCTGCAGGCAGGATTTCTCAGTGAGACTTTAAAATAACACTGAAATCAAGTAACTTACCTTGCTTATGCCTTCTTTGACCAGTTTTCATACTTACTGTAACATTAACAAGGACATAAATAGTTCATGTTTCTCAAATGCTAACACTTGAGAAACATATTGTAGAGGTACAGAGGATATAGTTGTGTGGTGCCTCTGTCCAGGGCTGAATAGAGTATGAGGTTAGAATTCAACACTGACCTGCCTAATTCCTTAACCCTAAAACTCCATCGATCTTCTGGTAGCTTTTGCACTTAGTATAAAACATTTTCATTTTGTAAAGCTTTGTATCTCAAGGGAAGACAGAACATTTACAGCACTTCACAGATCGAGAACATCTCTATCCAGGTTTGGGGCAGGACTTTTTTTAGGGACGGGACTGATAACCCACATACATTATAACAGAAATAAAGAAAACAACACACCAAGATTCAGTTTGAAAGCTCACAGTCCTGTTCTATTATGTTGACTAGGTATTTTTAGCAGGTTGTTATCTTTCATTTGTTTTGGAAAATGCATTGCTTGAGGAGTCAAGCAAAATGTAATCCTGGTATTACGTTCCTTATTAAAATCCTAGATGGTTCTACACTTGTGGATTACTGTGATTATGAGAAGTACAGCTACACTGTAGAAGAAGCTTCACGAACTCCTCAGCAGACAAATCCCTGCTTCTAAATATTATACTAACTCCTGCTCAGGAGATCTTATCACACTGAACACTGTTTTATTAGAAACTTTATGATTATCAACTTCAGCACAGTTTAAACTGTCTGAACACTTTTCTCACATAAATATATTAGCAATATTTTACTGTAGCATACTGCATGGGCTCAGCTTCATATCCTACTTATAACAGCTATATTGGCAATAATACAAATGACACATAATTGGATTTTTTTTTTAAACTGCTGCTTCCCCCCTCCACCAGCATAGTACACACAAATCTTTGTATTATTAAAACCTTTCATTTTTTTACTTTTTTAAATTTCTCGTCTCAAATTCCAGTAGGCACAAGATACTATAACTACACAGCAAATTAGTGAATCTCTACAAAACTTCTAGAAATACTGAAAAGAAATGGTATACGCTGAGGTTCAGTCTGTCTTACAACATTTGCTGTATTTGAGAATGTGTCATAAGAGAATGATGCACTGAATATGGAATTACATTATTTCACTTTGAACATGCAGATGGCACTAACGAAGTTTTTTTTACTATAGAAAATTAGTGCATTAAGCTTTTAAGTCATGGAAAAATACAATATGCTAAGATCCCTTTTAAGAATGATTTATGATAAAAAGTTAAAATTTCAGGTTTTCCGCATAGATTAAAATGTAACAAAGTTATTTTCTCAAAGATACTGCAATGCCCTTTTCATAAGAATATTTACTTTGAGTAATTGTGATTATTTATCATGTACTATCTCCTCATAAACTTGTGAATTCAGCTATATTATAAAATTTATATCAAAATGAGAAACTCAAAATAAACCACACTTTCTACTTTTGAATGAATTCCCTGAAATAGTTTGTCAGAAGTATTCATATCCTGACATTTCTACTTCTGCCTATTTAACAGAAAACTGAGTCACCCAACCTGGTGTAAACAGTTCTAATTTTAGCCAGTCTTGCGGTCAACCAAAAGGGCCAATAACAAGATGAATTGTAGAGAGCAGGAACGATGAAAAGAGGAGTATGGAAAGGGAAGCTGTTCCTATGGCTGGTCACAAACATCGGCAGAACATTTTTCCATTATGGCATTGGGCAGGCAGACTCATCCCAGCAGAAAACTTGTGTAAAAGAATCATTTTGGAAAAGGCAACACATACTCTGTCTTCAAGGCAACTTGTTTTAATGAAGAGTTCTTTGTGTTTTCTAAAAGATCCACAGAATGAACTGCTGGAGAGAGTCCAGCGCAGGGCAACAAAAATGCTGAAGGGAGTGGAGCATCTCCCGTGTGAGGAAAGGCTGAGGGAGCTGGGGCTCTGGAGCTGGAGAAGAGGAGACTGAGGGGGGACTCATTAATGTTTACAGATATATAAAGGGGGAGTGTCAGGAGGATGGAGCCAGGCTCTTCTCGGTGACAACCAATGATAGGACAAGGAGTAATGGGTACAAACTGAAACACAAAAGGTTCCACTTAAATTTGAGAAGAAACTTGTTCCTGGTGAGGGTGTCAGAGCCTGGCCCAGGCTGCCCAGGGAGGTTGTGGAGTCTCCTTCTCTGCAGACATTCAAACCCGCCTGGACACCTTCCTGTGGAACCTCAGCTGGGTGTTCCTGCTCCATGGGGGGATTGCACTGGATGAGCTTTCCAGGTCTCTTCCAACCCCTGACACTCTATGATTCTGTGAATCGTCTCAGGTGAGATTTCTTTGCTACACCGCAAAACCAAACATATGATCAGTCTGGCAGCTCAAGGAAACTAAAAAAGAAGAAATAAAAACCAAATTGGTCTTCTCTTAAAACACAGGGAGAGTGAAATGCAAAATGTAAAAAAAAATCATGTGAAAGGGAAAGAAAATTCATCACTTACCATGTAAGTATTAATCATAAATGAGTTAATATGGTTAATAGCTAGTGATTTTTTGTGTTGTGGGTTTTTAACCCCCCTCAAAAAAATAGGATGGCATGAGATACTTCAGGAATATCAACATTCTTAAAACTAAGGTCATTTGCTCCAGTTGTATAAGCGATGGTATTTTTCCTCTGTTCTGTTAACAGTATAATTATTTGTGGGAACTAATCATTACCTTTGTGCATTTGTCACAGCAAGAATTTGAGTCCATTATTTTTAAGGTGTGGGTTTGTGTTTTTTTTTTTTCAAAAGCTCCCCATGATTTTTGACATTTTGGGATGAAATGAGGGAGTGGGAGGGTAATGCGCAGGTGAGGGGCTGCGCTCCCTGTGCTGCCAGCTTTACAACAGGAGCGGAGATGCAGGGGCAACGGCGTCCGGCCAGCAGCCCTGCAAAAATGAGCTCTGGTACCCGAACTGGCCAAAGTCAAGCAGAATTAAAGAAAAAAAATAATTTAAAATCTTCAAATTGAAGAAAAATATGCCAAGATTTCTGCAAAGAAAGAGATCCAAAATTCTTCCTACCTCTAGAATTTTGGGCATTCCTTTTGTGTTTCTCATCCTTACGCTGCAGATGAATAAAATACATACAGATTTCAAGATGTCTCAGGGCCCTTGAACAGCCTTTTAACGGAGATGACAGACCTAGTGCAGGACCAAGGGTTAAAGCAAACTCTCAGGTGCAGCACATGAATATCTATGAGAACTAAGATTTTATAAAAGTCAAATTAAAAAAAAACCCTATTGATTAATGCAGTGCTACAAAATGTACATGTGTAGTTTAGTACAAAATCAATGGGGCATTTATTACCATGGCAATTTCCAAAGATCATTCCATTTGGTTCCTTTGCTATTATTCATGTTTAAGAAACCTACAATAGTATTTGTCAATGAGAAAAAGACCATAAAAATCACCTGAAAATACTATTTGAGAAGAAACTGGGGAAACTGGAAAAAAAATATCTTAGGAAACAAGTATTATATTTACAACATAATGTAACATCTTTATATTGAAGATACATTGGAAAGTTCCTTATGACAGTATCTGAAAGCAAAATAACTGTGAATCTTTTAACCACAGCTACAGTTTCACTGCAACTAAATTCTGATATTACTTTTTTTTATAAATCAGAGTTTGTTTTGACATGTCAAATATAATAGATAATTTCTAAGTTGTCGTGGAAGTGAAAGAATATTTAATGTTTATACTGCAAAAACAATAGCTACAAGAATGAATCACTTGTTCACAATCATGAACTGCTAAATAGAACAGGCTGTGAGATGTTTGATAAGAGGCTCACATGCCTATTTGCCAGAGCCAAAAGCAAGACTTGTTGTAGCTTTTTTGTCTTCATTTGTACGTGTAATTTATTCAAGAGACAAGTAGGTGATAAATTATCCATAAACTTAATTTTAGCAACAGCGCATAGAAGGGTTTTGCAGAATACCTGCAGGTAGCTCTCCCTGTATCTCACACGCTCTCACGTGCACTGCTGGCACATTGCCTTGAACAGCATCAGTGCCAAGCAACCAAAATCCACTGACAACAAGAACTCGGAAGAGTAACCTATTTGTGCCACTCTGTTCTATATATTCATATATAGACCAGGGTTAATTACAGCAACACAGTTGACACCACAGCAGTTGTAGGTAACTGCCGTACTTCTCTTTTTATCGTATGCCACCTTTAGGGAACAGTTTTCTTGTACACCTTTGGGAAGTCTGGTCAAAGTTATGCTGATAAACACTATGATAATCAGTGTATGTGTATTATACAAACCAAGAATTAAAACCAAACTTTTAGTGATTTATCGTAATGATGCAGTTAACACCTCACACCCAAGACGCTGATGCTGCACGTGGAACGACACCTGGTCCCACTGCCTTCAGAGGGAGACCCAAACCCCGACTACTGCCACACATGCTTTAAGTACATTCTGGTTTCTCATGACTCTACCTACAAACAAGTCACTAGAAATTAGCTGCTGCTATTGAGTCTCTGTTCATCAAGTAGATTTTCAGCTCCACGACTTGTGGAGTAAAAGTAATGCTCCTGCTGGGCTCCTGCAAAACCTGCCTTTTGTAATTCCTGAATAGTTCAAAAAAACCCAAACCCCATGATGACTTTAATAAAGATTTTTATTGTAGCTGATGATTTGTACCATCAAAACAGCTTTCTCACATAGAATTTTTTCAAAACATGACAATGTGTATTGTGAAATCACAAAAAAACCTAAGTTCACTTTAAGAACTAGGGCACTTCAAAGCAGCTGCTTGCTTGTCACTTAGGAGTGCGATATTCAATGCTACGTACACTACACTACTCGAAAAAATATATTTGGGCTTTTTTCCTGCCATTGTTCCCATACTCAGAAGTATACAGAGCCTTATTGACTACAGAAAACTCTGAGCTTTGACTTACAGATCTTTTTCCTACCAGGGTGACTGATACTGTTTTTCTAATCATATACATCTATTTGAAATACTCTGCTTTAGATCATTAGTTTCATAAATATTTTCTCTGCCTGTAGTGCAGACAGATACAATACAATACCTCTAGTAGATTAGCCTTTTGAAGCCAGAACTTCCATCACAATCTATACGAAGGACTGGGACAGCAAAAGACACGGACCAGTTCCACAGCTGGTACTGAGCAAAACCATTCTTTTGCAAAGCCCGCAGTTTTACCACTGGAGCTCGGACTTCATTCACTGACTTCAATCTACACAGACAAAGGAAACAGATCACAGTTTAAAATGTAGTTTAAATCACATAATTTAAGTAAACCCTCTGCTTACCTTTCAACAGCCTGATATTCCTGTTTTTACCTGATTGTAGATTATGCGTTATGCCTGCCTGGCATTTATCTGAAACCCTGACTTAGGCAAACATAGCACTGCTTTTATGAATAAAGTTTACATTTGCCCTAACAGACTGTCTGATACCTATTAGTCATGAGTAGCAGCATTCAGGTAGGAAGGACATCATCTGGGAACAAGGTCTGAAACCCTTAGCTTTAGTTCTTGAGATTGCTGTATTCACTGGATGGCAATTGAATAAAAATAATGCTCTGAAAACCTCACACAGCTGCCTGGAAACACACTGTTCCTACAAGGCTGACAGATTGGGTTAATTGTGAGGAACTCCTTCACTCATAAAATGAAATGGCTTCATGTCATTTCAACAAGTGTATACCTGGGAACTACAACATGAATTAGTCTTAATTTATCTGCAGTACTGTCTGCATGCTTTATGAAAAGTATATGTGTGTATATAAACAGGATAGAAATTAACTTCTGCCTGAGGCTACCACCAAATGTCAATTAAGCTGCCAGACTTTCAGGGGTTGGTACTCTGTCTCTCTGCCTGGGGGAAGCTTTGTATTCAATTCATTGTTGAGTAAGACAACCAGTTTGGCAGGGAAAACAGATTAACAAATTATACAGTATTTTTTTTTTTAAAGGTGAATATAACTTACTGAAAACAAATTTAAGGAAGCTTTCTTATTATTGTTATAACTATTTTTCAATCTATAAAGCTGGAGAGGGAAAAAGCCATTAACTGTCTATAAGCAGGATCTAATATGAACAATGTACGTTAAAAATGCACTCTTGGCTTTGTTTTATTATTTCACTATTTTATTAACATATAAATATTGGTGGGAGAAGCTGTTGCCATGCTCAGCCAGAGGACATAAAAAGCAGTTGTTCTCTAAACAAGATGCTAATTCACTGACTGTTAAAAATGCTTTGTTCTTTCTATTAAACAAACACATAAATTATCTCTGACTCTGTCTTTCTCTTTGCAAAGAAATACTACCTACCATTGCAGGCTTAGGTCTGCCTTAATATTGCCATAACATTAGAGATGCTCAAATAGTTAGATGCCAGTTGGCATCCTGATTCTGCCCAAACACAGCCATCCAAGCTAAAATTAATTAATGACACTAAAATTCACAGAGTGCTATTGTAGGTCAAAAGGGTAACATGATCGGGTTCATCACACGTAATGCCTACACCGGTTATTCCCACACACAGACTTTGTGATTTGAAGGCCCCCCCAGGCCCTCAACCCCCAGGACTGACAATGTCAATTCAAGATGTTTCCAGAAGCTTCCATGCCGGGTTCTCTGCACACTATTGCCCTTCCTCGGGTTGTGAGTTCTCATTTTAAACCACCTATTTCTGGCACTGATTCTGCTGCGATAAGGCCTAGTTTGTTTACCCGTATTATTATACATATATGATCAAACTCTTCCTCTAGGCTGTAAACTGAGCCATTCTGAGGCAATCAATGTCTTGTTCACTAACGTGGCCAGGTGTCAGAAAGGGAATGCGGTGTTCAGTGGGTTTCTTTTCCTAATGTTGAGTAGAACTCTGTTTTATCTTGTGATCTGAAGAAAATCAGTGTTTGCAGAAATTATCTGTGACTGCAGGGATAGGAGGACTTCTGTCTCCCCTACGTGTAATGAAGTTTCTCTTTTCAGAGGCTGAAAACAGGGCTGTAGAAGTCACCATGTAAATGCCCATTCTGTTTGTTTTGAGAGCACAACAAGAACAGCTTCCCATGACTGCTGGGGCTCCTGAAATATATATACTGGAGAGAAACTTAAGCCAGAGAACAGTGTGCCTAGTCTGCTGCCGTGAGCACAAGCCCAGGTACCGCTACAGCCATGCTCATGCAATGTGGAAGCCTCTTCCATCAGTCTGGCAAACAGGGCAAAACAGGTAAGCAGATATTTCTTATACAATAGCTGAGTTTCTTCTGCTCCCTCCAAGTAACAGTTTGCCCACATGTAACTATCATTACAACAATAGCATAGGGACTGTAGGTGTTCTGTAGCTCAGATGCCGCAGTGCACGCCTTTCCCGCTTTCTCTCCATACCCTGAGTGTATCACACAGTGTACACTCAGCTTATGCTTTTCCAGGATCCATTAAAGGTTAGCAACACGCTCACCATCAGCTCTTAGTGTTTGGCAACAGATACCGGTTAAAGGGTTCTTTGCTTCAACTGAACAATTTGCAAAAAGTTGCCAGTTTACAAACACAGAACATCAGAAAAAAAGGACTGAGAGAGTGCTGTGGCAAACAAGAAAATCCTCACAGATGGAGCATCTACTCTCTCATTTTCTCTCCAAGAGTATTCTTTGCCATTTAGATTCTTCCCACATTTAGTTGTACAGTAAAAATATCTTTTGCTGTCTTTCTCAGCCATCATTTAGTAAAGCATGGAAAAGGACTGAAAGTAAAAGAATTATGACAAAAAATAATAAAAATAAGTATGCATCTTCCTTTGGAATATTTTGCTGGTCATGGCTAATCTAACTTTTGGTCTCTTTTTATACAGTGCCTGATGGGCCTTAACCATTGCCACACTAAGGGCCTTCATTCTGCAGTTCTGTAGCTGCGTGTGACTTCACGCCTTGGCTGCAGGGCAGAGGTTTCCCTATTCCCATGCTGATGTTCCTCTGCTGTTATTCTTAGGGCCCTGCAACTGCAAAACTTCATATTGTTGTTATGTTGGGTTCCTTGAGGCATGAAAATTACTACTTCTTTCCTCCAGCTTTTCCTACCCCTTCTTTTGTAGCTTTCTTTAGGAAAACAAGACTTAATGGTCAATTAAGTAGGCAATCAGCATGACCCAATAACATGCCAGAGGGTGTGTGACACCCACCCCGTCACCTCCCACACCTCCTGAGGGCACCTCAAGCAGGAGTGGGCACAGGGATGGCTGAGCAGGTCCTGAGGAGAAGGACACAGTCCCGGTGGGACAGGTCCATGGAGAGGGGTGACCTGAAGCACTGGAGAAGCCACTCGTCTGGCAGACCCTGCTTTTCCTCTGCCCAACTGACCACTGGGATGTTTCCCTTTTTTCTGTCTCTCTCCCTTTTTCTTTTTTACTACTTACACCCTTAAAGCTGACACATGCCACTAGCTATGGATCCCACTAGTACATCTGGCAGCGCCTAAGCCCGTCTCATCATCCTTTGTCCGATGCTCTGCACTTACATTCAGAAGCTATGCCAGCCTAAACCGCTAACTAACTCCTGACACCATTTCCTCATGCTGGGGAAGGTGAAGGTAATTGAAACAGGAAGCTGAGTTATCACACTGGATCACTATCACTTTAAGACAAAGGGGTAAACAGGAATGTACAGCAAAACAATCAAGTTCCAAAGGGAAAAAAAACTCCAACTCTGTTAAGGCAACTGTGCTTGTTATTGTTGATTGTAATTTGATTGCATTTTGACCTAAAATGCTAAATATTCATCCTCATGGTCCTTTTTTTTTTTAAATTAGATACAAGTATACTATTTACGATGGCAGCGGTGCTCAAATCTCATTTATTGACTGGACATCATTAGAGCGAGAGAAGCTCAGAAAGGTTGTTAGAGCCTCATCTGAATTATGAAATGGTCAAGTGGGAATGGTGAATGGTGATATGAAACTTAATCCAGTTATGTTAATGAGAAGAAACAATGCAGAGCTTTTAAGAAAAACAAAGCAACAAACAAGCATTTGTGACCAGAGCCACAAATATATTCAGTTTTATATATTGCCAACATCATTAAAATATGCTCATCTTACCATTAGTTGATCATTGCTTTTACCTTCAATTTACCAAGTCAGATTTAGCATGCTAGAAGTTGCCAGTTAAAACACTGACAAAAAATAGCTGTATATATAGGCAAGTAAAAAACAGTAAACAGCCCCTGTGAAAACAGTTATTTATAATTGCTCTTCTCTCACTAATAAAATTCATGTGTCACATCACTTATTTTTTCATAAGCTCTTCTTTTCCCCAGGACATATGTCTCAATTTATTTGATGAAGTCAGGGAGGTCTGACAAGATTTTAGACAAAAATAAGTATACATGAATTCTACAAATTTTAAAAAAATATCAGTCATGTTTTAAATCCTTATATTTTCCTTGTTGCACACGTTTACTGCTTCAGAGTGAATATGTCTTAATAGGGCTGTCAAATGAACATAAGACTATGAAAATACACTTTTTACATTAATTTTGGAATAACGTTGTAATCCAAATTAAAGTAACTGTGATTAAAAAAAATACAGAATATATCCTTCCTGTTTTCCAGATATAGCCTTTATACCTGTAGAAAACACGCTAACTCCAGAGTGTTACAGGTAAACTACTGTGGTGGGTTGACCTTGGCTGGATGCAGGGTGCCCACCAAGCCGCTCTATCACTCCCCTCCTCAGCAGTGCGGGGAGGGGAGAAAATAAGACAGAAAAAACTTTTGGGTCAAGACAAAGGCAATTTAATAAAGTGAAAAGCAAAGGCTGTGTGTGGAAGCAAATTAAAACAGAAGCTTTACTCTTTTCTTCCCCCCAGCAGGTGATGTCCAGCCAGTTCCCGGGAAGTGGGGCCGCAGTACGCGGAGTGGTTTCTCTGGAAGACAAACGGCGTAATAACGAACACACGTTCTCCGCTCTGGGGGAAAGTACCTGCACCTCAGCCAGACCCAGTACAAACACATCTCACCAAAAAACCCAGAGCCTTAGGAAAAAATACGGCCTCAGCCTAAGAGCTGACACGCACTGCGCACACCGTGTGTACTGAGGTTCATGTGCACAAAAAGGGTTCTGTCGAGACCAGTAAAGGGAAAGTGTTGGCTATGATCTTTTTTCTTCTTTAGTGTACATCTAAGTGTTGTTTTTCTTTCACATTCTGTTCTACAAAAGCTCTTTAGCACCTGTTTTGGCAGAAAGCTTAAAATACTATGGCAATCAGAGAAGTGTATCAGTGACTTCACAGAAAATTGAAGCTGAGCAAGAGAGGAAAAAGGATCTTCAGTAACTCGTGTTGGGCATTTTTTTTGCTTAGACCTGTTTGGTATAAACTAATACCCAAACTTTGAAGTTTTTTTTTTTTGTTGTTGTAAAAAAGGCCTCTTCAGTTTTTCAAGGGCGACGTTTACACAATAAGCCTGTCTGATATCCCACCAATGGTCATCCAGACAAACCACAACCTACAGAGCAGACAAGACCTGAGCTGGAAGACTGGATCCTTGGTCAGAAAAGAAACAAGCATGATTAAAAAATACTAACTAAAAGCTCACACTGTAGTACTCCTAGGTATTTCACACTAAAAATGATGTCATAAAATAACATAAAAAAACTTGACAGATGACCTTCAGAAATTAATAGGTAAGAATCAATATACTGTAACAGAAATTTCACATTCTTATTTTTCTTACTTCTGCTTATTTAAGACTGTCACATTGATTTGTTGTATGGGAGGATTCCAGTATCACTCTCTTTGATGGGACTGCAGTAAACCTGAGTCTGCAGAACAGACTTCCAACCATAAACCTGCACGTATTTCTACGTGTGTTGCAGTAAAGTCAATTGGACTGTTCCTATGCTCAGTCTACTAAACTTAAATTTGAAAATAAAGTTTCTAGAGGCCTGATATGGCCATCACATCACTGTAACATAAACCTCCAATAGAGAGACCTTCAAACTCAGGCCTAAATATAATTACACAAGAGACAGTACAGCAGTTCAGAACAAAGGGAGTCAAGGCAGAAAGGGCCCAGGCACCGCACAAGAAAGGAGCGAGGCAGGAAAAGAAGTCAGAATTAAGCAGCAGATACAACTTGTGCTCCAGGTCTCCTCAAGTCATTGTTGCATAGCTCATAAGGTTCGAAATTTGAAAGGCCATGTTGCCTTATTAAGAAATGTTATCTTGATCTATAATTACATCTGGATCATACAAAATAAGCAATTAATTTTTATCAATACAGATTAATACAATTTATGTATTTAAGATCCAAGGAACTGATCTATGTGTTTGTAATCTTGGCTCATTTCATTTTGTGAGGCTGCCTATTACTGACTTATTAAAGCCTCATTATATTATTAAGTCCAAACATCAATCTTGGTTCCTGTCCAGGCTCTCCTCTCTGTATTTCGTAATTATCAACAGAAGTTATTTCCAACAGCAATGAGTTTGACACTTGCTGACCAATACAATGTTCACAGTAACATTCTGAGACAATCTTTTCACCTAAAAAGATATATTTACTCAAGACTAATCTGCAGTATTGGGAAATATGGAGCAAGGAAGCTATTTGTATCATTTGTCTTTATATGCAAATGATATATAAGCATATATCTCACAAGGAGAAAACTCTAAGCAGAGCTGCCCAGTTTACACAATCATCTGTATCCCATGATGAGAACCAGCCACGCATCCTAGTGCACTGTCACATGTTTATTATAAACGGACAGTAGAATCTGTTCCAGCTCACATCTCCAGCTTCCATGCCATCTAAAAAGTAGAACAATTATTTGCTTTCAAGCACAAGTTAAGCTTGTCATATTTCATTTTATTTTGCATACTTAGGAAAACTATGACTACAAAACAGGTAAGATTAGCTTATTCCTCCAAAAGGCCATATTTTGTTGTCATCTTAAAGGTATTATGGCATAAAATTGTAATTAAAACAAATCAGTTCAAAAGTGAAAATTGTCTTTTAGAATTTCAGAAATCAATGAAATAATGGCTTCACAGGTAACCATGCCATGTTAGGAGGACTGTCTAAGAGATCTCTAACTAAATAGTTAGGTAGAGCACTATAAGTCCAATAATTATTTAATAATTATTCCCAAATCACACTGGATTAGGAATTGTAAAAATATTCTCCGTACTAAAACCTGAAGACCTAATCTACCAGGAACAGCTTCCAGGATTCTGTCTAATGTGTTGTCAGTATATCTCAAATTCAAAAATTTGATTCTAAAAAGCAACAGATTTTTCAAAGATTATTCTCACGCTGGCTATACATGATACCCATCTGTGAATTAAAATAAAGGAAACTATCAAAATGTTCCTTAAAATCAAACATATGGTAAGTGTTCACTCTGCCAGGCTAATTTCTCCAGTGGCTGGGCCTCCCCACATCTGACCAAGTTCAAGTTGGTTTGGTTTTTTTCCCCCCTCAACTGAAATCTGTTGCAAAAGTTTAACGAGTTCAACATGAATATGTATAAGATTCAAAAGAACAATTAAAGATTTTTTCATTTTAAATGCAGACCAGAAAAGTATGGTTCTATTTTTATTTTCAGTTTAGAAAAATAAACACTGTACTGATAAAAGGTTGCTTACGATTAGGATGAAAAGGACATTTTAAAGGTTTTTTGGAAGAACAGCCAAACTAAAGGAAAAGGCTCAGCTACTCTCAGCTTGCTCAGTAATATTTTGCTGTGTTATGATCTGAACCAATTCTAAATGATAAATTTAGAACGCAGTCAGCAGGAAACAGTAAAGAGGGGTCTCAAGCGTTTTGTGAATCTCTCCATAGGTCCTGAGCCCAGTACATCTGATATCCTCGTGGAAAAAAGAAAAAAGGAGTGGGAAATTTCCCCCCCAAAAATCTAACATATGAGGGGAGAGACAGCGATAAATCAAACACACACTTCCTTTGCAGGAATGCAGCAGCCTCCAGCGTCGGCTCCACTCCTACCTCTAGCGCAGGCATCACCCGGAGGAGCAGCTCACAGGGTGTCCTGGAGCGGGTGACACGCTGGCAGCGCTGCCTCCTGCTCCCGGGAACAGCGGCACCACGAAAAACCAGCTTCCCTCTTAAACATCCATGCGCCCATCCGGGAAAGGAGAGTCTCTTTGGGGATGGAAGAGCTTTACTAATTCTGAATATTAAAAATATAAGGTTTTTAAAATAAAAATTTGGGCTTTTTTTTGTGTAAAAAGGGAAAAATATGATGAAGCAGGTCAATGGGAGAGCCAAGGAACTGGAAAGGAAATCAAAAGAACAGCATACCATGATGACAAAAACTGAAGAAAACAATTTCCAAGTGAGAAGCCTAGTTGAACCAAAAACTCCCACCGCTCCCTTTCTCAGTTTATGTATCTATTTATTAACTACATATTTTTGTTTGTATGTTTATGTATCTATTATTAACTTACATTTCAAGCTGTTATTTTAAGGACTCAAACCTGTACTGTTTGGGGACACCTGTTTCTCTTTGAAACACTGTTGGGAGATAGACTCTAAGGGCAAATTTATTTTTTCCAGTTGTCAGACTGAGAACAAGAGATGCAATTTTCCTGGTTTTCTAAAATATGTAACAAGGTCTTTATTAGTATTTTCAACACGTACAATGTGCACTAGTCTGCAAAACCCCATGAAGGCTGTGGAAGCTGGGGCTGCAGAGCTGAGGGCAGTTTCCAGCCCCAGAGGGGACACCTCACTCACCAATGGCTAAAACTTCCCACAACTGACTTACTCAAAATTGAGGTTTTTGTGCTCCTAAGTTCCTCAGCCTGTCCTGGATCAGTTTCTTATAAAAAAAAGAAAAAAAGAAAAAATCAGTTAAAACTGATCCAGTCCATTATTTTTAGGCAGCTGCCTTTGGAGGCCAGCAGATGACAACAGAATGGAAAATTCCTTTCCTTCTGCAGCTCTGCAGGTGCACTTGCATCATGAAGGAGCTTCTGAATAAAGCAAATTGTACATATTACTACCATCGTCAAAATAGCTTATGAACTTTTCATTCCATTGTGACCACAGTTCCTTGTATTAGAAGGGAGCCTGTGCCCTTAAATCTTAACTCTGTGAACTCTTTCCTTTAAAGTACCCAACATGAGAACTTTTTCAGGAACAGGAAAGTCTGCACTCTAATGAGATCCTCTCTGACAATTGTAGAATAAAACCTTCTATTATATGTACTACAGAGATTGGAAACACATGTGCTATACCTCTCATTTTTCTTTATGATTTTCTCAGTCCCTTAACTAGAGTACAATGTCCCTGACTTGAATTTATATCGTGCTTTTCAAGATGCAATAAGCAGATCACAGAACCTAATAGCTTAAGGAAAGATAACTTCACAGGGAGACAGGCTGTTGTGAACTAGACTAAAACAATATATTAATGCCTGTAGTAACAAATATATAAATATGGACAAAGTGACACTTCTTCATACTCTCACTTCTTTGAAAATCAAGCGATTGACTGAGCAGCAAACAAACAAACAAACAAATCATTCTGGAGCATCCAGTGTTAAGCAGATTTTCTGCTGTGTAGCAAATGACTGAAGGTTAAACTTACTCCAGAAGGCAGGATCTAAGTATCTGCGTCTCTGTGTATAGGAGAGAGAGGGAGACAACACACAACAACATGACACAAATCTCAGTCTCTTGACTGTATAACCTCTGCTATCCTGTACAACAAATTTAAATATAACGTACAGGGAATAAGACATGGGGCCTAAACTTGGAAACCTACCTAAGGAGATCAGTACAACAGAGTTCAGGGTGTGAGAGTACCCTAAAGCTCTGCTAAAGCCAGGAAGGATGTAAAATTTCCAGTCTCAAACGAACAGGATATCAGCTGTTGCTGTTTTGGAATCACGGAAATAGCTTTATTGATTTTTAACATTTAGAAACTGTGACCTTCACAAACACACAAACATTAAGTTCAAGTGAAGAATTATCCTAAGGCAGAGTACAAGCTTGTAAGACTTCATACATGCTGTGAATTGTGGCCAGAAATTAAGGCTAAATTTTGAAAGCAAGACAATGCCTGTGCTGTGGGGTTTGTTTGGGGTTTTTTGTTGTGTTTTGTTTGGTTGGTTTGGGTTTTTTTCACCAAGAGGACCAGCTGCTGAAATACGTATCTCAGCTACATGACACATGCTACTACTCACTCACTTTGTGACCACATCACCTCTATCTCTGTTCAGATCAAGCTCTCTGGCCAAGCAGCATGAAGCCTCATTAAAACACAATTTCTGCTGAAATTGGAGCACAGGTAACATTACTGGTACATTATCAAATGTCCCCACTTCTTTATTTGGATAGTCTCATCAGTGGTTGAACTGAAGTGATCTTAACTACTGACAAGTGAACTGAAGATGTACTTGCAATATCATAGAGGACTGCTACAGGCTTATGAATGGAACCAGCACATCAGTCCCCATTGGCACATGGCGTGTGGAACCCTTCAGCCATGTCTGGTAACAATAATACTGTGTAGATATACAGTACACTCCATTGAAGGACACGGAACAAGTGTTCTTGGGGTTAGCAGATATCACTGCTATTATTGTCATCCTACAACTCAGACAAGTGAAAAACAAGAAATGAAAAGGCTAAAAAATACGCACAATGTACAAAACAAATGTCACAAAACAAGGAACAGCACTCAGGTCCTCCTCCTGTTCTTTGGTCACTATCATTTCTTGCAACAGCACCCTAGGAAACGATGCTTCTTTTTACCCTTCACTACTGCATGGAGGATTCTGGCTCCATCACAATATTCTGTTTTATAATACTGGAAATATATCTCAAAACAACCGATTCTTCATCAGGTCTATCTTAGATGGTGTCTACAGCATTGTATGTTCTACGTGAGGATTTGCGGAATGGCTAAATGATGCACTATTAGTGGGTTTTGGGGTTTTTGTTGTTGTTTTTTGTGTTTGCTCATTGCATGCTTTCACCACACCAGAACTAGGCAGGTTAAACAACTGAATAGAAAAGCACAATGCAACTGAGAGATTTATGATCTCAAAATGCTCCTTTAAACAATCACAGTTTTTTTTAATAAATATTTTACCTCCCTTTATTTTTGCCCCCCCCCCCTCTTTTTTTTTTTGGAAAGCCACTTAATGAAAAAATGCGCCATACAGTATCACCTAAAACTAAATTTTAATGACTGCTTTAAATAATGGCTACAGGCCAACAGGAAAAGGGCTTGCACGGCAGTTTAATTGACAGAGTATCCAAAGTGCCCTTGAAAACTATTTAAAAGTTTATTACAGTCCTGGAGGTCAAGAATGAAAGGCTTCAAACAGCCGTTCTGCTGAGGTCCTTCTTTGACCCAGATGCTGTATCTTTGATGTTCCTATTAATTCAAAAATTTAACACACAGACACCTTCAAAAACTCTCCTCTTTTGAAAATTTGTAATCGTTCATATACTGTAGAGCTCAACAGTGTTTGAATCTCTGACTGGAACACAAATCTGTGATGAAGCATAATTACTTTAAACCAAATAACCTGTGAGATGCCACAAGCTATGGGAAAACACATTTTAAATGTCACTAATTTGATATTCAAGCTGTAAAGAAGTGAAATATGTTGAAAACAAGTATAAACTGACACAAGTGTTTTATATATTTATGAAATACCTCACAATGTACTCATGGTATTCCAGTCTCATGAACATTGTCCCTGTATTGAATTTTGCATGATAATATCTGCTAAATAAACAGTTATTGCTGTGCTTAGTAATAAAGTTTGCAAAAATTAAATGACTTGTGAGAAAGGGAATGCCTTCTCCATTGGCATTGCCTCCATCAGACATCTTGGGATACAGTTTATACATTAAAAGCATTCTAGCATACATATTTGTATAGAAAATAAAAAATGTCTCCGTACTGAATGGGAAATCTAACTTTTCATTCTGCCAGTGGACAGAGAATACCCTAATGACTCCACCATAGACACAAAATCATCAGCATGGCAGGTTGACAAAAAAGAGGTTAACTGACAGATACAATAGCTTCACCTTAACCCAGATGTCAGGAAACACGTCATTATTGATATTCAAAGCTGGAACAGAACAGTTAAGTGAGTCACATAAAGCTGAATAGGCAGGTATTTAGAATATCAGGCATGTAAGAATAAATCTGTAGCTCCTCTTATCCTACAAAAAGACCTCTTTTTTTTTTTTTTTCCTATTTCAAAGCTTATAATTCTGTTAAATATCTTCTCTATATGGTTTTGGATAATTCTACATTATCCACATATGGTCTAATGTAAACTGACCAATTTTTCTCTGAGATTTTGGCATTAAACCAACAGAACTATTCAAAGTCTCACAAAAATCTGAGCTCAGAATTCAGACTAACTGATCTCACTGTTATGTATGAATATAATCTCCAACATATTTTAAACATGTTGATGACAGTTGGTCAGCAAATATACGTGTTGAAAAACAAATCTGCATGCTTCACTTCCTTTATTTTCATGAATGCAGAGCATTTAATTCTCATTTTAATTATGACAAAATGAGATAAATGTTTCAAGGCAATTGAAGGACAACACATACAAACCCTGGTTTTACTTTATTTCTCCTCTTCCACACACATCAGGTATTCTTAAAAGGACTTAAGTACTGTCAAAATAAGGCTCATCCTCTTATTACTTTCACAGCACAGATTTTTATATCCACATAAAAGGCTAGAAAAGCCAGAAAATTCCATGATCTCCATTCCATGTGAGAACTGTAAGACACGCCATTACAGAGGATAATGTTATGGATCATAGGACCTGCTCAAAGACACAGAGTATCCACATTGATTCTCTTATTAAATTTACCTAGTTTTTAATATTTCCAGCAAAAGCAGAGTTACAGATATTTTAGGAGAACTTACTTTGAAATAAATAAGTCTCTTGGTAACATCAGTGAAAGGAATATGAATGGTGAAAGGATATTTAGCCTTAGTCTGCAAACAACTATTGGTCATAAACTCTACAAACTGAAATTATTATTCAAATTAGTATCTTCTAGACACGTTAGAAGCCTTTCTTCACTTTTCTTAGAACACATTTATAAATATGTGGTTTCCTCAGTGGAGGTGAACAATTTACAGTTCCCCACCCCTAACTTGATAACGAAAATGAATCCAATTTGAA
Source organism: Patagioenas fasciata (assembly GCF_037038585.1). Taxonomy (NCBI): domain Eukaryota; kingdom Metazoa; phylum Chordata; class Aves; order Columbiformes; family Columbidae; genus Patagioenas; species Patagioenas fasciata. The sequence continues at coordinate 14,400,478 of NC_092533.1, read as the reverse complement.
TTTCTAGCTCTTCAATACTGGAGAATATAAAATAAAGAATTAGAATGTAATATAAATGCAGGCTGGATCAATGTATTAATCATTTAGTGATCTTAGTGAAAAAAAAAAAAACTATTAAGAAAACTGGTCATTCAAATGAATCATTACATTTCAACAAATGTTAGCTTTTGTATTCTTCATTTAAGAGGAGTCCCTACTTTTATCAAAAGTATTTGTCCAGTCACCTTTTTTCTAAAACACACGACAGTTACCCCAATAACAAACTGGACTGCACCAACCTAAATAACAAAGATAATTTTTAACCCAGAAGTCTCAAGCATTTGTTCAAAAAATAGTAAAAAAAAAAAAAAAAGAAAATCCTTGAAATTCTCTTCCACTTTGTGCCCATTTTTGTAACCACATGTATCCCTACTAAAACTCCATATAAAACTTACTAGAAGGGCAATGATGCAATAATAGCAAGGTTATCATAGCTAATAATCTGGTAGCAAGTTGACTTGATATGTAGATTAAAATGATGAGTTATGATGCTTTCATCCCTTGGTAATGATACAGAATGATTTCTACTGTCAAGATCATGGAATTCATTGCAATCTTCACTACAATTCATACCCCTGTTGAATTTGAATTCATAGCAAAAGGGATAAAAAGGTCAATGCACCAAGCTAGACAACAAAGAAGATGCCTGAACACACATTGAATATTCTATTTCAAGCATCCATCCTTGACAAGCACGCTGCAATTAAGATAAGATTTACTTTTATGCATCAAGTCCTTTAGTTTGATCTATGTAGCTGCACACACTTTCCCCTATTGTTTGAAGCAGCATTTCAGAAGTTCAGCACAAAGATACATAAAACACTATCAGAAATTACAGTTGTTTTGTTCTGTCACAGAGCTGGTCTGAACCAAGGAGAGCTAGGATGGGCTGAGCAGCAGTGCACTCAGCTAGAATTTCAGAATCCCAGCTTGATTTCCCAACTCAACAACAGTCCTATGCAGCCTTAGACAAATCTCTTCCCGTATCTCCATCACCCTCTCCAGTCTCTAGTGCAAGTGTTCATAACGATGGCATCAACATTATACTAAAGGAAGAACAGGCATTCATTAATTTTTATGCTATTTCATTACCACACAATGGGGACCCAACATACAGGTATTTCTTTTCATGCAAAGCCTGGTATTCCAGTCAAACAAGCGTCCCAACTCCATATTGCCAACCCTATTGAGAAACCACTGAATTTGTGTTCTATCTGCCCACTGAACTTTCCTGTGTCATTTTAAAGGAAGAAAATCACACAGTGTGAGTTCAAATATAGACTTATAAAACATAACCCAAAGCAGCACAAGATCACACTGCCTAGTATAAGTAAATCTAGGCTTTAACCTTCCTCAAATACACAGCTATTCCAAATATTCATAGAATTGTGTAGATTGGAAAAGAACTCCAGAGGTCAGCTAGTCCAACCTGCTGCTCAAAGCAGGTCCAAACACAGCAGGATGCTTAGGATGCCAGCCAGTGGAGCTCTGAACTTCTTCAGGGATGGATATAGGGTACCCCTCTGGGCAACCTGCTCTAGTACTTGACCATCCTTATGGTAAAAACTTATTTGTATTGAATTGGAATGTCCCATGGTGCACTTGGCATCTATCGCCTCCTGTGCTATGGCTGTAGACATCTGAGAAGAGGTTTATCCCCCTCACTCTTCCATTAGGTAGTTGTGAACAGAAATAAGGTCTTCCATCAGGGGAGAACAAATCCAATTCTCACCATCTCTCATGTCACATGCTCCAGACAGGCATTAAATGGAGCTACTGTTTGCGCATCTGTCTTGGTTCTGGAGAGCATCTCAATTATACGAGTACTGACCACATCTGTAAGACTTCTCCAATCTGTCCTTTGTCTTTTGCCTTAAACAGAGTCTGACTGAAGTCAGACCTTCAGCTGAATGATATGTGACTGTCATTGAGTTATGGTATTGCTACAAGCCTGCTAACAAAAAGGATTATGAAGCTTTAAAAGGGACAGTGTTTGCTCCTACTTCTCTGACACTAATTTTCTCCTTCATGTGTCAGATTTGTCACAACCATGTGTCAAGTAAGGCACTGGTCGATGTACCGTCAAATATCCAATAGATATGATAGGAACTCAATATGGTACAAAAATATTTGATCTTTGTGATACAAGAAAAAGGCAGAAACTAGCAGAACACAGAGGACAAGGAACAGTTTCTGTGCTACACCACCTGATAATAGGGCAGAAAATAAGGTTTCAAGCCATTATTTGTTCAACTCTCTAACAAATACTGGAATAAGGAGTACGGTTCAAGGAAAACCTCATGAGACAGAGATAAATGTGAAGGTAACATGACTTTTGTATGGCTGTCCAGCATTGTACATATGACTGATCATTTCTCTCTTGAAAACCATTCCCAGGACTGCAATCTAGCTCCTTCCCCTTCCTCCTCCTCTTCTTTACCCGAATGCTCTGCATTGGACCAGTGGCAGCAAACATGTATTCTTGGTACGTAAGAGGTCAGACAGGAGAAAAATGGATTCCCAAGAGGGTTCATAGAACAGCAACCTAATAATCACATAAATGATTAAGGGGATTGAGCTCAAAAACACCACCTAGAAACTGGAAATGTGTGATGGCTGGCAAACTATATGAGGAAATTTTGTCCTCTTTGTATGATGTGAGCAAACATCCAATGAATGTAAGAAATGGGCATTAGTACTAAACAGGAACCTTTTAGGGATGAAGAAACCAAGAACTTAAAGAATACAACTAGCTAATAATGTGTATGGTTTAAAATACTTTATTTTTCTTTGTGACCTGAATAGCCACTACTTCCTTTCAAGGGATATTTTTTAAATGCTTTTATTTTTTCCCCAGTTTCTATATTAAAAATGCTTTATCCCATTGCTGCTTAAGTTAGGCAAGAACAAGAGACAGTAATCAGATAAATATCCAGCACTCAGATTTTTAACAGCCTAAAAGCGTCCAGAGATGCCGGATATTTTTACACAGCCCCATTCTCTCTTGTATATTAAAACTCAGAGAGCATGACCATTTAGGTCATTAGAGTGACATTGTCTACTCACCTAACTGCCTTCGGAGCCTAAGTTGCATTGATTTTTCATGGGACTTATCTTCCTCAGTCACTCTTGGGTTTTGAAGACATCCCCATTAAGCAGTAATCTAATCTTTTTTTTTTTGTTTTTCATCAATTGCTACCAGCCCCGACTAGTGAAGTCAAAACCACCCCGCTTGCTGGCTTAAAATAAATACTTGAAACTAAACCATACAATAAAACGTTGATTTGCTATAAACAACATCGACGTAAGACCACAAAACCCCACCTTGGAAGGCTGACGGGTGTAGCTTAGTGAAGAGAAACACATTAAAATAGCCAGACAGGTTAGTCATCCAGCCTGTGAAGCTCCATTTTGCAATACTTGTTTCTTTTAATAAACTACTATCTTCAAGTATTAAGGTGGTTCAGGACAATTAAATTGCCACCTCAGATAGGCTAACTTGGCACAAAATTTCAGTCATATGGCTAGATCTGATCTATTCCAATCTATCACAGCGTGATAAACTGTGTGTCAGTGAGTAAAAATCCCCTTACTATGCTGCTAAAATTATCAGTATATATCATGTTAAAGATAAACACTTAAACCACACTAAGCAACAACAACAAAAATGAGAAAGTTAATAAAATGTGCATTTCTCTATTTCTTGTGTTTTGGGGAAAATCTCTAGCAGCCCAGTTTCTTTTTTTACATACATCTCAGACATTACAAGGCAACTTATGACTGAACGATGTTCTCTACATTTGAATAAAACCAGCAGACAAACGTGACTGAGAACCTACTCCCAATATAATTGATGAGATATAGAAATAAGGACACATTCTAGGATTTTTCAACACTCAACTCTAATTTTCATCTCCACAGATTTCAGAGCAACTCTGTGCCTGCAGGGGCTGGCAATGGGTCTCTCTTGGGTTATTATGTGTTCAGCTAATGCTCCTGAGCCCAGATGTGCCCCAGCTGTACCTCCCCTCTCATCCCTGTCCCCTTTTGGGAAGCAGGAGGTGTTCAGTATGTACCAGCACAATGTTCACCAGAAATTCTGAAGGTTTTTTGCTTTAGGTTCCCCTCCCCACCCCGAGGACCTTGCAGCCCTGTCCATGGTCCTGTATTTTGTGAAATGTTTTTGTAGTTCTATTTTGGCTTGGGTATTTTGACAATATTGGAAAATAAAACCAGGTCTGTATTTTTTAAAAGTCAACTTGAATTAACACGTCTATAGAATTAGTTTCCATTATTGTTCCTTGAATACCACATTTAGGGTCATCCTCCCCCAAAAAGGGAGAAGTGTATCACTACACAGCATAAATGTTGCATTTTTTTAGAGACCTCCAGTTGCAAGATAAGCTTATATCCCTTGTATTTCTGCATCATATTGCTCTCTTGTAGGTCCAAGTGTACAAGGAGGTAATTATCCTGGATCCTTCTCACTCACGTGGTAATAATTTCTTCCCTTTATTCCTTTTATACACTTGTCAGCATATATAGTGATAGACAAATGCTGTTTCCTAGTGAATACTGAGTGTTATTCTTAACTATAACAATAATATTATGAGGAACGTTACGATAAACATTAGTAGGTGGTTTAAGACCTCCACATTTGGCCAGATTTCAGCTATGACATGAACTAAACTGGAGAGAGCGTCCATTTGACATTATACAGAAGCTTTTGCAGTAAGTCTGTCTCAGAAAATCATGCATGTAGAATTGCTCTCACACATTTGCTTTTACAAGAACGTTGTTTGATATGTATTTCAAGCTGATGAGTCCTAAAACCAATTGCCAGTTGCTAGCTGATTTTTGGAGCTTCATTTTAGCTGTGTTAGCTCCTGTTTATTAAATTTAAGATATGTATTTTTTATTTTTAAACAGCACTTTGTAGTTTTTTCCACTGATGGCAATTAATTTGTTCAGTGAAGAAAAAAAAGAATACTTTCATGTATTGCTGTTTTTTAATTCTCTGCTGATGTGTGATTAAGTATTCTCTTTCACACAGAACAAAGAGACTTGTTTCTCTGTTATTTTCTTCTCTTTTGTTTTAGGAAGTACAGATGAATCCATTTTATCTTAATTTGATATTTCTAGTAGAAATTAAACTGATGATTTGCTTTATAAAGTTTTTTAAAGTGTTATTTTTTTTTCCAAAGTTACAGATAAGATGAGAATTACATATTTTATGTAGAACTTTTTTTTTGCCTGTGATAAACACTGTGAAATGAAGGTTACTGTACAAAGTACAGACATAAGTTTGATATGAAGGTTTAAATCTTAAGTCCAGAAGCACTTCACATTCCATAAGGACCTTCCAGCCAGCTCACCTTACATTTTTTCACTTCCAACCTTTTCCAGAAGTCAAAACTGTTCTGCAGAAAGGAAGGAACCACATAGTTAGATGACTTATTAAATGTTTAACATAGGAGAGAAAGAAGAAGCAGTTGAATCTCGTTTGAATTAACAAAGTTACAACAGAGTTCTCTTCCCAATCCCACATTCCAAGATATGAAAATTCATGTAAGATTGAAGTTGCAATACCTAAAAATCACAGACATCATTTAAGAAACAGGTCGAATAGGTCGAAGGAACTGATTGTCATGACTTGAATTCAAGCAACCAAAAAATATCTGTGATAACTGAAGAAGAAAGCAAGACTGAAAAAATTGAGATGTCATGTTATGGTCTGGTCCTAAAGGAAAAAAACAGAAACCAATATTGAAGAGAAGGCATATTCTTGCAAGGTTCATAAAAAGGAAATGAGATATTTAAAAGACTCTATTCTTTTTGACAGCATTAACATTTACAATAGACTGCATCCCCAAACCCATATTTATCCAGGCATTTCTGATATTTGGCTCCGGTCTGGGAAGGGGGCAGAACAAGTTTTTTAAGGAACAAAGACTTTCTGGGAGCAAAAGAAGAACCTTTTTATGTGGAGACATGAAGATGCATATTGGCCAAAAAGGCTACCTCAAAAATGTGAAATGCTCATACTAAAAAAGTTATCTATGGCAGACAAATCTTTCATGATGAGAAAACAAATAAGTGAAGTGAATGTGTGTTGAGAATGGTTTTGGAAATATTGCAAAACCATGACTGATTCCTAAAAAATCCTTAAGATGCCGTCCTTTGTAATGTGGCAATTAAACAAAAGCAACTCTAAGCACCTGACAAAATGAGTTTTATGAAATACATTCTAACCTAACCTTTTAAAAGCAAATATGTATCACTGGATCTAATAAGCATCAACTTTGCTTAGTTTATGAAATAAAATGTTGTAAAATGCTAATACAGATAGACAAGTAGGGAATTACCTTTTCAATATTTTTTATGCATTTGCTCCAACTGTACAAAGAAAATAAGCTTTACTTAAAGAAAAACCTAGCAACCTACACATAAAGGCATGCCTTCCACTCACATCTGCATACCTGCAATTACATTAGATGGTATCATTATAAAAAAAGTACTAAATACCCTACTGTTCCTACGTTGCTTAATCATTACAACATTAATTCAGTTGAGTTGCAATTGGAAATCTGACTATATTATTCTTCCATTTTAATAAGCTTTACACATGAAAATCTATTATGTCTAAACAGCCTGTATTTAAAACAAATAAAAAAATCTGAGGATATTAGAAAGCATTGCTTTCTTTAAAAGTGTGCTCAAAGGCCTTAGAAAACACTTGTTAGTGCCTGATTGTCTTTCCATTCCTCAGCCATTGGTTCTGCAGTAGAGATGCAGTGGTCCGCAGGAAGGGTCTGCATACCCTGAATGTCACCACATCCCTCTTTGCTGGGCACTCAGGACAGATGGCTCTGCACACAGGCTCTTTCGTCAAGTCTATGGCAACGCCAAAAAATCAGTTGCTATGCAACCTCAGTATCCCTTCACAGCAACACAAGCAGGTGATGTATAAGCCTGAAAAAGCTAGTTGTTTATGGCAAAGAGCCTGCAAAGATGATACAATTCCAGGCTGTCTTGTAAGCCATCACCCAAAGAACCCACAGGAGCTGTACCGGAGCCCTATGGCCACCTGCTGCCAGGGCCGGCCCGACCCAACCCAAACCCTGCGCCCAGCCAGCAGCAAGGAATCCTGTGACAAACGGATGGTCAGTGCATCTCCATGCTCTCAAACAATGATTATTTTTATTTCTCAGTGAAACGTCTTCAACAAGAGGAACAGAGACTACGCTATCCTACAAAGAGACACAAGCATTTGCTTCCCTCCCTCAGGTTGTGGGGGTGGTGAAGAGATGACACCGCTGGAGGTGTAAATGACTTAACTGCTAAGTAATTATATGAAGAGAGGGGACTACGACCTTTATTTTGCTAACTCTCTATTAGAAGAACTTCTTTAATTTTGACTGGGACAAATTAGACAATTTCCAGAAATAGTTCTTGACCTTGAGTACATAAACCTCGAAGGCAACTATCGCACAGCAAATAATCAACGAAGTGATATATTACCAGATAATACTATAGCATCCTTTAACAAGATGACATTCTACATATTCAAGCCATGAATTCCTATTTTCCAAGTCTGAGTTCTGCACAGATAAAAGTGCACATTAATAAGGGAACAGAAACCAGAGGCTCAAGTATCTGAACCATGAAGAAGAGAATCATTTAAATTGTTTCAATCTTTTGTTTCTGGCACCATGCCGTCTACTCACATAAAGCTGTAATGGAAACCATGCGGTGTGTGTAGTGGCTTCATTACTGGCTCTGACTGAGGCGTCTCATGTGCTAACCATGTACTGATTTTTTGCATCCTTAGAGTCAAGACCTCTTCACCTATGTATTTGTTAGCACATATGGGTTCTTATTCCTTCTACGAAATTAAAACTATCGAATATTTAAGAGCCACAAATTGATTTCTGAGTCCAACTCCCATGTGATACTGAATGGCATGTCTAAGCATCCGTAAAATAAATAATCTGTGAAGATATTATATTCATAGACTTAAAATATAACAATGGTTTAAATAATTGATTCATAATACTTTGCTTTATGATAAATACTCAGTTAACTGCAAGTCCTTATTTGCTGCGTAATAGCTTTCCACTGCTGAAAAGAATGCATCCATTTTAGAATAAAGTACCTTGCCTAGAAATAATGAATATATGATTTTAATATTAAGTACAATTTTAATTACCTCTGGAGGAGATACCATCTATGTATCTCCTCTAATATGCCCTCAAATAAAAGCCACATATTTTACAGAACATATAAAATTCAAGTCTGATAATGATACTTTTGTTGAATTTAACACAATCATGTCTATTTCATTAGACTTAGAACCATTATAGAATCAAAATTTCATTCAGGAAGTCCAGGTGAAAAGTCTGTTGCTGTTCAAAACATTCCTTGTCCTTTAAAGTAAGGCACTGCCAAGTGAACTGAAACAACAGAAAAATACAAACATACAGGTGTCTGCAGTGCAACAAAGCTGCACAATTGGACCTGGAACAGCAAGAGGTTTTCAGAACATGTGCTTTACTTTCAGTCTCAAATCTTATCTTTTGTCAGAAGTACAAACAATAAAAATATTTCACACATTTGATGCACTTATTACTACTCTTCAACATTTGGCATTTAAACTTATTTTCCTATCATATGACAAATTCTGTAGCAAGATTTTGTAGTGTTTTCATAAGCAGTTCAAAACAAGAGGATTAAGCAAAAATATATTGTCAAAGGTCTGTCCTTATTCCCTCCCTAACACATTTTTTTACCTTTAACATCAAATGGGCTTGTGTCACCCCACAAATAAACTAAAAAAGAAAATCAAGCCCCCCTTTCTAGTTTTACAAAAGTATCACAAGATATTCTGAGCGGGGAGATATATAGGGGAAGAAGAATTCACAGATCGCTTCTATTGCATCCCTATCTGTTGCATCAAGATTTCACCTTTCTTTGTTTGAACAGTGTTTGCTATCTCATCAGCCTATGAAACTACAGGCACTTAGCTTTTATATTTCAGGCTCTAATAATCAATGGCTGCCCTGGGAATTCATGGGGGCAATAAGTTAAGCACTTCAACTTAGGAAGCAATATTATTAACATGAGGTATTTCAGCTTGCTTTCATTTGTGGGGATGAAACTGGGCTGCATTGCCTGTGAAACTACTTTATGTAGATATAAATGGAAGTAACTGCAATTCTTAAACAAAAATGTATTGTTCTTTCACACTATACAGGAGTTGATCACATTCACGTCTGTACATGTCTGACCAAGAAGCTGCTTTGATGAAGAAGGTGCTGTAAGGATAGCTGTTTTGCTATATATAGGTAAAAGTATTCTCATAACAAGTAAAGACAGGAATATTTTAAAATTATGATGATGGTTTTAAAAGAAGTACCCATTTTATTTACACTAAGTAAAAGCTACGCTATAGCACACGATTAGTGTAACATTTAAAAAGATTCTGTGCAAACAGTCAGCAACTTGCAGATTTTCTCAGTGTGATCCATTCTCTTCTGTAGCTTAGCAACATTAAGACTATAACAAACAAAAATTAATTGTGCCAGTGCTAATTTCCATATGTGATGCTCATTCAAGTGCACTGGAACCATTTATATTTTAACCTGCACCACAACCTACATCACATGCATACAACAGTAAATTCTTACAATGCAGCCCAGGGAAGTTCAGCGCTGTTGTGCTGCATGGAAGTCAGAATTTCACCGTATCAGTACCGATGACTGTCAGTGGGAACCAGAGCAGCTGAAGCAGATGTTTCATGATAAGCAGAGACCAGAAAATAAATATCTAAGCCACTTTTTCTTTTTTTTCTTTATTTTGTCTACCATAGTTGGCAATAACTGATCTAGTACATTTGCCATGTGCAGTCACTCTGCTTTGTGTAGACTCCATCATCTCTTTCCATAAATCCAAATTAGTGTTATCAAACTAAATAGCAAACCTCCTCCTTTCAAATCTCGCTCTCACTCTTCCAATTGTGAACTCTCTCTTGCTATCAGATAGTGGTATTTCACTTTCTTTTGGTTATCCTTTCTTGGGGATTAAACAGGTAAAGACTCAGCCTATGTCAACACTATTTATCAGCACAGTTATAAAAGTTCATATACAAAGGGAATCTGCAATTTAAGGCATACAATATCTTATTGCTAAGACATCTGAATTACAAAATGCAAATTTCAGTACAATTCTATAAAAATGTAATCATAACCTGCCATATTCACAGAATTTGTTAAATCTACCGTGGCATGAATAGTCAAAACTAAAGACTAGCATTACAAGCCAGAACTAAAGTAATTGAAACCTCATTCTAAAACTAAGCAAAACAAGTAGGTTGGTACAAAAGCTACCCTAGATTTATAGCAGAGTTCATATGGGATGAGACCTCTGGAGGTTGTCTGGTCCAACTCCCCATCTCAAAGCAGACGCAGTAAGAACTGGATACTCAGGACCTTGCTCAGCCAAGTTTCCAGTACCTCCAAGGAAGGACAGAGACTCCATAACCTCTCTGGGCCCTTATTCCAGCATTTGACCATATTGAACAAAACTTATTCTTATCAACTGAAATCTCTTGTATTTCAACCTGCGTCAGTTGCACCTTGTCTCATAGCTGTGCACCTTGAAGAACAGGTTGGCCTCATCTCAACACCCTTCCACTTGACAGCTGTCAACAGCAACATATGTCAGGGAGGCATGGGATGGGTGTCCGTGCCAGTCCTGTGTCTGCTTGCCTGGTGTTTTGTCACTTGAAAGGAGATAGAAAAAGGTTCATACCTTCCCCACCGCCATCCCTGAAGCAATGACACAGTCTATGCTGAAATGCTCTCAGGTCCCATGCCTGCTTGTGGAGTTACTTCTCAAAAGTGGTAACTTTCCCCATTGCCTTTATGGCACAACTGTGGATACCCACACAGGTCACAGTTATCCTGGATAGGGCAGTTCTGACACTTCCCCCCACTTTTCTCTGACTGTTCTTTGCATTTGGGAATAAACTCCTCCTTGCACGTTACAATGCAAACATCAACATTATATTTTAGTATCTCTGCAGTGTTCTTCTGCTTTTCCAGCAGGAAGGGCCACACAAGACATACATCCCAAACTTCTGCACATCAGCTGAGCTATGTGGAGCTTCAGGAACTGGGTATCAGCCTGAATTTTGAGGGAAGACAACCTCTTCCCTTACAAATTACTTTATAAATCATATAGCAGTTTGCAAATAGAGAACTACATTGGAAGATGTGAAGACACCACTCGATCTCAAAGCAGCCTGATTTACAACAAACAAAAAAAAGCACAGAAGTCTAATGATAAGATAAATTATACCTTCCTCAGTGGTTAAAATATTTGAAGTAGAAAACAAATAATAAAAATCTATAAAACACACTCTGGAATTTATTGTCCTTTAAAAGCTCTACAATATTAGTTGCAATCACATCTCTACTAATTAAATATATATTAGGCCACAGAAATCAATGTAGTTAGAGAAAGTAAATCAAAGGCAGAATGTAGCTTACCAATTATAGTGAAAACAGCTTGCTAAAAAAGCAAGGATCCCTAAATACTGTGCGGTTTTTCAAGATATCTCCTTATCATTAGGCTGCTAGTTTTGTGAAGTCAGAAAATATTTATCATTTATTAAAATTTAGTTGCAGAGGAACGTTAACATGCAAAATTTTATTTTAAGCAGTACGACGTATTTAAGTAGTTGAATTACTAGGATGAAAATGACAGATTCTAGAAGACGTCAGGGACAAATTTTCAACACTAAACAGTAGAAAAAAGTTTTCTACAAGTCATTATCTAGTAGGATCATCTACATTTTCAAAAGCTTCTAAAGTAATGCAGGTAAAAGGCAGCTGTTGTTTTAAATTTCTAGAGGTTTAATCACTATCAGTGTATCAGCCTGTTCCCTATCATTGATCACTGTAACATCTGCCCACTTTCAAACGGTAATGAGTAAAGGCTAGTTATTCCAAACCCTGCTTGATGGGTCTCCATCCTAGGAGGTTTGCTGCGAAGATCCACATGTAGTGTCTCCTTCTCTTACGCTGCAGGGCAAATCCAGCCTGTTTGACCCACCAGCTCAGGGAGATGCCACCCCAAGAGGCAGGTCAGGGGTTGTGGTGCTTCAGGGGCTCCCCAGGCTCTGCCAGCAGGTCAGTGGCAGGACCACTGGTCCCGTTCAGCCTCCCCTGGTCAACAAGCGAGAGCTGAGAGCACATGTGCAGAGGAGACAAATGGGGACTGCTGGCTTTGCCCTGTCCGGGAGCTGGGTAAAAAAGTGCAGAGCTGCTTGCACTGATCCCAGCTGCTCTGGAGGCATGGTTTTGGGGAGATATTCCCTGTGCATGCTATGCAAGGGAGAGGGAAGCTGCTCTGGAATCATGGTACTGGACAAGAGGCAGCCCTCTGACAAATCTTTCTAGAAAAAAGAATTCACACAAATAGATTCATTCAGGCAAGTCTCTGCAAACAAACAATTTAAGTGTGGGAAGGAACAGGGTAGAATACTCTGAAGCACCTACATGACTTGACAATCTTCATTTTGGAAACAGATCAGTTTTAGTGGGAGTCTGAAATTCCTGTCTGCATCTGGTGGTGTGCAAAAAATCTCACTTAAGTCCTACAAAAATTTTTCCTTGATTTAAACTGTTAAATCTGAACCAGAAAGTGATCTTGATTCCCTATCTTCTTGTACAGTATATTGAAAACAAAACAAAAATAAACCCAACATATTTGGTTTACTATATAAGTAACAAAAAGAATGCAACTGATTTCTTGCTTCTTGGATTGAAACCTGTAGCATTGTTAAGACACTCCAGTCACTGATAAAGACTTCTGTACATACTGTTTATACTGTTTATACTGTTTGTATTTTAAGTGACAAAATGCAAAACCGAAACAAACAGATCTCTAGCAACTAAAACCACCATGAACCTGGGGCTGCCTGTCAGACCCGTGCCTGCAGGTATAAATTGGTATGTTGCAATAATTTCACAACCACGCATTAAAAAGAAGTATCTTTCCATCTGGATGTAAATGAATCATTTAAATACAATGAAGATTCTAAACTTGGTGATTTCTATATACACATGGAGCTTCTAATCTTTTCCTTTCTTTACACCCATTCAACCTTTGTGGTATTTATGACAGGTCAAACATTCACATTTGTTTGAATTAACTAATGGCTCAGGGTTTTGTGAAGGTCACCATCCTGGTTTACACACATGGCTGAATTACACATCTCCAGAGCTAAAAGCATCAGATATTAAATTCTGAGTTCACTATCCTTTCTAGCAGAGACTGCAAATCACCATCTGCAGCAACTTCGTCCTTCAACCCTGATGTTGCCCTAAATGTCAGACCATGCAGCCATCAAACCCCTGCACCCTTCTGGAGGTCACTGCTTTCCCACTGTCCAGCCTAGAGCTGGGATGCTCAGCAGAGCTCTCCAGCACCAGCACAGCCCCGGCCCCAGCAGTGCCTGCACTGAGCTGGGCTCACCTGTCGCCCTCCAGCACAACCCCGCTGGCTCCTGCTGTGGCAAAGGCACCCAACAGGCTGCTGGGCTGCACTGGCAGGGGCATCACCAGCAGGGACAAAAAAGTCAGTATCTCGGTCTACTGAGTGCTTGTCAGGCTACACCTGGAATACTCTGTTCAGTTCTGGTCCCCACTGTACCAAAAAGGGTCCAGAGAAGGCCCACAAAGGTGATCCAAGGACTGGGAAGCCACCACGTGAGGAAAGGCTGAGAGAACTGGTCTTGTTCAGCCTTGAGAAAAGAAGGTTTAAGGGAGACCTTGTCACCATGTTCCAATATCAAAAGGGGGGCTACAGAGAAGATGGAGACTCCCTTTGTACAAGGAGTCCCATGGAAAAGATGAGAGGTGGTGGGTACAAGTTACTCCTGGGGTGTTTCCAATTGGACACAAAAGGGAAATTTTTCACTATGAGAACAACCAGCCATTGGAATAATCTCCCCAGGGAAGTGGTGGATTCCCTGACATTGGATAGTTTTAAGAGTCAGCTGGACAGGGCATAGGGCCAGCTTGTTTGGACTGTGCTTTTGCAAAGAAAGGTTGGACCAGGTGATCCTTGAGGTCTTCTATGACTCTTTCCATGGAATGAGGAACCCTGTGAAGAACAGAGTCTGCAAAACACACTATAATCTGACTGCTCTCTTGTTTTGTGTCTGCTATGGGGCTTCTAGTCCTGTCCACAGAAAACTGAGAATATGGAAATGACCCTGAGCAACCATTCAAATCCATAAATAGTTCTAAAATTGCAGGACAAATCTAACATGCGAAATGTTCACTTACCAACAAAAGTACATCCCTATTAACTATATAATACTCAGTAATGCCAGCTTCTGTCTTTTCTCCTATAGCAACTTTGCTATAGTTATTGCTCCCACAGCACACTGCCAAAAAGACAACAGAAGAGAGAAGGAAAGGGAAGAAGAAAGAAGAGCACAAACTTTGCCAAAATTGCTTGGCTTAGCCAGTCACAAGAGGTAGCAGCCATCTCCCAGAACTACACTTGACTGCAACCCATCACAGAAGGAAAACACAACAGGCAAAGAAGCTGCAGCTGTTCCTGGAAAAGATGTACGAAGAAATGCTGCCAAATTGATTTCCAAAAGTATCACAAACCTGAACACCCCAGGAACATTTGAGTGTGTGCAATACGGCTGTATGTAAAGGAGAGAAATGTCATTACATATGTTTATCTGCCTGCATGAACTAAAGGCAAGTGTAAATATTCATTCTCTCTTTTACAAAAACCAAACAAACAAAAATCCCACAACTTTTTTAGCAACTACTGTGGGAAGAAGGAAGAGCAGACCTTGCCTGGGAAGGCTGGCTCTCTTTAGGGAATCTTGCAGGGTGCTGGAAGTTTTGCTGACCTTTTATTTCAGAGCTCTTTCCAACACATTATTTTGGTATAACATATTAAATGTATAACGGAAATGCAGAATCATATAAACAAAGGCAAATAGCAACAAAAACGCACACATATAAATTGTATAAACTAGTGCTATTTGAATCACTACTATTTTAATTACATCTAATAAAAATAAAACAGATACAAGTTTCTCACAGCATGGGGTTGCCAGTGTTCCCTGGGCAGAAGCAAACACATGCTACAATGTATCTGAAGATTTTTAAACATTTCCTGCAGAATTGTACTACACAGTGTAAGTTCAAAAACTCCTTTGTGATCACAACCAGAAGGGTTAACCTTTCACATATTATCCAGATGCAAGAACATTTTGTTGAATACAGAGTCATGCAGAATGACAGCACTTAGAGATGTAAAACACTGCTGTTCATCACAGCATCAAATCTGAGCCCTTCAATCATAACTATTTAGCTCTCGACTTTGTTAGCTGCCTCATATAGCTTCTTAGCTGGTTCAGCGAGTTGATGTTGGTAACACTAACTCATCTATCCGTGCACAGTGGGCTCTCGAGGTGGCTGCAACACTGAGGCGGTGTGATAGGTTCAATCACTCGTGGGCAAAAGGAACAAATTCATGTCACATTACTCTCCTTTCCCTCTTCTAAAATGAACAGCAGGGAAGTCGATGAGTTATTTTACCTGCACCAGAAGCCTTAACCATTGTTTAATACTAAAAGTATATCTTGGAGTCTGAGGAGCTGAAGAAACATAAATACACATTATGCTGAATTCTCAAGGAATAAACAACAACATTCATTTTGAGTCATTATTAACCTAACAGACCATCAAATGGAAATACTCTGAAGTATGACTCAATTAATGTTTTCACAATTAAAGCTTTTCTTAATAAACACATCCATGCCTTCTACAGATTAAAAAAAAAAAAAAAAAAAAGAGAAGAAAATGAAGCTCAGTTCCATCTTAACAAACTTACTGATTTTGAATAAAGGAGAATGTAGCCAAAACAGTGTTTCAAACAAGGATGCATTTGCACAAAGGGTGTAGCCAGGACCATTAGCCAGCCTTACCAAACCTGGCAGAATTTCAGCTCGGTCTGCTTTATCACACACCTTCTTAAGATCCATCCCCATCAATACTGAGATGCTGAACACTTTCCTTACTTAACAGCTCAAGAGAGGGTCTCCAGCTCCTGGATCACCAGCTGTGTCGTCTGGCGATGCAGTGTGGAGACTAATTCTCACCTTTTGGGCACTGTAGCCTTTACTGCTTCTGGAGGTACAATGGCAAAGTTGGCTTCAACTTTGTTAATTCATACGACTTGCCTGAAGTTGGTAGGTATGTGTCTGTGTGGATGTATTACATACGCACATCTGTATAAACCTTATCTTTTCCCTCTTTATTCCCAAAGAGTGCCTAGAAAGCTGCATTTGGAAAATCAATACATAACCTGAGAAATAAAATAACACTTTTTGCTATTTAATGAGTTAGTTGCATATAGACTAGTGATGCTGGCAACCCAGGCTGTACAGCTGAGGGCAATAAAACCCAGGGACCTGCATTCTCTGAAACCTTTCAGCTCTGTCACTCAGGAGGGTGACACATTAACTGATGATAAACCAACTCCAGAACATTTCAGTTAATGTAAGTCAATTTAAAATCCTGAAATGTACATTTTTTTTGAGCCTTCAGAAAATAAAACTTCGTGTTGGTTTCAAAAGATTTGGCTTTGATACCAGAAAAAAGGTAATATGGTAAAAAAAAAAAATGGAAAAAATTATGGAACTATTTTAAGTGCAGTAGCTTCTAGAAGAGGAAATCTTAGCAGAATTGCTATCTCTGCTTGGGAAGCATCAGCTATTGGCTAAGAAGAGAACAATATTTCACAAGCAAGAAAGTAATTGTGAACAGACTTACGCCTCTCACTGCACCTATCTTATCCTGAACTTCGCTCTAAAATTAATTGAACCCAATTACCCATGCTTCTACATGAAGGGAAAAAAAAAAAAAAGGGCAAAAGCTAGAAGCTGGCAGGGGGTTGAAACAAAACTGTAATATTCTGTCAGTATTAAAACTGAGTTTGGAGCTAATCAATACCCAATAAATTAATTTTGGTGGCAAACTATTTAAGTTACATGCTATTAAAGGATTTCTCTTCTCTAACGAATTGATGTCTCACTGCTGTAGAGAATTTCTGTTGTGTTTTACTTAAAAATTCAATTAACCCTTTGATGAATGAAACAGTGATTTGTTGTACTCTTCTGACAGGGAAATGTGTTATAGACTTAACTAACATATATAATAGACCTATTTTTAAATTACCAAGAACTTTCCTTTTAATTTTATTTTGAGAATCAATCACTCTTTTTTCCCCATTTTGTCTGGGATGGCATCAATGGTGCTGACGAGGTGACATTAATTTCAACTAAAGCGCATGAATACTCCATGGGCCCTTGTAAGATTGGCCTTAGCAGCAGGTCCAGAGACCTCCAGACCTCGATCTGCTCCCTTGGTGTGAATGACCCCACTGACACCCAGCATCACTTGTCTGCAGGAACTCAGATTGCTTTCCCCATCCAGAAATTATTTCAAAAAATTGCTGTCCTCCAAAACACACTGATACAATTGGTCTTAGATCTACAGCAAAAGATAACATTTTGTGCAACCATTTATCAATACCGTCTGCATAATTGTTGCTAAAACCTCAGGAGCTTCACTAAACTTTGTGTTCAATAAAGACACTGGAACTTGTGCCACTGTATTTTTGTTATGACACTTTAAAATTGACAACAGTATTCTTTATGACAGAAACAGCTCATGATATTATAGGAACATTAATCATTGTAATAAAACATCTGCATTTTGGGGAGATAAAACACAAAATTTAAACAGTTATTAAAACAGCCTGAATCAGATTTTTTTTTTTTCTTAAACTACATAGTACAAAGTTCCCGATGTATTACTGGTTGTTCTTTTAAAATGTATGTTGCTTCCTTATCCTTCTATTTCCAATGTCCTAAAAATAACAACCCTTGCATGTTGGGTTGCGTGTGAATGTGTCCCCATATGACTTAACAGAATTGGAGACAGAAGAACGTTTGTCACTTAGGAAAAGCAGCACCAATAATTATTCAATGAATTTAGAAATCAACTCCAGCAGTGAAGAATATGAGATTCCTGCTGATATTGGTCATCTGAGAAATAATGATTTATTGCTGTTCAGTGCATGCTTACTTATGTGGATACAATTTTCCACCAAGAAATCAAAACAAAATATGAAGCCCAAATATTTGCATGGTTCCTTCAAAGAGACTGAGAAATAAATTGACTACTAATAAGTATGTTTAGCACAGCTGATTTAGTCCATGTCCACGAAGTGTAAAACACAAAAAAGGCCAATGTAGTCAAGTTAACTTTACATGTTAAGAAATAAGTACTCCTCTGCACAAAATTAGAGGGAGACTATACAACAATATCTTTTGGAGAAAATTCTTAATGCTTGCTATTGCTTTGAACTTCCATTCCCAACTTCATTCATTTGAATGCTATTTTATATTTACAGGGAGGTAATCAGAATCCACATGTGAAATTTTAAATCGTCTCTGCTGGCCTAATGGCAAAACCAGAAAAAAGTCAAACTCTGAAATCTGGCCTTTCAATTTGTGCCTTTACATAAATAAATCTTTGATGGTTGGGTCTGAAAATGGGTATTAACATAAGCAGCCAGGTACCACAGTAATACAGAACATAAGAATACGCAGCACTATACCTCACAGACTCATAAACAGGACTGAGAGACTGGATTACTTAGAAGAGAAGTGGAATGCCCCAAAAAAAGTATTATTTGATCATTTTTTTGCAGAGTTCTGCAAAACCCGCCCAGTCATAAACTTATTCCAGTCTGTCACACATGATGTACAGTACTAAATCAGTAGAGTCTGAAATCTTTGCAACCAGGACCCTAAAACCCACACAAATACCACCTCCCACACCCCAAAATCCCATGGTAATAATAATTGATGAAATCCTTTCCAGATGTTTAGTAAACATTAAACCAGTTAAAATTAAATGCATTCCTATTGTGAGCAAGAGTCCTGCAGTACTGTGAGATAAGAGCAAAGTGCTGGCATTGATTTCCTGCACCAGTTCTCTGGGGGCTACATCCGTGAGGGAGGAGTGAACACACATCAGTCCTCCTGCTTTGTTCTACAGCCAAGCAAGAATATCGTCATATCTGGTTCTCTTCAATCATACCAAAACATGTAATTAGCACGTCTTAAGATTTCTGTTTTAACTACAAAATGCACATTTGAATCAATAAAAGTAAAGTAAGTTTTCAGGAAAAAAGAAAGGCAATGAGAAGTTGTATTGGTTTTAGCCTGCAACGGTATTTCATAGAATCGCAGAATGGTTGGGGCTGGAACGGATCTCTGAAGATGATCCAGTCCAACCCACCTGCTGCAGCAGGGTCACCAGAGCAGATCACACAGGAAGGTGTCCAGGCGGGTTTGAATGTCTGCAGAGAAGGAGACTCCACAACCTCCCTGGGCAGCCTGTCCCTATAACTCCATGTAGTTAACCTACAGAGTAATAAAATAACCTTAAGTTTGTTTTTTTGGTTTTTTTGGTTTTTTTTTTTTTTCTTTGAAGGAGATCTGCCTGTTCTTCACTTTGTTTTACACAGAAAGAAATCCAAAAGCTTTGTCTTAATGGCAATGGTTGGATTAAAGAGATTTTTTTAAATAAAACAAAATCCTCTATTCCTTTGCCTGTAGATGTGCTTAAATATTCCCATAGTTGGTAGAATTAACAATTCTAAAAATGTACAGTAGTGCCAGATGCTGCAGCCAGTTGTTGTTGACTATTGACAAAAAAAGAAAAAAAAGAAGTAAATTTGAACACATCCTGACACTACGATGCTGTCTTACAACTCTCAAGTTTCTCACGGAGTTCCAGCTGGGAAATTATAACTGGAAGACATCTGTCCTTATATCTCATATTCCAAAAATCTGTAAAGGACAAGCTTTTTATCAGACTGGTGAGAGCTTTTTGTTGAAAATATAATTCCTGAGATAATCAATTATCTATATAATTAGAAAGCTTTTTGAGTAAGTCCATCTTTACAGAAAAGGGAATAACAACTCCTCAGCCTCTCACTAATATCCTACGAATATCCTAATCAGCTTCCTACAGTCACACATGTTCTGTAAAGCAAAAGTCTGATTGGGTCTCCTTGTAATTGTGAGCCTAACTTCAGCTAATAGCTCTTGCTAAGTAATAAGCTTACCAGATATCACACGAAAATTATGGCACCAAGTTGAATACACACTTTGTACTGCTCCTGAATGAACACGAATGCCTGTTTAACTTTACTTTGCACTCGATCCTGATTCCATTCAGCTCACAGAAGAAAAACGGTCCTTGATATTAATGCAGCAGAATCAAGTTGGTAGGCACATAACCCACTCAATTTCTACAGAATACGCAGTTAAGAGTATTTAACTCTAGTCAAACAGATGCTTATGCACTCCTAAAATTGTGTTTAAATATTTGAAATTCAAGAGCCAAATATTACACGGTGAAAGATCACTTTCTTCTGTTCCAGCTGTCATACAACTGTTGATGGGCCTGAGTCAAAGAAATGGGATCATTCTGCTTGCTGAGGCGTCGAGGAGCTTCCTCTGCAATCACCACGCTCAAGACAGCAGACAGTTTGCACAATGCTCAGCACACAAGGCAGGATGAATCAAATACTTTATGAGCAAGACAGTGACCTCTAGATGATGCCCAGCCATTCCTTCCAACCTGAAAAGTTCTCTGGCTCCCTAACACAGACTTAGGCCCAGGACACCAATTGCCTTTAAAAAACATAAACAAACAAATAAATAAAATCTCGATCACTCCTTGTACGAGTGCACAAAAGAACACTGGTTGCTCAAGAGAACCTTACAAAGCTAGAACTATGCATTCTGAAATCTGATGAGCTTTATCTATGCAGTCCCCCATAAAACATGACTCCCTGTGAAGTTCCAGGTACATAACATTTTTACACTTCCAATTGAGACGCAAACAAAGAGGAATAGACTTAATTCTGCTCACAGTTGTATCCCAGGTTACCTACCTTTTCCCCTCCTAAGGTAAAATGGCATACATACTTACGAGAAACAAGTTGAAAGGTTTTTGATTATCATTTTAGCTTTAAAAATCACCAGCAAAGTAGCTTTTCTCATATACGACTCCCTTAAAAATCTTCCAGACATTTTTACTAAAGAAATCTTGCTAAACATCACAGTCAGGTGTTAGATACTTGTACTCCATCAGTAATTTCACTTTCAACAGTCAAACGGCAAAGTCAACCCATTGCTACTTTGTTCCACTCCCTCGGAACACATGAAAAAAAATATTGCAGTGGTAAGCACAAAAAAGCAGCATTTGAATTTTAACTGGAACTAGTAAGGTCAAAATGATCTGTGCTTACGCAGCCAAGTCTGGTAACACAGGGTCTGAAATGACATTGGGTGAGCATTCCAAGAGTTAATGAATACCAAGGGGGACACAAATACATTTATGTTGATATTTTGATGAAGAATTCGAAAGAGATTAGGCTCGTGGCATGCTCCTGAGGGAACCATGAGTAAGATAAGAAGTATGAGCTATGAGACTTCATCGCTGAGAATTACTTAGAAAATAAATAAATAAGCGGGCACACAAGTTTTGATGACTGGTGTATGGAGACTTATACCTGGCTTGCAACCCTTGGGGAAGAGTTAAAAAATGAGAGTCCAAGAAATAATGGATTTCCAAGCAAAACCAAGATATAATGAAAACCAGTGAATAGAAAATACAAAGAGGGCGGTGGAAATGAAAACAAAATAATTCCAGTGAACTACGAAAAAGCAGCAAAGTGTAAATAACACATTTAAACCATCACAAAGATAGATTCATTGAAGTCCTTGGTATCTAAATGTCATTGTTCTATTTTTAGGTGCCTGGTATTTAACACAAAATCTGACCTGTACTAATTAATATTTAACTACTGTATTCAATTTGTAAACACGATATAAAGGAAGAGACAAGATGAATGCTTTATAGACATTAAGAAGACAGCGTCGGCAAGGAAAGTGATGAAAATTGGAAGGGTTTAGTTGCCATCCTCTCAGGTAGCACGCTGTACACATCAGTCCCTCACTGGCTGTTTCACTAATTTGCATGAGTGCTATAACTGACAGCTTGTTAACAGCTTATTAGGGACTCTGAAACCCTGTAACAAACACCACACACAAAACAACGGTGTGGACAGAGACTCTAGTCATAAATTCAATTTTAACAATCCCAACTGAAACCCGCAGGTTAAAAACTGCATCATGACTGCATCAGAAATAATGATGATTGGGGTGGGGCTAGAAAATCGGCAGATACAGGAGTAAGAATGTAACAAGAGCCCCACCAGGTCAGACAATTGGTCCATCCAGCTGAGGTTCTTGTCCCCAAGAGCAGCGAGAATCCTGACAGGTCCCACACTCGCTCAGTCACAAAATCTGCTGCTCCAGGACTGCCTAAGCCAGGGATGGTGTTTCATGTTTAATAGCCACTGATGGATTTTCTTGTGAAATTAATCTTTCTGAATGTATTTTGAACCTCTTTAAAGTTTGAGCACAATTAAATGTTTTAAAATACCTTGCTATTGACAGTCTTTCTGCAGATATTATCCTAATGCTCATTTTTTGGGGGAGTAAAATGAACAAACAAATTAATATGTAAGCCGCAATTCGTATTTTTCTGCATTTCTAAATATAATGTAGTTACAACATGGCCATACTGCAGTCTACGATGGAAAATGTCTATTAGCGTGAATTGCAACATATCACATGAAAGACAATAACGGCATCATAACACATAGAGAAAGCTATTTGTATTTTCTGGTGAGGGAGTACAGAGCTACTGAATGTTGTCCTTACTTATCTTAGGATGAAAGCCTTATTATAAGCTCATTTCAGTTGAACAAATCTCTCTGGGCTCCCTGCTGAGCAAGGCATTTAAACTTTAAAGCTAAAGGCATTCATTTTCCTTTGCTGACAGTGAAAACCTCCCTGCACCAGCTCCACGATGCACATGGCAGCTCTCAGATCGCTCAGTGGCAGAATGCATTAAGGCATTTAGCTGCTCACCGCACTGCTCTGCGGTGCACAGACATCAAAGGCATTCATTTCCACGGGCAGCGAGAGTGGACTCTTCAGCACAACTACAGTTATCCCGCTCAGGTTTAAGTGCTCTTTAGATTCCAAATACAGAACACAGTGACAAAATATTCTGGGCAATATTTTTCAGATCATTCTGACTTAACTGTTAATTCTGAGGAGTGTTTGGCATAGTGGTCCAGGCACTGGAGAGCTGAGAGGCCTTTCTCTGGGTCAAAGCACATAATACCCATCAATATGGAAAAGGCGCATGTTACAGAACCACGGCTTCCTATTTCTCACTGTCTGTGCTCCTAACAGCTGCTACTAACAAAGCTCTTTTTGTTTCCTCTTTAAGCAAAATAATCTTTTACTTATTTCAGTTGGTGATCTCTATGAGAAGCTACTGTCAAACACAAATATTGGAACACCCGACTACACACTACAAAAGGGACCAAGCACTTTGTAGATACACTTACAAGCAAGACCTTGAATGCTTATCTTCTTATGTATTGGGTGACTCGGAGATCAGAGCCGAAATTTAATCACTCCAGTTCACCCAAGTGTAACGTGTCCCCAAATCAAACACCCAAATCATAAAAACTCCCTACCACATACAGCAAGGCAAATAAAATAGAAAATTATTTTCATCTCATGTATCTCTTCAATTTTACTTTGCTTAAATGTTGGATCTAGTCCTACACTCACTCACACTCACTAAAATCAGCAGTTTATTTCCCAAGGGCAGTTTTTGATCATCTATTCTCAGAAGCAGCTTTTACTATTGTAATACAAAAAAAAAAAAAAAGTCATTTTAAATAATGATGCTATAAATATGGCAAAAAGAACAATTCAAATGAAATATTATGTTGCCTGTTTTAATTTATAGAATGATAGCATCATTTTGGGTGGAAGAGACCCTTAATATGATCGAGTCCAAGCATAACCTCACTCTAACACTAACCCATGTCCCTAAGAACCTCATCTATACAACTTTTAAACCCCTCCAGGGATGGTGACTCCACCACTGCCCTGGGCAGCCTGTTCCAGAGCTTCCTAACCCATTCTGGGAAGAAACTTTTCATAATTCTGGATCTGAACCTGCCCTGGCACAAGCTGATGCCAATTCCTCTCGTCCTATCACTTGCTACTTGGGAGAAATATGTGGTGGAAGGGGGTTTCTTGCCTGTTTGGTTAGGCTTTTTTAAATATATTCATAGTTTACTGTTGCAAATAAGCATGAAAATAATTTAATACTAATTGTTATCAGTACATAGATCAGGAAGATTAGGAAATTCCTGTGTGACTGCAGTGTTCATTACCTAGATCGCATGCAGGTAGTAACAGAGTTCACAACGCTGCAGGAATAAAGCACAAGACTCAGCCAAAAATCTCACTGAAACATGGACTGATTGACACCTGAAGAGCTGAACAGATGCAAAAATGATGGAAACACTCGCTTACCAGACCATACTTTTTAATATGGCTATGACCACAGCAAAGGCAAAATGTAAAAGAAAAACGAAATACCAGCAACCACCATTGTTATTAGGTTACAACTTCAGGGAAGATTCTGTCCAGGTCAGTCCAAAGAAATACAGAGCCCTAGAACTCATTTTGTTAGGTGACAGATATTCAATCTTAGTCCACAATAATACATATGTATGCTACTAACTTTTAAAAGTATGAGTAACAAACAAAAAAAACCCCAACCAACACAAACAAAAAAGCTAAACCCATACAACCAGGAATGGGCTTCAATTGTGGTAAAAAAGACTCAATTTAAACATGAGGAAAAATTTTCTAATGATGAGGATAGCAAACCAGAAGAACAGATGACTAGAAGTGGTTAGGTCTTTACCCTGCGTATAAACAGATATGCCTTGCCTATGGACTAAGTCATCTGGAGAGGTCTGCTTCAGAGCACACCTATAAACATGTTTCTCTGCTGTCAAATTAGCATGTGAAATTGTTTTACAAAAATAGAAAGTGTTATTTGTCTAACAACATTATAAAGAAAATGTGCTGGAGCAGACACGAAGACAAAAGTAGTTCTCCTATCTGGATACCAGGTAGCGAACAGAGAAATGTGAAGTATCATTTTCAGGACCTACGTACCAGGAAGCAGCCCCAGGAGGGAGCAAAAATTTTATAGTGGCTACCTAAAAAATTAAGAATTCATTTTACAACTCTTCATATAACCACTAAAAATATAACAGAATGTCTCATGCTTTTCCTTTTCTTTACAAAGGTTTTAACTGACATAACCAACATTAACAAAAATGACTTAACACTCCACTTTATAAAGCTCAACAAGAATTTTAGCCTGATGTTCAGCGAAGATTATGCATCCACAATCACAGAATAATATTACTGATATACCATTTATTAGGCTCAGAAAAAGAATGAGTTAACTATACAATCTGTTGTCTTTTGGTGCCGCCTGCTTGCTTTTATATTCAGGCTCTGCTTGTTACCACTTTGAAAACATATTTGTAGAATTGGCTTTAATGATTAAGGATATTACAGACAGAGCCAACCCACAATATGGTAAATGTTAAAGTGGCAAGATTTTAAATTTAAATTCCAAGTGTCCAACAACTACGCTGGGCAAGCTGAAAAGAGTGGGAATTGCTACAACGTTGGCCCTGAGTCAGTTTTTACATGCTGATCACCTACGGTAACTACCAGCAATTTTGATGGTGTTTGGCAATCTGCTTTTTACTTACAAATATTTGTGTAAAGGCAAAATAAGACATTTTGAATAGCCTCAGATCAGTTGTAAGAATAAAAACCAGCTGTATTTACTGTCCTCCTAAAAAGGCCCTGCTGTGGTACCAAAATTTGTGGTGCTCTATAACTATTGAAATTGTGATACAAGGCTGCATTCACTTTTATCTTACCCCAAGTAATACTATTTTCTACAACTGTAAAGGAACTGCACCATCATATACTATGCACTATCATATCATAATCTTTTTAAAAGAACTGGCACAGCTACAATAAAACTCATCCTTTTCTGTAGCTTGTTCTTTGCAAATCACCCAAATGCTAGCACAGTTGAAGAGAGCCTTTGATTTCTTTTCATGTTGGCACTGTAAACCCCCTCTTGTTCGATATACACATATCCCTCAACTTCTGTCAAAAGCAAGAACAAATTTCCTAACCAAACCTGAAAAGTCCTTGGCTTTTCAAATGACTATAAATTGCATGGCTAAGTGCATATGGCCACAGGGCTGTCACAGTTACTTTTCTTGACAATTCATCATAGCATACTAATTCTGTAATATCATTACTGTGTCTCTTCTCACTGTACTGCTCCAGCCAGCTAATTTAATCAACTAATAATAGATTCAGAAATGGATGCAAAGGGCCCTAGCACTTCAAATTATATTACTAGAGATGCACAGCAGTGAAAGCAATGTATTCTGTACTTGGCATTAAATATAACCCCAGTAAGTTATATTCCTCTAGTAAGCTGGAGATTTTCCTTTAAAAGGAAAAGAAAAAATATTTGTAGAAGTTCAGAAAAGGTCTTTTTCAACAAGATTAAAAAAGGAGTTTATTTCACACTAAGCATAGCTTAGAATTACATCACATTAATTTGAAGAAAAAATTATAACCAACTATTTAACCAATTATCATAATTACTGTAGGTAAGTTTCAAGGTAAAAAACACTGCAGGAAAGAAACATATATCTGCAGTGAAGCTAAAGGTGTATGATTAACTGCAAAGTGAGCCATTCAAACATGGACAATTAATTTTATTAAATTTTAATCTTCTCTGAAAATGTCAACGGTAATTAAAAACATTATTCTCTAACATCTCAGTCCATTTTGCATGTCATGAGGACTAAAACTGTGCATGATGAAAAAAAGTAACCCAAAACGTAGGGAAAACTGAAACGCAAACCGCATCAATTTTTGTTTCCGGAACACTGATGATCAAATTAGTACCCTGTGAAATTTGTGAGCTTGCAACACTGACTCTGATCTAATATCTGCTTGTTTCAGCTAAGAAATCTACGCAATCCAAAGGGCACAGCCTGTGAGATGCCACAGAGCTAACGCGGGGACAGGCACAGCTCAAGTTGTCATACTTCAAAAGGTGCTACCAGCCCTTAACAAAATTCTGCCATATGCAGAGATCGTGCATGTGTCTGTGAGCATCCCTAACAGCCAGGAGCGCAGGCTGGAAGCTGCTGTCCCCGTCGCAGGGAGGGCAGCACCAAGCGCTGATCCCCATCCCATACTCACCTGCGGTTGCCGGCTGAGCTGCTTTAGGTCCCATTTGCGCTATCAAAGAGTTAAGAAGGACAGGGATCCTACTCTAGAGATGATGCACTGTAGGGAAATCCTGTTCAACTGACCCGATTTTAACCCCCAGGTAACATTTTTTACTTAAGATTAAATCTAGATGAATTGCCAATGTCAATCCAATTAATCTTTTGAGGATCTCAGACTAAAGTCAATGAATCTCTTCCCTTGCTGAGGCATTTTGTGTATTGAGGCCTAAAACAAGGCAAAAGTGTGTTTCCTGATGTAAACAGAGTTAATTTTGGCAAAACGCAGTGAGCAAGGGTGATAGAGATTTATAGACTTACTCTCTGGCCATGATTCAGGAAGGCAAATGTTTAACATTTTAAAAGCGATTAGAGGCCTCCAAAATGCAATGAATCTTCTGTACCTGCCAAAGCACTCCCCCTGAAACGAGGGGGCCTGAATTCAGACTTACATTAAGGCCAGACTAAATACATATTTCTTAAAACACATTATGCACAGATCACCATGTACTCTCTCTTTAAGGTGTCCAAAGTCACTTGTTACCAAGCGCGACCCAAATTATGCCTACCTAGTCTAAAAGCAAGGCATCTGCTTGAGTGCCATAATCTAACAAAACAAATAATTTTCCTTTCATCAATATACAACAGCTTTGTTCATTACTGGGAAACGTTAGGTGGTGAAGTATTGAGTGCTATGCATTTTACGCTTAAATCAATGTACTGTCTTGCAGTTATGCCACCTAATGTGTTTTTAAGCCATGCGCTACAGAAATCAATGTGGTTCTTATTTGATATTCAGTGTTAAGTTCAGCCTCATAAATTTAGAATTGCACTCTGTTATTTTGATGGTTATGTATTAACCATGTCCTGTAAGTTTTATGATTTTATATTCAGACGTGCAGTAAATCATGCCCGTTATACACAAATGGCATACTGTGGCTTTATTTTTACTGTCCATTCTGGAAGAGAGAAAAAAGAATGATTCATTTGACCTATCAGGGAAGAAAAATACAGTATATTAGATAAATTTCAGAAGGTGTATCAGTAACAAAATTAGGCTCCATAAAATTTAACTGAGTCTTTTCTGAGACAAACTGATTTCAGTAGATAAATGTGTTCGATATACTTCATCTTACCAATATTTCACACTGGAACAGGCACACAACAGTTGATTATTCTTTGTAACACATCTAGCAGGGGCTATGCTATTGTCTAGAAATCAAATGCTACACTGTAAATATTTTTTTTCTAAAAAAAATGATATTGATATACAGAATAAAAACGAAGCCTTTCCCCAGCAACTTTTAGGACATTTTACTAATGGAAAAACTTCTCTTATTCTGTTAGGTTTTTGAAGTTTCTAAATATACTTTTGCTTGTACAAGAAGCTAAAAAACTCTGCATGTTTGTAAGTGGAAATTTTATTTTTCTTCTAATTCGCGATTTAATTTCTTCCTATCTAATCATGCCTCGAAAGTTCATTGCTATAGCAGAATAAACTGGTGTTAATTTATGTCATTGCACTGGGCTGGAGTGCCCTGACTCTGGGGAGGAGTCACTGTCCTCATCTCTACACATTTTACCCTCTCAAAGTTTCTTGAGTTAAGCCCTGAATTTTGAGAACTATGTGTTAGATCTATATTCCATTATATGCTGCACTTCACAGTTCAGAATTAGCTCTGCCACTACAGTAATAAAACAACTGAATTTGGGTTTGCATCACTTAGAATAGGCAGGTAAGCTTGGTTTATCAGGCTTCACATTTTATACCAACTTAGTTCATTTTTGAACTTATTTTCACTAGTTGTTTTTGTTAATGAATACAGAATGACTTCACGGGCCTAATTTGGAGAGCTAGGAATCACAAATAAGGCCACTTTTGCATGGCCTTGTTAGAGGAAGGTAATGAAAATTGCTTCTGTTTCTGCCTTACACAGCCTTGGCCTCCGCACTGGGGTAACTACGACACACGAGTCCTGCCGCAGTGAGTTCTTTCAGTGCAAGTTCTATCAACTAGAACTGCAAACATCCTGCGGTAGGAGGTTTATTATTAAGGCTATTGTGAAGCTAAATACAGTTTATGCTATGCATTATTAAAATATGCTATGGTATTTGACTTTTCATGCTTCTGCTAGCAAGCTATCATCATCTGGTGCTAGGAATTAAAACCAGGTTCTCCTGGGGGCAGGATCTATCTGTTCTGGAAGGTGCACCAGTGCAGAGAGCTCTCTAGTTTTGGAGGTCCAGAGCTAGAATCTTCTTTACCTTTTGGAACAGTCAAAGATTACCAAGTGCATTGTACACACAGAGAAACAACAACAATTGTTAAGAAAATGCAAAAGACTGGTAAGAAATACAATCAATCATACTCAAATTAGCCGTTGTAGAGTTTATATACAGTAGCATTCATGTTCTTTTATAGTATTTTTTTTTTAAACACAGCGACATGCTGGCAAGCAAGATTAGATGCTCTTATCTTCCAATTTTTACTATAATCTTGAGTCCTGATTTTCTCTGCACAAACCACATATAGATTTATATTTTGACAGTGAGAAGTGGGAAATATTTATAGTTAAAG
This sequence comes from Patagioenas fasciata, assembly GCF_037038585.1. Taxonomy (NCBI): domain Eukaryota; kingdom Metazoa; phylum Chordata; class Aves; order Columbiformes; family Columbidae; genus Patagioenas; species Patagioenas fasciata. Next base: position 14,370,447 of record NC_092533.1, on the reverse strand, counting down.
AGAAAGAAAAAGGAGAGAGTGCTACAAAGTATGTTACATAATAATTATCTCTTTCTAAATGAGAAATGTTTTTATTCATCGTATCTGGTAAGTTGAAGGAGTTCACTGCCACAGTAACTTATGGAAAGGATTCCCTAGAACTGAAGCAACTTGGTGTTGACTAAAGCCCACAGAACAGCATCACGAGGACTGTGACAATTTTCCTTTTATGTTAACAGGTCAATGTCCAGCTAAAAGTCATTTCATACAGACACAGAAACAAGAGAGAGGGCAAGGAGGGAAGAGAGAGACCATAATATTGAAACAGAACTTCAGTAAGAACATTAACATACAGGGTCCATGCCTCTGAATTTCTTCAGCAAACAAGGTTTCTGGGCAGGTTTCACCAGCGCACCAATAGCCCTTCTTTTAACACCACCACCCAAGGGGAGACATAATGGCAGCGGACTCTTGAAGGATAAAAAGAAAATGTGCATATTTCCCATTTTGCTATAACGTCAGAGGAAAAAGAAAGAAACAAAATGACCAAAACAAACCAACCAATCAACAAAACAAAACGCATAAAAAACCCACCAAACAGCAGCAATGACAACAAATAAACCTTTCCAAACCACAAACTTTGCTAAATTACCTAACCAAGGAACCAAACTCTCTAGGAAAGGGCAGGGCTAGAAGAGATCAACAGGGCTGCACAGAAGAGCCAAGAGCAGGGAGCCGCCACGGCCCCGTTCGGCACCGCTCTGGCCCCGCGGCCGGCAGCAAGGAGCAGCTTTTATGCAACCATCAGGTGACGCAGAGGTGGGCAAAATGCAACCAAGGAAACCGCTCAGTGAGAAAGCAAGGGCAGGAAGATGCTCAGAAAACCTCATTCCAGGTATTGTCATTTTCCCTGAAGAAGGAAAGGAAGGAAAGGAAGAGAAGCTCCTCTGCTACCAGCAGCCTCTTCACACCACACCTGTGCCTCAGCACCACAGTGCAAAGGAGCCCTGACTTACACTGCTATCCTTGCATCTACAATTCTACTCCAACACTTGGGCATTTGGATAAGATCACTTATATATCCAAGGTCATTAAAACTTGCTTCTGCTAAACATTCCAGCGCATTACCATCCATCTTTTTAATCTCCGCTTCTCACTGGGAGAGCACCGTGCTTTAAAATCTGCAATGTATTTTTTTCTGAAATGTTCTTCCTGCCTACCATGGGAAAAGATTTTCCAGCAGCCATTAGGTACAGCCATTTTCACATCTCATTTTAACAAGCTATAAAAGCAGAACAACATGCCAATTACATGAAATAAATAAAATGAGTGGGTACAAGATGGCTAAGAAAACCTCTTGCACTGCATATATTTGTCAGAGAGTGTATTAGGGTTTCACTAATGCATTTATAATCCTGCAGAACAGCCTGGCACATCTGCATCTTCAGTACAACAGAACAGCAAAGATGATACAATCCTCAGAGAATTTCTATTTGAAATAATTTTAGATCTGTTTTATGTATACCAAGGAAGCTGCCAGTCAATCTGATCTTCAAACACGCTGAACTCCACAGAGGGAACTCTGGTAAACTGCAGACTGTTCAGCTAAATGCATTTATTTTAGCAACATGAAAACTAGTTGCTGTATTTGGCTAATAATACGTTGCACATTTGGAACTTTGTTAAACACCCTAATTGTGTAGCAGAGAATAAGGCAGTTAATTTACGCAAAAGGACACAGAGGTGAATTTTATGTCTATATCTCAGAACAAAATAAGTAAATTCACTGAACATATGGCTTATTAAATTTAATAGTTCCTTTCCAAGATGATTCTGATTGCCATGTTTTGAAAGATAGGGTTTTTTAAAAAAAATTCTTTTGGATATTTGCCGTCAAGCAGATATGCCATCTGTCTCCCCAAACAAAAAGAAACTCAAGACTTTGATTACTATTTTCTAATCAAGATTTAGTGTAATGTATTTCTAGTACACTGATTAACTAGATCTGACATCACATTTTGGACCTCTTCATTATTCTATTACAAAGAACCTGCCACATACATGCACGAATGTACTACATATGATGAGAGAACCATAAGGAAGCACCATCACCTCTTGCATCACTTTCAAGCACTGTTGGTGACACCGTGTTATTCAAATAGGCATCTTGTATTTTCACTCAAGTTTTAAGGAGACAGATGTCTAAAGCGTAACACTCCAAACCGGACTTAGAATTTCTGTCATAAAACACCCATATTGAAAAAAAAAATAAAAAGAAAGCTTTCATTTTAAAAATATTTTTAAAATATATATGGTGTATATATGCTGGACTGAGCAGATCACGTAAATTCTGTATTTCAAGGCGAAAAGTGTAAACCTGCCAGTATGCCAGATTCTTCCAATTTACATATTTTATACTTCAAATCCTCAGAAGTCCAACTCGTTTTTCCTGTCTAGTTATTTTCTAGGGAAATATTTTTCACTAGCAGCCTTTGAGCCAACACAAGCAGTATCTCACCTGTGTCTGAACCAAAATGATTATTTCAATCCCACTGATAAATGCACAGATTACGCATCTACTTCTTAAGTCCCCAAGTATCTCCTCCGAATCCAGCATGAGGTGGGAGAGAAGCCCGAGGGCAGCGATGGATGGACTGTTGGCCCCTCATCAGTCACAGGGACCAGTAAGACAACTCGGTCACCGCTGCTGCACGGTTGGGCCAGGACTCAGAAGGCGACTATCACTGCTCATTTCAATCACATGAAGCTTCAATTGGGACTCTCGGGGCATATAATGTTGAGCACATTACAATGGAGTTGAAGAAAAAGAAATCCTATATCTAGTCAAGGCATGGTGGAAAACCACGAGTGGTGAAAAAGACAAAAATAAATAGAGTTTCATCACCCGAGTCCTATGTATGCTACAGAACTGATTTATTGCTACATTTTTTTTTGCTGTTTTAATCGCTGTATTAACCAAAGCAGCTTTTGAGACAGAGCTGGGCTCCCACCTCACACCCCTCAAGCACAGCAGGTCTTCAGGCAGCTGGGGCAGCTCCCTTTGTGCACTGGGGACAAAAATGGCTCATGCAAATGGTGGGATGAAGTAAAAAAAAGTATTTTACAAGTTGCATTTTAAGCTAATATATATATATTTTTCTTTTATCCTGAGACACGACAGTCAAAGCAGAGGCTGTTGTCTCCCTGAGGCAGGACGCCTGCCGTCCACCTAGACAGAAAGGCTCTGGGTAAAGCCTGCACAACTTGCAATGGCATATGAAGATTTTTTATCATCATAACAGTGCACGAAGCACAATCAGCAGCAGCATAGAAGCATTTTGTTAAATTAAGTACATAAATAATATATAAGCACGCAAGGGCAAAAGGAGAGATGTGATATAGTTGGGCACAGGAAAATACAGGCAAGAAGTAAAATCTGCAAGATAAGAATGCAGGCTGTAGAACAAGCAGCGAAGACGTCCAGAGAAACATGATCCTAAAACCAAGATACACTATGCTCAGAGCAGGTGAGACCCTTGCTTCTGGGAGAGAAGGACAAGAAGCATAAAACACCTGAGGAAGAATGAGGACAAACGGGGCAGATGAAGTTCCTCACTTTGGTTCCAGCTCCTCGCTCACCAGATCTCCACAGCACAGCTCACCCTGGGGGTTGGTTGGCGCGAGACTGGCGAACACCAACTCTGCCAGCACGTATTGAATCATGATCCACAGCTACATATTTATTATTAATGAATATCAACCTAGCAAAGGCTTGTTTTAAAGTTTTGAACTGGCTGGTCATTCAAACGCTCTCCTAACAGGTTAAGAGACCCGCTTCAGCGGATGTTCAGTTTCAACACCAAAGGCTGTTCACACTGGTGGGAAGTGATGGTCACCACAGAGCGACACGAGGCAGCTCAGCTCCAAGCAGTACAGGTTGTGCAGGTACCTCTTTTCTAATGCAGGACATGATAAAAAGAGACCGGGTGCAGCACAACATTAGGAGAGCCTTGGCGAGGGGCTGAGCAACACCACCATCCATCAAAGGGTGTCCCTAACTGGGATGTGAAGAGCAGGAAGACTCCAACACTTGCTAGACACCCAAGTGAGAATATGCCTGGGTGACAGATAATAATTCCTACATATCAAAACTATCATGGTGTAATTTTTCTTCCATATATTTGATTTAGAGTAAGAACCAGTACTCAAACACATGTTCAACCTGCCTGATGATATTGCTATTGCTAAATAAAGGCTGCTTGGCCAGGGCTTTATCTTATCTCTTCAATAATAGCTGAAAGGCTGCTATCCCTAACAGGGCAGATCTATCACAGAAATTCTTGTACAAAATACTCAGAACTCACTTACTGAACTTTATGTTTGAACAGCAAAGAAAAAAGTCTATAAAAAACACTGTCAGTTTCATTTTAACTCCTCAGACTTCAGAAACTCTTTAAAAGATGAGTCAGATATTTTGCGACCATCCGTATACAGAACTAATTTCATCACGTTTGCAACTATTCTCCAGACTGATGAATCCTCTGTGCACAAATAAAGGAACCATGGACTACACACTAGTACTCTCCACTGCTACAACTGTGCATGTTCAGTCTAAGTTCCATATCTGCACTCATCACGTTTTTATAGCATTGCCACAAATTCACAATTTGTATGCACACAACACAGAACCTTACTTCTTTATTATTAATAAATGATAATAATGAAGTCACTCTGATTATCTCTCAAAATACTTCCTAAAACACCATTAGTATTATCTAATTAAAACTAAAATGGACTTGCAGAGCTTTTCTCTTTTTTCTAACTTGCAAAATCCCTTTCCATGTTAAGATTTCTTAAACCCAATTACAACATATTTTGCTTATCTAAGCATCATCACTGCTCAGACAGTTGTGGAATCCACCTTGCCTTCCATAAATAAGTAAAATAGATCTTGAAAAAACAGATAAATTGCAATAAAGACTATAAATGTAATTATAGTGTATCTTTCTTTTGTGGGGGACAGGCAGGTAAGGTTTACCTATGAGCCTCATGCGGAAAGGCACAACACAAAGTCCTCTCCTGCTGCTGGCTTTTGTCGCAGCTGATCTGTTAGAGCAGGTTGCTCTATATTTATATTCTGATGCAAAAATTAACTAACCAAATGATAAATTAATTGAAAATGCAGATTATTTTATGACAGAGCATTCTAGTATCTACATAAGTACAATAAAATAACTTACAGAATAAAGTATTTGTAATCATATCAATTATTTTTCTCATGTAAATACAATAAAATATCTTACAGAATAAGGTATTTGAGATCGTATCAGTAATTTTTCTCATCACACACCCTGACAGAGTGCACATTTCTAACAAGTGCATTTGCTGCAGTGCTTTTCTGTTGGTTTAGAACCAACTTCTAAAAGTCTGGCTTTAGGTCTATGTCTCTGCTAATTTCAAAGTGACTGTCTACTTTCTCTTCTCTCTCCTTGTGCAACTTTGTACATCTTTATAATACCTTCTGATTAATTTATCACATAGTAAAGGTTTTAAAAAATCATTATCCTTTTGATCTAAAAATCCTTATATTTCATCTTTAATATGTTCTTTTCAGAGGATCTTTCTGGAGAAGTTGCCACGTATGTTCTACTCCTCTGAGACATAACAGTAGAGCTCAAGTAAGATTTCAAGAGCTTCAAATCGCATTTAAAATTGTTTGAAAAGTTTTTGTTTGTTAAAAAAAGAAAAAGCCCCACCGCATTTCTTCCATGCTAAGACAGATGAGAATACCATTGTGGTACGCATGGCACAAGAAGACGAACAAAAGCAAAATACATAAAATCAATATTGTATCAAAACAGATCACCCCAAAAATGATCTGAAGCATTTCTAGCATGCAGTTATTTTATGAACTAGACTCAAATATGGAGGGACAAAAGTAGAGAAAAGGAACGTATTGATTTCTTCAGATCATTCTTCTAAGCTGATAATTATTTCTGTAAGATGATCTGCTCCTCCGTTTTTTTTTAGCCATGCAAAGGATTCATTATAGGTAGGAAACCCCCCCCCTTCTTTGCACATTCACACTACGATATTCTGTTTCATAAAGAATGCTCTTAGCCATCAGGTGTCAAACAAAACTAGGAGATTATCAGGAACCACATTAAAGTCATAAGATTAAGGCAGTATGTTATATTAAAAAAAAAAAAAAAGCAGGAAAGGAGAATAAATGTTCTTTCAAGCAAAAAATAGCAAATGCCATTATATTTTTACCAAGACTGAAAATATTTGGGGAAAACTATGGTGAAAAATACCTATTACAAATGAAATACCTAGAGAAGAAAATCTTAATATATATTATCAGGCGGCAGCCCAAAGCCATAGAAAATGTACAGCTACCTGGTCTACCTCCTTTACACTTTACCATGTCAGATTATTTGTGTTAGTCATGCTGACTGTCAAGTCCTGCGAATTATGTTTATATCCTCCCCCAACAACTCCAGCCTTCAAGTAAAATATTGCAGTACTGATTGCTCCTAGAATGTGTTCTCAGGATCTTAGCAAAACAGCTGGACTAAGAATAAAAGCGAAAACACTGATGATTACTGTCTGCCTGCTGTGGTTATAGGTCAGTCATCTAATAATTATTATAGATCTCCTCTTTATCTTTTTCCTCTTCAAAAAAAGCACTACACAAAGTATCACCATTGTAATCACACCAGGCTGCCTTCGTCTCTCATGATATCTATGGAAGTAAAACACAATGAATTAATTAAAAACTCCTAAAAATCTGAAAACATAGGAGAAATTCTGCTTTTAAATGAATAGAAATGCTCATTTTAAGAGATGTGATGGCATTCTTTCACAGAGAGAAGCAATACAGTGCTCCTTTATCTACAGAACGTCCTTACTTCTGGCTAAGGACATTGAGTCCACAACTAGAGAGTCCACTGGGGAGAGGATGAGTCCTGAGTGAGAATGGCAGAGGACGAGCTGGGAGCATCATCCAACCCCAAAATTCAGGATTAAACTGAATATGGGTACCCAGCTTCCGATACTCTTAATTACAGGTCAAGAAATTATCTCAAAGAATAAAAACTGGCTAAGTATCATAATAGAAGTGGTTTTGAAGTATGTAGTAATTAGCCAGAAAATTAGAGCTGGCACATTAATCTAGACAATCAAGACTCAAGGAGTCTTTGAGCAGCTACCCAGGGATATATTGACAGGTCCAGGCACAGAAGGTTTATTGTTTCACTGTTTAATACCAAAAATATGGAGCACTCCACAAAGGAAGGAAACAAACTGAATTATTTACATATATTGTTAGCTTTAGAAATAACTATGAAATGAATAAAAATGAGAACAAATATAAGACTCCAAATATTTGCATCTCATTCACAAACATAAAAGTGTTCAATCCCTAGCAGTCTTGTGCCATTCACTGACACATTAACCCTTCAAGGCCAACAACTTAGAAGGTTTGCTTTAGCAAAAGAGGTTATTAAAGTGAACACTGCCATTTATATAGAGATCCAAACTTATTCTTTGTATTGCTACAGCATGTTTTTGAAAAACAGCATGCACACATGGCAAGTAAAACCATTTTTGACAGCAGATAACTGCTTCCTTGCACCGGTGTGTTGTTTCATGGGCTGTCCTAGGCCTGAGCATTTGATGAGTTCTCTGCAGCCTCCTTGGACTTCTCTTTCCTCTGCAATTCTTGTCCCACTATTTGTTCTCACCCACTCACCTTCTCACACTGAGACCACAATCTCAGCCTTGACCTAACCCCTCCTACCCCCCGCTGTCTTTCTATGCATTGGACATAACAGTTCAGAAAGAACTTTTTAGCACAAGTGTTAGTGATGTTGTGTTTCATTTAGCAAAAAGAAGGGTTTTTTTTTTAAAAAAAAGAGCTACAAAAGACAAACTCCATTCTGTTACGCAATTATATCCATTCCCTTGTCTCCTTATCCACGCTGTGTAATATAGCTTAAAACTATAGCATTATGTGGGAGACACAAAAATAGCATACGGCGCCTTAAAAATAATTCCTCTTTTGAAAGAAAACTGGAAAGAGAAGTAACTTCACTGTAATTAATTTATTTCAAGTTTACTGAATAGAACTGTTCTTTGGAAAACTGATAAACCCATTTCTTATACAGTACCTCTCCTGTTTGATTTTTGTTTTAAAAAACCACAACTTCCCCCCCCCGGGAATCATGATTAGTCATTCTTACAGCTCAACATCTGAGGAACCAGAAGCTATATTTTCACTCTTGAACACTAATTTGATGTTGAGAAAAGTCCCTTAACCATTTGTGTGAAAAAATCCAACTGCTACCTTTCAGTATTTCTGAATGACAGTCGTGGCTCTAAGCAAACAAATGATGCTCACATATTGTGCCTTGCCTACAGGCATGTTGTTCTAATTGAGTGATATTATGCCTTCTTACAAGATGGTATCTCAGTTTCAACAGGGCAAACAGTATCAGTTTCCACAGGCATCTTGAACTTCCTGGTAAATACAGTTTCATCGCTGGAATGGTCGTCTTCTCCCCATCAGCAATGGGGTACTGGAAAGCCTTAGAATGACTGGTCAGCAGCTTCTCAGATATTTAGAACAACCTCAGAAATCACAAAAGCCATCCTTTCCACTGAGGTGCTGCTCGGCTGTAAAATCTGTCCCAGAGAGGTGTTATTTGAAGGCCCCCAATAAAACCAGCATGGTTCTTAATAATTACAAAGCAAAAAACCTATGAAAACTTCCTCTTCCGTCTTAGCCTACAGGAAAAGAATCTTTACAAGTTCATATTTTTATTCATTTACCTGGATAGCTGCACTGTGTACTTGGGAGCACAGAGAAAATACCAAAGGATGGAAGGCATAAATAAGAGTTCCTATTGCATTTAAATACAATCTGATGAATGAACTGCATCTGTGATATATCCTACAAATGAACTAAGTTTCTCAGAGTCTGGTTTGTGTAAATCAGTCTCCCAGAACCCACCACCTGACCACAGTCGGATCATCACTGTGCAACCACAGACCTTGGGGGCCAGATAGGACAGTTAGTACATACAAGCCTAAGGCTCGTACACGTTTTTAATATCAGGAAAGGTACCTTGAACTGGATGCCTTGACGAGCCAGCACAGAATATATCACCAATTTATTTTGTAGTAACTATACCTCTTTGTGACTTCATTCACAAATAAAACTGCCTCTTCTTCTGACACCAGCATTGTTCTGCTGCACAGTACTAAGTATCTAGAAAATGAGGTGGTTTTCTCAGTAAGAAATGAGTAATGTAGAGTTTGTATGCAACTACAGCGTAAGCGATGTTAGTTAAAGGTAACAGCTCAGGTGGATAACCAGCAAACAGTCCCTTGTTAGGATCTGGTTGCTCTAGCTACTGCTTGATTTCCTGAAAGCAACAGCATCTGAAGAACTGCACCTACACATAGCTCAGCTGCCAGTTGTGCACTTAATTCTCCATAAGGCCCCTTTTCCTTGCCCTTGCCTTACACAACTAAAGGCAGAGGAACCATTTAGAAGCAGCACCTCTTCCAAAAATCAGAGGATTTTAGCACAAGAACATGGAAGATCACAGCAATGGCACCCTCTGGTGACAAACAGTAACACATTATAATGAGATAAATTATTTGGCCTGGAAAAACATTTAAAGCTACTGCTTCATGTAAACCTGTTGTTCCTACAGTAAGTTGCAAAATATAGATGAGTATTTTTAAGAGCAATGATAACTAGCCTTCAATAGCAAACAAACTTGAATGAAAGGGCAAAATGTAACACTTCACTCTCTCTGCTATTATTGTATCTTCCTTTCATGGGTACTGGCCTAATCCGATGTTCTCTAACCATCAGCTAGACAAACCATAAACTGAAAAAACAGTCTCCTATTTTTATCAAACATAGTATTTCATGTTCACATATGGTTAAGACTTCAGCACAGTATCTATAGTGCTACCAACAGCTTTTGAGATGCTGAAGAACACTGATGAGAGGTCTGTGAGCCAAAGACTTACCAGGAGAGCGTTTGGGAAGTGGACAAACAGCTGCTCAGAAGAAATCATTCACTTGATTTGAGAGGCAGAACTGCAGCCGTTCTGAAGCATTGCCAATCATCCCCATAGCTGCTTACAGCAACGATGTCAGAGTCAGCAACTTCAAATGCTACAGAAAGACTCAACGACTATATAAAAGTATTTCCCTTATCACTGTCAAGGAAGGAGACTGCCACAGAATGTGCAAAAGTTTAAATCAAGTAGAAAGTTGTCTTTAATCCATATGAAATATAGTGAAATTAAAAGTAAACTGTTGATTTCCAGATTGCTTCTAGAGTATCTGACAGAAGTCCAGTTCTGCAAGAAGTTTCTGCAAAAAGTTGAGTCACAAAAAATCTTTATGAGCAAAAACCATAAAACTCGGGCTCATTAATTAAATTTCTTCTCTAATCTAAGGTAAGGAACTTCCGGCATACGTTTATCATTTACTATTTCATTAAAACAGTTTTTTTATAAAAGAAAGTAAAGTAATAATAACCTCTCTTGAAACTCAGCAATTATGGGATTGTTTAGTTTTCAACAAGTTCTGTTTGTTCTTATATATACATATGAAAACTTTGGCACTAAAGGATCTAACAGATAGTTTCCTATCCGTTTTCTAATGGAAGATGAGCTCTATTCTACCTGCATAGAATGTTACATTTCAACATCACATTAACAATCAATTCAAATATATTGTCTCAGACAAGCTGTCAGAACACTTGAAAAGAACAGTGTACAGAGCGTGTAAACACCAAGCATATCAAAGAAAATATTTAGAAACAGTAATAAAACTTAAACAGCCATACATGTGTACAGTTTCACAAACATGGCAAACAGGCATTCACTGTTTGGTTGGTTGTTTTATTCCTGTTTCACCATGATAAATTTAATTGACCACAACACACAGTTAAACACTCCTGCTGTTTCGTCACTCATCAGCCATTCGTAATGCATTTAGTACCAAGCTAGATTAACTTTATCAGGTATACAGTTACAGAAAAGCACAAAAAGGCATTATTCTAACTCAGTTATATACTTTGAACAAAGGTGCTGCCACTTGCTTACATAAGTGACCTATAGGTTTGCTTTACCAAAACTAAGAATCGACAAACTGTATGAGCTGCTGTAATGGTGTTCATGTTAAATATAGTTTCCTCATTTCTCTCTAGTAGATGGAAAGGTTCATAATTAAAATATTAATTGAAAAATTTCATGGTTATTTTGAGAGTTTTTAAAAAACTCTCCATGTTGTGACCTTCACACAATGCTGTAGATACAGCTGCACACAGAAGCTCTTTCCTTAAGAATTCAGGAAAAAGGAAGGTCACAGCTCACCTCATCAGTTTGCGAACCCAGCTGCTGCAGTATTTTCCAGGTAGCCTTAATTCACCAGTCTACATTGCTGTTTTCCTCAATTTCCTGCCTAAACACGGGTTTTTATTTCCCAGGTCTCAATTCCTGGTTGCTTTGACTCATGCAGTTATGTAGGGGGCATTCACATAACCCAAAAAAGTCACTACAAGGAGAGAGGCTGCAGAAGAGGACACAGCTTGAGCCAGGTCTTCCTATGGTATATGGACAAAAGGCAAGAAGGTCAAGGCCCAGCAGCCAGAGTGGATGTCCAAGTGGCATTTTTTTCTACCCTTTTAGGCCATCTAAGCCAAGCTGTCACTCTTGCCATCATCTGCATGCTTAGTCTCTAGAATATCACCAAATACTGTGTTCCAGAGAGCATTTATTCAGCTCTTTTGATACACCTGTATGTCGAGCACTACTTCCATCAAATCATCCTGCCAACCTACACTACAGTTTTATTGAGTTATATTAAAACGGTAACAAATGTTTAAGATTTTATATACTGTCATTTCATATTCTTGTATTCCACATGGCTTTAAAGTTTACCAATACCTCACATCCATTTTTTGTCCTTAGCTCCATCATCCAGACTTCCCTCAGCACTGAATGCATAAGCCATTTACCTGGACAAAATTGTAGTTGATGTGGAGCTAAGCCTTTAAAATCATTCCTGCTAGTCAATTCCCTCATTAGGAAACCACTTCCTATCAGAAGTACCCTCAGGTTTTGAGAGCACATCAAAATTGGATCCACTTAAGCAACCGAGCTTTGATATTGTGCTTAATGACTTTCTAAATCTGTCATTTACAAAGTACTTTACAAGCCTTCCTAAAGAAGAGATGAAGTATGCCCATGTACGAGCTACCCACCCCGGCACTCCTCTTCAGAAGTCTACTTGATGTATGACGTATGCAATTGCATTTTCTGAGTATATGACATTTCATTTAAATCTCATCATTTCCTTAGGACCATCTGGACACTTTCTCAGCTCTGAACAGACGTACAACTGCGGCAGCTTCTCCTCTCTCTTTTTCATCTCGGTCCCTCCTGCTGTTCCCAAGCTACCTGGGAGGGAAACGGGCACCACGTTCCCAGACAGCACTGACAGCTGAAACCAGCACGTACAGAAAGTCTCAGCTTCCCTGCTTCTTCTGGTACACAAAACAGAGATATATTATCTCAAAATGATACGGGCATACTATCTTTATTTCCCAACCAATTAAAGACTACACAGATCTGCTCCAAGTGCATCATCAGTGTTTAAACACTCCTTTTTAACAAGTATTTCCAATAGACAAAAGTGAGTATTTCTTAGTGGGAATATTTAGGAAGCAAGCTTTATCTCCCACTTTTTAACCCAAACAGAATTCTGTCACTGGGAAGGTTAAAACCACCTACTTTCAAACTGGTGTTACCACTCAGAGCCATTAGCATTCATACGACAAAACCAAAGTCTTCTCAAGAGTAGAGTCACAGTTTCACCATAACCTTTTCTACAAATTATGAAGTGTGAACCAGAAAGCTGAATTAAAACTGAAGTAATAAAATATTGAAAAAAATGTGTCAAAATTAAAACAGTAAAAAACAAGAAAATAAATGCCTCGGCTATCATCTGATGGTCTGGTGCCTCTTCGTACACTCTCTGATGCAGTAATATCTTTTCTTTTTCACTGTAAGTCTAAATGTGTTATTCAACAATATCCCAGGAAAAGCCCAGATTATACTGCTTATAAAAGTGAAGCAACAATAAAATGAGGTCAGTTTGAATTATGGGGTGTTTTTCTTTTTTTAAGATTTATTTTACATCTGCATTTGAGAAATTACTATGTGAAATTACCACTGAAAACTACATAGCAGGGTAAAAAAAGGGAAATATAATTTCCCTATATTTCATAAAATTCAATCAGAAGTACAACACATAAATACAGTTTCTCATATTTTATCTTACAATTTTCCTGACTTAATTTTACTTTATTCATAGTACTCTGGTTTTTTATACGAAGTGATATGCACACACGGTATAGTCTGGTATTCAAACTCCTCATTACTACAGTAAAAAATACCACCAAAGTAATGCAGGGAAAAAATAACAGAATCCATGATCACCAGCACATCCAGCATAGCAAATACTGATGGATGTTGAACCTGAAAATATCTGTGAAGCCCCTACAACAGCTTTCCAGGTGACGTGAGCCCTCCCACCTGCTGCTGGGGCCAGGCCGGTCCAGGGCGCAGGGCGGATCTCGCCAGGAAGGACACGAGGTGGGGACAAGCGAGGGCTTGGCCCTGGTGCACACACTGTCAGAACCCACCAGGGTCCTTCCCATCATCACCACTTGCCCACGCCTGGGCTGCCAACACAGAAATGGGTCCGTATACTCAAAAATATTTGCTTTTTATAGGCATTATCTGCAAAGAGCCACCAAAATCACAGTGTTTTATTGTGGATTTCCTTGAAACAAACACAGATTGCCACAGTACGACCTTGACCTATTTCTCTTGTTTTGCTGAAGTCTGAGATTGCTTTATGTCTCCCCAGTCATTCCTGTCTTGCTGCTCAATTCAGAATCACTGCTGGTAAGATAAAAGCATTCCTTGATCATCTTTTTTGGTCTGACATTATTTTAATAACATGGTTTTGGTCTTGAAAGTTCTCCTCCTCTCCCAAGACACACTTTTTTCCTTTCCGCCACACAAATGTAAACCAGAAACATCTCAAGCATTTGATGCTATAATATCAGAGTAGAAAACTCATGAAAAACTTTTTGTTACGTTCATTCTAGTTGTGACATTGTTGATGTGTAAAATAACAGAACTAATACAAAAAGTGTCAAGATATAAATTTTCAATACACAAAAAAGTGACCAACAGCATTCCAGCTGTTTTCTCTTTTACCACAGAAGAATTAACATGATTTAAATTCTTATCTAACTGAAAGCCTTGCCTGGGGATTTTCTTCAGGCCTATCACTTCATTTCAGCACCCTGAATTATTACTGAGTGCTGCTCTGAGTTTCAATGGTACTTTTCCATTCCCCTTCCTCCTATCTGGGATGATTTCTCTTCTATATTACTGGTTTGTTCAGCTTTTCACTCTCTGATGTCAGTTGTGTTGAATCACCTCCCTAATAACCTGTACCTGGTTATTCAATAATGGTGAAGCCAGGAAAAGAGAAGATTGCAGATCTGTTGCAAAAGCATTCTGTACATCACGCCTCCCTGATTATGATCATCCTGTTTTCATGAATTTTAAAACTGAAAGCTACTTTATTTTATAACAGGTTTTATACTTTTGAGAGGAAAAATAAAAGAAAATAAATAAAAGAAAAACCACCACCTGAAACCAACCAAACAAACACCAAACCCAACCAAACACACACAAACCAACAACAACTGCTCTACTATAAAAAAGACCAAAAAAATTAGCCCTGGAATACCTGCATCAAGGTCACTACCTAAAGATAATCAGCATCTCAGCTTTACTCTGGAAATAGGAAAGAACACGACAACTGATGACAACTGCTACTTTTGAAAAGTTTTTTCCTAATATTTTGGAATAAACAGCCACAGGATTTAATAAAAGGAAAGCAAAAATAAGCATTCAGGAACCCTATGGTATATCCGCCATACTCCATACCTGTGGGTTCCCACAAATAATTCTCTATACAAAGCTGGCACACGACATCGGGGTGAGTTACATTTCTAAGTGACTTTTTACATTTGTATGTATCACAAGATTTATTTACTTACATCTCACAACTCAATACATCATGTTTAATAACAATTTGGTGACACATGCAATGTTATATATTCACATTGTTGTGTCTGAAGAAAAGATTACCAGATCGAGACAGTAGTAAAAGCTGCGAGATGTAGGAGGAATTCAGAGTCTAATCAAACTTGTGAAAATAAAAGTGTTGTTTTTCAAACTGGATCATCAATAAGTTGTTTCGTTAGGAAGAATTTCGGTATACCAAGTAAAACACCGAACTTCAATGAGCTTCCATTATCTCAATTTATCTATGAGCATCTCAAACTTGTTAATATTTCAAGGTTCATAGAATTCTGATTTATGATAAAATTAAATCATACTAAATCTAGAAGCGCATAAAATGATCAGAAGCTTTGTGAATGAATTTGAATGGGAACAAAATCATATTGTTAGAGCAATGTTTAGAAATTAAGTCTCCTCTGGGCTACTCAGAGATGTACTAAAACCAACAAAATAGATTTCATATTACAAGAAAAGTGAGAGGTACGGTTCGTTATTTTTTGTTTGTTTGTTTTTAATGCAATGATATAAACTCTGACAGCATCTCAATATTAGAAAAAACCAAATGACACCTTTTGGAGTTGAACACAACAGTTGAACTGTATCAAGGGAAAAAGCTTCAACGGTACTTTAAATAAATTCAGTGCTCTATGCATCATGAGCTCCTTCTAATACAGCTAGGCATAAATGGATAAAATCTCATACCAAGAAACGTCTTGTTTTATGCCAGTATCCTGCAAATCTGAAACCATAACAGAGAGCGAATTTCTCTTGAAGTATAGATTCTCGTTACTTCCTCTTGGAGATGAATACCTAGCAGGTTATTGATCTGCTTCTGAAGGACAGAGTGTTTATTATGTAGGAAACCACTGCTGGGCACAAGCGTGAGAAATTAATGATGGTTTTGTAAGTGTCCACACTGTGGTGCTGAACCAGTGGGGCAACTGTCAATCTATATGATAAAGCATCCCAAAACTTCATAAAATCAGTGATGTGAGGAAGCATTGATTTTTGAGCTAAGTAGGACTGGTGAGAGAGCAAAACTAAAAAGTTTACTGAAGTTAACACCTCTGTGTATCTAATAGTTGCTTCATACTTGTGTGTCTTTTTTCTTAAAACCACCAAACATACAGAAAGAAACCCTTATACAATCAGCTTTCCAACAGGGAAACATTTTTACCAAAAGGTAAAAATGAATTCCACATACTGGTTTATTTCTTGTGTGCTGTTTGATCATGTCCTCCTTTCCCTTATTAACATCATTGTTAGAAAAATTACCTATTCAACATGGATTCACTGCACTGTATTTCCAATTACTTAATAATTCACTTATTGTAAGGAAGAAAACAAAATGCGAGCAAACATACTCATTCTTTTATCAATGCCTAGGACAGAATGTATGAAAGTAGGTCTTGAGATTAAATTTTCTCAGACAAAAGCTGTGGCATTGTGCTTCCACTGAAACGGAGACAGTCACCTTCAGAGAAGTGAATTCATGCTACAGAAATGAATCCCAATCATTCCATAATGCCAGAAATTCATTAGTCAGGTTTTCTATTCAAAGTTATGCACAGTAGCCTTATCGAAACTATATTAAAGTCAATGGAAGTTGTCATATTTTTGAGTATGGTATTATTAAGAAAAAAAAAAGGAAAAATCAATCAGTCACTAATCCTTTTTCAAACACTTTCTTCCTTGCATGTACCTTTACTAGTAACTATAAGTCTCCACTTTGATTTTGATTTAGAAATGTATCCTGCTATGCCTATGGAGAGGAGAGATCACTTGAAGACTCAGTTTAAACCAGCAAAAAGAGCCTGCTGTTACAAACAGAATCAATTGCGCTTCTCTGAACTTTTCCTATCAATCTGAAAACTGTAATTCGGTTTTGCCTTTGACAAGCAGGTGTTTGTGTTTCCAGTGCCTGGTGCACTGGCTTTGTTGAAACTGATACAACTGTCAGTAAGTATGGGGAGGAGACTAAAAAAAATTAATATATATATATATACATATCGATCTATCTATCTATCTATCTAAAAAACCTCAATCAAATCCTCTTCTGAGAGGCACCCAACATGTATGTAATGAATTCAATTTTATCACAAGTGATGTGCATAGCAGAGAGCTGCTATCAGATCCCTGAAGAGATGGTCAAATGGCTATAACATTGGGGAGGTTCCTCTTCACCTTCTCAGAAAGGCAACTGTCAAAACCCTAGTTGGTATTTTAACTTGGCTGAGTTTGCATGTTCATCACCCTACAGGGTGGAGGACAAATTCCTGCAAACCCATTTTTACTATTTACTTCAGTTCAATTCAAAAATACGTGAGAACAGAAAATTCCCCAGGTAAAAAGTTTTCAGCTGATATGGATGTAGATCATGAACCTGGGTTAGATGCATTTGAGAGGACAGGCGGCCTAATGCAGTTGGGAATCAACCAATAGCCGGGTGTTTTGCCACAAATGATCATTGCACTGTTTAAAGTCTCAGTTCTACAAACTTAATAAACTACACCAAATAGAAGTGCTTTGATTCGGTCTTATGGATAGGTTTGCTTTTTAAAAGCCCCCGATACTTACCAATAAGCAAACAGCAATTTTTTTTCAGCTTCAAAACCATGAAAAAACACACAAAATTAAACCTGATGGTTACAAATTAGCATCATTGTTACCTCTACTAGCATATTTAGATTATTAATATTATTTCAAGCTGTGTATAAAAACTGCATATGGGAAACTATTTCTCTTAAGAAGCATCTTTTCTCTTATCAGCAAGTTTAATGGACTCTGAGCACAAACTTATGTGAAGGATTATTGTGTGGAAAGTAAATTGTAAGATAAACCACAATATATATCATATTATATGATACACATGGAATAGAGTTTCCTCCTATTGATGCTGAAAAAAAATAAATAAACCACAACAACAATAAAAGCAGCTTCAGTCAAACTGAGGAAGAAAAGTGAAAGATACGTATTTGAAAGAATACTCATGTACTTAAAAGTATGACCACATTCTCCTCCATGTGCATGATGAATATATTGAAGGAAAAGGCCTACCATTCTCCTCATCTGACTTATTTTCGTTGTCGGAGTCGGTGAGCGTGAGCGCTGAGTTTTCACGACTTGACAGCCCGGAACTCCGCCTGGATTTGATCCCTCTGCCCCACAGCCGGATGGCGTGCTCCGGGGACATCCCGGCCTCCGTGTCCGAGTCAGCATCGGAGCCGGTGCTCAAGGAATAGCCTTGGTGGAGAATTCCTATGTCTGAGCAGTAGCCGCTTCGATGGGGAGAGGGCTCACAGATTCCTAGTTCTGCCAGGGTGAAGTTTGTTCCTAGAAGGGCAATTAAAAAACAAAATGTAAAATGAAATGATCTAAAAGTGAGGGGATTTATTTCAAGTTTGAAAATAACACACTTTTTAAATTTCTCTTACCTATGCTGTATGCCAAGCCTTAGTAATGAATTAGATACAGACACCTCTGGTGCACAGAGCTAGTAAGACTTAACTAAAACACATCTAATAGTTTAAAAGGTTGAAATACACAAAACAAAGGTAGGAAATGTCTCTAAATTTCAGGTGACTATTTTGGCCCTAAATAATTAATCACTTAGGTATGTGATTAATGTAAAGCCCATGATGAGTGCTGATGACATGACCTGCTTTATTATGTATCAAACATTATATTTGTAGGAACGAGGCATGAGCTTTGAAGTTGAGCATTTGACTATTCAAAAAGATCATTTTTTTTTTCTTATGAAGCCAATTTTCAAATACATGAATCTTCCATACAGACAGGATGTTTCATTCTGATTTTCACATCATTTCCTATTCCATAGAAAATGAACACTTCTTTGGGAAAACAGAGTTTACAGCTCAGGATCACTTGGATGAATGCAAACTATCAGTGATGTAACATGAAACCTTGTCACCAGTTTTGCACTATTACATTTGGTGAGATTGGTAGTTTTATGCCTGCTACAGAAATCAAGGTAAATCTCATAATAACTGTAATTGTTTTCTGCCTTTTTTTAACCATATTCAAGAAGCAAGTGTGCACCGACACCAAATCAGGTGGCCACCCCTTCAGGAACAATGTCAAAACATGTGACCTTTAGCGGTTAATAACGACTCCGTGGACAAAGTCTCATACATTTTTAAAGCACATGGAGTCCCCCAGGGCTCTCAGAAAGTATAGACTTGCTGGATGATTTCTGCTTATGTATTTGCTTCCTATAGTAATGAAGAGGATGGTAAAAAAATATAGGGATATATTTGCTGGTCTCTCAGGCTTTCAAAGGTTTTGAAAAGCAAAGTGATTTTAGCATTATTACCTTGGGCTAAAACAAAGAACAAAGCCAGACTGAAGTCACTGGCAGTACAACTGTCAATTATTTCATTAATTTTGTAATTCACAGATAAAGTAGATCTGTGGTCTGTGTTTCTAAAATGGTAGGTTTACTTTGTCAAAAAGCAGTTTATATTTTCTCCTCTTTCTCTATATATTTACCAGAAAGAAGGTACACGTTGGAAGTTCATGCACTAAATGAAAAACACACTTAAGTGTCTTCTGTTAATAAAGATGTTAAGCAAATTTTTTTAAGTACTACAATTTATTTCACAGGAAAGATCACACAGTATTAAATCCATCTGGTTCATCTATCAGCCATATCCCCACTCTCACGCCTCGCTGTTAATACGGGATGTACGCACCCATCTACACAAAGTAAAACTGGGCCTTACTCGACATTTATTCCTAGAACTTATCAGTTAAAGGAAGGTGAAAAATTTCTCCTGAAAGGCTGATCTCTGTCTCTACCCAATGGTGGCACTGAGTGGGATGGCGGGAGGGGACAGGCACCGTGTCACCCTGTCCTGGTTTTGTTAAAAAACAAGTTTCTCTTTTAGTGAATTTTGCCTGTCAGCTAAAGCGTTCATATTAGCTGCATTTTCCTGGAGAACCAGACACATGTTTTGGTAAACATAGCAATGGAATGCAAACTTTTTGATAAGGACAGATTCACATCTCGCGAGAAGGGCAACGAGAAACTGGTGACCAAGAAATTGACCAACTGTGTATAACATCCCATTCATGTGAATACTTCATATAAAAGTGGGAGAACATGAGGATCTTGTCCCTTTTGCCTTCTTTTCCCTTCTGCTTATGGTCGGCATTAGGAGAGGGCCTTGCCAGTCATCCCTGCGAACTGAGGCCTAGTGAGAGACTGAATCCAGCTCCGGTTGGCTGCAGAGTCCAGTCCAGGACTTCGGGTGCCAGCTCTGCAGTTGCTGGGGCTTTCAAGACTGGTTTTGTATATTTTGTATTATTTTCTCTATTCTTATTAGTAGCATTAGTAAAACATTGTTAATTTTTCCAACTCTCTTCTCTCTGTCCTTCTTTCCCTCCCGATCGCCTGTCCTGAGTGGGAAGGGGGGAGAGGAGGTTAACAATACATCTGCCAGGGTTTTATTGTCACCCCGCAATCTAAACCCTCAACACACCCCCAGGCCCCCTGGGCACCGGTCAGCAGCAAGAGGGGACAGCAGGCACACAAGCGTCACCAAGGGATGCTTCTAAAGAAATGAAGCATCTAGTGGCAACATTTCAAAGCAATATAAAAAGGCTGACATGAAAAAAGGCAGCTCTCTTTCATCGACACCAAATTAACCCGAACCCTCCTAGTTAGGAGTATATTTTAACCTGCCTTCTAATATTTACTGCCGTAATCAGAAATTTTGTGGTTTAGTCAAAAGCAATGAACTGAACAGTTCTAAAAATGAGCTTCTCAAGTGCACTTCAGTCTAGAGATCCTTTGCTTTTTTTTTTTTTTGAATAAGTAAAGAGCTCCAGCATGACACTTAGATGAATCAGTTACTTTTAAAGAAAATGTAAATTTAATCATGTGCAACTTCAATAGAAGACATGTAACAAAAATAGCTCGACTGATTAGTTTTGTTTTAACGATATTAGCAAAATAACCTTAGATTCATTAAAAAAAAAAAAAAAGGTCAAAATCAACACAAAATACAAAACTTATATTAAAAAAAATGGAGTGCTGAGGGCTGCTAGCCCCATACCTTCTGACCTACACAGGTAAAGTGGATGTTGATGAGAGATACACATGAAAATTACCAAACCCATCATGAGAACGAAGTTTTTTGAGTTTGCTTGTTTGCTGGTGGCATAAATGTCTACAAACACACATCAATTATGAACATATTAGCTTAATTAAGCTGTTTTACATAAACAGTAAAACATTTTAATGATATTCCATGGATTTTAGCAGGCATTAGAAGCATAGATGATTCCACTCTGATTAGCTTCCTGTATTGATGTCAAAATCTGGCTAAAAGCAATCTTCAGAGAAATTCTTACTTCATTTGTCCAAGGTAAATGGTAAAGGCACTTACAGTGGAAGGAAAACAGTATTTGTAGAATTCATCCATACACTCGACTTTTATTACCTGGGAACGTAGCATCTTCCAGAAATGTGGAGAAAAAGATTCGAAAACTGATGAAATTGTAAAATTTGAGAAGCGGATCAGATCAACTCAAGAACACAAATGGAATCCATCCCTGAGCTCTGGGAGAGGATTTTCTATGCTGCTTCTCAGAAATCTCCTTACAGTCTTACAAGAGAAAATCTCAAGCATCCTGACGATAGACATGAAATATTCTACAGATTTGCCTTTCTAGGAAAAACACGCTCTTCTCTGGTAGACTCTAAATTAGTTTTATTTATTTATATTATTTGAATGTGTTCTAGAAGAAAGCATACAATGGGAGAATAACTTGTCCCTGGATATTCATGGAAAACCACAGAAAAAAATAGTTTGGAGACTTTTCCACATCTATATAGATACAAAGATTTTATATAGATTTTACATAGATCTAAATATATTTAAAATATATATATATCACATTTCCTGCTATCTTCATAGCACTTAATTTACTGTAAAATCCGAGAAAAAGGAGACAGAAGCAGTGTAGCTATGTTCCCTAGACCTTTTCTTGATCTACATCATATCCTCCTATGTGCCTCATTTCCATACAATGAAAGTGCCCACATCACTTCAATAACATATGAACTGTTTTCACTAATATAATATTCTCTTATTTGCTCAGCCATTGTTGCACATTAAGGTATTAATGGGATTAATGCACCACTCCTGTAAATTCAGATAGATGATAAATACCGTTCTGGATGCACAGAAATGATTGCTCCAAAATTAATAGCAGAAAGAATGCTATTATTACTTTGTGAATACAGTTTCACGAACAATGAAGAAATATCTAACTCATTTCATACGTGCTCATCCTGGCAGAATATTCCACCCGGGATCACCCAGAGCAGAGCAGCCGTCCTTGTCCCCAGGAGCGACCAGAGCACCTCTGAGCTGGAGCAAGGAGACACAGCCACAGCCTGGCCTGGGGGGAAGACTTAGGGTCTCCTTTCAGAAATATCTTTCTTACAGCTCTTCATGTGATTAGGAGAGCAAGCACATCAAGACCTCCTAGAAGAAAAGAGAAGGAAGGAGGGCAGCAGTGCCTGTTGCTTGCCATACCTTTGGAATATAAACTGTGCTAAGTATTCACAGAGAGAAATCTGGTCCATGAGCTAAAATGTGCTACTAGCAGTAGCAGTCAAGGCAGATGGATGGCTTCTTACAGTGCTACACAGCATATTCTATCTCTAGGGCTTGCATGGAGTTGAGAATAACTGCATTTTACTGAAACTTCACTTGCAAAGCAGGACTGAAATGTGCAGGCAGAATCCATTCTTGCATATTCAAAAACTGAAGAGTGTTTTCTTTCAGATTCATGTGGCACCTACCACATAAATAACACTAGGTCCCTACTGGCGGAAAATAAACCTCTTTCTCTCAGAGAACACACCATGAAAAGGAAAGAAAGGAAAGAAAGGAAAGGAAGGAAAGGAAGGAAAGGAAGGAAAGGAAGGGAAGGAAGGGAGGAAGGGAGGAAGGGAGGAAGGGAGGAAGGAAGGAAGGGAGGAAGGGAGGGAGGAAGGAAGGGAGGAAGGAAGGGAGGAAGGAAGGAAGGGAGGAAGGGAGGAAGGGAGGGAGGAAGGGAGGAAGGGAGGAAGGGAGGAAGGGAGGAAGGGAGGAAGGGAGGAAGGGAGGAAGGGAGGAAGGGAGGAAGGAAGGAAGGAAGGAAGGAAGGAAGGAAGGAAGGAAGGAAGGAAGGAAGGAAGGAAGGAAGGAAGGAAGGAAGGAAGGAAGGAAGGAAGAGAGAGGGAGAAAGAGTCAAACGATTTTTGCTTTTCCTTACGCAACGGAGCTTACTGGTCTTCAGCCCAGTCCTTTCACCCCCACCTGCAGAAATCACCAGACCACTTGCATTAAAGAAAAGCAGTTAATATCAGCAGCTCCCTTGAAGTGTATGCAATCTCTCATACAAAAATAGACCAGGAGATGCTAGTTTAGAAATGTAATATAATGTTATATAATTGATCATCATTGCCCATAATCTACATGCTGTGAACAGTCTCTTGATACAGAAAAGATATTTCGTTTTCAATTAATACATTACTTTTATTATCTTTGGAGCAATTTTCCTTTTACAGAAATATACTACTTAGGTTATTTAGTACATAAATGCTTACTAAAAGTGTGTTTAATGCAATGATGTACAGTTCTACTCATTATTCTCAGCTAGGATAAAAAGCATTAGCATATAAGCAAAGGTTATTTTCCCCTAACCTCTAGGCAGAGGTCTCATTTGGGAAAGTACAAATTGCAGGAATTGCCCTTCTGAAGATCAATCTGCTCCAGCTGTGATTGCTACAAGATGCCTCAGAGGAAGATCTGTGAAACCAGGAGCACACAGATACGATACCTTTGCCTTCAACACTAGATCAGCAGTTCTGAACTGAGCAAAGTCTAAAATCAAAAGGATAAATATGACTTACATTCTTTGCTACTATAATCAATTACAAGCAGTAAGGACAGTAAGAATACATTTAAGACAGTCCATTCTTTCACAGATTTTGGTTATGTTCATAGCTATGATGATTTTTGCTGGCAAGAGTATCACAGTTCAGCTCCAATCTGTGGTATATAAGAGGTCGTTCTTTCTATGAAACTCCCAATGCACACTTATTTTTCTCAATTCTTTATGGATTCATTTTTTATCATGACAGGGAGAACAGATGATTAGATTTTTTTTTTTTTTTAAATCCACTTCTTGCACAAATTTTTAACATTGACCATTTTGACTTATCTTCCTTATCTGATAAACAACTGCCATCTTTTTAATCCACCTTTGTATTTCAACTGTTTCAATACTATTCTTTTCCTGTGGTTAAAGATCCTGTTCTACAATTGATGTAAGTCTTTTCTTCTGGGAATGTCCTCCTCTCACTCTCCCCCTGCCCTCATACGTCATTATACATCACTATAAAATACACTGCAGTAGTACAGTACTACGTATCAGTAGAATCTTTTCTGTGCAACATACAGGATCTTTAACCACATAATCACAATGAATAGCTTCTGTGGCAAATGTAATATTAGCATGAAACATGCCTGGAAAATTCTCTCTCTTAACATCATTGATATTACAACTGCAATATTCCATTTCTGAAGACGGCACAAAATCAAAAAACAAAGCACAAAGAAGAGATCAGCTCTTCTTTCTCTGTGATCCCTCCAAGCAGAGGAACCTCCCTGGCTCAGGAGACCAGGTAAGAACAAGGAGACAGCAGAGACTCATAACCTACAGCAGGGACACGGGCCAGCTTTCCTCTCCTTTACCGAACCATCCCCCTGAACTTCCCTAACACCCCTATTTCCTAACTCTTTATCCATTTTTGCCTAATAACAGTCCTTTGGTAGCATGGGGATTGGGAAGTATCAGCTCCTGTGGAGCAAACTCTCCCCTGATCAACCACTAAAAATACCAGAGAACAGATTTTTTAGAAATTAGAAAATAACAATAATGAACAAGCGGTAGCATGTTCTACATCTCTGAAATCTGTAGCTGGGGGTTAACAACAGCAGGGCTTCCCACACGTTTGTTACTACCTACTAAGATGATTCACAGATGACATGTTTTAATTTAAGATTATTAAATTCCAGATACTGCAAGTCAGGAAAGCTAAACATTTTATAAATAAGCAAATGTGAACTTTAATCACTTAATGATGATAAATCCTACTCTGATAGAGCACATTTGCGACTAAGGCACCAGGAAATGCTTTATAGATGTTAGTGAGAAGTATGAGAATACACAGAGGTCTCTGATGTGCCATTGCCCAGCCCACACGTGTGCACATACATACACCCCCCACCTCCATAATCCTTACTGCAATATAGAATATATACTGAGACTATGAAATACCGTTACAAATACTAACACAGTAGTATGCAGACAGCATTTCTTAAATTTCAACAGAAACACAACTATTTCCTCAAAAGTGAAACGCCGGCAGCCTTGGTCCCTTCTGCAGCAAGAGACTAGAAACAGCAAATAGAAATCCTATACGCACTTCACAACACGTGGTGTGAATTTGAAATATATTTTCTAGCTTCTCTCATCAATGACAGCAAAATCCTTTAATTGTCTTTTTTATAATCCTCTTTCTGCCTTCCTTCTTTCTGACTTGAAGATCCCGAGCCTAATACCAGGATACAGATGTTTCTCTTTTTGACAATAAATCTGTTGACAGTATTAATACAGTAGATTCATATCCACTTCAAAAAATTATAAGGTTCGTAAAACCAGGCATCTAATGAGATTTTGCTCTAGCTCACAATATTATACAATCTTCAGTTATGTGATCGTACCCATCGTACATTTTTCAGTAAAATTTCCTCCTTTGGTGAAGTGGTGACTGTGGTGCTACTATCCTTTTTTTTTTTTTAACCTGCCTCATTAAGTCTTTACATTCCAAACAGGGAATACAGTATACTTGATTACTGCATACACATTTTCTACAGTTGTGCTGTGTCTCAAACACTGCTTCACTTATCTTCACGTCCTCGTGAGGTGGGATTTATCATCCCTGTTTTATAGCTGTTAAACTAAGGGTGAACAGAACAGCCTCTTTCCAGAACACACACTAATTTTGGCAGATTAAGTATCATGTAAAAATTGTATTTCTGGCATTACCTTATGGTGATGAACTTATTTTTAATGATATGTTAGTTTATGACAAAGTATACATTTATTGTTTTCTCCTGAAATGTTTATGTTGATTAAGGACAAAATCAGTTTTGGGAGGACAAGAGGATGGAGCTATTTATTATTTATTATCTACCCAACACAGCCCAGGTTAAAATGTAATTCTTCAGGTTAATGTTTTACTAAAAAAAAAAAAAAAGACACAGAATTATTCTCAAATTGCTTTTTCATGTTAAACAACCTGCTCGACACCTGCTGACATCTCCTGTCACACTAGCATAGTATTTTCCTATGAAGGAATGACAAATACAGCTTCATGGAAAATGTAAACTTCAAAGAGGAGTCAGTAAAGACAGTGTAAGGAGAAAATGAAGTGCTATCACAACAGAGAGGAGGTAGCATTCAGTATCTGTGTTGACTATCCACATTTGCAATGCACAGTTAGGCTCATGTGGCACAAAGAAATACAATAATTAGACCACAGTACCAACATAATATAAAAATCTCAGTTTTCACCACTAGAAACCAAATCATTTGCATTCTAGTCTAGCTCATGAAGATGTTAGTCTTCTGTTGTAAAACCATTTTAGTTGTGTCAGAAAAGGACAGTGAGTCCTCCTTGTTCTACAGAAAAAACCCTCAGTTGACTATATCTATATCTATATCTATATCTATATCTATATCTATATCTATATCTATATCTATATCTATATCTATATCTATATCTATATCTATATCTATATCTATATCTATATCTATATCTATATCTATATGAGTACTTTTGGCTAAAATCACTGTATAGTTACTAATCTTCATTGATACACACATCTGAGTTCAATTATTAAGAAAGATTTCTGTGAAAATCTGTAGGAAACTACCAGGGGATAAATTAGCTGGTGATAATTTGTTGAACTAATGAAAAGCCTTTTCTTATTTTTATACTGTCAAATCAAGATTTAAAAAGCAGTAAAAAATAAACCACTGTTCATGATTTGATAAATAAACTGTGCTCTCGAGAAACAGTGGAAGTCACAGGTAATGAGCTTTCATACCTTCATAACTGTTTAATTGGGAACCCTCGAAAAACCTGAATCAACTGTCATCACAGATGAAATCTTAATTGTTTTCTTTTATTCCTTGCTTCACAAGTTGGGAACATGGATACTTTCTATTTTATGAAGGTCCTCAGGCACATTTAAAGATTTCTTAACACTAGAAGCTGTCAGCTGTTTAGTCACAAGGTGCTTCTTCACTTTAAACATCATGTCACCTAGAAATAATGGTAATGTAAATTGTATCCTGTACAGTAGAATAAAAGACATTTAAACTATCATTCGACTCAGAACTGCTGTGTTTACATTCTGAATGATGTTGCACATACCAGGTTTTAGAAATATCAGAGATGCCAGCCTTTAACTTCGCATTTCCGATCCTGCCAGGAGGACAATCAGTAGATCAACATCAATGACTCTGAGGACTGAGAAAGGAATTCATCTAACGTGGAGTTTCCCAAAACATTCAAACTATTTAAAGGTAGCACCATATGAATTAAAAAAACCATAATGAACAAATCTACCTATACTTTATGTCAAACTTAAAGAATAATGACATGAAAATCATTTGAACATTAGAATTTAGAAGAAAAAGTTATACACGTTATAATAAGCTATCAAGGAAAAAAGATTAAGCTCTTTGAGACCGTATACCTACTAAGAAACAGACACAACCACATTTTATTTTATTCATCACTTGTGTTCATTTTATGAAGAGATCAGGAAACATCTTTATTTATTTGATTGAATTAAAAATTGCTTTCAGCTTTTCATTTTTAATCCTAGTAAAATAATTATTTTCATGGCCAGTCAGTTGTGGTATTATAAATGGAACAGTTGGCATCAATTCAGACTACTACTGGTCCTGAACTTTGCTACAGACGAAATATACACCCTCAATACAGGATTTCTTTTATCTACCAATGACTGTAATTAGGAGCCTGAACACACAGGGGCATGCACTGCAGCTGGGCACATCCTGGCCCTTCTGGCACGAACAGTGGCCCCCCTGCCACAGGCAGCAGCCCAGCAGATCCAGCGGTTCCACAGCTGGGACTGTTGGCCTCACGAGGCTTTTGCGGAACAAAGCAACTGAGCAACGTGACCTCCCTCTGCGCATCTCTTTGCTTTCCCTGCAGTGGCACTCTCCACGCTCACAAAACAAGCTGCTATTCTGATTCCCCTTTGGCTGCTCACTGTATACCCAAGTGCAATATCTTCCTTTTAGCCCGTCGTACCTGGGCCGCAGTCCTGGGTGGTACGTGCTGCTCCCAACAGGCTCTTCCTACCCCAGGTGCACAGCTCTGCTTGGTCAATGTAACCAGTCTGTTTCTCTATTCCATCTACATTTCTGTCAGTTCCAGTGCCTTAGAATTTCAGTTCCAGTGTTTTAATTTTAATATAGATATTTTTTCCCTCATTCTTCTTCTTCAATGAACACAAGTGAAGATCTGTGGCATGTGCCGGCAAATGGCTTATAGATTATGGTTTTTTCTAAATTTCTGCTGTTTGAATCTATATCTTTGTTTTTATAAAACTCCATTTTAACAATAGGGACAACTGTTGCCCTGACCTTGTTCTTTCCCTTCCTTTTTTTTTTTGAAGGACTGCTGGCAATGACTTTAATTTGGTAAATAACAGAATGGAAATGCAAACATGCCAAGCAGAAAGTAAAAGCTCCAACCACCACTCCAGCATTGATCCTCTGAAGAGGCAACATCAAGATACCTCAACTAAAACTATGATTTTGTCAAATCTTTTATGTGTGGGAAAATGTTTACCTTGATTTTTAAAAACTTATTTTAAAAAACTGATTTTGTCCTACTAGGTCAACTATTCTGCACACCAACCAATTGTAATAATAATAATAATAATAATAATAATAATAATAATAATAACAACTGTCTAGTCCTTCTCTATTGTTTAGTTTTGTTATTAAGAATCTTCAGTCTAAAACCAAAATCTTATTGAGGCACTACTATGTGGAGATAACACAGTACATACTACAAACAGAGCAGACCAAAATGTAGTTCATTTGGAAGAGTTACTGTGCAGGATCTGTCCTCTGACTATTTTTAACACACACGTCATCTTACTTTGTAAGTGCCTTTACTTGCTTCATAAGTACCTTGCAGATCAGGTGAAATTATAAATTCATATCTCACTGATAAAGGTCAAGTATATCTAGGTATCATTTGATGCCACTATTTATCTATTTATTATTATTTACTTTGCAGACTCCAATTATAGAATTCTGTGGATTTAACAAGAGGGAGATTAGATTGGGTTTTTCATCAATCCTCACACTAGTTCAACACTTTTTAATCTACCAACCATTTGCAAAGCAGCATTTTAGGCTAGTTCATGTATTTTCTTTTTGGCTACACAGGAGTCACAGGTGCTCTTCAACCTAAAACTGCGTTTGTTTGGAGATGGAGTACGGAGTAGGTAAGGACTGCACTGAAGACCAGAGATGGGAAAGGAAAATCTCTCCTGCCTACAGGACACCTGGGATGAGAGTTTGCCCATTCTGCTCAGTTCACTTTTCCATTCTGCGACTAGTGACAGAAATCCTGTGGCTGTGTGGGACTTGCACAGCTCTTGCCTGTGGCCTTTCAGGCACTGTCTTATCTGAAAAAAATTGTTTTCTTAATTACCAGTATGATAGAGCACAGAAGTTAAGCTGGCCAGCAGCTTCACATGGCTTAAGCTACCATGACAGGCTCTGGATACTTCACAGATTTATCCACTGCTTTCAGACTGATGAACCTCTGATTCAGCTAAGCATATTAAAACTCGCCAGCACATCTATTTAAATTTCAGATTTGTGGTTCTCAAAGGCATTTGGTGGCTCCATTTCCTTCTTTATCATCTCTTTAATGACTTCAGAACAGGGAACAAACATACATATCGGAAAACTACCCTTTATTTAAGTTCTCCTACAACTTGTTTTTGTCACAAAAACCAAACAACAGATGCTTTATAGCACTTTTATATATATATATATATACACACATTTTTTTCTTTTTTTTTTTTAAAACAAAATAACAATAGGAACTCGGCAAACAATGCACATGGGTTATATAATCAAGGAGAAAGCCATTTTACCCTTAAATGGGAAAGCCAAAACAAAGAACCCATCAACCCAAAATAGTGAGCAAACCAAAAGTTTCCAATGATTTCTGATGTGTTAAGTCCAAAGACAAATCTATACCTAGACAATCAGAAGTGTACAGTACTGATCAACTGGGGTCCTCTAAGTCAGTGTAGGGATAACTTTAAGAAGTTCAAAATGGGAGACTCATAAAACAAGTCATTTGAAGTCAACTGTGTTCTCTGTAGAGCAGAAACATATACATATATATATATATATTTATTTTTTTTTTAAATAAGAAATTATCTGCACAAAATCATATGGAGCCAGGCTCTTCTCAGTGGCAAACAATGATAGGACAAGGGGTAATGGGATCAAGCTGGAACACAAGAGGTTCCACTTAAATTTGAGAAAGAACTTCTTCTCAGTGAGGGTAACAGAGCACTGGCCCAGGCTGCCCAGGGAGGTTGTGGAGTCTCCTTCCCTGGAGACATTCAAACCCGCCTGGACACCTTCCTGTGCGACCTCACCTAGGCGTTCCTGCTCCAGCAGGGGGATTGGACTGGATGATCTTTTGAGGTCCCTTCCAATCCCAAACATACTGTGATACTGTGATACTGTGAAAGATGGCCTGGTAAAAAATCAAGCACCGAACAAATTATATTCCTATTGTTTCTTTTTAAAATTATAATAGCTAAGAATACGACTGAAAATGAGCTCTAATGTGAAGTTGCTTTTAAAATTAAACGCAGGCGCACACGCACAGACACTGTGTAGCACACATCCTCAGGAACCACTCACCCAAGGAAATACCGTGCGCTGCCCACAGATACATCAGAATTTTCCAGCGTGGGTTTGTGGGCTGGGCCGTGCGTGTGAGCACTGCAGCCTACAGGTGCCCATCTCACAGGACTGACCGGACCAGTCACATCTCACCAGAACCAGTAAAACCTGACTTCAGAGAGCTGGTGGTAGAAAATCTGTGATAAGGGAACTGAAACAATGATCACCAGGCATTTGCTCTCATCTAGCTAACCCACGGGAGCTATGTTAAAATGAAAAAAAACACCATCATTTTGTTTCCACTTTACCTAAAATTTTGGCTTTTTATCTCTGACCTATTTAAAAATTCCTGCCTCTTCAGAGCTCCACTGCAGACACAGCACATGGCGAATGGGCAATACTGCTGCAAATTTGTTTCCATTGCAAGCTAATGCCACTGCTATTCTTTTATCAGCTTTTAACACTTCTGTTATCAGCAAATTGCCCTTTTTGGAGGGGGGAAAGAACCCTACAGAAGCCTGGTTTTATGAATGCCTCAAGCCTTCAAAATTAACAGTGCGAATTTTGTGGTCAATGTACACTCCTCTCTTAAAAGCAGATGTGGCACTGTATAGTTTTGGTATTAAGTACTGTCAAGCTTCCTTTCAAGCAAAGAACTATTTATCTACTTAACACAGAACATAGCCAACTTTTGTAAGTTTCATATATTACATTTATTTCAAAATGCTTGGCATTATTAATCCTTTTTATATTGTTAATATAAAGATTCTGCTTCAAAACCTCAAAAACCCAGAAAGTTTATTTTTTCCTCTTCTTTTTGCATTGCATGCACTGATGAACTAGCCTGCTCAGCAAGCATTTAACAGATTAGACACTTGAACATGGTTTCAGGCAATGCTCTCTCATGTTTCTGCGTATTGCCTGATAAACACTTCAAAGTAAACCGCTCATAAATATGAAATGAAAAGCCGAGAAGTCGTTATGCACAGCTTTGAGATACAAATCTCT
Organism: Patagioenas fasciata; assembly: GCF_037038585.1. Lineage (NCBI taxonomy): Eukaryota > Metazoa > Chordata > Aves > Columbiformes > Columbidae > Patagioenas > Patagioenas fasciata. The sequence continues at coordinate 14,338,191 of NC_092533.1, read as the reverse complement.
TTATTCCCCTCTGAAGTGGAATTTGATTGACATAATGAGTCATAGATCCTGTCCAGGGACACAGTGCCTTATCCCCTTTTCCTCAGGAGACAGGGAGTCTTTAAAGAAATCCACTTCAGAACTTTCTGATAGACAGCTACAGAAAACTTGAACACTACACTAATTTATTATTTCGTATTAATACCTACTTTAACAACTATGACATCTGCCAAAGACTGATTCCAAAGTCACAAACAGGCCCCAGCATCTAAACCTTTTAAAGGAGGTCGAAGCCGAGATGAATATTTTATCTAGTTAACACCGACACGGCAACGCAGGCCTTGGATGGGCAGACCAAGGGAGACTCCTGGAGCCAGAACAGCCCTTGCTGAGCGGGGACCTGCACAGCCCTGGGGAGGAACACAGGAGTAACTGCTTCATTCCCACACACACACACAACAGCTGACACTTCACGGAGAAACACGTGAGCCCTTGTGGCTTGGGCTGGTCCAGCACTGAGCCCCACATCTTCCCCCTGATGTTTGCACGAGCAGCTCCTGATTGCGAAACCGCCTCTCATGCATTCGCAGCACAGACCCCTCTACGGCCCGGCTTGACCTGCAACACAGGTCTCATCTTAGCACAGGGGGAGAAGGAGAAAGGGTGGAGAAGGGACAACGTGGTCAGGGGATGCTGTCACCCCAAGAAAATCCACATTGCTGCAATTCTCCGTAAAAGGCACATTTATCAGGGACAGACCCCTATAGTAATTTCCTACACCTCACAGGTCTGTGCTGTGAAGGAGATTAAGACTTTCACACGAGAAGGTGCAGTTAAAATAATCTAGTCTGAAAAACCTCTGAAATGCTAATTTAGATATTGCTGTTAATAAATGATACCGATATGAAAACGACCAAACCTACAGCATGTGTAATTGTTGGCCATTGCTATTCCACAAAATGTCTGTTCCACAAACAGTCAAGCTTTAAGCCACCACAGTGAAACTGCTAATCAGTAGCACTATAAACAAAATTATGGTGTAATAAATTGCTACTCTACAATGTTACATTCACAACCTGCATTTGTAGCAGTGTTTAGAATGAATCCAGCAAATATCTGCCTAAATTGAGATGGAAATTCTGGCATTTTATTTGCTAGCCATACTGTATGCACTAAATTATACATTGTTACAGGCTCTTTGTTAGGTGTTACTCCCTATCAAATAACAATACATAACACGTAGAAGATCCACCACTCACAACTTCAATTTCTTTTGTTGATGACAGTACTATTATTAACATTAGACACAAGCCATTCACGTAATTTATACAATAACACATACATCATAAAGATTTAAAAAGCAACAGTAAAAAATAAGCTTAATTTGTGGTGTTCAAAATGTACTACAAATACTTTTATTTTGCCAATAAAAGGAAAAGACTAATATATATATATATAGAAGCATACAGTGAAACAAGGAAATGGTGAAAAGACTAAATATTAAAAGAAATTAATTCATACTACATGTAAATAATGAAACATTCAAGTCTAGTTTTATAGCAAAACGCTGAAAATGAGATTTAGAAGCTTAAGATGATGAAAAAGCCACGACGTGGTCTCGCCATCCACGTACAAAGATCATTGCTGCCTCTTCTCAGTCCACAGTGACTGGGATTACAAAGACGTTATTTCTCCCTCTGAAACATTTATTGCTAAAAACTTTTACTGCTGTTCCTTAGTGTTTGCAAATTGCAAACACATTGTGACTCTGCCCTATATATTGTGAGTGCTCTTCCTTCTCTGGTGTGTATGATCATTCACATCTTAAAAGCCAGTCTGCACTGGCTTTACTAATCGCTAGTAAGCAATATATATTTACATCAAAATACAAGTACATGAACTGCAACAAACACTGAGCAAAACGGGGAAGTGCTGAAAAAGCCAAGAACAAAATCCAAGTTTATGACTATAAACAAGCATTCTCCAATTATGCAATATTCAATTATGGATTGCCTTTTCTATGTAAATTAAAAATCTTTGGCCCTAATTTGGCCCTGTTTGTAACTGCTGTGAATATGTAAGGCATCATTATCATACATACAACTAAGGAATTACGGGCATGCATGGTACATATCTGAAAATACTGTCATGCACAACCATTAATTTCAACACGTATTATTTTAGTGTACTGTTGATAGATTGCCACAATAAAAGGCAAATGAGGCAGCTAAAAGAGTCTGAATTCCAGAAAGTCTTCTAAAGACATTCTGTAGCACTGACAATTCATATGTAATTTAATTAACCTTAGACATATGAGTAAAACTAGATACTTCAAAAAAGAATTAGACCCTAAAATAAACAATCCTTTTTGATAATAACTATGTTCGAAATAAAGTGTGTTTCTATAAACTAATGTTATTTTAAGAGCGTAAACCTCCGTCACTGAGTTTCCATCACAAGATGTGAAATATTTGGATAGGGCTTCAAGCGGCATTAAGTATTCTGCTGAGGTCCAAAAAGCGCAGCTGTCAGTCACAGCCCCGGCTCTGTCAGTCACTTGAGCCCCGCCAAGCCCAGTTGTCTCCAGGATAAGTGCTCCTCCGAGAGCTGCAGTTGCTGCCTGACCTACAGCTGAAAGGCAAGTGCTTCGCTCACTAGATCTATTAGCCCTTTGACTTCATTTATTCACTAGCTAATAAAAATACATTGCTGAAGTGAGTGATTAATTCAATTTCTTTAGAGAGAGTGCTAAATTCTTGAAGCCTCTAAGTATGACTATCCACAGAGGCCCCAAAACATTCATATAATTAGTTATTAATTACGGAATTGCAGTTAGAAATCTGGTAAGAGCCACTAAGTTGTTGGTTTTTTAGTGTTTTTTTTTTTTCATCTTCCATCCAAGAATACCCTTTCCTTCCAGCACCCTAGCTTCATTTCACATAGACACTAAAACAACTATCATCTCTATCTATTTTTATCTGGTTATTGCTGGAAGCCTGTTCAACACATCATCATCTTTCGGTTTCTTGTCCATGCCTTCCAGGTCCAACATCAACACAACAGCTTAAACAATAGCTTGCTGTTGCTGCTAAAGGAACAAGACTTCCATTAAAAACTGCAGGAGACAGACAATAGAAAAGAAAGGAAGAAGTCCCAGAACACCTATGCACATGCTGCTGAATGCAAGACTTTCTCTCCATTACTGCAGTGAACTAACAAACATTTAAAATTACCTAAGACACTAATTATAGCAAGGAGTCCAGAAAGTGTTCTGACATAAAAGCCCAGGCAATCTGACCTGACAGACATGATAAATGCTGTCTTTTTTCTTCTATTTTTAAGATATATCCTACTATCTTCCGACCCAAGTACAGCACTGGGATGAAAACACTAGACAACGTAACTGTGCAGCCTAGGAGGGAAGTTTTATTCCAGTCATGTTCACAATTTTTTTCATTTGTCACCAGCTAGAGAATATAGATAGTAAGTTTTGGTTCTGTCTTTTAGGTTTTGTAAATGAAGCTTATGTTAATGAAACAAGTTCCACATAGCTGGACTTAGCAGGGTAAACAACATATTTTGGAAGCATCAAAAGGGACCTCTTCCCCTGCTTAAATCTCATTCTGTGGAAAAGAAATACTTTACATGGCTTACAGTTCCATACTAGTTTTACATACTGGAGCAGCTATAACCATAAGAGTGAGACCATATTTGCTAGTCTGGATTGCTTTGAGCTTCACCAGTTTTCAAAAAACAAAAAAAACACATACGAGAATACCACAAAACCCCACAGAAGTCTGCAAACACACAAACAGGAGTGCTTCGCTTGGAAAGCCGCTCGTCATGCTGGCATTCACTCTTGGTACACACAGAACACTTGCAGCTTGGTCCAGAGAAATGAGCAAGAATATTTTCAACTTATATATATGCAAAAAATATTCCCCTTTATACCACTAGCTAGAAATTATTAAATTAGCTAAAAACTCCTGATAAAGAGTCAAACATTCAACAATGTTGTAACTCAGAGCTCATTTGAAAGCTGGCAACCAATTGGCAGAATATGTTTCCGATGATGCATAACTTTTTTGGTTGCCATTTTTGAAAAAGTGACACACACACACACATACACATATATATATATATATATATATATTACTATCCTCAACTCAGGAAACAATTATTTTTGGATTAAAATAAGGCTTACTTGGATGACCGGCACTGCACAGTTGCCTGTGCAATGGTCAACAATAACCTGAGCTCAGCATCACCCGGAGGATGCCTTGAGAAAGATGGCATTTCAGTGATGGACAGCGTGGTCCTTCCTACACACTATGCACTGCACTATGCATTTAGTCCTTTGAGAGCTTTCAGGATGAAAAGACTATAGTTATTACTACCATCATTACTATTAATGAAAAATACACATGTAAAATTAGGCTTCAAACACAATGTTTTATAGCCCCTATTTGTCTCTGTGGACATACGCCATAATGGCTTTAACAGACCTTTAACACTCACTGACTAATTAATCTTTACACTCAGGACTCAGCAGTGAGTTTTATTCAGTAAGGAGCAGAAAATAGCATCTGTGGATTGGGCTTGCAAGGTCCAGTGCATGAATAAATTGCCAGGCTGCAGGAAGAATCGGTATTAAACAGCTCCTCTCCTCCCCCAGCACTCCTGTTCCAGCCTTCACCAGCCACTGAAGCTTCCCTTCACAAGCTTCTTACATACCATTTATTTTTATTTCCTAAAGTGACTCTTTTCAAGCTTACAGAGACTCAGTCTTCCAAATACATTGACACTGATAGAAAAAATATTACAGGGACTAGATATCACTTTAAAAATATAACTGCATTTCCAACACAACCACAGTATGCACCAGCAAATTCAGCTTTCCTATGGAGAGCACAAATGAACCATACAAATTAATAGACCCCAACAATTCTTCAGAAAAACCTTTAGGCTTCCATTTCAAACTCAAACATGTTCTAAATATGAAAAAGCACAGGGAGAATATTCTGCAAAGAGAAAGCACAATGAGAAAATACGGTATGCAATTTCTTAATAGAATAAATCCAATCTTTACTCCTCTTAAAAGAATTTTAAAGGTATTGTAAAAGAACATGCATATTGGGGTAAATTTCCCTCATCTCATTTGATTGATACAGTCCTAGTCAATGTAGCTTACCTGGAGTCTTCCCTTACTTTGTCTATAAAGCCAGGCAACCAGAACACCATCTTCAGTTACAGAAAATAAAGTGTCATGTGTTTACTAGTCAAGCTTCAGTGGTAAAGATTTCATCAAGATGAAATTATTAAGGATTCTAATTGTCTTTTCTCTAGGCAAACCCTGGTAATAGAATTCAAGAGCTTTATACCTGTTTCATTCCATTAAGTTAACTTCAAGAATAGCTTACTCCATTTCTTTTATAAGAAAAATTACGTTCTGAAACAAGCCTTGTGAACTGCAGCACAATAGGCAGCATTCCTTCTGAGTCAAAAACGACCTCCTTAGACTGTCACTTTATCAAGGATAATCACAAATAAGTTATGGTATTTTTCTTACAACAAAGTATTTATTTCTCTATATGCCTATTGAGACAATATTTGTCAGATTAGCCCTTTTTCCTTTGGAGTTGTGAGCCACTTGTTCAGGGACCCTACTTTTCCCTGCATAGAGCTGTTAATTTAAGCCAGTAGGACTGAAATCTGCCCTTCCTAATGGTTGGACAGACCCAAGGAAAGACACATCTACTCCTACACCTCAGTCTACTCTCCTTACTCCCCCTGCTCTCCCTCCTTGTTGGAATACGTTTTCAGTTTCCCTCCATAAATTCCACAAAATCCTCCCTCTCGATGAGCCATATTTGGGTCTTGAGCTGCCCCTGATTCTCAGCCTGAAAAACAGAAAGGGAGGTGAATCAACTAGGAAACAAAATCCTCACCTGCCATTGCTTGATAAGTTACAGCCTATGGTTTTATCTCCCCAAACATTTTCCCATTATAAAAAAAGATGGTTGTCAATGCTCTGTGAATCAGTATATATGAAACAAAGACTTTAACTACGAGTTCGTAGGGACTCAGCTTCATGAATTACATTCATGAACAAGAAACAAACACCGGCTCCCTTCCCACTTACCTTCAACCCTCTCAGGTTGGGGAGGAGCGCTACCGAGCACTGTGTAAACCTTCACTCCTGCTCTAGAATTCAAATAAGCCCTGGCATTAAAAAATAAGGAATCCATTAGATTAGTTTTTACTCATATTAACCATTTACTCAAAGGTCACATTCAGGGTAACTTCCTAACTGGCAGCACATTATGCATACTTTTTAAATGCATCCTGGTGTAGAGATGGTAATTTTGTGAGCAGCTATGTTGCATTCATCATTAGGACTGTAACAGTCCTAGTCATATCCATCAGAAAACTATAAGCACAAGAAAAATACAATTCCAGCATAAGAAAGACTGGAGAAAGCAGCTGTTAATTCATCTGTTGGTCCAGTTCATCCGAAAACACAAATAATGACCAACATTGTCAACCTATATAGAACATGAAGGGTATGGTTCAAGACATAAAAGGAAGGGGGCTCAGAATTAACCCAGAAACCTGAGTTCAGTACCCTACTACCAGAGCCTCATCCTCCCTGTGACACAGTCTCTCAGGGCCAGGCAAGAACAGGTTAACGGCTGCTGTGAATTGAAAACTTACTACACACAAGTCTAAACTAAAGCAGGGCTGGATCTAGAAGGTATCAGATATGCCTTGATTCTTTCTGTTTCACGTACAAGAATTGAAAAGAGACAATGACCCTTGGACCTAAATTTGTTAATGGACCTCCAAACTGGAAGAGTAACAAGGTTTTTTTCTCCCTAGAAGAGAAACTGATGGTAAATTACCATGTAAAGGGCATGACAGTGGACTCTGGTTTAGGTTTCTTGCTTTTGCAAACAGAAAAAATAAAAATGATCATCTAGCGTCTCATAAAATAGGTCAGAACATATATTCTTCATTGAACAGTGCCATTAGAGGGTGTATTTATACAGAACACTTAGTTTTACTTGGAACAGATCTCATTAATATTTGGAAGCTCCCGAACAAAACATTCAGTCTGCTCGTTCTGTGATCTCAGGTCTGTAGCTGAACGTCACTTGCAGCCACAACTGTGACACAGGAACTTGACTTCTGCATGGGATTGCTACCTTGAGGCGCTTGATAGCCAAATAAAATGGAATGATCTACATATATATGTCTGGGTTAGAATTTAACCACACAAACCCAGAAATGTTAAGAAGAAAATCTGAAGATTAAACTAAGAAATACACCTATACAAACTTTGATTTTTAAAATGTAATAGCTTTACTTGGATGTAATGGCTTTCAAAAATCAACTAATGAAGCTGAAGTAAAGTTACTAAAATTTTGAGTAAGAGTGCCCACAAAGTGCATTAATGCAGTTTAACTACTTTTTTTAACTTCTATGATGATTTTTTTTGAGTGTCTTCATTTACATACACCTATAGTTTAATTTTCTTGGAGGCATGGATAATTACAAGCATTATGTCCATGTCAAATGTTTTGACTTTTATGAACAGATTTTTAAATAACTCAGATAACATATGGGTGGGATTGTTTTCTTTAACCAGGTACATTTAAAATTACCCGGAATTTAAAATACTTCTTGCATGCATTTTTTCTGAAGTTCCATGAATGCTAACAACTTTATCCAGCACTTCACAGTTACCTGATGGTAACACATATTTTCTTGCTTTGTCAATAAAAATCGATGGATAAAGAAACTCCTGTTCTCCACAGACAGATGAGGGTGGCCACCACACACATAACCTATACATGTGTATTTCTCACCGCCACATCATGCTTTACTGAAGTGTCCCACAGAGACTCACACCATCACCACCCATGTTCCCGACAGGAAAAGAGGGCTCTTTAACAAGTGCTTTCCTGAAGACTTGGGAGCATCATTGCCAAAGTACAACAACTCAACCCCTGCACTTTAACTGTAAATTTTAAATCAATAGTGGCTAGATAATTCTCTAAAAGGAATATTTACTTTTGACAGTGAGATGTACCCTGAATTTCAGAAAAACAGAAAATGATCTTGGTTCAGATTTTTAACGAATGTATGATTTACAATGCAAGATTTACATTGCTTTTAAGTCAGTCTAGATGCCTCAGCTACTTCATTTTTTGCTCAACACTATAAATATTGCACATGGGACTACAAATTACGCTGGCACAAGCAATATAAGTCGTTATCAACGCTAGCATTGCAAAGCAGCACGTGAACACAGCACCATACTTGAAACGTGTTTTCTTCCACACTTCAACCACAAAAACACTCATCTGCCAGAATAACAAAAATCTCTCCGATTTAGACCAAAAGAGTGACTAAAGTTTTTGTGCTGGGCCTTTCAAATGTGCAAGGGGCCATATCCACGCCACGGTAACCATTGTCTTTTTGATTTCCTTGTGAGGCGGCGACATCCACGCTCAGCTCAGGGGCAGCATTTCGCCTGCTGCCTTTGCCCAAGGAAAGCTGATTAATGCTGGGACCTCCTGACACCACAGGACACTGATAAGTAAGACGGTGTTACTGTAATGGAGACTGTGGTAAATTTTCTCTTAGAGCACTGCTCAGCAAATCAAAAAAAAGTCCTATATTGGGGAAAGATCCTGCATAGTGAATACCAGGCTTAGCCAGAAAGGTGAAAGTCTTCTTGAAACATGCTCAGTCAAATGGTATTCACATGTTTTGAAGAGTTACCGCTGTTACTGTTCCTCCCTAAGGTGTGAGAGTCTCACTCAGCCCGCACTGTTGTGCATCTTGAAGCCAACCTTCCCCGTTTCTTTGACTATCTTTTGTTCTTCCCAATCCAGTAGTGTCAGACTTTATTAAATAAATTATATTAATAAAGCTGTCAAACTGCTTGAACATGAGTAATTCCTACATTAATAAAAGCCAGTAAAAGCATGTCTTTGACTTCACCTTCGTATTTTTAAATTCTATCTTGTAACAACAAATAAAACACTCTAAGCTTTATTTTTCTAAATTATGATTACATTTCTGTGATGGATAAAGGCAATATGCCTTTGCCACAAACACCAGAAAATTAGATGAAGGTGAGACACACTGAATTAACTGAAGTGAAATTCTCCCTTGTGATGGATGCCTTAAGTTTCACTCATCAGATAAGTTTGCTTATAATCAGAATAATTTTGATTAGTTAAGAATACATGCTACATAGACAAAAGGAAGGAAAAAAAAGCAACAGCAAAATAGTAGCTAGAATATTTTTTTTCCCTTTTTCTGCTCAATGTTATTCATGCCCCCAAGCAACTCAATCTTTTTTCTCACATACTTTGTTTGTAAAATTGGAACGAACCAACACAATTTATCCCAATGGTTTAGCATGTGAGTTAGAGTAGGACAAAAAAATAACAAAATCCAAACATCTCATAATTATTTAAATAGGATTTGGTACATCAGTATGACATATATAATCTTAGCTTTTTTTTCCTCTTCAGGAAGAAAACTATGAATTACTTAAAATGTATACATTTTTCATTCTTAAGCATTCAACTGAGTCTTTGTCTTTTTTCCACTCCATAACATTTTCAGCTACATAAAAGATGAAGTAGATGCATTTCAAGTTGTTTTTCTTAGACTGTAAATCTTGGGAAACTCTTCTCATTTACCACCTTTCATCACAAATTAACATGCACATCAAGACAAGTTCATTATCATTTAGAGGCCTGTTGAAAAGATGAAAAAAGAATTGCACCTTAATGTGCCCTGGATTATCTACTGGTTAATAAAATAAGTGCTGAATAATTTTATAGGTCATAATCATCAGTTTGCTTTTCTTCCTTTCTAATCAAAAAGCTCTAAAAGTAAAAATTACATTCTAAATAAATTGTGCGTTGTTGGAAAGTACCATCATATTTCTTTTCTGAAGGTACGAATGATGTTTACATAAAATAAAAAATAAACACAATTACATAAATAAAATTATTATACGAATGCATTTTGGTGCTTCTAAGTACAGGACTTTGGGGAACTGTAGTTGAAAAATTACTCAGCATGTAACAACCCTAATTCACAGAAAAATGTCATCTGCATCTTAGAGATGTATATAAAAGTTCCATTATTAATACATTTCAAATGTTTGTACACTACCTAGGAGAATAATATATGACACTCTTCTGGAACAAATAAAACCAAGCTTAGCATAAGTCCTGCTGACACGAAATTTCAATTCACATTAGCAAAGTGACAGTTGCTTTATACGTAGGAGAACTGTAAAGTGAACAGAGCATTCAAACACATGAAATATTGCAATGTCCAAACAGTCACAGAATCATTGTAAGCAAGCATGAATAATATCATAATGAAATACGTAAATACGTAAAATACGTACGTAAAAATTAAAATGGCCGCTTTTTACAGTGAACTCGGATATACCACGGCTATTATTAAGGGTTTAAAGAAAAAAAAAAAACCAAACAACAAAACAGCAGCACCCCAGTTGTAGGTGTTGCAGCACTGGGGTACTTCAAGCTCTAAAGCAGTCTCACCGAGTTCAGTCGTGGACATCACAAATATGGATTGTGGGGCCAAAAAATAATTCAAAATCCACAGAAGACAAAGCAAACACCATCTGTTGAGCTCAGCATCGCCTGAGCTTGAGAAAAGCACCTCACAAGGCACCACACATTAACTCTGTTCTGTCTCCAATTAAGTCAGGCATCTTCTTTATTTTATTTTTTTTTTTTTAATCTCAGTATTGTATTAATTTAGATCTGCACTTAAGTTCTCTGAAAACATCTTCAAGCGTATTATTCAGGAACTGAATGGTCCACCAACCAGTACAATCTTCCACTCTCAACAGTACTCCCAAAAAATTAATTTTTATGGTGCTTATTCCTATATCTAAAACCATACTGTATTTTTAAACACAGGTGGGAATTTAAACAACAAATAAAAACTCCTATATCCCATAAAGATGTCAGGCGATCACAGAAATCTTTAAAGAACAACATGCTCCCTGATCATAAAGTCTTTTTAAAAGAGACTGAACCTTTGAGGTTGATTAAACACAGTGACAAAATATTTATGTAAAAATATATACGGCATTTCAATTACTCATTGTTTTGTGATCTTTTACCCTGTTTATGACACTTTTCCTTTTCTAGTCTCCGATTTACTTTTTGATCCAAACTGCTTTTGAAAGTGTTACTATAATTTGCTCTGGGAAACACATTAAGAAGTCTCCAAATAATAAAAGATCACGGTCTTTACACCTGTCAGCGGGATGTGTTGAAACTTCATCTGGCTACAAGCAGAAATTTGTCTTAAAATAAAAAAAAATTGTCTACAAATTGGTGTTGCACCAATGGGCAACTTTAGTAGATCAACTTGTCCATTCAGAGCATTTTGACACTGCATAGCACGCCTCGCTGTCCTACAGAACAAACACACGTGCACCTGGGGGGTGGAATCGTGACACCTACTTCATAATTCTTTGATATTTTAATTTCTCAGTTTCTCAGCATCTCACTGGGTGGGTTGGGGGTTCTGGGCAAGTCATTGGTTTGTGCCCCATCCGTCCTCTCTCAGGTGATGCTGTCTCTGCTCCTGTCTGTCAGAGCACTCTGGCACTTACAGGCAACGCCTGCTATGTGAAAAACTACGGTATGTTGTGACAATTGTACGTTTAATATAGTGTTATTTTGAAATCTCGCGCATTACGTATCCCATATAGATATGGACTTGACTATCATTGCTTTTCAGAGCGAGTCCCAGTTACACCATTGATTTTTACTTGAGTCAGTCTGTGGTTTTGAACAATTAAACAACAAGTGTATGGCAATATGAATGTAAAAGGCTTTTTCCCTCAAGAGTTGAGATAATATTTATAGTTGTAGCCTAAATACTTCTTAAAGGACACCACCGAACTCAGGAATTACTAAAAAGGCTCTGCACAGGAGAAAATATCTTCAGGTTTCAAGAGAGGCATTTTGCACTATTTTTTTCACAAATTAACACAGAAAAACAAATCACAATTTAAGAGCGCTAGCAGCAAGATCCTTTGAAAAAGCTCATTAGCTCTCACTTAATCAGAAAGAAGGAAGGAGGGAATGTTAAATGCAGTTCAGTCACATCACCTTCATGTAAATAAAGCCAACCACACACATTTCAGCCACCCTTAAGCATCAGTTGTGCTATGTGCACTAAGCACCAAGAGCAGACAAAGAATCACAAGTATGAACATCCATAATTTTTGCCACCGGCACTCATAACCTCCTCTGGGCTGGTGCACAGAAACCTCTGGGGCTGCATCCTCCCCTTCTGTCCTTCTCCTGACTTTGGCAGATAACACCTCCCAGGTTATAGAATATATGGATCTGTTCTCCTAGCTCCCATTTCCCAAAAAGGAGACACACTGCAGATAACAGAAGAGGAGGATCCCACAGGAGTGTGAAGGTAAGAGGGGTTACAGCATCACTTGCCTATGCTGTGCAAAGTGCGTATGTTGCTGGTGAGCTTCAGGTACTGCCTCCACCTCCAGCCATGCTATTGGTCTTCAAGGGTTTATTTTAGTTTTGTCCAGAGCAATTCTACCATGTAGGCAAGAAGCAAAACCCAATCCTGCATCATCAGCACCAGGTGATGCTCCCAAGCTGTTCAGAGCAATGCCAACTGATCCCATCTTACACATGCTTCTGCTTTTAGCTCTTTCTGGGCGGTTTTGCAAAACCATATTTCCAGTTCTCTCCACAGCTGGGATGGCCTCTTTCCCACTTTATTGATAAGACTTTCCAGATAACAGCTAGTTCCAAAAAACTCTGTTAATGCTTTCTCTTCCTTCTTCTTCTGTCCAGGGTTAGCACCCTAAGGCCCCTACCAACACATTCCTTTCTCTATCCCTCTTTCAGCACTGCTCCTGACTAGTCTTATCCATCTGCCCTTTATCTTGGGAACTCTCTTCCATATTGATCCTCATATCTCAAAATTTACCCTGCTTTTTGAACACTGAAGATACTGCCACTTCATTTGGTGTCACTAGAAAAGTTTTTTCTAGGATTTTAAAAGCCTTTATTTACCAGTATCATTCTGCACAGGTTAGGAGTCCTGAAGAAAGGATAACCAACATGAGAAACCCATGCAGTTGGTTGGTGAACACAGAGAAATAGAGAAAAACACAAATGCATACAAAATATTTTGCCGATAATCTAGAGATTCTTGCAAATCATTCCTTGAGAGAAAAAAGAAAGAGGAAATTTGACACACACCCTCTGCAAGCTGCATATGCAAAAATCTCTACAGAATTCAGCAGAGAAATAAAACTTCAAGTCTAAGTCTCCTTGACAGTAAGACAAGAAGCCACTCTCCAGAAGTGTCCTCTCTGCCCTCATCTGCATTTCAGATCATGTTGTATGTTAATATACAATCTCACGTCGTCAGAAATGTAAGATAGTGTGTGCAAAGATGTTTTTAAGTAGAACAGGAGGACGTTGAATGATAAAGATACACAGTTTGTTCTGCGCAACTTATTACTTTAGCTGTTCAAATTGCTAACAGGTTTAAACCACAACAGTGTAACCTCGGAGCTTCTAACACCACCAAAATATCTTTTTATTAAAAGGTTGTAAGGCTGTAGGAAAGGTAAAGTTTGTGCAGAGATTTAGCTCAACTTCACCCTCTGTCTAGAAAGCTGAAGTGATAAAGGCCTTTTAGATATGTCATCTCTGTAGGGGAGAATTTCTCTTACATGAGCAAACAACAGTACTTCTTTTAAACATCTCATTGCATAAGAATGAGGTTAATTTAAACTGAACAATTTGGCATTTTTTCAGGCATATTGTATAAGCATAGCTGTAAGGAAATTATACTGCTGGACTTAATGTATTCTTAAACATATTAGGTGTAATGCTATTAAAAATGAAAAAAAGAGAAAGCTTGACATTCACTGATGCTACCAATAACTCCACGTCTGTTTCCTTGCAAAATAGTCATATGACCTCCAAAGGCATAGATTTTATTTCCTATTCTGAAAAGCAGTAATATAAACATGGCCAGGGGATTAATTTTTTCAATTGTGGTTTTGAAATTTACTGTGCATTTTGCTACTATATCTTCTCTCTTTCAGAACACTACTGAAGTCACACAAAGAGGATCTAAGGTAAATCTCCATCAGTTTGAGCCACCTGCTTAATGCTTGCACGTGCTTGGTGAGAATGCAAGTCGAGAAGTCTTTCCCTCTCATGACTGACAAATACACCAACTACTGTAATTTCTCTTTTATTGGGAATATATAAAGAGGATCAACTCCACTCTCTTCAACTATAGCTTAAAAATGAGGACACAAAAATAGTGATGCTGGGGTAATTAAAATATTTTTAGAAAAACATTCAAAACCACTATATGTTAGCAAAATCATTATTTCCAGGAAAACAAATTTGAATCTAAATTACATTCCTATTCTCACAATCCACTACTCCACAACTGAACAGCTGAGCAAATTGATACTTTGGATTCAATAACTGAATCAGTACTATTAACAATATTTGTATATTTTGCAACACAATATTACAACTGTGAAAATCACCTCTTAATTTGGGGTTTCTTTAATCTGCCAAGTCATTCTATTTATTCTTAGTTGTTCCTATGCACAGATACCCCGTCTTGTTGCACAGATAATCATCATGTTTTGTAATGCCAAAGTTTCTGTTTTATAAATATCACATCTATATGGTACGAGGATAGGCTGCCACACCTCCAAGTTTTTTTGGTATACATTTTCTTAAACGGGACACTAAATCCTCAGCAGTAAAAGAGATACTAGAGAAAAAAGAAAAGGAGAAATCCTATCCTATTATGTTTTTATAAGATGTAGAAATTATGAGTAAACGCGTAGATCAACAGAAAATTCACTCTAAAACAATACTTCAGAGGAATTTTATTAAGGAGGACTGTTCTGCCTTGTGTGGTGTAGTGCTGGTCACAAAAAAACAACCAAACACACACACACCAAAACGCACCACCACACCAAACACACACACACAAAACCCCACTACATAGAAAAGCCCCTGTGTGGGACGGATATACTTGCATCAAGGTATAACATTGTTATGCTGTCAAAAAAAATGAACAAAGAGGATGAATCTAAGAGACTGAATTTAAGATGGAGGAGTCTGTCAGGAAATAACAGCTCATAAGAGTTACAAAGCCGACATATAGACATAAAAAGCAAAGCTGACATATTTGATAACCACAAAGCCTGCTTATTCCAAATATACTCTCAATTACAGTCATTCTAGATTACGCTAAACGGAAAAAACAAGCTCAAGGTAGTGCAGTGTCACAATACTCGTTGTGTGCTGTCACCCTCCCACAGCTTCCTACACATAACAAACTCTTCCCAACCTCCTGCATGGGCAGACACTTGTGGGTAGAGAAGAAAGTTCCCCCCACTGCCAAACCCACAAGCCCCATCACACCCCTGGCACCCCCAGTCACACCCCTGGCATCCCATCCCACCCCTGCACTGCTACTCGAGGCAACGCGAGGACACGGAAAACCTGTCAGAGCAGTTTTGTGATGTCATGATGGAAGCTGGATGTTTTCCCTAGTGGTCAATTCTAGCCCGCTGGCCAAGGCTCAGCTGTGCGCTGCCATCTCTCCAAGGCCAGCAGTTGGGGACAGTGGGCTCCCTCCAGAACACCACGCTATTTGCAGCCAGCACCTTATCTGTGTTGCTTGGTTGCAATTACCCGAGAACAGACAATTCACAGTAAGAAGAGCTTCATTAGAGTTTATTAATAGCAAAAACAACAACCAAGGTTCATTTTATTTAAAAAATGGTAGAGAAAGGGGCAAACACCGGTGAGAGATTGTTGCACTGAGTCAACAAGAGTCACACAACTGAAGTACTGAAGACATCGAAAACCACAATCTGTTGTGTACACAGTGATTTCAGAAAGCAAGTCACATCTCATTTTTCTCTGCTGTGTCCTGGTTGAATCATTCACAATTGAACAATACTAAATACAAGTACAGGATTTTAGTTCTCTATCAATACTAAATAATATATTTTTCCAAGTACCTTAAATTGAATGTTCATTCTTCTAATTAGACTATTGCTAGATCTGTAGGAGGTTGTATAAACCACTTTAACCTTATTTTAATTTTTCATTATGAAAATTGTAACTGTTCATTAACTTTGGAAGACAGAGCATTACAGCTGTGATATATCATTCCTCAGATTATGAACAATCTGCTTTATAAATTCAGTGTTTGAAGCAGGTATTTGTAATAATGTTGTGTTCATAAGAATTTAGAAAAAAAACTTACTGTCTATCCATACACAAAATCTGATTCACTGTCATGACTCCAGAATTAGTGCCAAAATATATTTGACCCAATTTAGCAGGTTCATTAGAAACTAAAACCCAAAGCCCCCAAAACAAGAAACTATCTAATACTACCCTCCCCCACTTCTGCAACTCTTTGGTGAGATTACTTAAGCAAGAATTATGTCCAGATTATCACTTTTGTGTAGTAAGTTTTTAGCATATTGTGAATAATTTTCATGGAAGGTAACAGTTTCCCACAGAGATTAAACAGCATTTTAGCTTTGCCTTAATACTGTTCAAATGCTTATCTTAGATACAGAAAATCTCCAAGAGACAATTGGATATCACTATGAAGTAAAACGGAATATTAGTTATAAAAAGGTTTTTTTGTTCTTTAACTACAAAATTTGAAACATTACTGTTATAATTATAATGTTTAGTATGTCATTTTAAACTGCCATCTTTAAAACACTGTATTCTACTGGAAGTAACTCAAAAAAGCTACAATACTGTGCTAGACCAGTTCCCACAGAATGGGCCATTTGCTCAAGGGAATTAAATTGATGCAATTTGTTCTACATGATGGTCTTTCTATTGTGTTTTCCATAACATCTCTTTAGGTCGATAGTTCCTCTCTCTATTTTCTAGACTTGCCCAAGTTGAGCTAAAATGAAATCTCTTCTTTATTTTTCACTGCATTAAGTAGAAGAAGAAAACTGGTTTTTTGACTTTTCCCATATAAGCTTTCTGCATCCATTTCAACAAGGCTCTATCACACACCCATACAAACATCTGAGACCCATCCTATACCGTCTGTAAGAAACAGCATTTCTCAGAGAGGCTTTTCTTCCAACAATTTTAAAAGATATGTTTTGATTCTGAATTAAACAGGATGTAGGGATTGCCACCAGTGGAGGAGTAGGAATCACAAACAGCTATAACCCAAATATTCTAAGGAAATGTAAGCAAATAATTACAAATAAAACTGCTTACATTCACGCAACTTGTTTGGCAACAGCAGTATACCATAAGGAAAGCTGCTACAATTCATAACAGCATCTTGTAATAAAACAGCTTTATGCATCCCTCTCAAACTGTTTAGTGCTCCAATCTCATCAGATGGCTGAGTAAGCATTACACTTTGGGACAGTAAATCTCTGTTTCCAATATGGTCTACATTCACAGACATGCACTTTCGCATTCACTGTAAGACACTTCCAGCTAAGCACTCATATAAAAAACAGCAATACATAAAAATATCTGCATGGTATTTTGTCTAGTCAGCTATCTAGACCCTGAACACATTTAGGAACCTTGAAGCAACAAGCAGCTCAACAGGAACCGGTCGCCACCAGAAAAAGCTGATTTGAAGTTTGGATTTACAAACATCAAAGTAATAAGAACGGGCTATCTTTATTCACGTCACTGAGGCCCACATGGCATTGCTATGGGATGTTTTCATTCCTTCAGAGAAAAAGTAAAAGATAGGAAAGGGTTTATAGAAAGGAGGCTTGAAGAGCCCTACCTAGATAGAATAACTGCAGCATCTAACTGAACCTGTAAAGAAAAACCACTGGGTACTGTGAGTGTTTCAGTAAAACAGAAGAGGGCATCACTAGACCAAATGGCTAGCAACTGAAACCAGTTTCCAAAATCCAAAGAGAAGCTGGGATCTGCTTTTGACATGGAGCCTGATTTGCCACACACGCCGCCTGCCAGCAGAAATGACGAAGTTTCTGTCTATTACTATTTTCAAGACTCCACAATGAGTTTCATTGAAAGAGAGATTACTGGGATCAGCGTAGAAATAATCTGAGAAAAGTTGATGAGCAACTGGAGAGAAGGCCAAAGAAGCTAACTGACAGGTCTTCTGACCTTGAACTCAAGATCCAGAGACAAATAATCTAAAACAAAAAGAACACAAAAAATGCTGGGCTTTGCTTACCCAATTATACTTGCTTCTCATTTTTTCCTACTAATTTTAATTCCCATTTATAGACTTTATAAGTAAATTGGTCATCAGCACTTTGACAAAACTCCAGAACATCCACAGTTCTCTAAGGAAGAAAATTAGTTTTGAGTGGTGGTTGTTTCTGTTTGTTTGAAAGTTTCCTTATGTTTTCCTTACTAAGTAAACTGCATGTATTTGGGTACAGGCACAATATTTTAATAGCTTCTAAACACCACATAATCCAAATATAAACACAGTACTCACCACCACAGACCATACAGTTGTCCACTGGGTTTAAAATTTACTCCCAAACAATAGTAAGATATTTCAAAAGAACATGGGCAAAAAAATCAGGTGTAAAATACAATTACAAAATAAACATAATAAACACCTACAACCTGTTCCCAACGCATTTGAGCTGAAAGCTGCCTTGTGCACTGGAGCAGTGGATGGACTGGTGCTTAAACCACCTTCCACGCTCTCCAAAAATCACAGAATCACAGAACGTCAGGGACTGGAAGCAATCTCAGAAGATCATCCAGTCCAATCCCCCTACCGGAGTGTTTAATCCTTTCCTTATTTTCCTGAAGATGCAGACCTTAATAACACCTGTTATCAGAGAGTTCAACAACATAGAATCCAAAATAAACGTCTTGTCACTTTAAAATTTACAGATTTCCTTTTTATTTAAATCTTTATTTCTTCCTCTATTATGAGAAAAGGGGAGGAGAAACAAGTGGTCTAATTGCTCTTTCCCAGAAAACAAGCTTTAGATGGGTTCCCAGTTCACAGCAGAAACAAAACAATATTCACTAATGCAAATTTTGGGCTACATGACTTCCGAAGACTAATTTTCTAGTACATGCCTAGGACGCAGGAACAAAGTTGCCCATTTCAAACCCAGATCAAACGTAAAAGCTTTTAAATCTGAGATTTTCATGCTAACAGCTGTATTAGGAAACTATCTGAGTCTCGTCGTCTTCATCAGTTTGAGAACACGCACAAGTAATCAGCCTCCATTCCTAACTCTTCTTGCTGGAAAATACACCCTAAAAAAATATCTGTGTTAAACTGCAGATCTTTCTGAAGACAAGAACCAAGAGAAGGTGGAATATTTGAAGAATTTGCACAAGTTAGCCATTTCTGTTAGAATTAATCAAGAAATAAATATTTTCACTTAGGCTATCTTACTTAAAAAATAATATGTTTTTATATATATATATAATTTAATCTCCTTGGAGTACATTATTTTCCTTCAGATGGATTTTAATATGAGAAAGAGCATCCACGTGGATGTGCCTACATATTACAAATTTCTTAGAAGAGTGTGTGCATGTGTGTGTATGAGAAAATTGAGAAGGATTTATAGGATCAAAAATTATTATTTTCAGTATCCAAAGTCTTCGACTTGTATTACATAGCTGAGCAAAGGGATAAGGAGAAAAAAAAGTACAGAAAGAGCAGATTTTCTTCAACATTCAGTCAGGCTCCAGGCATTACAAGGCGAGCAAACACTGCTCCTCTATTTTGAAGCACGAGATCTTTTTGCTTGATACGAATTTGTAACTATCAGGTGTAGGAAGTACAATTCCTATTAATTTTGAAGTGATTTTGAAAAGGTATTTGCATTAAAATGGTTATTAAGCCTACTCTAGTGTAGACTGACTTAAAAAAATAAAAAGCTTTTACTCAGTGTGTGCTGACCACATCAGTTGATAATATCTACTTTTTAGAAGTTACGGTTTTATATCTGGCTTACATAATGCTCATGTAACTTTGTAAATGGTTAAAAAAATAGAACCTAGTTTAACTAATCAACTGATGAGGAGTCTAGTACAGCAGCAGTAAAAAAAAAAGGGGGAGGAGAGAGAGGAAGAAGCTCTTTTTGAAAGCTAAATAACTGTTTAGGAAAAAAGAAGGGTAAGTTTATACATACCTATATATTTGCATCAGAAATCCCTGCATTCTTATTCTCCAATTTCAACTGTAAACAAATGCTGATTTTTAATAATGATCACTAGAGAGAAACTGCCAAGAATAAAAAAGGATTCCCTGAGAGAAACTGTGTGTACAAGGAATTTGCATATTATGTCTAGCTGTTTGTTGTTTACTCTACAAATAAATATTAATATTAGAAGGGTACTGTGTTTCTCAGCGCTGGTCATATTAATTAGTACTGGAGCCCCCTGTCAACATCATACCTTCTCCCTGTAAAGTTTCAGAAGACAGTATTTTCTTAAACTCCAACTTCACGTTCATTACATTCACCTAGAACAGGATTCCCCCATTGCTGGGCAGGAACACCCCTCCTGACCCTCTTGGAGAAGGATCGCTGGGGGACAAGGTTCAATGAGTCCAACAGGAAAGAGAGCAAGAGCTACACCTTCGTCCAACAAG
The DNA here is from genome assembly GCF_037038585.1 of Patagioenas fasciata. Lineage (NCBI taxonomy): Eukaryota > Metazoa > Chordata > Aves > Columbiformes > Columbidae > Patagioenas > Patagioenas fasciata. Next base: position 14,317,485 of record NC_092533.1, on the reverse strand, counting down.
CCTGGGTCAGACAGACTCAGCGTGCTCAACTTGCCAACAGTTCCAGCAGGTCCAAGCCACCGAGCACACCCCACGTATGGAGATACAAAATGGTGAACCGCCAAGACAGGAGGATGGAAGGGGAATGAAAAGGAAGCAGAAAATAAGAGATTAACAGAGCAACTGACTTCAACTACCATTTACAAATCAGAGACCTTGCTGCTGTAAAGGCAAAAAAACCCAACAAGCAAACAAACCCCACCAGCCACAAGACACAAAAGAGGAACAGAGAACAATTTATGCATGTATACTTGAAAGTATCCCAAATACGGAGCTTATTCCATGGTGTTTCCCTGAAAAGCCACTCCTAAAGAGATTTCCTTCTGACTTTACGTTATTGTGACTCAGATCAAATATACACAAAGTTTTTGTTTAATTCCTGTTTATGAGGAGATCTTAATATTACAGCTCAAAAGGCCACCTGACTGATGATAGAGTATAAATAAGAAGAGGCAGATTAGATTTCGGGTTAGACTTTCTTACATTTTCCCTTCCTAAAATCATATTTGGGGAAGGGTGCTATAAAGGTTTGTACTTTTATTTATTTGCTAGTCTAGTAATGCTGCTATGCAGCCCCATTATTAACAATATCAGCACAGATGAAAAGTGCTTTCATGTTTTTCTATCACTTAACAATAAGACCCATATAATCTTTTATGATTTGGGGAGGGAGGTGCTACTCAACATCTTTGGTTTATTAAATAAAGTATACATATCACAATACAAAATTGTTATTTCCCACTAATGCTGTGCTTTCTAGAGGAGAGAAACGGAATGCAGTTGTCTCACCTTAATAAATATTTTAACACTGGGATTGCCCATCTCTCAGGTAACCATTAAAGCCAAAGTAAATCTTGATTCAACAGCAGCACAAGTTCCACGTGCGTACCGGTGACAACAACAGATTTGCCTTCAGCCCTGTTTCCCCACACAAGCGACCCTACACTCCGTTTCATGTTAAGGGGCTTCGGCCACCTGCCTCTACCTCTGATTTTATTTGTAAGTATTTGGATATACGGAAAGGCAACATGCTGCAGAATGCCACCTGAAACCTAACATGACAAAGGAAAACTAAGAGTGTGCTCCTCCTGCAACCACAATACAAGAGAAAGTTTTCTTTAATGTCCTTAGTCCAAATCTACATAAAATATTTAATTTTCAAAAGGTAACAGGTTCCAGAAAGAAATATTAAAACTCAAGTTAGTAAAACTCAGTTGGATTGGGAAGGGATACACTCATTGGAGCCTAAAAGTTGAGTACATCTTGATGACAAGATGACCAAAATCTCATGTTGATGTTACTGGGAATGTAATCAGTGAGATGACGCCCAGTCAGCCTGAGAACCTGTAATAGCAACTACCCCCTCCATACAGCAGCACATTAGTTGTTGCTGAACACAGCATCTGACCACAATAACTTCAGAGCTCAACAAGCTTAATCACTTTCATGAAATGTTCTTACTGCAGTGTGGTTCTTTAAACGTGTCCCAGTAAATTATTTGGTGACAGATTCATGATGTGAAGAAGAACAAGAAGAGAAAACAACATTTGTCTTTCTCAGCAATCAGAGCTGCCCTGGAGTAGGCTGTAAAAAATAAAATGTAGCTTCATCAAACTGGTTTGGGTTGCTTTGGGTTTGGGTTTTTTAAGGAGAGAGCAGTGATTGATTGTGGTGTTTGTTGGGTTTTTTTGGTTGTTGTTCGAGAAACTTATTCAATGTACACGGAGAAAAGAGATGATAAGTAGTATGGGATAGTAACACAGCTTCATGCGAAGGAAAGCTGAGTGCACTACACATCTCAAGTGCCCCTCTCTGAGAATTCCACTGCATAACTTAATTCTCTGTTTAATGTTAATAAAAATACTGGGCAATCTTAAGGGACATTATAAGGGATTTATTATAATAACTATCACTACTTTTTTCTGACTCCCATTAATATACCTATAGTGTCAAACAGGATACAAAAAGCACATCCTTTTAACTATAAAAGAATAAAAAATGGAGCTTGAGCTCACACATAGAAATGTATTGGCTGTTCTTTCTTGAAATTATCTCGCCATACAAAAAGGATGCTGTGGCATATACAAAGCAATTCCACTGTGGTAAAAAAAAAAATCATCAAAATATTTCACAAGACTGTTGGGTCCTGTTTAGTATGATTGTGTTTTTGGAGACTTATTTTTAATAACGTCAATCATATACTCCAGTTGTTCTAACATTTCACAGCAGAGATTTACTGCTAAACTAGATCTGACCTGAGAATGAGACAGCAGTCAATTCACTGTAACTATTGGCTAATAAATTTTGCATCAGCTGAAGCCTGGCATTCAGCTCAGGCTGAAATACACAACCCATGAGCTATGAATGCCAAGTGAGGAGCTCTGGAACAGTAAGGTTTGCAATCATCCCTTGGAAACCCAGTTTAAAACTCTTAAAAACTCAGCTGAGTGTTATCAAGAATACTTGAAGAAAAGATGCCTTTCAAAGCAAGGCCTTTAAAGAAAGGTTTTCCAAAATCCTCATTTTTTGCCTTAAAGAACATCTACCTCCACTGTGCTGTGTCAGCAGATTAAGTCAGAAAGAAGGTATTTTATTTTAAAAGAAGGAAGAAAAAAAAAAGATAAAGTTTGATAATTGGTTCTCTTTAGAGGAAAAATATATAGCATATAGAGAAATTCATGTATGACCACAAGATTGTAAAATATTCCAAATATTCAGAGGCATCAGAACTATTGTCAAGCTTTTGATATATCCTAGCAGAAAGCAGAAAAGTTTCTATTCATTTTAAAATGCAGCATTCAAAAAGGACTCTTCAACTTTAAATAAATCTTGCAATGTTTGAATGCTCTGAGATCCACTGAAGGACCATATTTTTCAGATCAATTGACTAACGAATATCCAGTGCAGGTACAGAATTGCAAATACGTTTCTATCTTTTTTAGGGTAAAAAAATTAATAGCTCAAGCATGCACTGGAGCTGTCATTTCTAGCCACGAATCTGAACACCGGTTTTGAAAATGATGAGAAAAAAAACTTGATGCAAAAATACTAAACCTAATTTGAATTACTTTGTGCAAATATTATTGCTAATGTTAAAAATGGGGAATTTTATTACTTAGATGTTTACCCGTAATTTCGCTAAGGAAAAGTCCAGTAGAAGTAATGCCAGATTAAGGTGTTTCAGGTAATATACAGTCACGTCAGCCTTCAAGCCTTTATACCAAAAACTTCCAAATACCACACCAGAAAGTAGCTTCTATGGCAAAGAGGAACTTTCTTTGGCAGGCGTGTTTGTCAACGATTAGCACAAAAAACTTATTTCAATAAATGCAAATGATGACAAATTTTTGAAGTTGTATCTCAGAGCTAAACTTCCACCAACATTCAATTTTCCTATCGAATGCTCTGTTCACACTGGCTTACAGAAGTATTTATATTTCAGAGATTTGCTTTTTCATAAAGAATGAGACAAGTCAGAGCAGAAGGACAAAACACTAAAGCGAACCAAGAAGATCTGTTTCAGATTTCTGAGCTCTGAATATTGTTTTTGTTATAAGCATTTCACTGTCAAACCATCATAAACAAAACTGGAAGTAGTTCAATGTGGTCTTACGCTTAACAGATTTTCAAACCCAAGTAACATATGATCAGGCAGCAGCTGAAAGCAACTGCTTTGAGCAGTTCCAGTGCCACGGTTAAACCAGATACTTTTCAAGAAGTCATATGCATATAGCTTCACTAAAAGATGAGACAAAATATTGAGGAAAATTTCTACAATTGCTTAAAAAAATATGTCAAGGTCCTTTTATAATAGAAGAATAAAAAAATTCTCTAAAGACTATTTATTTTAAGCATGTTTATTTCCTACAGAATTTAATCCTATCAAAACACCCACTCAAATTCAGAATAAATTTGCATGTATAAATTCCTAGATGTCTGCAGTTTGAAACCGCATGCGTAAGATGTAATGAACAGTATTTCCTACTGTATGTACCACATTTTTATCCATATAAGATTAATGTAGAAAGTCAGAAGATGCACCAAGTCTTAATCTAAATCTACTTGCCACGTTATGTCATATTTCATGTCAGAAAAGAAATCACAATGAAAAAGATACCGAGCTTTCAAACATGAAGAAGCATCACAGACTTATTTACTGAAGAAATTTACTTTCTCCAGTTAACAAAAGCAGGAAAATAAGGCGCTGCTGCTCACATTATTTAATAGAAAAACTTACTTCGGCTCTTTAAAAAAATCTTCATTCATCTAGACACAACAACACAGACTAGCGGGGTAAATAATAATAATAATAATAATAATAATAATAATAATAATAATAATAATAATAATAATAATAATAATAATAATAATATCTTCTGAGCATTTCAATTCAGTTACCAAGAATTTGCACTCCCCTTCATAAAAAGGGCAGCTAAGAACAAATTAAGAGCAGGAGGAGGATGAACAGTTGTCAAATCAGTAATCAAGAGAAAAAGAACATCCTCATGAAATGCTGAATAATGACCTGGAAGCTAAAATGAGGTACTTGAGCTGAAGCATCAGTCATCCAGATAGGGAAAAGTAATATTTAGATGACTCCTGTACACAAAGGCTGAACAAACCACAGTGAAAATGGTTTCAGCGCTTGTATGATCTAGTTGCAGTTTGATGCGTTATCTGCAGGTAAAGACCTATAAGCAAAGAAGACCCTACAAGAACAGAGATTACCTCAGAAAACAGAACTTGGTGTTTGATAGACCAAGCATAATGCAAACACTTCCAAATGTCTGTACAAAATGCGAGAGAAACAAGGATTTGACAAGGGTTTAATTAGTGTTGCTAATTGATAGATATTTTGGTTTAAAGGTGAAGACAGACACTGACTGCTGGCAGAATGCTTTGGACGAGTTGCATGACATGATATCAAGTATTAAAAAATGACCTTTCATTGAATGATCTCCACGAAGAAATGTGTGTTAGAACTTCTGAGTCATAGAAATGTGTAGTAGAAAACTATCATACGGCATTAACAAACACATATATAAAATAGTAGAGTTTCAGCAAATGAAGATGTACTAGATAATTTACCTTCCACTGAGAGGGGCACAAAGTACTATACCCTTATGCCTCAAGATGGCTTGTATCTTGCTTGATATAAACCATATCTGATTCTCCAACTGAAACTAAACCAAGTATTGTATTCTAAAAGCCAAATATAACTGTTGACTGAGTGACAGGTTATTTGGTCAAGTTAACCAGACCATTCAACACTGTTCCTATGAAGCAATGCTCGCTAATGGTTTCCACACAGAGACTTATGATTTACTGAGACAAGTAAATACCTGAATGGGAGTAAAACTATGTGTGTGCACAGTGCAAAGGTATCAGCACAGTTTCTTCAACTAAAAACATTCAGACTGCTAATTCACTAGTTCATTGGACATAACAGGTATTTAAAGCAAGGATCATTTTCTAAAAGAAATAACCTCACCTTGCTTACAAGTTCACACAGGCAGGTTATTTCAAATATTAGTTCTAGAATCTCAATGCTGCAATAATGCATAATATTATAGCCAGTTATAAAAGTAATTAAGCTGGTTTTCTCCTTCTAGTTTTTATGAGATGAAGGGTAAGCAGTGAGGCTGAGCAGTGACAAAGTGAAGTCAAACAGTATGCCCATCACCACATTTCAGTCACACAGCAGTTAAGAACAGCAAAGAAATGTGGAGGTACCTAATTAATAATGAATATGCATTGGCCATAGGAGGTTTTACCAGAACAGTGTTTTAGTTATCTTTTCAGTACTTTCAGTTACTTTGGTGAAAATGCCATTATTATTTCTAAAATGAACCTAGGAAACAGAATATGAAGTAAACATTTTGGCCAATCCTGAAATCCATGACAAATACAACATCTGGTGAAGCATTTGTGTTTATCAGATGCTTTGAACAGTAGATCCCAGTTTGCCTTGCCTATAAATAGTGAATTCCAACAATACCAGAAATCTGGGAAGAGAAAGGACTTCCTAATTTAACACAAAACAGGTGAAATGATGATGAAATGGTATCCATTCTCCCACATTTTTTTCATTAAAATTCCTTATAACACTGGTATATTTTAACAAGCAACAGAGATTTTCTATTGAGGATTACTGTAAAAGAAAGCGGTTCTGACTTCAAACATACCTTGTCTTGGAAACTCATCTGACTCCCTGTGAACCAGGTCAGAAACTCGATTTCCATAGTGCATCCTGGTGTCATGATCATACGCCTTCAGTGTCTCACTTGAGCTGTAAGACTTCTGAGTTGGTACTCTGCAGTCTTCACTGTCCAGCGAAGAGCTCGTATAGCGACATTCCTTTCCACAGCGGCCCCTCGTCAGAGAACGGTGTCTTCTGTCTTTTATGTCCATTATTCTGAGTCTGGTAGGACGCTTTCAGAAAAGCCACTCTTATATTTGGGGTCAGCCACTGTCACCTAAAACCAGGAAACAATAACAAAAGAGTGAGTAATGTTGTCACCACTGTTTTTTTTTAATTCCACTTTCCTTGACTTATCCATGAAGAACAGTGTGGCATAGATCAAGAAAAAAGAGAAAACCCACATGATGCATCCTTAGAAATTGAAATACTGGCATGAATGGGTGGGGGGAAGGAAATCAACTACTGTAAGAGAATCGCATTCTATCTAAATTATCATCTCATTGAAGAGTCCAAAAAATAAGGATAAAACAAAAACACTGTTATCTTTTGATTTCTGAATGAGCACTGATAACAACATGGAACTGACAGAATAGTATTTGTTTCTGTTATCCAACAGTACTAAGAAATGCAGACTCAAACCAGCTTTAATTATTTTAGTTCTTCCTGCAGGAGGGCTTGCAATTAAAAATGAAGCACATAGAGGAGCTGCATAGAGGAGATTATTCCTATTTGCCATTAATGCATTACAGAGATGTACATTAACCTTTAACAATGTGCTCCCAAGCAACTGCGACTATTTTACTGCCCCTTGATCACACAATCAGAGGTCCTTTTCCCAACAGAAGGTTGGGCCAGGTATCTCCAGAGGTCCTTTCCAGCCTCAGCTTTTCTGCATTTTTATAATTCTCTCAACCCACTTTGGGAATTGGCTGCTCTTGTGCACCACAGAACATGACTAGATGTTTTTCTTCACAATCCCTCAAAATGACCAGTTTATCCATCTCCTCAGTTGGAGCTCTTCAGAATTGTATAGATATCTTCTTGCTCACTGGACTAGCAAGAGGGAAATAATTACAGCCTACTTAATTACAACACCCTTACTGTGGCATATATGCTTCAATATATGCACAATCAGTATGCATAAACCAAAAAGTGAAAGAAGAAAGCGAGAAATACACTAAGCATGGGTAGCCTACCCACTGGAGTATTCATTATTGTGAGCTGGCATTTGAATGTATGCCTTCTATTCATGGCATCCCATGCCCAGCTCTGTACCACTCCTGAGAAATCCTCATGACAAAACCTTTTGTGGGAAATGAAATCTTCCCCACCAAAAATACCCAGATCTGCTCCTGCCACCACTGCCAGCCAGGTAACAAACTCCTGCGAAAGACCACGACCCCAGGAGGTAGTCACAGCTTGCACTGCTGGAGCTGTTTGCGCCCGGAGGAGGGGAGGTCAGCACACTGGCCTAAGTATTGGCTAAATCATTGCTTTTGGGCTGGAATAGATTGTGTCCCTAAAAGAGAAAAAAATGTACTTGGCCAGAGGAGCTGGTGAACTTGAGAAATGGTTTCTTGGCTTCATTTAGACTCTGACATTTCGACGATTTCTATTTCTTTTTCTTTCTATATTTTAAAGAAGAAAGTTAGGTAACCAGGAGAAACAGCTGATTTAAGCCACCCACCAGGTATTCTGCAATCTGTGAGTGTTAAAAATTGTAGCCATGCTTCCCTCTTCCCCCTTATTCTTTTAACTATCATGGTACATTCGGGTGGCGGGGGGACTCATGAAACAGTACACACAGAAACGCCAAAATAAAATCAGAAGACATTCAGTACCTAAAACTAGGAGGGTTAGTTTTAGAACTTCAGTTTAAAGAGAACGGACAACTCAATGTACGCTCAGGTTTCCCACCTCTCTGAATGTCTAGTGGCTAAGCTGGCTTCTCTATATCTCAATTATACAGTTCAATTCTTTGGCCCTGTAATATTTATTAAACTGTAAAGCATGTTAACTATAAAGCATGTTAAAACTGGTGGTACAAACACCTTCTTGAAGTTTGGGGAGATATATGATCATTTAGATTAACAATTCCTGGTTTTTTGATCCCAGCTCAATACCACCTCATCATATTCAGATATCAACATCTCACAATTACAAAACACAGAAACAGATGAATACAGTATTGAGCAAAACTTGCCAATTACTCTGTGTATGTCTTCACGCTACTGCTCAATACAAAAGCCCATTATTCCGTATGAAGGTATTGTCTCTCCGTTCAGAAATACAAACAGCTTTTTGTTTTTTATGATTGCTGAACTTCAAGCTGTCTGGGCTGATTTCTGTTGTTTCTGAAAGAACATTTAATTCCTTGTTACTATAGTTAAAAGAAGGATTTACTATGACTGACATAGAACTTCTGAGTATTTCCATCATCTTAGCTTATTAAAGCATCTTCTCAGGCAGACAAGATTTCGTTGAAGTGTTCCCTCAATAAACATTCTTCTGTAGATTTTTGTGCAATTACCCTACAAACGCAAAAATAAAAGGAAATGGTGAGCGGTGAGACAACGCTCGAGTGTTGATCATGCCAAGAAATATTCCTCAATCTCCCTCACGTGCAGCAAGGTGCAACATCTGCACTGCCATTACCATGATGAGTCCAACAGATTAACACAAGAAAATAAATGAAAAGCATGATAAAGATGTCCCAGCAGCTTTACTTTGACCTTTATTAAGGAAAACCTTGTTACAAGAATCAGATCTCATAATAATTTAGCTAATAACTTGTTCTTTACAACACTGTACTACTAAAAATTTCTTAAACATTACTACATTTTAAGATACACTTAAAATATTATAGATAATATGAAAAATATTTTAAGTGGGGGTTTTATTCAATGACATGTTCATATTTATTACAGTACTTTGAATATTTTTTCTGATTTTTCTAGTACTTCAGGACAAATCCCAAGCCTCTGAGACTAAATACATCTACCTAAATGAACAAAATATTCGCATAGATGCTTGCCTCTGCTTTGGGGATCTCTATGAATGAAACAGTCCGGTAAAAAGCAGTTCCACAGCACTGTCAACAAACCACTCCTAAAATTCACACAACAGCATCGCCATACATGGCTCAAACTACAGTGAAATTAAGTTGTAACTCGCTCCTAGAAAACTTATTTCACATTTTTCTTGTACTTATCTGAAACAGATGAAATACTGTTTCAATTCAAGGCTAAACACCTTCCTTGTTAAGATAGTCAAATCTTTATGTAACGCATTCCTGGAAAGGTAAAACGTGATAGCTCCAGTTTAGCGAGAATAATGGTGAGATTCAATTTGAGGTTAAAATTCCTGATACTCTTCGACTTGTCTGTCTCAAGGGCCCTCTATGAATGGTATATTTTGAGTAACTGACCTAAATAGTAACTGCTTTAATAATTTCTTTTGTTTCAAAGGATTTCACTAAGACTGCTCATATTGACCTACTTACACTACAGAGTAGTACAGCCGCTAACAACTGACTTCAACTGCTTTTCTCCCCATCATTGTTTTAATTATTGCGAAGCACGGAGAGGATCCCATCTGACTTTCCGAATAACGTACTGGTGGCTTGCAAAGGGGTCGGTCAAGATTCAAAGGCGCATAGTCTCAGTTGATCTAGACCTTCCACAGACAGTAAATCTAAAGCTATAAACGAGACATTCTTTGTTGGTAAACATGTATCACATGTGCCACAAGTTACACACCATCTCTTAAACTTTGGACTCGCCCAATACAGCATTTCTTGTGCTCATGTGCAACAACTATTTGCCTGGACATGAGCACAGCAGTGGTACCCTGGGTGTGGAGGGGAGGGGACAGAGGAGATGGTTGAGGGGCTGAGAAATGAAAAAACAGGGAGTTTTCATTTAGGGTTTTCTTTTAAAAAAAATGACCACTTTTTGTGTTAGCAAAGTCAAATCAATAGGAGGCATAGAGGGAGGACTCAAAAAGAATTTTAATGGCTTAGTGAAGCCTACGCTAAAAGTCTTTTTAAATTTGAAGTTGATTCGTACACTGATCTTACTTAAGTTATGTGCTTGTTTCTTGCATTTTCTAATGATCCCTTATGCTATTCCAGAATATGTGGCCATTAGACCTGCCACTCACAACAGACAGAATGCAGTAATCACTTGGAAGTTCAAGAGAAAACAAAGCACTTCACATTTACTTTGTGCCCTTAAATAACCCAGCACAACTAGATCAAAACATTACAACAGTGCAAACGATATCAGAAACAGTCTCAAAAAAATAAAAAGTAGTACACCATGTACCAATCTGTTCATTAAAAAAAGGTCTTTTAAAAGCCTGTACTTCTTTTCATCATTAACAATTGGAAATAAGCTTGTGATTTAGAGATTCAAATGCTGTTCATTATTTTATGCAAGGACTATTTTTGAAATGAGAAAATTCAATAATTCAGCTTTGGCACAGTACAGGTTTTCAGGGGATAAATGAGTTATTTAACCGCTGTATTTTTTGCTGATTTTAATGTTGGTGAAAAAGTACATCTCTACTTCTGGATCACCTCTACCTTTTAAAAAAGGCAATAAATAAAATGCAATGTTTAATGAAACACTACTACGGTATGTACAGTTTGTTACACGAATTGATGGCAAGTATGCTGGTTTTGATTTGGGCCAAAAAACACAAGTCTATTTGGACAGTCTGTTTGGTGTAATAATGTAACCTCATTTTCCATTGATAAGTCTTTCTCCAGATTTTTTTTTTTCTCTCCAAATACTGAGTTTTCCTTTTTGTGTAGCTACTCTATATATTGCACTGAAAATTAGATGTACTTAGTCCGACACGTGAAACAGCTATTTCAGAACATTTTTGATGAATGATTCAAGTTTAAGCAGTAAAATACACCCAGTGCTTCTAGGCATTTCCTGTTGTGCTTTCCTGAAGAGAAAACCAGGTTTTTTTACTTTTTTGATTCTTTTTTTTCCTTTAGTAAATAGAAGCTATAGGAAGTATTTTCCGACTAAGGGCAGCCAAAATTGTGACCACAACAAAATGAAACCTTGTGCCCAATATTTATATCATCATGTATTTTTATCTACCTAAATATACATATTTTTATTTCCAGACTATCTTCTGAGATTTCTGTACTCCACGAACTTCTTACAAATCCCAGAACTGTTTAAATCCATTATGGAAATAACATCCCACTGAGGAAATAACATCGTCACCAAGTGCTGGCAAGCCCAGGAGCTGGGAGAGGCTTTGTGACAGTCTCGCTCTCACATCCTGCACTGACTGCTAAGGATCAACGCCTGATTTTCCACCGCGTGTTGATCCAGGTGAGCAAATCCTCTACCATGGACTAAGAGGGTCCAGAATTGCAGTTGACACTGAAGACTTAAGGGGAAGTTCTTTCTTAAAGGTACCTTACGTCGCTTGAAAAAGCAGCTACACAAGCTCGGATACAAATTCCTAAATGTTACTGAACGTGGCTTCTGTTGTATGAAAGTCATGAGCTGGAGATCACCCAGTCAGAAACCACATCAGTAAAATGTCACTATTAGATAAGCATCTGCCAGTGTTCTAGGATTGAGGTGGCGTGGCACATTTGAACCAACCAGTTCTTCATTTTCATCTGTGACGAATTGTGCACTTGGCTGTTAAGCCTCCAGCACACAAAACCAATTTAGTGCCTCTATTAGCTCACACAGTATATTTACACTACTATTCTTGAAAAGTTGTTTTAAACTCACTAAAATATCACCTGCATCCCACATATTTCAATAGCTGGATGTCAAAAGAGTGTGGCAACTCGGACGTTGATTCCCTTCCTAGATGTTACTCGAGCCATACGCAATCTACATTGCGTCACACTGACTTGAAAGATGGCCACGTTTTGTAAAAGCATGTCATCCAAGCCATGAAAAACAGTACAGACAAATACAACTAGCAAAAAACTTTAAGCCATTTTTCAGAGAAGGGCTTATAAACCCCACCCAAATTAGTACTAAGCAAAATACAAATGAGGCTGAAATGACAAGTACTTTTATTCCTAGATACACAGAGGAAAAACAGTAGAAGGAGTTTGAAGGAGAAATAAAGAAAAAAGTGACAGAATAAAAATTTTTGTGTCCTGGAGTTTATCGGCTATGCAGAGTTTTCAAGTTTTTCCTTTTGGAGCGTGTTCCTCCTTCTTTCCTGAATGAGATATGAACATCCTCCCCGTTCCAAATACTGCCCCCCAAAAATGTAGAATTTTTACCCTGCTATAATGTATTTCCACTCCTAACTCAAAGCTATTTACAAATATTTGTTGGGATTTAGGACAGCCATGAGAGCTAAATCTGTATTATCCTTCTACAGAAACAGTTCAATACTAAGAGAACAAGTGTCCCACCTCAGCACACACAATGAATTTACTGCACACTGGGAACACCAAGTTCCAGTTCTTGGTTTCCTGCTCGCAGTATAATTGTTATCTACATCCCTTCCATCATTCTATGCACTCAGATAAAAAAAAATAAATAATAAAGTCACCATAGAACAATACAAGAAGCCAACTTCTCATTTAATACAATTGCTTAAAATTAGCATAGCTGAACAAGTTTACAAAATGGATTTAAAGATCAAATATAAAACGGCCACTTCAAAAGAGGAGGTTTGCTAAAAATAATTGCCTACAGGACATTATTACTCTTCTACTGCCAAGAAAGAATAAACAATACTATTATCTGCTGCTAAAATGCTGTTAATGAAGAAAGGTAAAATAATTTATCATTGCATAATTAACACAATGCAGTTAAGCATGCTTTAATGATTCTGTATAATAGTTTCCTATCACCAGAGAATACTTTTGAATAAGGAAATAATTGTCTAAATAATTTCTGACTAAGTCTTTGATCAAACTGATCAAAATTTAAAGAAGCGACGTAGATCTAAATGCCCACGCACTGAATGACAATTTACTTTATTTAATTGTCGACTGGTGATGTTCTTTTTTCCTTCTAATCCTAGGGCAGAATGCTGTCTTTAATTTAGTTAATGGGATTTTTAACCTTACTAGCACTGGAGTCAAGACATCAAGCTGGTTGGAGCACAAGTTGTGCTCCAGCCATTCCCACTCTCTTTTGCTTTCACCAACACTTAGTCAGTAGTTCATTTTAATTTTTAGCAGCATTTTCCAGTGTTCTTACCTCTTGTCAGGCTCCTCTGCCTTTGCACGTTCTCAAAATCCTTCTTTATCCCCAGAGTTTCAGTTATGGATTTGAATGCTGTTCATTTCCACCAGTCTTTTCCTTCCCACCCAGGCTAACCACCAGCTGTCTCTGGGAACTCCTGGGCACTGGGCTTCTGATTAGACTCAAAAGTTTTCATTTGAAACCTATGACTGTATTATAAAGTTGCAGAAACATAACCAACATGAAAGTACTTGTACTTTTCTTGCGCCCAAGCAGGTCCGGTGCCAAGAATTTTAAGACAGTTTCTTCTTAATTCTTCTTCACTTCCTTGTGTTAAAACATTCTATAATTCTACGCCTGTTAGGCACCTTCATTCCTGCTGGCAATAGCAGAAGGTGTACCGCTGGGTACAGATCTGCCAGAAGAAAACCATTAGGAATGTACCTTTCATTTCTGGTTTACTCTTAATAGTCGAAAACACTGTTAAGGGGGAACTTTCCAGAATCCGAGCTCAAGCAAAGCTCTGGTGTACATCTCATCAGAGGATGCTACTATAATAAGATCATGTTGCTGAAGAGGTTTCTCAGCGATTTTCAACCCCCTACAAGACTATTCTCAGAAGTCATCAAACGTAGTAATCATGCAAACGATCAAGAGTTTAGGTACTTTACTTATCATTTCAGTTGAGAACACCACCTGCTTTTGACTCTAAATTAACATCATTCTCTTTCTGCCCAAGAAACTCTCCTTTCTTTAAAGCTTCCATGGAACTTCTCCTACCTCAATTTGATACTAACAATTTTCATATGCTCATTAACAAGATGTTTTAATATGCTTTTTCTCTGCTAGCAGTGTCAACCTACAAGGATATTCTTTGAAGAAGGGTATACTAGAGACCATTTTAAGGCTGTATAAACTTATCATGAAAATCAAATGCAACACTATTTTAAAATCCCTAGTAGTTCTTCATAGAATTTCAGTGAAGACACCTATTTCCAAATACACAAATAAGTATCTCACTCAGCTAAGTTTTGATACTCTGCCCTATTGGGGAAGAAAAGAAGAGGAAAAAGGAGTCATATTTTTTTTGTGTAAACTACTAGCTTTACTTTTTCAGAGTTATCTACCTTTGTAAATACACAGATTTTATCAGAAATAACAACTTCCTGAAGTGATCCTTTGTTTTAAAGGTTCAAAGTAAGCTAATAAATGAAAAGAAAACAAAAAAAAAGACAATGGAACATCATGTTAAGGCACACAAAATACAGGACATTGTATCTTAACAGTTTTCATAGAAGTATTTTCTGGAACATTCAAAATTCTAGATTGCATCAGACAGCAATGAAACTTTGCATAATGAAGTAAGAAGGCACCATAAGTTTCTCAGCTAACAATTACACCTCAAGCGTTGTTCCATCTTCCAATAAAGGCAAATGAATTGCTTTATAAAAACGAATTAAAATGCACAGCAACAGATAAAATGAATACAGCTAATATAAAACATGATCAACTCTAACTCAAAATCTCTGAAGTTCTTGTGCTCACACAGCAAGAGGTGGACAGGGACAGAATTGAAGTCCTGTCGCCCTGAAAGCTCCACCACCCAAAACTGCAGCGCAAGGTTCGCTTGCGTATTATCATAGAAGAGGACAGAAAGGGTTATTTTGATTAACGGAAATCTTCTACAGTAACTTAAGCCAAGAAAAACACATTTCTATAAAATTAACTGGTCCAAGACCACAAGAAGCTGTAAATATCTCATAATATCATCCCATCACAATGCAGACCTGACTACATCCTCTGTTCTATCTCCAAGTCACGAACAAAAAGGACTCATCAATCTGAAGGAAAATCACTCCAGAGAAGAGGTCACATTCTTCAAGACATGTCAGCTACCTAGTCATTTAGGACATTAAATATAATCCAACATATACCCTCACACTGCCATATCCTTCTGCGGCCTTCTTGGCTAGGACCATCCTATCTGTGGGTGACTCCAAAGCAAGCCTGGCATTTGCTGATGGACAGGAGGCTTCCCCTGTGTCATTTGGTCAGCAGTCACTGCTCACACGGCTGAGCTGTCAGGAGCAAGGCACCATTCTCAACCCTGGCAGTGATCTTCATCCAGCACCTAGCAGGAGGTGCCTGAAGGCCCATGGAGCCAGCAAGGGCTGCAGCTGTACCAGCACTGAACACGGGAGCTCACCTGGGGATATCCTCACATAAGCCACTGCACGAAAAATGCAACTCGCCATCTCCTGTGCACCATGAGTTTTAGAAAGGAAGAACAGTCACAAGTTAGTAACCAGTTAAAAAACAATCTCTAAACTGCGAGGAATATTTACAAAATCTGTTTTGTCCTCTCTTTCCATTGCCATTTCACAGAAAGAACAATAACAGAGCTGCAATGTCTATTTTCTTCTCCAGACTAAGCTCACCACACTAAAGCCAGCCCCCACAATTTTGCCATCTGGTGCCTAGATCGCCATGTATCCAGAACAGAGATGCCTACGTTCTTTGACTGCCATGGTCAAACTTTCCAGGCAAAAGCATCAGCATTTTATGACAAGGATAGAGATCAAACCTAGGGAAACCTGGCAAGAAAGATTCAAAACAAATGTTGTGTCACCTGCCACATTCAGCTGTATCACTGAGTCTTACAAAATCAAATTTCTAACTTCAATGAACACACCTGGTTTTAACTAAATATCTATTGTATCTGTACAGGTATACAGACATCCTGTTCTACATACACTGAAAACTGAATTTAAAGTATTTTAAAATTGCTACTAAAATCACTTATTCTCTAAGGATACTGAAACTGATAAAGTTAATGGCTTTATTTTTTCAAAACAGAAAAGTAACTAGAGGTCCAAAACTTAGCTGATTCTTCTACTAAGGATTAGATGATATGTACAGAGAACAAAAATAAATAATGCAGTTAAAACAATTACATTGTGAAAGGAGATTTCTCTACAGTCATAACCAACTCGTTAAAACACAAGCCTTAAAATGTTGTGCTTCTTCCAATGCTGTATTAGCTACCCAGGTAAGTGATTTCTTAATATCATTATTTTTAGCAGTACTTCACAGATAGTAAAATATTACATCAAGTTCTGCTCCCCCCACAAAACAAGAAAGATGTTCATGGACTGGAGCAAGTCCAGGGAAGGATGCTGGTGCGTCCAGGGACAGAGCACATGATCCATGTGGAGACGTGCAGGAACTGGGCTTGGTGAACCTGCCAAAAGATGCCTGAGTGGGGCCCAAGAGGTGATGGAGAAGAGAGAGCAGGGTCTTTAGTGAGGGGAACCACAGGTAAACGAGAAACCAGAGGCGCAAACAGAAGAACGGGAAATTCTGATCGGAAATGAGGTGGGTGAAAAACTAGTATGGGGACAAACAGGCAGTGGAAGAGGTTGCTGCAGAGGCTGGGGAAGTTGACACATTTTCAAGACTCAACTGCACAAAGCCCTTAGCAACCCAGTCTCAGTTCAGCACTGAAGCCTGGATTAGGTGAGCTCCAGACGCCCTTTTCCAGCCTCAGTGGTCTGTGACTGTGTGATATTCTTAATTTAGGAAAAATTCCATACCCAATAAGAAAAAGTATTTAGGAAACAAGCCTGTAAAGTGAACACATGATGAAAGCTTTGTAAGCTGAGCACACAGGTTTAATAAGTCAGAGCTCTTTAGAATAGAAAATTCACCTAAGCATGCAGTTTTAAAGCAGAGTTCAAAGTTTTGATAGCACAATACGACAGAGGCTACACGATGTCTGTGCAAGCGTGCAGGCCACAGAGGGCCAGCAAATGTCGCTGCAATGGCGTCCCCGCTACCCAATCCCGCCAACAACGGAGCTAAGGGGAGACACACACAAATGGTATTGCCTGAGAAGGCACAAGGGCCTTTGCTGCTTCATCAGTTTCACAGTACAGACCATCTGAGGGAACACAAAATGCCCGACACGCAGTTCTAGAGTGAAGAAACTCTACAAGGACTAAAAGCACAGTTTAACAAAAGTAACACAGCTCTGCCATAGCTCCCAAGACACCACTGCAAGTTTGTATGTTTCCAAACATGTCATTTGACAGTGCTGACTTTGAAACAGTCCCTTAAAAATATGGAAATAAACCCCAAAGAAAACAACCCTGCCATGTCTATAAATCTAAAGAAAACAGTGCATGAAAAGGAATTGTAACCTCCACCACCCAAGAGCCCACCTCTCCACCAGTCGCAGCCACATTCTCATGTCATGTATATCAGTGCAGATATATTCTTTTCCTACTGAGGATTTTTTTTGTTATTTAAAGCTTTGCTTAGCTTCAGTAGGTTGCTCTGCCTTACAGGCAGTGGGCAAAAGAGCCTCTTGCCTCTGTACCTCTTCAAGCAGGAAGCAAACTGGAAAGAAACACTAAAATGCTTCATTATCCTGAAGTGAAATCAATAAACTATGAACAGTTTTAACCTAATTTACTAGGAAACAGAATTGGAAAGGTATCTGACAAAGCATTTCATATACATTAAAAGCCATCAGATCGCAAATTTAGATCAATACTGAGACACGCAATGACCTACGGATAAAATGATCCACATACCATTACTAACTTAGTTGGCCAAATTATCTCAGTAATTTCTAACCTGCATGAAATATTTTATGAATTATTAAAATAAAAAGTAAAAGCAAAAAGTAAAGAAGAGAAGGGAAATCTCTTTCTTGATGCCATTTTCAGTGCTACGCATATCCACTGTTCTAAAGCACATTCTGCACAACCAGCGGCTGGGACTGTGAGCGCCCCAAAGGCGCTGGAGCCACCAGCTCTGTGCCAGACATGGGAACTGACCGGGGACTCCAGGGAGCTCAGAGTTACAGGCCTTTCCTACTTCCCACAACCACAGTCTCCTACCCAAAAAAGCACAGAATTAAGGAGTCTATGTGTGAGTATTTTGTAAGAGACACTTCAAGTGACATCCCTTGCAGTACTACTGGAAAGACTTCATGCCGACACATTATTGAAGGCGTCTGGACAACTCTAGCTCTGTCTTTCCAGTGACACAGAATAATGGGTGGCGCACGCAAGACTGCTTCTGGACGTAGTGCATTAGGCAGCAAGAACACCTCCGTCAATAGTCATTTCTTCGGGAAGAAGCTGCTCCCTGAGCAATACAGCCAACTTTCTACGGACAATACTTCTGTGCTTATACAAGCAGCTAGAATTTAAACCAGAAAAGTAAAACAAGTATTTGTTCAATCATGTGAAATTAGACTAAAAGCCAAACAAACCAAGAATCTGTGAATAAAGCACTAAATTGGTTTCAATTCTAACACTTTTTTTTCCCAGCTAACATTTTATTTTGAAGCTTGAGGTCAACTTTCAACTCTGTATTTTTTTTTTTTAAGTAGTGTAGTAGCACGGTCACACATTAAAATAACAAAATGTAAAAAAGAGCGCAAGAAAAAGAAATATAATACCTTGTAGGTATTAACTCCACCATTTAGAATTAGTGGTTACATTTATATATTACAAGATGTGCAGAGGCGAGATTCTACAACACAATCTCTGTGCCTAAGACTCAGGCAACTCCCCAAAAGGAAAACCTGTAGTGATCTACACTGCAACTCAATTTATATAGGTAGAACAAACTTTATCTGAAAACAGTGATTTCTAAGCATAAAACTAGTTCTCATTTCCTATAAATATCCTTAGGAAAATCTAAATATTGACAGGGTATCTTGATAGAACCTTCAGTTTTTCAGTTGGATTTGCTTAAATTTTCAGGACTAGTCTAAGTTATCCTAGAATGGCTAGAATTTCTGAGATCTGCTCCAGCAGGGGGACTGAACTAGATGATCTTTTAAGGTCCCTTCCAATCCCTGACACTCTGTGATCCTGTGATCTGCCTTTCTTTAAGTCATTTAGCCATCTGAAATGCTTTTACATTCAGTATCAAAAACTGACATGAGGCTACTGGAATACTTTCCAAAAATCAAGACTACAGAATTAGGAAGTGTCCCATTTAGAAATTGAGTTTTGACTGATAAGAATGAAACATAAATTGGTCTGTAGCTCCACGACTCCACTGAGACTGCACTAATATCAGTTCTCATACAGTGCATCACCAGACAGATGGTCAGACCAGTGCTTCACATGGGTGCGATTTAAAAATTGTAATTCTGCATGAAATTGTGACATATCAGTTAATTAGATTTTTTTTAAATGAAGAATAAAAATGCTTTTAAAAGTTATTTTCTTTATATAGAGAGACTCATCCATGCTTCCTAAGAATTGCAGAAATGAGACAAGTCTAAGGATAAGTCAACTTAACTATGCAGAACCAGGATAATCCCCACTTTGCTAAGTAACATAATTTATCAGAAGGACCCAAAGCATGTTTCCTTATCATTCCCAGTAAGAACTTAACTTTGAAAAATCAAGGTGTCATATCACAAAAACCACCCATAATTTCTACTACAACATACACATATTAGATTACAAATACTGTGTTCAAGTTCCACAGTTAAACAAAAGCTCTCTGACTCACATTAGAGCCCTGTACAGAAATAAAAACCAGAGTAACAACAACAGAGAAGTATTTGGGGCAGCAGAGAATTTTGCTCTAGATCAGTGTTTGACAAAAACTAAAACAAGTCTCACTGAAAGCACCCAAAATAGATTTAATGGACAACTAGGTACAAAACCTGTAGTGCAGCAGGTAAAAAAATAAAAGGAAAGTAATAAAGATCAGAGTACGGTGCACACATTTCACACCAGTATACTGACAATACTGCAAGATTTTATTTTCTCTGTTTATAATCAGAACTTCATTAACATTCCTTGGGTTTCAGCTCCTTGATTTTGACCCATTTTTGCCTCTCAGCTTTTACAAGCTTCTTAATTTTGACTGTTCCCTAAACCCATCTGCTTCTCTGGAAATCCTACTCCTTCCTTTCTCTTGGTCTCACAAATTCTAGGTGGAGTTGCATCTGAAACAATCTACAGTTCTCTTTATAAAATAGCACAGCATGGGGCAACAGCACAGATTTGCAAAAATTAGCCATTCCTCATGTGCATTTCCAAAATCACTGAAAATTAATGAGTTTCTACTGCGTGTGTTTACATGCAACTCTTTGAAGTAATCATTACTAGCCAGTAAAAGTCTCATGGAGAAATGTGTTGATAAAAGAAAAACAACTAATACAGTGCCCCGCATCTGCGGTACATTTCGATAATCCTTGGAACTGTTGTCCTGGATCCAAAATGCACAATAGACCAAACTCTATATCTGACAAGTAATGCTGACCAAAATTACGAATTTTTCAGTATGCTGAACATGCCTTAAAAAGTGAAGTCTAAAGACTTTTCATCCCTGGAAGGTAAGCTTTTTCTACCAAGACTAAATTCCCTTTTGTCCCCAAATAAATAAGATTTCATGCACAATTGAGTTTATCTGCCTCAAATCAATAAAAGCATTAAAATCAATCTTAAAAAACAAACAACAACACAGTATAGTTAACCAATCTGATTATTACTGCAAGTCTTCTAAGAAAACAGATGTGCTGAATATGAAATGTACTGGTTACAAGGCACTTGGCAAGGTTTTTAGGCATTACTAGAATTCTTTCAAAACGTGTGCAGCCACTTCCTAAAAACATTCAGGTGTTTTACCCAGTTTGAAGAGGACAGCTTTTTCCCAGCATTAGTTTTATAATGAGTCTTTTCAGGCAAATTTCAAAGGATGTATGGTTCGCATACTTTAAACTGAATTCACTTATAATTCAGTATTTGACAGAGCTAATGCTTAATTGTTTCTAAAGAGTCTACAAAGGAAAATATTTCTTTTCTTATTCAACAAACATTTAACTAAAATTATGTTTTGCTTTGTTTTCACACTGAGGATTGAATTTGACACTATAATAGAGAAAAACAGGCTGTGCTAGTTAATGTGAGTTTAATTATTGCAGTCACAATTCTCCTTGTTTTGTATTAGACAGAATTTAATAAGACCTAAATTTTGGAATGTGGCGTTAATGCTGATAGAGGAGGCTTTCTTCCAACAAATTCTGTGCCGTCATCCAAGCAATTCAAAGAATTACTGATATGTGAGTTAACACAAGCAGTGTGCAGGTCTGAATCCAAATGTGGACACAACGCCGTGTTTTCAAAAGCCTACGAGCCATGGGCGTAGCTGTTTCGAGCTGTAAGTAATGTTAACGAGAAGGCCAAAGCTTTATTTTCTTCTCAAGTGTTATACATCTTACCCTTTCTTGCAAGGGACACCAGAAGCTACTTTCTATTTAACAGCAGAAGGTTAATAAACACTTTTCAAATAATGTCATAATCTATTGTGTAGATCTTCAGAGCCAGTTTTATCTTCTTCACACAAAGATAATGATGATTACTAGCTCTGCAGCTCCTAGAAATCACTTCACCTCCACTGAGTTGATTTGCCTCAGCTGAGAATTCTGCCTATTTCTGCCCCCAAACAGGGTCAGCATCATCATTTTGAAAAATCTTTTTTCAATGAAAACGCAAAGTTGCATACCAGTAAAAGTTTTGGTTTTGTCAAAAATAGCTTTGCGTTAGAATTTAAATATACCATTTAGAACTGATCACAGTATTGAGCTACATATCAGCTGATTCTAAACGTCTGAGCAATGGTAGCAGCAAGGGGAAATCCAGGGAAGAGACGAAAGACAGGATGTAGGTGTGATATATTCAAACTCTGTCTTTTTAGCTGAGGATTTGCTCAAAGGCATGTGAGGTAACCCAGGCTGACTGTACTTTTCAGTCTCCTGTGGGCTGGCCCGGCGGCTCACAGCTCAAGCTACCTGCTGGATGAAAATCCACCTTCATTTGGCCATTTTGAGTCCAACTAGAACCCATACTTGATCATGTGGGGACTTGAACATGCTTGGAAGAGGCATGGACTACTTTTTTGATTATTAGTATTTTTTAACAGAAAGTCTTCAAAAACAAAAGAAGAAAGAAGAAAACTGAGAAGTCTTAGATAATCAGGGAGGTTGGGCAAGATGACCTCCAGAGATCCCTTCCAACCTCAACCTCTCTGTGCTTTTTATCTCTAAAATGTATGTTCTTTTAAGACACCATTATGAAGAATTGCCAGCAATTCCCTGTGAAAGTAGATGAAGAGGAAACACAGAATAACACGTAAGATTTGAACCCCAAACTTGTAGTGCTTCATTGAAAAGCCTGTAATTAGTTGCTTCAAGGTACTTTCAAGAAGACAAGGACCAACATGGAGTTAACTTGGTGAATGTTCACAGCCAAGATTTAGCTTAATTTTCTTCCAAATCCAAAGGGTTTGCTCCTCATTTTCCCTTACACACAACATACACAAACACTGAAATGCAGAACACTTTTTTTTTTCATTATGGAACATAAGAAGATGGGAGAATAAAATCTGCAGACAGGGCAGATGGAATGAAAACTATATAATAATGTATAATGGACTAATCAAAGAGCATGCATCTTGTTCACTTTTGTAACTGTACGTTTCATGTATTTGGACATTCATTTCTACAAGCCCATATTCTGGTTAGTTTTAGTAAAGAGAAAACCCTTCAAGTTTGTTATTACTTGATGGGTTTTTAATCCTCATAGATAGAAAATACTCTCTTCAGATTATTTTCAGAATCTATGGGAGGCTTTAGAACCTCCCATAGACCTCCAAAGGCAATTATAGCAGAGCAGGTTTCCAGATTTACACCTGACTGAGACGGAAAGGTCTGTGTACATCAAATATTAAAACCAAACTCACTATAAATAACCTCTAAGTGATGCACAGTCCCAGTGACAACTAACATTTTTTTTCTTTGTTTCTCTTATTTTTGCCCCTTGAAATAGCAGCATGAAAACAGTAAAAGAAAAGATGGAATACGTATCTATAGAATGACCTAAAATTTTCCAGTTCTCATGATGTACCAGCGAAGGAAACGTACAGGTATGTATGTGGTCGTTACCTTCACATACCAGTTTCTTTATTGCATAAACAAATAAAATAATCTAGGAAAAAAAAAAGGCCCATGGTTAACTACAATATAATCCTACTATCTAGTTTGCAATAAGATATTTTAAATACTATAACATAATAAGTCTATTACATATCTCTCCTAAAATATTTGTAAATTATATCACAGATTAAGAGGCGGCCCTAACTATCTGAGCACCACTTGATATTTGCTTTATGTTAATAGACATTCTCTTGAGTAGCTGTGCTTGAATATGTTATACAGAATAAAAGGAAACACTATTTAGCAGTGTTTTTAAAACCTGAATAATTTCCATAGTTTGTGAGAGTCGGCAGATTTTGATAGTATCTCACATTGATTTTTATGTTTCAAGATGACAATCATTACACAATTATCTGCAGTTTGAGCAGTGGAACCTAACCTCCTAATTAGGATGAAAAACCGCTCCAGTT
The DNA here is from genome assembly GCF_037038585.1 of Patagioenas fasciata. Taxonomy (NCBI): domain Eukaryota; kingdom Metazoa; phylum Chordata; class Aves; order Columbiformes; family Columbidae; genus Patagioenas; species Patagioenas fasciata. Next base: position 14,293,608 of record NC_092533.1, on the reverse strand, counting down.
GCAACCCCAGTAAGTCACAACAAGTCAATAATTTTAATAAGAATTAATTTAAAAAACTCTACAAGGTTGTATTGGAAGTTATTCTGGCATGTCTATTGATTAACACTTGGTATTACATCCTATAAAGGACTCGTTAAATACGGCATCAATCTAAATGCAATATTTTAGTATTTATTTGATTTATTATAAAATTAAATAAAATAGAACAAAGCACTAGATGGTTATTAAGGTAAAGTAGCTTTTCGATTGGTTAACTTCACACTGCACTTGAGAGTAATCTGATGGAAAACTTCACACTGTGATGTACTAAAAGAATGTGCCTAAGAAAGCTGGTACTTCCCCTGCATGTCAGCATGAAATATCTAAACAAATCTCACAAATTTCAAAATATAAAACATCTAGTTGCTGCCACATACAGAATCAGTTGTGTCTTGATTATTCTGACCCTGTTTATTTCCATCCCACGGACATTTTTCGTTTTAGGAACATGTAAAACTGGGGTATGTGCACCAAAAACATGAGATCTTCATTTTCCATTTTCTGCTTCATTTTGGAAGGATATCGCTAATGGAAAATAACCTTTTTTGTTTTGAGAGCTGCTGAAATAGTAACATTTATCAACATGGCATATACCAAGACAAATTTGGAAACCATTAATATGAGCTGTGATATTATTATGTCTATTTAACACAAAGGCTTTTACTACTCCTGTTTCCATTTATTTGAATTAAGAAGCTTTTCACATTAATATTTGAGGTTTACTATGTAAGAAATGTCTCTGTTCAGCATAGACATTTATACTCTTAAAGCTCACAACAAGGTTCAGCAGAAAAAAAGTAAAAAGTAAAGCCTGAGAATGCTAAAGTTGTAAATCTACAAGCACATACAAAGCTGTGAGCTGAGGCTAGGTGGCAGTACTGCGTAATTAAACCCCAAAGATTTCTTCACTCTATCTGATTCACTTCAGGCATTTTTCAAAACAACCAACTCGAACATTTTGAATAGTAATTTAAACAACAAACAGATCTCTTTCTGTCCATTTAGTTTCACCTCCTGAGAACTATATTCCTTATACGTAAAAGGTCGCTAAGTTAAATTTCCTATCCATAAACCTGTGTTCTAGAACAGCAGTATTATAGGAAGCAGCTCAGAGATGAGGAGCCAGCTCCATGCTACAGTCCCACAGCCCTGTCCTCTGGGATTACACAGCTTGTAACCTCTGTGGAGGTTCTGACCGTGCTCTTTACCTGCAGCTCAGGTACAGAATGACCCAGTGTTTGAGGTGCGTGCTTTTAAAGCTTGTTTCAGTCTCAAGATGTTTTTGACTGAAGAGCTCACTTCTAATCATTTGGTCTTTTTAAATGCTACTGCTTTTAACAAGTTACATGTTCAACACAGAGTAGTTATAATTGTTTTTAGCTATCACAAATGATAAAGGGTTACACAACTTTCCCTATACAGAATTTTGGGGATGTGTGTCACTTTGTACAATGAGTATTTCCAGAAGGAAAACTTGTTCAGTTCATACAGTCTTTTCAACTACAATTCAAAAAAGCTTTCCTAATTAAGATAAGTCAGCCTGTTCAAAAAGCATCAATGACAGAAAGCTGTTAGGAAAAGTTTCAGTACTGTTACGACTACAGTAATTACAATAACATACAATGTCAGTTAAATTCAGCTTCTTCAAAAGTGAGTACTGCTTATATATTACACAGTGGATATAAACAATACAGTGAGGATTTCTTCTTCATTTAAACACACATTCAAAGGGGGATATAGAGGAGCTCTTAATATTAATACAAGAAAAACATATTTGTTTTTACTGTGAAACAGACGGTTAAAGACCTGAGAATCACTGATTATGTATGAAGAGGTACCAAAACTCTCTTCCCAGATTTTACTAATGATGCACATACACTTGCTGTATTCATTACATAGCATTAACTGTGATGTACAGAGTCTCAACTCAATAAAAAAAAGCAGAATAGTCAGTTTATAGGCCTCACAATCACAGCACGGAGACTTAGAGATGAAAGCAGAGGACAGGTGGCTGCTCCCTCGCTACCAGAAGTAAACTTGTCCGAAAGTTCATGAGCTGAGTGACAAACCACACCCCATGTCATTGCTTCCGTTGCCAGCCCATGTAATCAGTTCTCTGGTCTAACTGATCTTACAGTTTATTTCTAGGGGTTAATTGCATCTTCCCATATCCTATTTCTCTATCTTTCCCAGCTTTGACCATCACTCCACATTTTACAAGTCAAAAATTTTGTTTATTTTGAGTTTTTCTAGGGCAGAACACGGACACTCCGGTGCCCAAAGATACCTAATGAATCTTCTACAATCAAAGTCTGAGTGTTTCAAATACACATAGTAATTATTTCTAATTCTACAACGCAGAGTGAATAAACTAATCATGTCACTGCAACACAGTAAGAACTGCTTACGATTACATTACCAAGCCACAACAACGATGTAATCTGTAGGAAAGCTAAATAATAGAGAGGGCGGTTCTATTTCGGTGTACCATGTTAACATTTACATATAAGAATGTTAATTGCTGCAACTGTGGCTCGTCACTCAGTAACTTTAATACCTGCCTGAATTCTTTTAAGGTGCACAAGGAGAGTTACTCAGGAATTCTAAAAGGTTCGTAAGCATTCCCCATGTGCTGCAGAGCTGTGGGGGCCGGTGTTGCACCGCCCTGCTGAACCAATGCTTGAGGAACTAAACTGCAGCTGGGAACATTTTTCTCAAAAAACTCTTTTCCTCTCACTAGTCAAGAGTAATTGGGGCCCCTGTGGCCCTGCAAAGACAAAGGATCTTAATTTCAATCTAGCAACTCAATCTAAATAATCTCAGAAAGAAAAAGAACTCTGCTAAGGAACACTGAACTTCCTAACTCCCATGCAAGAGAAAGCAACACTGCTTGTTTTTTTCCCTTTTGGCAGCTTTTCTAGATCTTTCACACTGAATCATAATTGCTTATTTATTTTTTTAGGAAAAGGCTAAACCCTTTCTGGAAATGACAGTAAGCCGATATACTGTGGGGTTTTTTTTCCACAACACAACAGTTCATAATTGACTGCTTATGTAGTAATTGCTCTATTTATAGTGATTATTTGCATGAGAGAAGTGATTGACATCACCTGGTATTAACAATAGAGAGAAGGTTTATGTCACATTTGTGACCTAAAGCTCTTAGATTAATTATTTTTCCTTCCTAAGACGCTGATGTTCCACAGTCTTAGGAATCCATCTATGAAATGAAATGTCAGCATTATCTTTTGTACATTTAGTATCTTGTAAATATTACTTACTACTCTCTCAAAACTACTTCTACTTTCTGTAACTGTCTAAAACAGACTCTTCCTAATCACTTAACACCTCAGATCTCTGCCATCCAGGCATCTATGTTTGTGTTGCCATTTTTCCTATAAGCCAGCACAGTGTGTATTACACATCCTTTTATTTTGATGGACAAATCTCTGATGTGCTATCAAACAATAACATTTGGCTATCAAAGAATAAAAGTAAAACAATAGGCAAAGAAATATAAGGATAAAGAGAAGATAATCTTTCTTCTAAGTTCTGATGCTCCGGAACTGGAAAATGTAGGAAAAACAAACCCCCTATGAAAGTATTACAGCCATTTTCAGGAACACGGGTCTGTCTCACGGGAAAAAGCTGACAAAATTCATCAAATAACATTTCAGGTTGTAACTAATAATCAGATTCGCCTCTTATATAATTTCACTGGGGTCAAGTGAGACTAAACAGTCGTTGTGTAAGAAAGCAAAATATTCACAGAAGGCTTGTAAACTTGCAGTGTAATTCAGCTATTCATTAAAAAGATAATAAAGACCACAGCCTTTGAATTATTATACATCTATATTTCTTCTCCATGTCTGTGTTTTAGAACTGTAGCTTACAGGTATATATACTCTGAATAGCAAGACAAAGACACATTTTATGGGAATGATGAAGATTGTCTGTCCTGTGTTTATTTGCCAAATTAATTTTAAGAGAAGAGAACTTGAATATGATTACAATTAATCCATGACACCTTCTCACTAGAGCCCAAGCCTATAAATGAAATGTTTTTTTATACAACACATGTTCTTCCATAGCACAAAAGAAGCTTACATTACTGTTAAATACATTACTAAAAAAAAAACCAAAAATGAGAACTGCACTTGTGTGGCACTATCTTTTTAATGCCATCACAAATCAAAACTTTACATTTGGGGAAGTTATACTGGCATGTTACAGGAGGGACTGATAAAAAGACTTGTACAAAGCTTAACATCTTAATTCAAGGCTTAGCTTCACAATTTACAAGCTACTTAGGAAGTACTAACACCTCTGTTGCTCACAGAGAAACTTTGAAATTTATCAAGGAGATAGCCTAAGGGTTAAAGAAAACATGCCTTTCCCCTTATGAGAGTTTATTTAGTTTCAGCAGAGCTTCAGCACAGAATTTTGCTTCCCTCTCTCCATCTTTCTCTTGGCTGTGCACAGAAGTCACCTGTACAATAGGGAAAATGACAACTTAGGATGAACCTTCTCAAGCCAGGTCCCCTCTCTGCCACCCTGACTGAGCCCTGGGAATGCAGAGGGGGCACAAGAGACACACGAAGTTAGTAGGAAGAAGCTTCCTGCAAAGCTGCCGCCTTCTTTACATTTCAAATCTAAGAACTGAACTCACAGCTTTGCTCCAGCAGCTGCACCAGCTGTTCTTCCTCTGCCCGCTCCCACAATGCAGCGAGGGAACCAAGACCTGGAGGGACCCTCAGGACACCCCCAGACCAGACACCCTGCTCTGCAGCTCGCTCCCCTCCCTCCCAGGGCAAGGAGCCTAAGCCCAGCTCAATCACAGCAAAAACTCAGGTTCCGATCTATGATGAGAATCTTGACAGGGTTTATTACAGATGCATATGACACCCTGTGCTGTACTCTTTGGAATTTCTTTGAAACCTACTTATATCCACACATGGATTCTTATTTACAAGTAGACATACTCAATCCTAACGTGTCGATACAACTCATTAGCTTTTTTCTTGTGGTTTTAAGCATACTGCTAGCATCTTTTAAGACTACACCATAATATTAGAACTCTCTAGTTAGTTGAAATTTATTTTCAAAAAGATAAGAACAATGATAAGGTATAAAGTAGAACATCTAAAGAACTGCCTTAAAAAATTAAAAACATGTCATGACCCTCAGCCAACTCTTAATTCTGTAAAATTAAAAGCAGACAAAAGAATTGTTAGATCATATTTGTGAGTATTGGCAAACCATGAAAAACCACCACCAAACAACCTTGCTTCCGTCTCTACACATTTTTTACTTTTTTCTAAAGGAAATTTTCAACTGTTACCCGGTATGGAACCAACACACATTATGGGTAAAGACAGCATTTTAATCAAAATGACTTCGTATACAAGTCTATTTAATAAAATTCATCTAGTAAGTGTAATATTCATGAAAACTAAATGGTGTCTCTTTATTATTCACTTATTGATGCTCCTCTGCAGCTTATGAGGAGAAACTTCTTTACTTCGAGGTGCCAGAGCCTGGCCCAGGCTGCCCAGGGAGGTTGTGGAGTCTCCTTCTGTGCAGACATTCAAACCCGCCTGGACACCTTCCTGTGTGATCTGCTCTGGTGACCCTGCTGCAGCAGGTGGGTTGGACTGGATCATCTCCAGAGGTCCCTTCAACCCCAACCAGTCTGTGATTCTGTGAACTAGTCCTCTTACAAGCTGAATATATTTTAAAACAGAATAAAAAACTCAATCTAATTTTCTAACACAACAAAAATGCTTAGGCCAGTACCATCAATAGGCTCTCCCGCTATGTGACTTGCACACCACTTCTGAAACATCCACCTTTATCTTATGAAAACGATCAATACAAAAACTACACTCACTTAACTAGGATGCTCAACAGGTATATTATTGTTTAATAAAAATCAACATATCTTGGAGTGAACAAGCAATTTGTAGTCATATGTTGGAAGGATACACTTTACCCGACATTTTTAGAGAACATTTCACTTAATATGTTGTGAAAAGAGCTAATGAAAATGGGAAAAAAAAAATAAAAAAAAAAAAATAAAAAACCAAAACACAACGAAGAAAAAATTGCTGTTATGTTAGTGCATAAGGAAATCTTTTTCTTACCTTTCTCTTGTAAATACACAATCATTTATCAGTTTGGTCAGTGGGACTCCTGCCTCAGTGCACAAGTTCAGAACACAAAACAATAGCCTATTTAGGTATACTACTGCAGCATACATTCATTTCTTGAAAATTACAGTTTTTAATAAATAAAGAGCTGAATGCTTGCAGCTGTTAAGAAAAGACTGAAAATGCAATCCAATTTTTCCACAGAGCAACGAAAAACTTCACCTGTAATGACAGCCACTGGAAAAACAAAATCTCCTTGAGTGGCACCTGTAAGTTTATCCTCTAATGCAGACTTCTCATCTAGACCAACACCCTCTTATGGTAGGAGAACCACGTTTTCTTTAATCTCCCATCTGAACTCTGTTTTTCAGATAAAACCAATTTCTTGGACTTCTTCCAGAACACAATCCAACAGATCTCCTAACGCTACCCAGACTCTCAGCCCCAGTACTTGCAAATACAATTGGAGCAACAGACCAAACTCCAATTTGCACCTTTAAGAGCTTCCCTATTGGAAGCCTGTGTCCAGCAGTGTATCTGAGTAACTCAAAGCACATTTTTCCTAACGTATTTATTTATTCAAACAATCAAAACCACAAAGGATTGCTTTCATTCCTACCAATAGCTCCCAGCAATAATTTAAACTTAACAGCCTCCGAAATATTCCCTGTATCCTCGTTCTCAGACTCTGCCTGCCCTCATAACTAGGCCATGCTCCCCATTTAGGAAAAAGGTTAGTTGCTGCTTAACAAATTTATCTTTATCTCTTGTCCTCAACCTTTGTGTACAAATATGAGACACTGGCACACAGAGGAGAAAAGAAACAACTAGATAGTGATCCAGTCGCAGTCCTAGATACTTGGAACTATTTATCTGGAGACAACTCCAAGATACCTTTGGATGTCATTTCATTCATTAAGAGACTAAAATAATGAAAACGATTTATTATGAAGCAAGGTCACTGAAACACACTTGATAAAAACGGAAGCACCAGCTTCTCCCATGTCTGTCATAATAACTAATGCAAAAAAAAGGCCAAAGTCTTAAGACAAAAAGTGAGAGAACCAAGATGAGGTGCAGCATGCAGCAACAGCATTCTTCAGCACTGACGCTTCTCGTCCACACAAGAGATGTTTTACCTGCTGGTGTAAATGCGAGGTGGCTGAAGTCCTCTTTTAAACATGGAAGGGATTTTCTCATTTCTCTCACCTTTCCCTGTCAAGTCACGTGACTGCCAAGTATGGCGGCTGAGGTATGGGAGCTGTGGTGACATCTGGGAGGTGACACCATGGTATAGCTCAGAGCTCAGTTATACTCCTGCTACAGGAGAGTTTTTCTCCTGCCCTCTCTACCAAGTGATGTAAAGAAAGTAACAGCAATACCTCTGCCTGTTTCATGCCACATACATCCATCTTTTTCTAGGTTATGAACAACATTTTAATACTTGCATTTCTTTCAAAGCCTTTCCCTCCCTAACACTTTCATTTTTTCAGGTCTGGTATCATTTCCAATTGCCCATTACCTACAATGCCTTCCACCAGATTAGGGCAGCACTTTCAAACTTCTAACAGTTATCCTTAGATTTCTTAAACTCTAAAGAATCAAACAAAACCACACTCCTCTGGTGGTATCAAATGGAATAGGGAGAGCTGATTTCGATTCCTTTTGCTGAAATCTGAGGGAGAGGAAAGGAGAATTTATTCTCCCTCTGCAGGGAACTGCCATGCTTAATGGCTGACAGAAACGTCTCAGACCTCGTCCAGCTGCCTCCTGCACTCACTGTTCGAAGTTGCGGTAGGTAGCTGTGCTGGAGTTGTAATCATCTAAGGATATAAGCAAGACAAGTAACAATAATGGCTGTCATTAGACCAAATTACAGGCTAAAAAAAAAAAAAAAAAGCTTTGGAAAACACACTGTGATTTTTAACAAATTTCTCATTCCTCTTGCAACTAAGAAGCTGTCACTGAAATTTCAGCCCCTTGTCCCACACAATTCTGTGTAATGCTCTTTCACTTCCTACTGTCAACCTGTAGGAATGCGCATTTTCTTTCATACGCAGGCCAAACCTTGACATTTATCAGCATTCAGAATTGAGATCTCCTCAAAATCCAACACAAAAACCACGTGTGCCCCTCAAGACACATTGCTGGCAGCCCAATCTGTGGCTACTGACAGCAGCACTACATGACAGAGTAATAACTACAGTGTATGAATACATACATTATCCACACTAAAGTAATATTATCAATCACTATCAAAATTCATGAAGCTCTACAAAATGCCAGCTCAAGATGATTTAAGTGCCATTTTACATTCTAAGACTTACAAGCTAATGTTACACAAAATGAGTGGGATATTTTCAGTGGTAGCACGTTGACTTCCTGTGGAGGCACTAGCTAAAGCACTCCCAACTTTTATGTTAAGATAATAGTTGAAGGGTGTTGACAGTTTTAACCTACATCCTTTTATTCAGAAAGACTTCTAATCCCACTTCTTGGTCTTTGTTTTAAATCAGGAACATATTGATTAACTGTGAGACTGAACGTATCTCAGCAGTGACTGAGTCGGGTATCCACTATGGAATTAGGACAGTTAAACACTGGAATCGATCCTCTCATTGTAGAGCCACAGCTGCTGTGGCAAGCAGTTTCTCTAAGCTATTAATTTTATTATTAGCACACCTGGAGACATTGTTTTCCTGAGGGAAAAGCAATTCAATTGTGTGTGCTGCAACGACTAGTGGCATATGATCAATGAGACAGCTGGGACCACAAGCTTTCTCTTAGAGCTCGGGGTAGGTATGACAAGGTAGTTTGTAAAACAGTGACGATACAAAGTAATATCGCTTTATGTTTTATGCACCTCATTGTAAGCATATAGAGAGTTTACAGTTCCCGTTGTCTGGCCCTTTTAAGCTTTTTGGAGTAGTCCACGAGACTCGGTCTTGCAAAGGTATCTTCCCTATGACATCTGATATCAATTGGTGATCCTCCTTTTCCTGATCGGTGACTCCTTCCATCATTCCAAGGGAGCAATATGCCATCCTCTCTTAAAAGGCAACAGCGACCCTTGTTTAACATAAAGGAGAAAGCCTAATTACAAGTTTCTGAACATTTAGTTTTATTTCATAAGCACGTTAACAATGAAAAGGCACAAAGCCCAATAGGCCTGGCAGCAAAGCATCAGCTATAATTGACTTTCTAATCAAAAATAATGGATGTGTCTCAAATCTCTGATCCAGCAATACTTGGAATTTACTCAATCTTTAAACATAAGAGTCAGTAGAAAACTAGAAGGAAAGGAGGATAAAACAGGGACCAGTCAGGTATTACAGGCATGTATAAGTGTTGCACCAACATTTACACACACACAGAGGAAAAAAAAAAAGAGGACACACTAGAAGAACAAACCAACTGAACTGCTCATGAAAACAGGCTGAAGATAAGTCTGCATCAGGTAGCAACCATAAAGCTACAATACCCCTTGCAAATCAGGAGCTTCAGGTCATTACCCTGTGCCCTTCTGAATTGCCACTGAAGCCAAAGCAAGTTCTTTGTTATGAAACCTTCTAAGAGATGCTATCTATGTTGTAAAGACCACAAATTAACAGATTTAGCATTTAAGACTTTCTGAAAATTATTATATCAAGTTGGTCCCCAGACCACTGTCCAGTTAATGCTTATCGAACCTGATTTTATCTTGTAATAATACATTTCTGAAGAAAAATACAGTCCCCACAAATCTATCAGAAGGTATGCTACATTCCTGAGAGCAAGAGAAGGCAAAACGAGAATTACTTTCAGGACAATCCAAAGCCATTACTCTTCAAATACAAACTTACAATATTGCTTTCAAGATGTTTTCCCTACCATTTTTTAAATGTGGTAAACTCTCTGACTTTAAAAAGTAAGCTATTGTATAGTAGCAATTTAACAGCAGATTTTGTTATTTCTCAAAACACAAAATTCTTTTTTCCATAACTTACCCTAGTCCTTATACGCTTATTGAAAACCACTACTGTCTGAAAATCTACCCTTTACCCCACCCTCAAGTCACAGAAACCCTAGAGACTTATTTTCATTCCACAGGCATCAAAACTCCAGTTAAAATAAAACCAACTTTCTGTTCTAACTACACGTACTGAACTAGGATTTCGTTTCTGCTGCGCAACCTGGACACACATAGGGAACAATTAGGAAATTCCTCAAACAAGTAATTGTTAGTTTTTTAAGTTCCATTCCACCCTATTTTTTTTCCTTGTCCTGTTTAGCATTTGGTCTAATATAATCTATGATGATGTAAGTTTATGTAACCTGAGAAAGACAGCTGATAGCAACAGATACAAACCAGATCAGGTACCACCTTCCAGGCTGCATAATCACTGACACTCCATTGTAGGTAGATATCAGTCACTATTAATTATAAGCTCTTATTAATTCCAAGAGTGGTTACCTAAGGTAGAAGGTAAATCAGGTCACCGGATCAAGGTGAACGAACACACGACGTGTTGGTGTGCAATAGAGACCTTCAGTGATCCCAACTCAACTAACCCAACCGCAACTGCTCCTTGATTGTCATGCCAGCAAAGAGGGCAGTTTGTGTGCATGTCCAGTTTGTCCATGGGCTTATGAACGACCCTTTGAGTAGGTAAGCAATAAGAAAGAAAGAAGGAAAAAACCCAAAATAAAATAAAATAAAATATTCAGACATCTCTAAGGCCAACAGGTGAGCAGAAAGTGGATGTACTGACTGGTTGTTTTCAGCTAGCAGACATGTACCCCCTGCTTGGTCCCCACGGCCTGACAGAAGTTGGTTTGAACTCTGAAATACACCCTTGCATAGCTTCTGTAAGCACACGAGAAAGACTGTGTGTTATGACAACGAACAGGGTGAGGTTTTTTGAATACAGAAAATAGACAGAAACCAGCTGTACCCTCTGATCTATAAGCTCCTGTTACACAAGCGTGCTCGGTTTCACCAGAGGAAAAAGGCACCCATGCCTCTGGAGGGTGCTCCAGAGCTACATCTTCTCCTCCCCTCTTAGTGTCTAGCACCCATAAAAATGTAAAGAAAGAACCATCCCTCCTGCTGTCCACCCCTACCTTTCTGACTGAACACAACATAGAGTAATTACTCATGAAATGGAACATTTTCGGACAAAGCATCACAGACTTGGGGAAAACTGTTGCAGTGAGTTTGCTGTGGAGTGCAGCCACGTGTGCTCTTTGCTATCAGGCCATGTTATCACAGAACAGGTGCAGAATCCTGAAGAGGGTAACACGGAGGTGAGAGCCATGGAGGTGGGAAAGCTTTAGCAACCAGGCCAAGCAGAAAGAGGGGGACGGTCTGTGGCTCCATGCTAATGCACTGCAGTAACCTTTAATGCTACGCATGGCCCTTGAAGTAGGCTTTTGCAACTCAACCATGTTCAAACTCTTCTCTGTCCATCATTTCAGTTCAGAAACTTTGCTACTGTCCTACAGGCTGGCAATCGAGGATGACAACACTCTATTCCATGTCATTTCCATTTCAGATTTCGATGAGAAAACATCGATTGCGAGCATGACGAAATTCCAGGATTTTAATGATTATTTAATATGTTTAAAATTAACCTATCATTATTGTCACCTCTGCACTAAAATAATTCTGCTGGTCTGCTGTATCTGTGTCCAATTTTTGCAATCAAGAAATGAAGATTCACTGCTCTGATGCTGACAAGCTATTTCACATCATCTAATCTTTGAGCCACATTTCCCAAATTAAAGAATCTGAACAACTAACCAAGGAACACTAGGTATCCTAGTAAGCAGACTTCATAGCAAAGCCAAGACCTTTATTCTTCAGCTTCCACTATTTTCAAATGAGAATTAAATAACAGCTTTGTAATTCAGTGTACGCATACCTACATGCAAACTTTGGGGAAGGGGAGAATTAAAAATTGAGATCTAGCCAAACCTATTTACCGTAGTTACTTGAACTTTGGGATCTCTGTCTCAGTGAGAAGTTTTCTGCACAGACTGTGCCGTATAGTCAGTAGGATCTCCTATACAAGACAAGGAAGACTAAGCATTTAAGAATTTAACTCATTTAATTTACTAACAGAAATAAAGATCTGAGTTTAGAGTTATTCTGTCTGGCACTTTTTACAAAGAGAACATTAAGAGCAGAAATTGCTAATATGGAATACACACTCCCAGCAAAGTATGCAACTTCAAGTAAAGTGGGCATTGCTATACCATAATCATCAGCACAGAATACCACTAACCTAATGACATTACCTGTTTACAGACAGATACCTCCATTTTCTTACACATTTAACCACAGGTCTGTCTAAGTACTGGATACTAATCACATTTAATTTGTTACGCAGCAAAACCACAAGCAGGGACACAACATGGACCACCAAGTGGAGTGACAAATGCGACTGGAATGTGCACATTAATACAAGAGAATGATTGTGAGGAATGTAAAATAGAAGTCAAATTCCCAGAAATTAAAGCTTACTGAGTAATCAAGTCCTGCGTTGAAGACTTAGGTAAGGGTTCTTCCAAGTTGTTTATAACCAATATATTCCTCACTCAAATCAACATTAAAGAACAAAATTTCAAAAATTACATCCTAATATTTTTCCTTTAACGCTTGATGTACTTAAGGTGGTGGTGTTATAACACTCACATGAGTAAGATGCGCTCTAAATCCAAACAAGGCATAAATGAGGAAGCATCAACACATGGTATCTGGTCACTCCAACCAGGATTAAAGGCAGGAGAACGTGATTTCACAGCTGTGTTTCACAGGACTCACTTCTCCTGGTGCCTACAAAACTTCTATTTTGTTTTCTAGCCCCCCCAATTCTGCCAGCATGGCACTCGTGACCACAGTTAGGAAGGGTTGCCTCTAGTCTCACTTCTCTTAATGAGTTAGCTCCTAGGTTTTAATAAATTTGTTTGGCTATTCAATACGTAAATCATTCTAAAGCAACAATTTATTGCTGAATTATTTTATTTCTGCCTAGGGATGCTACCACATAAAAATTTACATATTTCTTGAAATTTAAATCAATAGTCTCAATGAAGCTACAAGGACTCTTCGCTGTCCTAGGCCTGTGGTCAATTATTTCCTGAAGTGGACATTCAAATAAATTTATTAAAATTAATAAAAATGTCTTTCCATCATTTTGCATTGGAAATATGGGAAATAACATTCCTACATTGTAACACTGCCATTTATCACCTTCATACCTGACAAAAAAATATCAAAGACTTTATTATTAGTGTTTTGGAGGGCATTTTCATTTTAAACTCAGCTTACTTCAAACATCCAACATGGATCCCTACTTTCACAGGTGCTGGCAATTTATATGTGAAAAATTTTTCTATAGCAGTATTTTATTCATAAATCTTCGGAAAGCAATATGATTTCAACTTGAGGCTTGTAGCTTAGATGGACTATAGCTTAAATAAGATTGTTTTAGTAAAACAAAGAAACCCTGGATATAATTTGGAATTTTAAATGAAAAAAATAAATTTCTCCTCGCAACAAATAACTGGAAAATGGTATAGCAGGAGATGGTTATTAAGAATCAATCAATCAATCAATACTATATTATAGAAAAGGTCTGGTTTCTGACAGACTACCTGAAAAATTATGTGCAAGCATTTTCATTTGCCTGGCTGTAGAAAACATGATCTACATCAGCAGTGACACAACAGTTCCTTGAAGAACAGAACTAAACTTCTTTTGGTAACTTAGAAGCTTTTCAAGCTGGGGACTGAAACCCAGCACAGCCATGGTTGTAGCTGCCATGGGAATGAACACATGCCTGAGTAACTCACATTTTCACCAATTTAAATATCCTACAGCTTCCTAAATCTTACACTGCATTTGCTATTTTCCTTATCAAATATCAAAAGAGAATGACTAATACAATATTTTTTCTAACAACGGATCAGTTTTAAATCTAACAAAATATAGGCATAAATGTCTGAGCTGATCTTATGAGAGGAGACTGCAATTGCCCTCCAAGATCCATCACAATTAATTCCTAACGGGGCAGAGGTTCAGGGGTGTATTTTTCACCCCTCAGAAAAGTACAATTGTCACTGCATTTGGGAAGAGATGACTGATGTTTCCCTATCTGGATCTTTGAGATGCATATCAAGCAGACAGGCGGCTGTATAATAAAAGTACAGTAATTGCTTGTCACTTTTGCTAGCGAACCAGGTCAGGACCTGCCATGACATGCAGTGCCATCCATGTCAAGGGAAATAAGGAACCACTGAACCTTTTCCTTCTCATCACCAAACACCCAATCCCTTTATTCTCCCGTTTGTTTGAAATATTAAGAGTTAAAATCAAAAGATAACTCTAAACCGCAATGTCAAAAGAAGAAAACAAGCTGGTGGCCATGTAAAAGCATGGAAATCCTTAACAGAATTAACTCTGTTTGTAATAATATTAATAAAAAGACATTTGCTAGGTTCCTTTCTGTTTGATTCCCATCACCTGTACAATGTTTGGACCAAACTTATTCCATGTAGCTTTCTTTTCAAAGAAACTGATTACCATTCTAGTGAGGTATATCAACGTGACATAGGTACTACTGGACAATTCGTCAGTGACACAAAGTATTAATTAAGTCACATGCCAAACTACATATGCAAATCAGGCAAATATTTGAGTTACTACAAAAAAGCAAAGTACTGAAATAACGATAACTTTTATTTTTTCTCTGGCAGGACTTGAAAATCCTTGAAGAGTTTGGTAAGTTGTTTTCTTACTGTTTTCTGCTTCACTGAAACTGAGAGAAATATATTGAGGTGCGGACCCTGCAAACACATAACCACAGACAAAACTCTACTGACACCTAATTCTGGTGTTAGATGGCGCTCCTTATCGGCCACAATACAAAGCCCTTGGACTACCTTGATCAGTACAGGAAAATACATACGGTTTTATAAACTACATATCGTTAATGCAGATTTGTTCCACCTGATTACTGTAGAATTTGGGTAATTACAAATGAACTTTTCAACTTCATAAAATGAATTTTAAAGCATATTTTAATAGCTCTTCTAATAATATTAATTTTTAAACTGCTTTGCCATGTTACTAAAGTACAAAGAGGCAGGAGGAACAATACATATTGAAAAAAAGAGATGTTCTATATAATGTATGTTTTTAAGCAGACCTTTTAAGATTAAAGAAGAAAGATTAGGAAAGAAACACCTGAAATTGTCCAAATAACAGTTTGGATTCCTACGAGCATTGCGAAATGATTACGACTAACAATAAATACTCATACATAATTTTGTACTTATCTATGTGTTTCCTTCCTAGTTCTATAGGATATTCTCACTGGATTTTAAAGCACAATCTAATGTTCCAGAAATACATCTTTGAGGAAAGGACTTAGAGATGTAATTTCTATTGAAATGTTCTAAGTGCTGCCCTGAATGACAAGCTGAGTATGCATAATTCAGGGGCTAGAACTCGTCTGAACTAAAGAGTACTTGGATGTAGGAAACAGGCAGCGTATGAAAAATGAGGATATGGCTTTTTTTAAAAACAAAACAAAAAAACCCACACTAAGATAACAGAAAAAAAGGAAAGAGAAATACTTCAAATAACAAATGGAAAGAGACTCAACCTAAGGAAAGTAAATTCTGGTGTAAACGTGCTGTATCAACAGGCTGATGTGACCATGTAGATGTAAGGCAGTCTGCCCCTCAGTGACAAACACGTCTGATGTATTCTGAGAACGTTAGTCAGACACTGCAGAACAGATGACTTGTGAAAACAGCCCCACTTACTCTGCAATAACCTGACACTGTGCCCGTGTCTGAAACCCTAACTGTGGATATGAAATGCAAGGAGATCATAAACGCATGGGTTTAGGATGTTTCTAAATCGGGGCAATGAGCTAGCTCTTTGCTTTGCCTATACACATACAGGCACGTTTCAACACTCGGTCCTGAACACAGTAATTCTGCTCTTCCACTTGTAAATCACTGTTTCACTATACGTTGCTTCTGGTATTTCCTATAGATCTATCTTATCTGAGGGACAGAAACAAGAATAAGATGAAATCAAGGTACTCTTATTCCCGTAGCCCCTGGCAGATGAGAGGATAATTCTCCATGCCTTACGTAAGACTTGTCAATATGTGAAGAGAACACTTACAGAATGAAAGCTGGCAAAGTCCTTAGATATTTGATGAAATGCGAATGAATGAGTGCAGATTGCACTCTGAGAATTAGTACTTTCCATATACAGTTAACCGCCGTCGGCTAAGGAGTTGAAAGGAGGGAAAAAGATAATTTTCAACTGCCTTATTCTGAGGACTGGGAAGATTCTTCAGTGCTGCTGTAACATGTGAGGTTACTGGAAGACACCAAGGCCTGCTGCTGTGTCCTCATTGTCCTTCTCAGGGAGAACAACCTAAACACTCTCCGTGTCCTGGTAGGTTCTGCTGGGGCTTCCAGCCCCATGGTATGTTAAACAAGAATGAACACACAAGGAAAATTGGCAGAGAGAAAAAATGGCTGTTAATATGTAGAGAAAAAGACGTATAAGAACAAGCACATGTTGAATCTCTAGATACAGAATTTACACAGGCAGAAGTAGAGATGGTTACAAGCTGCACATGGCTCTGGCATCCAACGGTTCAGCTCTGTCGGCAGAGCTAGAGTGAGATGTGGGGTATGGAGGTGAACCTGACCAGAAAATGGATGTATCTGAGAGTTACACAGATCTCTCCATTACACATTTTTCCATGCTATGGGCCAGAGGGGTGTGTTTTGAGAGTACGATTGCATGATGTGCCACAGACTGGTTCTGCAGCAATCCTCCCAGTGTTAGCTTGCTACTAACCTGTGGGATGTGGCTTAAAAATTAAGAGCCAGTAATGAACATAGCATATATATTTTTGGCAATATATAAGCAAATTGTTGTATTTTAAAACTTTAACACTGTAGCTTCCAATTAAGATTGTAATTATTTTCTATATTGCTTCATTATGGTATAACATACACTGTTATAAAACTTTTCCTATCAATGAAGAGTAGACACGCTTAAGATACAAGTGAGCAGAGCAACTGTTTAATAACTCACAGCATTACTATACTGCAGTTAAGAACAAGAAGCGAAGAATTAAACTGGTAGGGAATTTAGACCAAATCTAATTTCACAAGTTGGAATTTATCCAAGACACTGCATTTAACACCTTTACTCCTGCGAACAGCAAGCGAGTTCTTTAATGACCACTAGTGGTCAAGACCTCAGTTTTAGATCTCACCTGATAGACAGGCTAATGAGATTTCCACTACCACTAGGTCTTGCTCAGATTGACAGCCACTATTCCATATTATTTCCACATTTCCAATCCCTAATGGAACCAAATAGCAAAGCTGTGCAAAAATGATAATACGGAACTTCTTTTCTCCCCTCCAAATCTCAAAAGCAGTTTGACTCAGGGTCAGGATGAGCTTTAAGTGTACACATTCACCAGTTCTTTTACCTGAAATATATTTTGCAGTCCTTGACATACATACACACCACACATAACCTCTGAAAGCCACCACATCAGAAAACTCAAAACATTCTTTCAATATATCATGACTCTAGAATATTCTTTACACAAATTTAAAGGATTATTACGATATCTACCCTTTTCATATATAAAAGCGTAATAGATACACAATAGACTGGAATGTCTCAAAAGAATGTGCCTTGTGCTAGCTACAAATAATTCAGAGGGAAAAAAACCAAACTGGAATTAACCAGAGTATCAGAACTGAATAAGTATTCAGAATGCTTCTCTGAAACACAAGTGTACCATTTATCCAGTGATTACCACCTCTCAATTTACCACATAATCATTAATGCTCTTTATGATCTGAGTGTTACTTTAAAAAAAAAAAACCAAAAACAACCAAACAAAAAACCACCCACCACCAAAAAAACCAAAACACAGCTCCAAGCAAACCACACCACTTCTAAATACACAGTTGAGATGCTGTTGGTGGCCGTGGAACAACTGTTTTAGAGAAGTGATTAACTTGTAGAGCACGTGCTGCCATCAGTCTGCTGGAATTATTCATCTTGGCCAATGATCTTCACTTGGAAAGCTATTTTTTTCCAGGACAGAGAAGGTCATAAGTACAGATTAATGGACTGACACCAGTATCCGCCCATTCACAAGTGACATCCTTCACTGCAGCATCTCCCTCCCCAACCTGGGAAGGGAAGACGATGTGCCTCTGCAAAGCATTGTGCTTCCAAATAGGATGGGTAAAAATCTCTGGTGTCAACTCCGTTCTCCCAGCTACCGTCTTCCACAGAAGCACTGAAGCACACCAGATGCGCACATGTACAATACACCAAGTACTTTAAGGTGGAATAATTTACAGCCATGGATTAGAAAAAATTACTCTTGTGTGTGGCTCCTCTAACACTATAAAAAAAGTAACGGCTTAGTACAAAGCTTCTAAGAGATCCAGAAATTACTGCACATTACTATGCATTACCAAACATGTACATTACAACACAGTAAAAGTTCTTCCCTAAAACCCGAATTCCTGTATTTCGGAGACTGTACTCTTGTATTGTGACTATGCTGCACCACGCGGCTGGTTTGAATGCAGTGGCATCAATTTAATAATTATTGTTAAAATTACCACATAATCATTATCTATCCAAAGTCTCAATATAGTTCAGTAACTTCGAAAAGCATGTGGATTTTTCATGTATTTACTTTTACTTCTTAGGCACAGTGCTATTAAGTGGCTTACCCATAACTTTTCGATATATCAGTAGCAAATGCAACATCTGTTCCAGTAGCAATTTACTTATCCAAACATTCTGTCCCTTTTTTCCCCCTCTGTAAATATTCTTGATTACACTTCACAAGTAAGTAGATAAATTCAGAGGTAACAGACATTTGTCATTTATACACACCACTAAGAAAAGACAACATTCGCAAACATTTGTCAGTAAGTCCCAATACTTGTTAGCAGTCTGTTTATAAGCGGGTTTGGACTTTTGCTATCAACCACCCTCTATAAAGATTCAACTATGTAAATCAGCAAGGAACTTATCTGCCAACTACATGTTGCATTTCAAGCCAATATCTTTCCAGTCCACCTCTCCAGGTCTGGCTTCATCCTCAGACTTTAATGAATTAATACTAGAATTTATCAGATCTGCCATCAAGATCACAAAAATGAAGAACACAGAATAACATATTATTTTCATACTATACAACAATAATAACAATTAGCTCGATACTTCAGTACTGATTTAATTATTATGACATTTGTACTGGATAATCAGCAGCTTCAAAATGACTCAGCACTTCTCTACATCGCTTCAACACTTGTGTTAAAATTACTTAAGGAAATGAAGAATTCTACTCTTATTTATCAGATACTTCATGGCATACATTGTGTTTCCTAAACTCTGTGAGTTACTTAAATGTGGCATGTGCATATCAGAGATCTTTTTTCATCTACCCACTGTCAACAGAAAAAATAAAATTACCTGCTTTTTGCCCTTAATATTGATTTTTATAACAACTCATTTAATCTTGACTATTCTTCCTCTAAAAATATAATATACCTATATCATATGAAACAAAAAGTGCCAAGTCTGACTTCAGCGACAGTCTGTTACCTGTTTGCAGTCCTACTGCTTTGCCAGTGAATAGTAGTCTATGTAAACAACGTATTCGGTGGATCACTGCACCACAATCAGTGTCCTTCACTATTTCGTTACATCTAAAATTGAACACAAGAGATTTTAAAGTTTATTCATGTTATTCATTATAACTTGGATGCAGAAGTGTCTAAGACTGAACCACCCTGAAAAGCAGAGTAGGAGGTGGTTGAGCTACCATTTCCTGGGAGAGATTTCCTATTACTGCTGTCTAAAGGTAACTACTGGCTTCTTCCCAACTCATTGTTGAATTTCTCATCTGGATAAATCACCTACAGGGCAAGTATTCTTCAGCACAAACACAGGACTGACTGAGATGATCAGAGTTTTATTTGCAACTCTGCTATCTACTGGCAGCCTTTGTATTCTTGCTTCCATATCATCAATGTAGAAAATCCATAACTTCCTTAAAACACAGGTCTCATAATACTTGTTTTGCAGATTTTTTGAGATATCAAG
Source organism: Patagioenas fasciata (assembly GCF_037038585.1). Classification (NCBI taxonomy): domain Eukaryota; kingdom Metazoa; phylum Chordata; class Aves; order Columbiformes; family Columbidae; genus Patagioenas; species Patagioenas fasciata. Next base: position 14,273,247 of record NC_092533.1, on the reverse strand, counting down.
CAGTACCATTATTCTAGCAAAGCAAGTGGAGAAATAAAGATATGTTGGTCTCTATGATATGGGGACTGGTGGAGTTTTTTGGTTGTTTAAGTGGTTTGGGGGGCGGGGGTGGGTTTGTTCATGGCATTTTTTATGTTGCTTGTGTTGGTTTTGGTGTCTTTTTTTAGAAGAGCATTCTCTTCAAGTCAGTCACTGAAATAACTTCAAGGTAAATGGAAGTTTAGCACAAAGCACTTAGGCTTGGCTGAACAGCCAAAGCGAAGCTGTGGGAGAGCTCCTTCCCGCGGTGCAGAGCTCTGCAAACAGCGCCCAAGCAACAGCCGCGGAGCAAAGCCGTGAATCGCCTTCCAGGACAGATGCCCTTGGTTCTAGAGATGAGGCACTTGGCTGCAGGGAGGGGACATGGCAAAACAGCACTACCAGCACCCCAACAGAACACTCTCTCATGTATTTTTCCTGACCCCAGCTCTGCTTCAATCATCCCAATGTGTAGTTTGCAAAGGCACAGAATAACGGGTATCGGCAACCACTTAGATCTAGAGCACTTGACGCTTTCCTGGTGATTTTCAAAACAGAAATTAAGATCTATCATCTGAATGTATTTCTCAATAGGTACAGGCCAACATTTGAAGCAAGAACCTGCACCACTACGCTGAAATCCCTTCAGTGTATTTTTGAAAGCCTGGGTTACTAATGATCTAAGTAAGTGCTACTGAAAACATTTACAAGCAACTTTGGAACTGCTGCAGCAATGGAACTGCGTATAGCAGAGAAGTAGGATTAACACAAAAACATATTTATGAAAAAATGTCTGATGGTCTTTTATTAAATCTTAGACAATCTTTGTTCCACCCTACAGTACCAATAACAAAATAATGACTATGTAATATATTGCAGAAAATGGGGAGGAATGAGAATTTCAACTCTCTAAGAAAGCTATCTGATCAAAGTTGAAATCATTTTCCTTTTTTTAAGTTATGTTTTATATAAAGTGAAGTTGGCCCTACCACTTGCATCCACAGATGTAGGGCTCAAAAATAAATAATTTTGCTAAGAAAGGCAAACTTCCACTCTGCGGATTTTTTTATCATGTATATACTAAAATACCAACAATATGTCATGCCTAAGAAATACCCTTTTATCCTATTTTTAAGCCAGTATTCAACTTAAATGGTAAGGCATATCTCTTGATCTTGTTTTGCAAAGGTTTTACTTGCTACAGGCTTAACACAACTGTGGGAGACGTATGGAAAGGATCGATAAAGTGGTATTACCCGTTGTGATAGCGAATCTCTGCAGGACATTCCAGCTTAACTCTGCTGCCTGCACTTACGCTTCACACTTTCCCACTGGGAGAATGGGCTAAAACATAGTAATGGACTAACAAGACAAGAAGAAGTGTGTAAAAATTCCCCTCTTCTTTCTGACCTACAGTTTCTACCTTTCAGTAACAGGCATGAAATAAAATAATAATAATAATAATAATAATAATAATAATAATAATAATAATAATAATAATAAAATCTGTTAAGTTACAGAGTTTTTTTATTAAGATAAACATATCCTCACAAGCCCTTCTGAACACAGGTCCCAGCTTCATTGCACAGTGTAGATGCAATAGGTTATGATTTTAGTTTCAGCAGCATAAAAAAAAAAGAGGACGGTGCCAGAGAGCTATATATTATCACTGTGAATTTTGCCAAATGGAAAGTGTCTTTGGTATTACAGAAGTATATAACACGAAAGAGTTTCTATTTCAGCACAAACGGGGCTGTTAGAAATCGCACGCGGGTGATTTTAGCGAGACCAGTACACTGTATTGATGACAAGATCTCTATAGGAGAATATCTGACTTATAAGTAAAGAGTATTCTTGCTGTCTGAAAAAAGATCTGAAGAGACAGGGGTATTTTGGGCACAAAGCAAAGTAAACAGCTTCAATTATAAGTAGTAGCATGGAAAAAGTCATAGGCACTTAAGTGGGTCAGACGTAAGATGAAGACTGGAACAAAGTCAGCAAAGAAGAAAAGAGGAGGATGCTAAAACCGTATAAAGTTTTAAATACAGCTTGGAAGAAAAGTTTCAGAAATTAGGACAAGTGTTTTAAACTTGAGTCAGACATGAAGGGTCTGACAGGCAGAGGATACATAGCTCATATAGCAGAAAAGGAACCTTCTTTTAATACACATACAGCTTCCTACAGAAGCACATTGCAAAGCAGTAAAAAACATTGGTACAAAGACTAACATCGGAGCCAAGAGGCAGTTGTGTAATGGTACTTTATCAAATGTCCTAGAAACAGAAATACACACATGTAGAAACAAAATCAACTCTAAAAACCTTTGTGTCCTTTAAAACGTAAGCATTCTAGACCAGATTCCAGTGAGCCACTCTTACGGCGTGTCCTTCAAATGTGGCTTAGATTCTTGCTCCAACTATTCAGAGTTTGAGCTAAGAAACTTCTTTTGAGTTTCTCTAAAATGGTGCAAACTAATAAAGAATGAAATGTATATTTATATATCTCTTTATATATGTATATGGATCTAAAATCTATATGTAATAGATACTTATAGAAATATAGATCTTCACCAAATAAGGTAAATAGATTAAGGATTATTTCTTCCTTTAGTGATTCACATAAAATAAGAGATTAAGGACTGGTGAGATTAAGATTTAAATGAATAATTTCTTACTTGTTAATAAGCCCAGACTCACTGATGAATTTTCAGGGGAAAAAAAAAAAAAGTTAAAATTCATCTTCAGTTTTCAATGGAAAATTGGATTCCACTTTATCAGAAAACTTTAAATGCAATATTACTTTTTGTTACATATATAGCCTGCAACTTACCCAGGGCACTATTTATCATTTAGACAACTTAAGTATAACGCAAAAAACCACCTTGAGAAAAATGAGAAATTCTCTCTTGGGAAACCCAAAATTGTATTAATATGATAAGCAGTAGAGCTTCACTTTTCCTTCATTAGCTCTGGTAGACACTTCTGATACAGCGAAGATGTTAAAAAACAACAACAAAAGAAAAAAGAAAAAAGAAAAAAAACCCATACCACAACCTCCAAGCTTCAAACATCCTTCTGCTCATATGAATAATTTTCAGCTCAACCAAGTTTATCAATTGTTACAAAGCAATTAAAATCAAGACAAAAATCAGCTGAAAAATTCAAAGTCCAGAGGGAAGCCACTGCTTAGATAATCCAATCCATTTCTGTTGCGGTTTAACCTGAGCCAGCATCCAACACCCCCCCAGCTGCTCTCTCGTTCCTCCCAGGTGGGATGGGAGAGAGAGTCAGAAGCATAAAAGTGAGAAAATTAATGGGTTGAGATTAAGACAGTTAAACAGGTAAAGCAAAAGCCACACAAGCAAAGCAAAACGAGCGGTTCATTCACCCCCTCCCTTGGGCAGGCGGGTGTTCAGCCATCCAGGAACACCAGGCTCCATCACATGGAATGGTGACTTGGGCCGACAAACACTATCACTCCAAACATGTCACGCTGCTGACCCCCCGGCCCCCGTCGTCTTCTTCCCCCAGTTTTAATGCTGAGCATGACACCGCATGCTGCGGAATATCCCTTGGTCAGTCGGGATCAGCTGTCCCGCTGTAGCTGGTAGTGCCCCCCACCTTCTTGTAGGCAGGGCACTGTGAGAAACCAAAAAGTCCTTGACTGCTTAGCAACAACTAAAGCATGAGTATATTCTCAACATTATTCTGATTTCAAATCAAAGGCACAGCACTAGACCAGTTACTAGGAAGAAAATTAACTCTGTCCCAGACAAAACCAGGACAGAACCAAATAACCCAGTTCAGTCAATGGGGTGTTTCAAAAAGATGGACCCAATTTGAAGTCACTATCTCTGCAACCACAAACTGCCCATCAATGAAACTCTTACCACTTCAAATGGCAGGGCAGTGAGTTTCAAAGGATTACAAAAGGCAACTTGATAGCTAATTGTAAATTAGTTACATTGATAACTGTTTGTAAATATTCGTGTTACCATCGTGAAATACACTGCTTTGAAATTGGGTCCATCTTTTTGAAACACCCTGTATTTCATCAGATTCCATCAATCCTGCTGAAACGACAAACATTTCGGAGAGGAAAAAACCCAAATACTCAGTGATGGTTATTTTAGCTGAGATAAATAAAGTGAAAAAAAATGCAGTTATTGCAGTTACCTTTCTATTAATAGTTCCTAAATACATTCCTCAATCTAGACTAAACGCAATATTTTCAAACCACCGAAATACGCATAGCAGAGCAGGCTTTTCAATTTCTGTATCTGAAATTCGATTACGTTATCTAAAGCTTTACATTCACTCCAACTTCATGTGCACATCTCTTGCCCTTCCCAGTCTCCTCTTAAAAAGAGGAGAAAGCTCTACCGCTAAGTAAGTAAGATGTTTAACATCCTAGGATGAGTAAAATTAAGACAGGTTAGTTGAGCAGTTTGCAGGAAACCAGTCTGTTCCACGTAATCGGGGGTTTCTGAAGCAGATGTGCACCCACAGTACCTACCAGTGTGCTAGAAATGCTTAAGAAAGTGCTTTCACTGAGAATTCTTTAAGTAGGGATTTCTCTAAGCTGGGATTCTGGAAATAGTTAACATTTCACTGCAAGAAATTATCAAAAATTACATTTTTAAAAAAACTTCATTTAAAAAGCCCCATATTTTCAAGCAAACAACATTAAGTTTTAAAAGAAATTTCTACCTGTGAACATAAACTAGCATCCACACAATGTGTTTTATGCCTGCAGAATATATTGTATGAGGCATTTCAGTTTGATTAAGTATTATATGTTCATGGTTTAAGGCGGCTTTATATTTAGTTTAAAATAAAATTCCTCATCATCTTAAAAGATCATCAAATAGGCCTCAAACTTGCAGACATTATGCCTCTCCCAAGCAAGAAATTAACAGCATGGCTTCTACTGTTTGGTTTGTAAGACAAGTAGTCCATGTAAACTACGTTTATGCTTAATATAAAAACATTGTACGAGTTTCATCCCTGAGATGCATTTATTTAGCTACGTTCCTAATGAAACCTGTTCTTTTCTTGGAGTCGCTAACACAGACAAGAATGAGCCCCATCATCCTCTGCACCGTTTCTGCTTCCAAAGGTTTCTAGTTCTCAAAGGTTTTCCAGTGTTAACAGCTCTGTAAGAGTTTCTCTTTTTAAACAGTTAGGAAACACAGAATTTATTCTAAGGCAAATTAATTATATTACTGGTCTTCACAAGGCAAATGTTTGTGCGTAGCTGCCATACTTCAGTGAGTCAGTGCAGGTATCAGCTATCAAAACATTTTAGGCAAAACACTAGGATACAGGATATCTCCAAGGAAAAAGATAATCACCTTCAACATATCTAAATCCTTCTTGTAGAGTAACTCTTAGCCCATGATTCACAGTTTCCCTGAAGTAAATCCTGAAGCATACCAACTAATTAAAAAAACAATATCAGGATATTCATGACTTGCTAACAAGCGTAGCAGGATGGACGGAAGTAATTTAACTCTGCCCTGCTGAGTCACTTTGGCTGTCCATCTACACAGAATGAACCTAATTAGCTGGTATCAAAAATGCCACAGCTTGAGCAATGGGCAAAATGTATGAGGGAAATAAAAATCAATCAGCATGAGACGCCTTCATTTCCATTTACTAAATATTAAGTGCAGTATTTCGTCCCAAATTAACTAACAGCTAACGAAGGCCTTACTTCACAGTATTCTTCTCAAATTCCGAATGGAAGAAAAATTATTTCTGCATAGCCAAGCTTATCCACCCATTTCCAATTCTTCCAGGGTATATTGTACCACAGTGTACTTCAGCTTGTATTTGTAACAGAACATTCAACCACAGAACACGATAATAAAATAACACTAACGGTCAGTCTTAAACTCTTAAGCAGATAAAAGAAGGGACAATAATTAATCCTGACACTTTATTATAGTCTTTCACTAGTGTGCCCACCCCTGTCTCCACTCAGCATAATAGCTTAGATTAACACAAGAGTACCTGCCCGGATTTGTAACCTTTACTCAAAATGCTCTTGCTATACTGCAGTATACAAGCGCCTACCACCTCAACACCTTCTGTAGGAGCCTATCTGTCTTCAAGGAACAGATCTGGATTTAATGATGAGATGCATGATTTTCTCTTTTTAGCTGTATTAATCATCACTTTCACATAACAGCACAACAGCTAGGAAAAATAAAGATACATTTTAGTTCATGTTTATATGTTGTCTCCTTGATTAACGCATGCTACAGGCAATAAGAGAATCTATTCAGCATACATTTATTTTCATTCTCTTTTTCAGCTTTTACACAGGTTGTAGGTGACATTTCCACCTAGTCCACACAGTAGCATTTGGCCTTGATTTTAGAGGCACTTTAGCATAAAATAATTTTTGTGGTTAAAGCCTGCAACTTATGCTGAATTACGGGTACTTAAAAGTAAGGAAATAAAAAAGCATAGTCGAATGCTGACAGTGCGCCAATGCTTTTCCCACAAGCCCTCTGAAGAACCAGTAATTACCCTGCAATTCACACAAGCGACTGAAAAAAGCATCCTCATTTCTAGCATTCGTTCATTTATTTGCAAGTAGCTCATCAAAATTAAATGTATACTTGTTACAGACACAAAGGCATGTTTAAATCACATTAAGGGATGTGCTGGTTTTGGCTGGGATAGAGTTAATTTTCTTCACAGGAGCTTCTGTGGGGCTGTGGTTTGGATTTGTGCTGGAAACTGTTGATAATACAGGGATGTTTCAGCTCTTGCTGAGCGGGGCTCCTACAGCGCCAAGGACTTTTCTGCTCTTCACACCCCGCCATCGAGCGGCTGGGGGCACAAGCAGCTGGGAGGGAACACAGCAGAGACAGCTGAGCCCAGCTGGCCAAGGGAGCTCTCACAGCCCATGGTGCTGTGCTCAGCATGCAAAGCTGGGGGAAGAAAGAGAGAATGTTTGGAGTGATGGTGTTTGTCTGCCCAAGTCACCATTCCGTGTGATGGAGCCCAGCGTTCCCGGATGGCTGAACACCCGCCTGCCCAAGGGAAGGGGTGAATGAACCCCTTGTTTTGCTTTGCTTGTGTGCACGGCTTTTGCTTTACCTGTTTAACTGTCTTATCTCAACCCATGAGTTTTCTCACTTTTCCCCTTCTGATTCTCTCTCTCATCCCACCTGGGAGGAACGAGAGAGCAGCTGTGTGGGGCTTAGTTGCTGGTTGGGGTTAAACCACAACAAGGGATAAATTTATGATACTTCTAATTATTTTCTGTGCTGTTTGTAGCAAGCTTTAAACTTAAATTGGTTTCTTTACTAAAGTGCTTTCTTGCAGTGTATGTGAATACTGGTTTGCTATAATAGGAACACTCTGGAGCATCAGGCTTCTGGCATTGATGTTTGTAACAGAAAAAGGAACACCGAAACATTTGCTCCTGGGGGTGAAAAGATACACAGGGAGACTGCACGGTGTTTCAGGAAAAATTGGAAAAAAAAGAAAACAGATCAAAATTGTGACTGAATCAAAGATGGTTGCATTCCCGTCACAGTCATGACAAACTGTCAAACATTATTGACATGAAAGAGTTTTATCTAATAATGAATCCTTGAGATCTGTTATTAGGTAGCAAACATTTCTGGCACAGGACCAAAAAAACAAAAAAGGGAGATAAAAGGCAATGTGAAGGGAATAATGGTAGCACTCACAACTGTCTGATTTTAAGCTTTAATTAGAAGTTCATTCACAATGCTTGTCACTAGTTTATCTGAGTTTTCCATGCATATGTATTTATGGACACATAGACATTTTCCCTGCAAATATGAAAAGCCTTTTACTTCTCTAAATAAAAATATGAATTGACAAATACAGAAATTTGTGGCATAAAACACTCTGGACAACAAAATTTCCATTAATCTCGCTCTTCTGGTCTGTATTATTACCTCAATTATGAGGGTATTATACTTCTTTTTAGACAGAATGTACCCTGCTCTCCAACAAATGAAATTGCATTAGGGACTGACAGCATAGAAAGCAAAATACACTTTTAAAAGGCATGTAACTGAATGATAAAGAAAAAAAATAACTAACTACAACTAACATTTAAGTTACAATATGCAATAGTCTGTTCTGTCCTTCAAAAAGAAAAGCACATTTTAAAGCCAGGAAACAAACAATTTAGTGAAGGACCGTATTTAAATATTCTCCAACAGTCTCATAAAACATTCCAATAATATTTTTAAACTTTGCTTTACTTTCCTCAGTAGCAACGCACACATCTCAGGTATCAGAGTTTTTAAAGCTCATTTCTAATCAAATAATGGCAAATTTCAAGCTTTAACATTCAAGCCAAAACCCAGTCCTGTGCCTGGGTTTTCTGCTTTTATAGCAGTAGAAGCTTCTCAGTGCTCACCATAACCCTCAGCTTCCAGTCCTCATCCTGGTCATCCTCCAGAGAGTCAGCACCTCTGTCTGATAAGGCTGCCTTTCCTAAGGCCACACACATCAAAACTGCCCTGAGCACCAATTCAGCCTGCAGTACATTCTAAACTCTTCAAATAAGATTTATGTTATATTTCCCAGAAAGGGTTTAATTTGCACAGATCCATTAGAGCGAGCCACTTCAAAGCTCCTAACGAAAGCCTCTGTGTTTGAAAATCTGGATGTGAACTGTTCTAAGTATCCCTTAAAGCAGGGAACAGAAGAAAATATTGTTTTCACAGCTCCTGTCCACAGGAATGAGAACGTTCTAGTCCTCGTATATTTACTTGCTCATGTATTTATTTTTATGTTTCCATCATACAAGAAAAATAATGGGATGATGTTTCATGGCTAAGTACAGAATAATTGTAATCAAGCTTCCAAGCTGTCACATGGCTGAAGTAACTCCTGTTGTGGTTTTCTATATACAAAGCACATGGATTGAATTTTGATCTATTCTTTCTGAATTAATGGTGTCTCACTTCCAAAAGAAGACCTCGGAAACATGGAGAAGCAGCCACAGCATGAAGGGCATGGTTTGCCTGATGTGACAAGGCCACTGGGGCTAGCGCACAAGATTTTCTCCTGCCACAACACATTGTCAAATTATCACACTGGGGTAATGAGTTCACACTTAACATTTCTGCAACATTAGCCCCACAGACATTCGCTGCAAGGGCAGTGACTTCAGCGGAGGGGAAAAGGCATGCTGACGAAAAAGTTGTCAACTATTGACTAACACAGAGTTGAAGCTTTGTGGAGAACGGGAAGAGATGACACAAGGGCCCACACTAAACGTGAGCGCTGGGGGACATGCAACTGTGCAAGATCTTAGGGGGAAAATGGACAAGTGTCATCACCAGTCTTACTGCTTGAATCACAGAGGAATTACAACGCTACTTATCAGACCACCTTAATCAAAGGTGAAAAGATAAATACTAACTCTACAAATCTGGTCTAATTCCTCACCCAAAGACTGATTACTTGCAATCTATGTGGAAAAGGGTAAATTTAATCTTTCATCTAAGTTGCAGCAGCTAGATAAATTACAGAGGACCGCATAAAACTGACCTTCAACTTCCATTTTCTGATAAAAGAGAGGGATTTCTTACATTTTATCAGATCCGTCTCAAAATTTCCTGCAGCAAGATTTCCCTATATTTAGATACCAATCAGTGCCCGCAGCTGCAAGATTTGCCCTCCAAGCCATCACGGGTGGGGAAATCCAAGAAATCCAGTGAGGCAGCAATTTATGATCAGATTTCAGAGGATGCTCTTTAGAATCTACATTCATCTAGAGAGTAAGAGGCAAAACCTTGACTCTTGCAAAACACAACATTATGAGGCACAGTTCTGAGGCTGGCAGTTTTCAGGATAAACTCCCTAACAACAGTTTGGATGAGACATGTGAACCTACCAGGAATGTCAAAAACTGCTAAGCAGGTAAAAACACAGGTGATCACTATAACCTGCAGAAACAAGCAGTACAGCAGGACATAGGGGAAACACTGAGCTGTCTGAAACACTGTATTGCATCTTAAAGTATTCATCTAGATACAACGAGGTTGATGCCCCAGCAGATCTACAGTGTTTGCTCACAGGATCTCCAAACACTTAGGATTTTGCAGACTCCAGAACCTGAATTTTACCATGAACGTGATGCAGAAAGGGATGCTACTAAAGAAGTAATTTTTTATCCAGCATGATTACACCACCTCGTGTTCTCCCTCAGACTGAAACGCGGTACACACTTCCTCACAAAACAGAAGTTACAGTTATTGCCAGAGGAACTCAGGATTACCCAATTCACCTTAAGCAAAGCTATTGGATTTCAGAATTGCATTCAGGTCAGAGAAAGGGTAAGACCTAATAAGCAGGGTACATCATAGCAGCCAAGTTAAAGATTGAGTACATGTTATAGACTCTTTCTTATCAGTACAAAGGCACATATTTATCTTGGGTTTTTTTTTCCAGTGACAGCACAATATAAACTGAGAGCATGCCTATCTCTCAACCTTTTCACAGCACTAAGGACTTCAGCTTCACCAGTAGCAAGATAGGACGTACAGCCTCAAATAAAGGCAATTGGCAGTCACCCGTATGCCGCACTTGCACTATGAAAACCTTTAAGAAGAAACAAACCTTTCTCAAGATAGACACAATTACGTTGGCATTAAAATTTATGCTCTGATTTATTGAAATTATGATTCGCAGGGATCTCCTGTGAGACACAAATAGAAATAAAGGTGAAAATCACAACGTAGTTCAGAAGAAGACTGCCTTTGAACTCCTAAATGATTTAGAAACTATGCTTCAAGACAGAAAGGTGTTATCAAAGAAAAGAACGTGCCACAAAGTTACACGAACTCTACTTGAAATACTGTCTTACAAGACTGCTGTTCTGCTAAATCAGACATTGTTAGCATTTTGTACAGATTATTTACAGACGCAACAAATATTTAGTAACTGCAGTCTGTGACCTACTATTGCCTTTTTGCAAATTCTAAGATTTTTAATTTCTTTTTTTTTTTTTTTTTACTAAATAGGTCATTATACAACCATTTTATTTGCAAATTGCTTTAAGGAAGCTCTAATGATGAAAACCAGGCTAATTCACTTGCCTTCTGCAAAACTTATAACTAATGCAAACTTACGCTTGCTTCTCATTCATCACCATTTAGCTTCCAATCACTATTTTGATATCAGCAAGCTGATACCCTCAACAATAAGGGGTAAAGGGCTAACAACAACAACAACAACAAAGAGGAAAAACATTAAAAAAGGCATGATTTCCTACATTAAAAAAAAATAAGTTAAGGTCATAATTGCCATAGTGGATTTGACAGTGTTGGTTTAATAGTTGGGCTCAATGACCTTAAAGCTCTTTTCCAACCCAAACGATTTTATGATTCCAAGAGCCTGAAAATAGGTAAATCTGTAATCAAGTCTTAAAAGGTTTTAATATCTCCTAGCATCTCTCCTACAGCCAAAAAGAAGAATGGAAATCTTCAGCTTATTGACAAATCCACACAACGAGTTATTATGGACAACCGATGAAGCTTATTTTTACTTTATTATTTAAAATAAAAGGAAACTAGAACCTCAGCTGCCTTCTACCTCTATACACACACACACACAAAACCCCACCAAAACCAAAACCAAACAAACAAAAAGCCCAAACCAAAACAAATTGCAACTCTACTCCTGTAGTCATATTGTAGATCTGTTTACATCTAGAAATAAAAATATGTCCTATTCTTAATACACGTGATAGGTGCTCAAGCAATATGGTATTCATTAGTTCTCCCAGTTTCAGTAATATAACTTTCCATAAGAAGCACAAGACTGACTATCTCTGATATTTTGGAGATAAAACCTTGAATCTTGCTCAATAACTTCAAAAACACAGCTCAGTGTGGAATTGCACTTTTACAGGAAGGAGCCAGAACATTCTGTGATTCTTCTTTTTTGACATGTTAATTGTTCTTCCATACACAAGGAGAACAAAAGCAGCAGCATGCCATATTTATTCAATGAAAGTTGAGCCACAGGGGTTATGGTACATTCTTTCTCCAACATCAGCCAAATTATCTCAGTGCCCAACTTTTAAGAGGCTGCAATAATACTCCATCATTTGAGAATGCTGGTAGGCTTATGCATCATTTTAACAGCATGAAGGCAGATTGAGATCATCTCCCTGTTACAGGAACCTGGAGACAAGCAGCAGCCCTGGTGCATCATTTTCATACATTCTTTCTCTTCACAATAACCTTAAAGAGACACTACCATACTAGCCAATCTTCATTCAGCATACACATACAATCCTCTTTTTTAGGATTGAAAAAGAGTTTATGTTATGTCTACAATAACACTTAATATATATATATATATGTATGTAGATATAAAAAAAATTGGGAAGGCACCAAAATAAGGTAAATTCTATCTAACATGAGAACCCATGTTTCCTGAAATTAGGTGGGCTTTTTTTTTTGAAGTAGAAATAATCTTTGCCGATATGAGAAAACACATGATACACAAATATTAATATTTGATTGTAACGCTCCAGAAAGAATAAAGAAAATGTTCTTCACCATTCCTATGTAAAATTATTACTAACAACATTAGGTGACTATGCATACAAAGTATGCAAGGAAACCTTCACAAGCTGTGCTGGTTTGCCTGAAAATTAGTTAATTTTCTTCATGCAGTTAGAAATCTTTCTTCTGAATAGTTAGCACAGTAATTGTTTGGACTTAGTTTGAAAACAAGAGATAACACCCCAGGACCAAGTTCATGTTCATAATTGCTCTGGTCTGAGTGCTCTGCCCACAGGTGTGAGGCATTGAGGAAGGGGGGCATGGATGGGGCAGAGCTTGACTGACATCCAGACCAAGCAATAACAGTAGTCCATCCCATTAGCATCATGCGTCGCATTTAGCGAGAGTCAGAATTTACTACTAGTGTATTAGTATTTTGTTATTTTATTAAATTGTCTTTATCTCAGTCCAAGTTTCTCCCTTCCCTTTCCATTCTCTCCCCTAATTTGGGGGTGGAGGGAGAGTAAGCAAGCGTCTATCGAGTGTATTGCTAGCTCAGGTTAAACTATGACACATAGAGATATTTCTTTAATGAAATGAGAGAATCTTAGACACAGAGTGGTAACTGATGAAATAAAGGTGATACATTCATTTAATTATTAAAGAGAAAACTTATGGCCCTTAGAAAACCAGTTCAGTGACAAGAAATCAGTCTATGGTGTTTCCAGAATTCTAATCCTTTAAAACAGGCTTGTTTGGTTGGTTTTGGTTTGGTTTGGTTTGGTTTTTTTAGTAGCTTTTTATTTATACATTTTTAAGTAATTTTAATTCAAAATGAAACTAAAACATCGCTTTAAAAAAAAATACATTTAAACAAGAGGCCATTGAAATTCAAAGTTTTGTCTTCATGTTTGTAGGAAGTTTGAAGATTTCTATGAAAATATTATACCTCAATTTTATTTTCAGTTTGACTTAAAGTAAAACAGACTTAATATACAGCAACAGGCCTGCCAACTTTTATTATGTAAGCAATACTTACACTTCTTCCAATATCACAACAGCAAGTATAACTGCATTTCTAGTTATGCCACAGAGGTTATTCCTTCACTGCTGCTTGCATTAAAAATAATAGAAATACAATGCATATTTCATTAAAATACTTGGAAAGCCTAAGTTGGTCTATCCACGTGGCAGTTTAGGGAAGAATACTATCCTCAATTTTAAAATCTAACATGTTTCACCAGAGCTTGAGCAATCAAGACCACCTTATGTCCTCTTGGAATTCAGAGAGGAAAGGATGGAAGGTTGGAAAGAGAAAATGCACCTTGAGCACAGCAACTGCTTGAGTTAAGAAGAGGATAACAACGTGCCTGAGTGAGTGGTGCTTCAGAGAATGGGCATCTCCTAGTTATTAGTGCTTCAAAAATGTTCATTTTTCTTTGGATATGCAACACTGCTCTGCAAGCTCTGCTAACCATTGCAGCCTGTGCAGGGCTGTGGATTTCAAAAGACGGTTGCCTAGGGCAAGTCTGGCCAGCAGGTGAGAGGCAGGAGAGCAGGAGGAGCTGGCTGAGCCTGAGCGCCCCACGCTGCCCCAGCACCCCTGGGAACCAGGGGCTGTGGTGCAGCACCCACCCTGCAGGTATCTGAGTTTGGGACACCAATGGTTCACAGGGACAAGGGAGAATGTCAAGCTGGCTTCAGGTAATGCCTCAGTGATAGCAGATAAGATAGACAGTCATAGGAAGACTGGCAATTCAGACACTAAATCTCCAATAACATTTTGAGCTTTTGGTAGAACTTCATATTTTAAAAGTACAGATTAATTCAGGTCATTCCAAAAATCTACAGTCCTATCTTAAAGACTTATTTTTTTAATCTGCCTCAATAAATAAACTGAGGCACAAGGTATCACCTGACCCAGACTACAGAATGCCACCGATACACTAATCTGAGTAAACTTCAATGACTGTGTCCCCTCTTGCCGCCCAGACATCCCAGGCTGTAGCTTTGCATCACAGGCCTCTATATTGTGTTTTATTACAGAAAATGACAGTAGTGGCACTCAGAAAGTGGGATTACAGTAGGCAGTTCATTACCCAACAATATTCTGTATGCAGGTGAGTGAACTGGCAATCTGACAGTCCTCAATGGTCTTCAAGATTGGAAGAAATGCAACAAAAGGTTCATTAATAAAAATAGCCAGGAGAAGACCCTATATGATGACTGACTTGGGACTCCAGCTAAATGCCAAGTACCTTTTGCATTCTGTCAGGATAATAGAGACGCTTTTTGGTTCTTGAATCATGAGGTAAAAGAAGCTTCAGAAGTCATGTTCAAACAACCCCAGATATTCAGAGCAACTGCCCCAGGTAAATTTTTAATGCTAGCAGGAGCCGCTGTTGCCAAGGAGGAAGCATGTCGCTGTGTAAGAACGACTAGTGCTGCAAGAAAGGAGGTGTGGGACCCTCTTCATGGCCCACTTTCAAGGGATGTCAGGATGCTCTTCAAATTGTGACAGACAGCAGCATTAAAGACTTGGCAGGATGTGCCTCAGGCCTTCTACTTGATCTTTCTTTTAAAGAAGTGCCAACAAGCTCAGAATCATGGAAGAAGCCAGGTGTTACAAAATCCATACCCTTATCAGAATTCTTCTCCAATCTAGGAACAAATATAGTTGGAAGAGTTTCAGAAAAGGTCGGTTAATTTACGGTGTGACAGGCAGTGTAGTAGTGTATGTGTTCAAAAGGAAAACAGTCAAGTCCTCAGAGAGCCATATGGTCAGCAAAGGGTTTGTGTTTCCCTGGCCATGATACAATGTTCTGGGTTTTGTGCTGTGCGTATGCTGCTCCTGAAAAATGGTAGGGCAGACTATTTGTTCTGCTTTTGGAGAACAGAGTTAGAAAGGTGGCAGTCATGGCTTCCTGGGAGTCCACGATCACGAATGTCCAGCATTGGAAACTGGAAACTAATGTCCTCATGTAAAGCAGTAGAATGTTTTAAACAACAACAACAAATTACTCCAAACATAGGCCTTCATGTCATTTTGCTTAGCAATTCATGCAGTCATTTTGCATGGGTAAATGGTGGAAATGCCCTATGAGAAGGGTGAGGGTGAATTCTTTTATATGCAGCTAAAACAGAGAAGTTATTTCATGTGGTCTTCTTGACTTCCTTCTTGAACCTTTCTGGGCAAGTGCATTTACGTCAACATGGTTTTTAAAATAAATTCAACAAGATACAAGGATTGGCCAGTCTAATTTTGGGAGGGTTTGTTTGTGGTCTGGGTTTGTTGTTGTTGGTTGGTTGGTTTTTTTTTAACTGGATTGTAAGTGCCCCTTGACCTAGTGACTTAATAACATTTTGATAATTTGTTCAATTCAGTTTGATTACAAGTCTTCTGCTTTGACATTATCTACTTAGAAGGTACTAAACTAGTACTCAAATGTTTGACATGAGTGTCAAAACACCTCACTGACAGACTTTGACCAAAAATATAATTAAATCATTATATAGATAGGTATTCCTATAAAAACAATCATATAAGATATCATTAATGGTCAAGAGAGCTCCATGAGTCTCACCTGTATTCACAGATGTGCATTATTCAATGAGACACAGAAGGGCTCTGTAAAAGCTGCAGATTGCATTCAGGGTTCATGTAAATAGAGCAACAATACAAACTGAAACTTTTCCTGACTAAGTTAAGAGGACTAAATATATACAAAGACTAGACACCTATTTCAAACACCAGACTGAAATACAGCATGTGAATTAAGGAACCAAGGACAAAGCCAGATACTGACACTGTAGATGAGATCTGTAAGGAAAAAGCAGAGGCAGAACAGATGCGGGTCAAGTCCACTACTCTCACTGTACCAAGCCAAACACATAAAAGAATCTCAAGAACAACAGTAACTTAACGTCAGAATTTTCTAATTTTTTATCTTCTGATGTTGTTTTTCAAATGTACAAATTTCTGTCAAAAAGCATAATTTTAATGAAATAGCTGCATTACAACTCAATACTCTGCAATATAGGAGATATAAATAAATTACAGTGTAGCTTGATTTCTGTCTTTGAAACCATGCACACTCACACAGGCTCCTTTTTTGTTCTTTTTATCATCTTTTTTCTTAAAAGAATCATTACGAGGAGATCATTAAGCACAAATGATAGCGAACACTTTCATAATCACAGATTTTCCTACGATGGTAATCACATTAGACTTATTTTTTTCTTCTCCAGAAAAAAATCAGGCATTTCCTATGAGAAGGAAACTTTATAAATTCTCCAATCACAAGTGAGAAAAAGAGAAAATTTTTTTTTTTAAAAAATAAAATAAAAGAAAATCCAGTGAGAGCTTGTAACCCAGGAAAACACGTTTCATTCCATAGCTCCTGTGGATAAGAGAGCCCTCCTAACACAGCATCGTCCAAAAGAAATATACACTGCATGTGTAGAATGTATTACAGCACAGTCTCAATACTTGTTTTTAACTGCTCTTACACATCCTTCCAACAACTTAGACTTGCTCTTGGTCTGCAAGTCCTTCGTGCAGCTTCCAAATGGGCCGTGCAAGCCTGCAGGCTACTGGATGCCAACCTTGGGCAATCATGACCGCAGAGCCAGCGCTGCCACGTGTCCAAACCTCCGCCACACCAAGATGCCTAAAAGAGCCACCCAAACGAAAACCGCACGAAGGAAAAAAGAGAACACTCAGGTAAGTTCTGGCAACATTCACATTTTCCAGCAATTGGCAAAATAATACCAGTCTTCGCTCAAGCTTATGGGGTTATCTGTCCTATAGCTGAGCAGAATTTATCTGTCTTTAGGACATTCACTCTTTAGACTGGCTTCTTGCAAGTTTGACAAAGTTTAAAAGTGAGTGCGGACAGAAAGGAGTAAGCAGAAGCAGGGAAAACAGGGACTGACTGACTACATCATATTAAGACCCAAGAAAACACATCCTTAATTAAATAAACATCTCTCACCCTCTGCTATCAACAGCTCCCCAGCTACAAGGCTGAGCAAAAGGAATATAAAATTTTCCTAGTGAATAGACAATAAATTCACAGCCTTCTCAAGTTAATGTCAATTCTGTCTATTTATCTGGTTATAATTATTTTCAGAAGTTCTAGTATATTTGCTTCCTTCAAAGTCAGCTAACCCACTTATGGTGTTTTCTACCATATTTGTGATGTTTTAATTTTTTTTTCTTCCTATTGTTGCAGTTCTGGAAGATACGGCATTTTATCTATGACCTGAATTTTATGACATCCAGTTCCAAAATGTCATGTTTCAACAGGACATCCCTTTCCAAATGTAAGAAAAGAAATATATATATCTATATATATAGAGAGAGATATAATTATCCTAGCTGCTATTAGTAGTCTGTTCTGCCTTGTCATCACTACCATAATATTTTTTCATGCAGCTTCTGTACAATCCTCATTATTAAGTGCTCTGAAACCTATACATCTGAAATAAATAAAGGAGGAACATATGGGCCATCAAGGTCACTTATGAAGTGAAAAGTCCCGCTATGAGAAGAGACTGCTGCTTTGAGAATGCTGCTGGGAGGGATGACCTTAGAGAAGATAAATGCTGCTGTTCTTCACTGTGCATGTCACAGATTAATTCACTTGATCTGATCTGATGGTTCCACAGAGTGCTAACAGGAGCTAAGTGCTACTGGCAATAGGAACTGATTGGTTCAAGAGATGTCATTATCTCTGAATAAATGCATTGATAAAAGAGAAGCATTTCAGACCAAGAGCTGAAGGAAATAACCAATATATCACCATAAATTTTTCCTCATTCAAATAAATCCCAATGACGCGCATATTTGAGCATGTGTTTCACCACTTGAGTTGCTTTACTTTTCTAAGAACACCCTCTTTTCCTCTTGCATGAGTATTTCTATTAAAATTCACACATATCAGACACTACTCAAGTAAGCATAATTCATTTTACCACAACAGCTCAGATAAAACTGTGACACCAAAACCCATGTCCCACTGTGGTCTAACCATAGAAGTAAATAAAATGCTCTTTCCTATCCAGCCACTCAGCCCCAATGTTGCGTGTGTGCTTTTCAGCACTTGGTTTATGCCCGAGGTCCAGAGTGACCAAGGAATGTGGCACTAGTGCTGCTGCCTACACACAGAACATGTGTAGTGCCTCTGTGCAGCAACAAATCCAGCGCAAACCACACACCTGGCATTAATTCTCCTTCAAAAGTAAGACAGAGTAAAGGAGAACAGTGACAGCAATGCTGATTTTTCACACAGTAATATGTAACCTTATGAGATAACTATATTCTTGTTTTTAAGTTGGCAGAGGTATCTTTGAGCTTTTATTCAACCATGTGTATTTTGACATGGGGTAAGAGTCGAAGGATATTCATCTGGCCAACAGTTCTGGAAACGGCAGCTGGCTGGAGAAGCATCAGCTGGCTTTATGCTCTGCACTGAGAGCCCCTAAGGGTACTCAGTATCACTTTATCTGTACAAAAATCATCCTAGGAATCTAAACTGAAGTATGAAAAGCACACTCTAAGTCTTTGACAGTATCTTAATGGCACTTTATCTGCCAGGTATTTTTACTGACCTAAAAGAAACACTTCAGGTTCATATCCTACAAGGACTTCCACGTACACACAGTGATAACTTCCCATTTACTCCTGAATTCTCGCGGAACATATGTAAGTTAGCACAGTAGAAACTCACTGCTTTATGGATCAGACTTCAAATAGTTTGCATAGAAGTCCTCCTATATGTATCAGTAAAATCCCACACTTCTTCCACATCAATTTCTAAATAACCCCCCTAAAATGCTAAGACTTTTGTAATCCAAATTATGAAGTTCTGACACACATGAAAGTCTTCAGTAACTTTGCCAGAGCATAGTTTAATGATGATCAAATAATTGTTCAAAATACTATACATACCTCCATCTTATTTATTCTTTCTACTATGAACAAAATGTTGGTACTTAACTACTTCATTTTCTGTGTACTCTAGCTCCATAATGGCCACTATTACAACAGAGTGTTATCTCTGTCACAGTGATGTTTCTTAATTACATTAAGCCCCAATGGCATATCCTTAAAAGAACCATTCAAAATTCTCATTTTTCAAAGCAATAGTTACAAAAAATTGTAGTGTGATAACACAAAGACTGCTCTTGGAGAAACATAGTTGAGCTTTGGTTCATTTTGGAAACACACAAAACTTCAATTTCAAGCAAGTAGAATTTACACAGGAAAAAATAAAAAACAACCAAAAAGCATTCTAACCAGGAGAATGGATCATCTCTATGAGGACTGCTGCTACTTTTCATTTTGCCATCTATGCACAAATTCTGATGTAGCACAGACTAGTCAAAGGTCTGCAATAGAGTACTTCATTTTTATAGTAACTGAAATTATGTTTGGTTTTAAGCTGAACATTCCTTTACATTATTTTCAGAAAAGAAAATCCAGAAAACAGAAGCTTGGTACAATAGACTAATTTTGTGAACATTTTTACAATGCATATTTGGCAGCTGTTAATAATTAACATGATCAGTGAAGGGTTCCTTACTCACTTGAGTACAATGATTATCACAACTACTACAAGCCATAAATTTATTTCCCCATACTTAAGGGCTACATTAGACAATTGAAAAGAGCAGTAATTTACATCTTCTTTCTTAAGTCTTCAATTAGTTGGAGTTTTTTGTTTGTTTGTTTGTTTTAAAGTCCCCCAACAATAATGAAAGAAAATCATCTGTGAATTTAGTTTGTTGGCGGGTTTTCATGATCTCTTCCACAAACTCAGATTTATGCAATAACTTACCTAGAAGTGGAAATTACATACTAGCATTGTTAAATCTGTTAAATCTATTAATTACTTGCAAACCCCATATCTGATGTGAGAAAAACAAACAAAAACACAACCAAAAATTCACCCATCCAGATGCTTAAACTTCCCAAGAAATTTCGGAATGACATAATGCTTCTATGGAGCTCATTTAAAATAATTAGGACGTAATAACAATGTAGGGCACATGCAAACTCATAGCAAACAACGGATAATGCCATGTTTTCTTAGCTTCAGTAATTTCCCTCATTTTGCTCCATTGTACATGCTAGACATAATGCTTATAGTCTGAAAAACGACTAGAAAATTGTACCTTTTATCATCTCTCATTGTTTCCCAGTCATTCCATATTGTATTTGTTTATCAAAGCAACTCTCATACAATACTCACACAACTCTAGGATTTCTTTTGTCCTCTTTCTGCCTCATTAGAGGATATTTAACAATATCAACTATCAATATCCTTGTCAGGTTTAAATTAGGATGGTTATTACCTGATCAATCAATTACTCATTCACATCAATAACTATTTCACGCAACTCCTGCTTTCAAGAGCTCAAGCTGCCTTCTCTTCTGTTACACAGGGCAGCCATTATTTCATTGCTGCCTTTTACTGTGTTCACTAATGTCTTGCTTTAGTTGAGCATTTGTTATCTGCAGACATGAACTTAATTATCCATATTATAAGGAAACTGATTTTGAGTTGGTGAAGATTTCTTTTTTAAATTAGGGATGCAAAGTGAGATGCTTCACCTGAACATGTCACCCACTGGATTGAGTAGGAGACACATCTGGCCTCCCTGTACACACAGCAAATATTGACAAGGTTTCTATCTTACAACAGTGTACCACAACTATAAGGACCAGAACTGCAAGTGTTGTTACATACTTATGTTCTTTGGTAGGTTTTAATAGTCTGATTATGATACAACATTTGAGACATACAAAGTTTATCTGCTTTACAGAACTAAAAAACTCCATAACAATAGACTAGAAACAATAGAATAGTATATAACAATAGAAATTCCTTCCTGAATGATGACACTGAGTTATTGCTTCACTTGAAAACTTTTATGCTCCTGCTCCCCTCTTTTGAAGCTGAACAATCTCTCAAGAACTTTTGAAGTCACCCCATAAATCAAGAAATCTTTTCTCCTTTGTGATCCAGCTAATCTACATTTTTATACCGTGGATAAAATCTGAGCTTATTGACATGCATGAATTAGGCATGACTTTGCTCTCATTTATCAGAAATACCAAACAAACTTTTAATGACTCTTGCACGTAGAACAGAATTCTGCTGTACGCTCTGCACTGAAACATCTAGGCCAGGAAGATAAATTCAAAGTTTCACTGGCTTAAGAATAAACTGGTACCATGTTCTAGCCTGTCTCTGTATTTTAGAAATGAACTACTACAAATTCTTGCTGAGGTTAACAAGCTGTCTTCTGGAGAACTTAACTGTAGACTGGCACCAGATCGCTTGGACATTCTCACATTGAAAGAAATACAACAAGGCTATAAATCAGACATAAGGTCAACGAAACTCCCTCAGAGCAGATTTCTTTTACAAAAAAATAAACAAATGTAAGTAGTAAGCAGTATATAATAATCTCATATTAATGTAAAACTAATACATTGAGCAACCTCATGTTAGCTGAATTAATTATTACCATTCCTATGTATTTAAGTTCTTCCCTTCTGATAAGCCATTTATTTTCTGGTTGTTTAATTGTTATTGTGAACTTCCTGACTTCATTTTAAAGTTATGTTTTAGTCTTTCTGCAATTATATTCATACTGTCAAAAATTGCATGGAGATTACTTGGTCCTTTTTCCAGGTGATATATTGACTCCTATATGAAGGTTTGCATATTACTGAACTCAAAAAAAAAAAACCCAGCCAAAACATTCATAATGCTTACTTAAAAATAATTTGTCAAATCACATGTTTGCATAAAGCTATTTTACTCTAATAAATTGTACACATTGCTTTCTGAATCCTCCTTAGTTACTTTTGTTCAACTTATCAATACTGCAATTCTCATTTAAAGCTTAATTTAAAATGGTATTTTCTTAATGTCAACTTTTTCCTATATTTTGTTCCTTCGCAAAACTAATTAAATGGACATTTATTATTACTTTCTTTTGCAAATTATTCTTTTAACGTTACAGATTAAGACTGCAGTTGCCGTTTCCAAAAATGTTCCCAGCGCTATCAAGGATCATTTGAATTTCCCAAATATGTTATGTTTTCTCAACTTTTAACCAAGTATTTTACATTAAGGATATTTATATAAAAGAAATAAACCTAACTGCTCAGAATTTCAGCACTAACCTACTGTATACCAACACACATGCTAAGGTTTATATTAAGAAAACCATCCCATAATTTTACTCCAGTGTAGTCAAAGCCAAAAAAATTTCATTTTCAGCCTCAGTTGTGTTGTCTATAAGTCCTGTTTTTTGTAGCTCTTTCCAAATAAACTCTGACAATGTTGAGAAATGAAGGAAGTCAGGGAATCCATATACATTATGCTATAAGGCACAGCTGTAGGTCTCCTTCCTATATGCATAGAAAAGAAAGAAAGAAAAGCAATAGCCCTTTGAAAAAAGCAGCCATGTAAAGTACACTGCAGCACATTTTTTTTAAAACCTGCAGCAACTGAAGCATGATACGTACAAAAGGGAAAGAGAGTTTCAAAAGGCATGTGTTATCACTGTGCCAGTTTGGTGCCATCTAATTCCTGTATCCACAATGGGCACTGGGAGCCTGTTCAGACAGGGCAGCAAACCAAAGCACTAAACTCCATCACTTTGAGGACCACTGGTCCCTGACAACTTTTGTGACAAGGCCACAGTCACAGGAAAGAAGAGCATTTTACATTCACACCAAAAATTACACTATAAGGCGCTTTCCACATGATGCAATGATTTGCTTCACTACTGTGGAACAAACCTGGGCCTGTACTGCTAAAGCAGCTTGTCCATGTCACCACAGCCATGGCTGAAGAAGCTACAAAACCATCACAGTGACCAGCTCAGATTAAAAGAGCTGACTAAAGGCTTTAAGAAGAGGCAATATAATAAACGATGGAGAAACACTTCTCGAAACTAAAACTGACAGAGTTGTTTAACTGACAGAAGTGACTCTGTCACTAAAGGTAATAAGAAATGCACTAAAAACCAGATAGAAATACATACGGCAGTACCTTTCAATGCCAAAATTCTTGCAGAACCCTAACCAAGTCTTCAAGGAAGGGCCTTCTTTAAATTAACTGCAAAATTTGACACAAGTCCATCTAGAGATGTTATTGCTATTACAGTAATATAAACAAACTCAGTATCTAATTAGTCACTGAAATGAACTTTTGATAATCTCTAAGTGGCAACTCCAAGAAACATCTCTGCTTGCTCAACAATCCTGGCTTTTCTGCAAACTACCGGAAAATCCAAGTTATGTTTTACCCATAAAACACGGTTACGTGCTTTACTAGTATGTGGGAATGTTCATAACTCTTTTTTTTTTTTCCCATTGGTTAATCTATGTAAGTGTAAGAAAATGAAGGAGACAGACACTTAAGCAAACATTTTACATTACAAATCTATGAACATGAATAATATAATATTTAATTCCAACAATTCCCATATAGAGAGGTGGGGTGAGGAAATCACAGGAGTATCTTTAGCCTCAAAATTGACTTGTGCAAGTTTAACCTGGGGTTTGCACACCAGAGAAATGCAAGCCAAACATGTATGTTTAATTCCCTCACACTAGTGTTCATCTGGATGTGCTCATCTGAATCTCAGCTACATTACTGGCTTACTGCATCTTAAACAGTCTTTGAAGATGTCAGGTCAACAACAAATGCAAAAGGACATGCAAAACCTGAACTGCAAAGAGAATGGCTACACTGCACTTGAACTGAAATTGAATAACAAAAGTGGTTTCTAGCCCTCGTAAATAAATGCGAGATCCCGGTTCACTTGGTAACCAAGATTTACAAGTCAATTTATCCTCTTGTTAGCTAGTGGTGACATGAGAAGGGTTTGGACTGGCTGACGCGGCACTAGGAGAGCACAGGATGTGATGATGCAGGAGACCAAGACTAAACAACACCGACTGCTTTTCCCTCTCTCTCAGCAATGACACTCAGGACCAGCAATTCTTACCCTGCAATTCATGGAAATGTTATCAATGATCACCAAGAGATCTAGCTAGTTAGCACTGAGAAATAGGCTCGTTCGTTTCTTTCAAAGAAAATAACCCAAGCGGAAGAGACAGTTGCTCCAGGGAATCAAGTGACAGGGAAAGGCCTGAGACAGCCACGCTAACACAGAATGACATCAGACACACAGAAAAATAAAATTGCTTTATATCACTTCAGCCAGCTGCTAAAAACCACTAAAGGAGCGTGTATAAATCAGTGTAACATTCACCATTTCAAGACTTTAGAAACATATCTTTAAAATTGATGCAGGGCATTTTATTCTTGAAGTGTCTTCATTTTTCTGTGTGTAATGTGACCTTATGAATGTACCCACATGAACGCGCACATTTCCCTTCTCTTTCAAAAACCATTAGAGTGCCTAAGTGATAAGTACACAACATAACCTGGAGAAAATTCCAGCATTTTCTATATACTCTGAACACCAGAACCAAAACACTAATTTTCAGGTTCCAAGTATTAGGCTTCCTTAATTAAACTCAAATATTGTTTATCTCTAATTGATGTCAATATATGGGGAAGACTTTGATACTTTATTTCTTCATCTAAGTGCAAATACACAGCACAGCCTACAAGAAACCACCTCAGAGACTGCATATAGAATTATCTACAGTTACACTACAACCTCACCAAATTTTATCAGGTCCATACACATTTTCACTTAATCTTCCCAGTACTTATATTATTTTTCCATGAAAACTCAACATAATTAAAGAGAGATATTTTCTATTACAATTTCTAGCAATAAGATGTGTAGAGTATAAATATAAATATATATATATATATGTTTAAACTCCTGATGATGAAACCTCGCATTATTGATTTCAACAAAACCTATTAATTCTGTGAGAAACGGAACTAATGAAATTCAGTTGTTGATAAAATATATAAGATATTTAAGATATTGGGGGTGGTGTATATAATGGACTTATGTGCCTTACAAGGTACATTCACTGATGGATGCTTCTCTAGAGCTGAGACATTTTGCAATCTGTCCTCTCTCCTGAGGGGTCCCCAGAATAGAAGCATTTAAAAGTTCTCTGTCATTTTGCAGGAAATTAGTTATCTCCAAAATCTCTCAGCCTTTAATCAAAGCAAATGGACATGGTGAACAAATTCAAATTTAGGTGGAAGAAGCTGACAGAGACGCAGAAAACATCATCTCATAAGCCTTATCGTACGCAGCAGCTAAAAATGCCTCAAGAGCAACTTCTCAATCCTAGTTTCTTTTAGTAGCCTCATCTTCTGAACTCAGAGAGAACAATGCAAATCAGGTTATTTAATATGTAAAATATATTAAGTGGGAAGCATAATTGTAATCTAACCACTCCAGGAGAAGCTTTCTGAAATTACCATTTTTTCAACACTGAATGCAAATCGTACACTAAACAGCATAAAAAGGAGCACAGCTATGAATTGTCCACATCCTCCGAGTGGCTTAATGAGCAAGAGTGAGCCTACTTTGCACATTCCTTAATGAGAACTTTCCAAAGGCAAAGTCTAATGCTGGGGTTTCATGTCAGTATGAAGGTTTAGCATTAAACTTGAGCCATGGGCTGCAGAAGCTAACTTAGACTATTGCTACTATTATACCATTTCATCCAGTTTTACTTATTTTTTTATAGCACAGAATGAACATTTTCCAGCAACTTAAAAAGACTAAACTATTTTCAGTGCATTTCACTTCTTCCTATCTGCAACCAAACTAGCGTTATATGTAGTAAAAGTATTACCTGCATCTTAATCATTAGTTACTCATTTTTACAGTACCTTCTTATTTCTTACATTCGCACCTGCAGACAGCCCAGTTCACCCATTTCTACACACACATGCATTTTTGTAGTTATAGAGCTTCTATTTTCTTGTACATGAAAATAACATTTTAAACCAAACGTAATTTATACTTTGTAGCACATGATAAAAATATATTTCTATCCATGCAGTTCTTCCTGAAAAAACTGGGAAATTCTGAATACAGAAGGTGAAGGAACCAGACCTGTGATGTGTTTCCCACTTGTCACACTGTTTATTTTTGTTTAAACAAGATGCAAAAGTTTACTATTAATTTATATTTAGCCAAATACGTTTATTTTTAACAAATCTTAACTTTAAGTCTGTAAGTAATCCCATTCTCATTCAAAACATTCTCAAGCAAACATCTTCTGAGTACACAGGTAAGCTCTTTTGCCTTTACACTCTTTGTACTTTTTCTTCTAATATTCTTGCAATCAGGAAAGCAAGCAATGACAAGAATGATCTTGTTAACTTCTGAGCAAAGACAACATTTGATCACTCTAATTCAGGAGATCTCTCACCTGGGTTGGAGACCTGCACTTTGCTTTCACCTTCAGTTATGTTCTTTCAAATTATGACCGAAAAATTTGGACATTTTCTTATCACCACCACTGACGCAAAAGGAATCTCAAAGTAACTTAACTTTTATTGATTTATGTGAAAATTTGTAATCCTCATATATGATTTTAACTTTAACAAGAACTGTGAAATAGGAAACTCTGAAGCCTTTTTTTCTGAACATGATGTTATGCAGCTGAACTCTAAGCTCTGCAGTACAAACACTGACATATACTAATGTTCAAAATCTCAACAGGAGCCTTGTATTTCTCTAGAGAGAATTATGTTTTTAGCAACCTTTTCCAAAGAGAAATTGTATATTTCTTAACAGCTACATAAGCGCTAAAGCAGCTTTGCATATAAACAATGAAGAACTTTTTAAATTTTTGAGATCACTAGGAAACTGCCATTGGAAAAAAAATAAAAACCAATATGAGAGTTTGAAGTAATAATTAATTCGATGAATGCAGATGCCAGCAGAAGCTCTTTGATCGCACGGGCGGGCCGGGCGAGAGCAGGGAGTCTAATTCAATACGAATTTAACATCCATAGTCTTCAATGAACTCTGAACAACACTGAATAGCAATGTCCGACAGACCACGTTTTTCCAAGCCTTATATACTCTATACCAAAAGGCCATGTGGTAAGCGCAGGCTACAATTGGTTACACTTACAGTCACTCATCCCCCCCCACTATGGTGATTGGCTGCAGGGCACTGTTCACAGCCTGGGTCGAGGGCAGAGCAGCTTCTGTTTACTTTCCTTCTGTCTTTGGTGTCTCAGGGAAATCCTTCCATGTAGGTCTCAGTCTGCACCACAGCCACACCAAGCTCTGGTTGTTCACAGCACACAGCCAGAAACTCTCCACAATAGTTTATATAATTGACAATTTTAAGTAATTAGAAACTGGAAAGCTATTGTTCAGTTTTGACATTCCCCCTTCTCACTCTGCAAATGCTTATTCAGCTAAGAGTCTGGTACAGCTCCATGAAAGTCAGGGAAAGGTTTAGTTGAAGATCTGTCATTCACACATGGATATAGGTAATGCAAGTATGCAACTTGCAAAGCATAAAAATTTTAGCAAGTACTGACATTTGCATCAATTTACTAAAGAGTTACGTACTGTGCTTTAGTACAGTGAACAATTCACACTATATGCCACAGGAAAGCTAAATACACCCAAGTTGTGGCACCAGTAGCTGAATTACAAACTAGAGAGGCACTATTTTACAGGCAAAGATAGGAAGAGCAGTGAGCCTCTCCCACCACCAGCAGGGCGTGGCTGTGGTTTATCATTTCAGCTAAACCAATACCAGTTTAAGGTGTCCTATCAAATGTCCACCTTCAAATTACATGTATTTTATCTATATATAATAAAATAAGGTTGATATACAGTGTCTGACAAAAAAAAAAAACACTTTATCTACAGATTCTGATAGACAGCAAATCAAAATAATTCAAGCAATAAAATGCACTTTGTGGAAGTAGCTTATTTCACTGTGTAGGCTAAACTATTTTGAGGCAGGATTACATTTTGTTTGGCAATTTATTTTATTGACAAAGCGTATTTCATCAGATATTGCTTCGCATTTTGTAGACAAATGCATGTTGTCAAATACCCTATTTCCTTTGGTGGATGAAAAGTATTTTTTCCATAGATTCTTAACTTCTCTGAAGAACACAATGGATTCCATACAACAGTAGGTTCCACAGAGAAAGCGTTTGTGTTATAGTTTTTTTTTTAAATAGCATAATTTTTTTAAGAGTATACCTGGAATATATAATAATTAATATTGATGTGTGTGATTGTGATCTCTTACAGTAATGAATTACCATTATAGGAACTAGTATCTAAGTAAATTTGGGTTCTGTGATTCTAAATTATGCAGTAGTTTTACTGAAAACTTACACTCAAAATAAGTAGGAGATCTTAGAGCGTCAACTGCCAAACACGCAAAACCAATTACTTCTATTGCTTCCTTTCTGACATATTTCCTTTTATTACAGGAGCAAAGTGTCACTTCATCAAAGAAAGAACCTGTTCTATCACTGTGACAGAACCCAGATTCAACTTAAGGCACTAATTTCAGATTGTTCTTAGGCTAGTTTTAACAAGTAAAAATGGAAAATAACCAAAACAACCCTCTCAGTATCCAAAAAAATCACACACAAACCACAGATGAAACAGTCCTTGCATGAATACTGATTATATTCACGTGTTTTTCATGCAGTTGTGACAACAGTTCAGAAAAAAAGAGATTCTGAATAATCAGTCCAGTTAAAGTCCACATTTTGACACCTATATGCTAACACTTACTTCAAAAATATTAACTTTGTATGCATATTTTCTCCTCTCTGTTACCAACTGCAGTAATTTCAAGTCAAATCAGAATTAAAGTTGAAACACGAAAAATTGTCTTACATTAGCATTAAACTGCCTGGGATTCATTCTTTGAATATCAAAGTAGTATTCTTCATGAGAACTCTGTCTTCAAAAATAACTTGTGGACAGATACCATGAAGAGCTGCAGGATTATCAGCTGTTACCTTTAGGGGTAATTTACAGAGAAGGTTAAAAAGGCATCCATTTGCTATGGAAGCATTTGAAGAGTTATATCCATTAAATACACGTGGAAGCACTGCTACTGAGAGTGCTATCTTTGTCAAGCACCCTGTTTGCTATTTCTTTTTCACCCTGTGTTACTTTTTCACTCTGCTTTAACGATAAAAGAATTAGTCATTTTCATCTTTATAAATTCCATCCCAAGCAAGTAAGCAAACCTATGGACAGTAACAGCTTGCATATGCAACATAAACACGGAGAGAATGTAAAAGAAAATGTGCAATTTATTCTGGAACACTCTGTAGGAATCATACAGATTTATTTAGAAAGAGTACCAATATGTAAGCAATGTTTTTCCAATATCCAGGAAACGTTGAGACAGCTGGTGCCAGGGGAAAGTTTGCCTTCCAGTGCAGAGTAAAGGAGGAAGAAGCAACAAAACAAATCCCTTTCATATTCTAAGCGTTTGGATGGTCAGCAGAGAAGGCATCAGGTAACTGAAGATTCTGCTCTTCTTATCTCAAACCAACTTACTCTTTTTGTACCTTGCAGTCAGGAACCTTCAGGCATTCCTACAGAACCAGAGCATCTTGGAAAGAACCATACTGATGACTGTATAACTTCTCCAAGTGACGAAGTGTTTCCTCACTGCCTGATTTGCAGCTACCATGAAAGCA
The DNA here is from genome assembly GCF_037038585.1 of Patagioenas fasciata. Lineage (NCBI taxonomy): Eukaryota > Metazoa > Chordata > Aves > Columbiformes > Columbidae > Patagioenas > Patagioenas fasciata. Next base: position 14,243,025 of record NC_092533.1, on the reverse strand, counting down.
CTGACACCATCTCCTGCTTCCAAGAGTTCAGCTAAAAGACCGACAGAAGCTAATTTAACAAACTGAACATGCAAGGTCACATGAAATGCATAACCACAGATATCATATATCTGTTCTAATTATACTCATAGAACATGACACTGGCAGTAAGATTGCCAGTATTTAGCTACTCTTATTTTTTAGGCTCAATATCTGTTTCGCACAGAATAAATAGAATAAACTCAACACGTAGTAGGAATAACCATCTACTTCAGCAGCCAGCGTTGGGCAGAAGACTCTACAGAGAAGCAGCCAGCGATTGTGGCAGCCCGGGGTGTCTCCCTGCCAGTACAGCAAGGCACCAGGGTTTGGTACTTTTGTGAGGCTCCTCCCTGCAACAACAATTCCTGTCATTTTTCCTACACTACACTTGATCTTAACCAAAAGTTCAAGAAGCGATTTTTGTAACCCTGGCCCTGATCACAACTGACAAAAGCCTTCCCTTCTGAGGTCCTCCCACAGATGCCTTTCCTCCTTCCCTCCACCCCATCCACAGAAGTTACAGTACGATCAACAGCCAACAATGCCCATCTTAACTAAAACTCAGCTTCTCCCCTGCCATCCTTCTCAAAACCATCCTTCTCTGCCTGCCTCCACCAACCTCATCCCTGAGGGGCTCTGTTCACCAGCTCCATTTTCAGCACACAATGGGTACAAAGAATGTGCACTTACTGAGGAATCAGGAGTATTTCAATGTTTGTATTTTGGACTACTCTGCACATCTAACTTGAACGCACATGGCTTCCACTATTGCTTTAGCGCAGCCTAAGAGGGAAATCAGAGTATGGACTCTGTCTAAAACTCTCAGAGAAGTGGCATTTGGGCAGCCTGCCCATCCGTCTGATGTGCCGGCCAGTGAAAGGATTACAGCCATACTTTACTGCTGCTGCTCCGCCCAGCTCATCAGTTCTTCCATGAAGGAAGTTCTCAGTGTCCTTGGCCCTCATACAGGCTCCAGATGGTTCTTTGGTAAAGCTTCTCAAAACCATTTTTGCCACCTACATGTGCCAGAAGTAGTCTCATGCAGAATGATTTTTTTTTTCAGGGTTGGAGAGAGAGAAAAAAAGCATCTGGGAGAGTGTAAACATGATTAAAAGTTGCAATGTAATAGTATTTACTTTTTCTTTCTCTAATTCAAAGTTTTGATGGTCCTTGGAGTAAAATTCCTGCTGTACATGTGATATAGTCAGAGAGCATTACAAGCATTAATATGCCCCCCACTGCCAAAAACAAAACACCCTCCCCAAACAAACCAACCAACCAACCAACAACCCCAAACAAACAACCAAAACACCACCACCACACAAACAAACAAAACAAACAAACACAGAAGAAAAACCACAAGATACATACTCTGTGGAAGCATCCAAGAAAATTTATAGTGTGGTTCCAGCACGCAAGTGCACTGAAAGGAGAACTTGGTACTAAAATGTGTAAAATGACTGACATGGCTATTTATTTCATTGTAGAAGGTAACTGAATTGGTAAAACAATGGTAGCCCTTTAGTAAATCCACACTATTACTGATTACCTTCTCATACTTGACATGTTTGGATCTACCATCATGATCTTTCCAGAGACTGAGGTTAGCCTGGCCACTATGTACAAAACATATACAATTAGCCTTGTTTCAGCCTGGCTGCACCTCCCCTCCTCAAACCCCATGGTACACACATAGGTGTGGAACCAGATTTTGCTTGTGAAGAGCAAGGCAAAAATTGCAGCGGGTACTTAATCTTTTTCCATAGTGTCCATCATTAAGGTTTTTTTCCATCCATCAGTGGACGCATGAATATCTAGAAATTCCTTTTGCAACGAGCATACATTCCTGTAAGACCCCTCCTTTTTACTCTTCCCAGCCCTTGTTACTTTAGCTCCAGTTGAGCTTAAGCCTTTCCAGTTTCACCCACGTGAACATTTCCCCTCCTCCCATGCTATTATGAATCTTTATGTGATAAGTAGGTTCACACTATCAAGAAATAAGTTTCAATTTTTGCACTAGATTTCAAGCATGTATGCAGCTCCATCCATGTGCAGTTAGATCTAAATGAGTCACTCAAGACTATGGCAGGAGCAAAGGTCCTTCCCTCCCAACACCGCAACGGTGAGTCTGCTCCTCTTGGCTTAAAGGGACCAATTCATAACCTGGTCCTGCAGCCCTGGCTCATTTTTTTTTTCTAAATCTCACTTACATGTGCAAGTTCCTTGTGATTTAGAGGAATGCACTCTTGGTCATACACGTGAAAATTGCTGAGCAGTAAGCCCCTCTGAAACCAAATAACAGCTTTAAATTGGGTTGTAAAATCCACTAGGAAAAAAAAAAAAAACAAACAAAATAAAACATACAGTAATTTGAGAAGGAGCATCACTATAAAACAAAGTCCTTATTTTGAATTAATTATACTGTTTCGTATTGTAGATTGACGTACAAAAATATATATTTGTAAGGCCATGCATATTTAGTCCTCTGTCTTAAGGCAAACTCTTCACTGACTTGCTTTGAAGTTGTAAATTAATAAAACATTATGTATAACAACAATGCACATATTGATACTAAGTATTTCCTAAATAAGCCAGAAATAGTCAAGCTCACTCTTGTCTCTCACACAGAAAATCACACAATTAATGCACTATAAGAGCTGATAGATTATACCTCACCTAACCAGCACAGGTTAACTACATAGCCATATTTCAATTAGAGAAAACAGCCAATTGTTGCATGTCCTATTATCATACTAAAACATCTTGGAAACAATTAATAGCAACCCAATTCATAGAAATTGCTTTCATTATTTTTGAAGCAGCTACTTTCTTTGAATGTAATGACTAAGAAAAAAAGAAACAGATGTTTCTGTTGCTAAGGAGATTGAATAAAAAAAAAAAGAGATAGAGCAAATATTTGGAATATTTTTTTAAAAATGAAAATTCCTTCTACTTGGATTTAACTACTTGCTTGATACCAGCAGCACAGTCAGTTCTCTTATAACAAAACACCCATGTGTTTCTTTTTTTTTGGCATTGTGATTGTTCTACTGCAATATATTCTGCATATTTATTCTGGGACAACACGGCATAACAAATGAAGCTGCCTAGCCACACACACCAGCATCTCTATGTCTTGAGTAGCTGCAGATGCTTATTGTCAAAAGCAGCTATCTGTATAATAGCCAGATATCTGCTAAAGTGAGGGGAACTTCAACTGCCCATGAAATGTGCCACATTACAGCTATGACAAAGCTAATATTAAAAAATAAGAAGATAGTCGTAATCTTGTAAAAGAGAAAATCTCTACCAGTAGGCAGCTTGTTTTAATGTCAGTGTTCACATAACTGTAATTAGCCGCGTGTTGAACAAGCACGGACCAGACTGCCAGGGGCGATGAAAAGCTGGGTCAGGAAAGACCAGGACAAAGAAAAGTTGCTTCTACTGTACATACTCAGAAAGGCAAGATTACATCTATCTGCCAGTACAACAGGTGAGCAGGTGCTAGGTCAAAAAAAAGTCTAGTTATATTCAGTTTTTCTACCAAACAATTATAATTTTAAATTATTCTGCTGAAACCCATACTTTGAACACCAGGTGTGATTGGTTTTCTATAGGACACCATGTAAGACAATGGTAGTCATACTGGTTTTCCACTTCAGGTCACTGTAAACAGGCTAAAATTATGAGAAACATCTATGTAAATGACAGACTTGTATAAGGCACAGTGAAACCAAGAATAAATAATAGCTTGCAGACAACTAGCAAACCACGACAAGCACACGACTTAAAATTTAAAAGAAGAATAAAAGTGCAGAACAAAAATTATTTGCGCTATGCATCATCTTGCCTCATATACCTACTGGAACTGCAACATTGCTACAGTGCAGCATAATCCTGTCACTCTCCACTGCCCTACTGACATGTTTTTCTACTGCATTATTAGCACCCTTGGAGGACTCCCTATTACTCAAAACTGATTTATTCTGGCAAGGCATCTTGCTCTCTCTAATATCTCCCTTCCTGCAATCAATAGCAGCCATCTCCAGGATGACACCTGAGCCTGTTTTCAGGCTTATTCTAACTGATTCATGTCCTGGCTTCAGTGGCAAATACATAGATTTGTCAGATGCAGTACTGGGGGTGGCAGCTCTTCGCGATACCAAAACATCTGTAAGTGCTGAAAATTTTGATTTCTCACTGTGATGGCAGTGTAGCTCTATTACTTCTGTTTTCTTTCTATAAAGCCTGATTTGAAGATCCTTTCCAAGCAGATATAGCTTGCTGACTAGAAGTTAACTTGTGATTTGATTTCAGACTGATTCAGAACTGGAGAGTATTTTACAACATACATTCAAAGCCTAATGAACCAGTTCATACCGGCTACTTCTATAAACACAGACAGTGCAATGAAAAGCAAAGGAAAAACCTGGAAGAAAATATTTACACAAGATTCCTTCCTCTTAAAGATTTTTTTTTCTTTATCTTTAAATACACAAAAATAAGCTGTCCACGAGGGCAAAGGCACCAGCCTGGACTGGAATGAATGGAACCAAAATGCAGCTTTATCCGCTCATTCCTCAAGCGTGTACTCTATTCCACCAAAAACATTTATCAGACACCTACACAGTCCCACTCCCTCAAACTCTAGTCACAAAGTAATTACGAATAGAGGGCTCTTTCCAAGAGGGATGCTGACTGCAAACCTTTTCCTCTTCGTCAGGCAGCTCTGAAATACTCCAGCTCAGGATTCATTATCAAAAATGAAGGACTAAATCATCCTCAAGAACACAGTATTTCTTTTGAAATCCCACCAGTAAGACTTTAGAATCGCTTCCACAAAAATCTAGAATTGCCAGTACTGAGTTTTCAGTACCAAAAGGAATGGATAAAACCATAAGGACAGATTACCACGGGCACCACATCTGGATTTTACATTTTCCTTTGTGTCAGATACCCTTATTCAGTGCTTAAAGCAGGTTACACAGAAGTACTTGACAGAGCATCACTTGTTCTGGGCTCTGACTCTTGGCTCCTGTTCCACAGCCGCCCAGCTCAGCCTCCCCTTACACAGTGCTCACTCGGCCCCATGTTTCCCTCAAGCTTGTGTGGTCAGCCTGACAATCCACAGCATCTCCCCTCCTTTCACCCACAGTTCCACATTCCTAGAGAAGCAACAAGATGAGTTTTCATTTTCAAATGATGACATATATTAAAGCCTGCCCTTAGTTAGAAAAATCAAAGGTCAAAGCTCAAATGTGCCCTCTGGTTTTGTTTGTTTGGAGGTTTTATCTTTGTTTTGGTGGGTTTGGGGTTTGTTTGGTTTTGTCTTGTTTTTCTCCACTGAGCCTTTTTTTTTATACAAAAGCTCATATCCCCCTGAAGTATATGAAAAATATATGAATTACAACTTCATGGCAAAGAATGCAGATCATTGTTAGTAAAATCTCCAAGAGAATCCTTATAAAATACCAAATACTATCAGCATCGATTTATCAACACTCCATTTTGTATGCTACATAGTAAGCAGTCAAAAATGCAGGATTTCAAACATCTAGTTATCTTTGCCAGTACAGTCTAGTACATTCTTACTTGACATTCAGTGATAATTTCGTATTTTTATACAGGTATGTTTTTTTCTCATTACAGCCTCTCAAACTGAATACTCCTATCTAAAGTACACTAAAAGTATTTTAAGATACAGTAATCCTTTTTTTTTTCTAAATCATCCTAGACTTACTGTTATGCTTGAATTATTCCCATCTTCCATGCATCTGACAGAGGCCTGAATTTATCCAAAATAGGATTCAATTTCTCATCTTTTCATGCCTGACTTGAGAAATGACAGTGTCTCATTTATTTTTCCAAATCAAATCTTGGGTCTTAAGAAAGGCTGTTAAATAAATTTATCCCCCAACAAGTATTTTTGCAGTGCTGAGGTCAATGTGTGGCCTTACTTCCTGATGCATTTAAAGTCGCTCCTAAAACTAAATAGCTTAAACCCCATTATCTTCTACTAAACTCCATAACAAAGACAGAAATGCAAAGAAATAGTGCCTCTTCTTCTCTAAAATATGTTTCAGCAAAACCAGTAATTGGTAATATGGCATAATTTACAAAACCGCAGGTAACACCTTAATACTACTTCTGTAATCATCACTTGTTTTACAACAGTCCATTTAAATTCAATATATATCCTTGCTATCAACTGTTGTTGATAGTTTCAGGAAGCATCCATTTTACTGTGTTCCTAAAAAACAATAAATTCCAGTGCATTGTTTCTTATTTGGGATAAAATTTTCATTTGAGTGGTGAGGAATGGGAGAACAACACTGCAGCAATATGGACTTATTGGTTAGTTTATAATTCAGAGCAATTTACTCTAAGTAAGTTTTACGCTTACACAGGACAGTTTTCTGCCTTTGCTGCCAAAATAGCTACACACACACACACACACACACACACAAATAAAAATCAGTAGCAGAAGTTACATTGGTTCTGTTGTTCCATTTCTGAGTGCAAATATTTTATTTGTCAAGTTGTGATTGTGAGCTTGCTGCTTAGGAAATAAAAAACACAACTATTCAAAAACACAAGTATACAAAATAAATCTATGGCAAGAAAATAATTTGCTTTAGGGAAGGATAAGAGCATACTTAAAAATAAAATTGTTTACAAGACTACATGTTTAGCGAATATAGACTTTTTCCTCACCTCTACTGAGTACTATTTCAGCAAAATAGTATCTTATATCTTTAAAAGATACAAAGAAGTACATCTATCCAATCTCTTGGAAGTGAAGTCATTCAACGGAAGTGGAGTTTGGGGTTTTGCGGGAGGCTTGCTTTTTGGTGGTTGCAGTTTTGTTTGTGGGTTTTGGTTTTTGTTGGGTTTTTTTGGTGCAGAGGAGCAGGCTGTGAGCACAGAACTACACTAGAAAGGGGAAAGGAGCCAACAAATTAGACCATTATGGAAAGCACTAAGCACAAGCACACTAGAAATTAGCGTCAGCTCTCACTGAAGGTACCTCTCAGGTGGCGGCCAAAGCACAGTACAGGGTACGAAGGTGTGTGCGACCGGCAGAAGCAGCCCTGGTATTCGGCAGAAATAACGCAAACAAGCCTTTGATCTATAGGCTCAAAACCAGAGCATTAGTGTTGGAGACAGATGCTGTGACTTAGAAGATCCACGCACACTTTGCACCATTTTGTATACTTTTGTTCCCTTTAAAAATCATTAGAATCTAACAAATCAAACACGGTGGAGAGGCACGTGAGCCTGACAGTAAAGAGAGGGCTGCCTCAGCAATTTTCTCAAGTAGCTTTGAGTTATCATACCAATGTGAGTTTACAAAAGGTTTGCAGACCATACAGAATATGTTGTTATATGGAGTGGCAGCCCTAAAAGTGCAAAAACATTTTGCATCCTCCAGACCCGGGGCTCAGAGCACTGAAGACAACAGTGACTGAGAGGCTGTTGTCTTCCCACTCGCACAGAAGAAGGGAATTTACAGTCAAGATCTGTAAGGCTAAGAAACTGAATCCCTCCTTGGGGATAAGTCCAGGAGGTTTTTAAGTAAACTTGTGTTTTCTTTAAGGTAGTTACTTTCTAAAGGATTTGATCCACCATGATGGGATAATAGCAGCCTCTGTTGAAAAGAAAATAAATAAAACCTCGAAACAAAAAGTCAACCTAACAAATATGCTGAAACACTGATGTTACAGCAGTGCCCTCTGAATAACACAGGTGATGCTGGAGAAGGACACAATGGAGGGAAATGAGTCTCAATATTTGTTTGTGAACTGGTGTTGAGTCTTTATCTGTTGTATAAAGAAGAACAAATGCGAAGGCAGAAACAGGCAGTGCTCAGAGCCAGGCAAACAACACAAAAGAGAAATAATTCAGAAGTTACCAGCACTACTTCATCACACCAGCAAATCTACAGGAACACAGACCTACTGAGGGAAATTAAGGAGAGATTGTACTGGTTCAACCCTGCGAAGTCAACGGCAGAGCCTGCGACAGGCTGAAAACAAGGTATCATCGGCACCCAGGACAAATTCCACACGCCAAATCTGCAGCTAAGTAAAACTCATTGTCGAATGTGAAGACCAAACATCTCCCAAAACCCCAAAGCTTCCAAAATAAAACTCCAAATCAGCTGCCGTAATACACTGCGTGTGATCTTCTTGCGGTACTTACGCTCCTCCCCTGTCCTGGGGGTCTGCGAGGACTCCTCTCTAAGCTGGAGGAATCAGTGGAAATCCTCTTAAGCAACTACTTCTGCTCCCCATAAGCACCACAGCATTACAGTCTCTTGTCCTACAATGCATATCGACTCAAATCAAACCCATAGCAAATTCCCCATAGCCACACAATTGGAAGTTTTTTTCCCCTCAGTATCTGAAAAACCTTTCTGGTCTCAGTACTTCCCAGAGCAATGTAAAAAAAGCAATTTACAGGATCTAGTTACCATTTTGAGAGGTTTAAATGGACACCTTCTCAACTTTAATTACTGAAGGGATTTCTGAATGTGCTTTCACATTCAGCTTTGCTCCTGACCTGCTGTCTGACCTTGGGAGAGCACCCAGTGTTATTCAGGTTCCCTCATGAAAAAAACCAAAGGAGGTAACAAGAGCAAACAAACCAAGCAGCCCTACCTACACCAGACTGCAGCAGGGTATTTTGAGACTGAGCTATCAGGTGTTCTGAAATTTTAACTGAGGACCAACTTCTGCAACCTTTTCCTGACAAACTGCACTTGAGACACAGAGCAAAAGCGAGAGCTTCTGGACCAATCTCTTATCACTTAATGCTTGTTCTCCAGGAATTTGGTATGAAAAGTACTTGTCAGTCTGCTCTTTAACTATTTGAAGATGAACTACAAAGATCCCTGACAAGAAATAAAGGAACATTTACATGGGGTATATAGATACACTTATTATAGTAAAAACAAAAAAATCCACAAGAGAATAAAAAGCTCAAAATTAAAAAAAAAAAAAGAAATCCATCAACTGAAGCTTATATTTCCTTTATTCTTAAACTACTCTTAAGCGAGACAGCCTACTTCATCTGCTGGACACATTGGGATAAGCGTGTTACTCTATGTAATTAAATGAATTCCCAGTGTGTATGCACAACATTAATTAAATTATAGGGTGTCTTGTGAGCATTCTGTCCAGCAGTTAGAGACACCACAAAAGAACAGATGATTTGAAAGGTTCTTCTCTTTGTTTATGTTTTCTTTGCACAGCGTATATTACAGAATACACAGATTTACAACTTTATGATATGCAGTCATTCATCTAGACTAAATAGTTTTTGTAGTGTTAAGAATCTCAATAAAAGGCTCACTCGAGTGAAGAAAAATTTCTTTTGATGCCAAGAGCAATAAGCTCCTACCATCCTCATTTGATCCTGAATTTGTCAGGATGGGCAACTCCAGCAAATGAAAACCCAGGTGGGTACAAAAAAGGCACATTTCTCTTAGCGAAGCATTCTGAGGTAATTCGGTTGGGCTGGAAAAGACTGAAGTAGATTCTGTAAAGTGCAGTGCTGAGACAAATTGCTTTCCTCCACAAAACCACTTTCCTGCAGAGATCTTTCTAGGCATTTTTCAAGCATAGATGGAAGCACTTCGGTCAACAATATAAACACATCTCAGAGCAAAACAAGGTACAGAACTGACGTTGTGACTACTCACAGAAAGGAGGGTCGGCAATGCTCTGCTTTGCGGTCGCTCTGGGTTGTGTCTTTAGCTCATCAGGTGAGTGGGAATTCTCAATGCGTTGGGCAGTGAAAAGCAAGAAGGATCTGTCAAGAAGAAAAAAAAAGTAGAAGTTTAAGAAAAAATGAACTGTAAAATACTAGTAATTATCAAAGATTTAAAAAATATTTTGGTACGTAATCTCTCTCAGTTTTTAACTTTCAAAAAGGCGTATAAAATCTATTCGATCTAGGACAAAAAAATAATCTTCTAGACACATGTTTCCTTATGCCTCTCATTTTCCCTCCTTCCTGCTCTGAATGTAGACACACAAACAATGAGATTGATTAGTCATTTAGTTTTTACACTGTTAAAACTAGCAGGTAGGAATGGACCATGTCCTCTCTACTCAGTTCCTAAAGAAAGAACAGACGTTATGACCTCAGATAGTATTCCTCACAACCTTTGGATCAAGACGTTTTTCCTCCAGATATCTTCATTGCAGGAAGTTTAAACTAAAATATTCTTAGCTGTCACCACTCTACAAACCACTTGCTGCTTCCTCTGCTAATTTATCCTTCTAAGGATGTAATACTTTAGCCTACCTGTTGGTTCCCACATTTTCTTCAGAATTTTCATTATCCTTAAAAGTATTTTTAGAAAAGAAAAATTGCCTAACATGTCCACAGCCTCAGCAACTGACTTATATTGCACCTAGGCAATGAAATGATGCAGGTAGAGCCACAACTACTTGTAAGATGACTTGGAAAAAACATAGATTTCACCTTCCGTTATGAAATTGAACATTAAGAAATAATGGTGAGGAAGTGATTGGCCATGCTGCCAAAGAAATCTGAACAGTTGACACTTGCCCGCTCAAAAAAATACAAAACTACCACATGCTGGAGGTGGGAACAGACAAGCAAACCATTAACACTAAGGCCAAATATTTCATAAATACATACAAAAACCCATAAAGAAAAGCCAGTGCTTTCCATTGTTGCATATGCAACTTGTAACACAGAGTATTTAACACTGCCATCTTTATCTATTGCTTTCACTAAATTTAAATTAATGGTACTTATTTTTTGGTTAAAAAGAAGCTTGATGTACTAGCACTACTTAACTGCTGAGGTCTATCTCTGTGGAAATGAATAGGCATAATTGTATTTCAGGCCAACAGCTTTCCATAAAGCATCAATTATTTAAATAAGACAAAGAATTCGATACACATTGTACATTAGTATCATGTAAAATCTTTAAGGCCAGAATCAAGGCATAAAATCTCCTAAGAATATGAATCAATGTAAAAAAAACCCAGTGCTTTTAATTCGCAAATGCAAAAGCTGAAATCCAGATAACCTCACTAATTAGGGGCTGGAATGCAGTCTTTACTTTCATAATCTCCTTATTTTCACTATTATGCTTACTTTCTTTTGTGCAATCCTATCAACCTATGCCTCAATGCAAATTACATTTCTATTACATACCTCCTGCTTTGGTAATTCTGTGCCATTTATATTATTTGCTTATAATTGCTAATTCTTTTATACCTTTCCTGTTTGTATATCACTATTTCAGGAACTGCTGAATTTGGAACAGAAACATTCCTAAGAGCAGCATCAGGTTACACTGAGATACAAACACTGATAACTACCACGAAAAAGAACAATAAGTAATTTGTGAAAGGTAAAATCTGCCTCCCGTCAGGCTCGTATAAAAACTGGCAACTGGATGTGTAGGATCATGTTTTAATCCTCCAGAAAGACCATCTTCTACAGGCTTTTAAAACTGAGTATAGGGAGCTGTACCACACTAAACCATGGCCCCAAGTGTCACATCTCCATGCCTCTTAAACCCCTCCAGGGATGGTGACTCCACCACTGCCCTGGGCAGCCTGTTCCAATGCCCAACAGCCCCTTCTGGGAAGAAATTGTTCCTAATACCAAATCTAGACCTTCCCTTTCATTGTGCTGCTGATATCACATCTTCTCATGTAGCCATTTGCAGGGTAGAGATGTAAGATGATGCAAAAATGTCTTTAAAAAAGAAAAAAATCAAAGTAAGGAGTTACTCAAATTCATTCTCAAAAGAGAAGGCACATCCCATGTACTGGGCAGACACTGTCACCAAACATTTCTGGAGTCTGAGAAACTCTGTCTCTCTTCTAATTTCTCAGTTTCTAATGCTGAGAAATGATTATTTCAAAGCAGTGGGAAGAACAGGGAATACCTTTCTAGGACCTGGAAAAGCATCTGTTTGCTTCATAGCCATACTGCAAGTTTATGAGACAATTGTCATCAAACAGCCAATTAATCAGCAAAAAATATAAATGAGAATTAAGCTTGTATTGAAAACAAAGAAGAGTAATTTTGCCAGTTAGGTTGGTGTTAGCAGTGTGGGGTGCCCAGGCACCTGTGAGGAGAGGCCAGGGCTGCCCTGAGCCAGGCATGGACAGTTCCAGATGGCTCCACAGCCACCAGTTCTGCCATAGGACACCCCGCTGCCACCAGCTCTGCACATTCGCACAATCCTCCTCAACACTAGTGAAAACGAGCCACACAAAGATTTACACGTTCTGCTGGGTGCCAATTTGTACAAATACTTCGCACACTTTGGCCATGGTCTCTGTTGCCATTTAAATTTCAGCTAAAACCAACAGTGCCAGTAACCACCATGCACTTCATAATAGTACAAGAGCGTTAATTAAAGAAAGGTTGTAACTTTGAGTGCCACTGCGGTAATTGATAGAAAAATCCATACACTTAGTATATCCTGCAAGAACTGGTCCTTACAGAGTAACCTGCCAGTACTATGGAGACGGTATCTACAAGCTGCCAGACACTTAAAAACTTTGAGAGAAGATCTGGCACACTTCACACTATCACTTGTCTTGCCCTTGTTCATGACTAATTAATGAGTCATGTTTCTTTGATGAAGGTTATAGATTACGCACGCAGTAATGATAGAAAAGGAATATCACAGCTGCACGCATGTATAATCCAGGGAACTGCAAAATCAACATAACACAGACAATTTGTATTTGGCCTTTGTCGGTACATACTTCACATTCTAGACTAATTTTTTTTTAGTCACTAGATCATTTGGTGTAAGGTACCCACCCACAGAGCACCACTGAAATGCTCTTCTGCTCATTTTGGAGCCTTCTGGCCCCAGGCAGCCTCCCTGCCCCACCACTGCAGTGCCAACCATCCCATCGCCACCACACCCAGGAAGCCCCTATTCCCTTTAACTGGCTGGGGTCTTGGCATGGGAAGACCGAAGACGAAGTGTTCACTAACACCATGTGCCCAATGTTCATAGTACATAGTATTATACAGCATTTCGTGTGCTATAGCACAGCTCTGGGCACTTTCAGCTGTAAGCTCAGAACAATAAACATTTTTTCTGAAGTAAGGTACCCCGTAAATAAGGAACAAGCAAGCATTTACTGGTTATGCTACAGTCTGTTTAATACAGGTATCTGTCACCACCCAGAAGGCTATAGGGCACAGAGATCCCAGTTTGCCTCTCTCCCCAATACAGCAGGCATGAGAGTCCAGCACCAGCAGACCCCATCTTCGTGTGCAGGCTAAGGAGCCAACGTTGCTACCAGGGGTGATTCTCCCCTCACCTCAGCAACTGGCTTCCTAGTTCTGCAGCATCTCCCCTCCTTCGAGCCAGGATAGGAGCTGATGTGGTTACTCAATGAACCTGACTGGGCACTTTACCAAAATATTTCCATTTCTTTTGTCTCCTCCTGCCACAGTTTTAGTCTCCATCATTTCTTTCAACTGGCTCAGCACATTGCCATATGTAATGCCAGCACACGGGACGGGAATAAGCATATCGGGATGTCCTGATCAGGTGCTGACAATTGATGGTGGAACTGTAGCGCAAGAGAAAATGCAACCACTCACATTACAAAACAATCCCCCTCCTGAAATCCCTGTTTCATTGACTTCACCCCAGCAGAAAAACAAACAATTAAACAAAATGAACAAAGTGATCTTACTAACACCACCATACTGGGCTTCACAAGAATAATTTGTTCTTAGACAGCATCTGATCAAAATACTGCATAGAGGAAAGGTTCTGAGGAAAATATAACATCATGCAACTTCACCCAAAGGCCTGGAAAAATTGAAGATAAAGATTTTAGTGTTGGTTGTTCTCTGAGTCCTTTCATTCCCTCCCCACTCTTTTTTGGCAACTTGAATAATTGCACTTTAATACAGTCCATTTTGCAATAAAGACAGGTAGATGCTTGCAAAGAGCCTACTTGTAACTAAAAATGGTACATGGCATTTTAAAAAAAATGAAGAAATCTAGTACTTTTGTCAACTCACTTTGAATGTACAGCACAAAAATTATATTGCATGTGTAATGCATTATCATCCTCAAATAACTAATGCTTTATAAAATACCAAACATTCCAACTAATCAAGGAATATTTAGAATCTGTATACATAGATGCCAATTACTGAAAGTGCTATTCATCAAAACTTAACACGCCTGACGAATGAGAGTAAAACTTCCAAGACACACTTTTCCTCATCCTGACATCAATATATATCATGGAAATTAGGTTTATGAGCTTTAGGCCAAACTTGAAAGAAAAAACATGATTTCCTCTTCCTATTAGCCAGCAAAAGATATGAGAGTGGTAGACTAGTAAATAAAAATTAACTGAATTTTGAGTAACTAATAATAATAATAATAATAATAATAATAATAGCAGCTTTTAACAGCCATGAAATATCAACGCAAGTTTTTCAGTATACCACAGCTGTAGAACAAAAAGAAATACATAAATTAAATTTCAAACAAGAAGAAATTATACATTTCTCTAGCATTTAAGTTCTGTACCAGTTCACAATTGGCATCTTGCAAACTTTTAGCTTAAGAATTCTTTCTTCTAATGAATATTAGTAATAGTTGAAGACAAGAGTTTAAATTTTCAAGAGAACTATTGACCAAAGCCAACAAGAACAGGAATGCAGTCCTTCATGGGAACAGATAAGATCACGGCAAAAACCTAATAGCACTGGCTTGTAAGAGGCAGAGACTTAAAATCGCAGCTGATTCATTGCAGAATACAAAACACAATACACCGGAGAAGTAACTTTGCTCACAATCTTCAGAGACACAATAACCTTAATCCAAATAAAAAGAAAAGCAGTAAAAATGAAAAATATACCAGCCTTTGTGACATATCTACTGAAATATGTAGCCAGAAGGACAGGGAGAAAGAATGCAGAAGCTGAGGAAAAGCAATATGGTCATCGGAAACATGAAGACGACCATGATTCCACAAATAAATTAAAAATGCTACAATGGAGTAACACTAAAAGTTGGTGCTTAACAAGCAACAGCTGTAGCACCATCCCTGCAGGAAGAAGCTGCTTCTAGCATACAAATCAACAGAGCTGACAATAATAAAGCAGAATTATGCTCAGTAGAGGGGAAAGGCTGAGGGAGATGGGTCTCTTTAGTTTGGAGAAGAGGACACTGAGGGGTGACCTTATTAATGTTTATAAATATATAAAGCATGAGTGCCACGAGGATGGAGCCAGGCTCTTCTCAGTGGCAAACAATGATAGGACAAGGGGCAATACAGCAAACAGCGGGCAATGCACTCATCGTGCCCCCTTGCACAAAATCAAACCACTCAGAGAAAGGACACCACAGAGAGATCTGCGCGTTTTGCTACCCCAACCTTCCTGACCCTTTCCATACAAGAACCAGAGGACATCAAACAGAACTAGCAGTAGTCCAGTTCAAAACAATTTCTTTTTCTTACTTCCCCCCTTCTTAAAAAAGGTGGTTCTTTACACAGCAAATGCACATTTGCTGGAGGATCCTGGGGAGGCCACAGGTTTACAAGCATTTAAGCAAAGGCAGGAAAGATCTACAGAAGAGAACCCTGCTGAGGTTTCCCAAGCAGCCGAGACCACATCCAGCTCAGGGAGTCCCAGGACCAAAAGGGCTGAAAGCCTGGGAAAGGGTAAGTGGCATTTCTATTATGATTGCCTCTTTTACTGTCCCCAGGTATCCACTTACAGCCATCGATCTGAACCAGTAGAGCCTGTAGCCTGTATTCTATTTCTTGTTCCTGCTAGCATCTCTCTACCTCTAGACAGAGACAGAAAATAATTATTTGGCTTGATACCTACCAGCTCATCTTAGTAATGCTGTTTGCACTGGCAAACGAAGACAAGAAGTTGTATTTTCACCTTTCCCCAGACTATTAATCCAATCCCAAAATATTAAATCAGTGTTTCAAACTCTCTATATTACCTTATTTCTTTAGACCCACAAGATGGTATGACTTAGAGGTGCAGAATCAAGCCAAAGAACAAAAATATAGGCATTGAGATGCTAATCCCCTTCAGCAAACAGCAGATTCAGAAAGCGCCCACAAAATAAACAGCTGCTTTTTATCCTTTCATAGTTTTAGTAGATCCTCTTTCTTCAACTACAGACAGCAGACACTCTATTTTACGAAGTATCACAAACGCTGCACATTTTCGAGAACTGTTTCACCTGTCACTGTATTCTCCACTGTACACAGTATTAGTCACCCATTAACAGCAACGGCTGCTGAAGAGCGATGTAGCACCTTGATCTGATACGCGGCTGCTAATGAGCAGAAATCACATTTGCACTGAACCGCACTGTTAGGAAGTGTGGAAAACTAGAAGGAATTTTTTACTCCCCTATATTTATCCATTTTATATATACATATATATACACACACGTGTATATGTATATATATATATATATACACACACACGTATGTATATATATACACACACATATGTCCTGAACCTGCCACTACCCTCCTGCACAAAATGTGAGCTGTGGTCTAACAGAACTACTGTAATGAAATTTCCCCATCTCGAAAGCATAGCACTGCTCTAATAAAACAGTGACATAAAACCACATGGGTGGTTAATCTGTGACACAAAATAAAAGGCCAACTGAGTGGCAAGCCAGAACTGTCATTTGAAATTAGGGCATATGACAACCCTAATGTGATTTGAAACTCAGATTTATATTAGGCCTCATTAAGCAGTATAGAGAAATTCATACATCTTTTTATCGGGTCATTGCTTTTTTACCTAATTACCTTTACAGAATGATGTACATAAATACATAAATAAAATTAAGCATTTCTAAATCATAAAAGATTTTATTATTACATTTTTGCAAGTCCTATCATCTGTTAGCTGTGAATGTGGAAAAAGCAAGACCCTTCACTGTTCATTAAAAAAATCTAAACAACAAAACAATTATAAAAAAATCTGGCATATATATTGGATTACACTTCCAAAATAATTTCAAAGCAAGCAGTACCAAATATTCAAACAATTAAGAGGCGAGCTGCCAGCTGCCTTTTAGGTAAGGGTTATATTTATCATAAGACTGAAACCAACTTACTTTTTCAAATTGTAGTTTAAATACTGGGAAAGCAATGGAACAGCTTATCCTTGGTATCATCTCAAGGCATATCAGGGATAAGAGGGTCATTAGGGGCAGTCAACATGGCTTTACCAAGGGTAAGTCATGCTTGACCAACCTCATAGCCTTTTATGAGAATGTAACAAGGTGGATGGATGATGGCAGAGCGGTGGATGTGGTCTACCTTGAATTCAGTAAAGCCTTTGACACAGTCCCTCACAGCATCCTCACAGCTAACTTGAGGAGGTGTGGTCTAGACAATAGAGTAGTGAGGTGGGTTGCAAACTGGCTTAAAGAGAGAAGCCAGAGAGTGGTGGTCAATGGTGTGGAGTCCAGCTGGAGGCCAGTATCTAGTGGAGTGCCTCAGGGGTCAGTACTGGGGCCAATATTATTCAATATAGTCATTAACGATTTGGACGAGGGAATTGAGTGTACTATCAGCAAGTCTGTTGATGACACTAAGCTGGGAGGAGTGGCTGACACGCCAGAAGGCTGTGCTGCCATCCAGCAGGACCTGGACAGGCTGGAGAGTTGGGCGGGAAATAACCTGATGAAATTTAACAAGGGAAAGTGTAGAGTCCTGCATCTGGGCAGGAACAACGCCAGGTTCCAGTATAGGTTGGGAAATTACATATTAGAGAGCAGTGTAGGGGAAAGGGACCTGGGGGTCCTGGTGGACAACAGGATGACCATGAGCCAGCACTGTGCCCTTGTGGCCAGGAAGGCCAATGGCATCCTCGGGTGTATTACAAGGGGGGTGGTCAGTAGATCGAGAGAGGTTCTCCTCCCCCTCTACTCTGCCCTGGTGAGACCCCATCTGGAGTATTGTGTCCAGTTCCAGAAGGACAGGGAACTGCTGGAGAGGGTCCAGCGTAGGGCAACAAAGATGATTAAGGGAGTGGAGCATCTCCCTTATGAGGAAAGGCTGCGGGAGCTGGGGCTCTTTAGTTTGGAGAAGAGGAGACTGAGGGGTGACCTTATTAATGTTTATAAATATATAAAGGGTGAGTGTCACGAGGATGGAGCCAGGCTCTTCTCAGTGGCAAACAATGATAGGACAAGGGGTAATGGGATCAAGCTGGAACACAAGAGGTTCCACTTAAATTTGAGAAAGAACTTCTCAGTGAGGGTGACAGACCACTGGAACAGGCTGCCCAGGGGGGTTGTGGAGTCTCCTTCCCTGGAGACATTCAAAGCCCGCCTGGACATGTTCCTGTGCGACCTCACCTAGGCGTTCCTGCTCCAGCAGGGGGATTGGACTGGATGATCTTTTGAGGTCCCTTCCAATCCCAAACATACTGTGATACTGTGATACTGTGACAGGTCTGCTTTTTATTAATGTAGATTCTGTTTATTATTTCTAGTCCTTGACTCTTACAATACCTGTCACCTCCTTAGCTTAGGGCTTAAGGTAGGACTTTGATAAAACACAGCAATAAAACATGCATACCTGTAAATGCTAATGGCTTATCAGTAGTCTGTCACTAACAGAAATAACTTCATTTGTTCATTAGCCCCTAAAGAGCCACATGTACATTCTTTGGCAGCACAGGATTCACTGACTGTGATTTACGCATTTGCAAAAAATTTCTGCTTAGTATATTTATATGTAACAATTACAATGTAAATATATATAAATATTTACTGAGATAAAAAAGTATCTTTTTTTTTTTTTTTTTAAATACACCTTTGGGAAACTACCTCATAGAGAAAACAACTCTGTTTTCACCAGGAGATCCAGTACTGTGAGGTTAAACAAAAAGCCATCGCACCAAACAAGGTGTAATTCTTGTGCTCCCAGCTATTTCTATTGCCCGTGCCCTGCACTGAGCAAACAGGGTATTTTTAAAACTTGCAAACATTTTCATCAAATACATATTGATAAAAAAATAGCATGCATGTTTTCATTTTTACAAAACTCAGAAAAGACTCAATGCAACAAATAAGCTCAAAAGCCTCAATTGAGAATATTGGCATTTGGATGCTGAATACTGGATAGCACCTAAGTGAGCATAAATACACTTGGATAGGATTTTCAAGTATTAAAAGCTAAGACGGTGAATCTATACATAGCCACTGACAAAAAGGAGAGCTTAAAAGGACACTGGGTGCTCCTGGCTTTGCTAACTTGAAACAGTAACAGGCAAGAAGTTAGAACAGTTTTCCCTTTACAATGAAAATGCTAACCCTAAATATCCGTACATACATGGGCAGGTCAACTTTTAGGTAGTAAGCCTCTGGAAAACATAATTAGTATCTAAATTTCAGAGAACAGAATTCCAAATGACCTTTGGAAAAAATATTTGGTTTATAAAAGAATACCACAGATTGCACCTCGGTGTTCAGTAATCCGAAACAAATATTGCTGATGCAAAAAGATGACACACAAAGTACAAAACTTCATAAATATAATGGCTAGCCATTTGTAACACGACAAAAAAGAATACCAGGGTGGTATTTGATGTAGCTATGGCTTACAATTCTTTCTGAATGTGTGCTGGGTTTAAGTTTTTAAAATATTTTCTACATTATCATGCTACTTGCAAAAAATCCTCATGAAACCATCTCAAGGACAGATTGTCATCCAACTTTTATTCTCACATAGTGATGCTCAGTTCTCAGATTTTTACACCTTTTCCTGCTTTTATGGGAAAAGCAAATGTTCATATGTAGGCTATTATTCAGAACTGTTCTTCCTCAAGTAAGAATCTTTATTCTTGCTCCTTAATACTGCGGTGGTGAAATCGCATTCAGGACACATTGTGCATCGCGCACACTTGTATGCGTTACAATCTGCAAGGAGAGGCAGAGAGAGCCGAGACTGTGGAGTGTGGAGAAGAGAAGGCTCTGGGGAGATGGCACCCATGTGCACATGTCCCTCAAGGGAGGGTGTCACTGAGAGGAGCCCACAGTCAGGACAAGACACAATGGCACGAACTTAGACACAGAAAATTCCAGTTAAACACTGCTTTCTAGAACAGGTGGGCAAGACACTGGAACGAGTTGCTCAGAGAGGTTGTGGTGTCTTCATCTGTGGAGATACTCAAAACCCAACCAGACACAGTCCTAAGCATCCTGCTCTGGTTGACCCTGCTTGGGCAGGGTGCCGGACTAGAGCTCCAGGGGATTCTGGAAGTAGAAGGAACTGGTAGGACTCCAGAAGTTTCTTCCAGCCTCATACATTCCATTATTTACATTTCAGTATCATTTATGTGCTGTAATTATGTGATCTGCTATTTTTTATTTTTTGAAGCTAAAGATTTTCAGTATTCATCTTTCTCTTTTCAGTATGCTTAAAGGCAATCATATCATACCATCCTCAAGTACAAGATCTAGAAGTTTATTAACGGAAGTTGCAGACATGCCCTTAAAAATAATAAGGGGCTAAACACCACTTTCCTGATCTGTGCATGCTTTCTGTCCAGTTAATAATATCATTACAAGGGCGGTAACCACTGCACATGATTTGCAGAACAAGAGAGAGCAAGATAGGGGAAAGAGCAGCAGTTTAGCAAAAACAAACTTAAATTAGTCTAACAAAGACCAATCACTAGAACAAAGAGGAGGGAATAAAGACACGCTTTTAATATCTGTTGATTCCTTTCTATGAAATTTAACAGAGGGCAGTTGCCTTGAAGATATTAAACTCCCCTGAGCTCTGAGAAAATCTGTCAGATAGTAAAACAAGAGGCTCGAATTAGCATCACCCCTGAGAAGAGAAATCTGGGGCTCTGAACTGTTTGCTGGCTGCCCAGCTGCTGCCCAGCACCCAGAGGTGTCAGCAGCACAACGCAAAGGCACAGCCGGGCAGAAGTGCTGCTGGTGGGTACCGGGGCAGGAGGAATCTGCGGAAGGTACCGCAGGAAGGTTTAAAAGATGGGGAGAAAAAGAAACTGGTGCTACTGTAGGGAAAAAGGAGAAGGGGGAGATCATAGGGAATGTGAGCAGAGAGAAACTGGTGATCCTTCTGGTGGGAGGGTTGCTGAGGGGATCAGGGATGAAGGACAGAAATGTGCAGGCAGTGAAGCTCCATTAGTTCCACTAATCACAGGACAATTTGTTTACAGGAAAGTATTCTGGTTTGTTTGTTGTTTGCTTTACAAGGATGAACAGGTGTCTTAATATATTCTGCGTGTTGGGTAACAGAGGAACAGGCAATACTGAGAGCACTCTGTTCAGGCTCAATTTATAAATGGAAAAGTGATTCTGCATTCAACAGGAAGGATAAAAACGGTATCCTGCTGTTCACAGTGGGAGACAGAATTTAAATATCCTGTAACATAATTTGGTACATCACTACATGTCAGGCTTGACTTTCCTAATTTACACCAGGAAGTTCTTACACAAGAATAAATCTTTTCAATTCAAGGCAGCGACTTCTGTTTTACACCAGGGCAAGTGGAAGAGCATGAGACCCTTCTTATCTTAATACAATTTGTCATCTACTGTTAAATGCATTAATGGCAGCTATAATCATATGTTAGTATTGTACTACAAGATAACAATACTGACACAGGATTGAAGAGAAATAGATTACTATTTGGTGTTAAGCCATTTACACCATCATCCACAAAAATCAATTAATAGGTTGCAGTGTTCTACAATTTCAGTTGCTTTTTAATTAAAATAAAATCAAATCACAACTGAAAAGAGATCAGAAGCAACCAGTTTGTGCAAAAAAGTTTTTACACGCTGGCTTTAATATCTGCTATTACGTTCACTTTTGGATGATACAAGGTCACAGCAAAGGAGTAAATTCCTGCAGCAAAGTCACATCTTAAACTATATGGGAAGCGTTTCTTCTCCTTCAGTTCCCAAACTCTTTCAGAATACAATTGTGTTTGGCTGCAGATACATAGTTTGTAGACAACGCCAACAAAGCACCAATCCCCATGCAAACACCCATTGCCTAAATGATTTTCCCTAAGATTTTTTCCAAATTCACCACTTCCCGAAAAGGACACCCCCTCCGGGCACCCGGCACCACGCTGCCCACAGCACCCGCTCCTCCCGAGCTGAGGGTCCCCCGCTGGCCCCAGGGCTCACCCACAGACATCTCCAGGGACCTTTGCTCATACGCTTTGTATCTAACTCTTTTAAACAGGAAACTTCATTAGAAGAGAGCATACAGACTCATAAAAAGACATGTAACTGTTGAAAATTATTTTGCTTTTTATGTCAACAGGATCTGCATTGGGGAAAATTATACAGGGGGTTTAAACTTGGCACCAGTAATTGAAGTTTTGTTGGTTTTGCTCAGGTGCCCCAATTCCGTGCATAGATGGGAGGCAGACGAGTAAGCAGGAGAACAACTAAACTGATGGACCAATGTGAAGAAACACCAAGAGAGCAGGTAGCTACAAACACAAAATAAAAGATTAAATTGTATAGGAACACAGACTGCAGAAGAGAGTCAGCATAGAGACTCAAGAAGAGAGAGCATACAAAATCCATCCATGAAGTAAACCCTTAGGCAGCTACAGCCTTCCCCTTCTCCATATTGCAAGGTGTAGTTGCTAAAGGCTTTATGCTGCTTTTGCCTGTCACAGTATTCAGAATTAAAAAAGACAGAGGGGCTAAATACAAGTGCACGGGGAAAAATAAGATGTTAAAATAGGTTTTGGAAGACAAAGTATAACCTGGATCAGTGGAAAAAGGGACAAAGAATATAAGTGACTTCAAATTCAGGTCCAAGAAGCAACTAAGACAAAAGGAAGTTAGACATCATTTGAAGAAAAAAAAAAAAAAGTTTAAAAAAATCAATAAGGAAAGATTTTCCATTTGGCTAAATTAGATTCCAGTCCTGAACTTCACTAGGATGATGAAGTCAGATTTCTCTTCATCATTTCTCTGGTCAGAAGATGGGTAGGTCATTCTTTATTTGTCCCTCTGAACCTTCTCTAAATCCACAGATGCCTGTATACTCCAGAGCTGCTTCCTTTCATTGCCTTCTGCTCTGCAGGACTCTGGTTGTTCAGAAGCCCAGCAGGTGTAAGAGGAAATGTCTATCTTTGGGGAAGGAGGATGGCTTCAGCCACAGAATATTGGTTATGTGAAGCAGCAATAAACTCCTGAGAGATACCTGCCTGGACCTGAAAAAGAACAACTTCCTCCCACGCTCCTCCATCTTTTCCTGCTCTTACCTAGACATCTAGATCCTTCTTGAGGAAAACAATGCAGAAAAGACATGTTTCCTTTCCCTTACAAGCCAAAAATCTGTGTATTTTTAGGGTAGAGTGTTTCTCTAGTAGAGATGAACAGTAGAACTGAGGCAATAAGAAGGATCAGTAATGCTAAGAACCACAATTAAAACCAAAAATTGATCCCAAGCTGCTCTTATAAATCTTTCATTATTCTTATCATTAGCATTAGTTATATTTCTATAATAAAACAAATATGATCCTTTAAAGGGCAGGTGGAGAAATCAGCTTTCATGCTTGCTAACTGAAAGACCTGATAAAGGATGCTAAGTATTAAGATGCATTCAGATCATTAAGTCCATGTCTTCAAACAAGTTTCATCATTAGCCTCCTACTTTTTTCTTTTTTTTTTTTGGATGCATGTTAAAAAACATTTAATTCTCTTCACATTTGACATAAAAGTAAAACTCAAGCACTAGGAAAAAAACCTAACTTTCAGTGTTTTGCTAAATCTAAAGCAGTTTCAGGATTATTAGGATCAACCTTCTAGTGTATTACATGAACTTTAATGTAATCAATTAAAGGAGGGGGGGAAATAATCAGACTTAATAGGTTTAGCCACAACAGAGCCACTGGCATTCAACCATGTGCCAACAGTAGCAAGCTTTCTGGAATGGAAATTTACCACACCATCTCCAGTGCTGTTGTATGATAAACCATTAAAAAAAAATACAGTCCATTTCATAGCTATAAAAACAAGATCAAACTTATATCCACGTATGGCCTTGAAATAATTAAAAGATGAACAGGTACCATTCCTTTTTCTGCTCGGTTTAGATGTAAACGTAACAAAAATATTCACTTTAGTTCTGCTTTCCTAGCAACAGGTGGCACTACCAAATACCACATCTGTAAAGATCTATTGTGCACCATATTGTTCTATATTCAAGTGTAACATGTGCAGGGAAATGGGACTAAAGTTATTTTCCTTTCTGCAGTTGTATGTTTTCTGTTTTGAACTGTACTAATGCTCAAACACATTTTTACAGTTAGAAACTCAAGAAGAATAAATTATTGTTAGAAAGAGTAGGCTAATTTAGTCAAGTGGCAAGCAGATCAACATGCTACAGCAATCTGTATGAGAATATTAATGTTTTAAAACATTTTTTAAAAAAACTCACAGTTTTAAAGTAGGTATTATCTCAGCACTTTCGGCTACATTTTTTGCGACCTGCTAAAATAGACGATATCACTATCTTTTCCTTCAATTTCCATATTTCCACAGATTTGTAGATAATATGAATGGCTGGCAAACAACACATCCTCTCAAGCTTGAAAAATCAGCACTTTGCTACTCTCCCCCTTCAACTTGTTGACCACTGTTGTCTGTCTTCTTTCTTCCAAACTCATCAGTTTCATTCTCTGTGCAACATTCACTCTACGTGCTGCTCCCTCTTCTTCTCCCACTAGTGATGTGCTGGCTCCTCGGGCCCCATTTCAGAAGGAAGCCGAGCAGCTGCAACACAGAGTCAGAATCCTGAGCTCAGTATTTATGAGGCTGATCATGTACATAATATTGTTTTTGAGATTTGCCACTTCTCCAGTGTAATTCTTGAAGTCCCAACTCCAATATAACATGCTTCTCACCTAAGCTGTTTACATAAGGGATGTATTTCATAGGAAAGTAAAGTATACCAGACTAAGTCTCCTTTGGATTTTGTTTGTTTGTTTCAAAGTAAAACACACTGGAAGCCCAGAAACAACTTCTGTTTGTCTCAAAGCAAGGAAAGAAACAAACGCCAAAGTCGTTTCCTTAACTCTTTTGGTTATTATGGCAAAAGTAGTAAATCAGTCTTAAAATTACTACATGCCATTAGGCAACCTTCCGCTCTTTCTCCAAAGATGAGCCATATCCCTGCAATTCCGCAGCACTTTCCAATGCGAAGCGTGCCCAGACTGCACTGACAGCACTCTGACAAGACAGGCTTCACTTCCCATTGCCCACTGTCCTCAGCCGGTCATTATCCTGACTGCTGCTGCTTCAGAATAATGATACACTTGGCCTCTGCCTGTGACTAACACATTTTGCTACAGGGCTTCTTTTAATTGAAACACATAGCATATATTTTCTGTTTTGGAGCAACAGCCAAACATTTAGCAGAGAAGTTATTTGCTTCCCCAACTGGTAGAAGGCAAAAAGTGAATATGTTTGTAAGCAGGGGGTATGAAGCCCAAATAAAATAGCACCTCCCTTGCCATACCAGACTTGGGGATTTTCACTGTCATCTAAGAAACACTGACTCCAAGCTCTGCTATGCTGTGAGATGCCTTCTGCCAAGAAATCCTCAATATATGAACAGTTTAAATAATAATGAAACACATTAAATTGCTAGAAAGTTTTCTCACCTTCTAAAAACCCTGCTTTATGACTTGGTACTCATGATTCCAACTCTGAACAACCAGAATGTGTTCTTTTATAATAACTATGGGCTGATTTAGAGCTGAGCTTAGCCAAAAGCCAGCAATCAGCTCATAACTACAGCAGATGTTTCCCCAGCTGAAGTCACTCAGTCTAATTCTCCTACCCAGTGACGAGAAACCGGACATGGGAGACTCAGGAACTGTCATATTTAGGTTTTCAGTGATACAGAATTACTACTAGAAAAGTTATCAGGCATAAAACTGTCACATATTTAAAAGAGATGATAACTTTGAATAAAAAAATGTTCCCCCAAAAAGGGCAGCAGATTTTCTTTTAAAAGCTTCATTAGAAAAAGTCTGCAGAAACAGGAGAAACACCCAGTTGTTCCAACTCGAGTTGAACATAGGAAAACAAACAGTCAGGACTTCTCACTATGTGGCGAGCAGAGTAGCAGCAGCCAATGTGTGCAGGAAAAAAAATAATTATATATATATATATATAGTAACTTGAAGTACTGGGCAGAAATTGTTATGTTTAATTAGGATAAAATTACTAACTTCTGACATTAATCACATCATTTTTTGTTTCACTGAGTTCCGAGTTACACTGCCTGTATGTCAGCAATCCCACCAATATTTACCATTTGAATTCCAATTTGTATTTTCACATTACTGTCCTGTACATGTTCAATTGGTGTCTTTGTAGCATGCTCTAACACATTCTGGTTGCCCAGGCCTCAGACGTATCTCAAGACAGCCTTCTTCAGCATCAGAAGTAAAATAACCTTGGCATAGATGTATAAACACAGGAAAGCAATGACAAAACTATCCAGTCTGCAACTGCTTAAAGGACTCGGGTGACTGGCACTCAGTCTGTGAGTCAGTCATAGAATAGAATCATACAATCATTTAGGTTGGAAGAGACCCTCAGGATCAATGAGTCCAACCATAACCTAACCTAACTAAACCATGTCCCTAAGAACCTTGTCTAAACGCCTTTTAAACCCCTCCCTGGGCAGCCTGTTCCAATGCCTGACAGCCCTTTCTGGGAAGACTTTTTTTTTCCTAATATCCAGTCTAAACCTCCCTTGTTGCAACATGAGGCCATTTCCTCCTGTCCTATCACTTGCAACTTGGGGTAAGAGCCCAACTCCCTCCATGCTCCAACCTCCTTTCAGGTAGTTGTAGACAGCGACAAGGTCTCCCCCCTCAGCCTCCTTTTCTCCAGGCTGAACAGCCCCAGGTCCCTCAGCTGCTCCTTATAGGGCCATGCTCATCTGCAGTAGGTGTGAATGGCCCATAGTCAGGAGGGGACATCCATGGCCAGAACAGACTGATTCTGAGCCATGAAAACAGAGAGGGTGGTCTTGATCTGCAGAAGAGGTGTATGCCAGGGAGTGAAGCCTGTGGTAGAGCAGTGACACCCACTTTGGCTCCAGCTCCCTCCAAGAGGTCTTGAGCCTGGACATGTCACATTCAGCAACCACCACAGCCAACAGGAGACAATATAGCTCAAGCTTGCTTCACTAATATTTATAATTAATGATTGTTTTTCATTGTTATGGGATAGATTGCCTAGTAGTTGTGCATAAACAAAGGCTTGTTTGAAGTCTGGAAATTTCCCTGGTACCTCAGTGTCTCAGGAAGCTCCCATCACAGTGACCCCCATCCCCCTGATAACAAGAGCCACCACATTTTCTACCCCATATACCCTTAGTGCTGCACAAGTCAGATGGTGCCATGACCAAAACTGAGACAGCGATGTCTCAGCATCGTGTACTTTCATTTATTATGAGGAACAGAGCAGGTTAAGATTTAAAATGGAGGTTTCTGCTGTGCAAGAGAAGAACTGTGACACGTGTGCTCTATAATAATTTTTAAATTGTCGTCTTGATTTATATATAAGATGAGCATTTACAGCATTACATGTCCTGAATGATTATATTTGTTTACATGTAGATCATCAAGGTTTAGCTGCTAAGGACAGTAAATGTTGCATTGATCACTGCTGCAAAACCAGCTAATCCAGATAACTCCTCCTCAAAAACCCATAAACTAAAAAGACAGATATTAGCTACATTGCACAATTAAAATGAAATTTTATTTATGAAAAAGTGGGTTATTCCAATCCGCTTTAAAAAACAAGAGTAGACTGCATAAGCAATAGTCTTCTTTAGAGGACTTTTGAAAATAAGCTACTAGTAAATCTTCCCTGCATGTGGAACAATATTAAATTTCAGCTCTGCCTCTAGCATAATTAAGTACCCACAACAGCATAAAACCTTCATTAAATTATGGTGTTTGGAGTGAAATGTAAATTTGCCTTCAGATATGAGGTTGATATTTCAACCCCTTCACAGCCCGAATATCATTATGGCGGGCGGAAGGGAGGAAGCCACGGAATAAGCACAACAGAGTCACTGAGCACTCTTCTTTGGGTACTGCATAATCAGTAGAGATAACAACCGAATGCCCATGTCTCTGCCACCTCCTCCCAAGGGAGACAAAAAAAGAAACCAATGGAAAAAAGCTAAGGATACTTTTTAACTGCTGCCTCACTAGAAAGAATTATTACTTTATTACTTGGTATGACATTCGCATGGAAGTTGGTTTTGGTGGAGGTGGGGTTTTTTTGGGTGGTTGGTTGGTTTTGGTCTTTTTGAGAGGTGGTGGGGTTTTTTTGTTTTGTTTTGTTTTGTTGGTTTTGTGTTCTGTTTGGGTTTTTTGTTGTTTTGTTGATTTTTTTTTCTCCCCTCATCAACAACCGCCCTCTTCACAGGGAACAAAACCAAAACAAGCTCTATCCAAAATAGAAAAGCAACACAAAGGCTTGATTATGCACCCAAAGCTATAGCACTTCAGTCACTGTTTGTGAGAGCGTGGACTGGCCACAAGGAGAGCAAAGCACAATCCTGGCTGCACTGCACCCCCAGGAACAACTTCTGTCACCTCCCCCAGCCAGCTGCCACGGAGGACACCAGCTGCTCCATGAGGAGCCTCCTCATCTGCTCATGGTACCTTCAGAGAATCACAGGACCAGTCTGGTTGGAAAAGACCTTTAAGACCTTTGTGTGCAATGGTTAACACAGCACTTGAGCGAGCCTCATCTCTGCAGCCCTCCACATGCTGGAGCAGGGACCAGCTACTGGGTGGGTTTCTTTCCCACCCAGTGACCATCCCGGCCAGCACATGCCCAGGTCTGGAGGCATCACTGACTTGACTTTGTCCTCAGGCCATTCATCCCTGCAGCAAGACGTGGCGTGCTGAACCAAACTGCCCAGCTCTCTCTATGTAATGCAACCATCCTGACCCCAGTGTCTTGTGGTCACAGCTGAGACCTGCTTAAATGTTTATAGAAGTATGGGCCTGACACCACATAAAGCTGCAGGGCACTTGAAACATCGTATCCAATGAATGACCAAACAAGATTCATTCATTTTTGGTAAGTACCAGTCAAAACTAACCTTAAGAAAGATCAAGCTTGTTTTATCTTGATCTGTACTTTAAATACATTAATAAAGATGACACTGGATCAGGTTTATACCAAAATCGTCCTTACTCTTAGATTACATTCAAAAACCTTTCATTTGCATGTACACCTTCTGACTAGTAGGCACAATGCTGAAAATATCTGACATTCAAGTTTGGGGTTGTTTGGAAGGTCAAGTACAGAAAGGACAGCATCAACAACGACATTTTAAGCAAATACTTGGGAGAAAGGAAAACAAACAAACAAAAAAACCAAGAGAGAGAGCCTTGTACAATGTCACTTCCTATTTTTTTTCCTCTTTCAAGCACTTTACAAATTTAATTATCTGCAAAAATGAAATTCTAAAATGGTTTGTCAGTATTCCTGGGGTTTTTTTTAAACATTAGGATTGAACAAAGTGCTTCTGGAATACACATAATTCAGTATGTTCTTCACACGACAAAACACTGTCCCTTTAAATATTTCTGTGTGCATGTATATCTCACAAAAGACACTTTCATAAAGGTAATGACAGCATTGCTCTTATGTTTTGTTTTTCCAAAGGCAAAACCAAACAAGCAAACCCACACAAGCCAAATCACACCTAGGAGAACCACAGAACTTGTACAAATATTTAGCAGTTGACCACAGCTTCTGGCACACTGCGCACTCTCCTTCCTCAGAATATTCAGAATTGTAATGCAAGTCTCAAATCCTCATTCAGTTTTTCATGGTCAGAAACTGACGTCACGTATTTTTTCCTGTCTATTTAAAAAAGTCATTAGAATTCATATTTATAATTTTCTCCTGCAGCATGTCTTTGTTTCTGAATATGCAGATGTGGGGTAATAAAACACTTCAGAAAGCCTAACATAAACATTATTGTAAAACAATTACTGTCAGTATAAGAACCTCAAGATTCCATATATTATAGGAGCTTAGAAAGATAAAAATATCTATGAACCTACCTTACCGCTTCGGCTACTTACAATGTAAGCTAGAACACAATGGGGTAGTTTCCTGATTTGTCTACATATCATATCATTTTTAAAGCCTCATCAGACAATTTACAGAATTCAGCATTTTATAATATAAATCTTCATCTACTGAAACCTAGAAAGTGTATACATTAAAAACAAGCTTGTACTATTAAGCTGGAATAATAATGACTATTTGTTATTTATCTCCCGATGTTACTACAGCCAAATAAGAAAAAAAGCAAACATTCAAGCACCCATTTACAGACATTCTCGTTATAATGAGAACAACAATAAAAGCTATTAGACAGTACATAGCTAAAGGAAAAAGCTTTTCCTTTAGGTCAAATATATCAACACTAGCTTGTAATAATCAAAACAGAAAGATTATTACTTTAAAATCCTTTAATTCTTGATATCCAGAGTTCTAATCCTCAAGTCATTGTTGAAGGCCACTTTAATGTTTGTGTTATACTGTTTAAATTTTGGTGTCAAGACTTTTTTTTTCCCCAATATTAAACCGCTCATGCTTCACTTTTGTAATTTATGTCATTTTAGAAGCCCTTAATTTAATTAAAACCTTGTAAAACTAAGCAGGTAAGACTTCATTTTCTATATGCAAAGGACAAGAAGCACATTACTTGAATATTTTGTTTGAACAGCTCATTTTAAAATTTATTATAGGTTACTATCATACCGAGAATAATAAAGATATATTTTTAATTACTTTTGCTCACAAGAACAGGCTAATACATATTCCATCAATATTATGATTCCCTTGGATGGAGAGAAGCTAAATGCTAACCCAAACAGATTTTAAAGCTATAATTACTTGGTAAACAAGGGAATCATACTAAATAATTATACATTGAGTTCATATGAAATTAAATTAAAATAAGTTTTTTAAGATCCTCTGCATTGTATTTTTCTCTTTTGCTCCTGCCTGCTGCAGCGTCACTGAGCATCTCACTACCCGAGTGCCCTCGCTCCTCCCAAGTGCTGGGCGCACGCGGGCAGACGCTGCGCAGCGCACTGGACGCCGCCGCCTTCCTGCCCTGCCCGCTGATTCCGCACAGATGAAGATATAATGCCACTCCATGTCCAACGTTTTAAACAGCACAACGTTGCCTAGATGATGCAGTGCCCAACTGAAAATCAGTGAACCAGGAGGTCATCCAGGCAAGGTCATGCAGAAAGATTATTTTTAATCTGCTTTAAAAATATTATTAGGGCTTTTTGTTTTGATGTCTGCAGAAAGACGCTCTGGTTGGCTGAATGATAAACACTGCTATCTGTAGCATTAAAAAAAAAATAAATCTGGCTCCTTTGCCCACTCAGCCATTAAAAACACTCTTCATTTACAAGGACTGATGACCTCCTCCTCTGCAAAATTTAGTATTGCAGTATTAGCAAGTAAGCATCTCCTCAAAAGACCATGCTAGAGTAAGCACTGCATACACAACACAATGTTTATCAGAACAGTCTTTCAAATAAAGACGCAGGCTGTGAAGACTAATAATTTCACTACAACACTTAGCTTTCTCTTCTCAGCATTTCTCCTCAACCCCAAAGCACACCAGTAGTGAGCTTAGCTAAATCTTCAGGTATTACTGTTAAAGGTCGTGATACGTCCTGCCCCTCCTTCACAGGGAAATCACCTGGTAATACCACAGGTATTCAGAGGCAGAATTTCTCACCTTGCACTGGCAAGAATTCACCAGGTTTCCAGAAAAGCAAAGCATCCATCTTTTCTGAACACACAGGAACATACACGATTAAGGGTTGTGCTTTTTGGACCTGACCCAAAACTTCCCAAGGTACCTAAAAGCTTTTTCAACAAGTCGACAGGCCTTACACAGAAGACTAAGGCAGCAATGTACTCAGGGAATTTGGCCTGAGAAAAACAAGAGCACTGCAGGCCATACTGTGGGGCAGTACAGGATAATCATACTCATCCAAATACTTCCTGGATAGGGTAAGAACTGGTAATGAAGCTTTTTAAGCTGCTACAAAATTAGGCAATTGTAGAATGATGTTACAATTTTGTATTCTGTTGCAGATTTTTAATCTTTAATTAGACTAGAGGACAGCAAAGATGAATCACACCTTATTAAAAAAAATAAATTAAAAAAATCAGACCTTGCCATTAAGCTCCTTTTGCACATAGAACATTTTGTACCAAAAAAAAAAAGTTCAGCAGTAGACATTGGTTTAATCCATCAAGTAGCTCTAAAACATTTCGTCTATGTTAAAGAAATCTGAAATCCTGATTTTAAATGAGTTTGCTTATCTAGCCCAATTTCACCATCAAAACCTGTCCTACAGTCTCCTACAACCTCAGCTACAAATCCTAACACAGGCCCTGATTCAGTCAATCATGGCACACGTGGCCAAATCTTTTCTTGAGTTATTAATTGTATTTGATAATTATTCCTGCAAGTATAAAGCTGCAGAACTTCTCCTTGCAGCATAAGCCCCAGCTGAAACACATCTAATCACAGTGCTGCTTCTCTCTGCCTTCTTTGATCCATCTCCTACTGAACAAGGCACCAACCTCGGCAAGGCTAAATTCACCCAAAGTCATCAGGCAGCTCTGGCATATTTTAGTCTAGAAACGACATAAAGATGAGAAACTAGTGAGCTACCGGACAGGTTTCAAATTCAAATTCAGCTTGACATATGGGTAAAGTGTTTCTGAAAAAAAGAACTCCTGACAGTGAGAAAAAGGACAAGATTTTTCCTTTATGCAAAAATACTCAGTTGCACACAAACAGATGAGAAACAAGTAACTCTGCGGTAAAAAAAGCTGTTGGCTGTGGCAGATCACAAGCTACACATGAATCAAGAATATCATGCTGTTCCTCACTCTCTAAATATATATTATGTTTATGTTTATATAGGGCTGTATAAATAAGAAAACAGACTCTGAAATAATCCTTCCAACTCTGCTCAGTCGCAGTTCTGCACATAGTTTGCGGCATTTCACTTGAAGAATGAGGGAAGTCAGACGAGGTCCAGAAGAGTGCCACAAGGATAATCAGAGAAAACATGACCTAGATAAAACCAGACTGAAAGAAATCCAGATTGTTTAGTCTAAAGATGAGCTGACACAGCAGAGAAAGTGGATGGGACAAGATAACACACTTTCAACTGCATATAATGCAAAAGAAAAAAGGAAAGTTTTCTTCAGGTTGATCCAGTTATTAAGTTAGCAATGGTAAGAAATCTAACTGCCAAACAAAAGTAAAGGTTGAGATTATGAAATACTTTTTTTAATGACAAAGATTGTGAATGATTCAGGTAGGCGGGATAGAATTTTCACAGATTCACCATCGTTGGAGGCCTCTAAAAATGGCTTAGCCAAATACCTGATAAGAATGACATTAAGGAGACTGTATCCTGTCCTCAGGCAAGAAATGAACCAGAGTCCCTCTTAAAGTCATCTCCAGTCCTATTTTTATATGATTCTATCATTTCTGCTTGGCTGGAGGTTGCAGTGTTATCTAACATTGTATGACTCTGTCATAACTGCAAACGTTATTTGGCTCTGCTTGCAACTCACTGCCCTTCAAATCCTTCCTGCCAACAGCGGGTCCTGTGCCTTCCATGTCACTCAAGCTGAATGACACTCACCCCGAATCCCAATAAACCGGCGGCAGTCCTCATGCAGAGAGAGGTTAATGGGTAAAGCCCAACGTAAAGCCCAGCGAAGCCACATCCTAAAACTCAGAGAATGGTGCTGGCTGGTAAAATACATTATTGTGCATTTCTGGATCAGCCCTGATGTGCAGAACAGCAAAATGCCCATGTTCAGCATGAGGATTTTATACCACCTCAAAGCATCGCACAGGCGTGTGTGTGGCAGGCGGTCGGAAGGTTTATTCCATTTATTGCTCAGTTATGAAGGGAATCATGCAGAGACAATCTTTTATGGTATTTATAAAAATATTTCCAAAAAAAAATTGAATATTCACCTGCAATGATTTGCATTACAATGGTGGGGTTTTCAGTTTTGACAGGATTCATCTTGGACCAAACCGGTTCAGTTATAAACACACCTAGTTAAGAACTCAATCTGCTCCAAAGCATCAGACTGGGGAGTCTGGTATTTCACAGAAATCATATGAAGTTCTTAGGTTAAAAATCAGTTAATACATCTATAAAATCTACAT
This sequence comes from Patagioenas fasciata, assembly GCF_037038585.1. Classification (NCBI taxonomy): domain Eukaryota; kingdom Metazoa; phylum Chordata; class Aves; order Columbiformes; family Columbidae; genus Patagioenas; species Patagioenas fasciata. The sequence continues at coordinate 14,208,655 of NC_092533.1, read as the reverse complement.
ATTGTTTCCCACTCACACTACTTAAGTATTTAGCTTTAATTACTGGGAAAATGTATGATTTAATAATTCTTTCCAAAACCATTATAACTTGAACCCAATGGCAGTAATTGCCCTTGATGTGGGACAGAGGAGCGCGAAGGCAGCTGTGTGCCAGCAGAGCTGTCTCCTCTTCAACAATGCACCACGGATTTTTCCAACAGGAAACTCCACAGCACTGGCTGTGAATCACTGTTTTGCTTGTTTCTGCTTTATTTCTGATTTTCAAGTACTCATGAGTGAAACGCTGTGCTCAGCCTTTCAAGCATCACGTAAACTCTGAAATAAGAGGCAGTTCACCGGTTAGGACCGCAACTTGGAACACATGCTGCAACACTACAGCTCTTCCGTGCAAGCTCGTTCACTTTCTTCATCGGGGGTCTCCACATGTAAAACAAAGAACTTCCTCTTTCCCACTTCTCATGCTGTGTGGTTTATTTTTAGATATTCAGGTGTACTTGACCTTCAAACCCCTAGCTTCGGCATGAATTTCACAGATTTCTGAGACTACACTCCAAACACCTCCATGCTACTAATTGTACACAAGCATTCCGAGCAAGATTTAATTTATGCTCTTTACTGGAATACCGTAAGAAAACCTCTTCTCAAAGACACCATTCCCAGTGTCCTATTTCCGAGATTTTCCCTCTTTTTGCCCTAATTCATACAAAAGAAGTTGTTGTCAACTTCTCTGTCCCAAGTTACCCCTACCTTAAAGAAGAAATCAAATGCTTTTACATGTCTGGGTTAATATTAACAGGCCTTGCATCATACAACCACTAACAGAGTCAGCATAATAACGATATTCCTGAGCCTGGGTCCAAACAGAAGATCTGCAGAGCCTTATTCAATGAGAGCAGAAAATTCCCACTTAGCTTTGCTTTTTCATGGCTGTATTGCAATCTCACACTATCCGACCCGAGTTTTCCTCAGGGAATGTGGGTTTTTTGTTGTTCTTTTCAACACAATACTAATATCATCACGTATTTGTCATGTCAATCTTATGGCTTCCGAAACTGTTTTGTGCATTTGTGTATTCTACAGAAAACAAAGCACATATGATTACTGTACGCTCCACTGAAAGGCAGCTAAGGTAAGGACCTTCACAATCTTCCACCTGTGGTCTTCAGCAAGACACCTTCATTTGCTAATAGTCTTGCAATACATGGACACCATTTTGTTTTGCTTAGTGGCTCAATTCATCACAATTAATGGAAATTTATTCACATCAAAGACCAAAAGTAGCTCACAAGAAAAATAGAACACATCTCTCCCCACTCTGCCACTCCCTCCTTCCACAAACACCACTGCCACACACAGATACTCTCTGAAGAGCTCCTATGGAACTAAACCTTATTGTGAAGGTGATTTGAAAGAACACTGCAATTTAACTTAAAAAGGAAATTAAAATTTTGGCAGGGCTGGAAAACAAAAATCCAGGCCACACTTCAAAAAAACCCACAACAAAGCAAAACACGTGGAAAGGTGAATGCAACAGCCTTTGTTTTTGCTTTATTCAACGACTACAAAAAAAATTCAAGTCTGAGATGAGATCATTTTATCTCTGTATCTAAAAATATAACTCATACTTTAATAGAAAACATTTTCTACTAGATGTAATGGTAACACAAGTATTAGGAGTTTAAAGAAAGACAAGACATATGCACTTAAACTCCATGTAAACTTTCTAAAGAACATTTCTTTAACCTACATCAAAGTTTGAAACATTCTTGAAAGACTTCATTGACTACAGGAGAAAAATGTAATCTCCTAGCAGGGGCACTTCAGTTGGCAGCTTCTTGTTAGGGGACATGAATGTCCCCCAAAACTAGGAATTACTAAGCAACATGAGGGATCACAAACATGAAGAACACTGGGAAAAGGAACCAGGAAAAGAGGGGAAAACACACAGATCCTCTCTCTGTGCTCTTCAGCAGATGTTTCTACATTTGCAAAGATAGTGAGAGCTGCTGCGGTTGAGACTTCCTTGTCTAGAAGCTGCCAGTCCTTTGGTGTCACTGCTGAGTCCCCAAAACAGAGAAGGCTCCATGTAGGGAGTGACGCTCAGGAAGTGCAAGGTTAAGATAACATACTGAAGCAGCAGGGACTGCGGAGCATATCCGTCACTGCAAAACATATTAGAAAAAGCCTCCACATTTCCAGTGCTGCCACAACAGATTTTCAGTCCCTGTGAACATTAAGCAGTTCTTTAAGAAACGTGAACATCACAACACAGCACCATGTCACCCTACTTATAAGTTCACAGGTGATTAGTATAAGCCTGACAACAGGTGTTCAGGTTTCAGCTCTAAATCTTCTCTTAAAACATTTTTAAATAAATATTCTTGCTTTCCATGTCCTGAAAGACTAAGGAGGGGTGAACCAGCTCAGGTTGGAGCGGGTCAAAGCTCCTGTGCCAGTCCGTAGCTGTGAACAACCACAGCATTGTAGCCTGAGTAACACCAAGAGACACTGGCTCCTTCCCTCTGCAAACCGACTCGAGTCACCTTATTGTGCTGCAGTTCCTGTGACTTCTCATGTCACGCTCCGGCAGACCCACCAAGGCAAGCGCCATGTGCTCACAATGGTGGAAGCAACCACCGGCTGGCTGGAAACATATCCTGTGCCCCACACCACTGCGCAGAACACTATCCTGGGCCTGAAAAAGCGAGCCTTTTGGTGACATGGCAGCTCGGAAAGAAATCAGTCAGACTATGGGACTCATTTCCAAAACAAACTCATAGACACCTGGGCCAAAGAGCGCAGATGAGATCAGGCGAGTACATCATCACATGCCATATCATGTACCAGCCTCTGGAAAATTGAATGATACACTGGACTGCTAAAGACCCCACTGAGAGAAATGGGTGGTGGGACCTTCAAACACTGGGGTACATTTAGCAAAAGCCAAGTGGTTACTCAACACCAGGGGATCTGCCCACCCCGCTGGCCCTGCCCAATCAAAACTTTTACACACTATAGAAGGGGATGAAGTCCCTGTAGTGCACATAAAAAACATGCTAGGGAAGATGGCCTTGGTCATTCCTGCCTCAGGCAAAGGCAGACTCATCCATGGGATTGTTTTTGCTCAAGAACCTGGGTGCACTGGGTGGGTGATGGGGAAGGATGAGGACATCTGATGTGTGCCTCAAGGGTATTTTCTTCTGGGTGCTAATTGCTATATAACCCTGCCATTGTATGTCATCACTAGGATAGTTGCTCTATGCCATATCAATGGTATTACAGTAAGAATCATGTGGATTAATGAAGAATGAACTAGGATGAAACCAAGCAAAGTCCAGCAGTGATGCTACCAGACGTGGCTTCAGCATGCAACAATCCAACCGCACACACCATCTCTCCTGCCCTGGAAGACTGTTATGACAGATGGAGCCCAAAGTCATGGACTAAATGAACTCAATGGACATTTTGGAGGGATGGCCCAAAGATTAAGAGAATGATATCTGTGTGTATATATGAGAAGACAGGAAAAGTGGTGATGATTAACTGGAATGTATCAAAAAGATTAGGACCTGTGCACGACGTAGATGGTATAAGAATAAGTTGTGGATACTGTTTTGGTTTCAGTTGGGATAGAATTAATTTTCTTCCTAGTAGCTGGTCTACTGCCATGTTTCAGATTTAGTGTGAGAAGAAGGTTGATAACACACTGACGGTTTAGTTGTTGCTAACTAGTGCTTACACTAAGGACTTGCCACCCTCCCATGTTTGCGGGCGGGGAGATGCACAAGAAGCTGGGAGGGGGCACAGCCAGGACAGCAGAGCCACACTGGGCAAAGGGGGATTCCAGACCATAAGGTGTCATGCCCAGGACAGAAACTGGGGTTTTACTTTTTTTCCATTCACCTCCACATCTCACTATGGGTGGCAGTTGAGTTAGTGGCTGGGTGGTGCTTAGTTCCCAGCTGGGGATAAACCATAACACCTCTCTATGCCAAAAATAAGCTTCATTTTTAGGCCAAAATATCATCTTCTCACAAGTCACAAAAGTAGTCTGAAAAACCTCTCATTTTGGGAAGCCTTTAATTTGTATACACATTTTGCTTCAAATTTAAAAGGAAAAACAAACAAAAATCCCCAACATTCCAAACTCGCACGTTATTGTGCCAGAAAAATAGACAATTTAATTTGTCTGAATTTAGTATGTGGGAAGAAGCACATTTCAGTGCAGCCTAAAAATATAGCTTCAACCTTAAACGCACAAGTAATTTCCCATAAGAAGTACCACAGCTTCTCCAGAGAAGTCTGCCAAACACTCTTGCAAGTCAACTTAGTAGTTTTTATAGATACAGTTTAAGGTCAAGGTGCAGTCCTAGTTCATATAGCCTGATCTTCTGTACATCAACATGTTGTGACATTTCATTTGATTACTTCTGGTTTGAGTCAAATAATCCATGTTAAACTATGGCAGAACTAGTCTTGATATAAAGATTCAGAGAGACGGATAAAATGTTTACAGATCAGTCCATTACTCACTATTTCTCTGCCTATATAGGTAAGGATTATTTGTGCCCTCATCCTGTATTTGCAGAAAAGTAATGCTGATTTGTCAGTTTCCGAGTCCTGAAGTTTCTCGTTCTTCCATTTCTTATTAGCTTCACTTAATATGACTTTACTTCTTAGCTGTAAAGCTTAGCATCTGACAAATCAGAATACATTACGTTCGGATATAGGCAGGATCAGTATAGATAATTCTATATTACTCCCTGTCCTCATTATTTACCGCTTTGGTAATCTTTGTGTCATTTGCAAATTTTATCACAGTTCCATGTACTTCAGATTAATGATGAAACTGTTAAACGGTGTCAAGCACAGTGCTGATCCCTGTGGAGCTGCACTCTATTATTATGACTAATTTTTTAGCTTTGTCAGTTGGCCAGTTCTTAATCCTTTTAACTTGGGCTTCGGTGATACAGGGCAGTGTTGTTTTTCAAACTGGAATGTCATGCAATGTGAAGAACTATCTTTCTAAAAGGGCTGTTACACGTACACCTTCGCCTTTATAAGCCAAACCTTTGAACTTCTTGAAATAATGAAATAAAGCTTGCTCAAGATGCTATTCCTGTAAAGCTATGCATACAGAGAATTACAACCTTACAGCTTATCTCTTTGTAAATCGGTCTTTTGAAAGATTCCCAATATCCTTCCCAGGACTGATGTCTGGATGTTCGGGTTGTAGTTATTCCAAGTCTCTCCATGTCTGTCCCTGGAACAGAAGGTTTCTGAACAGGAACAGGCACAAAGAGACTTGGAATAACTGTTGATTGAATTTCTGATCTTACCATGGCCTGACCATTAACTGGTCTTACCGTGCCATCTCCTGAACAGAAACAGACACAGTAAGAACAATTCATGGTGCACATGCTGATGCATTAACGCAGTTAACGACACCATTATTTTGCTAAACTATTAGGATACAGAAAAATGACTTTCAAATTTATGTCCACTGTAGACAAAATGGGTTCCCCTCCTTCTGAACAAACTTTTTGAGCCCTATACAGAGGCAATTACAGGATTTTAACATCTTTAGTCAGTGCTTGAAAACGAGACTGTGGTAACTCGGCAATAAATTCTGCAAGAATCTGAATACTCCTCACTTCTCTGAACTTCAGATGCCAAATAAAAACCAAATATTGCCCTTTAGTATAATTTCCAACTCACTCATTTCTCATTATCGTATTTCATTCTATCCTGCTGCAACAATCCCAGTGCAGAGAACTGCCAAGGCGATCCCCTTAAGCTGTGTGAAAGTCAAGAACTGGTTTCAGGCAGGAACACGTTGTTCAGAGAAAGGCACTGACCAAACACGCTGCTGTGGGTACCGACCACCCAGGGGTGTGCATGTGCCAGAGCTACCGCAATGTGGCTCCGGTAACTTTCCACCTAAAAAACCCCAGACACACAAACGGCTTTGTGACACAGCTCAGGCTGTTGACTTCCCACCTCTCGGAGAACTACACATACCTCCAGTTTAATAAAAGTACAGCACAAAGAGTTTTCTGTGAAAACATTAATAAATATAAAAAGGAAAAATACCATGAAGTTCTCCATATTTGATTAATTTGATTGATTCTAACAGTTACAAACAAGTTTTCATTACCCAGTGTTGCTGAATTTTTAAACAAAGACCCCAAAACATGCCATGCCTCTTAATGCTGCGTTGCACCTTCCTCCCCTATAATCAAACCTTGAGCAGACTGCAACTCAATGTGAGCAAAGGCAGCAGACTGAGCTGTATGTAATTACCCATTTGATCCTATTAAGACACTGAATTCTAAAATTACAAGGCTGAGGACTGTGCACTGGTACATTGCCATATACGTAGGTACTCAAGCAACTTCAGCCTGAAAAGCTACCTACAGTTAGTAGTTCAACTCCTCTAAATGAAACAGATATGGATTACTTAACATAGTGCATTACAATAATAGAACTGTTATGCACAACTTCATCACATATAACAAGGTTAATGTAGGGAACAATACAAAGTGAGACTCTAGGAATGTAAAAATATCCAAATATATAATTTCTTACTGATGTCATTAATGAGTGTGATAATGCATGTGTATCAATTTGACAGAAACATATAAAGCGTGTGTGAATTAAACCTACTTTTGAGGAGAGTCAAGAACTTGATTATTCATTGTCGAATATCTGAAATCACTACATAAACATTTACAATGAAAATAAGAGTATAATCCATGTTACAATATTGAAGCTCAGAATAAAATATTCATCACCACAGAAGCAAATGATAAACTGTCAGAAGAGAATTTGGCATGTGGTGTTAACAAAAATAGTAAAATACTTATTTATGGTCCCAAAGAAATCTGGTTATTTATTTCAACTCATCACCAAAAAAACCCTTCATTCTGAAAAACAGTATGCACATGTTACCACAGCTTTCAGATAAACATCTTTATCAATCATTTTATGCTCATGTATCTCATTTGTCTCTTTGCTACCTCATTAATAGACACCAATAGTCTTTTACTATTAACATAAAGTGCTGAATTAGTAATCATAAATAATCTACATTTAAGTTTTAAACATTTTTTCTGCTAATTTCAATATATTTGTGGAAATATAGTGTTACACTAAGCATAAAAGATGAGTAGCTCAGTGTGATTTTACACCAGATCTCCAAAATCTGAGTGAGCTCCATCCTCCCCACCAAAGGACGGCCAGCTCCCTCAGCAACGGGAAAGAAAGAGCTTGCAGCAGACTCTCCACTTTATGCTCTCTTGATCAAAGGACTTTCAAAGGAATAAGACAAGAGGAAAAATAGGAGAGATGAAGGCATTCAGTTGCCACCAGTTGGAAGTCTTATTAAGAATAACACCTCCACGGCTGAAGAAACACAAAAAGATCAAGCTATGAGGTAGCTGAGATCCTAACTCTTGACATGAAAGCCAGAGCTACTCAAACATCTTATTCTTCTAGATTACATTTTAGAATGTCTTGGAAAAAACACCCTCCATTAGTTGCTGTCTGTAATGGAAGTGAAGAATCACCAGCCAAGAAAGGATTTATTTTTTTCTTTTAATTAAAAATCAAACTTGCTTGGAAACTGCAAATAACAAACAGTATTCTTGACAACCACAATTACCTGAAAATCCAGCAAGAGCTCAGAAACTGATCCCATTGCTCTGCTATCCCAGTACTGTGTAGCAGCTAAAGCCTCTTGAGCTGATCTGTGAGAAAAACACTTCCATGGAGGGCAGGGAAGGATGATGGGGGCCAATGTCTAATCAGGAGGAGAGGTTAATCTTGATTCTAACTCTAACTAAGCTTTTTTTTTTTTTTTTGGTTCAAAAGGAAAAACTATAAATTCACAGAAGTGTGAAGTGAATCGAATATCAACTTCCAATCACATATTTTGCTACATTTGGAGATCACCTTATCCCTTTTAATATTACGTAGAAAATAGCACTTGAAATCAAGTAGTAAAAAATATAAGGTATGAAACAATTATTTCCTGTTAACCATAAAAATAATATTAAAAATTCCATCCTTTCTTCAGAAAGCACTATCCAAACTACTTCAAAAAAATATCTGAATAGAGGAAGGAAGAGTGCATATATACTTTTGTCTTAAAAACTGTCCTAGAGGCACCTTGTGTTTCAGTGGTGAGATTAAGTTCCATGAATCTTTGGCATCCAGCATTAATAATCAATTACAAAGGATCTTTGCGAATGTTGTTCGACTGTCAAATTACAGTTTGAGTTATACACAAAGATGTCAGCAGCATGGAGTGAGGCTGAAGTACCAAACTTCAAAGCCACCCAAGGTCCCAAGCCCCAAGCCCTTCTATGGACCTGAGGAGCCAGCAACGAGAGCTCCCGGCAGCAGGTGCCGCACCCTCAGCTGGTAAAGCCGCTGCTGGCAGGGCTGAGATAACATTTTTAAAAGCACACACAAGAAGCAAGGACATAACACCGTCAAGCTGCTGTGATAAAGGTCTGTTCTTCCAAAGTTAGCAAAAATGACACCTTAGAAAAAATAGTAGTTAGGAAAATGTTTAAAGACTTCTACTACAGCTATAACCTTTTTCATATGATAGCCACCAGCTATGTTACCCAGATGTACAGATACAATCTGATGTTAAATGCTTCCTCCAAAATACTGATTTCCGGTATTTTGCATTTCCAATGTGTTTATACCTACTCATCTCATGAAGGAATTTGAATAGTGCCAGTGAATCTGTGATACTACTAAATACAACAGGATACTATTTATGTTTATTAGCAGCTTGAAGGAAGTGCATTGAAATAGAAAATGGGAACTTATATTTCCATGGATTATTGCACTGGGCTATAACCTAAGTAGCTTTACATTTATGTAACTCTGTATATACTGTTACAGTGCTGCTTGAGCAAAGAAAGGAATTTTTTAAACTAAACATTAAAAGCTGGATGAGGTGCAAAATAAAGCAACATTAAAATACAAACTTCTCAGTTTAGCTGGTAGAAAGATTAACAGAGTACAAGACATATTATCACCAAAATATAAATACATATATGTAAATACCATGGCCAATATTTCATGAAAGAAATAGTCATAAGCAGCCTTTGCAAAAATAAAAAAGTCAAAGTTAAGGAGATGAGAGGCATGTTGGTGGAATTTAAAAGCTTTGATCTGACAACTAAGTTTGAATTCTAGACACTGCACCAGGATTTCTGACCCATATAAGACTTCAGCTCTCTTTGTACGAAGAATAATGTTCATTTCTTTATTAACGAAACAGCAGCACAGTAAGCATAAAATTACATAGAAAGCTATTACTGAGACAGCTAAAAGAATAAAGAAACTGAGAAAAATAAAGTTTTACATATTATCTTAAGTCCACCATGATACAGTCTGTAAATGACTTCCAGCCCCAAGTTACCTCAGAATCTGCCCTTTTTTCATGGTGGACAACTAGGTATTTGTAACAGACGTTTGGCTGGGACCAGGAATGCAGAAAACAACCACATCGGTGTTTGCCTACAGCTGAGTGTTGTTCGTACTAACTTGAAATAATCTAAATCTGGTATTAGTTCCTTTGGAGCACAGCAGCACAACATCCTCCTCAAAGAAACAACAGAAATGAATCCTCAGGGAGCTCTGCACTGCCAGGCCGCTGCTTCCCCAGCCACGGCCGCAGCCACAGTGACTCACACATCTGCAGCAGCACCAGTAATGGATTTGAGCTCTGGCTGTGCCAGCCGAGAGCGTTTGGAAGCAGCCACCTTGGAGAGTGGCCGCAGCCCCAAGCCCAAGGAAGGTGGCGCACACACAGTCCTGTCAAATCAAGTGGGACTGATTGTCAAACCCTTGACAATTTCACATCTCAAGCTTGTATTTTCACTGCACATTTTTTTTCAAAAAGCGTATAAATGTTCCACCAAACCCAGATGGATTTTAGATGACCAGAAGCATATACTTGGCACCGCCTTATTCACCAGATCTGCCGGTCGATCACCAAATCAAAAAGCCTTTTTCATGGACCGAAACTGCAGCTTTCCAAAGCTAACCCGGGCTGCAGCCTGCCCTTTTAGTCAACGAGCAGTCTGGTTGTTCTGCCGAGCGCAGGATCCTTAAAAGCTGGGCCTGCACACAACCAGCACACCTGCAGCAGGACTGCTCGCCCTTGCAAACTCAGTCACCTGCCCAGCAGCCCCCAAGCGAGCACAGCAGGGCCAAGGACTAAATGAAATGTCACAGGCAAGACAGACACTACAAATACAAATACAAATACAAATACAGCCCAGGTTCAGCAAGCGAGCGTACAGCATCTGGATTTCAGGTGCATTTCAGCGGGAGGCACTGATCTTACAGAGGCAAACTGAGCAGCTGAGGTTTACACAGTTTGCTCTGCTTTAATAAAAATGGAAAAGTGAGTACAGAATTTTAGCCTGACAGGATGTTGAAAGTTTATTCTATAAAAATGTCTTGAAAATATTAACGTATTCACGCTTTATTTGTGTGTTTTCAATGTATTCAGACATCTAAACAGAGAGTTAAAAATTTGGCCACTTGTACATTTTAAATACTCTTTGGAGCACCATACACAAACCAGCAGGACAAACATGTCAGTCCCTATCTTCGACAGATACTGTAACGGAAAATAGTTCATTTATTGAGCCAATTTAAATTTATAATAACACTGTTCATTAATGCCAGTCTTCATTTCATTTAACAGTTTATGATATATAAGCCAGAAGACACTCGGAAAAAACTTGAGAAATTATGAAAAAGAGGGAATAAAGCAATTTCTTACTAATTAATTTTGTCTTCTGATTTTTGTTATCCCTGTCAGATGGCAGGTTTATACTTCCTCACGTCAGAAAATCCTATTACAGGAATTTCTCCAGTGGCCTCAAGATTTCTTCTCCTTAACATTTCCCACACTGCCTACCTGACAAGTTCAAAGAGGCAAAAATAAAAAATGTGGCCTCTCTGTCCTGGAAAACTTCCACCTTTACAGCACAGCCCAGAGAAGAAGACCTGACGACCGGTGGAGTGGAAGGGGATGATGTTTTCACTAGCTGTGCGGAAAAGATCAAGATCTACCTTATTCTTTCAAAGCTTCTTTTCACCATCTGTGCTCATGACAGCTTTGTTCTGGGCCAACAAACGGCCCTTCTTGAAAAGTAAAATTAATTTGCACTGTGTTGATGAAGTAGACTAAAGAACAGACCCTTCGTACAAAATCATGAACTTACAGCAAGTATTCCTTTTTGTACAATAAATCAATATAGATGGCTGTCACAAAAGTAAGACATCAAGCACTTACAAAGAGACATGTAGATGACCACACAGGGATGGACACAGGTGTGGATAAAGCATTGCATATTTTCTGACAGAAAAAGTTACTAAAAAAAGAAAAAAGGAAGATACTTGCACATACATTCACCAAGAGAAATGCAGACGTACCAGATCAGTGGAGGGGAGGAAATCATAATGTCATTTGTCACATCTCTATGCTAAAAGATATTATTTTCCTCAAAAATGTGAACTTATTCTCTATGTACAAATCTCCTGAATATTTATCTTCTTTGCAGTCCACAGTATTAGCTTCCGCAAATGTAGTTTGCTACGTATTTATTGTTTCATTTTGCAGTTTTCTAATAATGGGAACTGTAATAATTTCCATTTTCAGGAAGTATCAAATAAACCTCCCATTGCTGTGTCACTCTCCATTGTTGGTTTATAGCCTATATAACCCAAAGTAACTTTCTATTTGTAGAACTGTACTAAATCCTTACAGAAGAAAAATATAAACCAAACCCTATATATTTCCAAACAACGTATTTAAAACATTCTTTTTCTTTTTATATGCAGAGCTTAGAGCATTCTGTCTCTCTGGCAAGAAGAGAGATTATCACTATCACTTAAATCATCACAAGAAACACTGTTCCAGTTCTACCTAGCTGTTAGTGATGTTATCAGCTCCTAAAAGAGAAAGAAAATTCAGGTGTGGAGTTTGGCAAGATTTAAAATAAAGGTTTGTACATTCAAATCTTAGTATAAAGATTGCAGGCTTGATTCAACGTTGATTAATGGAACCAACTATGCTTCAGCTCTCAGCTAAATCACAGTTAAAAGGCAGATGAGAAGATACAGTTATGCTTATGTTACAGAAATTCACACACTTTTGTCCAATGAATAGCTATCCAACATCTTATTTGAGTTTATCTGTCAGATACAGGAAATATTTAGGTGAAAGTGAACTAACAATATGCAGTGGAAAGGAAAACAAGTTGAAGGATAAAATGTTACATTTCTGTAACATATGACAGTGTAGCACTATTTTCCAGTAGTTTCATGTCATTAACACAATCTCTTTTTCATCAGAATATGAATTTTTATGATAAAAGTCTTTATGTAACACTAATCTTGCCATTATGACCTGAGGGAATATACTGTAATAATACTAGAAATCTTCATTTGTTTCTCCGTTCAGTGATTCAAAGATGATGTCCTGGTTTAAACGGAATTAAATGACTAAAAAAAATTATGGGCATTATGCCATGCCCTTTTAACTTCCCCTACACAGACCAACAGTAGAACTCACTCACTGGAGGCAGCTAATACCCTCTGAAACAAACTGTCACAGTGCTGTAATCATTTACCTGTTAGTCTAAGGTCACAGCAAAGGGCTTGTGTCGTGGAGCAGTAGGTCGGTGGGAGCCCCAGCACTGCGGACAAGCTTATTTCTAAATGCTGGACAGCTGGTAAAAGACTCAAGAGGCAATAGAAGAGCTCTTGTACTAGAAACATTAGGTCAAGAATCTGGAATCAGGCTAAAAATTCTGTTAAATAATAGCAACCATAGCAAGGACAGATTTTCAGCCCTGTAAATCTCAACTCTTGCCATGTAAGCGCTCTTCCTTCTGCTCACTTCAAATGAAACATGGAATCAATCCAGAAGCACACAGTCAGACTAGTCCCCTCTCAGAGCTAGGCTGAAGCCTATAGCTGCTGCTGAAGGACCTTTGGAGACTTAAAGGAATGAAGAGTATGAGTTCTCCTCGCAATTCTTGACAAACGGGGGAGGCGGGGGGAAGACTGTGCCCCCTGCTCTCCCCCTCACTGAGCACTAACCTGGTCTCTTCAAGGATCACTTAACTCACCCACCACCTCTCATGTAGCTTTTAGAGTCTAATATGCCTCGACTGTGCTGTAAATTGGCAAGTCAATTTGGCCTTCAAAAGATATGTATTTGCAAGGGTTAAAGGAATTTTAAGGATTTAAAGTCATACGTTCCATTGGCTAATCATTACTCAGCTGAACTCCTGGTGGTGAACTCCTTGACACTAATGAGCCTACATCTGTTCCTCTAGCTCAAAATTACTTTGCTCTATGAGCTACTTTTATTAGGAGACCAACGACCATAATGAGCTTTTGACAATGGACAGCTATTCAGCACAAATCAAGTTATGCAATTCTTCCATCAAGTTTAACTGTATTGTGTTAGAGGAAGCAACTGATTGCTACTGCAAACCTGCATCTCTCAGGCAGGCTGATTTCTTCTCATGAACGATTTAACTACCAAAAGCAAACAAACAAAACCCCCCCGCACCCTGGTTATGGACAGTCAGATCTATCGTTACCAAGGAAGGAAAAAAAAATAATAAATAGGTGTTTCACAGCAAGTCACAAGGTTAGGCTATTAAGCAGATTCATTAAATGAAACAAAAATATAAATACTAGAAGAAACACTGAACTACCTAATCTAAACGACCTACAGACATAAAGGTACTAATTAGTCCCAACTCAAATGTATTGTAAGTAAAAATGTATACGGAAGTCCAAATGGTGCAACAATTTGGCAGCTGGCTGGAGAGGATCTATTTCTCTCTCTGTGCGGAGCTTTTAACAGTAGCAATACCCGTATGGACGAAACAGAGAGACTGGAGCAAAACACTCTGTGCTTAAACACATTCGGCCAGGACTTCGGCAAGCTGGTTAACTTTACAATCACTGACAGAAGTCCAGAGCCGATGTTTTCTCTCACCACAAATGAGGTGGTGACACATTTCTATCAGCTTCAACTAGGTTTTAACCACTGAAGTTTACAGATATACTTCTTATATTTTATATACTTAACAGCAAATGGAGTAACAAATAGGTACAGGAGAAACACAAGCCGTATGTCTTGTGGTATACGAAATATGGTATGCATTATGCCCTAACTTCTAAAGGAAAAAAAAAAAAAGCCTCTCTAAATTCACGTACAGCTTTCGATCTCAAAATAAAACCATCTCCTTCTCATCTCAATAATTTTAGACTCCCCTTTACAGCCCAGCTGTAAAGCTCAGGATGGTGATGACACTTCAACTCTCAGGTGCACACACAAGCTCAGAAGCAGAACGCTAGGTGAAATTTATGGGTCAGATATGTCAAACACACCTTCTGAAAAAACATTTTGTCTTACTAATAGCCTCTGAAAGCTCATAGGCACTGTCAGATCTTTTCTAAATTCAAATCACAGTGCTGATCTGGATATTTATTTACATATGCATACATATACATTGAATAATATATATGCAGATGCTGAAATATGTTTGTGTAAAATCCAACCTATAAACCCCCAAGACACAGATACTGCTGACATCTGATGCTTGTCAGGGTCTAAACTAGTCACAATAAAGGATTCAAGAATTTATTTCAAGAGCATTCCTTAAGATGTCTGAATTTAAAAAGTCATGGTTACCAAATAGGCAGCTGACAGTTATTTCTTGTGCAATGTATTTCAGAAACAAGCTAACACGATCACAGTATCTCCAAACCTCACATTCTCATTAAGAAGTGAGCAGGTGGGTTTCAGAGTACATGAAAGCATCATGCTCCTAGCAGAGGTAACCTTTTTTGTCCTCATTAGGATGAGTGATGACAGCAGTGAAAAAAATGAAGCACTTTTTCTTTTTCCTTCCTTTTCCCAGCATAGTAACAATAACCAGCACCGAGGATTCTTTGCAGCAGATTAATAGATCCACACTGGTTTCATGGTTTAGTTTATTAGGCAAGAAGTATCCCAGGTATTTTTATCTCATGTTTGACTCAGGATGACATAAAAAGAAAATGCTGCTTGCCATTGCAGCATTTGATCCAAAATTCTTCTTTCATCTTGTTCATATATCTTTGCATTTTCCCTTTAATTCCATCATTCTTTCCAACATATTGCAGGATGACAGTCTAACACCATACCACCAGAAGGGCAGCGATTGCAAGATTAATAAAACACACTGACAATCGAATGGCAAAAGACAGCAACTAAAGTTAGGAAACACCATCCTTGTGTAAAATCAGACGGACACTTAGTTCAGAGTGAAATCATGAGGAAATCAGAAAAATCTGTTAGGTAAATCAAAAAGCCCCAGAATTTATACTGTAAGACTTATAATCTTTTCCATGACAACTCATTTTGTCAGAAGTAAATATATCTATACACACACAGAAATGCACCCTGCTAATATTTCCATCTTTCTAGCTAATGATTACATATAGCATCGCTAACACTCCTGCCTTCCCAGAGAACACAGAAACTGGAAGGCCCATGCCCCTTGGGCCGCTGTCAGGCTCACTGGGTCATTCTACTCTGTTTAAAAACATCCAAGAACATTATCTAGAAGTCAGCATAAGGAGGAAGGAAAATAACTCCATACTGTTGCACAGGTTGAAAAACCAGAAGTCATACTTCTTAACGCCCTAAGAAGGGCAATGAAACTGGTGAGGGGTCTGAAGCACAAGTCTGATGGGGAGCAGCTGAGGGAGCTGGGGGTTTTAGCCTGGAGGAGGCTGAGGTGAGACCTTGTCACTCTCTACAACTACCGGAAAGGAATCACAGAATCATAGAATCCTTTTGGTTGCAAAAGACCCTCAAGATCATCAAGTCCAACCATTAACCCACCCCTGGCACTGCCCCATGTCCCTGAGAACCTCATCCCCGCATCTGTTCAAACCCTCCAGGGATGGTGACTCCACCACTGCCCTGGGCAGCCTGTTCCAATGCCCGACAAACCTTTCCAGGAAGAAATGTTTCCTAATATCTAATCTAAACTTCCCTTGGTGCAACATGAGGCCATTCCCTCTTGTCCTATCGAGGATTCAAATTCTATTTGCATTAAATAACCTGAAAGGGCATAGGTGATCCACCTCATGCCTTTAAAAATTCACTAATGCCAGTTCCATTTTTTCTGAGGTGGACTTCCAGTCCAGCGAGGTTGTAGCATGGAGGGTGTTGATCTCTTCTCCCTAGTAGCAAGTGACAGGACAAGACGAAATAGCCTCAAGTTGTCTCCATGAACACCACAGCCACAGGCTACTGCCAGCAGCAAATGCTGCTGACTTGGGAGCCGTAACCAAGAGAAGGATAGTGAAAGCTTTCAGACCTCTTCAGTGGCAGGAATCAGAGCAGTCACAACCCATTCTTTGTGGCTTAGGAGGGAGAAAGTCAAGAGGTTCCCTAGTATGTTCCTGCCATGGGAACAGCAAGATAAAGAAGGGGGAAGAGTATAGAGGAGCCGGTTCAGTCTCACAAATCCTCCATTAAAGAAGAACTGAGAGGAACAGCCCATTGCATTTCCATTCATCATGATTTAATTAAATCTTCCCTCTAATGTTTTTTTCTGCAAGTAGGAGGCTGAAAGGTCACATAAGAATATATGTGCTGCTGCAAAACTTGCAGGAATAAAGGATAGCCAGAACCCAAACCGATGAGCCCTGCAATTGGCAAGACCCAGCTACATTAACTACAATTAATTGCACCTGATACGTGAACTTAACATTTTGTTTAGAAATGTTTTTGATTCAAAGACTCACTAGCAATGTGGCACCTCCAAGAGCTCAAAAGGCAAAAAAATCCAGTTCTCTCTAACATGATGTTAACAAGAGATCTAAGATATGCCCAGAAGACTAAAGCTGTAGGCACTGCCATAGTAAAAGAGAACCAAAATGGTTCAAGGTCTTGAAAAACAGTTGGCATTAAATGTTCTGCAGCATATAATAAAAAAGGGAGAAAAAAGGGGGGAAAAAAAAAAGTAGATTCATTTTCTTATGTTTCTTAATCCTGAAATACAGTTTCTGTTCAAAAATTCTATTTTAGTTTTGAAAAGCAGACATATTTTGTTTTCAATTAAAATAAAAAGCTTTCATTTGTTTACAAACAGCAGTGACAAAAGCAAATATTTGCAAAATAATTCTGCATAAGAAAACAAAATAGGTACTAGCATTAATTCCTACTTATACGGAATGCTAAGTAGGTTGCCTGAAATTAATTTAAAAATATTAATTACATTTAGTCACAGGACCAGAAAATTAAGCAGTCTAATGTATCAACACTTGAAAAATACACTTGAACAGACTTCCCTAGTGAGCAGCGGTCTACGCTATCGGCTTCTGCAAAATTCAAACACCAACACCTCTATCCACAGAGTTTCCATGATAGCACTCGGTTAACAGTTCAGGGAGTTAACGGCTATAGCATTGCTTTCCTCAATCTATAGGCAGTTGCAGCACTTTTCCTGTAGTTCAGAATATTGATGAATATTAGAATGAAACAACTGGCAAAGACTAGTTTCATAGCTCTTGCTCAGAAACATGCGGGGGATTTTGCAATTTATTTTTTATGCTGCAGCTACTGCTTCAGAAAGCTTTGGGTTGGACCCAATTTTTTCCTTGAGAGAAGAAGAGAGAATGAGGAACAGAGAGAATTGCATATCTGCCTTTTCTTGCCCTCACCTATAGGCAGGAGGCTTTGAAGGAGAGGGTAAAGACATAACAGTAGTTTTGCATCCTCACAGATTTTGAGTTGAAGTAGGAGAGGCCAGTGTGCTTTTCTTGAACCATCGCATTTCTTGAACGCCTACCTGCCTGAAGTGGCTATAAAAGTTGAACTCTCATCTTTACAGACAGCACCAGATATGCCCAAGGGTGTGGTACAGTAGAAACACCACGGTGCTCTCTCTTCTGATGGGAGAGGTAAAATTCTTTATGAAGTACTGCTTCTGAACTTACCTGCCATCCACTTTCACCCCGTTCATTCCTTTCATCTATTTTTGGCTCAGTATGTCCATTTTCTATCCCAATAAATAAGAGTACCTTATGCATTATGTAGTTACTGGAATTGAGGGTTTAAGTAATATAATTTCAGGTCTTGAAAAACCAATCAAGCTCTTCCTAACCTTTCCTTTTCTATTTACCACATGATACAAAGTTCAAAACACTGAATCTGTAGCTTCAAGTTCAAGGTTACATCCCATTCTTTAATCTTCTATTAATATTACAGGAGAGCACTTCTGAAACACTATGGTCCTTTATAAAAAATTAGTAATGATTAGCATGGCCATATTTTACAAATAGGGCTGTGCTCTTACTTCTGCAAGCATAATCAATAGTGTTCTTGTAAAATTTGGTTTGCTAAATCCACTGGAGTGGAGTGACTCAATAAATCCCTTTCAAACCGACTTTTACAATTTCCCAGCTGTCTAGTTCTCTACATTTGCGATGACAGACAAAGTTAAATTAAAAATTCTAAACCGTCACCTTAGGGCAAAGCTTGATAGAAAAGCGTAGAGCAACACTCTTTAAAACCAGTAACAAAATATATCCCCACAGTACAAGGAAAACACACTGTAATTTTTCTGCGTGCATTTACTACCTTAGCCCTTTTTAATAGATGCAATTTTCATGAAATCTAATCACAAAGCACAACTCAAATGGGTGTCTCACGCTATTCTTTTTTTTAATAGTCTGATTCAATTGGTCACAGCAATGGAATCTCGTATTCATGAAGGCATGTGTTTAGGCACAGGGGTTAGGTGTCACATCTGTGATTGATAATGTTTGTTTTGTGCTCTGCTTTTCAGTAACTCTTCACTTTAAGCAGCATTTTGCTTCTGAACAGGAGTGGGTGTAAGGACACTCAGCATAATGGAACGGGCCAGGTTTAATTCCCTTAATCACTTGGTCAGGGCAACAGCATTAACTGTCCACATCTGCTCCCCCCGAGTGCACATGCTCAGCTCTCACTCTTACGCAATAAAGGAGTACGGGGTCATGGTGCCACATCCAGCCTCCCTTTTCCCACAAAACTGAATCCACAGAGAGAACCCCCGAACTGACTGTGGATCAACACAGACTGATTTTGGACCACAAAATACACTCGTGATGTGGCAAAACCAGCTCAGTCTTGAGCCTCAAGAGTAACTTTTAATAGAATATGCTATATTCATCCAAAGGAAAAAGCAGAGCTGTCATGCCGCTTGCAAACAGCCACATAAAAACCACACCAAAACCCTGACAAAAAGAGGTTGCTTACTGAAGGTGGTGTTGACAGACCACTGAATTAGGGTGATCTGTTCAAACAGGTTCATAATCAGTTTAACCACAATGGCAACAATGATGTTCAACAGCATCAGTCACACCGATAGAGTGCTGTGGGTAGCTGCTTAATGAAGTCCAGGAGGGCCAGAATGTAAAGAAAATTTGAAAAGGTATAATTTAAAATGGTAATTAATTCAGATCCATTGGTTTTGCTTCTGGCTCACCTCTGAAAACCTGTATTTCTATACTCCTGAAAACAAGATGATGGAGGTGAGCTGCTCCAAGCCCCTGATGTCCACAAACTGGTGAGTAACATGGTGCTCAGTCTCAGTCTTGAGTCAGTAATGAGCCACCTACACTCACCTTCCTTTGACATTCGTATCAACTATGATTGTTGAAGGATGAATAGACAGAAATATGAAGTTCAGAAGAAAACACACAAAGCACCAAAACCAGAGCTCATGCTAGGAAACCAACACTGAATCACCAGTGAAGGGAGGAGTCATCAACAGTCGGGTAACTACAGGGAACACCACACAGAATAACAGACGGGGATCTCCAAAAAAGTGAGAAAACCCACTAAGTTATAGGAGCAGCTGAGCTATTTTCTGGTGTAAGAAACTAGTTTTAGAGTGAAAGAAAACAGCTTTCTCCTTTTAAGGCCACGGACTCCACAACAGGATTGGCAGTAAATGCTACATTTCACCAATAAGTTTTTCTCTGCAACAGGCATCTTGATACATACTGGATGCCAAAGGAGAGACTGCCAGGAAAACCCACACAGCAGTTGACAGTGGGAAGGTGAGGGAGAACTTCCTGAAGGTACTTCATTAAGAACCGATCAAGAATCTTTTTCCTCACTTACACCCTTTGCAGCAACATTTGTGTTGTTTTGTTTGGACACTGTGACTTCTTTCACTTGACACTTTGCCCTCTGCCTGACCTGAGCTAAGGGTGATTTCAAGACAGCAGGTTAAACACAAAATAATCCCCTCTCAAGGCTGTGGGTGTCTATGAAATGAGGCAGGAGGTAAAACACCTCTTAACTCCCTGGCATACTCTATCCCTCAGGGTAATCCAGGGCAGCAAGCGGGGTGGCAGGGAGCACACCCCAGTCCCTCGGGAGCTTGTCCTATCAGGGCTGAAACCTCATCCTCCTGGTAACTGCCACCAGTTTCTACATATGCAGAACCCAAGACAATAGCACTTCAAACCTGCCTGTGGACCTCTGATTTTATGACTACAGTAAATAATAAAGAAGTGCAAATGAGGATGATAATATTGCTTGTTTTACATGCAGAAGGTCAGAGAGCATGGATGAGTTACTCTCCTGTGTAGGCCACGGCTGGCGCTCTGACGGGGGAGAACAGACTACAAAGGACACTATTTCCTCTCTCGGAGCGAAGCAGAGACACGTGGTGCTGTGATTCTGCCTCATCTCATCCCGGAGCCCACTAACAGCCAAGTAACGCGTAGGAGAAAATAATAAACTACTGTCTTGAGATAAGCAACATATTATTTCTCCAGGGAGCAAGTGGGCGAACCAGGATGCAACAGCTGTTTTCAGTCACACTATTTCTGCCTTGGACTGCTCCCACTACATACACCGCTTTACTGTGGCTTGAAAGGAATAGCCTATATTTATAAATATAGAGAGATAAATGGACATGTCTGTGCGCGTGTGCATCCGGTTGTAATGCAAAAGTAAGGAGAAAATATCCTTCCTACATACATTTATTTTAAAGTGTGTGTGCTAGCATATTTTTATTTTAGAAAACTGGTTACTTCATCATTGGATTGTGTCCTCACCGCACGTAGGAGATTGGAAAAAAAAAAGAATGAATTCAAATGTAACTATGCAACTCACAGGACAAACAAGTATTTATCTGAATTTTTAAACAGCCTGACAATTTCTCTTCTCCATTTCCTGCTATAGTAAAAACTTTATTAAATGGAAAAATGTATTATGAATGTAAATCCTCTATAAGTGAAAGCATATGGCAAGACAAATAAGCTACTGAGCAAAATCTGAACTACTTTTTCTAACAGCACAAATAAAAATGAAAGTTGCCAGAAAGTAAACATACCTGCAAGACCAGATTGAGGTAATAAGTCAAATCCTCCAACCTGTATATTTTTGTAAATGGATCTAGAATTCACCCAGTGAACACTTAAATATAGTGCTTGAAACAACTATTTTCTGAAATGGGAACTTTTAAAAACATTTTCTACGATATCATCATGATGTGTACCTAAAAGTGATATGTTTAGTAGCATTCAGTCATCATATAATTACATGCACTATATACAGCAACCATTAAACAATGTAGCTAGAGCCAATTTAGGACAATATGCTCATCCAGTAAGCTATTGCAGCTTAGAATGATGTTCTTATCCACTCTAAAGTTCAGCTTACCATTAATTGCTTAACACTAATAGAGTTCTGAATAAATAAAGTCAACAAATTAGAATGCTATAGTTAATTGTAATTAATGTTGCTGTGTGTAAAATCCTACTTTCATAAAGAGTAAGATGGCATAAACAGAAGATAGCTTTGCATTTTGCTAATGAATTTTGAATTCTACTACTGCAAAACAACTACTTACCACTACCATTTTCACCAAATTAAAAATGGTCAGGAAAAAAAAAAGAGAAAAAGAATTAACGAAGAAGCAGCAACATTTTGTAGGAAAAACCTCTTACTACCATTATCAAGTTCATAGCAAGGGTATCTGCATTGCAAACCTTTCCACATACATATGTACAGACACACACAGAAAAACATACATCGTAAAGATAATACATCTTCTCAAGAACCTCGATTTATATGGTTTCTAACTGCAATTTACTTTCGTCTTTTCCTAAGTCTGTGTGTAGTTCATTCTCTCAAGTTTCTATATTCAACTTGAATCTGTGACAGGAAAACAAAACAACTCACAACAAAACAAAATCAAAGCCAAATAACACAAAGGATTTTCATCTTTATCTGCCTGCCTCTATTTCTTGGTTATATAATCACAGCTGTAATCTCCAGTAAATGCAGACACAATCAGATAGCACAATAATGCTGGGGAAGATCTCTCAAAGCTGTGATGTGTTGTAGAATCTAAACCAACTGCTAAAGCTTCAAAAAGTTTCCATCAGGTGACCAGATGGGGATGCAATCCTTCACATCTTCTACAACAATAAGTGTAGCGAGACTGTCAAACGTTAGCTTCTCTATCAGCTGTCTCATAAATATTGGGAAGGAAATCTGAAAGAGAAACTTTCCCTCATATCTTTCTCCAAAATTATACAAAAGAGACTGGACCAACACATTTCCTCTTTGATCAGATAAAGAGTACTTGTTTGGTTTTTGTTTTGTGAATCAAATAATTTCACCAAATAATCTCATCCATAGAACTAAAAGGCAGAGGTTTGGAGAAGAGTCCTGAGTGTTCAAGACTATGCAACCTAGAATAGAATGGCGAGTGCTACCGTCATCTGTTTTGTTTTTATCTGCTATTAAAGAGCTGGAGAGAATGAAGTGTTACCACTAAAGAGAGAAAGACCATGTTATTGTACGTAATAAAGTGACTTGAAAACATTAAGGCATTTATAGTGTATTAATTCAAGTCACATAAGCAAAGATATCCTCCAGTTAATGGTGAACTTGGTGGATAAAGTCCAAAGCAGCACACCCCAAAAGGAAGGTTACTAATGGATCTCCACAAAGCACAGGCTGTGACAGAAAAACACTTGAGCCCAGTATTGACAATCCTGAGCTCTCAAAAGGATGAACGTTGCCGAGAACTTGGCCAGATGCAGCCCTACTCCGTTTTAACCAACTAACTGTTTGAAAGCAAATAATCACTAATACTCTGGTAACATTGTTACTTACAATAAGGGAGTGGACCCAGCCTTTACTGTTCATACACAAAGAACAGGTAAGTCCAGTCTTGCAGAAGTTTATTTAATACTGCATTTAATCCATTTTCCTTGAGTCTGAGGCAGAACTGTTTTCCAGATATTCAGATGTAACACCAGGTGTTTGAACATCACTGGCTAAGCACTCCAAAGACTCCACATTAGGCTGCTCATTCCTATTCAGCAGGGCAGGAATCAAAGCTGACTTAAAAATCCAATATAGCTTTCATAGCTTTTTTTTTTTCTGTCTTTTTTTTTTTTTTAAGTACTACGAAATACAACCTCTTTGAGAATGTATTTTCTGTGAACCATGAAAGAATGAAAGAAACCCATAGCACCTGCAGTCTGAACCACAAGAATTCATATTTCTTGTAACTTCGTCCCCTTGAACCAAGGTGATAAACCACCCACCTTTTATGACCAAGCTCCTCTGAAATTATGTGCTTACTATGGATATTTTAGATGATACTTGTGAGTGGCCAGGATAAAGAAATACCTCATTTTCTTTGCATCTATCAAAATAGTTGGCAGTAGGTGAGATTAGATTTTTAAGTCCATTCATAGCATTTGCTACACTTACCATATGCTTTGTGAGATAGAAATCACGGCTAGCAGGAAGCTTCCAGTTTCGGTTGCGGAAGGGTATCAGAGCACAACTTTCTGGGCTTCAGTATTTCACTTCTAAGAACATGCAATAAACGATAAGCCCACTCCCAGAGAATATGGCAATGAGAGTAATAGAATAAACCTTGTTTCACCATTCCATACAGCTTGGAAAAGCCCAGAATTCAAAGTGCCAGTAGACTGAGATCAAGTATGAAAGTTCTGTTCAGGAAAGACCTTTGACAACACACTTTGGTTTAAAAGTTCATCCACAATACTTTCAGCATCTGATTTGGAAATGCACAGATACAGCTATGCATATTCAACGATCATATGTACTTTTCCCATATTGGCTGCCATCATAGACAAGGTACTTGCACCTAGAGAAATAGATGTGTCTGAAGTGGAAAGGCCACCACATTTTCTCATGTTCTGTCAGCTTGGCACAGCTTACAGAATGAAAAATCTCTCCTCAGATATTAGGCATGCACTCTTTAATTTCTCATGTAGGGTACCACAGCAATAAACCCAGCCAACACTACTGCACAAAGTGAGAGGAGAAAACCGCCTGTCCCGGTAACAACTCTTTCTGAAGCAGCACAACTCACTCACTTGGTACTTCATGTCACAGTGCGGCACCCACAGCTCTGCGACAGGCCTGTGGTGACTGCTGCTGCGCACAGAACCGGCCCCAGAACTCCTGCCAGCTCTGCCCGGCCCACACTGCACCAGCAACAGGTACGTGTTAGATGGTGACACCACATTACCAATTGGTTTTGGCATGCCTTGGGCATTAGGAAGCAGTGTGAACCGCTGCACAGATGAAACAAGTTCGGTAGTCAGAGATTAGGCCTATAACCAAAGCAGAGCCAGCAGGACCATTAACTCAGCCTTCTGACCTGTGTTCCTGTCGTTCTGCGTTGCCACAATAATCAGACATACCCAGCATCAGTTACGAATCGGTAACCTTCAGTGCAACAACTTAATAATACACAAATTTCCTTCTTAACATCTTCCTTCAGAAAGCTTCATGCACACCACACTGAACCTGTTAACAACACAACAGCTATTCCTTCTCAAACAAGGTGCTAAATAACTTCATTACATTCTTCCCACAACATAATCAAGGATTTAACAGTCATTGCGCACAAATAATCGCTACACTGAAGATGTATGAGAAACCTGTTAGGATAGGTTTTGCCCCAAAAATGCATATTGAGAAAGTGTAACACAGAAGCAAATTAAAGAGATAAATGTTTTAGAAAATGAGAAAATAAATTAATAAAGCTTTAAGAGTATTTTTTTTAATTCTCTGACATAGTAAATTTAAGACTTGCACACCACATGCATTTATTTGCTAGTATTGTTATAGCAGTGAAACACAATCTAATGAAGTACACAGATACATTTTCTTCCCACAGCAGCTCTAACCTGCATTATTATTTTTTTAAAAATGAAAATTAAAACAATATTATGTGTGTGTAGTACTATGGAGTACTATATTGTACTTTCTACTATACTGTGTTTTGGTTTTAAATTTTGAAATAATACATAACCCCATTCTCCAATATACTGGATAGAAAATTAATTTTTTCAGATCAGTCATTAGAAGATAAAATTTCTATTCTTTTCCAATCTTTGCACACAGATCCTAAACTGAGAAACAATATTTTAAGTATGAAAAAGCTCATTCTAGAGTTAAATACCTCCTCTTAACAATAACTTGTTTCAGACTTTCTCTTCCATCTTCATGCAACCAGTAATCAGAAACTTAACCTCCAACATTTATATTTCCTTTAAGGAAATCATATGTTTACATGCACATCCTTCCAAATGTTAAACAAATTTATCTCAACACAGAAATAAAATAACAGCCTATGAGTTGTGCTTTCTCCAGAATAGATTTTGAGCAGCAAGGATTTTATGTGAGATTGTCTGTCAAGTCTTAACTTGAACTATACTTTTGCAGTATTATCCTCACTTCAAAGTACTGATTCACAGGAAAAGGCAGTTTCATCATTTTTCTTTCAATACATTTTAATTCAAAGATTTTGTTTTGTTGTTTTTTTTTTTTTTCCTATCCTGTGTTTACTTTCTATCACTCCGAGAAATAATCACAGTTATCTAATGCTTCATAGATGAATGTTTTGTAGGTAACGTAACTAGGCCATAATAGGAATCAGTATGCTGTGTGAAAAAAATTACTTTGTAGGTAGCTAACAGAAATCCACTTACTACAGAAATATCACTGGTGACAAACAGATGAAAGATTCACAAATGCAAATGAGAAAAAAAACTATTCTAGAAAAAGGAAACACTTTTAGCCACGATTTAGGCACGTTTGCAAGATGTTCTGAGACACAACACGTTCCTTCCAATGTCCCTGTAAACGTCCTCTACCCACGTAACATGAAAAGTCTCATCCACTAACCCAAACTGACAAAACTACCATCACTACCTGCAGAATATCAGTGCTGCAACAGCCAATGATACTACAAATGACAATCCTACAAACTTAAAAAAACAAACTTGTATGTAGAAGTTAGATATTATTGCATCACTAAGTTACTGATTTAGTACGGTAGTACAGCCATACAGTGGAAAGCATTGGCTAGCTCCCCAGCCATGCATTCACTTGCATCGTGCCATCGGGTTATCTGTGACGGCTCTTCAACCAGGACGCAAAACAGCAAACTGTGACTTCACACAGTCCTTGTCTTAACTGTCAGGCCCAACAATGCCATCTCATCTAAAAAGTCTGAAAACCGAACTGGGCTTCGACCTCATGCATCAAGCTAGGCAGCATCAATCCTCTTCTTCAGGAGCCTAATAGACTAGATCTGTTCTTCCAACAAATCCACTGAAAGATCTGTAATGATCACAGCTCTGTCATCAGGAGTGAAAAAGCCTGCTTAACAAAACCCGAAAAAGTTATTGCAAAGTTTGACAGATTTTTAAAACTAACAATTCAGTAGCCATTTGCTATTTGACCTTCATTAGAATTTTTTTCATTATCATGTTGCAAAAATCTATTACATTACTGACTGAAGCTATTAGTCACTACAAAGCCACTACCATGTTCCCCAAACTGAGGAATTGTCATTACCATTAATTTCAAAGGATAGCATTAAAAGAGACAATATTCAATATTTTACTCACTAATTCCACTGTAATTTATATTATAAAAGCATGCGGGGAGGTTATGCCAGTCTGGATGATGGGTCATTTTTTTTTGAACCACTTTGATTTCCAGGCAAAGTCTCAATAGTATCTAGGGCATCTGGGGATACCTCAGTGGAATTCAGAGTTCAAGGAGCCGTTCTGTAGTACTGATACAGTGGCAGTCACAGAGGGCACCTATTTCCACATTTAAAAAGATCAGTACTGATGCAATACAGGGAAACAAGGAGAGAGGCAGGGCATTCCCTCACAAAGCTATTGTAGTTTAAATCTTTCATCTTATTATATTTCATGTGTGTTCTAGGGACTACCATGAAGACTTTGCTCCTATTGTCCTCTCCTCTCAGTATTTCTGTGTAATCTAAAGCATGATCTAGTTTTCTGTGGTTTTATTTCTCTCATGTTAGGTTCATTTACCAAATAAGGACCCTTCCAGTTTCTTTACATGGTATTTTATAAAGTCCCATTAGCTATTTGCGTGCTATGCATAGAATACCTGATGCCAAATGAATTGCCTGGAATATACAAACACTTAGCTAGCACAAAATTTCAACTATGAAGTTCAAAGGTTGCTACAGTACTTAAAGAACAGCTCAGCAAAACAGCTATCTTATTCATGATCTTAGCCTCTTTCCATACATTAATGGTTTAGCTTAGACAGGACACCTTAAAAGAGAAAAACAGTTTAACAGAAATTACACAATATCTCCACATTGTAATCAGAAGGATTTTTGTATCCGGATTTAAACCTTACACATGCACACATGCACAGGTACGCATATAAATACATATTTAATCTCAAATAGCACTAACTGCTATCATCCATTTTTACCATTCCCAAACTACCCAGATTTTCAGTTGTCCTCACTCAAAGTTCCAGTTCAGTAACCTGAAAAATAAACTAAACTTTTAAGAAATGTATTTGGAGAAAAAGCTGAAGGGTTTTTGGTAGATATCTGTTTAGATTCACCTGTTTCTATTGCAAAGTGCTAGTCCAGTACACTGCAGAAGAATAGAGCTGGGAGAGATGCCCACTTCAAAGTTGTCTGATCTGTCTCCTAACTGCAAGACAGTATCGATGGTAATGCTATCATCCCAGATGGATGTTCGTCTAGTCTGTACTGTAATATCAGTAACAGGGAGGATTGCACTGCCTCTGCAGGTATACTATTCCAAAGCTTTACTATTGTTGTCATTTGAAAAGGGATTTGGGGTTTTGGTTTCATTTGGTTTTGACTAATTTCTAACCTCAGTCTCTCTTGGTGAAAACAATTCAAGCTCTACGGAAGTCCTGAGTGAGAGCAGGGTTGTGCAAAACATAAAGTGAAGCACTGTGGCAACTGTAGAAAAGAAGAAATAATCTTTCTGGGCTAGAATTCCTGCCAGGAGGTGTGAAAACAGAAAGATGAGAAGGTCTGAGGGAAGTCCTGCGGATCTCAACCATAAGATGAACAGAACTCAAAGGTTGTTGAAGTGATAGCCAGGAATTGAGGAGGCAGGTTAAGAGCTCCCCTGTGTCTATGTTTTGTATGTAGGTGTAGCATCTTTGCCATTTTAAGTCATGACACCCAAACCAGAAGATAACAGTGTACTGGAAGCGAGCTTTAACTCTCTGCTAATAAAACTGCAAATTCATCTTGCAAAGTCTTGAATAACTCATACAACAGACTTAGAGACATCTATAAATAAATAAATAAATGACTAAAGAAAAGCAGGTAGCTCCAATCTATAACTTAGTCAGTTTTCGCAAAAACATGCTTGCCAATGAGATGCTGTATTCCACTGTGAGCCCCCGTATTCCATTATCCACAGGGACAAAGGACTAAGTCGTACGAGAAGACTGAAATAGCCCTCACCAAACATGTGCCAGGAGTAAGACAAGCTCAGTTCCCGTACTCCAGGATTTCAGCTTTTAGTCAGCACAGATCTTCAAAGACGGCAAGGAAAGGGAACCAGGAGGACAGCAGGCTTCTAGTGCTGCCAGCCCGTTTTCATGTGGGAGAGGCACAGGTACTGCTGTAATGCCTGACACAGTCGTGGTCACCAGTGAGGGACATCTGCCCGGCTCACCGAAGGGTTTCAGTCTTGTGGAATCTTAAAGAGGAGGGCTAAGATGGGCACTCCTAATTCTACTGAACCTGAGCCTCAGAAACTGAAAGAAAAACGTGGTCCCATAATGTGCTAAAAGCTATCACTGAACAGGCCACCTAGCCACCATATATTTCAAATGTAATGTAGCCATTTTAGTTATTTCAAAAAGACTCTTGTCCATGGTCAGCATAATCACAAAGGGAGAAGATAGCCTCTACAATAAAGCTGTTTGTCTGAAATTAAAAATTGGATTAATTTTTCTTTCCCTCCTACACTACTGGAACCTCATCCAACTTCTATAATCTTCCAAAACACTTTCTAATTGAAACATTTGCAATTAAAAAAAGACAGCAAAAGGTGCACAATTAGCAAACCTAAAGACATAAATCTTTCCACAAAACTGATACATTTCAGGCAGTAAATCCAGTTCTCAAATGAATTTACTATGGCAGGTGTGGAAGGAAAGCGCAGTTTGTGAGCTGAGTGGGTGAACTGACCAGCAGAATTGTGTCTGCTGTTCAGAGGCAACAGATCCAGATCCTTACATGTGGGACTGCCACAGCCCCTTTTCTAAGTGAAGAATAAACCTATAAGCACTAGCTTATCCTGCACCACTGCTTCCCTACTGAAGGAAGAATTGTTTTCCATAATACAAAAAGCTATTACAGATTTACTATGTGAACAAACTGATATGTTGAATAACTGCTAAGTAGGGAAGATGAATAATAGCTCTACAGACTTCCAAAGTAATCAAAGTGGAAATAAACATTAATTTATAAAATTCAGCATTTAGCTATAATCTAATGGTGATAGACACAAATAAGATTTCAGACACAAGAGGAGAAATGGCATCAACTATTCGTACAGCTTCTGGCAATAAGATAATTAGTCAACCACAAAACATGAAACTACACCTGTAAAACCTTCCTCATCAATGTCATGGCTGAGAGAAGCAGGTACAGAGCAGGAAGGAAGGAAAGTAGAAGGCAGAAAAAGTACCACCATCCAACCCAAAATATTCCTTTTAGGGTCATGGCATAAATGTGATAAATTCACCACCTAAACACCTGTCACAGAAAGCATTATTTTAGAATACACAGCGATATGCATACTGTGACTTCTGACACAGACAGACCTGTTCATAATAAATCTAGGGAATTATACTCCAAAATATTCATGAACTGACTGAACCAAGCCAAATAACCCTCGGTCATGGAGCGTATGTCTTGGTGCTCAAGATACAGCTGTGCCAGAGTTAAGTTTAGAGCAGATAAGTGAAATGAGGAGAAGGACAGCAAGAAAGATTTTAAGCCACGTTTTTGCTAGCTCACCACCTGGACCCAAGAAACAGCACACCAGTCTCAGCCCTTCCAGCCTGCCAGTATTCTTTTTTGCAAACAAGTGAAGACACAGATGTAGTAACATACAGTTGCTCTTCAGCTACCAGGAGAGTCCCTGTTTGCACTGCCTGAATGGAGAGCAATCTTAAACCAAGTACTGAATATTTTTTCTCTAACTTGTGACAGGTTCTGCTGTGTCAATATTATGGCCTACTAAGTATTACACAGCATTTCATCAGCAAAATTAAAGTGACATCTAACTATCTTTTGTGTCCTTCTTTCAAATGTGTCAAGTAAACTGCACTGCAAATGGATGACAGTGGAAAAAACGTTTTACAGAGCTTGTCTTAAGCAGGTGATTGTTTCTCACACAGTCATTTGAACAGCAGCAGGACAATAACAACTATTCACAGGGTCAGACCCTCATATTCAAACATAGTGAATTCAGGTTTAGCTGTCATTATATCTAAGAATTATGTTAAAAATTTAAAGACACTCCTACTCTACTATTCATAGGGACAAATTATTTGTTTTAACGGAAACTACTTCAGGATTTTGAGAACACCCACTAGGTTTTAGCCTTACTAGGACTAGCTTAATCTGACTATAAATGGGACTTCGAACACTTCATTCTAGGGGTCAATAAATTCTCAATAATCACAGACTCCTTAGTATCCAGTGCTCGATGGAAAACCTTGGACGTAGTGCAAAGCAGCAACAATAGTGGCTTTTCATGAGATCTAAACGCCACATTTCATACTGCTTCTTTTCCATAAGAGCAAGGGAATTAAAAAGTATTGTGGCTCTCTCCTTTCCATTTTATCACCAAGAAGAAGGTAACGACCATCTGTGTTGGGAGTACCAAAAGAATCCGAATTCTGACTTTCCCCAAGATGACTGCTGAGGCAAACAAAATGACACAGCTCTCTCTATCCCAGTACTCTTGTGCAAAGGGGAAAGGTGATCCAGAAGCTGGCCTTAAACTAACCGGGATACAATTATAAATCTTAATTTTGCAACACATGCTAAATTCAAGATCTACAGAATGGACAATGTATAAACTCCAGTACTTGCAGTCAATGAATGTTATGGGCAAACGGCGACAGCCATTGAGGGAATGCATAAGCTGCTCTGTAAATG
This sequence comes from Patagioenas fasciata, assembly GCF_037038585.1. Taxonomy (NCBI): domain Eukaryota; kingdom Metazoa; phylum Chordata; class Aves; order Columbiformes; family Columbidae; genus Patagioenas; species Patagioenas fasciata. The sequence goes on along the minus strand of NC_092533.1, from coordinate 14,177,030 downwards.
AGCAATCTATTAAGGGCTCGTATTTTGGGTGGTTGGAGAGACACAGGGAAAAGTAATTACTGTTCTTTTAAAGGAACAATGCAGGAAAAAGAAAGGCAATTTAAGCCTGGAGGTAGCTGATACAGAATGCCAGCTGAACCAAAGGAACTTCTGGAGGCCCCTGGGATGGAAGAAGAGTTTCAGTTAGGTAATTAGAGCTTCAATAGAAGAATAAATACTCCACAGGCAATCCACAGGTCCTTCTCACCTCTCCACACTTCTTCTCTCCAGCAGTGAGAGCTGCTCGTGAAAGGTCTCTCTCATTCAACTAATTAGTTCGGAACCCTCACTGGTAACACAACAAGGAACACAATGCCAGGAGGAGCTACTAGCCCTTCCCTTTAGCATCCCCAGGCAGAACATGGGGCTCAGGGTCTCGTAGGCACCCCAGTAACAGCCATGCAGCAGTAGAGCCAAAAGCCATGAGTACTTCGGAAAGAGAAAGGACAAATCCCGAGGCAGGTGAGGCAATACTAAGATGTCTTTTTTTTCCCTGCATTATTCTGCCACTCCCTGCTTTGCATACCCCACAGGGAAGAATGCTGTTTCTAGCGAGGTTCCTGAAGCAGAAGGTAGCACCTTGCTAGGGAATGATCCTAAAGGAGTAGGAAGAAGTAATGACAGCAACCCTCTGGAGATTCGCTGTTTCAGCTTTTTTTCAGTGATGTTAAGATCAGTTACCAATGGAAGGTATGTTGGTTATCAATGTCATGATCTGAGACTACTTCCCTCCTTTGTCCTGCAATGATGAAACAGTCAAAGTACCATAAAGATATTCCCACCTTCCAGACGGCCTGTTTTAGAAGGATTACTGAAATAATTGTAACTTTGATTCCCTAGGAAAATGCTGCAGCAAGTTCTGCCGCAGAGTGAGCCACTGAAGCATTGGTCCTGACCACTGACATGACATTCTGAAAAGATATATTCTGTGCAACTCAGCTCTCATGTCACCTCTGGACTGCAAGCAGGTTCCACAGCAGAAAGGAGGTGACAGTGTTCTGGGTTTCAGTCAGCATCCCTTCGCAGGTAGGAAAGCTGAAAGACAAGTGCACAGCTCATTCTTTGTTTCATAGCTGGGGCCATTGGTGTCACCCAAGATCTGCACTGGAGTACCATGTACTTCAGTACTGGTTACTAAAGCTGTGACCTCCAAATTTAGCACTGCGCTAAGAGAAAAGGAGAAGATTTAGGTTAGTCTCTATGCAGGGAGACAACTAAAGCCAGTTCACTTCTCAAGGAAAAAAAAAAAGCTTTAGTTATTCTTGTGACCAAGGCTCCGTACAGATCTCTGTTACCATACCTTGCTTTTTAGATTGTTAATAATCTACCTGATGATCTACTTCTCCTTTCCTGAAAACACTTAACCACCAAATATCTGCATTTATTTAATGTACCTTAACTGAGATATCTAGGTGCAGCTTTTTTTCTCAAGGATTTTCTGCAGCTAAAGGTGCAGGATAAAGACCAGAAGGACACTAAGAATGGACTTTAAAATGACTAAAATTAATAGGAAGTTTTGTCAGGCACCCACTCATCTCTAAACAGTCAACTTTCTTTAAAAATCTGTTCTCTATTGCTTCACTCCCAATAGAGATCTGCACATTTAGAGTTTCCCTCAACAGTGTTTGCCAGTGTTCTTCAGCTGATATTTAGGCCACATGTTCCCAAAACAGAAGGAACTGGTCGAAACCATTCACCATGGAAATTGTCTGTATATCCATTGCCAGCAGACCTTCACATCTCACACCAATGTTTACATAAACTCAATCATGTTTTAGGTAACCGTATGCCTGTGAGATAAATACTCAGATAAATCAAACTGTTGCGAGATCATTAAAATTAGAGATCCATTTTCATGATACTGTTGTGTTTACTTACAGCCATAGTTACAAGTATAAAGTTTCAGCTCATTCAAATATTCTGCTATAAACCATGATTTTTCTAAAACTTCTCCATGATTGGAAGGAGTCTGCCAAAACAATTATTCTTCTGCGAAATTCATAAATAATCCTTTTGATTTTGGTGCCCAGTCAGCCATGCTGAAGTGGAAGAGAAAATAATTTCCCTATCCTATTATGGGCTTTTGGTTTTGTGGATGTTCACATTTTTATGTTCTCATGCAAAACTAGTATACCAGCACAGCTCTCCCAAAAATCACAGACAATGAAAAAAAACACCACATTTTCTCTGTATCAAAATTACGTAAAGTTAAAAGAAATGCCTAAACAAGAAAACATGCCTTAAGAGAAAGTTCTACATTCCAGACTATAGTTTTGCCAGCTCCTGATGGACCATGACTTTCCAAATGTCACTGGGCATGAAGCCAAAACCAAGTGCACCAAGAACCTGTGCGTATGCACATCCAAACATGTAACCCAGGTATATATTAATATGAACTAAGATTAAAAGTTATTTTCTTTAAATGCTTAATTCTTCAATAATTTGGGTGAAAGGAAGTATCTACAGTTACAGCAGAACTAGGCAAACAGCGTGCACTAATAGGCATTTTCAATATAATTCGTTTTTCTTAATATTATTTAAATGTATTAAGTTGCATATCACTTATTTCAATTTGGTTCAGAAAACTCATTTAATTTTGCAAGCATGAAATGCATAACATTCCTCCCTAGAGAATGTATTTTTATGATGCATTTAATATTTACCTTTGCCGCTTTATTTCAACTGATATACAGCAAACACCTCATTTTTCCCCAGAATCTGATTCAAACACAGTGTTTCCTATAGCATTGGCAAGATAAGCATAGCAAGTAAAGTGGACTTTATTTTAAAAAAGCATCACTGTTATATTTCAACATGCAGCATTCTGCCTTTCTAAATACTCAACTACTTACTTTGGTTGAAAAAGGCACTTACCGTTATTTTAGTACACAACACAATGTTGGATCACACTATTAGGATAACTTATTTCACTGTAGACAGCTGCATTTTAAAGAGAGATTAGAAAAGTCACTAGGCAATCTACACTTGCAAAAAGCTTTGGAAAAATCTGTTGTTTACCTTTAATAGAACTTTCTATATTTTACAGATTTTATAAGCGTTTATGCATAATCACTAAGCTACTATGTAACAATGGCTTCAGAGTAGAATTTGTAGTTTCCACTTAGATATTTTCACCTACGCCTCTTTAAACTAGCATTTTCCACAATACAGCATACATGTACAACTGTACAGAGCCATTCAAAAACACAACAGAGCCAACATTCCAAACTTCATTAATTTAGGGAAAGTGGCTTTACTAAACGTTCTCCAAAAGATTTTCATGTTCAGAGTTAAGGGAACACGCATAAAACTTCCTAGGAGGCATCTAGACTCTTACATAGCGAACTGCAGAAGTACACACATGGAGACAGGCTCCATGTGCTCTTATAGATCTGCACCCTGATGTCAAAAGACAACTTGCACCATTAAGGTGCTACACTAAAATTTGACAGATCTGGACTCATATCTGCACTAAACGCTTCTCTGGGTGTCTCAGACTATGATTCAAAAAAATTACACTACCTGGTGTCACTGTGCCCACAGAAGCCTTACGTGGGTAAGAGCAGACAGACAGTTTTGTTCCTGTGAGCAGCACTGCTTCCCCAACCCCACATGCACCTGCACAACCCTGGGCTGCAGTCCTTGCCTCTCCACAGCACCTTCCATAAAGACTGATACAGCAGCCGCTTCCATACTCCTAACGTGTTTGTTAATGATTTTGATTGGCTTGCATACCCCACTGAACAATCCCTGATGCTTTCCCTGCCTGTGTGGGCTGAAAAACAACAGATAAATCTGGAGAATTTAGACGAAGGCTTTAAATGCTCCCACTAAAGACACAAAAGCAGCTATGTTGTGCCCCAAGCTAGTAGGAAAATCCTTTACACAGTTTTAACACCCATTTGTAGTTCTGAAAGGTTAGTGTTTTGGCTAAACGTACACATTTATATACCAAAGAAATCCCTTAAGAACAAAACCAGAATGAAGACTTTATTATCAAAAAACAAAAAGGGTGGTCCCTTGTTCTTACTTTCCCCATACTACTTGACTGGCATTACAGATTAAAAAGAAAACAAAAACAAAACAAACCAAACAAAAAAAACCCACACCAAAACAAACAGAAAAAAAAAAAAACAACAAAAAAAAAAAGCCCAAACACCAAAGCCGAATCCCCCTACCTCAGTGCAACTTTGCTTTCCATTCATCAGACAATAAAATATATCATCTACTAAACCTGTCCCTGAGTTAAAGAAGCATGACTTAAGATCAGTCGTTTCCTTAACTATTAACCCAGAACGCGTCTGAATACTGCCACTGGTGTAAGACAGCATATGCATAACATATCCATTCACAACCTGCTCAGCTAAACATAAGTTTATAATTCAATGTTGTGCAGCTTGTTGCTAAAAATCTTGCAATTACATCCCTATTTGGATGACTACTGGGTTATTAATGTTCAGCAATAAACATGAAAGTAGACAATTTATTACTGTTTGGCACTGACTGTCAATCAATTCAACCCAAAAGAATCTATTTAAAAAATAATAAAAAAGGAATAACATCTAAGCTTAACACGCTTCCTGCTTATCCGAAAAGTCTATCTGATAATATTGAGTTAGTCAGAAAGGTGGATTTAAAACAACGTATTTGAACTTCGAGAGCATTATGAGATCCCAATGCAGACCAATAATTGTGAGACAAAATTCAGCTAACAGAGAATGCCCCAAAGTACCTTTTAAATCCGTACGTGGATTAGGTGAGACTGTATTGCAGAAAAAATTTTACACGTTGCTGCAGCTGCTCAGCTAAGTGACTCTGAATAAGGACCAGGACAGGAGGCTCTTTGAGGCTACAGAGACGACCACGACACAGATTTGGTCTGGTCTGTGGTTGGAACAGTCTGGTGCAGCCAAAATCATTCCATGCTCTACCTCCTACACCATCTAAAAGCACAATGCACAGGCGCTGGTTTGTGCAGTAAGAAATGAGAAAGATGAGTCACTAGCAGTTGGTATGGAGGCTCTGGGATGTGACACCTCAGGTCAGAAAGTATGGACCAGTTCTCAATATGTTTAGTATCAGCAAAACTATCTTTTCTATTGTAACACAGAAACTATTCTTCCTGATAAAGATTTTATGAAATTAACAGTTTTTTTTAAAAAAAAGACAGAAAAAACTTGCCATTGCCATTAAACACTAACGTTCTGAAAAAGCAAGTCAAGACTAAAACATCTCTTATCAATTACTTCAGTAGAAATGAATTTAATTTACATCCTAAGGTTGTATTTTCCTGTTATGGATCCAGGGTTGGGGAGGGAAGACTTTTTAGAACTATCAATTTCTATAAAGAATATTATTAAAGGATCTGTACAACAATTTTTTAGTCTTATCTTTAAGCATGGACTTCAGTGGTGCTTCTCCTATGTGTGCCTTTTGCCAAAAATGTTAAGGATTGAGGGATTAAATCCACAGTAAACTGCAAACAAACACAAAACAGCTTTTCAAACATCGCTATAGTGACTTGAGTGGTCTAAGAGTGGCTTGAGCTTTGTCTCCATCTAATCTGACCTTCAATTTAGTTTGACCTCTCAGACAAGGAAGTCTAGGCATTAACCTTGATTGAACTGAACAAACATTTTCCCTTTTCTATATTGTTTGAAATAATTTTAAGCAGAAGATCACTTACACAGTTTACACCATTGCTTACTCTAACAGTAAAGTAATAGTGTTCATACGAAATTTTCTTCGGCTGCAGAAACGAAAGTGATGGTATTTGACAGGAAAATCCCAAAGCCATGACCATAAAATACCACAAGTTGATAAATACGTTGCTGGTTTGTGTGTTTTTGGTTTGTGGTTTTTCTTTTATTTTGTTTGTTTGTTTTCCCCCAGAAATAAAAACGTTATTTAAAAAGGCAAAGAAATTAAACTATTGGCCCTCTCAAATCAATGTTCCTACCAACAATCAACTCTGTGACCTAACAAGAGAAAGTGCCTCCTCTGTTTCCTCACACGGCTCTTTGACTTTTAGTACAAAGTATTAAAAATGGAAATACAGTTCAATTTAATTAGAGGAAAACATCACCAGTGATGTTCATGTGCTAATTTTCCCCAAGCTACATAAACAGTTGAAATCTAATGACACAGAAACACGATTATTTTATTTTCATTATCCACATGAAAAATAAGCACATAGAGAATTAAAAGATTATTGTTTTCATATAAGCACTGTCTTAGTAGAAAATGTTTAAAAATAAGCAGAAAAAAAATTCAAACAGATTATCCAGATCAAAATTTTTTTTTTTTTATTTTTTATTTTTAATGCTGAACATGTGTTAACAATTGGGGAAAAAAAAAAAAAAAAAAAAACCACCACAACCTTCTGTGAGTTCTTGGACGTTGCCAAAACACTAAGAAACCACAGCTAAAAAAGTTTTCCTCTCAAAACGAATTAAAGCTCAGACCTCACAGCTGGTTTTTTTGAATACTACACTATATATACATATATATATATCAGTGTAAAAAATGAATAGTGTTTTAATTTATTAGTCAGTGACTCGAATCCTCAGCATATGGACCAAGCTGAATTAATTGTGAACCTGGATTTGCCAGCGCACCTGAAAATTATGCCTAAATACATTGCTTACATCTATTTGAAACCTTGACAACATAAGAAATGCCAACCCATCTTTAGGTTGCTGGCCCCTCGTAAAAATCGACTTTATCTAGCACTTACATAAGCCCCTTCAAAAAATAGCTGTCATCATTCTATATGGTGGAGATTCACCACTTTCTCAAATCAATATAATTTCAATGATGACACAAATGTCTTCAAGAAATAATCACCTCTCTCTAAATTCTTCTGAAGTTTGAAGAAAAACTTTGAGACTGTACAAGCAAGGTTAGCTATTAAACTCGCATAAAGTAACCACTTTAACAGGTCATACTATTTTTTCATTAATTGTACACTTAACAAATGTAGACTACATTTTTAAATACATCAGATTTTAAACAGCATTGCATAAAGTGTTCTATGAAGATATTAGATAACTACACATACTTACTGACAGTTTGCATTCCATATTGTTTCAGTCAAGCTTTATTTTCTTCAACTGGTACAATACTATTACTTCTAGACTTCACTTCTTCAGAACACATACATTTTGAATTTCCTTGATCTTATATAATTTTTTGACTACAAAACTAAATATTATAAACAAAGTATCCTATAATTCTGTGTCCCTGCATTTCAGTTCTGTCATACTACCTGTTTTCTTCATGTAGTACAAGGTTTGGTAAATTTAAACAAGTACAAGCCAAATATTATATATAAATACATGAATATGTATATACACACAGAGAGACAACAGTTACCACTACATTTTGAGCATTAAAAAAAAAAAAAAAGGCACACATATTAAGATGTCAGTGGTATTAAATAAACTGAAACTGCTACAGATAAATGTTTATACCAGCACCTACAAGCTTCCTAACAAGCACTGTTTAAAAGGAGTCTGGTTCAGAAATAGAGAGTTAAGAACTCAATTTGCATCCATCAAGCCACCTTATTTAAATTTCAGTTTGGGTGTACGCAAGAAACAAAATAGTATCTTGTCAAACTGCCACTCCACATAAGGTCTAACAGGCACTTGCTCTGGTGTTAGCACACATTGGTACATTGTCTCAGCAATGTATGCGATGCATACCAGCAACCTCCTTCTCCACAGCTACAAATTTATTATTAAGTGCAATTTGGAAACAGCTCAATCGCAGGGCTATACTTGAAACACCAAAGTGCTTCTATGTTTATTATCTTTGCAAACCACATAATATTATTGTCCCTTACTGCTTCCTGCAAATCTGCAGCAATGATGCAAAGCAGCATTTTTTTTAATTCCCTTTCGGAATACAAATGCCTGCCTTCTCTGATTTCTGCCTGTTCCTAACCAAGACGCACAATAGTTTCTGAATCAGTGATACCTTTCAACACTATTGGCAAAAACTGAAAAAAAAAAATAATAATAAAAAAAAATATATATATAGATACATAAAGATTGTACTTCAATCCCAGAAGAACTCATGGGGAGGGGAAGAAATTAAAAAAAAAAAAAAAGCAGGAACTTAAAGAACAAAGGCAACATTAAAACACCGTGAAAATAAAAGAAATACCAGCGATCAAGGATGAGAATTAATGGGTAGAAAAGCAGCAGCACCACTTATTGCAGAGACACAGAGAATCCTCTTTCCCTGGAACTCATGCGACTAATGACCTCTCCAAGTGCTGAATTAACCGGCTCCAGGAAACAACAACCCGCTGCCTGCCCGGCTACAGCCACATATCAGAAGTTGTCAACTCCAGTAACGCAATTACAGAACCGGGGGTGGGGGGAAGCAGAAAGGAAGGGAGCGACAGACACAGAAACGCCGCAGCTTTAAGCGCTGCTGCCGAATGAAAAGCAGTAAGGAAAGCCCTGAGCATGTAGGCAAGTAAGAAGTGAAGAGCATTTACCAGCAGCAGGTTGAGCAGCCCGAGTGCCTCACACCGTCTCTGGGAGATAACTTACATCGGTGCGGATTCCTTCACTGGCGAGGGACACCCCTTTCCTCTCCCTTCCCTTCCCTTCCCTTCCCTTCCTTTGCTCTGCTCTCCTTTCCTCTCCCTTCCCTTCCCGTCCCGTCCCTCCCCCGAGGAGCGGAGCAGCGGGAAGAGCAGTGGCCGCCTCACAGCGCCCCGGGGAGCGGAGCGGAGCGGAGCGGAGCAGCGCGGAGCGAACAGCGCGGAGAAGCCACCACCGCGGCACGCGGGCGGAGGGAGCGCGAGCCCCAGCAGCCGCGCGCGCCAGCCGCGCTCTGGCTGCAGCCCCGCCGGCCCCCGGCTGCACGCGCCGCGGCCGGGGCCGCCAGCCAATCCCCGCGCTCGGCGCCCGGCCGCGCGCGCGCGCAGGCCCCCCGCGCGCTGCCGGGCACGGGCGGCGGCGCCGTGACGGGCGGCGGAGCGGCCGGGTGGGCGCGGACGGGGAGGGGGTGGCCGGGCTGGGAGGGGGTGGCAGCGCCGGGCTAGGCCGGCAGCGCACGCTGCCACGGCACTGCCCGCTGTCACGGCACTGCGCGCTGTCACGGCGCGGGCGGCAGCCGCAGGTCCCGCGGCGATGCGCTCGCGTCCTTGGTGCCTTGACCGTTACTGCGCATAGCGGGCGTCAGTGCTTAGCGCCGCGGCCGTCCCTCGGCGGAGCGGCCGGGCGGCCCTAGCCGAGCGCTGCCGCAGAGGTGCGGGAGCGGGAGAGGCCCTTCGGCTCCGCCGAGCAAGCGGGGCTGGCGGCCCGGGAGCGGGGGAATTGCCGGCGGGCGAAGGATGCTTGTCCCGTCGGCGCTGCGAGGGGACGAGGACCGGGAGGAAGGACGGAGGCCGCCCCGCGGAGGCCCTTTCCCGCTGGAGCCGTGAGCAGGCGGCGGCGCTGAGGGTTCGGCAGCGCCGCCGCCCCGGCCCCTCGGCCGCCCCCCGCACCTCGGAGCCTGCGGAGCCAGCGGGGAGCACAGGGAAAAGGAACAACAACAAACAACAAAATATCATAATGGGGGAAAAAAACTCCAAACTGTTAAAAAATTGCTTCCATCTTTTTGCCACAAGGTAGAAACGTTTCAACAAACTGTTGTGCAGTTCCTCAGAAGGGAATTACTTCAGCTGTCATCTTCCCCTTCTCAATGAACTGGCCATGTTTTGTACTGTGTTACTACCAAATACACTGAAGAATACTTACATTTTCTGTAAACTGTAATTAAATGTCGACTATTATTTAACCTTAAATTTCTTCCCTCCTCCTTTGCTACACATCTGTGAAAGCATCAATGACACCAACAAAAAAAAAGGTGCACTAAAGCAAAGTAGATCAGGAACCGAGAGAATGACAAACTGCTGGACACAAGCTGATGTCAACCTATAAAACTTTACTGTCCACATTTTTGGCAAGGCCAGGAGGAAAGTAGCAACTTAAATTAACCAGGATATACCGAACCAGCAGTGAAAACGAGCCTTGGACACGAGTAATGCACAGCAGCAGTGCTGCTAAAACGTAACAATCTTGATGTCTATATTCCATAAAATAAAAAATCTGTGTGGAGAAATGAAATAAACTAGAGCACACTGGATTACCTGTAGCTGGGAAAAGCGTACTGTAAATGTCTGATTAGAGAGAAACTACAGCAGAGTTAATTTTCCAACTGCAACTGTAGTTTTGTAACTGTCAACAAAGAGCAGGAGTTTTAAGGGGCAATCCAGAAACCAGCAGGGAAGTATCTCTCAGCTTTTCAAGGTTAATTGAGAAGAGGGGCGAGCTGAGCATACTAGTAGAGCCTCATAAATTACATGCAATGCTGTAGCTTGAGGACTGCATTTATTCACAGGCGTGAGGAAGATCCACATAACCACAACTTCTCCCTGGCTTCACCTTTTTCTATGGCATGTCATAGATTTCAAGATGTGTCCTTGTCTCAAATGCCGTGGTCTCATTTTTAATGTAATATGCATGGTGATGTCTTGATTCTGCAGAGAGACTTCTGTACAGAGACACTGTGATAGTCATTTCACTGGAAATAATCTCTCTGCTTGAAAATAAACTAGATTGCAAAAATGAATGTTAGAGATGTATTTAAAAGATTGTTGCAGTTAAGTAATGAGTTGTCCCTATCAGGAGGAAAGAGTGGGAATTATACTCAGATGGGAAACAAATCTCCTCACACTACATTTTGATGCAATCTAAGTTTCAGAGGAAAAGGTAACAATGTCTCTAAGAGCAGTCCATAAAGCAAATGACTTGATGCTTATCGTGATTAAACGGAAATTAGCAAAAACCAAAATACGTTTAGCCCATCCCATCTAAAGATGTTTTTAAATCTTCATCTCATTAGAGTATTTCTAGTGGTGATATGCAGAATATTACAAAACTACTTAATATACCAGCGATGTGAGAGGGAACAACCATATGGCTGATTAAATGGCACACAACAAAGATCTGTTGACAGTCAGTTGTGATGGATATGGCTCAATGGTACAGACCAGTCAAGATGCCTTGGTGAGGTGGCCACATTTCTTCAGCAGAGCTGATGAAGTCAGGGTTAGCTACCCAGTGAAAAAGAACACGGGTTACACTGCAGCTGGGGGGTGTTTTCTGGAAGGCAGTTTCCAGTGACCAGTGTGAGTTTGTCCTGGTGAATAACCAGCTCTGTGCTCCCCTGCTATGGGTTGGCACGGACAGCGGCTGGGAGCGACCAACAACACAAAACCAAACAGAAGTTACACGTCTAGGCACTGTTAATGAGGCCAATGTGAGAATGCTGGCTTTGTGTCCACACTTAGGATTAATGATATCTAAAAAACAGAGTATCCTAGAGACAATTTATATGTGTTTTAGAAGGATAACCATGTCTTCTCGCTAAAGTGAGAGTCCTAACAGAAGACAGGAAACTATGCTCTGTCTTTCCCTTGTTCTCTATTGAAATTGATCTTGGATTCTTTTCAATGTGATGATACAGCTGTGACAGAAGAGAGGTTTGGTCCCATCCCTTTAATGTGGTGGTAAGATTACTCTCCTGGGAATGGGAGACGCAAGACTGAATATGTGTGAGGCTGTGGAGGATAAACCATATACCCCATTTCCTGGGTTAGAACTTCTCAAATACTGGATTAGTAAGTAAATGGTGACTGCAGGCTATTCCTCTTACAGCATGTTTAAACCCTTGAGTTCTGTTTAGTTTTTTAAAGGAAAGAATGGAAGGGCCTACCTTCAAGAACAAGTTCCAAGTAGTGAATCCGAAGTGCATATAGGTGTAATTCTTCAGATTTCAGTAAGGCCTGAGGAATGGGACTGTGGACATACTGCTGTCCTGTTTCCCATTGGCTATATTGGGTGCTGCTCCGTGCACAAAACGTAGCGCTGGGATACGGAGCCTGAAACCTGCATGTGTTATCAGCTTCAGGCCCTGATATCTTCAGAGTCTCTCTCAGCATCACTGTGTCACTTACAGAATCTGCTGACATGAGAACATCTTGTCCACATCCAGAAGGGCTGTGGTTCTCCTTCTTGCACTTCTTTGAAAAATTGGCCTTCAGTGTGATTTGAAGGGAAAGGGAAAAGGAGACAACAGAACAGATTTGCAGTTTCCTGGAGATAAATGCTGGATGCTTGTGCCCTTGCCTTTTAAGTGTGTGTTTGAATTCCTAACCTGGAACTGCTAATTTTTCGATGTGTCCCTATATATCATTATTTCTCTTTTAGTATGTAGCTGCCCCACCACACACATTGTTATACTTTGATCAAAATAAGCATAATTAAAGACAGTTTCTGGAAGCTGATGCTATGTAACTGCATTGTACAACAAAAGTGAAATTTTAATACTGCAGCTAATTAATGACTGGAACATTTTACCTATGGAATGTGAATTCTGTTTTGCTTGGAGCCTTTAAGTAGAACTGAAAATATTTCTGAAAGATCTATTGCATCTCGTATGTGAGCTACGGGATTGTTGGAGTGGTTACGTGGGGGAAGATCGGGGGAGTTCACTGGCTGGCATACACAAGAGGTCGCACCAGATGATAAGCATAGTTTGTTCCAACCCTGTAAGCTATAAATCATGATATGCAATGATCCACCATAACAACATAGGACTCAACTCTTCAGAATAAAGAGAGAGCTTATCTTACTGAATAATACCTCTGAAATGCTTAAACACATTGTAAAGAGGATTATTTTAATTAATTGGTACAATTTCCCACATTTATTATATATACTGGAATATCATTAGTTGCACCTGATTTAGATGTCCTGTTTTCATTCTTAATCCTATGCCTGCAATTGCACAGTAAGAAATGCATCCTCTGAACAGTAGTCTAAATTATCAAAAACTAGAAACAAAATACACATGGGAGTGTCTGTTCCAAGGAAGTAACCACACAGTGGTATGGGAGCAATACCTGAGTATTATGCAGTCAGCTACCAACAGAGGAGCAGCAGCAAGATACAGAATTTTAACACACTGGAATCACCACTCTTGGTAATTTAGTAAATGTTGTGCATGTTTCTATCACCTCTTAAATATTGCCAGAAGCTGTCCATAATTTGTCAACCAAAAAGAAGTTAAAGGTATTGAAATTGTACTAGTATTTTCAGGTAGTTTCCAGTCCTTTTGGCTGCTTTTTTTTTTTTTTTTTTCCTTCCCTTCTCCAGCCAGCCTATCTACCCTGTAAGAATTATAGCCTGTCTTAGAAATAGCTCAGAAGGAAGTACCGAGATGGTAGAAAGCTACTCGCTATATGCTTGAACGGCTCTGAACAATTCAAAGCCATCAACAAGTTTGCAGTTCTGGAAGAAGAGGAGAAAAAAAGATGGACAGTCTTTGTAGGTAACACCTGCTCAGTGGAAAGTAAAGAAGACGTGCAGACTTTTACAGGCACAGAACACTGTTGTACTGAAAGAGGGATCACTTTTCTTCAGAGAAATTGCTGTCTGCAAATGAGCCTGTTCAGTATGCACAGCCACCCCCAAGGAACCTCCCTCCCCCAGGCACAATTTCGACAATACCACCTGTCTGTCATGGCACATGTCTGCAGTGTGTCCCACAGACATGAAACTTGGGACTTGCACCCCTCAACCCCTTTTCCCATATAGTAACTTGACTGACCACAAATATTTCCAAGAACTTCTGAAGAATATGGCTGCTATGATAACTGATGGTTAAAGTGGACTAGTGCCGTATCTAAGGAAATGATGAACTTTTGCTCATCTGGCAGATCAAGAAGAGGATTCACTTGGATCTGAGAAGAATTTTATGTGGTTGCCTGTCTATAGAAATACCTTTGCATTTTTCGTCTGGGAAAAACTACTACAAGGTGATTATGATAAAAGCCATGGAGGTTGGTGAGCATTCTGGTCACAATGAGTTCACTGACAAGGTGAACTAGGGATAAAATCAACAGTTATTTCTGATCTCAGAAGTATTTTTTTCTCAGGTCTGCACAAAGTGGTGTGTAAGGGGCACACCACAGATGCAAACTCTGCACAAGAGTAAATGAAATTAAGTTTAGGTAAATGGCAACATATGAGACTGTTCTAGTATCTAGTTTAGGTGAAAGGTCAGTTAAATTGTTTTAACCACAAGAAGTGGTGGAATAATATATGTGAAACAATACTTAGAAAAAGAGAAGGGAATAAGAAACTTGGAAGGTGTAAAGAATACTGAAGTAATTTTGAGTCAGTACAAGATTTCAAATCTGACTCAAAAGCAGTATTAAGTTAGCAGTCTGCTTCAGCAGTAAGCGTGTAAAAAGGTGCAGACAAGTCATCTGCTAGAAGGTGCATGTAAAAATGCAAAGGATTAAAGAATCATGAGAACCAAACCAAAGTAAAAATAGAAGTGAACAATATATAAAACAGGGTATGCAATTGGTGACAGTTTACCTTCTGAGCGATACACTTTTATCCCTACATCAAATGCCAATGCAAACTTCTGTAACAGCATTTGTCTCTTTTAAATAGACCATTCCGGTGCTTGGGGGAGGAGAATTAGACGGGGGGAAAAGCTGAATTTGTTACCTAAAATTACTATGATATATTTGTGAATCTTTTAACTTTCATAGGCTCAGTTGCCATTAGAAAATATTTTTTTTAATTTTCTTAGTATGCAAGAATTAACAAGACAATGAGAAATATGAAATACTAATAAACCAACATAAAATTCTCAGGCTTGGAATAACTTCTTTTTTCCAACAGATAGCAGAAATGCTCTGTTACTGCATAGCAGTTTTAATGAAACAATGAAATAATAGAGACTATGTAACTGATATTTATTTCAAGTAAGCTATTAGTTAAACAATTTTATTTTTTGTTTGCTTAACCTTAATTTAGCTCCATCTTTAATGCTCTTTGTCTTATTCTGCCCTCTTTTAATGCAAAATGTTTTCCTTGAAATGGATTTCCATACAAGCACACAGAAGTATTCGCTTGCTTTATTTATATTCTGACAAAATCCAACGACTTCCATTCAGGCTCAGGGCCCCACTTCTGCTACTGACTAAACCAGACGACACAGTCCTTTCTCTCTGAAGGTCATGGTTTAAGTGCCTGATTTCCTGAATATTGTATGAAAGAAGGATGATGAACTTGGCCGTTATCAGTTACTTTGTGTGCCGAAAGGTGCAAGATAAAGAGGAAGTTTTCATGCCCAATCTCCCTTCGTTATCTGTTGTGTTAAAGTGCACTGAGCAGCATGAGAAGCCCAATATTTAATGTGCTGGCTGTAACAGCACTGGGCAATGGGTTTATAAAGTGATACGGTATACAAGGTTTATTTGCTGTAAATATGTATAATGTAAAGACATACGTTCATTTATCACTCCTAACAGAAAGAACTCCTGCAGTGCAAAAAGAAATGAAGGCAGCCATAGAAGAATGGGAAGTTAGAGCAGAAATTATATTTGCAGGGTTGTATAATCTAGAATGTCTGGTTTAAGATTACAAAAATAATGTCTTCTAGCAATTGCTGATGAAATACCTAGACTCCAAACACATTCTTTTATAGTGTAGATGAGTAGGAAAGAAGACAACAAAACATAATGATTGTAAGGTTTACTCTGCTTAGATGTTTTACGAAGTTGAAATTTGAAGTGCTGAAAAAGGTAAGAGAAGGCAAGTAACCCAAGGAACAATGAGAACATATATTCAAGTAAATTAGCTTAATGGATGTTTTATTTTCCGTTGTTTTCTTACTTTAATTTGTGTATATCGTTTAAAAAAATAAATGAAGTCATGTCTGCTATATAAAACCTGCCAAATTGATGAAGTACAATTTCCTTCTAGTTTTAAGGTCACTTCATTATTATTTTGCTGTATTTTCAGACGACTGTTTGGTTCACCATGCTTGTTAAAGACATCATTTCTTTGTACCCAAAGGAACTTGTAATTGCTGGTTAACATGCAACTACGCTAAGACTTACTAAGCACGTTATTGTATTATTTCCATTCTTTCCTGAAAACGTACAGGTACACTTCAGTTATTTCAAATATTTTTTTCAGTGTTCTCAGATTATTTGGAGCAAAGTATGAGGATGGCAGAACTTTCAAACAAATACATGTTCGCAGAACTGACATTTTTGAAACTGTATTTATATGTTCTCTGAATTCGCCTGTCCTATTAGTGTTAAAAGGTTTGGAGGATCCTTTGTATTTCTCATGTCATAAACTATTCCCAGGCGAATTTCTGATCTCAGGAAAAAAATGGGTAAGTTGAGACTGTCAGATCCTTAGTGCCAGTGATTAAATTGGATATAAAGGTACCTCAAAAAGAGAGCTTAAAATTTTCCTGCTGTTTCCTTAGGAATGTGAAACTCAGCTTACTAAGATTTTTTAAATTAATTTCTGCTATTGAAATAGTAAATAAAAACTCTGAAATGTAAGTGTATTAAATATAAAAACATTTAAAAAATAAAAAAAAAATATAAAATCGAATACATTTTTACATTGCAAATAAGATTCTGCAAATGAAATTCACTTATCATTGAGTTCATCATAGACGATTTATCATATGAACGCTGCAGTCTCTCAGGTCTGGTGACCTGCTTCACTTACAGGAAGAGTGAAAACTGACTTTTCCAGCACTCCGAATAAATCTGACACTAACTGTATTTAAGAATATACACCTGTTATGTAAAAAGACACAAATTGTACTAATTCATTAATGTGTTCCTATTCAAACTTCAACACATTTCTAACAATGGGCCATAAAAAACTTGGTGTCTGCCCATGACACCCATTACTACTACTGGCCTAATTAAGCTTGCCTCTTGCAATTAATCACCTTGACTGCCAACAAATAGTATATTTATCTTCATTACCTTACATGTAGGAACATGTAAGTCTTTCTTCTCTGCTATACACAGAAGCTGAGGCCATGTTTGGCTACAGACCGAAGAGAAATTCAGCTGTAATCTAAGTGGAGTTGCTCGTGGCCCATCACACCAGTCAGTGGGCCATCACACCAGTAAACAGTCCATCACACCAGTCACTAGAGGATGCCACTCCATGCATCTGCACAATGGGCAGCAAACCAGCCACCAGTAGGTATGGAGTAAATTAGAGCGCAGGCACTTGGGAGAGGGACTCTGGGCACTGAAGTCCAGCTCTACACTACAAACATATGAAACCTGAGTATCTTTAAGACTATGCCTTTGTATTTTCCATTTCCTCGTATATTTTAATTAAAGACAAACAGAATTATGGACAATACAAATTATTTTTCCTCAAATGAGAAACAAAAGAGGGGTGCCAGGCTAATTAATTTGCTTTTCTTTGCATCTCTTTTTCCATGATTATTTTAACAAATGAGTTTACTACCAGGAATGTTTGGTAAAATAATGAAGCAAATATTGTTAAATATTGTGATTATTCATAGCAGAACATATAAGTCATGTTTCTCCAACTGGAAAAGAGAAATGTGTTGTACGACCTACATACCCATTCAAAAAAAGCTTGAATATTCAAAAAGTTCTGCTTATGAATGAATTACAGACCAAAATTATGCATAGATATTATTCAGCAAACAGTTTGAACATATACATCAGAAAAACTAGTTTGTTTGGAAAACTTGCAAACACAAAATGGAGCAAAGAAATTATTCATTACGAATTATTTGCACAGCATCTGTCTTACTTTCTCATGTTAATTGCCTCTGCTAAACCACATTTTCTCCCCCTCAGTATGTAAATTTAAATGATTTTGCATATTCTCTGAATACCCAGTAAATGCAAGTTTCATTACCTTACCGTTTATATCTTTTTTTGTCAGCCTAATTATACTAGAGTTTATATAATTTCAAAATTTGACCTACCAGCTTCATGCAGATTGCAGCCTTGTCCTCTGGATTTTGAATATTGCCTAGCAGGGGGAAAAGAAAAAGAAAAAAATATATTAAAACCATGTACATTAACCACATTTGTGAAAGATCTTGTAAGGTATGTACTAATTCCCACTTCATTTATATATAGAGAAAAAGCTACGTTTGTTTTTAATCACAATACTTCTATTGTAATTATTATAATCTAGGACATGGCCCTCAATTGACCTAAATTAACACAGAGAGTTTGACTGAATTTTCAAGCACCTGCAGCAGACCCCCCTGCAGCACCTGGCCAATGGATCCCTGGGGCCATCTCTGCTTCCTAGGAGGTGTCACTCTAGTTGTATATGATTATTCTTTCTACAAATACAAGCTTATATACCAGGCAGGTTGATTTCCTCTAAAAATATATCCTTTTTTTTCCACTGAATTTTCTGGCTTTTTGATTCTTTGACTGCTGACTTGTGTTGTCTCTCCAATAAAAATGTCGAGAAAGAAATATGCACATTATATCATGCCTTTTCTTTACAATAATTTCATGCCACCAATAGAAATAAAAGGGTCTTGTCAAAAACTGTGCTGGTCTCAGAAATCAAATGCAAGTTTAATCCCTCAGGCCTGTTGACTGAAATGCTCCCCCAGCCACATCTGTCCCACTGGGTCACTGAGAACGCTACCTAAGTAAAGCCTCAGGATTGGTTCAACATTATCAGCACACATCCTTGGTTGAAAGGACAGACCTACAGAAAGCAGTCGGTTTATAGTGCTGTACTTAGAAGCCAAGCACTTTGAGTAGTACAAAGATACACTTTTCTAAAGACATAAAACCTTCTGTTTAGGATTCTGTCTTCAATGCACCACAAAATACATATCCCCTGAAACAATGTTGTTTGTTTTCTATTTTATACTAAGACTACAAACCAATCTCTTAACGTGGACAGCACGGCTGGATAAAAGCATACTTACCATGGATTTGTGCTCTGGGCAGAGCACTGGCTGAGCGCTCACCCTCAATGTTTGGCAACAGCCAGGAGTGCCTGCACATCTCTACAGACAACTCAGGTATTCTAGCATCCTAATGGTTCACAACAGGGCAAAAGGAATCATGATACGGTTTTATGATGTAGCAGGTTTTGGATCAATATGAAATTTTGTTGACTCATGCACTACAGATATTTGTGGGTCATAACAGAATTTCTGTCTTAAGAAGTTCCCCGGTACGTGATAGAAATCTCAGTGCTATTTTTTGCTCCTGATCCATCTGCCCTTCTGTAATGCACCAGATCTGTGCTGTCAGATGACTTCTGAAATGAGTGGCACCAATAAAATTTTGGGCCTTATCTTCAGCAACTAATTTTTCATGATTTTTCAGAATTTACCTTTAGGCTACAAAACACATCTATAGGTTTCTCCTCTCGGCAGGATGTGTTGTCCTGTACGCTTTAGCAGTTCAGTGAGCTGAGCTGATTCAAATGAGCCTTGAAATGTTAAATACAACTTGTAATATCAAAGGTTCTCATATCAAATAATTTTCTTCCTGTGGATCCTAGAGAGATTAAGGACTCGTGCAGGGACTAAAATGTCCACTACTCACATCAAATAACTCAGCATTGGTTATATCATTATCTGCTCATTGAAGCGGCAGCACTTCTTTATTTGTAAACCAGGCACAACAGGCACAGTATTAGGACCATACAGAAATGAGTGAATGCTTAATGTTGAGTAATTGTGTGACAGCATGAGAGAAGCATTCAGGTGCAGCCTTGAGGTGATGTTTTCTTTGCAACTGGTGTAGAAATTAATTTGGGGGTCAGACAGTAAACTGAATGCAGTATGGCTGCACTTCAATTTTCCCTCCACTCTGGTTATCTCAAAGCCCAGAGAAAGAAGTTGTCTCCTTTTTTTTTTTTTTTTGTTATTCTGATTTTACTTTCATATCTTGCAGCAGTGTCTGTAGCTTGCTTACCTTCTTTACCTCTAAGCTGAATTAAGACGAAGTATGTTTTGAATCATCCAAAATACCAACCCCCCCCATACACTGCTGTAATTTCTGAATTGAAGAATAGGAACTGTCAAGACATTACCTGCTTCTTTCCCACCTTTTGCTGTGCAGATGCAGAAAAGAGATTTGGAGAAGAATCCTTGATAAGTTTTACATCCGGGATCTCATTTATTTATCGGTACAGCCCTTGTACATTTGCCATGGTACACAGGACAACCATACCTGTGCTGAGAGACTGATCTGGATCTACGGTCTTAATCCTGCCACATCCTTACTGACATGCATTTTTGTACTATAATGAACTTTAGTTCTCATCTCATAAAGCAGGACTATGACTATCTATGCACTTCATGATCGTTTTAAAAAATCCCAAATATTTTGAAAGGTTAATTAGTAAGTAACTCAATGTGAAAAATAGGAAGCTTGTGTTTTCCAGGACTGACATTCTAATTGTAAATGCAGTCACACGTGGAATCAAATGTTTCTAAAGATGCTATTTGAATAACTCTGGGAATGACAACACAGTGTAAGTGGGCATTACTCAATAGTGTCAACAATTAAAAGAATTCTATTATATTAGCATATATTAGCATATAAAAATAACCCCTTAAAGAGAAAATGTGGAGTCTTGATACCATTGTGGAACAACTGTTAACTGCATAATGACAATCACAGTATACAGAAATGAGTAGGGAGTATTTTAATGAAAAGCATATTGCCATTTTCCTTGCATTAAAAGTCAAAGGCAATTAAAACATAATTTAATTAGAGAATATCTTATCAGCCGTAAGAAGTAAAATTGATTGATATGCAGTGTAGGGATAACTTGGCTGCTGCTACTTGTAAAGTGATGGTGAAACTGACAAATTAGTCACTCACTTTTTTTATTTGATAATTTCATGTATTTTTATATTATTTTCTTTCACCACTGAAAGTATTTTAATTAGGTTATGTTTGATTGCTCATTGTTTGGAAATGGAAAACGTTACAAATGTATTGTGATCTGAAGAGTTGTTGGCATTCAGATTAAGCATCTAGCATAGCTATATCCTGCTCTCTCATTACTCAAAATATTTATCTGATAATAGATTTTTTTCTTACGATTATTCCTGTCTGAATTACTGTCCAAAAAGATGTTTTAGTCTCCAGTTTAAATATCACATGTAGCTGGAGAGACATCAGTGTAGCTCACAGCAGCTCCAAATCACTGAGCAATCTCCTCACTCGGAAGAATCCGCATCATCCACCCAAGGACTGAATTTGGCCATGCAAGGAATACCCAAGCAGAACTGACGAATGCTGACAAAACACAAAACCTATTTCTGAAAATCCACAAAAAAAGGCACAGCCAAAAAAATGTTGAAAAGTCGCTCTTACAATCAAACCAGAAATGCGTACTCAATCATTACTTCAGAAAAAAAATCTCAAAGGTAGCTTGAGACCTTAATAAATATTAACAAAATATCTGGGTGTTATTTTCTGCTCAGTTTATTCTTTACAAGTACAAGAGTCTATGACATGGTTTCATAATTTTTTGCCTATTCCTTTAGTTTTGTGCTAATATTTCTCATCCAATGAGAGAATATCAGCAGATGAATGTCTACATGGATTACAAATTAATGCATTACTTCCCTCAGAATGAGCACTTCTACAAGGAAATCCTAGGATGCTCTCTAAGGACTGGTGAGTAAATAAATAAATAAAATTGGTCTGCAACGCTTGACTACGAAGCTGATGCCAGTGCTTTAGCAGTGGGACACTTCAACTTCGTTTATAATCCCTCTGTCCACAGAACTTCTACAGCACCTCTATAGATTGACCGGATAAAGAAAGAGAGAAAAATCTTTTGCTTGACTAAAATAATGTCTGCAAGGATTGTGGTTTTTTGGTTTTTTGTGGTGTTTTTTTGGTTTTTTGTTTGTTTGTTTGTTTTGTTTTGTTTTGTTTTTTTAAGGTTTCTGGTCCACTTTTAAAGGTAAAAAAGCGTTCTTCTTGGGTCTATCAAAATCTTTCCTGACTGTATTAGCTATGGCTTTTCCCCGTCAGGAAAATCTGTACAAAGGCACTTCTATGAAGCCTGGTTTTCTGTAACTTTTTTCAAAGTGGAGAACAGAAACAATTGAATATGATTCATTAGACAATTTCTGTTTTGGTCAAAGAAAAGAGATCAGTGTACACACACACCTTTTGATATTAGAATCAATTTAAGGGAACAATTTCTCATATTAAATAGGTTATGAATAACAATGGTCTCATTTAAAAGAAAGAAAATAAGTAGAATTCTGTTTAAATATTGAAACAGTCTGAAGAGGGGGAAATAATTTGAAAAATAACTCAGTAGGTGTCTGACTTCACTGTGATATATTTAATTTGAAAAAAAACCCAAACCTAAGGAATATCAATTAGTCGACTTTCTCAGATTGTTGGAGACAACTGCCCTCTGGGTTATCAGATTATATATATGTTTATACACTCTTCAATTACATAGCAAAAGAGAATGAATGTTAAACTGTGTATCCTGGATGGAGTGTATAGCATCAAGAAAGAAATCTGTGTGAAAATGACTTTGCTGTGTGGTAAGATGAGAATACATAACAAGTAGTATTAATCCATTGAGATATGCCCCAGAGATTTGTTTTAACTGAATTGTTTGTAGACAGCAAAGCCTGGCTCGCAAGGAGAGAAGGGGAGGGGACAGATAAGGCCAATACTACTCTGCAATTCATAATAATGCAAGTCTTTCTGTGGGCAGTAGTTGCCTAGGAGTCAGTTGAAAAAGATTATTTCATTTGAAAAGTCACACAAAAAGCTGCAAAAAACCAGCAGCATGTTGCTAGAGATGCATAAGTACACTGTTAGAAAAGTAGATGAACTAAGAATTAGTCTGAGCTGGGTGAGGATGTCCCTGCTCATTGCAGCAGGTTGGACTAGATGAGCCTTGGAGGTCCCTTCAATCCACACCATTCTGTGATTCAATGAATTTATGAACTGATACCAGAGAGTAATTTATAAGTGTGTGAACAAAACCACTAAGAAAGCCTCTAGCTACATATAAAGGAGATGTTTCATGAAAAACAGTGCAGTTATTAGGTCAAAAGCTTAAAGGGATAAACCAGCAATTTGTTATTTCACCAGTTAAAGGTAATTGGTAAGTGGTAGTTACACAGCCTAGCAAAATCTCTCGTTTTTGCTGCTCATTATAATATCTCTGTATTTTAGATACTTTGTCCTGTGAATTTATTGAAAAGATTTGAAAGCAATAGGTTTGCCAAAAAGGTATGACCACCTTAAATCAGTAACAAAAGAAAACGTTAGAGGTAATGGCAGATATGAGAAGTGTTGAGGAGCTGTTAGCTCCCCTCTAGTTAATTTTACAAGATGGTTAAACCTTACATGCAAATCTACAAAGATAAAAACTTCCACCCTTTGTGTGTGAAATTACCATTGTTTTCCTTATTGCTGTTGAAAACATCTGACTGTGGAATCAGGGTATAAGGAATTTAGCTAGTGCTAAAAAAGTGCCAGTTCATGGGCTTCATTTTGTGCTTTCAGGCTATTTCATACAACCGGGTGTGGGTGCTGTCGGAATGTGTTTGGAAACAGCCTGTGCTTGGGGATTCACACCATCACACTTGAACTTCAGTACCTATAGGAACATAAGCCATACTGCGAGGAAAAGAATAAGGCTCCTAATGTAAAGGATGCAACTGTATTTTTAAGCCTTTGTTCCCTTTACAGGGAATCCTCTCAGAGCTCTAAGCCAGCAAGACCAAACCTCCTCTCTTCAGTTACAAGGAGATCTATGAGAGGAATGCCTGTTCTTCACTTTTTTGGTTGGTAGGTTGGTTGTTTATTTGTTTGCTTTTACAAGGAAGATAAGGAATTCCTTAAGGAACATATTACAAGAATCAATTTTACAGAAATACTTTAAAGTGTGTGTATATATATAAATATACATATCAACATATCCCGATATATATGTTTACATGTATATAAACAATATTATATATTGATGATAAAAAAAAAATGAAATTGTTTAGCCTAAAAATTCCCCTGAAAAAAAACCCCAAAACGAAACATAAAGAATAATTTGTGCTGTAAAGTAAAGCCATGTCTTCAAATATCTATTAAAAAAAGTAGTTTACTAGAAACAGACAATAAATTCTGGGAATGCAAATCTCTAACGGCCTGGAGGCGATGGATGATTTAAACACAACACTGTTATATCAACGTGCCAGTTTACAGCTGGGAGGCTGAAGAAGGCTGGCGATGTCCACCTTGGGAGAACAGCCACACAGCTCAAATGTCTTTTCCCAAATCCCCCTTTCCTGTTTAAAAATCCTTCTCTAGTCATCTGTGCTACAATACTACCAGGAAAATATCACAAGTTGTTATGAATTACATAGGTTAAAAAAAAGATTGAGAGGAAGGGTCTGGAAGATGCTAGAATGCATTTTTAGTACATAATGTTTCTTTTGCAAATGGCAGAAAGATTGTTTTTTTACTAACGTGTACTAGTTTCTTATAAAAATGTTAACATTTCCTAACAAAAAAACTATAAATAATAAAATAGGGCAGGCAGTAGAATATTTTTGATACGTATTTCACTCAAAAGAATCGCAAAGCCCAACACAAACACCAGTGACCATGCGAAACTCTGGGCTCCGGGATAATCACAGCCATTTACAGGAACAGCACCCCGCGTTCCCAGTGACAGGTTTCTATTAGAGTCAAAGAAATCCTGAAAAGTTCTTTTAGGCGATGGTAGACCTGACAAAAATGGTGATGAATTTTTGGCCAAGAAACTCAATATAAAGGCAAATATAGAAGAGATGTGTTAGTCAAACAGAAGTTATTGGACTCAGTACAGAGTAAATGGATGAAATTATATGATATGCTATAGAGAAGGTCAGGTTACACAAGCTAATGATCCCCTTTGGCCTTAAAGCCTGTGATTCTGTGAAACCCTACTCCTGCTGGATGTCTGGAATTCATGTATTACTACTGATTTATTTATAAGAGACCGTACACAGTAATAATACCTGTGCGTGATTATTTACAGTATTTGTCCATGAATTATGTCAGCAAAAATGTGCTTAAGTAGAATTATGGCTTGCATGTTTTTAATTTCATGGTGAGAGCGAGGCCTAAGGAGGAAAACAGGTATATTAATTTCCTGAAGGGAAAGCATAAAGTGAATTTTTTTGTTTACTGTTTCCCACCATTGTTATTACCAGTGCAGCTTCTCTGTAGCAACAAAGAGAGCTGGAACAGAAAAGTTTCAGGTGCTGTGACTGTAACATCCAAACAATGTTGTTGTTCCAGAGACTTGTGCCAAAGGCTGGCACTTCTCTGTGTGCCATGTCAACGTTCACATCGTAGCTCTCAGTAGACATGGGCTGGTGATATCACCGGGAATTTTGAGAAGAAAAAGTCCATTAATGCATTGACTCATAACGATTTACAGATGATCTCCATGCAAATCAAACAATTTTTTACAAAGAAATCAAGCAGTGTAATACGGTGTGATCACAACTCAGAGCTCACGCATTTCTGGTTCTGAGCCCTGATTCTGTAAAACAGACATTTATTTTGTACTTCACAGAATGATGCAGATGGCTT
The DNA here is from genome assembly GCF_037038585.1 of Patagioenas fasciata. Lineage (NCBI taxonomy): Eukaryota > Metazoa > Chordata > Aves > Columbiformes > Columbidae > Patagioenas > Patagioenas fasciata. The sequence continues at coordinate 14,151,484 of NC_092533.1, read as the reverse complement.
TTTGCTTTCAAGCATCATTAAGAAAATAAGAGGAGCAGTATATTACTATATTAATACTGTAGGGCACTAAATATAAAGTATTGTAGCCTAGTAGAGCCTAATACTCTATGTTTGTGCATTTCATTTTATATGTACCAATTATAAAATTGGTATGTAAAGAAATCTATGTGTCACGAACTTGTAATCTCCAATCTGAATTTTGGATAACAACAAAATGCAATTGAAAATCTATCAGAATATATGGAAAAGAAAATCTTGCATTTATATGGTGTATATGCTTCTGCTCTTAGAAATGTAATATTTGGGGCATTAAGCTTTAAAAGCTTTTCTTCATTATCAAATTTTCAAAATAAAATCCTGAAAGATACCTGAAGCTCTTCACCAGGCCACAATTGTTATTCATATGACATTTCCTGCTTTTTGCTGTAATTAATCCCAGTATAACGACATTTGCAAAAAAGAAGAACCCTCAGATATATACCAGAAAACACATAATCCACTTGCTAAAATAAAAATGACAAAAACTGGTTTTACTTTCTAAATATTCTTTTATCTCCTAGACAAATTTTAATGTTCATTGAACATTACTAATATCTTTACTCAAACCTTAATAACATTTTAGCATAGAATCTGTCCAATAACTTCTCTTTCCTCTGATTTACAAACATCCCATAAAGTGGTTTTTGATTAAAGGAAAGCGTTTGCTACACATACGTTGCTATTGCTGTATCAGTTTACGGTTCATTATTCTTAAGGCTGTGTTTGCTTTGCTTAGTCCTTGCGTATTTGCTATTCATTATTTAAAGCATATAACAAATTGGAGTCATGTGATAATGTCAGAGCTGGCTGACATGATAAGTAAAACCATACAAATGGCCACTAAAGCATGAATTGCAAATAAGTATCTCACATAAATACACAGTTAAGGTATGAATATAGGTTACATTTGTGTCAAATTACACCAAAGGACTCATACACGCAGTGAGAGCAAATAAAAACTAGGAATTTTAAAATGTTTACCAGTATATTACTCCAACAAAAGGGTTTTTCATTGGTGTATTCTGAGTAATGCCATGTTACAGTAAAAATAATTCATGTTTTAAATATCCTGACTTTTAGTAAATGGACAAAACCGTGTTTCCCAAATGATGGGTCAATAGCCTGTCGTCCTGTTTAGCTGCAATTTCTAAAGGATTGCTCAGGTATTTTATTCATACGTCAAGTGTTGCAGTTGATAACTATTTGACTACATAAAATCCTATACATTAAAAGAAAAAAAAAAAAACAAAACACAAAAAACCAAACTGATTAAGCACTTACATGTTTAGTTTCATAGTTTAATACCTCTTTATAAATATACTTACAATGAAAACAGGCAGGTTAAGATCTGTTTCTGAAATAGTATTTTCAATTAGACCGGTAAACAGTATTTGCAAAAGGTGCCAAGCTTGTGGACATGCCAGCCTTCTTTTCAGATCCTGAACCACCAAAAGCTAACAATGCTCATTGGCCTAATAAAAGATATCATCCCTCTACCACACCACGACAGCCTGTAGCTCACTGAGTATGCTTGCCAGCTATTTCCAAAGGAATTTATGAACAGATCTCCCTCAAAAGCAGTGTAGAAATAAAGACCTGGGTACAGATGTGTGCTAAACCTGCAGTCGTGTCGGAGACTCTGTAAAGCAAAAACTGACCCACCCAACCTGTAACTATAATGAGGAGGAAAGCGCTTCCTCGTCTCTTTGCAGCAGAGGGGCCGCGGTCAGGAAGCAGCGGCTGTCAATTCAAAGTTTCTTAGAGCTTCCTGCATTCCTGGTGTTATCAAAAGCAAGACTGCTGAAATGATTTGAGCCACAACACAGACACGCACTGAAGTATGTGCAAGTCCTTGAAAGCGGCTTTATATTTTTGTCAAGGATAGGTTATGCCTGTGAAATAACATAGACCTATGTATCCTGTCACTTTTTCACCTGAAAAGAAAATCATAACAGGATGATGCTACTGAACTTTATGACGGGATAATTTATTTTCATTTCTGAAATCTTACCAGATATTTCTGCTTCTCAGAGATCATTTTTCTAGATAAACAAAAGGATAGAAAATAGTGATGAACAGCATCCCAGCTTGTGCTGGTTTTGGCCAGGATAGAGTTAATTTTCTTCACAGCAGCTGCTGTGGGGCTGTGGTTTGGATTTGTGCTGGAAACAGTGTTGACAACACAGGGATGTTTCAGCTCTTGCTGAGCGGGGCTCCCACAGCGCCAAGGCCTTTTCTGCTCTTCACACCCCACCCTCCCGCAAAGTGAGCAGCTGGGGACACAAGAATCTGGGAAGGGACACAGTGGGGACAGCTGAGCCCAGCTGGCCAGGGGAGCTCCCACAGCCCATGGTGTTGTGCTCAGCATGCAAAGCTGGGGGAAGGTTGGGGGGGGGGCTGCTGCTTGGGGATGCGCTGGGCATCAGGCAGTTGGTAGTGAGTAATTGTTTTCATTTGCGTCAATTTCTTGTGTTTTATTTCTCTCTCTCTGTTATTTTCCTTTTCATTACAATGTATTATTTTATTTAATTTCAACTCTTCTTATCTCAACCCATGCATTTTCTCACTTTTACCCTTCCAATTCTCTTCCCCCCATCCTGCTGGGGCGGAGGAGTGAGTGAGCGGCTGTGGTAGGCTTGGTTACTGGCTGAGGTGAAGACATGACACACCTCTAGGAGTAAAACTGAGAAAATTTAAAGTATAGTGGATCAGACAGAGCATGCTGAACCTATCCTGCTGTCTCATGCACTATGCAAACAGCTCAAGGATACACACAAAATGCCACTGAGTGCTGCCCTTGCAGTACCTCTGACCAGGTTTCTAAAAGGGATTCCTACTCTCTGCCATCACTTTTAACTGTGGCCGTATACTTAGTAGTCTGAACATCTGAAAGCATGGGGCAGTAACTAGAGGGAAGGGCATAAATGGAAAGAATGTCCAATACCCTGCCACATTCTTCTCCAATGGACTGCTAGCGCACATAGACCCTTAGTGGTTTATATATGTCATTTCTTGTGAAAGTCTAGTGCCAGGAGGATTTTCATTCCAAATCTTCCTGGGAATGTTATTCTGCATGCAGTAGATACTTTGCTGAATCTCATATTAATAAGCTATGATGTTAAATAAAGCACCAAAAATCTTCATCAAAGTTGTGAGTCTCAACAAGAAGAAGTAGCTAATAGAAGATTAGCTGCTGAACAAAAGTTTCCTATGATTATGTTGTAGCATAGTAATTTAGTTTCTCTCGATCTGTAACTTCAAATTAGTTGCCAACCTACAATATAATAAATGAGATAATGAATAAAGTTGTTTTAAATATCCCTTTCTATTACGTGTATGTTTTGCAGTATGTTCATAGACAAGACAAATTCTGTTTGTTGGGTTTGTTTTTTTTTTTTGTAAAGGAAATATTAGCGGGTCATTATGTACACAAACGCCAAATAATAAATTTCTCACAGAAATAACGTTCAACTACTAAATCCACAGGAATCTGGAAATAAAACAAAATACTGTATATTAGCTGAAGGCTTGCACAGGTTAAGCTTATAGCAAACGCAGAGACATCACACCTTTCTCCATCACATTTTCACCTGCTCATGTGGTGCACGCTTCTGCTTTGATGGAAAATTCCTTTGGGTCTTCTTGGTGTAAAGCTGTTGGTGCTTGCAGCAAAATTTGCAGAGCAAGTGGTGAAGAGAGAATGTTTTCATTTGGTTGTTAAGGCAGAGAACTATCTCCGGCATTTTTCACAGTTCGTGAAAGGGACCATCACTTTTTTGTTAGCTTTGTTCAATTTGGGAACAAGTTATACAAGCTTTTTTCCTTTACGCATTTGTTTGGGAAAAAAATATTTATCTTTTTGAATTTGTTTTATAAAACTGCAGTTCTTAGATTCCAAATTTATACTAGAGAAATGTGCAATATTCCCCATGTAAGCTGAAGAGACTCTTATGGAGCATTGCACAGGCTGAGGCAGTATTATTTCTTTTCCCGAAAGCAGTGATGACAGTCAAAACACCAGCAGCGTAGCTTGTTTTATATATCAACCTTGCATGTTTTCCTGTCAGCTTTGCAGTTTGTCAGCCACAGCTTAGCCTCCAAATGGCATGGACTTTGAGGACAGCATGCTGAAATGAAAGACTTGCTGCCTCCTATTGAGAAGAAACAAGGCCACCAAGAAATAGCAGAATATGTTTATTCCACTTTATGCAGCCTAAACTGTGGAAAAATATTCCATCATTAGTAGAAACTTAATACAATTCTGTTAATGTCAGTATAATTTGTTGTTACTGTTTGGAGTGGATCTGTGAGGAATCTAGCTAGTATGTCCATGAAATCATGAAAGAGAATACTAAATGCAAAATCTGATATACAAAAGCAAAGAATGAGTTGGAGCGGCTGCAACAGCTTATTGCAAATACGGATCAGAACGGTTCAGCTGGAGCAGGGGTCACCAGCTGGAGCGCAGTTGTTCTGAGAGGGAGGTGAGAGATCCCTCCTGTCTTGTGCACAAACACGGCAGCTGGGGGAGCCTCCCTGAGCAAAACGGCCCCGTGTTTTACTACTGGAGTGGTGCTCAGAGACAGACCCTGAGACCCCTTTGTGGCAGCGTGGCCAGAGAAGCAACGGGCCCGTCTGGAGCAAACTGATCAAGTTTAGTCTTCTATCACTGCGATCTTTTTATAAACACTATCAGTTGCTGATTTATTATTCTTATTATTTTTTAATCCCTGTTAGGAGTGCCAGTTGCAGATGTGTGGCCAGTAAACTATCTGGGTAAAACCTGCAGCATTGTCTCCTAGTTCTGGCAGGGAACTGTATGTGTCCTGAGCAGCTGCAGTTATGACAAGAAACTTCCTGTTACATCACATTTACAATTTACCTTGTCAGGTAAAGCTGGCAAGGTGATAAAAATTAGTATTGCATGAATTAAAAAAGGAGATCCAAACATCCATCAATATTTAAAAGAAGTGCAAGAGGGCTTTTTCATTAATTAAAACTGGCATACACTGAATTTATTAGACTGAATGCATACGGCATGTTGGTCATTATGTTATAATCAGTCTGAATATGCTAAAAACACAGCGTGAGACTGAGTTCACAGAGACCTGCTGTTATACTGGTCAAACAGCACTAATCAAACTGTTGTATTTGAGGTTTGATCTGAAGCCCATGAGAATCTGGCTACTGCATTCAGTGGGCATGGAGTTCAACCCCTGATGAAACTGAGCACTTTATCCTTGTATAATTCAATTATTTATGTCACTTGCTGAATATTTTATTTCTTAGGTAATTTTTTACAGGTAACCACCAACAGGTAGAACATCCAAAAACCTCAGACCAGTTATTTTTGTTATTTTCCTTTCCAGCTCATTCAAATCCTATTTATTACTGCCTCCTGCTTCTGCTGTCAGTAGTATCAGCAAAAAATAGTGTTTTTCCTGTAATAAGAAATATTTATAATATCATCGTGAAAGGCTTTCACATGCTTTTTATTACAATACACCACATCTCACATGTTCATTTTAGAAAATTATATTTTAGGAACCGATATTGTATTAAAGTAACTGTTGTAGTGTGGCCATATTTTACTGTGAATTGCAGGTACTCAATGTAGTTGTGCATAACCACACAAAGGTAGCATCAGCTTTTTAATTACATCTGTCCACATCTGGTGAATGTGACCATCATCATACACAGACAGGATCACAGAATGGCTGAGGTTGGCAGGGACCTCTGGAGGTCACCTTGTCCAACCCCCCTGCTCAAGCAAGGCCACCTGGAGCTGATTGCCAAGGACCAAGCCCAGACAGCTTCTGAATATCTCCAAGGATGGAGTTTCCACAGCCTCTCTGGACAACCTGTTCCTGTGCTCAGTAGCCACCACAATAAAGAAGCAATTCCTCATGTTTTAACAGAACCTCCTGCGTTTCAGTTTGTGCCCATTACCTCCGGTCCTGTCACTGGGCATCACCAAAACCACCCTGTCTCTATCTTCTTTACACCTCCCTTCAGGGATTCGTACACATTGATGAAATCCCCCCCGAGCATTCTCTTCTCTGGGATGAATAAGCTGAACAGATCGAGCTGTCTCAGCCTTTCCTCGCAGGAGAGATGCTCCGGTCCCTTCATCATCTCATCAGCCCTTTGCTGGACTCTCTCTAGTAGCTCCACATCTCTTTTGTACTGGGGAGCCCAGAACTGTGCTCCAACTCCAAAAATGAAGTCTTGGAAACATTTATTCACAACAATACATAAACTAAAGTGTCATGTAACAGAACTATGAGAACATTAAAGGAATTCAGAAAAGTAGAGTCAGAAGTTTCTTCATACGAACGTCACTGAGTGAAGGGAATGAGATTTCAGGTTCATAATTGAATAGATGAATATAGAGAACTTTTTTCACTCTAAATCATAGAACGGTAAGTGTGTCTGCTCTGGAGAGGATGAAACATGGCAAATCATCCATTAATAAGTATCTATTTTCCTTGACAAATGCCTAATTATTCAGCAGAGTAATTCAATGTTCTGTATTAAGCTAAGAGGCACACGGATTAAAAGACCCACACCAATGGGCTCTGTTCGGTATTCCCTGCTCATTCCCACCAAAACATTCACAACCCTCAGCAGGGAATTTTCCTGAGAAGATCAGCTAACAATGTATTGTACCCTGCAAATGAGCCCTTAAATCTCCAAAGTTGATTTTGGTCTACCAAACCACAAAACTGTCTTTCTCTCATTCTTCTATTAAGAATCCTCTCTGCCCATGTACTGTACCTCTATATATGGCAAGACATAACTCCAGCTATTCAGGCAAAGCAAAACTTTAGTCTTTAATAAAGAGACTCAAATAAAGCCATTGAGAAGTGTTCATATTTCAGGTGAAGATGACTGAAATTTGGAGGCTTGTGGAAACACTTGAAAAGCAATTAGTCACAGCCCTAAAACAAGTAGTGAACACTGCTTCCCAGCTACCAAGCAGCAAGCCTGTAAGGGAGACAGTGGGTCTACTGGACCAACAGGAACAGAAAGGATCCACTATGTAAAAAAGCTGACAACACAGAGTAGCTAAATGACAAATCTATAGAGATCTACCCCAAAAATATTTGAAAAAAATATCTATCTTGAGAGCTAATGGTCCCAACCTTTCGCTTGACACCAACAGTAGGAATCAGGGCGAAATCAAGTAAAAGGACTTGCAATACTAAGAAACCAGGGTAATGACATTATTTTATAGTATTATTATAATGAAAATAAAAATGACTACGTTTTAGCCATTCTATAAGATACTGTACTGATTAACAAGAAATTGATAATTACAGTAGCTTAGAAGTTACCAGCACTGAGTAACAGTGAACTTTAAGCAGCTGAACTTCTCACAAGGTATGCTATTCATTATTAAAAATCAGGGAGAAATGGGAGGAGGTAAAAATGTAGCTGTCTTTAAAAGTAAGACAAGCAAAGACTACATCAGTAACAGATAACTGACTAACACAGTGATTGAAGGACAGTATTCATCAAACACCAAAACTAGTATGAAATGATAGGGTCAAACATCTTTAATCTCCAATTTACTGTATGAAATGAGGAGCATTCAGTTGGAACATGCCGAGATCACATTCCATATACTCTAGCACATTAAATGTCAGTGGAATTAGCTATGAACCTGACCTAGAAAAAAATAGCATGTGCTTAAAATTACAGAATATATACATTTACATCCTAATCTTTCATTTTTTTCACCTAAATGTCAAGTTCTGTGTAAGTACTGCAGATACTGGATCTTAATGACTGTGCGATATTGCCACAACTGGGATTATTAAGCAATGGCACCCCTAGCAAGAGACAAGGAGAAAGGAGAGCTCTTAACTGCCACACTTTTCTCTTAAACCTTTTTATGGTTTTAGCCAGTATTTTGTGTGAGTCTATATTAAGGTTTTTTTCTGTATTTACACCTATGAAAACATGCAGCAATAACACCTTTCAGTTACACAGTTCCTTTCATCCAGGAATCTGAAAGTATTTCCCATGCTTTAATTTAGCCTTACATCTACAGGAGTGGGCACGATCATACTTTCTGCCTTGAGGCTACTTCCAGTGAAGTACTTACACGCCTCATTTGTAAGGATTTCACTAGACAGAGTGCAGAGGTTACACTTGGACCAGGCACAGGCACGAGCACATTTAGCATGATGCTCAGGGTGCTTTTGGCCCTGCTTGCTGCAGGTGAGGTGGCAGCGTTGGCCAGAGACTACTCCTGCCCAGCCTGGTTCGGATACACAAAAATCTACCTGTATACATAAGTATGATGTCATGGCAGATTCTGCCACATTTTCTTTTCTATACAGAACCCACATAACATATTTTTTATCGAACAACATAAACTACAAAACCAGTGCAGAGATATGAAAGCTGAAAGAAAGGGCTTCTGGTGCTGAAGTCTATCCTACTTCTCATGCTCTTTCTCACTGCTGGAATACAGCCCGAATTCCCGTTTGCATTATAGCAGAACTAAAGCAATGGTATTGTTGTGGTTATGATAATCTAACAGCACAGGCAAAGTCTGAAGGAAAAGTTATTATCTTTCTGAGGCTAACTAATGCAGTGAGACAAAAATAACACATTTTTCCAGTTTGTAGGTTTGTTGGTAGGCGAGACAAGCATTGGTACTACCACTATTGCCTTCCAAGTGAGCTACGAATGAATATGGATGGACAGGGACAGGAAGCAGGACAGATCAACTCCAAATCGTTCCTTTCCCCCTTCTAAATGATTATATATCATCATCTCTAATCACCTTGAGGCCAGTGATGAGCATGCATTAAGCCCACTTATGCAGACTGTATTAAGTATGATTACACATCGCACTTCAAGGTTATAGGAAATATATGGATCAATGTATGGCAAGGCTCCACAGGCAAGGCTTAGACATTCTTCAGACAGTTGCAAGGACTTTTTTTTTTTTTTTTCACTTTTCAAATATTTAGGGTAAGGGTAGTTTAAATACAATTGCTTAACATCAGGGCATGCTATCCTAACAAAAGCAGAGGTCTCAAACCCAGGGAAATGTATACTCTCCAGACACTCTCTGCAGCTTGCCTAAAGAGTAACACAATACACTTCCATTGAGCTGAAACTGGTCAGTCTGGGAGCCGGGGAGCTGAGTCTGCCAGGAGGGAGAGTCTCCCAGGGGCAGCGTTGCCCAGGGAAAGCCGGTGGCTGGCACGGGGCTGTGGGGAACCCCCTGAGCCCCGAGCAGCTCCACATGCACTCGCTGCTGCATCTTGCGCAGAGTCTGCTCTCACCACTCGGACCCCAGTGTCCAGAGACACAGAATCCACACCTGAGAAAGGAGGAGGCGGGTAAAAACCGCTGACACAACCTGCAATCTGAGCATGGGTTTTCAGGAAAGCATTTTTGATTTATATTCCTATACTTCCTTTAAGTTCATTACTGGATATAGGGCTTATGTTCTGTTTTTTTTGTTATGAAGAACAACTCAGTTCTTAACCAGTCTCTTTTGCAACCAATAACTACTGTTTCTTTTGTAAATTGCAGTCCCCCTCATTGCCAGCAATATGTGTTTTGGGGGAATGATTTAAATGACAAAGTGTTTACTTGTAGCAACAAAAGAAAGGATACAATGTAAGCTAAGTTCTAATAACTGAAAAGATCTTTAATTAAAATTTCTTTCCATTCATGGGCTAGAGTTTTATTTAACCAGCTGCCCTATGGAAGTTATTACCTAGAGTTTTCATTTTCCCAGCTGCAGAAAAGATTTGATTCTGGTGAATGAAGAGCTGTGCAACAGCAAGGACAAAGCTCACTTAAACTAACAATGGAGCCACGGCAAAAGTCATAACCTTCTGCTGTCTTAGGGGAAGCACACTTTCTGAATATAATCTCACTGATTATGCCTAGTATGCAAAATGCAGTTTTATATCTGCAGCTCAAATAGATTTCAGTATTACCACTGAATACTAATCACCAATGCAAAAAACGTACAGCTCCCTCAAGGCATTTCAAAAATCTTGATTATTTAATCAGTGCTCTTGATTTACAAGGCGAGCTGGTTGATGACTACCAAAATGTGACACATTGGACACTATCCAGATGGAATGCCAGTTTTCATTTGAGGTTAAAGAGGTAAAGCTCTACAAGAGAGGTTTTCCAGTATCTTGGACTAGAGCTAGAGTTAGATGATAAATAAAACCTGGCAGTTTGGCTTGCACATAATATTAAAACAGAAACTTCACTGAACTGTCAGTTGTAAGATGAAGTAATCAACTTTCTTTCTGATTATGCTCTGTTTCCACTACGGACTTTTTATTTATTTCAAGTCTTCCATCTTAATGTCCTCTTATCTTTTTAAATAGCAGTACTTTACTTTTATACAATATATAAGTGGTGAGTGCCGCCTTTTCATAAGCACTGTGATTTCCCAACCAGCTGCATGCAAAATTTGAGGAGTTTGGTTTCTTTCTCCCATAACTACAGATTATGTATTTGAAAATAATATTCTATCTACATCTCTGTATATATCAATATATGCTTTGGTATATACAAAAATAATCTTAATTCCTGCTTTAAAATGCAACTGAATTGTCAAAAATTGTTTAAGATACAGATGCATGAGTTGCATTCATTTCTGAACAGGTTTTACTACTGAAGTTACCTGGGCTTTGTCAGTCCCATCTCTGTCTTTAATTGTCAGCAGTGATAGCCTGTTAAAGAAGGCTTCTATATAAAATTTCCAACTGTTTTCCTGTTAAGACTTTAAGGAGCAGAAAGACTTCAAATTGAGATAACAGTAACTTAAATTTGTATTTAGACACCTAATTCTAGGCCTGGCCCCTAGAAGTTAGCAATGTGATCATTTGATACACATGCCTAATTCTGAGGTATGGTCCATATCAGCAGCAGTGACTGGCACTTCAGTATTCAAAGAAAAGTTACAACTACAGAGACTTATTTTACCAAATCAGTCCTTTGTCTGTGTTCACGCTGCAAGTGAGTGGCACAAGCAGGGCACCCAGAGCTCGGGCACCAGCCTGTGCCCTGCGCCAGCCTGTCCTGCTGCGGCTGCACCGCTGTTTGTGCCTCAGCTGTCAGGAACCAAGCTGATGGATCAGTGCAGATAACCGCAGCTGCATGGCAAGTGCTCAGCAGCACTGAACTTCTACCAGCCTGTAAGGACAGTCCCTGTAACCATACAAGCAATCTGAAGGTTCAGAAGCACCCTAGAAGGTTGACATGGAGGTTTAGAGTGCCTTCACATCCCAATGCAATCCTATCAAGCTTTCTGAAACTAAAATGACTGAAATTATAATCAAAACACGGGAACTTGATGGAAAGTTTATTTATAAATAAGCATTAAAAGTATCAAAAGCCATCATATTGACATGCTGTAAAGTTACCCCTGTACCAGAAGCCATGACTGAAGTGAAAGACTTGCCATTAAGCACCCTGTGCAGCAGGTAAGGTGCTTTCCCTGGAGCCCACTGTCAGGAAAGGGGCATGTTGCAGGCTCGGAGGCCACGCAGGACTCCCCCTGTCCCACCGGGGCCATTCCCGCAGGGTAGGGGAGGTGCATTAGGGCTGGCAGCGGCCCTCGTCCCTCTCCACCAGACCCGCGCAGCCGGTGACCCAGCTCACACTGAAGTCTGCGAAACTTGGCTTAAGCTCTCAGGGTGCACCAAAGAGCAGGAGGCAGCCTAACATCCAGATGCAAAGCTGAACTTGAGCTTGCTTGGGTATGAGCAGCAACACCGGCTGGGACAATGCGAGGAGCAGCATGTGCTGATTTACTACACACAGCAGCACAGGGCTGCAGCACAGCTGTGTGCTTCAAACTGCCTGTGTCTGACTCCTTTCTTCAGCACCTGTGTGACTAATACTCATAAAACACTGTTTTCATTCCTTGTTTGAGAAGATTACTAGAAATTCCAATAGTTTGTATTGCTATGGCACAACCAAAGGAAACAGAGAAGCGTGTACAGTGACCGGAGCCCACAGGTGCCCTTCCTACTGCACCCTGCCATGGCAAACAGAGCTGTGCAGGAGCAGCTCTGCCAGCATCAGCCAGGCACCTGGCAGGCAGCACCCCCTATTCCAAACTGCTCCCAGAGTTGTAACAAGTGACTGTGTCACCTCCACAAAGGCCTCCCATCTAGGTTCAAATAGCTGCATTATTCCATTTTCTGTCAGGAAGCCAAAAATCTGCTTGAAACACAGATGGCTATTTCCCTGTCATCATCTAGCTCCTCAGCTGATCTCATCATTTCAGCTTCATTCTCTGTAACAGTTTTCCCTGAGTGAGGAAGCTTTTGCACCTTCTTCTTTAAGAGAACTGAGCTACAAACTGCAAAGTGAGGATGTTTTGATTGTATGTGAAAATATCTTACTGGAGCCCACGCTGCTGGATAACACACTGGGTGATTGCCTCAGGCTCTGGGTATTGCAAGTAACAATGTCATATATATCACAGGTACCACTAAGCCTTCTGCCATGAGTGCAGCATGACAAAAACATTATAGCTTGTAGGAATTATGTCCCCACATTCCAGTCTTCCATGACAGTACAGCAGCAAAAACACTGGAGCCAGGAGGACTGGAGGATTACAAAAGGGCAATAACACCTCCATCACTAGGAAATTTGGTTGTTTCTGAAAATACACTGCAATATGTATCTTAAACATATGGAGACATAATCTGTCTGCTTCCAGATTATTCTGATTTGCCATTACAGAGAACTGATAGACTTTATTCCTTCGATTTACACACACCTTTGGCAGAATTAATAAACCAATTCAAAGACAAGATTTTTCATGGTACTTAACTATGTGACCTCTAACATGTCACGCTGATTGAATTCATATGATCTTATACATTTGGGCATCAAAAGTCCTTTTTTTTCTTAATTAGAAACACAGATTCAATGCAACTTGCCTAGAAAATAAATTAAATTCATATACATTACCTCTGAGCAATGAGAAATAACACTGATTGAACAGGGCTGTTTAAATCTCTGCGGTTGGCAGTGTTCATCAGTGAATTTGTTTACGAAGTGGAAAGAATGAGATGCTGTCAAAGAATGAAAAATAAAAGCTAGATTTTTTAGGAAGGAGACATCCGTCTTTTTCTGTTTGTAAATGCTGACGAGCAGGGTTTAAGGAGGGCTAATGTCATCCATTCATCTTAATTAAAGAGTTAATTGCTCGTGTATCCCGATTTGCTTAGCCGATCTTAGTAGCATGAAAAGCGTTTGCTTCTATGTATTTTATTGACCACTATAATGACATCATCAGTAAGACTCAGGATTTATTCATGCCTCAGCCTAACTCATAACTTTAATAGCCTCCTACATGATAAAACTTTCAAGAGGGAAGGAGTTCTTTAGCATGGTACAGAATACCGAGAGGTCTGCTCAGCCCCTGTTCAGAAACTGTTAAAATGCCTCAGTTCGGCTGTCATTGAAGTATTACTTCAAAGTCTAGAGTCATGAAGATAAGTAAAAAGTAATTTTAAAGACTAGTTCTCAGCAAATGTATATATGGAAATAACATAAAACATCTAAAAATCGCACATCAAATATAAGCAAGAGACTTATTACTATTCAATTTTTCACATCTGTAGTCATAGTCAAGTAAGCACCAACACAAAAACAGACAGGCGAGGTTCACAGCATGTTCTATGGATTAAAGACCAAATTGGTTTAGTCATATGTCTTACAACACAAAGAGGGGAAACGCAGATCTAAAGAAAGACCAGCTAACTAACTAGGAAGTCTGTGAGGTTTTTCTACACAATGTCTTTTAACATTTACTGCAATTCCTGATGTTATTTCTAAAAGATTCTTCACAAGAATTAAATTAAATTTTACACAAGAGGAAAATGGACAGTACTACTGCTTTGTGATTAATCAGCTATGTGGTACTTAAAAATAAAATAAAAGAATACATTACAAAACATAATACATAATATTAGCTTATTCTGGTAATGAGTCTTCAGAACTGATCTATTTATTTTATGGGATCAATTTCTATTGCTAATAATGCACATAACTTGCACAAAGGGTCAAGCCTTTAAGAAGCAGCACGTACTAAATGTAACTCATCCTAACACAGTCTCACAAGCCACAGGGCAGCTCCTGTGCGCTCTCCTGAAGTGTCTAGAAGGCACTAAGAGCGAAGTGACAGGGTGCTACAGCTCACCTAGTTTTACGAACATGATGGCGGACTTCATTTTGTAAATGTTTTCTTTATGCAGTTAAAGTTTCTCAGCTGACTGGTTCAGAGGCCAATTCTGGCTCCCGTGCTTTCTCTGACAGATGGGAGAGTTTCTTTTTAATATTGATTTGGTTTCCAAGTTTTCTCAGAAAACTTTCTGTAAAATATAAGAAGAAGAAAAAAAATTCTAATAGCTTCTGTATGATAGGAACATAAAACCGCATTGCCCCTCTCACAGGAAAGCACCAGGCAAGTCCGGGCCATACAATAGCGTATGGTGCCATGGACCCCTGTCACCCCAGACCAAGGCAGCCAGTCCTGAAACCAGAACCAGCCTTCCTGAGGGAGCTTGACACATGAACATGGACACAGGACCATGCTTCGGTGGCTGCTCTCTTCCTGGCTCTCTGATGTGATGCCATGTGGATCAGGAACATTGCTTCAGCCAGCTCATGCATCTCTACAACTATGCAAGAGTGTGTGATGTGTAAAGGGAACAGCACTGGATAGCAGGAGATTGTTGGCCATCACCAACTCTAGAACTGCCCAGCTGGGTAACCTGTAACGTTGCTTCTGCTCACTCTGTCTTGGCTGTCCCCAAAATCACCTCTATCTTTTCACAGAGGTACTTTGAGATTTGTTCATAGAAAGGTGCTGAGAGTTAAGCAGTGTTATTATTTCTAGATAGTTCACTACTGGAAAAGGTAGAGTGGTCAGTGTATGGAGTTTACAATCAGAGAAGAGGACAAAAATTGATGTTGAACAGGACCTTGAGAAGTTGACTGTCCCAACCGTGAGCTCAACACGGTAGTTTTTCCAGATTTGAAAAACTCAAGGGTGAAGACTCCACAACCCCTCTGGGCAGCCTGCTCCAGTGCTGGACTGTCCTCAGGGCGAAGATTATTTTTTTATGTCAAGAAATATCTATGGCTATGGAGAAAGCCTTGATAGCTGAATTTCTCAGTAGGCTTTAGATGCTACTCATCATCTTCTTTTACAGCTCAGTTCCAATTCAAAAAATCCTTTTAAATTAAAGATTGTTCCAGTTTTATTTACACTCCTAGAAAACTACTCAGTCAACCTTTCTGTCATATAATTGCCAGTCTGTTTAGTGCAGAATCCTTAAGAAGGCTGACAAGGATAAAATGAATATACCACCCTGCAATTTGGCCCTCCATGCAATAGTATCAGCTTGCAGCATCTCCCTGAGCTCAGGTGGGGCACCGGGTGCTCAGATGACACTGTGCACAGGCAGCTGCAGCCCTGCCGTGAACCTGCCCTGGCCCCTGTGTTCACCAACACCCTCCCAGCCAGCCCAGCAATCTCTGTACTGCACTCCACTGACTGACCATGGCTGCAGCGCCGGGCAGTAACGGAACTGTTCAAAGCATGACTGAGCCTTCAAACCATGACAACTCTTGCTCTTTCAAGATCTTAAATATACAAGTCAGTGACCTTGGAAATAGTTTTAAGCAACTGCAACTTTTTAATTAATTTTAAATCTCTTCTGTTATCTCCAGTTTCTTTCTTTTCTCACACCTATACTTAAACTACAAAGTTATTTCCTAAACACTTAAGGGAAAAACTAAAAATGTTCTTGGACTGTGGACTAGGAGCAGTGACTGTCACTTTTGAAAGCTACTTTACATAAGATTAAAACAGAATGTGAGTAAAGAGAGAGACGTAACATTTTGTTGTTCAATGGAAACACTTTGGAAAATGCTGAAATAAAATCTCTAGTGGCTTGTGAAGTATTTAGTTCAGTTGTTTAGCAACAACATCTTTTGATTTGTAAAGCTTCTACATCATCTCAAAATAATCTAAAAAATAAAGTATTAAAAGTTTTCTAGAACTAGCTAAAACCACCTGCTGTAGCATGAATAAAAGTTCGTAAGCACAAACTTCTTTTGAGATAACACATTTTTGAATTACTATACTGTAATTTTTGCACACTACATCAAGCAATGGTTACTGCAACTTCTTACAACATTACTAGCTTACTAATAAACATGTGCATGAAGCGGAACAGTGCATACAAGATATAATTCTGTGGCTGTGCCTAGTAACATAAACAGGTCTGATATCATCAGTTGAAGAACTGAGGAATTAAACCATCTGAAAGGCTGATGTAAAGGATTGGACATGCTAAAAGAGGTGGTGAAAAGAGGCTGCTAAAAATGGAACGACATTCTGAAGTGAAGCAACAGACCCACAATGGTTTGTGAATGGAAATAAACATACCCATGAGAAACGCTCCATCAACATAAGAGCCACAACAAAGCTGTGAATCTTAGGATAAGCAAAAATTGTTTTTGAAGAAAAAGAGCTACCATGCTAGGTAGGACTTCAAAGACTAGAAAACATCTAATAGACATAACTGAATAATATAAAAGATACAAAAGAGATGAAAAAAATCATACTGAGCACAAGGTCAACTTACTTTCTGTCACTGGTATTACTGTGTTAACCCTTTGGTGCCAACACTGAGGAAGCAGTTTAGTGATGAAAGGGAAGGACTGTTCCACCACCACAGTAGTCGCTGGGTCCAGGCAGCTCGACCATCCCCTCTGAGCCCGTCTCCTCAGCCCTGCAGCCCGTGTTGGGCCCTGCTGGGATCCCGGCAGCATCCCGGCCCTTCCCCGCACGGCTGGGAGGCACAAGAGCTGCCTTGCCCACCTCACTACACTGCTCCCCTGCCTACCCACGGAATGCACAATTGCCTTCTGTGGAAGAAGACGCACAAATCATTGTGCCCTGGGTGGAAAACCCGCTCCCCACATAGTATCTATAATCACAGAGAACAGGAAACAATGCATTCAAAAGAGGGATATAGAATAGGAAATTAAATGTCATATCGGTTTGAAGGTAGAATATGATGCTATTGCAAGACATACTGGTTTGGTAAATACAAAAACACCTACAAAAATAATTTTTAAATGGATTAAAGAAAAATAGGCAGGTAAAGCTACAGCTTTATGCAAAATACACCACAGCATTCTTTGGTCTTGGTTCTGAATCATTGACACAAGTAAGATTTTTGCCACAAGGAGGATTTTTGCCACTAGTTTTAGCGGAGAAGAACTAGCTGTTAACAGACTAAAAAAATTATCTGTTTTCTTCCAAAAAAATCCAAAATAATTTTGAATCAAGGCAAAATATATAACACCATTAATCTACAGTAGTACAAGACGGCAGAAATGGGTTTTAAATGGTGCTGGGGAAGTTGAAAACTAAATGGCTAGAACAGGAAACTATGCAGAGAAGAAAAGATTTAAGCAAAACCAAAAAAAAGTCTAACATACAGTCAATGCTAGATGAAAACAGAAGTGAAATTGTCATGGAATCTACTTTCTAATGTCTTTGCACATAGATTCCTTTTCCTTGATTGGCTTATCTTCCAAAATTTCATCTTGCCAGCTTACTCCACATCTAAGGACACCAGACTCCAGAAACTTTTCACTGTGAAAATCTTGATCATGATTCATATACTTCTAAATACCTATTTCAATCCTCTTTGCAGGTGATTTTGGTAGCCTTTGAAAAAGGGTGTATTTTTTTGTTTTGTTTTGGTATAAAGTATGCCATGAAAACCAAATTCTATTCACAGCAGGACCAGATTTTCTATGATTTAATTTTAGACAGTCATTTCCACTGAAAAGATCCTTTTTATGTCATCACTAATGACATTACAACCTTCTGTTGTTGCCCTCAAGACCTAGCTGTTTTGTAGCTGACAATATTTGACATCTTAGTTTGCAATCTCAGAAAAAGCCAAGAGAACAGAAACTGCCCTATTGGAAAAATTGCCTTCAGAATCTGGTGAATACAACACATTTCTAGGGCAATGTGATAAAAATTGGTATGTTTGGATCAAGAGCGTACCTGCTTTGTGATTAATTGTAGATGTCAATACCTAGAGGTACCATTAGCACTGCACTTGCCTAAATGTCAGCCCATTGTAAATACAGAATGGAAATAAATAGACAGATTGGCCTAGTGCATGTTGTTTGGATTTGGAAAAAGAATCAAAAAAATGTGAATCCTAACCAAGCCAATTTTTTATTATGTGCTGCTGATCAGCTACAAAAGGCTTCTTTCTTTTTTTTTCTGGTGCACTGTGGGGCTAGTGCCACCCATCTCACGAAAATGACACGTGGGGACCCTTACTCAGCAAAGCCGTCACCAAATTGATGAATCCTAACAAAACCAAATCTATATAAATTTCTGTATTTGTGGCTGCAAAAGCTGACACTGACTCTGGCAGAACTTTCTTTGTCATTGGACCCCAGATTACTACATTTTATTATATGCTTTACAGCGGCCATTTCATTTGATAATCTTTTTTCTGTCCTGTCTTCCCCAATATGATGGTCTTGTGAATGACTGACACCAGAAACACAACTATAGGCTGAGAGTTAAGGAGCTGACAAACAGAGGCTGATATCGCTGCTATATAAGACTGAATATACATTACCAGAATACCTATCAAAACTGACATTTGATAATCTAACGTCTATAAAAGGTAAACAGTAAAGTTGGCCACCCCTGATGCCTTTTGGGCATTCAATCATGTTTTTACAGCAGATTCAAATCTTTTGGAAAGTAACTGTATCCAAAGATTGGGGGGGAATGTGTTTTCTGTTTCATTACATAGCCAAGATTTTTTTTTTTCCAGTATTTTTCTCCTTTTAACTATAACATATTAGCTGCTGGTGGCCTTTGGAAAGCTAGTGGATCATATGATGCTGGCTCTCCTTCTTTCCATCTGCTAGCCTGCATCATAAGAAAACTAAAATATATATTAAATATTACTTTTCTATGAAACTAATTAGTACAGATGCTGCAAGATTCTCACATGATCATAAAAGGTTTTGTGACAGAATTTCTCTGTTAAAGTAAAGCTCATCTAGAAAGTTGGAAATCCTTGTCTTTAAGGGTCTTTCATTAGTAGCACATACTGAACAATGATCACTGCTGTACGATGAGAGACAAATTAATGAATCAAACATTACAGATTTCATCACATTGGCTCATTTGCATTTAAGCTGGTTTCCAGCTCTGTCATGCATTTGCTTTTAAACGAGCCCCTGTGGATAGTGCTGCAATGTTTGATTCATTAATTTGTTTCTCAGTGTACAGCACTGCTCACTGTTCAGTATACAGTGAAATACTTTGAAAATATTTGTTTTAATACTTTGAAAATGTTTGTTTTAACAACCTATCTTTCATTTTAACAAAGAAATACTAAGCCTGAAGAAGAAAATGTTTGCCATTTGGCAACATAGCCTCTGCCAAATCTCCCAGTTGCTGCCCCAGCCCATCGTTATACCACTGTGATATTATCTGGATTAAGTCTTCACAGCTTGCTTTCACATCTTCTACAATTCCAGAAAGCTTTGAGCCAGCTCTTTGGGTTAGTCTTACGATGCCCAGCTCCTGGGAAGCTAAAGGTGGCTTTAAGCCCTTACTCTCCAGTCCTTGGATCAGTCCCAAAGGGTGTCTCAGATCAGCCTCCCAGCTGCTTGGTGACGTTCTGCCACTCCTGTGCCCAGTGCACCGGTTCCACGGCACTGTGACAGAGAGGGTTCCGCTGCATTGTGACAGAGTGGGTTGCTTGGCAAAGCCGTCTCGGGGAGAGCTGCAAAACTTTGGAACTGGTTTTTGGTTTGTAACAGCTTGAATCTGGTGACCTTACAGTATGCTGAAAGCACCATCTGTTTTAGAAGAAGGAAGAGGCATGTTCCCGGGCTGGTCAGTGCATGGAGACAAGTGTTCTGGTAATTAGTAATTTTGGTAGTTGAGTTCTCAAGTTTCTATCTGAACCTCAAATTTATAAGTTTACGTACTTGAATACAAGACTAATTATACATGTACGGCTTTGTTGTAGGGATCGTTGCTCATGTTTAAGAAATTAATACATGTTGCAAACGAAAACGATGGAAGTTGTTTTAGTAGGCACTAGGAATGGAAGAGCAAAATGCTTCTCTAGCTACAACTTTCCTTCCCCTAGCATGGCCATGAAGGTTTGCAAGGTTATAAAGGCACAGCCATTTGACAGGAGGATGCATTTGGGCTATAGGATTCATGGAAACGAGGACCTAATTAAATTAGCTGCTTTTTCAAGAAGCAGGGAGGTTTTCATATGTTGAGAAATGGAGTTAAGTAGCATCGGCATATTGCACTGCACAGCCATTTTCCTCCCACTTGGCTTTTTTTTAAAGAATCTCTCCGAGCAGTGTGTTATACATGTTGAACAGGAAAAAAAAAAATGTAATTGATATGAAACAAAGAAAAGCCAAAAAGAGAGAAAGGCAACATCCTAAGCCTGCATTTCAGAGGTCTTAAGTGGAAATTAATATAATTCTCACTTTTGCTTGCTCCAAGCAATCCGTAGATACAACTGCACGCTAAAAAAAAAAAGAAAAAAAACAAAAACAAAAAACAACCAAGCAACACCAAACAAAAACTCCTGCCTCACTGTCAAACACAACCAGTAACCAACACAAAGTCTACCCTACAGCCTGTGTATATGATACTGGGAGAGTGTAAGTGGGCTGGATATGAGGCATTGCCCCTCTACTGATTAACACATACAGAGAAAAGTTGTCTCCTGTTACCATCACGTCAGAAATGCCCAGGAAAGACTACGCATTTTCAGTGCCTGTGCAGAAAGGGAGGAAGCAGCTTGTAAGGGACACCTACGCCTTTGAAAAGACAGCTTAGCATTTTGTCTCAAATGTATACCTGGTATTTTCTGCCCCACAAAACTGCTTGGTCTTTCCTTACAAATGCAATAAATGTTGTAATTAACCATATCCTTAGTTCTACCTGCAAGAAATTATAGAATGCTCATAAGGTGGGAAATTCTAAAAATTATTTGAAAGGCTGGAATAATTTTAATGTTTATTATGAAAAATGTACCTCATTGAACAACAGGGTTTCTGTTTTGTTGGAGGTTGTTTTTTTTTAACAATAATCTTCACATTTTTCTTACTTGAAAGATCATATTTCACAAAGACAGACCAAATACTCTCAGAGAAAAGCAAGACCGCCTTCATACACATGCAAGAATTTATAAATATTCTTGTAGGAGCTTGCACAATCCAATTACAAGACAGTTTTATAATAAATGCCAAATTAGGCCACTCTTGCTCAAGGTAGAAATCACTTGCTTATACACGTAAGGATATAAGCAAAGAAATCAAAGAAATATGGCACCAAAGAAATATGGCAACAAATACTCAAAAAGAGTGGCAGTACAGCAAAAACATGGAAGTCGGTGTCAGGAGCCTGTTAACTGCACTATACTGTTGTTTTCTTCCCAGCTCTCCCACCAGACTCACACAGAGCTCCAGCAGTAACGATGGAGGAGGAAAAAAATCTTCTAATGAACAAATGTGTGTGCTGTCCTCCTACTATCTTAATCACAAAAATCTCTTTGGCTGGTTGCTTCTCTAAGTCATACCTCCAGGCCACAGCATGGCTTAGTCTCTTAAAATGGTTGACATCTTAACAAAGAGTACATTATCAGATTTCGCAGAATTTTGGTCTACTCTCAGACATCAACAGTTTTAAAAGCCCCCAAAACCCAACCCACTCTTACAATTTCATACCCCTGGTAAGGAAAAAAAAACCAACCCAACCCAAAGCACTGAACAGACGAACATAGCCAACGCAAAACAAGGAAACACACCAAAGAAAAAATAAATAAAAGTCTTAAATTGAAGTAAGGAAGAATTGCGTTAAACATTAGGAAATTAATTCCCATTGTCTAAATTAAGGCATTTTGAAGCCAGGCTTTTAGCCACCTACAGGAGTTGACTCTTCTCATTTTAAGGTGTGTTCAACAACACTTCTGACTCTTTGTCACGGCAGTACGAGTCCAGCTGACACCTGTATTTTATATGACAGGGTTGGGAGAATTAGTCCTGACCTAATGAAATCACATACAATTTATTTAAGAAAACAGATTGTTCATGGTGCCTATGAGTTTCCATCCCTCTGGCAGGTATGGCTGAAGTAGAGCTTCGTGTTAGGAGCTGCTAGGACAGTTCCCCACCCTTCTGGGTAACTCTTCCTCCACTTTTTCCGGTATTTATATCTTCTGTTGTATTTATTCACTAAACAAAACGGATTCAACAAAAACACCAATGTGCAAATAAATTGATGGTCTAAGACTGTATGAAAGAATCCTCCCATACTTTTCACTGATATCCTTTCCATTTACAGAAAACTCACATATCAATTAAACTCACCTGTTAATTAAAAGCTTGTCTGAAAAATTCCTTGCTAGTTGGAAGCAAAAGAAAGTGTGAAAAGTATCTGAATGCTGAAGCTTTGAATTTTAATGACTTACTCCCCGGTTTGGTAGTGATCCCTCAGGTGTTGGCTGGGCAACAGCAAAGAACTGGGAAAAAGAAACAAAGTTATTTTCTAGTTCCTGCTGTGGGGAACAAAATTATTGCGACGCCTTCCAATTTTCTCTTATCTTGTTTAGATTTATTCTTTATTAACGTATTTATAAGAAAGTATCTACACACAAAGAAAAAGATTCTGGAAGATTACAGGCAACTACAGTGAATAATTGTTCTATAAATTTGATTTTTTTTAATAATAATATGAAAGTTCCTATTGTGTTTCTCTCACAATGGAGAATATCAGTATAATTATAAAAGGGGGGAATAAAGCCCATAAACTTCGCACAAGGGCTAGTTTTTATCAGATCACGGGTTACATACATGTATTACATTTTATGTGTTGTTTATTTTATATGCATCTAAGCAGAGAAGATATTAGCAGATCTAATAAAAATTCTGGATCTCTTAGCAATCAGTTCCTTTCTAGCTACCCACATAATAATAGCTTGGGTTTTGGACCATTTTCTTTCTTTACTACATTTTTTAGACAAATGATTTTTATTTATTTTTTTCCCGTTACTGAGAAGGATGCTTCCTCCTACAGAGTCTGTAAGGCTGCACATGGAGACAGCGGAAAGCTTTTCTGCTTCTCCTCATAATTACCCTCTCCCCTACAAAGTTCCAATAGATTAATAACCTGAATTTATTACTGTCCTTTGATTAAGGATAAATATCTGAGATTCTGATTTGGATCGGTAATTTTTACAATAAGATAAATCATTCGTGATGTTTTACAGAGAAATTTAAAGATTTCATGAGGTTTCAAATGAATCTTTGTATGTGAAAAATTAGACCATCTGAATCAGACAGAAGATTTGCACATTCGGTTCTCCAAGAACTGGAATGAGGACTTTCATTTTTTTTTTTTTTTATGTCATTCACACAGCATATGTACATCTGTTTAAAAAACTTCAATTATCACTTAAACTACTCTTGCAAATTAACTTACGTGCAAGTAGATGACAATAGCGCATGCAACTGAAGTAACTGTGTTCATATTATGTAAGATTTCTTCCTTGACATACTGAAGAATGTGTTTCAAAATGGAAAAATAAACAGAAAACAAAAAAAACAAACCAACCAAACAAAAAAACCCACAAAAAACACCCTACACAAACTTCCAAAGGAATAAAACACTAAAGAGTGTATTTACTGTGTATCTAAACTACATCCAAATATATCAAGTGAAAACACGAAACAGAAATTCAACACACGTGAACGTGGCTATTCGATTCTGACACAGGTTATAAGACAGTTAAAGAAGCAGATGCTGCTTTAAAGCGCATTTAAGTGACTGGTAATGGTAAATCGCTTACATTCCACTTGTATGAAGTACAGGATGAAGGTTTCTTCATCAGATGACCAAGACTTTATGGACTGTAACAGCACATGTCATTTTGGCCATTACAGTCATCTGAGTGCTACTATTTTAGTAGTATAAACTTAGATATTCAAGTAGAGACTTCTGCTCACTAGATTCAGCTACAAATTCTGAATATTGTGCAATTCAGTATTTTTAGGAAGCTTAAATAAATTAAAATATTAAAATGCACTAGCCATGGATGAAGAATAAGCCATAAGAAATTCTGTCACAGTTGAAGAAAAAAAAAAAGAAAAAGAAAATCAAGTAAGCCTCTATCATCCCTTTTGTTTTGAAGCTGAATATCTTTCAAATGGAGACAATATCTTGTTTACTGCGGTCCATTGGGGGACAGGCATTATAAGCAGAATCTTATTTATAATTGAAAATGAATTGCACCAGGAGTAGCCATGATACATTCAAATACCCAAACTACAATTACTAAGACATTTTATGAATCTGTAATTCATAAAAGAATGCCTTATGAAAATTCAAGACCTCAGCAGGTCTTATGTAGGATACTTGTAAATACAACTTTAAAAATTAATACATATTATTTCTGGAAAAATGAGAATCTTCTCTGAAAGAAATGACAATGCCATGTGCAGCTGAACTTGAACATTAGGAGCTGAGAAGGTATTTTGTAGCTAAGACAAAGTGTGATTTCAACTGTTTTAGTTGAAGAAATTATTCAATTGACAGTTACATTTTCTATTGCTATTTATAAAAGGTCTTAGTTCTCTAACATGGGACAGACACACCACACTCACTCCAAGGTGTTGAAAATACCTTTTAGAATATTTTACTTCCAAACAAAACACCTATTCCAATGGCAGCACAACAGTATGACAACTAATATCCAAGTATCTAAGAAAATAAACGTGGCAGGATAACTTGGATTAACGTCCATGACTCGTAAAATCCAGCCTCCTCATTCGTGGCAATTTATGTGCAAAAACATGACATGCAAATGTAACAGAGGAGAAGTTTGTGATAGAGCCAGCTGGGGCCCCCAGTGTGCCCCACACCAAGGTGCTCATCCTGGACATGATTTTTTAAGATATAACAGCACCTGTTGGGCTGGGTTAGGAATGTCTACACTCATGTTTCACCTGATGTGCAAACTATATAAACCTTCTACAAACACTACCTGTTGATGGTGGATATATTTGCGTGAGAAAAGCAGGAGACGTTAAGCACCTGACATTTGACAGTCACTGATGCAATGAATAAGTCACTGAGAGTCACAGAAGTCTTTTTATTACCACTGAATTCTTTCATTTTCCTAGTTTTATTGATCCTCTAGCAATGAGGGTGGAGGATAGAAATTCTATGAGAATTTTCGCAATCATCAGGTTTTGCTTATATCTAAAGTATAAGGAAATGTTACGCATCCTTTTATGTTTATGACTGAACAACTACATTGGGAGGAACAGTGGGAAAATACATTACAAGTGTTCCCAATGTTTTGCATTGTGCTGAGCCTTTAATAAAAACACCAGCTGGAAGTAATGGTAAGTTCCTAGGAGAAATGGTAAATCCTTAAGATCTTCTTTAACCTAATTCTCATGAGTTTTTATCTCTTTAGCACTTGTTTACTAATTTTCTTTCTTTCTTTTTTTTTGGAGGGGGGGCGGTACATGAGTTATTCTTCTCTTTATATATACATTCTATCCTTGAAATTCAGACACGTTTAAACAACAACACAAAAGCCTTAATAATTTTGACTATTTCCAGGAAGCATTTGTCAGTACACCAACTCAGTTCCAAACTGTTCTAAAAGTGTTACTTAAAGAGCAATAAGTTCTTATTCATGCAGTCATGCTTTTTTTTGTTTTTCTTAATTGTTGGCATCAAACATGAATTCCAATACTTTCTGCATGTTACTGTTAATTTGTGCTTCGTGGGGAGTGGCTGTTCTTTTCCTTTATGGCAGCAATCAATGATTACTTCTCAGGAGTTATGAGAAAGAATCCTATATAAAAATGGCAAATCGTATTAAGCTTCTATATGGTCCTTGATCTTTTGCCAGGGTGTCTGATTCATTTCCAGAATACACGAGCCAGGCTGTGTGCCTTGGTTAATAAGTAAACAGTTCCTGTAAAACTTCTCTCTTACTGTCTTAAACCTCCTTGATGCTTGAAAAAATCCATGTTATATTTCAAACAAGATTTCTTCTCTTTTCTGAAGAGAACATTAGTAGCATCTTAGGTCTGAAACTTTATAAATGAAGCAAGTCTCTTTTTGCTAGTGAAGCTTTTGGCAAAATATTTTTCTGTGTATTGCCCAATATGTTATCGGCATGATCAGCACTGATTTTCTAAGTCCCAACAGCCTGGTCTCTTATGAGTGAGAAATCTCACTTCTCCAAATGAATTGAAAAGATAACGTATGTGAGTTAGAATGGAAATCATTCTCTCACTGTTGAGTACTTTTCTGATTCTATTCTTGGCGAATATGAAAAAATAGATGTCATTATGATTAGTAATACAGACACGTATCAACTGAGACATGGACTCAAGCTCCCCAAACAATTTCACGTTGACACTAAACATTTCAAATGCTCAAATGAGAAAATTTTAGACACTGACAACTTGGTCTGCATTTGACACAACTTCTCTAAGTAATTATTAATAAATTATTTTATTAAAATATTTTTATTTATTGCTATATTTAACAGTATAACTGTATCTAACATACAAACTGCTGGTTTAATTTCTGCATGATCTGCTTTTCTACATTTCTGTCTGGTGCAGAAGAGGGAAGCACAGGGACTCTTCCTCAGGTCAGACCTACCTATGCTGAGCTTAGCGGTTAGTACAATGCAGGAGACTCCCATCAGCTGTACACAGCTAATGTAGGATAGTTTCTTCATCCCAGAAGAGTGTGGGATGGAATCAAAAGCTGTATTTTCCAGCACTCTGCAAGACAGCTCTTTCCCAGATCTGACTGCTTTTCCAGGTCTGCTAATGAAAGGGGAAAACAAAAATTCAGAATGTGAACCCATACTGTAAGCTTGTACACAAAGTACTTCTGCTTTCAGATGAATGCTGCTAAGATTGAGGGTTGGGCCACATTTTTTCCTATTGGCATCATGACCTTTCGGCAATTTGTGAGTGTCCAATTTACATCAAAATATTACATTGATGACTTTTGCTAATTTCAAGGGTTTATAAATGAGTACGGAGCACTTTGTCAGTAGAAAAGAAAGCAGAGATCAATAGATCAGAGAAGGATCTGAGCAGAGCAACAATCACGCCGTAAATGTCAGAGCTGAGCAATTTCCACACAAATAAAATAGAGCTGCCATCGGCAAACAGTTCCAGACTTGAAGCGTCAGGCTACTGCTGTGCCACTGCGTTACAGTCCCAAGGTCACTTACATGGAGAGCAGGTGGCACAACACTCAGCAAGCCAATATCACAGCTCTGCCTTTACATATAGTTACTCCCCAGGAAGACAAAGCTTAACACTTCAAAGTGACTTCCACACCCCACGCCCCTTCCACAATCTAAAGAGTTCAAGTTGAGACTTTTACTTAGCAAGAAAATGCAGAGGTTCTCTTTTTCTCTAGTTAGTTTGTAACTTTGTCTTTCAAGTAGAGGAAGAGGGAATAGGGAAGATGAAACATTCGTATCTTATACTTCGTTACAGGCTATGGTTTCACATCCTCTCACCAGTACATCGCAGAGGTCTGACAGCTAACCACGCTTTGCCTTCTCACACAAACAACCGCTACCTGATACTGAAAGCTTCAGGCTGGGTCCTGCATGAGAATCTGGAAAGCGAATGTGACCCAGTCTTATAATGTCAGTCTTATGCCATAAGATGAGAGTAAACTCTAAGGTAGGAAAACCAGCTATTATAACAACGCCGGCTTCCAGTTTCTCACCTCAGAACTGCTTTTTCATGAGAACAACTCCTTAATAACAGACATGCGCACCTCATCTACAACTTGAGATTGACATATCAAAGTCCTGTTCACCTCAGATATGTCTGTATTTTCTTTATCATTTTATTTACCTAGAGGCAGACCAGTCTGGCCTGCTGTCCTACTGTTCAGATCATCCATGCATGTTATGTCAAATTAAACAGCCCACTTCAATGGGATCCCAATATTCAATCTCTGCAATCTAAATTATTCAGCATTTTAAAAATAGGATAAAATATATTAATTTAAAAATCTATGATCCAGCTAGAAAATGAATATGAGTAAAAAAATAATATATTTGGGGATTTTTAAAGTTGGATGAGAGAGTAAATGTGAGATTTTCAGAAGGATTCAGCACTCAGGAGTTCCCCTCCTGCCGTTTCTACTCAGACATTCAAAAGCAGTCAATATATCAAACAATGAGAATATTTGAAAGCGTGACCATTTCTCTCAGTATCTAAATGATAAACAAACTTCTTAAGAACATTGCCCTGCTGTCTCTAACCACAATATGCTGGTGTCTTATGTTAACAATAGACATGAAACTCCAAGTATGTTAACTGAACAGCTTTCGTGAACCTTAAATTCATAAAGTAACCTCTCCTCCTCAATGTATTCAGTACTTTCTATGTGAAATATTACTATAACTTCAGCTGATCTGTAATCTATTTCTGAAACACAATGCGCATACAAGCTCTGCCAGCCTCTCTACTCTTGTACAGGGGGACCAGAGCTTTTGGACACTTAAAATATCTAGTGGCCTGCCAAGAATCTCTATTTGCATAAATATAAATTGTACCAGGGAAACTAGATGAGTAACAAACCATCACCACCAGGCAGCAGCAATGCTTGTGGCTTTCACATCAGGCATGGTTGCATGTGAAAATGTTACATTGTTAGAGGAGAAGTAGCATGATCGTCACAGTCTATGTTTTATACATACTCTTCTGAAAAAGAAAATCTAACTTTTAAATATTACTGTAAAGGAGGAGACTGCATAATATGTTTATTTGAAACCTTTTTGTAGAGAGAAAAAAGAGTTTCCTGTCTAATATGATACCTGACATTAACTCCTACGTCAGGATTTTCTTTCCCATCCATCCCTGACTACCAGCAATGGTATCCCCTGAGGTTTAACCAGACTGCGTGATGCCTGTGAGAGGTTCGATATAGCTTGCTACTGCATCCCATTGGTGCAGCTTCCTTCCCTCACCTGAAGAAGCAGCTGAACTGTACAACTAAACCTATGGCTAGTGAGGATTAATGTCACAGAAAAGTAAAACATGATTTTGTTTTCATGTGACTGATAGTGCATATATTCCTCAGAATCACAGCAGAGTCCAGAGAGACATTTCATGCAGTTGAAACAAGCAACTCATGCAAACCATCTGCAGCTTAACCACATGACAGACCCAGTGGTGATTTCATAGTTGCCAGTGAAACAAACTCTGATTCCTCCCAGAGAGACAAATGCTGCCGCAAAACAATGCAGAACGTTTCGCACCTTGGTGTATGAGTCTTGTCAGAGCTGACCAAAAGAAAAGGAGAATAAAGCAACAAAGAAACTAGAGCTAAAAAGGAAGCTAAACTGGAGTTAAAAAAACTCCTAAAGCTAGAAGCCAACACACAAAGTAAAAACACTCCTGTTGCATAACATCCTTTCTTGTCTCCAGCTAGTAAGGTTATACATTGTATGAGACAGTGAAGTATCACAGTATCACAATATCACAGTATATTTGGGATTGGAAGGGACCTCAAAAGATCATCTAGTCCAATGCACAAGTGCCCAATTTAGCATTTTGTACTTTCAGCTAAGACATTTGTACAATGCAAGATAAAAACGGAATGTGGAAATAGATATGGAATTCCTATGCTGAAGATTTTTTATTTAATGATGTCAAATTGTCTTAGAATTCCTGATGTATCTGAACTGGTATCACAGGGAATTATGAACATGTGAGAGTCAGAACTGTGAAAAGCTCCCAAGTTTCCTTTGTTTTCTGGTGAGGAAGGAGTAACCGCTCCATTCCCACTGCTAGAAGAGGACAGGTTTCTCACTGACCTGTGCATCACATTTCTGACTCTGCAGATGACACCTGCCCTGGAGCCCCTGAAGACCCGCCATAATTAGTTCTTCAGAAAAGGTGAGTAATTTGGAAAATTCTCCCCTCGTCAATTTGGCAACGTAAGGCACCCAGGCAGTCCCAGGGGCACACACAGCCTCAGTGACAGACACTGATGAACTCAGAGGGAAGAGATTTTTGCGATGCACCTTTCACCGAAACCTGACATTTGTCAACGAAAAGTACAGATGGATTTAGGAGACAAAGGAGTTACTCTCCCTGTCTCCTCCTGAAATGTACGTTTTGAAAGGAGGCCCATT
This sequence comes from Patagioenas fasciata, assembly GCF_037038585.1. Lineage (NCBI taxonomy): Eukaryota > Metazoa > Chordata > Aves > Columbiformes > Columbidae > Patagioenas > Patagioenas fasciata. The sequence goes on along the minus strand of NC_092533.1, from coordinate 14,121,128 downwards.
GTTCAGTGAAAAAGGAGAGCTACGTTCATGCATGCTTGGTAGGTCATAGCACTACTCTTCAGCCAATTCATCAGCCACCTGATACATATCTATTAATCAATCATTTCTAAGTTGATTTTATGGTTGCAAGAAGCACAGTCACATTTCAAGCAATTTCTACAATTATAGAAGCAGCTAATAGCTCCATCCTGAATTTCATTACACAAAAAATTAGTCTGATTCTACATAAAAGACTGAATAATGGAGGCTCTTTTTCTCTATATCACTACTTTATAACAAGGTTAAATGAAAAGCAATTTAAGAAAACCAATTTCTTTTACACTGCTGAACTGATGGTCATTTTGTCACATCACCTGTTGGTTTGACAGGATCTGGTACAAAGCATCACAAGATGACTTACTAGTTTAAAGACAGAAAACATTCCCAACAGGCTTTATCGGTTTCAGAGCCTCAAATATACACAAACTTGCTTCTAACCCTTCTGTTGGGAATTAATACTGGGAAGAGGTTTTAGGCTATGTTTTCCCGTCTGTAACTTCTTCTGGTAACAACTGCCTCAGGTACCAAACATGCTCTGCCTTCTCGCTGCTGTGACACACTGATGTCTGCACAGCATACGAAGTTACAGTTCTCAAGAATGCCAAAAACACAGCCATGCCAAACTGCCCACTAGTGAAAAATTATTAACTGATCTTTAAAAAAGAAACCAGATAATGAGTTTTATGATATTCCTGTATAACACAACACATCTATTTATTAAGATGTCACTGGAGATTGCTTTTATATTCTGTTCTTTGGGCTACATAAATTGGGGACATGAAAAACTGCTTCTATCAAGCACTTGACTGACAGTTCCTTAGCTGAATGCCTACATAACCGTACCTAGGGAAAAAAGGCCAAATAAACCAACCAACAACCAAACCTTTACTAGGGCTTATGTATTTACAAGCTGAGGAAAAACTTGCTCTAAAGCTTGCAGTTCTAAATTGAGTTGTGTTGTAGTGGCTGACGCCTTTGAGGTATGGGCTGTCATCAAACCCAGCAGCCATTTACCAACTTAAACCAGAGAAACACAATGATATAACTACACAAAATATACAGGATAATCTGCCATGCTTATTGTTTTGTTCTGTACTCTGCAAGCTCAGGAAGGTAACAAATGCTTTAAAGAAATTATTACCTTACAGCACCCGCGTTCTTGAAATCTTTGGGCTTTAAGTGTTTGCATGCAATGAATTTTCTGCTCAATAAAGGAAGTTCTCTTTCACTAACACACCTCTAAGTACATCAGTCAAAGATGCTCCAAAGTTCATCTGGTTTAACTGTGCTCCACGGTGAAACAGCAACAAGAGGAAGGAGGAATATTTACATTACTTAATGTTATATCCACTAGAAACACCTAAATTCATCATTGGGTCCCCTGTAGAGCAATAAAAAGGGTGAAAGAGCCTCGACTTAGAGATAACTTTACTTAGACTTGCCTGACTTGCTTCAAAAATCATCTTGCTTTGCTGCCCCCCGAGCATACAGATAGTCAATGGCACAACCTTGGGAACATCAGCTGAATTCCTAAAATTAGACTCTCTGACTACCTTCAAAACTCCCATCATACTAACTTTCCTCAGCTTCCACACTAACTCTAGAAAAAGAGCTTCGGACTATATGGCACTTGTGCAAACGCGATCAGCCATGGAAAGTGCCTTTTAATGGCAAATGCTACATCTAAATGCCTTTACTTTGTCAAGTTTATTTTTCACAAAGCAGTACAATATATTGATATTTCCTTCCTTCTTGGAATCCTCTGTGGTCTCAGTTGCTATTTCAAATTAACCTAGATATGGAGATTAAACAACCATTTGGGAAAAAGTGCTATTCAGAGGGAAATAGCATTGTCTAGTGTTTCTCAGCCAGAGTGGCTTTGGTGTGGATTAAGTCTATAGCACAGAGAATGGACGTGACTCTTAGAAATAAGAAATGAAACCATCTATTTTCTGTGACCTCCCACAATAAACAAGGCTTGAGCACAGCAGCTGTGAGAATCCCCTGCATATGCTGGCTGATGGCAATCCAGGGCTGACTTGATCTTGGGCCGTATCCCCTGTGAATCACTGAAAAGCTGGTTTATTCATTTTGTGGCCTTATTCCAGTTGCCAAGGTTTATCTCCCCAGTCTTGCAATCCTTTGTGCACACAGTTCTCCATAGGAAGTCCCAAATAAAATTCCCTTCATCACCATAAAGCTAAGCTCTGAGGGTTGACTCGTGCAACTGCCGTCCTGTTTGCGCAGTGTTGGGTTCACGTGCTGCAGCACAGGGGGCACTGGGCAGCAGTTTGCTGGGTCAGAGCCAGATTCAGGGGGGCGTTTACATGGGGCACGGAGGGGGAGGCTGTTAAAGTGACTGAATCAGACTCAAAAGTTGGTTGACAAGTCTTCACTGTAAAAATACCCTTTATAGCCAAATAGAAATAGATGAGACACGATTAAAAGAAAAAAAATCATCTGAGGGTCTAGAACAGGAGTGTCAAACTCATTTTCACCGGGGGCCACATCAGCCTCGTGGTTGCCTTCAAAGGGCCAAATGTAATCTTAATGTAGGAGTCATTTACACAGTTCTAAAACTCCATTCAGCCCTTTGAAGGCAACCGTGAGGCTGACGTGGCCCTGGGTGGAAATGAGTTGCCACTGCTTCTAAGGAGCAACAGTGATCCTAAAGGTCAGCAAGTGATACAAATCTGTCTTCTTGCATGAGCAAAGAGAGGGGAGGATCAGATAACACCTCCTCCAAATTTCAGCCAAGTAACACGGCATGGTTGTTGCTCGGCATCCCTGCAAGGGCTGATGGAGGTTTCCACCTCAGGAGCAGACGCCTGCTTCACTGTCATTGCTCTGGGGAGTCCTAAAGTGCCTTTCTCAAACTTGGATTAACGTCACTGTTCATACTGAGCACAGCTTGCTGAAAGAATAACAGCTCACAAATTCAAGAAGCCAAATGTCTCCTTCCCTGGCTACCTTGATTCCTGTGTTACTTAAAAGAAATGCTCATAGTATTTTGAGTCAATTTGTAGAGCTTTTTAGCTTTTGTTTTTTAAAACTGTGTTTTTCAAAAGAGCACGTGAATAATTAAAGCAGAAATAATGAGTCAAATCAGCAAACGCAGTAATTCCTATGTGTAAAATACTTTCACATCAGAAATTGAAGTTATATTTATACTAATGACAACCTTAACATCCTAACAGGCTCCAATTTTTGCATAAAAATGATACATTTTAAATATCCAAATGCTTGATGGGAATTTTATACTCTGTTTATGTTAAACCAAAAAAGTGAACTTAAAGTAATCATGTAAATTGAATGATAATAAGAGTTCTTTTATATTTTTAGACTACTTCAAATGAATAATTTAACAGGCATCAAGCAAAATATTTTATTAACATAAAGTTAATGGTATATTTTTATAGTATCTGATTTTCAAAAATTTGTACTAAGGCATTATCATAATCAGGCAGTAGTATGCCATTTCACATGCTTTTATTTTTGAGTAGAGTTAATGTACTCCCTGGCACAGACATTAAGTCTAAACCTTATTCCTGAGCTATTGCTATTGCCTTTATTAAAATACTTGTAATTTTTTAACTTTCACACAAATCTAAACTAAAGAGGATTTTGCTCTGCGAATTGAAATTTCTGCTAGGATGTATTCCAATGACAGAATCAAGGGCACAACAGCGGGAAATTCCAGCGCTCTCAGACAAAAAGAAAGAAAACCAGCCAGCGAATGTGTCACAAAGCAGATATTATGTTGTGAAACCAAGACAATTATAGAATATTAGAGATTTCCTCTTAATTCCCTGGATAGAAAAAAAACCCAAAACTGCTTTCCTCAGTACCAACTGGAGGACAGGGAAAAGATTTGCTTTCTAATTCAAAGTTGGAGGTTTCTGATTTGGTTTGTTTGGTGGTTGTTGTTTGTTTGTTTGTGGTTTGGGGTTTTTGTCTGTTTCTTGTGTGTGTGTGTGTTTGTTTTTGTGGCAGGTGGGTTTGTGAAACTTCACAAAACCTGCCTTTAAATTCCATTAGAACCCCAAAAGTCTAACCCACCTTTAATTGAAAAGATTTCATATAACCCATGAAACCTTTGCTCTATCCAGACAACTCTCATCAATAATCAACATTAAACTGACATTTATTTCTCTCTGATTGCACTTTCTAATGTCTATTGTTTTATTATCTATTCCTAAAACAGTCTTTATCATTAACTCTGATGATAAATATATCACCATTTAGGACAGGATGCCATTTGCTTTGCTGTAAATAAATAGAGTGAGCTGAAGTAAGCCATGTAACATAATGAAAGACTAAGCAAGTGCAGACTTAGGGCTATGGAAACAAACTTGGCATGTTTAATTACCCTTATCAAAGGACCTGATACTTTGATAATATACTGTGTAAAAATGCTGCAACATTTGAGAATAGTTTGAATTAAAAATTCCAATTGATGGTTTGTCAAAATAAAATCTAAAAAGGCTATGAGGGTGAATATGTAGCCTCATGAGTCTTCTTCAGTACTTCAGTGTCTTAATAATCACCCAGTAAACATTTGAAGCCCCCAAAAATGTTCAAATGATTAATTTAAAAAAGAAACAAAGCAGGAAGATTTTTGAATGTGCAGTCCTATGACAGACTTCAAAGATCCCTTGAAAAGAGAACACTTTGTGATGGAAATACTTTTCCTCAGGGGTTTTCTATCACCATTTGAAATTTTATATGCTTTCCCCATAATGTTTTTTTCCCATTTTATTACCATTTTCTCTGCAGCAGCAAGAAAATTATTAAAAGATGAGATGAAGAAAATCCACAAAATTGCTTGGTCTCACAAGTTTTGAATTGGGGGAATACATGATTTTTTTAACTCAAATGGAAAAATTAACAGTCTGTAAGGAAGGCATCAAATTTAAGACAGTAAACTCTTCTGACACTGTGGTGGGTTTTTTTCCCCCCAAATTATGAATGACAGAATAAAGATTTTTTAATTTTATTTATTAAACACTTCTAGAGGCACACTGCAGTCCCACCTGGAGCTCCATATCTCTGGCAGCAAAATTTATCCCATGAAAAGACTCAGTTCAAAATCTAAGCATTAATTGAAACACCCCACTTAGCTTCTGAAATCTCAGAAGACTCTGCTCTGCAGAAACTGCAGTTTCCTGACTCTGTGTCTTGTGTTGGTGTACAGGTGCAGCCTTGTACTGAAAACAGGCCTACAAGATTGTAAAAAATACACAGAACCCCCACAGATATCACTTAGTTCTATCACTCCCATTACAGAGAACAAAAATGAAAACAAACAAACCCTAAAACTCAGAAATGACAACCAAAAGAGTCTACAGCCACCTTGTTCTAATGTTATTTTGATAGTAAACAGAATAGTTAACAGACTTCATTATTCTTCTAATACTTGAGCTACTAGAACCTATTTCAATTCCTATTCAGTTTATCAGCAAATTTTCAGTAACTCATAAATGAAAGAAAAATTAAGCACAATGAAATATCTATCATTTCTGAAGCTGAGAATATTCCTATTATAGTCATGTCAGAATGTTATTTTCTTTTTCTAATCCAATGACATGTTACATTAACATCAATTAATCACTGGAAAGAACTACCAAGTAAATTTGTACGTTCTTATTTCCTAAAATCTTTAAACCCATACTGAATGGATTCCTCAAATATACTATTCATAAAAGTCAGTCATTCCTCTTATTCAGGAATAATCTGATAAAGACATACGTCTATACACAGATCTAGAAATCAGATTACATGACTTTCCTGATAAAAATTTTCATATCTAACTCCATCACCATGTTGACCAAAGCATGCAAAGTGGAATCCAGAGAAAGCCTCGTTCCTCACTCCTCTGCAGAGAAGATTTTAACATGGTCCTAAGCTGACTAATTGTGAATATTTCACACTGATGCAAATACAAAAACAAATGATCTTTCACAAAATTTCTTTAAATATTAAGAGATGTAAAAGTCACAAGTCAGGCTTTCACTTTTAAAACGGGGCTTCAATGGTGCTTAGATCCATGCGGAGGGAAAACTTTCATCTGTTATTATGAAATTGCTGAAAATTAAACTTCATAGAGAAAAATACCACTTGCATTTCGCTGCTGCAAAATGTCGATATTTTTGAAAGTTCTGTTAGAGCTGGCTGAATGGTCAAAAGGAAAACCAAAACCAACCAAACCCAAACCAAAAAAAACCAACGCAAAAACAACCAACCGCAAAAACACCAACACAAAAAAACCCCTCACTTACTATGCCTCTAATTTATAAAAACAGTAATTATTACAAACATGGCAACATTTTCACATAATTTTATTCTCTTTTCATTCATTATATTAACGGCACCTTCACAATAAATATTCAAGTCTAATTCCACTAAAGTGTACCTACATTTGAACATTCCAATTGCCTATTTGAAAATAATTTTCGCTAAAGTTATATCTAACTATTGACACATTGTCTTGTTGTTAACACCTGTTTTATGCTGAGCTAATAACAAGCACTCCTTGGAAATGAAGGATATGGAACGTCTCCTTTCAGCCCTACTGAGGGACTCTGCAATAGCACCTGCCCCTCCTTGAGTCACAGCTAAAGAGAATTCTAGAAATATTAATTCCTAAATGAATGGGAAAAAAAATCAAATAAATAATCCTGCTCTTTTGGCAGTTTAATATTGTACCTAATCATTGTTTCCCCGTATGTGAATGGAGAACAATCAGTATTACTATATCCTCTCGAAATTCTGGGGAACTGACCAAGTTCAACAGTATTGGTAAATGTCTCTTGAAATGTTTTAAGACTGGCTTAAGGTTCACTACCCATAACTGCAAGCTAAGCCTTGATATTCTAGAAGAGAATGATTTTTAAATTATTGTGATCATCTTGGTTGTGAAAACAACATACGTAAAGCCAGAACTGCTTGTTTATTCTTCTGTTATTTTACTTTTTCCTTCTAAAAGGACAAGCCTCTCACTGGAAGTGATTGTGAAAGACCTTCAGTCTGGTTTTGCCTAAGTAATTAGACCAAATATTGTTTTGCAATGTGGAGATGACCAGCCTTTGTAAATCAAGTGGAAGGGCTTATTAGAGATAGAAAGCTCAATATCAGGTCTACAGAGGAGAAACACACACAGGTGGATGGAAATGGTTTGGTGGCCCTAGTTCTTCACTCTTTAATGCAAGTAGGCAGGAAACGAGATCCACAATTTTCTGTGGCCTCCATGCTGTGGTTATTTTCTGCTAAATAGCACAGAAATAAAAGCTTTCATACGTATTTTTGGAAGTAGAATTCTTACAGTGGTAAAATAACTGTAATCAAGAGCAAGCTGAATATGGAGTGTAGGAGGCTAAGAAAGGTTTTCAGGGCTAGAGGGTCCTGCAGAAGACAAACTCTGAAGTAAATATAATATTTTAATGGAGTTTTACACAAAACTTCTAGATTTAGAAAATTTTCTTGTGGGTTCCATGTGAGAACATTTCTTGTAAGATATTTACACGGTTATTTTTGGGGGTATTCTCAGCTGTTAGTGGATTTATACAACCTTCCTTGATTATCTCATTTGAATTAGAAAGCCATGGGCAGTCAGGATAATTCTTCATTGCACCTGCACCTACACAGAGAAATAATTCCTTATCTTTTAATGCCAAGATGGAAAAATGTTGGTAGACCAGATCAAGAATATGCCATGTACTTGAGGAAGTGATTAAAACTTGAAAAAATAACCAGCAGACAGCCAGTCAGATACCTAGGATCTATCTGAATGCTAAAATTCACATCTGTTTCCTAATCTCATCCAAATATGATGATCAGATTCAGGATTTTGGCTCAGGCTCATAACTAAGGATGAATCAAAAAGTAAAAATGTTGACAGAAATGGTGAGCGTATAGGTTTGCTATCCTATAGTAGGTTTTGTACCATTCCTTTACTCCAGCAAACTGTAAACAACTCTTCAAAAACTCCTTGTCTGCATTGTCAATACAATTTCTCCTTCTGCCATGTATAAGTACACACAAATATTCTTTATCTACTGTGTACTTACAGCACTGCGGATGCACCATCTGTGTTAGGGAGACTTGAAATAACTACACTGAAGCTACCTGCTAAGGGTTTTGTTCTCTGAGTATACATCATTCTGTAATGACTCAAATTCCTGTCTCTACATTGTTTATTTAAACAATGGCATTTTTTTCACAGATTGAAATACAATGCTTCAATCTTATAATAAGAATTAGTGAGTGAATAATAGCAGTGCACATACAAAAGGAGAACAAAGTACTCAGATATTTCCCTGTTTGTTTTGATCCATCCACGCAATACAGGAAAACACACAACTATGTACACGCACAAAAGCTTATGTAAGGTAATCAGTATAAAATAAAAACTCACTGCATTATGTGAGTTTTCATCACAGTGTCAACTGCACCTTTTTCCTCTTCATACTTAATTTCTCTTAATGGCGAGAATTTTCATTGTGTGATATTCATCTGGAAATCAATAGTAATCTCTCTGTCTTGCCTTATCATACATTATTATTCAGTTCAACAACTATAATCTATACAGAAATAATGTTTCAACTGTTGATTATGGTCCCGGGAAGAAGAGCAATCAGAAAAACCAAACCAAAAACCCAACAACAACAACAAAAAAACAAACACCCAAAACAACAAGTAATAATTTTAGAAGAACCATCAATGGTAGCAAATTGAAATACTAACAGAGAGACATCCATCCGTTGCAGGTATAAGAATAACTTTCCATCCCAACTGCAGCAGCGGATGCTCAGTGGATGTAAAGTGCATAGCTTGATGGGTAATCCAAATGATCTGCTTTGTTTTCTTTTCAACCTACCTTTAAACACTTGCCCATCCTTTTTGGTTTTTTTCCTTTTAAAAAATGTTTAGTTTTACAAACAAAGCAGTAAGATGCCACTGCTTATGCTGTTGATTCTGTTGAGACAATGCTGATGGATTGTATCTCCTAGCATCCTTGAATCCTTTATTTTGTTTTTTATACATAGTGTTACAGTGAACCTGTAAGATCTCTGGGACAAGGACAATCTTTTGTTCTTTGCCTGTATGTACCGAATAAGGTACGGTCCTGATTTGTGACGGGGCTCCCAAGCGCTATGATGTAATACAAATAATGAATGAAAGCACTTAATTTTTAATTTAAAATCAAATTGTCAAAAGCGTTTTATAAATTTAGATTTATCAACCAGAAACAGCTGGGATCTCATTTTAGGAGATCCCGAGCATCTACACTCTCAGATAACTCAAGTGCAGCTGGAGTGCTCAGACTGAGCACCCAATATTCTCAGCCCCAAAATTAATTGAGGATTTTGAATGTGCTGGCTCAAATATTAGCCTATTCTGTTGATTATCCTTTTCAGGGCCTGCTCCTTCTGTATTCACCATACAAGGGACAGGGGCTAACTATCTTGTCTTCCACGGTATTTCATTAAACTCTTTCTTTTTGGAAAGGACCAGTGCAAATTAAGTCTCTACTTGAGGACACCAAAAGAAGCAAACAACCTATAGCTCAATATCTAAATGCACTTCTGCTGCACCCTTTACCCATGCCATCTCTGCTCACATACTGGACACCTTCCAAAAATTTTCGGCAGCAAAGCGAGCTGGGACAAAGCCGCCTTGGATGCCGTTGGTGTTCTTGGATGGTCAACAAAGGGTGCTAATGGCCATGGCAGCTGGCTTTCTCCCCCTTGAGGCTAAACATTTTCCCTGCACTAACTCCACACTTGACTGATCCAAAAGCTGACAGCTGTGGGTTTGTCCTGAAAACCATCCTGCAGTAACTGCTGCCATTTCCCAATATAACGCTACTTTCTCATGTGGATTTAGTGCCAAGTACACAGCAGTTTGTGAGCCACACAGTATAGAAAAAAGCTGAGAGAAACAAACACATTTCATTTCGGTCTACATTACCAGCCCTTTTCTGTCTTTATTCTGAGGCTATGAGCTAAGGAAGAGTGCAAAATGAACCTGAGGCATTTTAAAAGACACACCAGTAAAATCTGCTTTTACATGAATGACGAATAGATAGAATTACAGAGTGTAATGGAGATTTAACTGGATTAGCTCTTAACACTATATTGTATTTTATTAACATTCACAAATGTACTTCTAGTAATTTTCATTAGGAATGAGCTGAGAAGAGTTCAGAAGTTAAAAAAACAACTGGAGGGTGCCTCTGAAATGATGCAGGTGTATGTGACAGCTGGAAGTGACTCCAAAGTTAGTGCAGTATTTTGTAACTTATGATTCCTGTTCCCAATGAACAAAAGAAACCCAAATAACTTTAATATGTAACCTAAACCAGGAAATTCAACATGTGCAGTATGCACATGTATACTACAGTATAGTAACGGTTGTAATTTCACAGCAGTTCCTTATATTTCTATTTCTATTTGATTTCATTCTCACAGCCTGAAGTATAATCAAACACTTAAGAGAAAAATTAGCAAATCATTAGTGATTATATTCCATTAAGCCTTTCAAAAACTGGACAGTCCTTCTGATTTTCAGCAGGTAAATAACTGTTTCAGAAACTAAAAGCTGCTACAAACTATGCCAGTTTTCTGAGCATGTCAGAAATATTTGATGTCTCACAAAAATCATTAACATCGAGGGGAAATCAAACTACTAAGCTCTACTTTTTTTTTTTTTCCCCAATAATTTATTTGAACATAAAATATTTTCAAAAGCTAAAAATTCAATCCTAAAATATTCCCTAGAAATAAATGGGCATAATTATCAGAAACACTGACAACTCTCAGGCCCCTTGTCACCTCCATGCCTGCACATGGCCTCAAAACCCAGGGTACCTACAGGTGCCACCCCTGACATTTCCAGCTCCCGATCTCAGCAGCCAATTCATTTTGAAAGCTAAAATTATTTTCTCTCTCTGAAGTTCTTATTATGGCTTATTTGTGAAAAATATCAGTCTGAATCAATTCCTTGAAGCCAAAATCCAGGGCTGAAGAAAATACACATGCATTTATCATAACAATATAGCACTGGAAAAAGCAATATTACTGTAACAAATCTGGAACGAACAGCGAGTACTGGGAGAGGTGGAAAACAGACTGCTCCACCAATGCCAGAAAGATTTCATGCTGTAAGACAGTGCTTTTAAAGTTTATTTTCTTCCTCTCTTTTTTTTTTTTTTTTAAGAGAATAAAAACTAATTTAAATAAGAACAGTGAACATTCTCATGCATTTGATGCTTATGTGCCACATCTTTATTTTTCTAATACTTCACTTAATGTTAGGGAAAGGATTTTTCTTAGGCTAGGGAAAGATTCCACAGTCCCAGTCCCCAATATCCAGATTATCAACAGAAGAGCTGCTGCTCAGACGCAGCAGTGCTGGCTTCTCCATACTTCTCAGTAAAGTGCCTCAGCCTTGAAGATCTCAGCTGCAAGAGAAACAGGGTTTTTCAGCCTCCCCAGCTCAGATGGTCTCTGTACTCCCTTCTGAAACTGTCAAAGGGTGTTAATTATATCTGACTGTAGCCTGAGGCTTGGGATGTGAGAGCACATGCCTGTTAGGAATGAACTTTCACATGGCTGCAATCCTGTACCAGCTTTAAAACAACAACAAAGGAGTAGAAATCCTTACACTTCTACCTGTCACTTGTCACTAAGGTCTCTAAACATTATTACTCTTCCTCCATTTTATTTTCAGAATAGGATACGTGTAGGGAGCACTACCATCTCTATAGGAAAAATGAAACGGAACTCCCTGAGCTGCTCCAGCTGGAGCGCCCACAAAGGGATGTGAAGACAGGACAGCAGAGCCCGGTGTTGCTCAGTGTGGAAAGAAGGTCTCCACATCCTCGCATTCTTTTTTTTCTGATGATACATCCACACCGACACTGTGAAAACGGTTCTGAATATGGACAAAGGGGGACGAAAGGAACTTGAAATATTTTGAACAATTTCTGTAAAAAGAGACACATTTTGATCATCCAACTTCAGCACAAGAGGAGCCAAACACTGATTCTCCAAATGACCTCTGGAGGAACCTATTTCATTCCACTGATTCTTGAGCAGTCTCTTACATCTCACCAGTTAAGTCCCTTATCATTTGGTGCTGCAAATGATCCCCCAAAGACCACCCCCACCCTCTCAGAAACCTCCCCATGTCCTGTTACTACCGAACACAGCAGAGGGAGAAGGGAGATGGCATTCAGGTCAAGCGCATTCTCCCACGTGAGAATTCCAAAAGCTTGCACGGAAAAAGCCCTTGATGGAAAACCTGGGGCCCTCAGCTTTGTTCCTTACATTTCAAAACCCATCTTCCTTCTCAATAACAAGCTCTATTCCTTCACAATGCATCTTCTAAAAGTCATTCATTAAGTAATGATTCTTACGTGCACTGATTTAGGAGAAAAAAATGCTATTTCCATCTCCTATTGAACTACCAATATGTCCTTTCTATACTCAGTTTTGAATGTAGTATCACAATTCCTAAACAAAAATGAAAATACAACATGATGCAATGTTATTCATCATTCATAACCACAGGGTTTTCTTAAAATTGTTAATTACTTATTATATAAAATTGTGTATTTAAAATATATGAAAAGGCTGAAGAGAACATATCATGTATTTCTCTTTTCCTCCCTTTAGAAAGTCAGCGAAAATTGCAGTAAATATCTAGTCCTTCTGATATGTCATTTTCATAAAGTCCTGTTTTGCTTGTATGCTTAAAAAACTGACCAACAGAGAGATTTGCTCTAAAGCTGGATTAGGAACTGGATGCTTTTTAAATGCTGAATAAGGAAATACATTATTTCTGTCATTTCAGATAAAAATGTGGTAGCGCATAAGGAGCTGGATTTTGAATTGAAAAGTTGCGACTGAAGCTGGTAAAGTTATTGAAAATGCTGTTTGTTGAGAATGCATTCTTTTTTTTTTTTCTGTTCACAACGCATTTATAAGCAGGCTACTTTATATGAATCAGATCACAATTAGTGGACCTTGGGTGAGAACATATCTCAGCATCAGAGTTGCTGATGAGTTATTCATTTTACCCTGCATTATTCATGATGTGCAATTGGTCAGCTAAAATCACGGTATCACTTTTGTTCCTGGTGTAGACAAAACACTTTAAAACTGAAGAATACAAAATATGCCTACTCTGTGCTTGTAAGTTGTTAGGGCTGCTTTTATACAATGAACAGTCATTCCACCAACAAACCCAGCCCAAAAATAGTCAATAAGGCAAAGGACAGAGAAGCTCTCTCGAATTAAAATAATGTTTGTGACAAATAGACAGACTAAAATAGAACGTAAGCATATTTGTGCTCCATAGGAAAATACTAGAAGGGAAATCACACATAAAAACCTCGAATTCAGAACAAAATGTCAGAAGTAGAATCAAGAGGTAGAGAGGTGAGAGTCTCCTAGCAGTATGGAATGATAGAACCTCTCAGATTAATAAATGTATGTAACTGATATGGCAGTCTTAATTGATCCTTCCTCATACATAAGCAAACATGCATGTATACCTCAGTATTCCACTGCTACAGTTAATCTCTCCTTAGTAAAAGCATGTGTGTATACACAGTCTCGTTCTACATTGTCGTTGTACTAACTTGTACCATCACAAAACGTATCTTATACTTTGCTTTAGTAGCCAGTTTAGTACTGAAAATATGGCAACATCTAAGCAGATACATTTCTTCAGCAGGTACATTAAAATGGATATTTTTCTTTTCTTTTTTAGTTTGTATTGTTAAAAACAGCCTTGGTCAATCAGACAGTTTCCTTGTTACTGAGTCTTGATTGCTTCCATGACAACTATGCTATTTGATAGCAAGAATATCCTCATATATAATTAAGATACAGGATGCTATATACTTCTTTATGTTGAATTTAAAAGATAACTTGAAGAATTCATTATGTTTCTACAAATGCGGTCTCTGAACAGTTCTGTTAAATCATAAATATTAAGAATTAAGGTAACTTAATGTTCTGTAATGGAGCTGTTTGCATAACTGCTGTTAAAGTTCTAGACTTGTCTATTTAAGCAACACTTAATATATTGACTGACATTATTTGGAAATTGCAAGTCATAAAAATGTAATTATAAAGAAAAATAAATTAGAAAAGGATAAACCCTCTAATCCCTACATGAAAACAGAAGCTGATTCAAACATGTGTTCTTGACTATGGTGTACATCCCGTCTTTCCCAAAGCCTTGAAGAATGTCTGCAGAGGCAACACCACCATCCGCACTGCACGCAAGACATGGGCTTGCTCAGTCCAGACTTCTTTGCTTTGGACAATTTAATTCATACTCAGAGTAACTTTTTTTATACTTCTGCAGTGATGTGACAACACTGAGGACTGTGACACGGAAGAATCTGGAGTTCAAAAGTAAAATCGTTTAATGAATGCATAGCACATGCCTTATTCATTATGCTGAATCCAGCCCTGAAGTTGGGCGATGCATACGCTAATTCTCTATTAGAAATATGATTCTACCATTCCTCGTTTAGAAAATAGCATTAGAAAAAATCAAGATGTTTGGCTAAAAAAGCTTTCATACTATTTTGAACTTTCCTAGTATGTTTTTAAAAGCACAAGATAATCCTTTTTCTCAGCTATTGTGTTTTATTCTGTTGAGGGTTGCCGGCTGTAAAACATTGTACCTCCCTTTAAACTTTTCCATATAACTTGATTAGACAGCAGTAATCTCTAATGCTTTCATGTGCAAATTTCGGAGTGACCCGGAACAAACGAGTTTCCTTCATCGCCATAGCAACCAGGACGATGGAAGAATGCCACTCACCAGGCAATGCAAGGCAAATTTCATCCCTTTGATGTTAATTAACAAATTGCTTTCAGAAAAGTCAATGCATTTTTCTTCTTTAAATGTTTGTGATAAATTTTTAATATGTCTGAAAATGAAAGAGAAACGCAGAAGCATTGGCTACTGACAGGTGAAGTGCAGACAACCAGCTCAGAGATAAGCCAGGCAGCGGTGCTGCTCAGCAGCCATGTACCCAAGGAAGGGGTTGCATCCACGAGCTGCTCACTAACCACCTTGTGTGAATTCTGGGACCTGAAGTTAAGGGCTGCTACCTCCAGCTAGTTCAGACCATTTCTAATGCACACAGTGATGTGGGTCCTGCTGTAAGAAAGTGCTCTATCCATTTTGAGTTTCTGGCATGAAAAAATATTAGGATAACACATGCACAAACAAAAATTTAAGGATCAGGTTACAAGCATATCGCAAAACATTGAAAAATATTTACCATGAAAAGCACTTCTCACATCTACATTCTGTTTGCATAGTTCTTAGGCTTCTACTCTTCCCCTTTCCCTTATTGTCCTAGTGCTTTACAACAGGTATCAGTTCTTAGTACAAATTCCTTCAGGGACTACCAAGTTGTTCCTTACTTTGCTGATAAGAGAAGGTTTGAAAGCTGCCAGACAACCAAAACCCACCAAGAAACCCCATCAGAGTTTCTTCTGTGAAGGAGCATGCTGATTCACTTTCATTCAGACTCTGATGGAGAGAATGTGGTTTCCCTTCTGTCCCTGGCTTTTTAGATCACCCAAAACTAGTCATTTTGGCTCCAACTTCACTACAGAGGTGATCCGAACAACTCCTGTAAAGTTCAAGTGAACCAACCACACTGCAAACTAATTTCCTACACAAATGGACTTGATTGCTAAATGGTATGTTCTTACTGGACTCTGTTACAAATTCAATCTGTACCTTTTATTTCCTGACACAACCGTTTTCTTAAACAAGGTCTTTACTTGCAGAGAATCTTCCGGTTACAGGTGACACTAACTGGAATAAACTTCGGCAAAGAAAATTCAGACTCTCTTCTGTCCCCACTTACTCTGTAGAAGCAGAAGCTCACAGAGTCACAAGTTGTCCAGGCATGGAACAGGTGTCCCAGAGAGACTGTGCATTCCCTGTGCTTGGAGGTTTTCAAGACCAGACTGGAGAAAGTCCTGAGCAACCTGGGCCGACCTCAACTTACCAATTCCCCTACTCCAGTGCTATTTTGCACCTCCCCATCAGTTAGGAATTGTGTCATAAACTCCACAATATTGTTCTAAAGTACATTACAGTGAAAGATTTTCCCTACCTATCAATTAAAAAAATTACAGAATAATTTCCACTTGTCCTGTATTTCTGTATGATCTTATTTAACAAGCTTGCTTTTCAGCACAGCAGGAAGAGTCCATTAGAAGAATAACATGCAGGAATACCACCAGAGTATAATGAAAGACTTCACAGAAGGTAAAAAGTCACCTCCTTGCTGCTCTTTGCTTTAGCTATTGAAAACAAAAATCTAAACATAAATCTGCATGGCTGTAATTCAACAGAAGCAAACCTGGTGTGCTGCCTGGTGACTTCCATATATACCTCACCCTAGTTCACCTTCACATTAGCTACACTTACCTACACAGAACATAATTTTATCTTCCAAGTCTGTATCCACTGAATTGCCAGATACTGGCGCATAACTCTCCTTCAAGCAGGGTAGATGCTAAGAATAAGTACCTCACCTTGTACAACACAATGGGTTATTTGAAAAAAATGGGATATTTGAAGATACATAGGAACCCTTTATGCCCAATTCAATGGAAAGAGAAATGTCCAAAGTAAAAAGCTTCGGGAAAATTCTAAAATAATTTTCTAAATAAGAAATTTTAAGATATTAGAAATTAGTTTAAAGAGATTCAGTGTAACTCTGTGTTTTGAAAAAAACATTTAGATTTGAATTCAGTATCTGAAATCTAAATCCTCTTTGTATATAGTAATGTGTTCAAATTTCTCTCTTAATAGTTCCTTTTTTTACTTAGCTTTTCATTTTTTTTTAATGTACAAGCCTGTAACAGAAAAAATGTATTTTTGACATGATCTCCTGGTCAAACAGCTTTAACTGTTTTCTGCCAGGTGGGTTTTCGGCGTTGTTTTTCCACACTGATTTAAATACAGGGCCCTGGTTTCTAAAAGATATGCACTAATCACAAATTTATGACTCCACATGCAAAAGTTGTTTCTTCTTTGCCATCGGACAAGGTGTCGCTCTATCTGCCAATTAGAGAGTGGGGCGGGGAAAGCAATCATGTTTTCTTGGAAAAACACAAAAATATGCATATGCAATACAGTAAATAAAATTAAAATAAACATGAGATTTTGAATTCTATTTACTGGAAGTGGCTGGCTTAGCTGTGCAACTGCTCAGCCTTGTATGAGTCATGCTAATGTATGAATTCATTCAATACACTATGATTATTTTGCCAAGCAATATATTAGAAAATTCTTACCAGAACTTCCCAGAGCAGCCAGTCGTATAAATTAATATCTCAGAATGAAAAGAGAAATCAGACAGTCTAATATAGAACTCCATAAGGATCCTTCTCAGTACCCTAAATATAAACTAGTGTATATAATCTTTGTATGATTACTTTCAAAATTAGCACACTAAACCAAAATTACTATCAGAATTTATTGGGAAAATAACTGGAGTTTGGGAAAAATACAGCACACCAGATGACTCCCTGGGAGTTGATCTATATGTTTCTTATGTATTTCCAAGATACTTTTGTTACAGGTGTTAGAAGACAAATGATAAATTTTTTATATGCTGTATACAACATATTACATTTGCTACAGAAGTAAAAGTATGTAAGTATTTTTAAAAGCATTAAGATGCAATACTTTCTAAAGGGTCTTCCGGCAATGGAGGTAGTGCCTGACTTGCACATTTAAGGAGACGCAGAAGCAGACATTAAGGAAAATACTGGAGTACTGTTCATGAACAGCACTGTTGGAACATTGTCCTATTTTCCACATCTAAAATTTCCTATTTATAAGACATAAACTAACCCCAAAGTACTAGGGAAAAAAAAAAAAAAAAATCAAGTGCCTGAAAGGACTGGATCATTTTAAGCATTTGAATGAAAGACAAAGTGTATATGTATTTTCATCACTCTTCAGTTCATGTATGTGAGCAGTATAAGTACACACCTACCACAGCGATCTCTGAATGGCCACACAGGCTTAAGGGCAAAACTTTTCAGAAGAGTGGGAAGGCTTCATATTTATTTCAATTTTCATTCTTTGTTACTATGAATCAAAGAAAACAAAACAAAACAAAAAAAAAACAAAGCAGAAAATCATGCTGGAAAATTAGTACTTATATCTACTTATGGTATTTATTATTGCTGGTTTATTATGACTAATATACAAAAATGATTAAGGTAGTAACAGTCGTTTAATAGCGGTTTAGTGTAATGTAAGGAACTGAGCCAAGTTCATGTTGGCAGCCAGGAAAATAGTAAACTTAAAGATTAGTAAAGATATTTCAAGCCTAACAAAGAGGTGATTTCCACAGTTATTTCGAACAAGGACCTGGGTTCACTCATCTTCAGGGGAAAAAAAACAAACTTGGGCAAATTTTCTTTCTCACACTGAGCAGAAACTTGCAGTGCGAATATTGAGAAAGAGAGGATGACAGTTCTTGGTGGTGGCACTAAAATTAAGCAAATGGGACTTTAAAGCAAAGAATTTTGTTTACATACACTTTATTAATTGGTTATTTCAAAATCAGCCCCTCAGACTACCCTGTGTTTGGGAGAAGCTTTGCCTAGCAGTGCTGTGCAGCACCTCACACAACAGAAGAGGCAGCTGTTCCAGCAAAAAAAGCCCTACTAAAGAGACAAGGGGGGAAAATCTAGGTTGTACACATCCAACTCTCATTAATGAATCTTACAGTAGAGTGTTTGGAGAAAGCAGACACATCCCAAATATATAAACAGGCCTCTGAAAATCAAGGAAACAATTCTGGCTAACAAAGGAACCCGCAACAGCTAGGAGGACAGGCGCCTTCGTTTGCAACTGGCAACCGAGCTGCGCAATTTCGTACTTTCCCATTACGCTTCCTATTGAGACTCTCTATATGCTCTCTCTCGTTTATAGCAGCAGAAGGCTGAGGAAAGGAGACTCTCTGTTGAGAAAAGAGCAAAAAGAAAAGAAAAGAAGTTGTAATTTGTCCTGCTTGATGGCTGAGCAATCACCAGGACACCTTTCCCTTATTAAACAACAAAAGGGAAATGTGAATATGTAATGTTTATTGGTATTTTCTGTGCTTGGCAAGAAGCAGTTTGCTTCTGCAACTGCGATGTGAAAAATCTCTTCATGCTGGATGGCTTTAGTCTATCGGCACCCTGATGAGCACTAAGAAAGAATCACAGAAAGGCCTGACATGAAATTGGCTGCCGACAACACCCTCACTTCACTACAGTACAAAAAAGAGGAAAACAAGGATATGCATGAACAGTATGGGTTTCTTTTTCTGTGCTTGGTATCAAGTAAGTTGCTAATATGTTTGTGATATGAAAACATTTCACACATACATCAGTGCTTCCAGGCACCCAATTGAGACCATAGCAACAAGAGATTTCACTGCATTGCTGCAGGAAAAGACTTTCCTTGCTCTAAGTCATTTCAAAACAAAATCAGTGACCACTCGTCTGGACACCGGCGTGTTTGTCCTCTTCTCAGCACACCCCAACCCAGCTCAGAAATACAGCAGAACCTGCTTCTTCCTGACTCCATCAGAGAGAACAAGAGGTGTCACAGCCTCTTCAGTAATCACTAACAATTCAAATATTTTCTTGTCTTAATTTCATACCCTTCTAATGTCTTTTTTCTCAGCCTGCAATCACACACAGCATTGTGTCTGTTTTACAGCATAGGATAATATAAAATATTCTGAGGAGATGGTGAGATAAAGACAACTTCTTGCTTAAAAAAAATAGAGCATAAATATTATTACATTTCTTCAGTGCCTTACTTTTATAAAGCATTCTCTATCAGTTTAGCCAGGTAAGTACACTATGTGCTACTTGCACTGCACTAGCTCTGATTCAATAGATAATTACTTATTGTAACCATGCTAGAGAGATGTTCTTGTGCATTAAGGGACAAAGCAGCCAAGAAAAAAACACCCTCATGTATTGATATAAGGGTTGCACATTCAAAGCTGACTTATGCTGACTATTTACATTCTTATTTAAAGGATTCATATTTTACTGTGAATCTTCTGACTTTGTATTAAATATACAGAAAACCATATTCTATTTAAAAGAAACTTCTATTTAATTCATCAAGAAATAGTTATTTCATAAAGAACATCAAGAACCTATTAGAAATGAAACATAGTAATCCAATCACAACACCAGTCATACTATCTCTATTAACACATTCTGTCCAATGTTTAGTCAATACAATTGTGTCCATCAATACATACATCAGCTTGCATATGTACTGTCAGTGGGATGTATTTTAATTAAACATTTCTTAAATGCTAAAAAAACTCAAAGTGCTAAAACTAGAATAATTCTAAAATTCTTTTTTTTTTTTTTCCTGATAGGCATTTACTTCACTTTTGCTTATAGCTCACGTTGTACCTGCAGGAACAGCACACTGTCATGCTGTGCTGGAGACACTATCAGAAAATACCACAAAGGATTTTGATTTTCTTTTTTTTTTTTTTCCCTTAATTTATTTTTCCTTCTTATTTCACTATTTTACTTTCATTATTTTGACACTTTCAAAATACAGCACACAGACTGCTTGTCAGTGTCACATTAAGGTTAAAAAACAATTTTGCATATTCGTCTATTGAATCGTCACAACAAAATGTATTTAAGCAGGATAAGTCAAATCATTTGGAATTTAGCAAAGAGCTATTGTGTTCAGGGGTTAACATAAAACTTAACTCGTTATAATCTTCCAGTATCTGATAAATTAAAAGACATACTGTATGCCTTTCATGAATTGCATTTCAAACACATGTATTTCCCAGGTTCTAAATAACTACATTTTCCTATAATGACAATATGATCATGGTAACTATTTTCCAACTTATATTTAAGAAACTATTTTTCAGGAATAATGACATTAGCTTACTGAGGTTGAATTTAGGATACCAAAATATAGGTTATTCATTTTTTGCCACTATTATTATTATTTCTTTTTTTTTAAAGAGTTGCATTTATTTGGCATACCCTAAGGCTTGTGTGTTTTTACATTCTGGTGTATTATTAGCATCAAGTGCTACTTATTCACTGCTAAGTGGGTATAATAAATCAATTTCTTATTTTATATTTTAGTGACCAGCAAGGAAATGTTAGAGCATTGAGCATTATATGTAATATTCAGCCAGGTAATACCTATATTGGCTGGGAGACTTGATTATCTTTTTGAAACAAAGTGGGACTACAGATGCTTTTTACACCTCTGCTCATTCACGGGTTGTCTAAGTCACAAGTGTCCTTAGGATATCCTCTTTTTACTGTCCTCAATAAAAATTAAATAAAGAAAAAGAAAAGAAAAAGAGTAAATGAGGGTGATGTCAATGCATTACAATGTCAAAGTCCTGTTTCATGTTGGTCGAGATGGCTCATCTCACAGTCTTTTCTCACTTTGATGTCGGGGAAGTATGATTGTACTGTAGTCTCTGAAGTCTTTTCCCTTGTCAAGTATTTTGAATTTCATGATAATAAAATGAGGAGGGGCAGCAGTGAGTTTCAAAGACCCAAACAGCATACAGGAATGCTGCCATAAAGCTAAATAAGCTAACTCTAAGGATTATAAACTGAGCAATACACAATAAGAAAGAATTTAACTTGATTTCATTTTAAACATTAAATGAAAATCCTCCATTTCAAAACTTGAACTTCTAAACAAGACATCTTAAAAAGACACATATAACCCAAGCAAAAACCCCATATCTGACTACTTTACATAATCAGGGTTTATAATTACGAAGGTTTCTTTTTTCTGCTTTCTTTTTAAAAGCAGCTTCCTAAAAATGATCTGCCCTCACTGTTATTTTCACAGTCAGACTGGAAAAGTTATATGAAGTGCAATCATTGACAGGGATATAATTGGTAAAAGGTTTTATTTTAATGCAACAAAATCCTTTCAATTCTACTTTTCAAATAAACTGGAAAGGCAAAAACCACATTAGATGCTCACTACTGATGTTTCATGCCAAGATAGCAGATAGCCCTTACCTTTAGACCACCCTACCCTCAGTCACGCATTCTGTCTCCAGGGAAATTGCTATCTATGCTACAACATGTAACTCATGTATAGAATGTCATATTTATATATATTACAGATATAGAAGACCTCTTGCTTTTACCTCTTTTTAAAAAATAAGCATTACTACAGTCACCCCTTAAACGTTCAGTAACATTAGCCAAAAAATTGTGTATAGCTGGCAGAAAAAATCAACAAACATCAAGTAGAAACCAAATTTAAAACTTTCCTGTTCTGGAATCTAACTCGCCTTATGCAACGCAAGTGCCATCCAAGCAGCAGTAAAAGAGCCGAATGTCTACAGCCACAATTTATGGTATCGGCAAACATGAATAACAGATGAATCCAATCGGAGCAACAAATGACTGAACATTCCTCCGCCCTCATATTTCAGAGACCATTTGCTGGGGATGACAGTTTCTCCACGCAAAGCTGATGGAAAAATGCCACAGGATTTTCCAGCACCTTCAGCAAAGCCCCAGCGAGGAACCTTGGCAGGGCTGCCCAGGCCAGTGCTATTGGCCAAGGCCATCTGGATACATGAACTCATTGGGCCATACAAGGCCAGAGCTGGGAATCCTACATGTACCCAAGTCAGAGAAAGGCAAGAAGTCATAAAAAAAACAAAACTGAAACTCACCTTGACAATATCTACCAAGATTTCCTTTTAAAAGAAGGATTTCCTTTCCACCAGGAGCCCCAGATCCTCCTTGGGGGACCCTTGTCCTCGTCTTTCACAAACTGGGTGTAACATTTGCTTTTTCCTGCCATGAAGAACCTTTCCCATTCACCATAAACTTTCAAGGACAGTAAAGGGCAGCCTCACATTGACACGGGCCATGTCCCTCCGCACCTTTGACTACATCCCATCCAGTCCCAAGCCACTGCTGTACAGCTGAAGATCTATTGTATCACTCACAGAAATATTGGAAATGGATTTGGCACACATATAACCGTGCGTTATGTTAACATAACACATAATCCCAGATGGGTTCACAAACAGAATGAGAGGCAGACAGAAATGATTGCTGAGAAGAGGACACAGGACTGAGATGTCACTAGAGACAGCCTGGAAGGGAGTGTTTTCACTCCTCTTATTTGGACAGGGAGCATAAACTCTCCCGTCTACAAGAAGAATCACAACTATGGGATATGACAATACGTGATCTGTACGGTTGGGTGAGATGAATACAAATAAGGGTGGGGAGGGGGAGGAAGGATGATGTGTGCAGTATAGGGGCTTCAACTGAAACTATGAAAGACTGCAGTCATTGATACTGTGCAAATATACCCACATATACCATATATAAATATATGGTAACTGTTTATGTTATGCATACTTGTATACACTGTAAACCCAAGATATTTACATCATCTTTTATAAAACCAGGTTGAAGCAAATTTTACTCTGTTCCTCTTGTGCTCTGCTGATCAACAGGGGGATTTGCCCACAGAGGAAGAATCACCCCTGCGGGGCAGACTTCCCACAGGGGCCCAGGCCTGAGGAGCGCCTGGAGAAATTCCCCATTCTCCCGTTACTGAACATGCTCTCTTATGTTGAGGAAGGCCAGTGACATTTTTGAGCTCCTGCTGTGCTTCTACCATTGCTTGATATGCAGCTGCTTTAGGCTTTGATGGCACATTTTAACAGCGACAGCCTAAGGGGTCATAAGAATCATGCGCTTGGTTGCATAAGCTTTCCCCAAAGGAGGGACAGATTTTAATACCACTTCCACATCAGAAATACTGGTAAAAGCACAAGGAGGTGACTTAACTATCTGGGGGAATTTTCACAGTGCAAATGACACTAATATTCTGAAAGGAAAATCCTACCTGCACTCTGCTGCTGTCTGCTTTCCCATTTTAAAATCAGAACTTTGCTGAGGATGACTTTTTAACAAACAAAATGTGGAAAAATTCTAGATCCCAAAATATCCTGTTTGCAGAGAATAAAAAGAAAAATAACAGGATAACAACAATAAGAATGTGTTTCTATGAGGTTCCATTGAAATTTCTGTTTTATCTGCTCTCTTGTTTGAAAAAAGCATTATGTATTCCCAGCCGTATTTTTTTGATGTTTCCCAAGAGAAAGGATTACATAATTGTGTACATGTTATTATCAATGACACCGCTATGCTATGGAACCACTGACAGTTCAAACTTAATTACAGATGGCAGCTTATGAAATAATTATAAAGTAAAGATTGGACAGGAACCACAGTGATTTCATGCTTCCTCTTCATGTGTGTTTAGCACAATATTGTTGAGTCCCTCAACTTTAAAAAATAATGCGAGTTATCAATCAGATAGTTCAGCTACAGCCTGGGAGGTTGACTTACAGCTGTAGGAAGCGATACCATGTAATATTTGCCACTCGAACTCCCCATCTTTGCAGAACACGTCCCTGCAGCCTATAAGGCTGGCTGTTGGCCATATAACGACCGCTGCCAAAATAAGTACTAATTAGCAAGCCAGGTTCACGGGCTGTTCAGTCAGGGCTGTACACCTTATTCAACAATGCATTTTCAGAGCACCAAAATATTCCCTTGGGCCTAAAGATCTGAATTGAAACAGCAGAATTTGAGTATGAGGATCTTACACCTGCTTGATTTCATTCTATGGCATCCATTTCCAGCCCCAGTGAAATTCCCTCCCCTCCATGAATTCACTAATTAAATTGCCAACGGCTTTGATACTGATGCTACCTCACTCCAGGGAGAATTTTGCCAGGCTCTCCAGAGATTATTTTAATGTGTTCCATCTTAAATTGGTAGACACGTTTTAACCTGTTCCTTCCTGATTCCATCTCACCTTTATGTTACTACTGTTAGTGCATTAAGCCTGTAACTATTATCTTTTTAGTGAAGGGCTAACACAAAGTAGCTATTAAGCTTTTCAGCTTTCTACATACGGTATTTTTTTTCTTTCCGTCCTCTTAAGTAGAAGACCCAATATTTCCTTTTGTTACTCCCTGCCTTCTTATGCATTTTAAAAGCATGCTCTTTCTGCCTTTTACATAGTTTGCTAATGGTACCTCATTTGGAGCCTTTACCTTTCTGACTATTACTTCAGGTCCCCTCCATCCAACACAGTCCCCGTCCCCCCCATCATTTTTTCCTCTCTTCTTATGAAGATACAGTTTTATTTTTCCAAAGATGCTGAAGAATTTTGTTGGGGATTTTATTTTATTTTAAATGGAGAAAATAGTAGAGAAGGGAGATTAGAAGCATTTAAGTACAGTACACTGGTTCTGTGTAACCCTTACACTAAATGTAGCTTGCTGCTTTTTTTTTTATTTCACTGAACCTGTCAAAGCTCTTTGTGGTGAAGAGCATTAATTACAAGTGCATCCCTCTTTTGTCACTCTCATAAAGTGATAATGATTTTGCAAACTATAGGATGCTTGCTGTTTCAATAGCCAGTCACTTCCACTACACAATTTATTTTTTTTTTTTAAACTACATGATCAAATAAGAAACAATCAAAGACCAAGGCTGCTGTACCCTTTAATTTCAGTAACTCTGCTAAAATTTAGGGCACTTATAGCATCAGAAGACTTTTTTTCATCAAACATGAGAAGTGTTTGGGAACATCTGTACATTAACAGCCACACAGCAATATTTTACAATTCAGACAGAATTTGTGAATTAATCATTAGTTTTTTCATTATGTACTCAGCTCTTCAGTGGGATGTTGCAACTTAATAATTATGTTGTCTGCAGATCGGGCAACAGAGGTTGATTAATAAGTCTCTGCATTGTATTATCATACAGAATAATTCAGACCTGAAAGTAGGTTTGGAAATAATCTGGTCCAGACCATCACTGAAACAGGGTGAGCCTCAAGGTGAAATCCAAGTTCAACATAAGGCATCCTGATCCTTCAAGGTCATGTGTGACTGCAACATCCATGCCTACTTTGTTATACTATCGAAAAAGTCAAGCTGAATAAATAAATAACTGGTGATGTCTAACACATCATTGACCTACTCCCACTCCCTTAAGCTCCCTGACATGTTGGACCCCTGGTAATATGCACACAGTTGCTTGAGAGTCTCTTTCTAGACCAATATATCATGGCTTCAGAAGGAGAATTTTGCAGCACACTTCCCATGTGCCTACTATTTCTGAGGTTTTCTGCAATAGCTGAAGATCACAACCACTTCTCTAAATACAATTGTTTTCAGAGTAAAACCCAAGGGGAGGCATATATATAAATATATTTAAAGGAAAAGTGTGCAATAGTTGCCTACTTATTAATCCACAAATGGAATTTTCACATTTTCCACCAATTGCAGAATCTTAAGAAAATTCCATAGAGCTTCCTTTATAATCTGTTCTTGTTTAGAAATATTCTGTTTTTGAAAATTGCAGTTCTACTTTTATTTAACATTTTTTGTATTAACTTTTATATTTTCAAGTATATTAGAGCACACTTTTTAAAGTCCCAAACTCCACTCCCAACAGCCAGAATGCCTGGGGTATACTGACAATTAAAACCTTTGCTCAAGGAACATTAAAAAAAAAGGTCAAGGCTTAAAGAAAATAGAAAAACAAATACCATGGTGTTTTCAAGTCATATCATGCCATACCATACGGAAGTAAAAAATATTAATAAACACCACTGTTATGATAAAAAACCATTGTAGTTAGAAGTTTATATATTATGTGATTGTTATCCAGAAGATGTGTGACTTAATACTAAAAATACAAAATAGACATCATAGGTTGGCAAACCACAAAATGAATCACTTATAGTAGTATGGTTTAAGGGACTGATTTTCCTCTGCAATACAGTGATATAAATCAGGAGCAATTCCATGAAATCAGTGGAGATACAGTGTATGTGAGAAATGAATTAAGTCCAACATTTCTTTAATCTACTCAGCATTTCTTCTCCTTGGTAGCAGACTTGCCCTCCATTCTCACCCAAAAGAAGGGACAGAGCAGAAAATTATCACCCACCGGTGATAATGGTGACTAATAGCATCCACTATCACACCAATTATTTAAAATGCTTTAATGTGATTCTTCATAAGTCACTACATATAATTAACAGATGGAGAGAAGCAAAATTACAGGCAAAATACTGGGTAGAAATAAATATGCAGACTCACTGCTGAACTTGTTTGACACAATCTGACATTTCTTGGTAAAAGAACAAAGTTATTCCAGAAAGAACTTCTATGAATGCAGCAAAGTAATCATTCAGGAATATATGAGAAAGAGAAGGAAAACAAAAGCATCTCGGTAGATGCTCTTAAAATAGAGCACTAAGGGCTTCAAAACATGCCTTATGACTAAATCATGTACTTTTTCCCTACTCTCAGAGCTTTGCTGGGTCCTTAGCCTGGTCAAATCCTCCTTAGCCAAGCTCCAGCGAAGCACAACTGGACATGTGCATTGTATTTAAACCAACTAGCAGATTAAAAACTGCTCTTTTTTTCTTTCGTGCTTTCATGTCTGCAACATGTAGAACTGGAATAAGACACACTGATCATGCTTACAGGGCTGTTAAAGAACTGAAATCTTTGGGCTTAAAATATGGAGACCAAGCATTCAGTCTTGCCACACGCCATTAATGAACACTGGGCCAGTGCTCTGGGGCAGTCCCGCTCTGTAGCTGTACAGAGTGAGTTACCCATCTGGCTCACTAGGAAAATCTGACTTGTCTCAGTTTTTACTTTAAGCAAAATAACTGTTATCGGAAGTTGCTACAGAAATTCAGTGAGCAGCGTATTTCTCTTGGAAATAACACTCAACTAATGTCCTAAAAAAGTATTAGAGATATTTGTAATTAGAGGTTACATCTTGTGTAGGAGTTGCAAAAAGTGGTAATGTTAACATTGCTGCAATTAAAAAATTCAGACTCATTTCCTTTGTTTTGCTGCATAAAAGCTAGCCTGCTACTCACAGCATCCAGTTAAACCCTGCTCACATACCTTCCACTTTATTTTTCTTTCTAAATTGCCATATTACTGCTCCTAAATAGTGGACAACTTGCCCTCTGAATATTCTACAGAAGACAGTGGAAAAAGGTGAAATATTTAACCCATAGAAATGATTTCTAAAGCTTTAATAAATCATTTCAGTAATACTACAGAAATATGTCCTGCTAAGTTAAAAATGTTTCTATATTGCTTTCTATAGGTGATAAAAACATTTCTAGAAAATTCTGTCAAATGCTATTTGATTAATAAGTATTGAATTCTATAGGATTGTATCACAAAATTGCAATAAACCAAATTTCAGTGATGCTGGGACAATTCCTGTGTGTATTGACAGCACCTGATCTTGTCTGGCAAACAGGGAAGCTGGAGGCCACGTGTAACCTTTTCTGTATATTCACACATTCAAGTACTTTTTTTCAGGGAATGGAAATAATCTGCACACAAGCCTGCATTAGCCTAGCACTGATAATAGTACTGACTTCTCCAGTCTGGTCTTGCATGTAAAGAAACACAACCTGTACACTTTTAGAAGGCGCAGTGAGAGCCACGCTCCCCATTGCCCCACTGGGAGTCCTGCTGAGGCTGCCCCAGGCACCCTGTACCAGCGAGAGCTCTCGGCTCTGGTGAGGTTCTGCTTAACTTCTCCTAGGCCTGCAGGTCAGATCACTACCGAGATCAGGTTGCTCAGAAATTGTAAATGGTCCATGGCCAAATTTACATTACATGTTATTGGTTGTGTTGGGATGGTCAACAAGTAGACAATTATCAAATGTGTGAAATAACTTTTATTTCCTTATTCTGAGCTTACTTTCTTTAAAACAGACATCCTCCCAACACACAACATCCAAATCCCTCTCCTAAACAATAATTTCAGAGTCTTTGAAAGAATAATCTTATCTGCTGGCATAGCGTCCCTTAATCAGGTCTTGCCAGGGGCACCTCCACTTACTCATGTGCTGCTAACGAAGTACCAGCTTGTCACCTTCAGCTCCTGGACTGTTTCCAAACCCAAGACCTTGCAGTTGGGGTTATGATGCTCCTATAAACTGGAAACTAGGGCAGAGTAGCTTGAAGTACCTCACTGCTGACAGCTATACACATTAAGCACACATGCAAAAAGTCTTTTTTGTCTCCTTGGATTGGTTTGAACTCTGCTCTTAGAAGTGACAGGAGATGAATTAATCTTTCTCTCTCATCCGACTTTGTGCCAGTTTCACTGGCCCATTCTTAGACAGTGAGGTTTAATAGGAACTGATTCACTGTACTTTTTAAAAGTATATTCCCATTCTCTGTTCATTTTCATTACTCCACTTGCGAAAAGGGATTACAAAGCTGGAGAGGGAAGAGTGGAAATCAAGAAGGAAAAGAAATTAATGCAGTGTCTTGCCTCTACAGGAGCTCTGCCTTGAAGGTTGTCACATCCCCGGGTCTTGATGTAACATTATCAGATGATTTGACCTAACACATCACATTATTTATAAATTATACTGAATACGTACTATGATACTTTTGAAAAGATGCCATTAAAGAAACTTCACACATGGGTAGGGTATATAGATTTTTTGATCAGAAAAAGAGGACATTTGCATTAAAAGAAAAAATGTCTCAAATCTTAGCTGGAGATGTCAAAAAATTTAGTTAACTTATTAATAAGAGAAGTTTCATTTTCATAAGATTCATCTTCCAGCATCAGGAGCAGAATTTCAAAGGGGCCCTGGACCACATATTCATATTTCAGATTAGGTACCCACACTTTTGACAAAGGCAGTTTTTCCTTGGGGTCTTTCAGAACTTCTGAATTTTCCACATTAGAAATTCCAATATAAATACAGAAGAATCTTAATTATATCAATTTTATTTGTCAGTGATTTTGAAAATACTTTGCATTATATGATGTTTCTTGTTCATCGAACTAAAATTATTAAAATGAATAAAGCTATACACGTAAGCTTTAAAAGGTTAATGGCATAATAGCAAAAGGAAAGCAAATTTAGTGGAAAAAGAATGAAAGCACTCCTACAAAAATAATAGAAATACAAAGCTTCCAGGAGTTTTGCAATATACTGGGGGAGGGAGGAAATAAAGCATTGCCAACAAGTCACAGGTATATCATACGAGAGAAAAGAAAATGTTGCCAAAAGGGTGTGATAATAGTTTTGTATCCATAATTCATTCATCTCGAGGGATGCAAGATTACATAATGTAGTGGCATTGCTGTATCCAGATTCATTAATAAGTCCTACAATGTATTTTCTGCATCCATAAGTTTAGATAGCATATGAAACGCAGAGGCACTTTGTAGATTACTGACTCACATTTTCCTGATGGTGCTGAAGGCTCTCATGGTTTGAAGTTCAATTTCATACCAGTGGCGAGACAGGGTGAAAGCCTGAGCGACAGCTCAATCATCATTGCATGGACCAATCAGAAATACTAGGATTAATCACACTGGTGTTGAAAGAAGAAAGAATAAAAGAGCAGATACACTTCCCACTTGATCATTAGTTTGCGGTAACACAAAGGGTGATGGAAGCTTGAAGGAGACACAGATAAAAGTAGCAGTAATAAAAATTGGCACAGATGAAATATAGGACTCAGAATAGGGAGGTGAGAATTGGAAGAGTTCAGAAGGAGTAGCAATTAAACAAGGGGAGAGAGAGTGTTTGGAGTGTGTTACAGAACATTTGGCGTAGACATGGCAAGTAAAGGAAAAAAAGATAGTAAGAAATAAAAAATAAGGACCACAAAACCAGTGTTGCATTGTAATGAAAGAAGAAATAAAAATCAGTTTGCAAAATGACAGATTATTGGAGAAAGGTTTATTGTAGAACAGAGAATCAATCCTAAAATTTTCAAAAAGAAAGTTCAACATATGTGTGAGAAAGAGGAAAACGAAGTATGGAGTAGCCAAGAGAAATTACAGTGGTACTTAATCTGAATTAAAACCACATCTTTCATTTCCACTGAGTATAAATTCTTAGAAGGTTTTTCTACATATCATCTCACATTTTCCAATTAGAGGAGAAGTGCAAATGTAATTCATCACAGAAAACACTGTGACTTTCCCTCCCTTCACCCCAACCATAAAAAAACCGGTGGGATATCCCTGAGGCTTCCAAGACATATCCATATTTATGCTGCAACAACAACTCTGAAACGAGTGATCTCTTCTTTGGCTTTGAGAGCTGGGTTGTGTCAAGACTGTGTAATCAGGAATGCTTCCTGGAACAGTTACTTTTCAGACCCATGGGTGGGACTCCAGGAAAGAGATACACGCATTGTCCCAGTCTTTGCTGCCTTTCAGGATCAACTACACTGGGTCAGAGAGGTGATAATGGACATGTGCTCTTCCTCAGTTTGGAATCATGATTTTTTTTTCCACTAGAACCCCAAGTCACCCAAACCCACAAGTGTGGTCCTGAGGCTCCATGAAGGCAGCCCAAAGGTAGCAGAGCAGGTGGCCCGATGGCCTCAGAAAGGCTCGGGGGCTGACAGGAAGGCCCAGGGACATGCTCATGGGACAGCTGGGCTGGGGTACAATGGGGAAGAAGCCCTGCTGATACCATTCATACCAACCTTAACGTTTCACTGTAGTGCTTTAATAAACAGTGAGCAGATGGCACATATTTCACATTAATGTATTTGGAAATTGCCAAAGACAGGGCAATGCTAATATTTTGACAAGCTAAACAAGTATATGTAGATTTTTGAAAGTCTTTATTTTTATTCATTTAATTTTTAACAGTACCCAAAAAGGCAACCTTCTTCAAGCTCCATATACTTCTTCATAACAAATGCTACTGAAGTGAGTCTGCACCACACCCACAAATAAGCACTTAGTGGCTCTCTCCACGCCTGGGGTAATAAGCGATACAAAAAAAATGTAGTCAGTGCTGTAAAAGACAGCTGGAACTGTGTATAACTCATTCTCAAAGGTCTTTTTTTCCCGTCCAAGTATTGCAAGCTAGATAGATGTACTACACTGTTGGAACGATAAAGGACTCAGCACTCCGATTCAATGTGAATCACGCAAAGCCATTTATTACAGAAACATGTCTCCTTATATACGCAACTATTCTCTAATCATGAATCCACGCTCCAAGCATGGATTCGCTAAATGAATATCATGGGCAGTCCACAGGCTGGAGCCCCACCGATGATAGGTCCAACGACTCACGCCATGCTGAGGCCCTGCTAATGAAGAAACGCCCCTCTTTCTCACAGCAGATTCTGTTCTCAGCTTCTCGAAGTGGCCTTGAGATTCCTTTGGGCCTGACTAATTCAACAACATATCTCCTTCTAATGAAACCCCTCCACACTACACTATCTAGAAACTGGAAAAAATGATGTATCAATCAAACATCTCATGGAGGACCTGATGTCATGTGAAGAACGCACGACAATAAATGCTTGCTCAAAAAACATGAAACAGGCACTTGTCTTGCACGGAGTGTTAGCATCTCATGCCAGCCTAAGGTCTGTGAAAGCTGACTGCTCTTTTGCCTATCGATCTGAAACTCTGCCTTCAAATTGCTTCTAGCTTTTCTTAATTGCTATCTTCCTGTAACCACTTGATGGTTTGACAGAACCTGCATTTGTGAGTAATTTGTCCCTTTTGTTTAGTTAGAATAAGGTTTTGGGTGTGGTTAATAAAGGGACATTGGGAAGGAATATTTTGTTTTGGAACATGAGCGCACAGTAACACAGAAGGGGTTTAGTACCAATAACTGGCCTGAATTCTTAGTGGCAGCACCTTCCGATTGTGCCCATGAAATCGAAATCCTAAAATTTAATCTCACAGAAAAAGAACATGGATTTCACAGTGGACTTGAAGATCTAAATCGACACCACAATCTTTTGTGGTATCATCAGGCAAGCATAGAAGACAAAAGAGATGGGGAGATCCAAAAACCTGAACTGAAATCAAACAATACAGCACTTGGTTCCCTGAGTACTATACTCAGGATTTCTTGTTTTACTCTTCATTTGATTAACGTGTGCATCTGGACTGAAAAGTCGTGCAGAAATATTGTGCTTATAGCACAGGACGCTTAGCAGGCATCTCCAGCAGAAGTGAAAGACTGCTAATTGGGTGCTTCCCAATGACTTATTGATCTCAATCAAGTCTCCCTGAAGGAGCATGTCAGCAGCAACCCTGACAGCTGCGTACAGGAGGAAACAATAATAGGTAACGGAGCAACCATGTTGGGAGAAATATGAAAGACACTGATTTTCATTCAGCTCATCGGAATCCAAATTCTGAATGGTATTTTTTCAAATACATATATATATATACACACACACACACATATATATATATGACAAGGAGACACCTCAAGTTACAAGAAGGAAAACAAGATTGTTCAGATTGTTATCATTTGAAGCATCTTCTTCAGTTAAAAATAAGCAAAGCTCAAGAGAAATGCATTAATAAACATCGATTTATTGGGGGTTAATAAAAGGCTCTCATTGACAACTAAATTCTCAGTTTTTCTTTAGACAGAGAGTGTTAACATACGAATGCTTAAAGAGTCTTTTTGATCACATATATCCTCTCAGATAAGGGGAAGCTACACAGAACCATTATATTGATTGGCATGACAAGAAAATATGTATTGGTCAAAAACAAACACTTCCAGAAAGTCCTGTTTCATACACAGAAATAAAATGTTATGGCAAGTTTTGGCTGTTGTGGTCCTGAATTGCTATTAATTTGAAATAAATCTTTAAAAACTGTTGGAGAATTTACTGTGTGTATTTCCAGTATGTGATGAACTAAGGAGTCTGCAGTTTAGATACTTGATGGCTGGTAGCATAAAAAGAAAAATATTGTGTGCAAGAGACCCTCTAAGAGCATAGCCTTGAAGTACTACACTGCATTTTAGAGCTGACACATCTTTTGCTTTGCACCTGGATCTGTGACTATGGTATGTTCAAATATGCTCTTTTGTCTCAGATCAAACAATCTAAATTGCCTTCAACTGAGTTACTGGAGAAACTGTCACTGCCGTCTGGGGAATTTTTGCCATCTTGGAAGGAAGGACAGGTTTTTTTTAAAGCCACTGTCGTCCTGACTGTTGGGTTGAATTGTTGTTTCCTACAGATTCTTTTGGATATTATAATTCTTTATTGTAGCTCTTTTCTGGTTTAGAAAGTGATACTTCAGTATTTACCTGATAGAACTGGAAACTGCCCAAGTCTCTACAGATATTGCTATGAATACATCGCACGCAAAAGTGTTTTGGTTTTATAAAGTTAGGATCTTCTTTAACAGCTGATGGATAGGAAATACCAAATACTGGAAATGTCGAAGGAATCTTCTTAGTTTCTTTATCAGTAGTAGTGACTACCCTGTTTTCAAATGGAATGACTCAGTCTCATCAACCTCTGCAAGTTAATTTGAGATCACCACACTACCCAGAGTCTTCGTTGTCTCTGTCATCTCTATCCTTATCATGTCTCCTACATCAGAAATTGCTTTCCCCAAAATGTCTTCCCTTGAATCAATTAGGGAACTTGGATCAAGTTTATGGCTAGAGAGGTCATTTATCGGTTTTCATTGTCTTTTATCAAATAGCAAAGGAAAATAACAATACAATGGTATTGCTACCCTCCCAATAACCACTGAAGTCTCGGTGGCCATCAGCTGTAGTCCAAAATTTGCTCATCATGGCTGTCTGCACAGCAAGCCTATGTTCTAAGCTGCTGCATTATGTATTCAGTGCAAAGCATATTCATGGTTATCCTGATCATGTGTTTGGATTACAGAGGATGAACCCTTGCCATGCTTGGATTATTTCCATTTACCAGTTAATTTACCTAATTCAAGCTTTCAGAATATATAACCCACAAGCATATAACCAGAACCTGCAAGAGTAGGCTGGCTGTAGCTGGTCAAGATGACCATTTCTCAACATTTCCAAGTAGTTACTGCTCATGATCTTATGCTCTATTACAGCCAGATGCCCAGCAACCTGAAAGGCAGGTGCCAGGGCAAAGGTGCAGCTGAGGCTCGTGGTGGGGCTGAGGAGCTGCTCTCAGCCTCTGGCTCCTGCAGACCAGCCAAGCTGGGCAACAATGCTGATCCACTTACCACCCTAATACTGTGTAAAGCACCAGTGCTCAGCTCCTGCTAAATTTCTTTACCAGCACGCTTTATGTTTGGGAAAGAAACTCAAGATCTGGCACACTGACCATCAGTGGCTGAAAATGCAGTTTTGCTGCAGTACCTGCCAGGGCAGCAATTCAGGCAATGGGATGATAGACCCGAAGACCCTCTTTGCCAGCTCTCTTACCTAATGTGGGTAGCCAGAAAGGAACATACAGGCAGATTCCCTGCCTGTTAAATGGTGTGAGAGAACTGATTTTGTCATAAAAAGCAAAGCCTCTCTACTTAGATCTTGGGGACCTACAAGAAAAAGGTTTTAAGTATCCAAAATTGTAATAATAATGGGTTATATATTATTTTATGTTAAAATAATAATACTAGTTGTATAACAGTTTAAACATTTTAGTAAAGCAGTACTGCTCTCTGTTACTGTCCTGGCTCAGTTTTATTGCTGCCCCAAATCTGATTGTAATACAGAACTAAATGTTAAAATCTTTCCATCTGCTGAGTTAACCTGGCGTGGGATTACATCTCATGATGCTCTCACCTCCTCTCTTTCCCAAAATTCTCAACATCTACAAATTATTCTAGCCCTTCACTCCTTGCATCTACTATCACAGCACAAAAGTGAGGAAGCGTCAGCACACAGGCCAGGATTTAACCATACTTTTTTGAGTCACTAACCCTTAAGAACGCTTTAAAGTCGTGCTGATTTGGGTGCTACAACTGCAGCCCCTCACCTTTCATTTCACTGTTGCAAGGGCCACATTTACAAAAGCAAAGCAAGTTCGCATTAGGGAAGATCAGTGTCAAGCAACGCGTGGCTTATCACACCCATCACAGCGGCCAGCAAAACTAGCAGCAGTAGTGCAGACTAGAATTGATTCAAGAGGTTCAGTCTACACAGGAGCAAGATGTTTCCCAAGTAGACATCGTTCTCAGACTCACCAACTGTGATTTTTACAGATATGTGCAAATACAGACTGTAATTGAACCTGTACTAAGGAAGGGAAAACACTAAACGAGGCTGTAAGCCTGAAAGAGAATAAGCCAGAACTGTAAAGAACACTTGGGAATTTTTTCTTCCACACACACAAAAAAGCATGTTTATGTCATCTAGACACTAAGTAGACTTCTTTGAGAAAAACTGTTACATTATCTAAGTAAACATGTCAGTCAAGAACAACCACCAGCAATTTACAAAAATGATGCTCGATTATTTAACGCTGAAAGAGTAAGGTTCCACAGGGAGAAATATTTTTATTTACACACTGTATCTAGAACAGGTTTAAACTGAGATGGAATAAGCACAAGACATATTGAGGGTTTTGTTAAGTCAGCAAAACTCCCCAGGCCCTACTACTGCCTTTTTAAGTACTTTTGGCTGTAGTTTCACTATGTGGCTCATTGACACATTAAACTCTTCACTTCGTGTATCTTTCAAGAGATCTGCTAAAGAGAAAAGAAAGATTCCCCCTTTTTTAGGGGAATGAAGTAAATTCTTAAAGTCTGCTGGGCTCTAGTATTACAGACTCTTGAGAACTCCTATTTATTTCAGTGTGCTCAGCACATCACCTGATTAGGCTTCAAATCGTTAAATATAGCTGCACACAAAAGGAAATGATGGAATTACACATTGCTCCCCAGTTATTGAGGTTTTCATTACTGCAGGCTAATTTTCTCATTGTACTTTCGTGGGGTTTCTGCTAACTTAACATTCTTTTAAGGTAGCCTGTGTTGAGGGAATTATCTTGTTTTTCAAAGCAAATTTCAGCTGATTACTAGGTATTTACATACTGTAATTTGAATGTCTAATTACACAATTAGTGTAAATACATGTAATATGGTTTATTTTTCACAAAAGCTGATAAGGTACATTGCTTTTTGCATTCCAGTGTTACAAGATTTTCATTGCTTGTAATACACAATCCAAAAATTCATAGTAAAAGCTACGTACTCATCAGTTCACACTTTGCAAATGATTTGAAGCACACTTCATACCATAAACCAAAACGACATCTGCCTTATTGCTAAAGACCAGAGCTCCCAACACCTTTCACTCTTAAATTTAAGAGCTGCCTTGAGCCTCTCTATTTTTTTCCTTGCAGTGCTTTATGATAACTTTCCTTCCACCTTAAACCATTCAGCACTGCATGAAAATTCACCTATTGACTCCATTAATACATCACCACTGGCCTAAGAGATATTTTCATGTAACTTGTATTGACATTTACGATGATACCCTTGATGAAATAAGGAAAAGAGCACTTGGGAAGATGAACGGAGAAGATGCTCCTCAAGTTTTAAAACTGCTTCCTGTTTAAGCAGCTATAGCTAATAACTTCCTAATTAGCAGGCGGGAAAGTGCTTCTTTAGTCTCAGTTGCTGAAGCAATAACGCACAGGCACCGAGCTGCAGAAAGCTGCCAGCCACCTTTGCTCCTCCTCAAAAATCTCTAATATGTTTCTAAAATCATGTTCAACTAAACCCCAGGCTTCAAATATAATGATATTTATGTAAGTTTTATAAAATTTCATCTATTAGCTGAGAAAAATTTAAATCAGCACCTCTGTGAGCAGGCACTAGCCGTGCGGTACACGTGATGCTTGTCAGCAGGACATATGTCCGAAGGATGCACTCTATGGCCAGTGAGGAACCACAGGATGGATGTGGGGACAAAGGAGGGGACAGAGTTCCTGCGATCGAGGTCGTGGGGACCCAGAGCGGAAACACAGAAGAAATTCTGTGTCACTGCTTCATTGCTCTACGGGCAAACGGTTTCCAAGTGATCAGGACTCTCTTTCAGAAACACTTAACCCTCCAGAGATGCAGCACCTGCCAGTGATTATATAATTATTTATATACCAAATATACAGAACACAGATTAACACCTGATTCTTTTAAATTACTGTGCAGTTTCTGAAAGACTGAAAATCAACAGAGAGGCTTCTACAGTTTCTGTACAGCATGGACTTCTGTTTTGGGTAGAATATAAGTTTACATCAGAGTGGATTTATATTTCAGTTTAAATGTGAGTTTCACCCAAGCTCATGTAGGACTGACATGTTCCATTTTTTTAATATTGTTTTCCAAACTTGACTATATTTTAATTAGGCATATGGAAATCCTGTTTAAACAATGTGGAAAGATCAATTACGTAAGGAATGTTTCTGAATTACATCTTATAAAATGATTTCTTTATGCATGTTTCCTTAACTTAGTATTCACTTCACAGTGGAAAATTACTTCAGTTGGATGTTAGATTTTAGAGCATCCTGGAAAACTACGCCAACATTTCATGAGAATAAGTCTCACGTTAACGTGAAGCTTCAGCTTTAGCAGCCGCTGCCATTCTCCAGATGTCTTTTATGGAAACATCCTTCACAGAAATTATTTTTAAAAGGGCAACTATAAGACAAGGCAACCTAAAACCAGGGACCTTGCCATGGCCATCCCAGCACTAAGCACGACAAACCTTGTCTTGAGGGGGCCACATGGACCAGCCTATTTTGTAAAATAAAATAAAGGAAATTCTGCAAGTATGTAGCATTGTCCTGAAATATACATCAGATTTTGCTGTCCTTCATCACACCAAGAAATATCTTATCCTCAGAATAAGATGAATTGTATATAGTACTACTAAAAGCAAGTCACCTTTTGACACATGAAGATGTCAGATTCTGGCCTAAAGACAGGAGTTTTAGACATTTATCTCCTATTTTATTGAAAAAACAGGACACTACTAAACCAGTCAAAATACTTGGCAACACAAAAGAATAAATAAAACCTGTGAAATATATATATATAAGTATGTTTACTTTCTAAATAAAATGCACGACAGTAATTTCAAAAATATATTTCTTAAAATTCTGGGCCTAGCAACAGAATATAGCCAAGTCATGAAAAATGTTGAACATATATTTAATTTTCAGCTTATCTTTATGCCCCACCCCAGCCTCAGTGAGATTTAAGGATGTGTTTAAATACTCTATTTAATCAAGGCCTCAGTTATGAGGACAATAATACATTTACAGCATATATTTTTCTTGTAAGATGCAACTTACAAACCAAATGTGAGGAATATCGTGTTTGGCAGCATTCCCTGAGGGAGGCTGGATCTATAAACACATGGTTGTAATGCATTTGTTAATGCAATTCTTCTTCCATTCTCTGACAGTTATAATATAAATAACATTTTCTGCTTAGGAAGCAATCCAAATACAATCAAACCAGTATATTAATATCTTTTAAGGTAATCCTCAAGTTTGTAACTGTTTTAGAAGTTCATTTTGTGATGTACTATAAGAAACTGGACACAGCCATGAGGGAGTAACCACATAGCACATCCCATTGCACAGACCACACAGCGCTAGGACAGTTCTGTTATACCTGGGGTTACCCCGCCATGGAACACAGAGGTATCTCTCTGCCAGCCTATGATGGATACTTAAGCATTATTCTTTAGCATTATCCTCTTTATTCTTTCCGTTTACTCTCAACCAGCCTTCCTGCGAGCCCTCCGCAGGTCGGGAGCCTCACCCAGAAGCCTGCTCAGACAGGCAAGGCAGGATGTGGCTCCCGGTCCATACTCAGAGCCATTCTGCAGGAGAACGTGTTTCTGAGGGAAGGGGCACACGTGCCCAGCTCAGATATGACAATCACATCTGCTTCCATGATCTGCCACTTAAATGCCATTTAAGTCAGGCAGAAAAATCTAAGTCAGGCCATCAGATCTAGTTAGGTGAGACTGCAAAGGTCTCTTGTATATCAGTCAGAATGAATTGATTTAGTCTGTATCAGGATGAAATAACTCACCAATAAACAGAGTCATATCAGTCACTCATTTACATGAGCTGGATTAATGAGCAGACATTCAAAAGAGCATGACAAAAAAGCCAGAAATCATCCTGAGTTCAGAAGAACACAAGGAATCCCTAAGATGATGTTGTTTTTTTTTTTTTCAGGAACTTGCCAGTTAATCAGGAAACACAGAAGCACAGAATCAACAGATTGGAAAATTCAGCAAAAGATCCAGAAGCTGAAAAAATGTAGGTTGTGAATATTTTGTTCAAATTAATATTCTGGCAGCTACTATTTGAACAAGCTGTAATCTGTATAAGGCACCTTCTGTTAAATTTGTGGCACAGAATTACAAGGACTGATCCAACTTGAAACCAAACCATGGATTTGCATCAGTGCATCTATTTACCCTAACTCACCCAGACCTGAACTACTGAGAATGAGATACTTGAAAGAGAATGCACATAAACACTTAAATAATTATTTTCCTTGAAAAATAAAAGATGCACTTTATCTCTCCAAAGAAACTAAAGGACCTGAGTTAGCCTTTGGCCAACACTCACACTCTGACAGCCTTTGTTCTGTATATTAATTCTGTATAACATATAAATTCATAGCTAGCAAGGAGGTTTTAGGAACAGAATTAAGAAAAGGTCTGCTGTCAACACTATATTCAGAGAAATGAAGGCAGAAGTATTAATCTGTCAAAATCAAAGCCACGGACAATGCTCATTTCTGCAGAGTTGCCAAGTCAAATTTTTTCTGCTGTGTATTTTGTTTTTGAGTGCTTACTAAAAAGGTAAATCACTTGAAGAGGGGTATGTAGCACAACAGTGACAAAATAATCTGGTAGAGAAATAGAGTTGACAAATTATAACTTAAAGAAAAGTGAATGACTGACTGTTCTTGCTAGGATAATATGGAAACTAATGGGAAAATAGATCAAGGCAGCATGAATTTTTAAAGCAAAAAAACCCAACAAAATTATTTTAGCTTTCATGCAACACATATGCATGCTGCAAACATCATTTCAACTCTGATCTAACATTTTATGTATCTCAATTTTCTGTTCTTCGTGTTATTACTAGCGACATCAGCCGTAGTGGTTATGTTCAATACAAGTATAAATACCTAGGAATCTAAACAGGTAATGTTACTCTCTCACCAGTCATCAGATGTTGATTTTTACAAAGATATCCACAGCCATTCTATGGCACAAATATTATTTTCTGAACATCACAGACCAGAAGGGTTATTACAATCACTGATTTAGAGAATAATGTTTTAATGTCAGCCAAGCTGCAGAGGCCACTCAGCATTAGGTGGATTGTACATGCAGAACGATCCCACTGATTTCAGCTGTGCCACCAGCCGTTTCAGAGGTTGATGTCGTGCAAGGCTTCTCTAAAGTCATATTTTATGTGTTCAGTGAGGCCATACCTTGCCAATTGGGTAACAACTAGTGGGCATACACCTGATCTATAATTTAAAACAGCAAAGCAAATTTCAGCTTCGATGGGAAGTATGCTATATGTCCAATTTTTCTTCATTCAGTACAAATGGCTTTGTTAACCAGGACAAAATTATCAGAATTCAACCAGCTTTTGTATTTAGATGATCAACATAATCTGAATATTATTAAAAAAACTAGAAAGAAAATATTTCCAGGTCACTGCAGACAGTGAGGAGGAACATTTTAACACAACCAGGGTCAACACATGGTCCTAAGAGGAGCTGCATCGCCACCCCGCATTTGGGCTCTGTAGAGCTGTGTGTTGCGTATGAAGCTCTGCTGGTGGGCGGCAAGACAAAGCACTTGTCAGTTATGAACCTGCAGAGTTCAGATTAAGAAGAAGACTCGGTTTGCAAACAGAGACAAAAAGGCTTCCATAGGGTGTGACCACAGCTTTTTATAAGCTGACTAGCTGAGCAGTCCCCCAAGCCCTCAAAGAGTGACTGCTCTTCAGCCATGAGAAGTGACCACTGCACCTTCTCCCTGCTGAGGAGCTTCACTGGCAGAACAGGAGCTGTTCTTAGAGAGGAAAACCCTGACCTCCTGCTACAGCTGTTCCTCTTTCCCTCTTTTCTCCTTCACCATTACTAATATGATTGTAAAAAACCTTCAAGTAGGGAAAAGGAGAAAAATCAATTTGATTTTAATTAACTTTATCTAAAAAAACCCCTGTCAGACT
Source organism: Patagioenas fasciata (assembly GCF_037038585.1). Lineage (NCBI taxonomy): Eukaryota > Metazoa > Chordata > Aves > Columbiformes > Columbidae > Patagioenas > Patagioenas fasciata. The sequence continues at coordinate 14,078,905 of NC_092533.1, read as the reverse complement.
CACTGAATCTGTGCTACAGTAAAACAAGATGTTCCATTTTCCGGAGCATGTGATTTCTTTCTAATACACATGAAACCTTCTTCTATCTCATCAATGAGCATAAAGCAAAAACCACTTATGTAGTATATTTCTTGAAGGATATGGAGTTGCATAAATGACTTTGGAAAAAATTGCTTTACATTGTTCTGTTTGACATATAATTCTTTTTACTCTTCATGGGTAAATTGTGAAAGTATTTCTAAACAAAGTCTTATCATCAACTCATCAGTATGCATATTCTGCACTCACATTTAGGATCTATTTATAAAATCAATTCTGTTCCGGGCTCTGACAAACAAAACTGAAATGCAGCTGTGTGACATGTTGATAATTTTCATTAGTTCTAAAAAGCCTCAATAGAAATTACAATCTTACTTGTTATAACCAAATAAGCCCGGAGAACTCACAGGAAAGGTGACTTTTCTATATTATCTCATTTGTTAATGGAAAGAAAGAAGGGGGAGGAAATAATTGAGTAAAAACTGAAAGGGAAAAGATGAAAATTTGAAAATCACAGATGCACATGCTTCAAGCCGTGATTGACTGGAGGAAGTTTTCAGCGTCACTGTCAGAGACAAATGTGTATTGAATTACCCTTGCATTATTTGCACATCCTTTATTACGATGGAGTAGTATTTGCTCAAACTTTGAATGAGCTTGTTATTTTAAAATCTGAAAACCTCAGGGTATTTCATATAAAGAGCCAAAACTCAGTACCCACATATTTGAGCAAGCAAACCGAAGTGTAGTTTGTGTGGAAAAAAAATACAGTAGATTTCACAATGAAAACTTTTTAAGAATTAGGTTGTGGTAAAGAAAATTACAAATACTTGAAAACAGAAATGGGGAATTCTTCAAAGAAAATGATATTAATTTCATCATTGAATTGTCTTTAACTAAAAGTCCATAAACTAATAGAGTAAAATTAATGTTTATTTCTCCTTTTCCTGTGTTTGATGAAGAAGACATATAAGGCTGTTCCGTTTTTTCCTGATAACTCTTTTGGAGGTGTTACTTTTTGTCTCCTTAGGATACAATGCTTTCTAAATTCTGCTGAAGAACTATCTGAATTTCCTTTTTCTTAGGGATATTTGTTGAGTAAAGGGAGATTGTTCTGAAGCTTTCTTTGGGCAACAGAATCAGGGAAGAGTTGCCAAAAAATACTAATAAAAAAGAAATGTCCCAATTTAACATTCCTTCTAATTTAAATTATTAAATTTTCAGTCTTGTATTTTTTTCTAGGTTTTTATCTCATTAATTCTCCTGGCTACACGCAAGTCCTGGAGACGCAAGCAACAAATCTCTAGGTGCAAAACAGAAGCAGGAAAAGAGGACAATGACACTTAATGTGATCAAGAGGCTCCAGTTCCCCAGTCCCGGCCCAACGCCAAGTCAGGCAGTGACTGCACCGGCCTGGCACCCACCGTCCTCTGAGAGGCCAGGGGAGCCGATCCTCACACACAGGCCCTTGTCCATGTCTTGTGACAAAGGTATTATAAATTTACCCTTCAACTGAAAAACTAAATTTCACTTGGAGAAAAGTTCAAGATATGCCCTTGTTGTCACCCTCCTCTTCTGGCTAGTGTAGGAATCCCACTGAGCCCTGACCCAAGGTGCCCGACACTCCAGGCACTGACCGGGGAACTTCCCCGCAAACCCCGTGGCTGTGAAGCTGGGAACATACAGATCAGTGGCACTACTCCTAGCTATCGAATCTCCCTTAGGTCCCATCTAGGCTTACAGCGTGAAGCTTGCTGAGCAACCCGAACACAGTTTTGGAGCAAACAGGTCCCAAGCTGCTCATTTTTAAGACCAAGACTCAAAAAAAGCAGGAAAAAAGTGTAGAAGAAAACTATATCAGAGACAAACATCTGAAGACTGTACTTATTGACACTGAGAGAGAAATCAAAACCATTCACTTGTCTGAGAAGACGAAGTCTTGCCCTCCCCTCCCAAATGATTTCAGCAGTAGTCTTCTAAATATCCCCAGACCAGACCTTCTTAAAGACAGTTCTGAAGTAGCAGACAGGCAAGGACAGTGAGTCAGGAGTTCCAGAGCACATTCATTTCAAAGTAATTTAATATTAAGAACTTTCAAGAATCCACTAGCCAATCCTTTATACACTGTAGATATATATATAAACTTTCGAAAATGAAACACAGGTTTATGAAAGGAAATCAGTATTTTTCAATTTTTGTTATTTTATGAATATCACAACATAAAAAGTTGGTTGGCTTTTCCCTTTTTGATTTGTTTAAAATGCTACTTAAATTTTCATGTTCTCATGCAAACTACTATTTCTTTAATTCTGTAAGAGACATAATGAGGACTGGTTTCTTCATAATTCTAGTGTGATATTTGGTGGGTGGTTTTCAAAGTACATGGTATGTAATTAGGGACAATACAGACAGTTCCTTTCTTTTCTGGTGGATACTAATTTTTTTTTTTTTTTTTAAATCTGCAGCTTTGGATTTCAGTTTTGGGTTTTTTTTCACTAAGTAAAAGTTATGTGATTGGACATAAAGTAGAGAGTGAATTAATGCTCTGATTCTTTTGTAGGTATTTACACTTGAACATGACAATTTTGATTTTTAAACCACATATCCTGCAGAATATTTAGAGAAGAGAGTTCTTCAAGCCAGATGCAAATGATTCAGGAAAGAAAAGCAATTATGAAACAGATGAGTGCTCAAATCTTCCTGCAGGACAATCGACATAAGCCAGCAAGAGCCACTTGTGAACTGGAAAAAGCAAAATCTGAGTAAGAAGTGCACTGTTGTACAGCAATATTGTACCACTGGGCATGTATGGCCATTCTTCAGAAGATAATGAAAACAGAGCATTCTCCTCAGTTTGACTAAAAAATGAATGTGTTCAGCAGCTCTGAAAATCAGGATAACACTGAATGAATGGTTTGTACATAATTATTGGGTATAAAAAACTTATACTGAATAGCAAAATATGCTTTTGTGAAAAAAAGATCCCAACACCATGCTTATGTGATTTCTCTTTGCACAACAGTATGGCAACAAGTGCCTTATGAACAGTTCTATTAAATGTAAAATCAAGTATCATGGTACTAATGATTTTGGTGTATTCTTACCAAGTACATATGATCCTAAAATGTTTCTATTCAAAAATCAGCAGAAAGAAGAATACATGATATGTGACATAATAATGTATTGATATACAATCTTTATCTACCTATAGTTGTACTTTAAAGCCCTATTGTGAAGAACAAGAACTAGAAAATTCCGACCACTCTTCAGTGCATCTATGCAACTGGTTACATGAATACCTAATAAGACAATACGGGAGAAAAATTTATTCATGGAAGAGATTTGTCATGCACTGGAACAGGCTGCCCAGGGAAGTGGTGGAGTCACCAGACCTGGGGTTTACAAGACACAGAGATGAGGTTCTTAGAGACATAGTTTAGAGGTGGACTTAACAGTGTTAGACTGGACTCAATGATCTTAGAGGTCTTTTCCAACCTAAACAATTCTACGATTCTACATAAGAACCTATGTTTCACTCTTTTCACTGTTTTTCCTCCTTCATCCCAGTTTTCATTACTTTGCTCTTTTTTTTTTTTTTTTGATACATTTTATTTAAACTGAGAAGAAAAGACAGAAGGCCTGCTATCCATCTCCAGAGATGTAAAATTCTATTGCTAAGTATCCCTTTCCAGTCCTGGAGACAACAGATTTGAACAATTAACTTCAAACTCATGAAACAGTGAGTGAGCACTGCCATCCACAGCTTGGGTGCATTAGCAATATCATTTTTTTCCCATGGCATGTAGTGAATTCAGTTTTGTTCGACAGCAGTAAAAGATATATCTAAACACGGCTCTCATGGAAGTTTGCAAAAACACTGAAATAGAAGGAAATGACTGTTATCCTCAATTTGTCATATGCGGTTTGTACTTATGATACTTTTTTGATGTGATGTCACTGTCTCAACAAGAACTATATAAGGAAAGAATTTCAATTTTGAATTGCAATTTCAAAACCATGCACAGGCTTACAGGAAACCAGTATTAGAAATGCAGCAAGAGAAATCTTGTTATTGAGATGAAATGCAGATTTTTAGCATTTGGAAGGAGTTTGATAGAGCTGGTTACGTATTTCCTAAAGCAACAATCAAAAGACCAGGTGCCTGAATTAATTGCTTTGAGGTCAGGACGTCACCCACAGGTTGAAACCAGTCAGATAACGCATTGAGAATGGCAGCCAGGGTGAACAGACTGAAACCCCTCAGGAATCTGTTCAGTGAAATACATGGCCTTCTATTCCAAAATTCAGTCTAGCTTCGAGTCAATTATTAGCAGAGTATTGCAGATTAAAAAAATGGCAAGGTTCTATTCATTCTAAAAAATGTTTCTTATTTTTTCCAAACAGTTTATGGAGTAGATTCCTGTTCTATGATTACACTTGTCATATTGACAATGCCAAAAAGGACAGAAGTGACAGAAGTTCCAAGAAAGCTATGGTTTCTGGAATGGCAACTACAGAAAAAGAAAAGGAAAAATGAAGGAAAAAAAAAAAGGAAAGGGAAAAAGTAGAAGGAAATAGGGTAACGGAAAAAACAGGGAAAGGAAAAAGGAAAAGAAGTGAAAAGGAAAAGAAGTGAAAAGGAAAAGAAGTGAAAAGGAAAAGAAGTGAAAAGGAAAAGAAGTGAAAAGGAAAAGAAGTGAAAAGGAAAAGAAGTGAAAAGGAAAAGAAGTGAAAAGGAAAAGAAGTGAAAAGGAGAGGGAGAGATCCTGTTATCATAAAATGACAAAAGCTTTTTTTAATGTTGTGTGCCCTCAACAAATTTGCAGTCCTCTCAGAGGTTTGTAATTTAAAGTTACCATATATGCAACAGCCAGAAAGCTCACAGGAAAGCAAATCATCATACAGGCAGCAAAGGGCAGAAGTATGCAGTTGTCTGTACTAGTGCAAAAGAGAGGGCCTAGCCATTAGTGAAGATATTCGGGGTGAAAGAAATAGATACACACACTCAGTACAGAGCAATTAGATAAGGCTCCTACAGAAACGAGAGTTGTAAACCACTAGAAAAACACTTTGCGCTAAGATGAAGTGTCATCACCACACGTAGCTCCATGGCTGGCTGATTTTGGAGAGGCTGAATCTCATTGAGCTGCTACTCTTCTGAACTGTCTATCCATTATACACCATAGAGTGCTGAGGGCTGTGAAATTTGCACACCTCAGGGAAACCAGAACAGAGCCAACTGCGTCAGAAGATGGAAGTATACGTAGGTGGTAAGCCAAACTGAAGTAATCGATACAAAATGTGAAGTAAATTGTCATCTATTTACACAATAAACTTCTAGTCTGTAATAACTTTCACTTGTGCTTATTTACTGTCACTAGAAAAATGAGATTCAATAACGTATCTATGGTAGAGGTGAAGTAAGGGGTATGGTATAAAAGGAAAATAGAAGAAAACACCCAAAACTACATTTCAGCATGGTGAGGAGCATTGGTTTGATTGGCTCTGTAACCTGGAGAAACATAAATATTGATTTCTTGCAAAATATTATTTGATTCACAAACTTCAAAGTCAGTTGTTTGCATTTTAAGAGATCGGTATATTTCAACACTATCACTATGAAAAGACAGCAAACAGAAAGAATAGATGGTAAAAAATGCACCACCTGTAATACAAACTAGATTTAGAAGGACTTGGCTTAATAGGCGTGTATATGTAAAGCTAGTGACAGATTTATGGTCCTGAAAACTAAATATACTCTCAGAAAAGATCCCATACCTTTCCCTTTCTTCATTCTGTCATATGAGAACACTATCTAAAAGAGCAACGTACGAGTTTTGGAACCCAGTTCAACACCTGCTCTGCCTGCCTGCATACAGAGAGCTTGGAACCAGATCCACCAGTTTGGCTTTCAACGCTGTTTATGTTCACACCTGATTGTGAGGAGGAGCACTCCCGATGATGTGAGCCCTGTTCTTGGTCACTCGCTGACTCAACTCCTTACAACACAATCCAGATTTCACAGAAATTGACAGCATGCCCTGTCACCCCGTACAAGTCCCTCAGGCATCTGTAGGCTCACATTATATTACTATGTTTGAAATTTACACAAAGTATATTACTTTGAAACATCCAACACATAAAGGCAAGTAAGCATGTTTGGAGAGGCAGTAAAACACTTGTTGAAGCAGCTTCCCGAAATAGTAACAATATTAGAGAGTAACACGAAAATTTCTTGATTTAATATTAGATAACAGGACACATTATATATATTTAAAAACAAAATCCAACAACAGTACAACCAAACAAAAACAACAGAAATTAAGAAAACCACCCCAAAACAAAACAATGACCAAAAAAACCAAACCCAACCAACCAAAAAAAAAAAACAAAAACAAAACCAACCAAACAAAAACAAACCACAAAAAACCCAAACTAAACCAAACTAAACTCAGCCAGACTAAGAATCCTATCAGGAGAAAACAAGCCTAATGTTTATTCGTCTTTAGGAGAAGCCAATATATTGACAGAGATATGAATAAACATAAAACTCACCATCCAGTATCAGAATTAGAATACCAAATATTGCTGATGGATTAATTACGTTTTTCCAAGCTATTCAGATAATTAGACATATTAAGTTCAGAGCTATTTTTGCAACGATAATAGACTTGTTTTGTTGTGGTCTATTTAACAAACTGTTGGATGTTTTTTCTAAAGCTTGTTTACATTCCTGTACATCCTAGCGTTATTGATATTCTGTCCTTTGGATTACAGCGCCATGTCAGCAACACCATTGAAATAGCTCAAGACAATATAAACCTCACTTTTCAGAGCTTCTACAATAAATCAGACTACAGTAAGTATAGATCCTTCCTAAAGTGAAATACGGCATACTATGCTAAGTAACTTTCCCTTTAATTTTATACGCATGCACATGTGCATGTGTGAGAACCCTAAATGGAATGCCTTCCATTCAGCAAGCTGTTTCAGAGCTACCATTAGTAAAAAATTGTTTAAAATCATACATAACCTTAAATCATACATAAGGCCCTCACCAAAGTCACAAAGAAACAGAGCAAAATTTACATATTTTGTGTCTCAGTGCTTGTGAATAAAATGTTTAAATTCTGATACATACATGAACCACTAACCCTAATCATACCGGGCAAATTCTTACCTTTTTATTTTTACAAAGTCCCAGTGGTCTCAACAGTCCAGCACCACATCAGTTACATCAGTCTTTGCATTTGCGCTACAAAAGGAGCACGTGAGGTGCCAGACATCCTCAGCTTCCAGCACAGACAACATTCTGCACCTCGCACAGTCAAACATTGCGGCAAAACCACCTAATCAGTACTGGCTATTCTGAAATATGGAAAGCTTTAAAGAGAAACATTTATACAGCTTCATACTTTCTTGTGCTCATTCAAAATCTGATTAAGCAATCAAATAATCTGCTCTAGCTGTATCAAGAAATCTTACTTGTCACAGAAATCTCACGTGTAACAAATATGTATGTGCCTGTATACACTTGTTTAAGATATACACATACATGTTTGTAGACATTCATGTTGTCTGGCTGCAACAAAAGTAAAATATTGCTTAGTATTTTTAAAGACTACAACCACTTAACACTAGTATTCTTGAAAGAGAAAGTCTCTATTAGTCCTAATACATTTTGTAACATTGCTTTGTTGTTCACGTGTTACAAATGAATAGAATCAAAATATGAAAGGTACCAGAAAGAACTGCAGAATTACATCATTAAACACTGCTTCTTTCCTTCTGGGTACCATTACTCACAATGTGAAAATGTATTATGCAAAATAACATTAAAACAGAATCTGTATTTTACCCTTGGGTTCATTCAATAGCCAAGATGAGTTATAGAAAAAGAAGTTAATTTAGGATCAAAATAAAGCATTTAAAAATAAGATTTTTTTCTCATCTTCTCCTTTAAAGATCAATCCAAACAGAGACTTGAAAGAACAATATGTCCATTTCCGTGGAGGTCCATTTAAATCTCCACTTTTAATTTGTATCACACACCCCAAGCATTATATTTCCAAAGCTAAAATTATGTGGGTTGGATTACACAGTACTGAATCACCTTATGTAAGCAAAATTTTAGATGAATTTTCATTGTGTCGTCTATTTTATAATCCCAAGATATAAAATTGCATCTATGCACCATCTTTTTAAAGTTGTTCTTTTTTCTTTTTTTTTTTATTAATCTTTTGTGCAAATTAGAAATGAAGATTTCTTTATTTATTGATATTAATCCAAATCAGCTTTGCTGGTTTATTCTTGTAGCTTACAGTTTAGACTGAGATTCATTTCCTCAGAGGTTCATGTTCTGTGTCTGTAACAGCTTTGCTTCTTTAAGCAATGCACTATGTACAAGACTGGGACTGCAGGAGTTCATTTCTCTGTTCTTTTTGAAAAATATTATTGTGTAGGTGGCAATTAAACATCATACAGTGTGAAACCATATCCATCTCCTTAAGGGGCAAACCTCAGTTCTGTCCTTGCATTACCCTCGAGTCTCCATGAGAAAATAGAGCTGATGCACATGAGGACTGACATGCTGAGCATGAGATTACACAGCAGTTTTGGTCAATTTAAGTGAGGGTTCTGCTGGACAACCCTGCTCTGACTTTTTGTGTCCTTCCCTTGGGCTAGCACTGTGCTTTTACAAACCCATAGCGATCTAGTCCATCCTCTGCACCACCTAGCCTCCCTCCCCAGGAATTTTTTGGTTATACCCATAGCCTGAATTCTGTCCACACCCACTCACTACATTGTCACTACACAGAAATGTAACAAACAAACAAACAAACAAAACAAAGCAAAACTACCACCACCACCAAAACACAAACAAAACAACAAAAAAAATGCACACAAAAAACCTCAGCTAAAAGGCAGAAAAATGTATGGCAGTCCTGTTTCAGGTCTGGTCACCCTAAGAGTCACTTGCTTTTGTCTGTGCTGGTGTGCACTGGTATCCTGATGTGACACCTGAGATGTCTTCACTTTCTGCCAACAGCGCCATTCCTCAAGGCTCTCACAGTACTGACCATTCTGGAAGTGGATTGGCACAGATTCTCAGGGACAGACTGAAACCCATAGTGTATCAGTCCCCAACACAGAAAAAGAATAGTGAATTAGCTCATGGTGCTAAAGCTATGACAGAATAATACTGATGTGCAGTCAGAAAGTGTCCCAAATCACAGACCAGTGATAAACAACTCATGTACCCAGTATTTCTTTTCAGTAGTGTTACCCATTTTGATTTGTCTGTCTTTATGTGAAACCAAGTCCTCCAGTGCTAGGCAACAAACCAAGACTCTAAGTCAGTCGACTAGTATTTACACTTTTCCATCTAGAAGAAATACAACTGCACAGAGCAATTAAAAAAAGTGAACATTCCCAGCGTCTTTTCTCTCTGTTCTTTAAAGGAATTAAACCACTGCTGACAAAGGGGGAAATGAATTGCTCTTGCCTACAGATAATACTTCAGAATCTCTTTGAACCTGTCTGGTGATCATGACGCTCAGCTTGAGATACAATGTCCAGAGTAAATGAGCATCTACTACCCCATAAACAAGACACAAAAAAATTCTTTATTATATATTAGAATGGAATTCTTCATCACTCTCTGTACCTGGATTTCTCACCTCAAATGACTTGCTAAAACTCAAAACTTCAGTCGAAAAAAAATTCCTATCACAGAACAGTCTTAACAGATAGCAAGAACATACACATTTATCCAAAGTTGCTGAAAAGTCACTGATGACGAAAAATCAAGTAATTTTTATGCTCCAGGTCCCAGTATCTCTAGTTAAAATGCATCGAAAGAAAAAAAAAAAAAACAAATCAAGTTTATTATCCTTATCTACAACTTGTGGTGTGATATTTTCCTTTATAACATTCTGAATCTTCCATCCCCCAAGAACAATGAACTTCAAAAAAAAATAATGTGAGAGGAAAAATCTCCCTTTCTCTCAAGAATATGACTTCAGAAGTGATTCATTGAAAATAGTGTAGAACGAATAAGAGAGAGATGAAAATGGCTATTCTATTTGCTTTGTATTGGTTCTGCTTTAATCTCTGGGTAAAGACTATTTCTAGGTGTAGAGCATGGCAAGTAAGTGGAATGAATGGGACATCAAAATGACAGAACAGTACTTAAAGTCCACTGTTCTTTGCTATATAGACTACTGTATATGTATCTATGAGATACTTATCTGCTCTGCACATCTAATTCCAGGAAAAGAGTATACTGCTGCTGTTACTTTTTTCTCCCTTCCAATTTTCAGAAATTGTTTTAATGAGACAATTTATTTATAAAAGTCATTTAAAGAAATCAGATGAATCTTCTATTCATATAAACACCTAACAGAGAACAAACTTGAATAACTGAAGTCTTCTTTCTTCTTGAATTCAAGCAACAAGTTAAATAACTCGTTTTCTACCTGAGTTTTCCCAATGGCCATTGGAAATTTGAGGGGTTTCTGAAAACACAGCAGAACTAAATCAAAATCAAGATGCTACCATTAAACACCAAAAGGAAGCATAAACTTCAACATCAATGCTGGGCTGAACTCCTTAGGAACAGGGTGGCTAATACACTACACAATTACTCCACTGAGCCAACATGCTGTTTTCATAAATGGGTTATTAAAAAGCCTGATGAATGTTTCTATGAGTCTTTCACATTATTTTTAAGTAAACACTGTTTTTTTACCTTTCTTCTCGCCTACTCCCATTAATAATGATTTGATTCATAACATACTAAGAATCAAAAAGGCAAAAGACATCCTACTTGCCTATAATACATACTGTAAAAACACAGGGCCAGAAAACAAAAGTCAGGGAGGTATTTGCAGGCAGACAAACTGCAGTTGTCCTAGGAAAGCAGCACAGTAACAGTTGCACTATAGAATACAATGACACACTATATCCGGACTCAAAAACCTCGATGAGCCAACAGATCAAACCAGGCTCCTGGTGACTGCACAGGTCACAGCAGGACCAAGCCAATGCCACCACAAGAGCCTTGTCACTGAGCATGCCATTTAGTAAAGCTCCTCAGGACATTTCGAACCTCAAATGCGACTTTGTATGCTCAAGCTTTTCTGTGTTCCCTGTGACATACTTCTCTTTCGATGACTGCGTCCACATTTATATTTAAAAGACTCGTACCAAAGCATTTTGCTACATGGACTGTTCACAAGAGAATCCAAGGAATTACAAGAACAAGTGAGCCCTTGGCTGCCATCATTTTTTTGCAATATCAGACTCCCCTGGTAAAGGTTGCCATTTCTAGGGAAACACCTCTAAGATGCTTAACAACAACTTACATTTTAAAATGTTGTAGAACAACATTTTCCCTCTGACATACTTAAGGCTTCATTGTATCATACTATGTCAGTGTTCATTCAGCAAAATATTTGTGTTCAACTTAAAGCACATCTGTAGTCTCATGTCAACAAGTTTATTTAATCAGCTAAGAACTGGGTTTGTTTTGCAGTTAAAGACAGAGAACTCAGCACCCTTTAATAAAGTTAAGAAATTATTCTGGCTAGTTAGGAAAAAGAAAAATAGTTCTGTAAAATATATCAATGTTTTCTTCCACTTCATAGGATTTATCTCAACCAATTTCTAGTTCTCAAAAAATATTTTCAGAATACCTTTTTTTTTTTTTTTCTGTTTAAACCAGTATCAAAATTGTTTAAAAGTAGCAGACATGATTTTATGGTAGCAAAATGGATTTCTCGGTAAATATTTTACAGAATAGATTCAAGAATTGACTGACAGAATTCTACTAAAATGTAAAAAAAAAAGCTTGCAGCAACACTTTCACCACAAACTGTGCTTTTGAGAAAAGATAAAACATCTTCACTAGTAACAAACATAAATATGTTCTACAAATGGACCCCATAACATAATTTAATGTAAGGGATCAATGTTTAGCACAACTTGCTGGATTTAGACTGGAAGAACTGTGGGCTTGATCACGTATAGGCACTGACTGCTAAGATTCAGCTTGTTGAACCCAACAGGAGCAGTGTCCAGCCCCAGTTATTCAGCAGAACATACACACCCTCCTACTCACACCGACCTGTTCTTCATCATGCTATAGAAAGCTTTTCTTCTTACATTTCTCCAGAATTACACAGATCAGGAGCACAGACATAAGTCATGTCCAGCCACTTCTCACGTGGGCCACCCAGCACTTTTCTCTCTTACGCGATGATGGAACTTGCTCAGGTAATACAGGAGGGAACACAACCTGCTACCCTGCACGAGAAGAGCAAGCCCTGCTGGGGGCTGTGCGCCCTGGTCAGAGGATGACAGTGCTCACTGGAACTCACAGGACTTAGCGATTTATTTCACTTCCATCATCCAACTCAAAGCATGCTTTCCTGGCTAGATGAAGCACTCTACCTAGCTATGCACAAAAAAAATATTGAGTAGTCCCACTTCATGATGTGTTTTGAGAGCAGCTCACTGGTCTTATTTGCTGTAGCCATTTGTGATACAAACAGGTCTCTGAAGATACAGAAGCTGGAGGAAGTTGAAGAGTTGGGCAAGCCAAGGAGGATAAAAATTCCAGTGACATTTATAGCAGTAACTACCACTGCTCTCTACTCTCCAAGGAGTGAAATACAGCAAAGTATTTACTTGGCTTAATTGAAACGGCTTTTCCTTTTAATGGTGCATCTAGAGACAAGACCAGCGAAGAGTGCTTAGTTGGTGTGCATTTTCAATGATGGAAAAGCTTTTTACTTTGTGTCTAAGTTAATCTTTTCATCTGCGAAATCCAGTGCTAAACATGCATTTTTAAGAAAGACAATTTCTGCCTATTCCAGTCTGCACTTATAAGCAGGAATCTGGCATAGAATTCAACTAACTGTACTGGCTCAGATTGTAGCCTTTTCAGAAACGTTCTCGTTTGAAGAGAGGTATCAAGGAGATGTAACAGGTATGATGGCAGACATAGGACTCTGGCCTATTTAGTAGTCCCTTCAAATCAGTAAAAAAAATTATATATATATATATATATATACACACACACACACACTATTGCACACAATAACACACTGAATTATTTGCTGATCATATAAACATAAAAGAAAGGATAACTCAGTAATGTTTATTGTAAATAAGCACAAATATTACTGCATAACAGTGTTACTCCAGAGAGATCATATTCCTGGGCACCAAATGTGGTGAGGCAGGGCTCCAAACCTAAATCAACATGAATTTGGGTGTCCAGCAGTACTTAATGCTTTTTAAAATCTTCCCACAAAGTAGATTGCTAAGGCTGTCTATTCTAGTGGATATCCAGATTCATTATGAACTCTAGGCAAGTACTTGATGGAAGAAAATGTCCCACAAACATTCACGAGCTACTCTTTCATGCCACAATTTTCTCAATTTTACAATTCCCATTTTCAATAACTACAAGAAATTCAATACTTGCAGGTGATGAAACCCAGTAAGTCATGGGCAAACAGCTCCCTCAGCACTTTTCTGTTCCATACTTCTTCAGGAGCACACAGCTGAGTCCTCAGCTTTGCTGGGCTCTGGGTCAGGTATGGGGGATGACAGAGGAAACCCCAGACTGTGCACTGAATACAATCCCAAGGAGGACTGGAAACTAGTCCAACCCACAATATTACATCTGGTGTGTAACTACTGCCAGCTGCAAGGGACCATTCTGGAATGAGGCATTATTAAATGGGATAGTACGTTAATATTTTTTCTTGTGTTTGAATAATGTTTTCTGCTCTGGGGCTTGCAGAGGAGTTATATAAAGCAAAAAAACCTTCTATTGTTCAACACCTGGGCAGCAATGAAAAACTGGACTGTACATGTGTTCTTATAATCCATACATATGAAAAAGATAACCTCTCTTTAGTCAAACTGTCATCATGTAGGCAGTTTAGGTCATGTGATCTGTTCAAATATTTTAAAAGCCACGTGTATTCATTAGTATTTTTTAAACCTCAAAGTCCTTCAGATAAATCTCATCTTGTGAGAAGAGCTACCTTCTTCCCACTAAGAAAATAACGGTTACAGAAAGAGATTTAAATATCACAATTTTTATTTGCTACAAGTTCAATTCTAAAGACTTTACTCCAGCACACTCACTAGCTTTGAAGTTAATACAGAGTTTTACGTGAAAAAGGACAAAAATTTAGCATTGACTTCTATGTTCTTAATTGCTTTTAAAACATACAGGCAGCTGCTTCTTTACCTTTCATGAAAACTCTCAAACAGAGACTTAGGATAGTTGCTACTAAAGCTTCATATGAGTGTTCAAAACAGCCACCATCTGCTAAGAAACGGAGAGAAGAGTCAGTTTCTCCTCTGAAGTCACTACCACAGCATGAGAAACAAGCCAGACAGAAAAGAACAGCGATACTTCTTTCAAATTATTGTTTGGGTATAAAGCACAAGTGAAACATTATTCAATCTTCACTAGCTTTATAATTCCCATTAGAAAAAGGTAGAACCATGGCCTGCTCTAGTAGATAAAGCACTAATCCTTTCACCTCTAGGACAGACGTTTTGCCTAAAACAAGTTCCTAAAGAAACAGAATTCTGTGTTCTAGTTTGTGATAGCAGTTCATATCAGAAAAGTGATCACCACCCATGATTCGGAACAATCAGCAGCCTTTGGCAGGGAGGCTCACGGATCACAGCCTGTGAATCGCCTCTTATCCTAGGAAGGGTGTAATCAGGAGAAGAGGGCGCAGGTCAATAGCAGCACAGTGTAATGACAGCGTACGTTTTTGACCAGATGGACAGTATTGGTTAGATGAATAAAAAGTCCAAACTCTTCATTTTCACCATTACTCTGACCTTCACTGTCTCACTCCAGGATTAGAAAGAGTAAATGGAAAAAAGAAAATTAAAATGTTAAACCAGTTACAGTCCCATATATGACCTTTAGAAATTCAGATCTGAACTACTGAGTGAGGCCGAACGCATACAGGTCTGACAGCTGTAAAGTTAAACATTATATGTATATCAAAACCCTAATTCACCTGTGGAAGGTTTTCCAATGAAATCTCAACCATAAGCAGCCTCTGCAATTTTCAGCATCAGCAACAGGAAATTCAGAATTTTGATCAATGCTTTGCTTTTTGAAGACACTTACTCTGAAACATTTTCTATGCTATAAGCTATATGCCTTGTTTGTCAATGAGTCAGTTCCTGTTCATAAGTCATGTAAAATGATGCAGATTGAAGTTATGCAAGGAAAATTATCTTTCTTGAAACTACTGTGTTAGCTGATTTGCCTACTTAACATGTTGTGACAGCTTCAAGATCTTGAAACTGTCTAGAGATATACACAAACCATTAAAAACGCCAAGAAAAGCTGCATTTGAAATAATAGCAAGTGTCAAAATATCTTTGAAAACGTAGAGCAATAAAATATTAATAACAAAACAGCTGTTTAACACCAGCCTACCAAACACTAACAACATGTTGATGTTATTTATACAAGAAGAGAGGATATGTCACATTTGGAAAATGGTGTCCTATGGTTCTCCAGGACGCTTTTAACACATATTAGAAAAAAAGAAAAGAAAAAAAAAGAGCTATTTAGCTATACTGAAATTTAACCAAAAATGACAACTAACTTAGCTAAAATAGCTTTCTTTGTACACTGACTCTTGACAACCTTCAAAAAAATAAGAACAAATAATGTCTTATTCTGATGATAACATTTTTGTTACCTGCCAGTGATTTTTGTTTGTTGGCTGGTCTGTTTTTAAATACCAAATACACAAGGGCAGTGAGAAGACCCCTATTATCCATATAGGTTGAATGAGCTTAAGCAGATATATGCGACCTCTAGCTCTAATAGACAAATGCGAACTAAAAACTTCCGATGGTACACTGAATATCTAGATGACTGTGCAGGATCAAAAGTCATCCTTTTTTTTAATGGTCTCCAGTTTTGAAAATATTGTAAATACGTAAAATCCTTTTAGAAAACTAATGACAGGTCTAGGCATGGCAGTCTGAACCTGTAGTTGCAAATTATAAAGAGCACAGAATAGTTGCCTTTCTGAAAAGAGTTACCTCGGCCTGTTTTTTACAGTTTGATTTTCTGGAGTGTTTAAAAAAAAAAAAAAAACCACCACTTCTTTTTTTTTTTTTTAAGAGTGCCATTCTCTTAATGAGAAATTGATGAATATTGACATCTGGCAAGAGAAAAAAAAAGCATATGGTCTAACTAGCTGTTTCTGCAGAGGTTAAAATCAGCTTTGCAATTTTCTCTGGTTGCCATTTTGATTGACAGGTCTTCAAATAAATCACTCCCTCTTCTTCCCCTCTGTGCTGGTCCTCTGTACCATCAAAGACACCAGGGGGTAAATTTGCACTGTAGTGTATGAGGAATTAGACATGCAAGATCCATTAACATAAATGGGATTTTTGCACCTAATTCCCTGCACACCATGCTGAAAAATGTAGCCGTAGGATATAATATTCATGTTTGCTTCTTTATTCTATTTATAATTTTTAATTATTAATTTCTAGCATAATTGGGTTCTTCTAAAGAAAATGAAATGCCTAGTACATTACCTAAAATATTGTTTAAGACCTCTTGGGCTTGATGTGGAAGACGACAAGGAGTATGTATGTATATGATCCAAAAACTGAAAGAAAGGTGAACTATGGTCGATCACACATTCAAATTGGCTCTGCTTTCTTCAAAGCTATTACCAAGACCTTACCTGTTTCAGTCCAACCCATCTTATCTTCATGTCTCTCAAAAAAGTAATCAAAATGGATATGGTATTTGAAAATTAGAAGAAAAGAAAGGGTGTATAAAACTCACTGAAACATGTTGATTTTTTTTTTTTTTAATTATTATCAGAGCAACTCTGGATCAATGGAATGTGACAGCAGAGTATTGTTTCTGAGGTTTTTTCTTTCATGATCTCTCAAACTCTTAGATAACAGCAGTTTTTCTGAATGATATTTAAATGCGGCCTGTTTCCATTCTTTTGCTCCCACTGAAAAATTCTGAAATTGATTTACCTAATTTCATTCTTATGCAATGTTAAGTCCTTCATTTTAATAAATGTGGAATTAATTTTGGTTGATCTATTTTATTTTTTTCAGGGGCTTAATGGTTATACTGAAAAAAAATATAGTTCAACTGCATTGACATTGAAAGGAGATGTGAAAAGTCCATGCTCAGGACATGGTTTGCTGTCCTAAACCACTTCCACTTACAGAATACAGAGTACAGTACCTTTCTGTGAGCAGGTAACATCTATCTTTGCTTTTCTATCTTAACTCACATAGGCACCAGAAAGAGTTGTTGATATCAGGGTGTTTGTCTATGTTAAATCCATGTGGTGTGACCAACATTTTCCAAAGATTCAAAAAGAAGTGATCCTTTGTACTCAAGAGCTCAACAAGAAAAGACAGAAAGTTTCAGGAATGACAACAACAGAAAAGTAACAGAAAGTGCCAAGAGGAAAGATGAGACGGATTCAAAGAATCTGAGACATGAGCTGAATGGCAAGATAGAGTTGAGAAGGCTGAGTTTGCTTTCATAAAGCAGAAGATCTGCAGAACTGAGATCATATTAATAAACTGCTGGGTAAGACAAATAATTACTATTTACTAGGGACTAAAGAGAAGCCAAAGCAAAGAATACCGTATCAGTAATGATGCTGGCAATAAGCGAATAAGTCTAATATCAGACGTTATGTTAAGGGAGATCCTGTGAGATTTTAATATAATGGGTAAAAAGCAAAAGTACAAAATTGCTACTGGCTCTCAGATCTGAACAAGAATTGTCTTTTTGAAAGTGGTGAGGAGGAAGGAGGAGGAGTGCTGAGAGATTAAATGGCTCATTCATTTTGGCTAAGACTAATACTGCAAAAAAATGTCAATGGAACATACCAGAGGAAAGAGAAAAAAACAGTAAGTAAAAGAAGAAAAGTCAGAATCGTAATGTTATTTTTTTAACCTATTCAACACACTTACATTTGAAAGATACAATATAAAACTATAAGATAGTATTTGGACCTTTATTTCAGTGTCTGTTACCACCTTTTCTTCTATACTATCAGAATCCACCTAAAACCAACAACAATCAGTCTAAACAAAGCATGCTCACATAAGAACAGTATGGCCAGTCTTGGTCCCTTTCTGAGTGCTGTGGTTTAACTTCAGCTGGCAACTAAGCACCACGCAGCTGCTCACGTCTGCCCCACCTCCTCCACCGCGATGGGGAAGAGAAAAACTTGTGCGTTGATATATAGACAGTTGAACAGGATAGGAAAGGAGGAGAAAATAATAACAGAAAATACAAAACAAGTGAAGTATGGTGCAATTCCTCATCACCTGTTGACCGATGCCCAGCCTGTCCCCAAGCAGTGATCACAGCACCCCAGCCAACTCCCCCAGTTTCTGTCCTGGGCATGACACCATATGGTCTGGAATCCCCCTTCGCCCAGTGTGGCTCCGCTGTCCTGGCTGTGCCCCCTCCCAGCTTCTTGTGCATCTCCCTGCTCGCAAACATGAGAGGGCGGAAAGTCCTTGACTTAGTGTAAGCACTAGTCAGCAACAACTAAACCGTCAGTGTGTTACCAACCTTCTTCTCTTATTAAATCCAAAACATAGCACTAGAGCAGCTACTAGTAAGAAAATTAACTGTATCCCAGCCAAAACCAGGACTGGTGAACAGTGCCTCTGTTCATTACAGGTCCATTTGATGTAACATAAGTTTGTTTTGAACAAGTATTTTAGTAAGCAACAGCTATGTCTGAAATTATTTCTATAAAATATTCTGCTTAGTGGTTCTTCTAACAGTTTTACACATCGCTTGAGCAAACAGAGTAGGGAAACCTGCACCCATTTGCTTCTTGTATGTCAAGCTTTTAGACAATAATATATTTTCACAGTATAATGGGGTTTTCGCAATTCCCTTTTCTTAAGATTCATTTCTATTTACTTTTCAGAAGCATTGATTGAGAAAATGATGCAATGTTTTCAATTTTCAAGTAGAAAAACACAGCAAGCCAGTTTGTAGGTATTTTTTAAGTTTATATGGATTTTTTTTGTCCCTTGCTGCAGCTAAATACAATGGGAAAAATACCTCCTTGCTCATATTAATGCTCTTTCAAATGTTAAGGTCTAGTTCATGCTTACAACACCTTATATATGGTCCCCTTATATCTGACATAACCAGTTATCCAAACAATGCCAACATCACCTTCATTTCTGCTGAAGTACACTTTTTTTTTCAATTGGTCCTGAAATTACTGAGTAGGAGTTTTTTTTAGATGGCTGCTAAAATGGACATGTCCGTATTCATCATAATTTCTCTTTGTTTTATGAGTCCACATTTTTCCATGATGAACAAAACTTGAACTGAAATCTACATTTCTAATGTTTCCAGAACTTCTCTGTTGTTTTCATTTTCCCAACAGTTTATGGCACTCCAGCTGAAGCTGAATCCCCTGTCAATATACTTTCTGTTTACTAGTGCTAAATTACAACAAACATAATTAACACTACAACACGAGGCACCTCAAACACTCTGTGTCAAACGTGGGATATGACAAATTGAGAGTCAAATAGATCCAGTTTTATTTCTGTTGAAGACACAATAAAATGCCCAGAGATGGTGCCAAGAGCTTTAAACTTCTTGTTAGTAGCACAAAAAACCCCAATGTTACATTCAAGACATTACTGATAAAAGATTCTGGAAATATTTTGTCTTTATAGGTAACAACTACCCATGTTTTCCTTATCTTTTGGGTTCTTTATTAACAGATTCAAAACACTCCTGGTGACATACTTACTGTAGATTTTTTGATTTTTATGGGTTCAAGTTTAAGAGTTTGTTTGTTTTTGTTTTGCAACAAGGGCACAAGGCACATAATGCATATAGGAAGAGTGATCACTCGTTTATTTTATACGTACGCATATGTGTGTGTGTGTGTGTGTGTGTGTGTTCATGTCTAATGTAACCTAAGTTGCCTTCATTGTGGTTTTTACTTGCCTAGTTTAGTTCAGATGAAAATAAGTGGCACAGATAGTCAACATTAAATGTATGTTTTGTCCCTTGTAAAACATGAAAGGTAAAATGTGAAGGTATCTCTGTGTGTAACTGCACTCTGTTTGAGGACGCTGTGTGAAAAATTTTATCACCTCTCATCTTACACATGTCTAAGAAACTCATCTTCTGCCTAAAGTATTTAAACAGTTACTGTAAAGCTTTAAAAATGTGGCCTTCAGCATCTTCATCCTGTAATCTATCATGTAATAAGAAAGCTTGCGGTTTTCTTCCAATGCAGTTGAGTAGATGAACAATACATCCCTTAAAATATCAAATGAAACTGCTATTCCCCAAGAATTTCCCAAGCGCTATTGTTCTTTAAATCTGACTTTAGCTCCCTTATTTATCTTGCTTTTCTCTTAAAAGATTACAATTGATAAGACTTATCAGTAATGTGGTATCTTGAGTTTATTATTTCATGAACTTGATTGAAAGGGTCTCTTATTCCCCTTTCCAAAACTAAGATGACTTTGTATATGCTGCTCATGGTTGTACTGACCAGTTGTGCAGCTATATCACTGTGCAGATTAATATCTAATTTATTTTCCTACTATTCACCTCAAGGTCTCTCAGGGATATTTCTTCACAGACATTTCCTCTCAGCTGTATGAGTTTTCATTTTCCCCTGATGAACTTTCCTATGTTCGTTATGAAATTTTACTATGATAACCTATTGACGAGATACACAAGGCAACAAATGCTGAAAAGGAACGGAAGGTCCTAAAATCATCACGTTTCTTTCTCTTCATCAGAGGAGGCACATTTCTGTCAAGCTGCTTAAGTAGTTTAATAAAATATTTTGTCCTAATTGATATTGGTAAATCACTTGAAAGGCATATTTCTTCAACTGAATTGCAGCCAATGCTGTATTTTAAGCCACTGGGGATATGCAAGTAGAATTTATTTTTGTTTTCATCACAGTGACATGAGAGATCGCGTTCCTTCATTTCTGAACATAATTCTGCCCCCATGCTTAGCTTTACACTGTAGAATCCTCCTACCTCCTAAGAAAACCTTAAGTCAAACTATTCTATGGAAAGAAACAGTTATAGGCTATTTCTTTCTAGACTAATAAACAGACGAAACATGTCTAAATTATTTTAAATATTTAGGTACATATGTGTTTCATAAATCATAATTGCACCATGTTTTGAGACTTTACTGTAAACACAATTTTTCTACATTTCATTCATAATTATATTTCTGAATTGTATATAAAAAACAGATAACAAGAGAACTATTCCTGTGCTTAACTTGTGAGTAATGACATTTAAGAAAAAAAAAAAAAGGAGGAAAGTGTCATGAGGCATTGACCTAAAAGAAATATAAGTAATATAAGTATAGAAAGCATGTAAGAAGTTACTCAAGAAAGAAGAGACCTGCCTATTTATGTTGTTAATTTTGTAAAACAAATGAACAAAAACTGCAACACAAAGAGCAGGACAGAACCTGCTTCCTATCCCGTGTAACAATATTGCAAGTTCACCAAACAGATGTTTTTCTTTTTTAGAGTCTTATTTCTACACATCAGCTGTGCCAGCTAGAAACTTTGAAGTTTTTTGTTTGAATGGTTGTGAAAAAGTTGGAACTGTGAACAGGTAAATCTCAAACAATAAAAAGGAAATAAAACCGTATTTGAATCTTAATTTTGAGCCTGTTGTAGTTCATACTGGCTTCTTTCCTGTTCGACTGCACAGGATTATCTGTGCTAAGACAGGATCTGATCTTGTCTCACTAACCTCTGTACTAACAGGGAGAAAAGATTCTGACCTAAAATATATGAGAATATTATCTTAAATGTGTTAATAGTCCCTGACCTTTCAGACTTGGTTAAAGAATGGTCAAAGTGTGCAGCAAAATTTAAAGGAAGCTGAGAATTTCAGACAGTGCAGCTTGCAAGGATAAAACCAACATCAACGATAAAGACAAAGGTCAGAGGGCAAATATATGAAAATTACTTTGTACAAGTGAGGACAGCGATACTGTCACATCTGTCATTTCTTTAGAGCCTCTGAATAATAATTTTCCTTGGATCAGGACCCAAATGAGCCTTATAATATGAGGCTGTAATTCCCCTTTGGGTAAAAACCTCCTCTAAACACAACGATAGCCTAAAAATTACAGGAACAGGAATGAACAACAGCACTTGGTCACACAGAGGAACTTCACCACAGACAGCTCATGGTTCTGAAAGATTCCTAGTCACCAGAATGCCCACAAAACAACATAAGCAGCGCAAGATGAAAGAAAGAAAGAACTTCAGCAAAAAAGGATTCAAAACCATCAGGACTGGGCGTCTAAAGGAATTCTTTTTGGATTTGGGGTATGTACACAGAGGTTCTCTGCTGTGCCAGAGCTTTCAGCCCCTGAGCAGCTGAGGTGCGGATGGCCCTCCCCTCCAGCATGCTGCCCGGCACACGTGTCAGCTTCCACGGAGAAGGGAAAGATGCATGATCTGCATCCGCACTCAAAAGACACAAAAAAAGCAGAAGCCTGGAAAGTTTAAAGCAGTACTTTAGTGCAGTTAATGCAAAATCAATGGCAGCAACTAATGCATTAGAGCTTCCAGTGATGCAGGAGTGCAGCCGAGTAAGAGGCCACCACTGGTTGGAAAAAAGAAGCACCTCTTGATGTGGGACTTCATCCTATGCAAACAGGCCTGAAGCTCTTGCTCCTCTGGAACACTGTTGGGGTCTTCAAGAAAGTAAAAAATAGTATCGAGCTTCAAATATATGTTATTCAGAACACATACTGGTCTCAGCACTTGAATGATAAAATTGGCTACTGACTGCAACAGAAATATATCAAATTAAGGACACTAATCACGGTAATAAAAATATTTTTTCCAAACTCTTTAGCCAGATAAAAGCCACGTATCTCATCCTTTTGTTCTTCTACATTTGTTTTTGCATTTCCCATATCTGGTGGGAGAAAGCATACACACACATCTGATCTGCCACTTTACAGCAAAACAATCCATATTCATATCTGATTCTGCCTGATGTAATCCTGTCTCCAGATAACATAATGGTAATGGGAAGTGATAAATTCTGCGTAAATCACTTATATTGATAAGTGTTTCTGTGCAAATGGAAGTCTAAAGGCACCTCAGTACTAGGGGAAACATTCAAGTTAAAACAGGAACGGCAATTGTACAGAGTATTCTCACTGAGCTCGTGACATGCAGCAGGACTGGACAATGTACAGCGCACCATTAACATGCTGTCCAAAAGAAAAAAAGAAAAAAAAAAATCAAGCTGCATAATCTCAGATTCCCATGTGGCAGTGTAGCATTCAGCCAGGATTAATCGTGGCCATAATGGATGATAACATAAACACAACGCCTACGTTATTAAAATATAACTTCAAAGTCATAACACTTCCCCAGGAGTAACAGTACAATTCATAAATTAGGCAAAAGCATTTGACCTTCATTTGTTAAATACCCTGTTTCTGAAATGGAACAATGGGTCAAGATAAGTCAATTACTATTTACACATTTTTCCAGCTGTATGACAGCTGTAGTCATAGGTAAAGTACACACTCACATAAGGGAAGGAGGATGTTGAGAGTGGAAAACCAGCCCACTAGTTTGCCACGGCTATCTCCATTCACAGCTCTGCTCCGTGCCAGCCCCCGTCCCGGTCCCCAGCCCCCTCTCCAGTGCAAAGGAGCTTTACCAAGGGTGACAGATTGTTGTGATTGCACTGAGTAAAACAAGGTATTGCTGAGTTCACTCTCCCCAGAGCCAGAGCCACAAAGGCTGAGAAGAGTTTTGAATTTACTTTAACTCCTACATGCTGCCTTCGGCTGGGCTTGAAATGAGCTTTGCCTCTAGAGATGGGCAAATCCCCATCCTTGGGGCAGGAGAGGGGGAAAGGAAGAAGGAAGGACTTTGCATAATCTCCCTCCTAGTATTGATACCTGTTTCAAGGAGAAAGATGTAAAATTAAAGATAAATTTAGAGGTAAAAGCAGAAAATGAAGAGAAGGGGGAAAGGAAAAGACAAAATGCAGAGGTAAGTGGAAGTGATAGAAAAAACAGCCACGGAATGAAACACTTGCAGTAGCAAGGAAACAAGAGGATAAGGAAGTTACTCTTCAGTTACTGTTTTATAGGATTCTGTTTACCCAAAGCATAAAGATGAAAAATAAAATGATTAACAGCTGATGGAGTAAGGAATATTTATAACCATTTATCATTGTATGAGGTAAATTCAAGTTCATGTAAAAAGAAATATCAAACTTGCTGGCATTTAAAATAAGACAAGGTTAGATTATTTTAAATTAAATTTTAAATGCAGGTGAAATTGATAATTTGCTGTACAGCTGCTGACATTTCTGTTTTTCCCCAGACTCCTGGAGCGACTGGAAGGCTTTATCTCAAGGAAGAGAGGGACGACAGGAATCAAATTCCTGCTGAAAAGACATATACGTAAAAACATCCGACTCTCATGGCTCTGCTCCCAATCTTGGCCTTCAAATCAGCACAGCTCATTGTCAATGAGGAGATCAAACGCAACAGAGAGACAAGTCGCACAGGTATGTATGGGGAAGCAGCAAATCTAGCAAAGTAAATTTCCAGATGAACTAACAACCCTTCATTAACATTAAAGACCAGGATGCAGCCACCCTACAGTTGATTTCTATCACCAGTTACTCTGTGTAGTCCATTATATCAACACAAAGTCAATTTTAAATACTTGAACAGTCATTCTTCTTTGGTAATGTTTTATAATCACTTTGCACTGATGCATAATTCAACAGTCATATAGGGAAAAGGACAGTAAAGTCACTAGTCTCTGCCTGCAAAAAAGGTCTGGTGGTTTTAAATAACGTTTTAATTTGAATTATAATAAGGTGAAGAGTGGGATTCTGAAAAGTTCATGATAAGTAACTCCATAGGCCCTTACAGCTGCGATCATTTGAACTTAAGGTCAGGGAGATTTTGTTCTAATGATTCCAATTTCATTTTGCTTTAGCATCTGCATGTTTCTTCAAGTCAAAGCACTGCTCTTAAACATGGCTCTGGCACCTGGGGTGAGGCTCTGAAAGGTCACCTCCAGATAACAGCAGACAACACATACACAAGCCTGAAGTGTCACCTTTGGAATGGAAATCCATTTTACAAATAAATGAAGACGGAATAAAAAAACACTACGTGGGCAAGTTTGTCACAGAATTTGAAAGTTTCCTCACAGAGATCCTTGGTCTTCAGATCTGGAATAATACCCACAGAATGCAAGTGGATCAGACAACACCAAAACTTTCATACGAACTACTGATGAAAGCATGAATTCTACCCAGGTATTACACCTGAAGCCCAAACATAATTTTATCTTCCCCCCTGCAAAGGGTATCCTAGACAGAAAGGGCTGCTTAGGGCAAACTCCGTTTCAGGCACCAACCCCAACCCAAATGCTGACAATCCCAGTTAATCCCTAAGTGCATCACTGATTTGTTTACTAGTGAAACTGCCACTTGTCAAACTGCTCGCGCTACTGTTGTTTACAAGCTGCAGATGTAAATCATGATATAACCCTTGCAAGGTGACAGCAACAAAATGTCCATACTCCTTTGAGGAGACAAGATGACAGGCAACAGAACTGACCTGCTCAATTGTTAATTCCCTGACATCAAACATAGGTTGCCAATTTTAGCCCGTATTTTTTCAGTTTTAAATAAAACCTGCCTCATCAATCTATGAATACAATCAAATGATATTTCTGAGGAGAACCCACCTCACTCCACAGAATTGTGGAGCACGCAATGAAAGCTGTCAAAGGAGGGATAAGGATAAAGTAAGAGGGCATTGGGAGATGAAATTTTGTGTGTATGGTGATTTCATTTGAGTTCACCATGCCCTTTGGCAGCCGTAAGATGCATCACTATTGGAACAGGAAGCAGACAAAGATATCTGTTATTTCTCTTCAGCTCTTCTTCATGAAGAAAAAGTGAACTTCATTTAGCTGCAAACATATCAGCTTAGATATTTTCTCAAACTTGTATGCCATGAACTCTGCAGTATTTTTCAAGAACAAAGACTGCTACCTGGACCAGGTCCATGGCAAAACAGGAAAAATAGAGAGATATGTGGAAGAGAAAGTAAAACTGGCATGATAATTTTGTCAGGAGTACATAATAAATTGGAAAAAAATAGCAATGAGCATTCATCTTCACTCAGTAAAATGACCTTCTGTTACCCCTTAAACAGCTTGTTAGTACTTATTATCGCAACAGTTTGATCCAAACCTATTGTTGCAAGTCAGAAAATATAATAATGAAAACTTGCTGTGGGGGCATGGGGACACAGCTGTTCCTGACACCAGCTAAGCTGTTGTGACCCCAGTGGGTTCCAACTTGGCCTTCGCATAAGATGTACAGCTGGGGAAAAGGGAGAGTGGGAGATGCTGACCTTTTACTCCCATTATGAACCAGATCTCAAATCTGCAGAGGTCAGTAAAGGGATTCCTGATATTTCACATTTTCCAGCTGTGTTCCAAAGCTTGTTGACTTTTTCTAATTTCTTAAAACATGTGAAATTGAACATACAAACATCAATGCTGGGAACACAATGGCTTTTTCTCGATTGCCCACAGTGTTTCATTACTAACTATAAGTTAGTCTAATGCACCATTCCAACTTAGATTAGTACATCCTTTAAAAATAGGTTGAAACTTGCAAGTAGTGTCCATTCAGAAACTTGATACCACCTATAGAAAGCATGGTCATGAAGCCATACTATTAGTTCATTTTCTTTCCTTCAGCCTTGTAAAATGTGAGGCTATCAGCAGAAAGAGGTTTAACTTAAAAGGCACTGAGGTTGACTGTGGACTACTAAAATCACCCTGTTTTAACTTTCCACTGTTGAGGAGAGGGTCAGAAAAGCTAAAGAGCCTGGAGAATTCATCTGTGGCACCAAAGGCAAGCCTAAAATACAGCATTCACTGGTTCTTTGGTGTTTTCCCCACTCTTCCTGCCTATCATAGGCATTCACTCTAAGTCCTCAGCAAGTTTATGACTCCTTCTATTAGCGTGCATACAGAGCACAGATATTGGTGCATGCACTATATTAGGGCGTGTTAGTATTTTGTGTACAGATTCTGTGTTGTTTCTCCACAGCCAGAGAACATGCAAGTGAATTGAATGCCACATTTCCTTTTCTTTTCTCCTGCTTAAGCTGATCATCAACAAGAGGACCACTGACATAGTATCAGAGATGCTGATGTAAACGTTACTGTTTGGAGATTCAGATATTCACTATCATAACTGCCTGTCCCAGATCAGTCAAAAGCCAAACAGGAGGACCACTTCTCACAGCTTTCTGGTAGTGTTAGGATCAAAAACTGGATTACTGGGGTAAGCATTTGAATCAGGAACAGATATCAAAAATACCTCATTTCATGAAGCCTCACAGGGAGGAACGGCTGCCTTCAGAACGTTTCCTTCCACTAAAAGCGTGAGTAATGCAGCGGGGAGGAAAAACAAAGAACAGACTGCAAGCTCAGACTCTCTAAACGGGGGCACTGTGTTGTCATTAATGACTAACACCAGAAAGTGTCTAGAAAAACTGCAACAATAAGCATAAGGGAAACTGAAGCAATAACATCACACTTTCACAGTTATAAAATCTCTCTGACATGCTTGGCAAGGGAGTTTAGTGTGAAGGGGCTAGTATATGCAGGATGTAGTAGCAGCAGAAAAAGAATGAAAAACACATCTCTGTTCGTTGATTAATCACAAGCATGTCCTTGAGTTCCCTTCAAACATTTGACCATGATAGAAAAAATGACTATCGAATGGAAGAAAATGACAACATCTTTTGAAAGCAAAAAGTCAACAAGGTGCCATCAAATGTGACAAATCTCTGGCAATACACTGTATACTAGCCTACATGACTGGATGAAATTAGGGTCTTTCAAAGCCTGTAGTTGTCTAGCAGCCATTTGAGAGAGATGTAACTTGTGAAGAAATCCTGAGCACGCTTTGCAATACTCTCCTTGGACATACATTTTTTTTTCCAACAGTTGTTTGTTATAACCAAAAATATAGATTCAAAAAATTGAAGAAACTTCAATTTGAAGAAGTTGGAAGTCTTTGCTAAAAAATGAGACCTCAAATGCAACACTTGTGTGCTTAACAGAGGTAACAATTTCGGCACCTATGGATAAACACTACGCTTGTCTTTCATAAGGCCGTGGCAAAGATTTCCCTCTTTGGGATTCTGATTCTCCATCAGAATAAAGCCATACTTAGTAAAGACCGTGCTTAAGGCCCACAAGGCATACTTTGTTTGCAGCTGCACAATTTTCTATGAAATAAATAGGTATTTTGGTTAACTGACGACCTCATTGAAATGAACCCCAGGACAGACCCAGACTGTATGTTGACAGATTGCTGCAGGCAGGGCAGTACTAGTTTCTGTTTGCCTTTGTCTGGTAGGTGACCTGACACACATAATTTGGGCAAAGTCATCAAGTAATTTAAGTGGTTTTGATAAGACTTCCCATTTCTTTTTTGTTTATTTTCTGTACTGCAGTTTGCTTGGCAAAGCATTTTCTGAGGTATGCCCTAAAATTTCTCTGAGCTATTGCGGAGTAATTTCCTCAACCTAATCTCCTTCACAGGAGTGTAAAAGCTGTAGGATAAAAGGGGAACTATGGTGATTTACCTACTAATTAGTTGCTCTTATTAAGAAGAGTGAGATAATTGATTTTAGGATGCACTACCCCTTATTAAGACCTAATTTAACTGTATATCAAAGACTAATTAAATGGCATTATTCCATCTCACTGATGAGTTTTGATGCTTGGTGGATAGATTTGGGTGGAAGATGAACACACGGTAATAGATTTCTAACTCACACAGATAACTGTAAACTAAGCAGCTGAGCACAGGGAATGTTGGATTATCTAAAACTAACACATTTATTGGTATTACTTCACACTGATAGTTTGAAGTGAAAAAATAAAACATTTAAACACCTGCTGAGCATCACAGAGAAAGACAATGAAAAGGCTCTCACTGGAAACTGTTTATTTAAACATTTAGGTAATTTTCTTAGAGTGAAGAATGACATTTGTGAAAAGGATATATGCTTTGATAGCATATTTCTCTGGTTTTTTCTGAAGAGTTGTGTAGCTGCAACAAAACAAGGGGCCACAAGTAACAGATACTATTTATTTGTACTGTATTTCAAAAGTGTTCAAAGGAAACAGACAGCATCTCTCCCCACCAAAATAATTATTTTAATTTCTAATTACTTGGATACTTTGTGACTTTCCATGTTTATTTAGTTCTGAGAAGGTATAAAGAGAGAAAATTGTATGTCTCCAGTTCTTTCAAATAGTCTACGAATTAAAATAAACATAAAAGATTATGTTGCTTTTCAGCAAAGGAATAGCAGGGACTGAGTTTACTAATAAATTCTGAGGTTTTTGATCCTTCACTCTTCATTTAAATGAACTCATCTGTTCTAAAATAATTCCTTTAACAATCCAGTGACTGGTTTAATAAAAAACAACTTACAGTAAATTTGTGTTTGTAAAGTAAATCAATTTAAAGCTTTAATCCCATCAATCTACCCCCTAAATAAAATGTTTTGTCCTCTAGACAGAAGTGCTCTGACAACACAAACTCATCATTCTATTTAATCTGTTAGGCCATGGCCCCGGAGATTATGATGAGCTGTCTCTCAAAGACCCAGTGCACTGCAATATGATGTCTCCTGGATAAATCACAACATCCTCACCAAAATAACAATGATTCTGCTACAACTCTGGGGTGTATTCCCTTGTTTCTAATAGTTTCTTTCACTGGCAATAAGATAATCTGCACACAGGAACATCAGTCATATGGAACTTTTTCATTCAGTTTTTTTTATCAAGGTGTAACTATCCAGCACCAAGAATCTATAGTTTTTAGACACACAAAATAAGCACCACCCTGTACTGACTGTAGGATACTAACCTGAAACCGAAGTTTCACACACAGAGTTTAATCTGCACTTACTGAAGCTTATTTATGCATTACTTATTCTTGTACTAATGCAAATAAAAATAGAGGTATCATAGAGGGAACAAATAGATATTTCATAATTTGCACAAATCATATTTATAAATAGATAAGTGAGTCAACATGAGGCATGACCAGTCTTGGAGCTGAGCTATAAGTAGGAGATTTTGGAGCAAAGAGTTACAAGGCAGAGTTTACTCTTCACTTCATAGAGAGTGATGAGGTTTTTACATATGAAGAGAATTATATCCAAATACTTAAGTATCACTAGAGAAAACCTCAAGCTTTGTAAAAAGGAAAAACTAAAATGCAAATTATCTTAACTATTTACAAAAGAATATAAAGCTTTTCCTTCTTATTTAATGCATGTGTCCTTTCCTAGCATCCAAAAGCTGATGGCTGGATTTAGCAATGCTTATGTCCATAGTCTGCTGCACACATGCACGTTCATGAATGCACATGCACACCGTATGCAAAAATGCTCACAACTGGAGCTGCTGTGCAACTAAGCATCATTTTCATTCATGTTTTTTCATAGCACTCAGTCTCACTGTCACAGATACTTGCTGAAACGGCAGGTGAAGAATGATACCTTCAGTAATTAACAGTCAAAATGCAGATGTACAGCTACTAACCCAACATAACGGGCAAAACAATGTTGCTCCAAGACCTTTCCTTGAAATCTTTCCTGTCCATCTTTTCTCCTACCTTGGTATTTCATTAAAAACTAGAAGGCTGTTGTGCAAAACAAGTCTCCGCACTTACGTAGGACTTAAAAAACTAAACTAAACTAAACTTTTGCACAGTCTTCTGGCAATTCTACCCAACTCACTGTCTCCATATTCTCTTTATTTGCATTTTGTTCTTTCAAGATTTCTGCTGGCATGTTCTGAGAGATTACAGTACCCCCATAGTGTTTCCATATTCTACTTCAGGCCTCTTCTCTTTCTATTAAACAGAGACTAGCATTAAATAAATGCAACCTTTGAACTATCCATAAGGTTTCCATACTACTGACACAAAAAAATACTTTATTATCGCACCGGAAAACATTTTAGGGAGAAAAGTAAACAGTGTGGAGCCTTCACATTAATGTGATAGCACTGTCTCTTAATGGAGTACTTGTTATAATAATCATTTCAGACTTTGGTACAGGAGTCACAGCAAAAACTATCATCAGTGCTCCATACACAGCTACACTGGCAGCCCACCTTTCCGTTCTGTAAAAGATGTTGGCACAAGGATGGATTTGGCATTAAATACAGGACACTGTACCGGAGAGAAAAATAACTATTTCATTTAGATTTTCACTACACTCATCTGGTGAAAAGCTTAATCATATGGGGAAATTAAAATATCAAGTTGGATTTTTTGTTGTTTACTCACAGAGTAACAGGAACATAAGGTGGTTGAATTAAAGAAAAAAAAATCCTTTGTGCTCCCCCACTCCCCTCTTCAACCAACATGTACGAAAAGGAAAATTTGTCAGTATTCAATAGATGAACTGAAGGCATTATTCAAAAGCACAGCATAAATACATGATCAAGCTATATACTGCTAAAGAAGGAAGGAATGCTAGAGCATCCTAAATGGTAAAGCAAGTAAAGGACTAGCTCTCTAATCCAAAACCAGAGATACAAAAATGATTGATAAGCTTCTCCAGAACGAGAACATTCTCTTCTGGCTGCAGGTTACTATGGCACAGACAGTTTGGTTCCTTCCAGCGAGTAGTAACCAAATAACATAGTCAGGAGAGTTTTGGACTTGCTTCAGGTCTCTTGCCCACCATGCTACAAATCAATCTTTTCTTCTATGCCTTTCTATCCTCTATGATAAACATGCTATTAATTTACAAGTGTTTGCATGACACCAACCTTGTCTATTTTTAACATCGCAGTCCTAGGCAAAAACTTCACAGAGAGGAAAGAGATTTATCGAGTTTTTTGGTGGTGGTTTGTGTGGTTAGTTTGGCTTTTGTTTTTTTTAAACCAGGAATGTAAATAAGAGAAGCTCAAGGATCAATTGCATTTGAATTCCACCTGATCTCAAATGTTCGTTCAGACATATTGTTAAAATCAGCACAAAGAAGTCACTTGGGGGAAGAAGAAAAGAAGGAAAAGAGATGAAATAAGAAAAATAAAATAGGAAGAAAATAAATACATAATAGACGGTGCTGATGATCCCTGACTTTCTTGATTTTAATTTGTATTTCTGAAGGTTTTAATGTGCGCATTTTGATAAAGACTGAATCATACAGACATTCAAAAATTTGTGTCAAATAAAATATATACAGTATTTTTAATGCATCAAAGATTTTGTTGAAGATTATAATAGCAAAATGCATGTCTAGAAAGTGAGCTAGAAGGAGGTCTTTTATATGACAGTTACACACTGATACCCTTTCATAACTTTCCTGGCTAATTCAACCAGAGTTGTCTGATGTATTTAACATCACAGTGCAAGTGAGGTTATAGAGGTCATAAAATATGACACTGACTACATATTCCAAACATTCCAGCTAAAAATCACATCTGGCATGTTGGAGAAGTTCAAGCTATATCAGAATCCTTAAAGACAAAGAAGAAATCCTGAATCTGATCTAACATTCATTATAATATTAAACAAATAGCTCATGATTTATGGGGTTTTGTTTGTCCTCTTGTCTAAGAAAGGAATAGAAATTACACAGTAATCCAAAATTTTCCCATAGATACTACTGTTACTATCTCAACACTTGTGCAATGGTCCGTGTAAAACTTTAGGAAATTTATCCCCTAACTGATGAATTCTATGCAAACAAGTATCCTGGAAGGCCAACCACAATGTATGGTAATAAGTTAGCTATAATTAGTAATAGAAGCCTTAAAATAACTGCATCCTCTTGAGTTTGTTCTATTTTGGAAATGATCAAATACATTTTTTTCCCAGTGTAACTAAAATGGTAATTGAAAGCTGATTCAGAATCAAAGGCAGCCTCAAGGTTATAAATATTTGTAGCTGCCTGTGAAGTGTTCTCATCAAAACTTCTGGAAAGTGGATGTCTGGCTCCAGTGGTCGTACACTGGAAAGAGTCAAACAGAAAGAAGGTGTTTTCTCTAAGACTTATATGCAGGGGTAAGCATAAAAAAAAAGGTGCCCTTTGAAGCGGGGGAAAAACCTAAATACTTTTTCACAGAATCTAAGTGCTGTTAGCTGGAGATTATTATAAATGGTCTATTTGACTGGGAAAAAACACACAAAACTAAAAAAAGAACCCCAGCACCACTAATGAGTAAACAGATTGCCATTGAGAAGTCAGAATTACATGACTAATTCTTAATTCTTTCCATCCAGTGTTTTCACAGGACACCAGCCATTACAGCACCTTTGCTTTTTCTTAATGACTGGTAAAATCCTGGTTTATCATCCCTCCAGGTACTGACTGCAATATTTGCATCCTTATTTAAATTATTTTCTTCTATTGTACAATAGTTTCCATAACAATATCATGTTTTTAAAGCAATTCCATAAATAAGCAACTTTTTGAAGTGTTCTTTTATGCATTATACAAGGCAGCAAAGTGAGACAGAAGCAGTGGAAACTTTTAGAGACAAAATGAACCATCTACTCAATCCCTTCCTCAAGGGTTCCCTTCCTCCAAGGTTGCTTGTGGACATAAACAACCTAAATAACTCTGGGATTAAAACCAAGGCATCTGTTCCAAACTGAGTCCATCACATTTAGAGCTATTAAAGATGTGAATGAAGAATTCCCATGCAGAAGAGAGGTATGAAATTGTTATAATTTTGCATAAACCATAAGCTCTTCAATTACCTGACTCTCAAGAAAGAAACATAAACCATGAGCTCTTCAATTACCTGAATCTCAAGGAAGAAACACAGAGAAGGTGGCTTTGAATTGCTGAAATTTACCTTTCATTTTTCTTAAGTGTAATTACCATCTCACGAGAAACTGAACACGGTCAATATGCAGTATGCAAGAAAAGCCCCTGTGCATTGCTACTATATATTCCAATGCAGTTGTTTGAGGCCAATCCCCTGGATTGCACTCACTTCCTTTTAACACATTTATTATTTTAAAACTATTAGTAAAACTATTTGTTCCAAATTATTGTCTCCTTGAGCAATCTGACCAATTCACTTAAGGATTTGAAGGAATTAATATATAATAACTAACAC
This sequence comes from Patagioenas fasciata, assembly GCF_037038585.1. NCBI lineage: Eukaryota > Metazoa > Chordata > Aves > Columbiformes > Columbidae > Patagioenas > Patagioenas fasciata. The sequence goes on along the minus strand of NC_092533.1, from coordinate 14,044,565 downwards.
AATTTAAGGGATCACCTATGATACAAAAAGACAAATTTCAAATTGTTTTTGTTCCCTAGTTATCAGTGATGAATAATTAATGTATACACAAAACTTGAGTTCATAGCAGAAAAGTGCACTCGAATATCTGAAATCTGCTGAGGGATCGATGACCTTTCAAGCCTTGCTGCTAAGAAAGTGAGACTGGATCCAACAACTCGCTCATGGGTTCTGGTGTGTTAGCATAGCAGATTCCAGAGTCTTTGTGACCTCAGAGGTTGGCAGTCACTGGAGGGAGGGGATGGAGGTGACATCAAATGACAAAATGAAAAAAGTCAGGTGACAGAGGAGGTTCATGATTTTCCATTCTCAATTACTGTAAGTCTAAGTTGCTCTAGGTTTCTGACCATATCCTCACCCTGACAACTGGGTTAATTTCCTCTAAGTTCAGTACTACTATGTCTTCCAGAATAACCACTGTTTACATTTTTCAGTCCTCTAACACAACATTATGCCTGGCTGTACCATATATAGGCTGCAGTTTTTTCATCTGGTATTTCTACATAACCTGCAAGTATGAGCAATCCTCTGATCAACTGTAACTATCAAACTTGTCTCCCAAACCCCAGACAAACAGTGGAAACATGGAAGTAGCTTTCTTGGGTGTTAGTATCTTGAATCTCGAAACTCAGAGATAGGTCTTTCAGTACATGTCTGACTTGAAAGTGGAAAGGGAAACTACAGACAGACACAATCTCCCATGTTACTGATTTATATGTGCCATAATCTTCTGCTGACAAGATTTTTTTTTTTTGCTGTGAAAAAGAACCCTATTGTAAAACACATCACTAAACACCTAGAGAAATAAATCAAAAAAAAAAAAAAAGTGCTAGGATTGCACACAGGAACAGAGGAAAACCCTCGTAAGTAATTCCTTACAACCGTTACAACCGTGAACTACAAAACAGCGGTACGTGGTTAGCAATTTACCATCTTGCTGCATCCTAATCTAAAAAAAATACAGTAATAGTAATCAATACAAGTACTTGAAAGAACTCATGATTATGTCTTACATCTTTAATTTTCAACAAGGATCCAAAGCTCCAAAGACTTGTATGGATATTTAACCAGCAAGAATGACAGAGGCTGCTGCTGGTGCTGAGAGCAATAATGCAGACTACAGAATTCACAAGCTCTTTGGATGAGCAAGAACCATTTTCCAGAAATTTTGTAAACAATACACTTGCTGTCATTTGTAACCATTACCTTAGAGGAGACTTTCAGCAGGGGATAAACTCCGAAAACACTTCACAGAGAGGTGTTTGGATTTCTCTGTCGAATCTGAAAAACAGAAAATCACTAGTTAAAGCCATCAGCTTATGACACAGAGGAAGCACTGGCAAAAGTGATAGAAAATATCCATATAAGAAATCTGCCCACTGAACAGAGAATGTGCCAAGGAGAGAGGTGGATTAGTGGGTTTATCTCAGAAGTGACAGATTTCTGCATTTCAAAAGTGCCATGCTGGAGTGGGTGATGGAAGGACTTACATGATCAAGAAGAACCTGTGGCTCACCAATAGCCAAGGGTTTTGATTTGATCTAAACTCTGTTGTAAAATCCTGAGATTAACTCCATACATCCACTTTTCCCCTTTGAATTTCAGGAAGATTTCTTTCAGGGAGGTTGAACAACATAGGAAAAATATCCAAATAGTGTAACTTTATGAGGACAGATTAGAAAAGAGTGTAACATGAACATTTTTAACCTTCCTTCTACACCTCTCCACCCACCCAAGGAATAATAATAATAAAAAAAAGGGTTCAGGTGGCAACAAACATCGTCATATTTGCAGCTGGAAGGTGGCATATCTTTTTCATTTATCTTTCAAAGACAGATCATTGGGAAGTCATTACATTGCTATTACTGGATCTTTGCACAATTGTGGTGTAGTTGAGCACTTCAACATGCAAATATTGTAGATCATATAGTAAAACGGTTTGCAGTATTGGACTTGTCCTTTTCCTCTGTTATGGTGTCAGGTTTAATCCAGTCAGCAAAAAGAAGGAAAAGAACTTTTTGCCACGGCTCCAACTTGGGTGGATTGGAACCGATTTCATCAACTACTGTTAAGCTTTGAAATTAAGTAAGTTTGGCCCCTAACTATGATTGCAGGCAGCTTGCAGCCATGATCTGAACCCCATCTCTATCTGACAGAGGGTTACTAACATGAAAGGGGACTACTGTCAGGATATAAAGATGTGGTAGGGAAGGTGGGAACACAGGTAGTCTGTCTTAATGGCCATGTCTCCACAGGTCAGGAGAGGCTACAAGTCAGCACCAATGCTCTGACAATATTTTTAAGCAGCTACTTGCAACATCAGCTGCAACATCAGGATCACTATGGATGGCAGACTTGCTGCAGGCTAAATTCAAGGAATATGCAGAGATCCTGTAGCAGTTACAGATACTTCAATATATCATGTCTGTTTTGGCAGAGGATAATATTAGCACTGTTGAGATAAGGATACAGTAGTGCTGTTTGAAAATATCTGTATCCTGCCTGCTGGGCTGTGATAAACAGTTATGTGTTTCACACATTAGGTATGAGTATTAACAGTATGCGTGCAGACACTTAAAAGCAGGAGGAAAACACAAATAAGTTTGCAAGTTTGATCAAGCTCGCAGTATGCTGGTAGTAGGAGCAATCCCGCATAGGTGAACTTATATTACTTAACTGCTCATTTCTTGAGCTTATAAGCTTAACTCAGCTGTTACTGGGCTCAGGTTCTGATTTTAAGGTATGATAAAGATATGAAGAAAAGGGGCAGAGAGCAAAATTTCAACACAGAGGAATGGAGTCAAGTGAAGACTGCATAGATACATATACTCTGTGACAAAATTTGGGCCAGACAGAAATGCTCTGTAAAAATACATTTTCATTCTACCTACAGCATCAAAATGACACACCACGACTTTGAAGAGATGTTTTGGTTTGTAATACACAGCAAAAACCTCATCTCCTACAAAAGGCACTTTTGTTTCAGTGACTTCTTGAAGAAAGAAGGATTCTCAGCAATTGCTTAAGACTGAATAAAGAGATACAAAAAAATATCTGTAATCAGAATGGTTTTGCTACACCCACAACTAGTTAGAGTGGTTTATGAAACTCCACCACGTTGCACGTTGCACCCATTTCCACAATAAATTATTGTTTTTCTTTCTCCTTACATTTGTTCAGTCTCTCATTGTGATTACATACTACCTCCAATTTTTCCAAGCATTCTTCTCCGCCTTTTGAAAGGACAACTTATTATTTAGAAGTGGCTTTGCGAACCTGAATGCATGGGTCAAATCATATCAGAGTTCCGAGGCATTAGGATTTGCTTCAGATGAAGAAGGAAGGCCTGTGAAAGTTCCAAAATTAATTAAGTTCTGGAATTCTTGCTCCCTAATAATTTGGGACCAAAGAGTTGCAGCTCAAGCAACTCTGGAATTCTAGTTTTTTAAGAACAGCGATAATAGGTTCTCATAGATTTGTAGTCATGGAGAGTTGCTCCTAACACTTCGTTTCAGTGGAAATGCTTAAGAATTATTGGAAGAAAATGGAAAGAACATTTCCTTCATAATAATCTCTCTACAAACAAAAAGGGTAACTACCTGAAAGTAATTTCCTTTCCTACAGTAAGTCTTAAAATTAACATAATCACAAACCCTTAAGACAGCATTCCCCTCACATCTCCATTATTAATCTCTTAAAGCTGAGTTATGAACAACATAAATATTAATGCATCATGACCTAATAATTATTATTTTCTTAGAGCATTTGACCAATATAGCTTGTTAGATGGTTTGTATTCATAAGGAAGATAAGTTTCCATTTACCAGAAGATACCAAAACCCCAACCAAACCAAAACAACATACTCTGTCAATGTATTATTTCCATCAACAGCGTTTTCATAAATTGATAAAAAATAAATGAAGCAGACAAAATGTATTAATCTGGTTAAATATTAATTTTATACTTCCTAATTCTTTTAAGAGCATGTCTGCTGAACTTGGAGCACTATTTATTGACAGCATCAGAGCCCACACCCTGCTCTTCTTCTCCGAGCAGCTTCCAGTACCCAGAAGAGCCAAGTGCCCCTGTTTCAGCTGGGGCAGCACCTACAGCCAGCGCGCGGCACAGCTGGTGACCAGCAAGGGCTCCAGCGATGGCACCAACAATTCCACCATCTGCTCGCCAATCCCTGTGCTTACTCCTCACAGACAGCTGAAGAGCTGTTCTCAAATGGCAAACACTCCCACGGATATTAAAAAAAAAATGCAAGCCAAGTGCTTATCAGCCTCCAAGATGAGTAAAAAACAAGTCTCTAAAGAAGATGGGAGAGTCTTCAACCACACCTGAAGCTTCTGTCCTCTACACTTCTAAAACATAAGCCTTCTAGTATGTAGTTTGTTTCATTACAGCAACAGGGTGAATTCATGTTTAAGGTCAATTGTATGATACCAATTATTTTGATAAAATGGCCACTACATTCAGAGTAGAGGAATGAAGCTTGTTTTTCAGTTTCTGCTTCTTGCCTAAACACCATGACTGCTTGCTCTTTAATTAGGAGGTTTGCAGTCAGTTAAACTCTTTTTTCAGTCAGCGAACCAATTTTTTTTAATGGAAGTTTCTATTTTACTGGAAAAAAAAACCAAAAAAAACCCACAGCCCACGAGGATCTGCAAAGAAACTTGCATCATCTGATTTGAAAATATTGTCATAGCACTTAGCTACAATTTGGGTGCCCCGTTCTCATCTTTCCTCATGTCCTCATCAGGTTTCCCGGTAATGGAGTGCAGCCAGGAGCTCATCTAATGCATCCAAAGACAGCAAAGAACACGTCTGGGATGCCTGACATGTCAGCCCACAAAGGACTTTATCCCACAGAGAGCAGAATGGATACAGATCATACGTGTTATTTCTGACTTAAATTTTTCAGTGCACCATGAAGAAACACAAGTTGTATTTTCTGAAGAACCCTTAGACGTGTTTAAAAGAGGATAGTCTGACTACAAACAAATTCCCCATCAGAGCAATTCCTAACAGGATTTCTTTAACAGAAAGTCAGCCCTTGGCCATGGTGAGGGTACTAGTACCTACATGTACATTCATCAAGAGAGGAACAGCATGGCAGTTTGAGCAGAGAACCTGAAAGTACAGGTCTGTGCATTCTAATTCCACCTCTGTCACTGTCTTGGTGATCATGAGTGAGTCACAATGTGTTTGCTTCAATTCCTTCATCTGTATAACGGCAACGATATCTAACTCAGAGGGACGCTGTGAGGATTAATTAGTTAATGTTGCTAAGTGCTTTGAAGATGAAAAGAGCTACAGAAGAGATAATCAGTTTTATAGTCTCTAAAAGCTTTTACCATGTCTGCAGAATTATTTTGGAGTACCACATGAATATTATCTGAGAGAATCTGTCATTTATCACGTACATCCAGAAAAGGGCGGGGGAGGGAGAGGGAAAAAAGGAACCGGTATGAAAACGTTTCAGTGCTAAATCACGTAACCTGTTTTAAAAGCTGTAAAGATGTTTTAAGAATTCCTTTCTGAGCCCTCATAACCACATAGGGTATGCTGGTTTGACTTTATCCAGGGCAAACTCAATGGCACAGGCTGAAAGTGGAGGGCAGGCAGAGCCCGGGGCACAGCCAGGGCTGGAAGGGCACAACGCTCCAGCTTCCTTGGGACAAACTACCTCTGCATTGCTGCCACTTTCTTTGGGGAACAAACCCCATATGGCTTTGTTGACTTAAATCTTCTTTTCTTCCTAATTGGAAATTCTGAAATCACAGTGATTTTCAGGTTTCTTTTATATGTGTCTGAGTACTCTGGCTTTTTCTCAGTATATATATCACAAAGGACTGGGAGATGGCATGCCATTCTCTGAAAAACTGTCCTAAAGGCAGATTACGTACATTTAGCTTTAGCAGATTTACTTTCAGTTTCCTAGAATGTCTTCAATATGTACATCCAGCTGCATCTCCTCAATTAATTTTCATTTTTAATAATCAAAATGGAAGTTTTTCATTAAATAGTCAGACTCCCTTTAAGCTTTGCTAAGTTAGCCAGGATAAAGAAGCATAAATGGTTGAAAATTTTCTCAAATTTCAGAAAAAATGTCTGTACAAACTCTACCTTACTCAGATATTTTCAGATACTGGATAAGAACAGCCATATGTTCTCTTTCAATTTTAAGTGGTTTTCATGAATGATTTGAAGCACAGAACATTAAAAGAATGTCAGCCGGTATACATGCAACTGTTCCATTGCTTGTGTGTTTTTCAGTACAAATTGCTTCCAAGTATCATAATTACGTACAACATTTTCATTACCAATGTATTTCTGGTTACACAAGTTTGAACTGACCACCAGAAAAAAAGGAAAAAAATAAAAAAGACTTCTTCTGAAAGAGGTTTTGAGGTTTTCTACATAGAACACAACATTATTTCAGTACAGATAACTTATCGAGTAGAGCGCAAAGGTAGTAAGATGTATATCTCTGCACACTAGCTACTGACAGAAAAGAATACATCTGATTTCTGCAACAATCAAACTTTGAAGAAGAAAGTATGGTTTAATGAAGTTCTTAAGATAATGTCTAGTGGCAATCTTAGTGGTTACCAGTAGTTAAGACTACCATTAACAAATTATCAGACAATCCACAATCAACGATATTCTGCAATTAAATATATTTTGCTGTTGCTCATACATTTTGCCCACAACCCTTCTCCTATCTCATGTCAAATGTTGACATTGATGGAGGTGAAAGAAAAAAACACACAAGTATTTCAGCTTGCTCTCCCTTCATAAGTCCTTTGTGCTTCACAGGGCAGTAATGATTATTTATGGTCCCTCTCTGCTTCCTAAGATGCTACCCACTAATCTCCCACATATTTAATCCTGCAAGGCTACACTTCTCTTTTGTAAAAGGAGGTGAAATATCTTGACTTAGGTGTATCCTTTTACAGAGGGAAAGACACCTCGGTATTTGAAGAGTTACACATCTGGAAAAGAAATTCTGGATAACTGAGGAAATCCTTTGGTACTGCAATTGTCCCCATAGTTATATTCTTTATAAACTGACATCACTCCGCCTTAACATTATTCAGTTCTGCTGACCCCATTAAACTATTCAAAGGCAACTCTAGATCTTCCGGTAGGTAGGACAGAACTCGGTTTAATCGTGGCCAGATGGCAGCTTTTGGTTCTTTTATCAACATTTTCCTTCATGTTAAATAGTTCTTTTCCCTTTCCCAATATTTATTCTTAATGCATATATAACAAGTAGTTATAAATTCAGATCCTTCCTCATGCAGGCCCAATGATTAAAGGCCTTTTAGACTCATTTGCATGACAGGTTACCCATTATCCTAATTGTCATTGTACAGTATCTGACCTATCCTTTTTCTCTCCTCATTTATTTAACAGGAGAACCACATTTTTAAACACTGTACTCCAATGCAAGGTCATTTTAACGCTTCCCTGTTTATAGCAAATACTTCACCAATTGCACTTCTATGGGCAAGTGGCACTTGTGGCTACCAGTCCTCATGGACCAGCCCATATGCCCAGGTCTCATTTTGTCTGGCCAGCTGATGAGCTTCAAACTCACAGCAGAAGTCTTCCGATTCCTTGATTACATACCTCATATTTCATACTACTGGATTCAAATCCTGTGTCTGTTACTGCTGCCCTCAAAGTCACCCAGCTCTCCTGTAGGCTGGAGTGACAATGCTGCTTGTTTTTTACTAGCAAATGTCAGCCACACTGGCATGTTTTGCACCACTTGCAAAAGTACTAGAGCAAAAACACGCTCTTACACAACTTGATCCTACTGCTTTCAGTATCGTTTTTCTGTCCTCTAGACAATTACTACCTCAGTTTACACTTCATCTCAAGATTTTGCCTCCCCAGCCTCATTCCACTGTGCACCTCACACCTGTGTGTGGTGACCATGCCCAGGGACCCAGCTGGAACCAAGCAGGCTGATGCAGCCTCTGTTGAAACATGGTTAAGAAAGGGCAAAGGCAGCAAGGAAAAGCATGTGAGAAGCAGCCCTGCATGGCCAAGGGCAGAGGAGAAGCGCAGGAGGCACCGCAGCAGAGATGCTGCCAGAGTGGCTATTTCCCTGCAGTGGACCCAGGCTGGGGCAGGTAAACCGAGTCTGCATTCAGTTAGCACCAGACCATTTCTCAGTGGATAGTGCCTTTTGTTTTTCATGTTACACATGCAGTGTTCAGGTAGTTGTTTCATATATAAAAACAAATTTATTTTAAACCCCTAGATCTTTACAGTCAAGTTCAGCTTCACAATTTCACGTACACTCCTATGTATGTAGGCATAAATACTTTATTTAATACCAGTATTATTTACAAAAGTAACACCAACAGTATTGTCCACTAAAAAAAGTGTTCAGCTGCAAAGTTAGAAGTGCCTTCATTATTATTTATCAAGGTTTGTTTTGAAAAATAACCAAACAACCTAGACCTACCACATGCATTGACACATTGACACCCATGATTTTTTTTCCCCATTCGTAAAAGGAAATTTCCTTAAAATTCTCTGAGAAGATCTGAGACCATTACTTCTCATGCTGCGTTGCCTCCCACTTTCAAATGCACGATCCCTGCTGAGTATCCAAAACCTACCAAGACAATTTACATCCCTCTAAAATGTACCAACCGCACAAATACTGATCATTCATTTAATGTTGCTACATACTAACCAACACTAGAAAAAAAAAAATGAAGAATTAAACAATTGCTAACTGCTGGAAGAAGTGCTGCAGGTCAGTTCCCAGCCCCCAAGGAGCACTGGTGTGAGCTCACAGAGCTCCCACTCCTACCTGAATTTTCCATGGAGCAATTGACTCTGAGAGGAAACAATCTTGATAGAATGAGAAAAGCACAACTTGCCAACGTAGCTCTATCAGTCATCGCACTTCATACCCCCTGGCAACATTCAGGAATCCTACATGTAGACACGACAATAAGTTATGTAATTCATCTAACTCATCTGAATTCAGAAAATGTCAATAAAAGGGCAAATATACTACTTAAAATAATCGTCCTCTCTGATCTCTCACTCTTGATGATTAAGGAACAACATACACTCATTCCAGGGAATTAGCAACAGGTCATCTTGCCCTCTACAGATGTTTCTATACTGTTCTGTCTGGACTAACTATGCTTACTGCACAATCAAGTTTCTAAAATGAATAATGTATCTAAAATTGCCTAAGTGATTAAAATCATTAGAGCACATACCAATTACACATACCATTCACAATACAGGCTCAGAAAGATTTCCCTGTATTGTTGTGTTCATACCAGACTTGATGAACAAATATGCCATCCTCACTTCACCTTCCTAAGGCCCAATAAAATGTTACATAATTAATCAAAGTAATACCCCCTGGACTATCTACAGGTTTTCAAACTGCAGAGGTGTATCAAAAGGTTTCTGTTACCACCCGTTCCCATCTTTCTTGTTTAAAGTTCAGGTTTTAGTACTATTCTCCTTTATCTTCTTCAGCCTCAAAACCGAACATTTTATAACATAACTTGTACCATAGTGCCTATGTTCAGATCAGAAAGATTTAATTTAGCTGGATTTGAGTCTTTCAGAGATATCCAGCAACACAGGTGTAAACAGTTACCCAGGTACACACTGTGGTTCTCCTAAATCAGATTTATATTTTGTCATCTAGATTAGAAAAATAGCAAAGTCCCATGACTAGGTTACCTGACTGCTCTTCGCAAAGCTTTTACCTGGAAAAAAGCAGGCAAAACACCCGTTTTTCTGCCAGAACCCAAGGAAGAGTCTGCACCCTTTCACAGTCCTGCCATTGTTTGTCTATGCCTGAGAGAGTTGCCCATTAACATGCAGTGACCAGTCTCTACTAGGAAGCCCTCACTCAGTGCTCAGACCATCTAAGAGTGCCCCTCAGTCCACTATTTTTTCTCTTTATGGACAACATAGAGAAATAGGGATGAAAGAAAGTGAGAGGTTAAGATATGCATCATAAATCTATTGGCACAGAAATATCCTTCATCTCGCTTCAGATCTGCTAAGGAAATAACCATGCTCCCAGCAACTACCCATTAGCTGCAGCCAGCTCAGCTGTAGCTAATTTGAAGAATCACAAGCACAGCAGTATGAAATCAAGAGAACTTAGGCAACTGAAAGTACTTTAACTGCATAAGAGCTCAGGTACCCTTAGTTTTACTTCTGTTGTGTGTTCCAACTGTGAGGAAGTAGTTAGAGAGACTGTTATGATGTAGCCCGAAGAAGTTTAATTAGAAACCCCATGACTTTCTAGAATCAGGAATTTTTTTATTTCATTTCAAAATACCAAATAAAAAAACCCCAACACTTTAGTTCCTTTCAAGTTGCTCCGTTTGTGACACAAGAGAAAAAATTACAAGAGTTTTCATCTCTTGCATCACAATGTACTAAACCACAACAATATCTTGTTTTCAAACCTTAAATAGTTTTCTTTAGATAATTCAGTTCTCAAATTTGGTAAAACATCATCAGCAACTAGAAGTGGAATAGAGAGGATAACTCAGAAAATCACGGGAATACAGCTGACTCTAAAGCTGCAATAACTTTAAGCATGCTCTGGCAGGGAGTACAACACAAGAAGGCACTTTTGCTACTTCAGGTTAAGCTGAGCTGGACTATCATCTCTTAATGGTAGGTTGTTGACTTGATGAAGTTGTTGCCAACATCACTAGACTCTCTGCCTGCTTTCTGAAATGCCTCCTTAGTGTTATTTCGTCTGCTGACCAGATTCTTCTGGCTCACTCCCCTCTTACCTGCTCTCAAAGTACAACAGAAACGGTCACTAACTTCTCCCCTTCTAAAATGCATTCCTCCTCAAGTCTGAGCTCCTCTCATAATATAAAGATGCAATAGTGCAAAAAAGACTACATGATATTTTAAAGCATGCAAAATGCATCCCTTACCTGCTGAAATACAAACTTTGGGTGACAACACAAGCATATAAGAGAGATTTCAAATGTAGACCTGCTGGTTTGCACAAACCGTCTGCGGATTGGGTCAACCTGATTTCTTATGCTTGGCACCTGGCATTGGAACAGGGGGTGGGGTGTGTGTGTGCAGACAGTCTCTGTCACCTGGTCTGACATACAGGGACACGATGTGTCTCAACACACATCATTCATGCCTGGATCATCGTCAATCTGCCCGTTACACGATTTTCATCAACTTTTTTCACAAAAGGGATTTAGCCCTGAGGAGAGGGGGTCATTCTCAAAATGCTGCCCTAGGGAGAGAGGATGTTTCTTTCAAATATTCCAGTCACTAAAGCGCTTTCAAGAAACAATTAAGTGGCTTTGAGATCCTACTCCCTGCCGTGATCTACCTAAGACGAAGAAAAATAGCGGCAAAAAAATATCCTGGCAAGACAGTTCTGCTGCAGCCAATTTGGAGAATTTTGCATGCCTGTTGTATCTTCACGTTAGGCTGAAAATCAGAAAGAATGTAGTTCAGGAGTTAGGTGAGTTTAGGAATGGATTGCTCAGAATGGGGTCACAGTACATCTTTCATCTAGGAGCTGGTCCTGGACTGCTAGTGCTTCTGCCAATTAACAAAGTTCAAAATGAGCTGAACTTCACCACAAGTATTCTCATCTATTACATCACATGATATTCCTAGTGGTTTAGAAGCCACAAATATCAGGTTAATGTGTAAAAAAAAATTACAAGCCGCTTTATTTTAAGCCTTTAGAGCAGGGCAATTATTCACAAACACTTTGGCACAAACAATCATATCTAAAATTAAGCTGAAGTGCTTCAGAAAAATGCCAGTCATAGGCTGCTGGGTAAAGAGGTTAGAGAATCTGACAAGACTTCGAAAGATCATTATGAGATGCTGCTCTGACTTTGGCATAATAAATGTATGCTACCCCAATGAGGTGGCAGAGGTTTATTTGATTTCAAATGCCATACCGGTTGCTTAGTACTAATACCACAGCCTGGAAATGAAAAACATCTAGCACTATCACAACTAAATAATTTATTCAGACCTTAATGTTGTCTGTATAATACATTACTCAAACCAGACCTGTTGCAGTGACAGTACGTATTGAAATATTCCCAATAAGAACTGATCATATGAATCTGACCTTGCTTTTTATAAGAAGTCAACGTAAAGAGAGGAAGAACAATCTAGACACTGTTCAACACCTTCAGCATCTGTTTGAAAACAAAAATGAAGACTAATGTTTTACCAGATAACTCACTCCATGTTTATCTTAATGAAGGCAAAACAAGCAACAGAACAACTGTTGAATGGAATTAGAATACAATATTTTTTTTTTCAGACAAAAGTGCACAAAATCAGTTTTCATTTGGCTCAGTGACTATCTTGTATTTGAAAAGAATGTTACATATTCATTTCATTTATCATTTAAAGTCAGATAATCAGGAAGTCATTATGTGGCCTACATTGGGCAGCTATTCGATTAGAGCGTAATTGAACACTCTGTAAGGCAGCCAAGCTGACAGGTGGGGAATGCATAATATCCTCCCCATGATATTTAGAAGTAGAGGAAAACTGTAAGAAAATCATTGTCAATCAAAAGCTGACAACAGTGAGAGAAGCTGGAATATCTGCTACTTAGAAAACAGAGAGCCAACTTTATTTGGTAAGCTACCGAGGTATGTTGTGTCTTCTGTATTTATCAAATTATAAGGCATTGTTATTAAATGATTATAACTGAAACCAGAAGCATTCATTTGGCCCACTTGTCTTTGTCATTTATCTGAGGCAAACGAGTGATGAAACGTGAAACTGAAAGGAAAGGTTAGATTTACAAGCACAGTGCTTTAAACCTGGCTTTGAAATGAGCTGATTGCTGAGAAAAGCTATTAACAAGGCACCCCAAAAAACCAAAAAGCACACATAGCTTGCAAAAGGTTGGCCTTCTGGTTGTTGAGTATTTAAACTACTGATCAGTTTGTAAGAGGTTTGAGATTAAAATGTTATTTTTATTACGAGATTTGAAATTGTATTTCCAATTAGTAGCAATGTGAGTTTTCTAATTAAAAGCCTATTTGTTTCACAACATTATCAGTTTATATTTCAGCAGAAACTTACAATTCCTATGTGTTTTTCTGGTTATCTAAAATGTGCCCACACATGTAGAGCACTGAGGTACACGCCAATATTCTACCAAAGGTCACGGAAAGGCCTTAGAGTTGTAGCTTTTATTTGCATAAATATTCTCGTATCACTAGAAAACAGAACAATAGGGGTAGCAAACAATGTCTAATATCACTCAAATGGATGAATATGTGTTCCAACTACTTGTGGGAGACTAAAACCACTTTTTAGACCCCAGCATCTTTGAGCAGCTGCAGCTGATATGGAGAGCAGATGTCTTCAGCTTTCCAGACTGTCCTTGAAGATTGTGCTTCTCAGCTTAACTGCCTGCACAGCACCACATGTCAGGAGATATTAGAAGGTGGTCATGAGGTGCTAAATATATCTACGTATATAGGGAGATATGTGCAGTACATTTCAACATGTGTATGAGTAAACAAAAGGGAAGGAAATAACAACTGACCACTGAAAGATCAGTCTAGTTTCTACATGGTTGCCACAACTCCTTTTTTTTTCTTCTTCCCAGAAAAAGCTATAGATATGCTCTGCATATAAAAGGTTGAGAAAACTACATGAGTGGGAAACACAAGCAGGAAGTTCCTCATGTTATCCAGACAACACAATAACCTCTGATAACCACCATCTTAAATCACTCGGCCTACACTACTAACAAAGCCCGGGAATATAATGGAGCCTTTCAGCAGGAGCTGTAAAGCACTTGAGGTAATTCAATACCCCAGGGGAGCTGCATCCCAGGCTGGGATCAACCAGGCATTAAACACTTCCTTTAAAACAAAGGCGACATCTCGAACTCTTTTGCGGCTATGATGTCAGGTCCTGGAGGGTAGAAATCTACTCCTTCAGGCTCTAAGCCTTTATTTGCCCACAGTTGCCAAATCCCTCCGGGTTTTCAGTGAAATTACCATGTACACTAAATTTCATCATTTCTCTCCATGGAATTTATCTCTGAAGCGTGTCCCGGGCTGTCCATTGGCACAGAGGGTGTGCAGCAGGGGAGAGCACCTTGTCCTGGGGAGGGAAGTTCCAGTGTGAAATGGTAAAGGACAAAGAAAGGAAAAGAGAGAGAGGAAATTGCTTGGAATGATGAAATTCTCACATGTGTTCTCTTATTCTCTAATACTAAAATACTAACTATATATTGTTCATGAGATCCTATAGAGTTATTCCACAGCAGATCAGTACCTGATTTACAGGAGACACAATAAGATACCATATTTAGCCTTCAATATCAATTTATAATTATTTTAGTATATATGTTTATGCCAATTAATTTGTAAATTTGTGAATTTTCTAATCTGAGAGTCATAAAATTACTACAATCTTTCCAAGCATTTACTTTTATTTGACTTTCCTCACTTGTTTTTTCCTCCTTGCTGTCTGGCTTTTTGCCTTCTACTGCTACCAACTGCAAACAGGAGTAAATCCAGTGGAGCAGCACTAACTTGCACTATTCTTCCAGAGATCATCTCTCTCCTCTAGGTAAGGAACAGCCTAGAGTTTGCACTCTGATGCATTATCCCAGCTGTGTTATCTGATACTCCACATCTTGATTGCTGCTGAGGATTATATCCGGTGAGGAAAGAGTGGAGAAAATTAAATGAAGAAAACAAGAATTACTTGTCAGACATTTCAGCTTTTCATAAGTTTTGGGTTCTACAGTCAAGTGAAAAAAAAATGAATTATGGTATTTTTTTTTCTTTTTTTTTTTACAGTGCGGGACAGTACTGTACTACAAATTTGATGAAAACATCCTTATCCTTAAAAGGCAGTGTTTGCACACAGACATTTCTTGTGCCATGTAACAAAAGAATTTAAGCGAAAGAATTTACTGAAAATCAGTCCTTGATTTTTTAAAGCTAAAATAAAAGGTGCATAGAATAGTCCTATGAGGATGATTAAAATAGTATGAACACTGTGAACGACAGTCATGTATTTGTTAAAATTATTTCACCAGCAAGTCTCCTCTGATTTAATAATTTCCTCTCATGAGGTTGTATGATCCACCTGGATTCCAGAGACAAGCTCAGAGCAAATTTGCCCCTTGGTTTAAACTAATGTATCTGTAAGGGCAGAATGTCCCTTTTGCTGCTGCCAGCATCTCTGTGTCTCGTGCTATGTTAGCCTATTTCTCCGTTTTTGATCAGAAAGGTTACTGTTAAGCATCTACTCAAAATGAGATCCTGGGGCCTGATGAATATACAAGTTTTCAAAGTTCTTAAGGGACTACAAATATTTTTAATGCTCCTGCTTCTATCAAGGGCTGACTGAACCCCAAATACACATCTGCAACAAAATCTCAGATTCATTTCTGTCTAAAGTTTAATAATAAATTTGTCATAAATCATGAAGTACAAGTACCTATATTTCTTTTGATTCCTTCCCTCAGACTCCCCAAATAGAAGGATATCTGTGAAGATGACTTTATTTCAGCTGCTGTGCAGCATCACGTTTTATAAGTGAACTGGACATCTTTACGAATCCAAGAGGGTTGCCACTGCCTTTCTAAATTTTCATTCAGTATAGACTTCTATATTGTGACTGTATTTATTCATTTCATAATATATACTTAGAATATGTACACAAGGTTTACAAACAACAAAGTTAATTTGTCCACAGTGTATGTGAGGTCAAAATAATTTTGTAGTAAATGTAGTACTAAAATGAATATATCAGGATGCTGATAAACATATCTGGATGCATTGTAGAAGTCTTAAATAAGTTCTATGATAGTATTCTGGCAAACAATGAACCCTGCAACTAGTCACAGCGCCTTCACAAATGTAGTGCTGCATTTCCCAGAAGAGCCGCACACCACTCAAAATCTTGAAATATTCAACTTAAATGTGTAAAATGGGAAGCTATAATTTAAGTAAGATTCAAATAGCGCTCAAACATGCAGCTTTATGGGATTTTCAATTATAACTAAAATAATTGAAGATGTAAACAAAGACAGAAATGACTGTCCCATCAAACATCTGCTTCATAATTATTTGAACAGCAAAGTGCTTATGAATCTCTCATCTATTTATAATCTTGGCATATACTGAAATCTCTCATTTTGTTTCAATCTGCTTAGATGGATACTGTTCAGTTAAAATATTATTCCCCATACTGATATGTTGCCTTTACTCTGTGATATAATCACCTACTCTTTGAGACTTGGTTACAAGCTGTTTAAAGTTGTGATTTTTAAGAAGTGATATAAGAAACCACATTGGGCAATGATCTACACTGTTCATTATCTAAGGTTTTACAGATTGATAATGCGCAACAGAAATATCTTTTATCTTCTTATCTGAAGATACAATAGAGGCCAGGACTGTTGCTCCCCAACACCTCTTTAACACTAGGCTATACAATACAGTGTTCCACATAGAAATGTATTTTGAGGTGAAATCAGGTAGAGCATTTTTTCCCCATACTTCATCAAATTAAAAAACAAATGAATTTGGAAGTGACTCATTATTACAGCTATTATAATCAACTTTAGTCTAAAGAAATATTATTACATATAAAGTTAACTCAAGCCACTAAGTCTCTCCACAAAAAAGGAAAAAACAAAATTTATTTAAGAAAATCATTGAAATGTAAATCCTTCCAATGAATTAGTGGGAGACTGAAAACATCTGAGATGGTCAGAAAATGCACTGGCACAAGGCCATAACTTTAAAGGCAGCATAGTTCCACCAGATGGTTTTACGGTGGTTTAAGAACAGATTTCTCCTTCTTTATTTTTCGAACGTGAGGTGAAACCTTTACCCTCTAACTTCATCCCCCTTTCCACAAAGTGTGTATGCAAAATTTTCATTTAGCATCTTTAGCAATCTTATATTTGGTTTGAATAGTACATTTTCATTTCATTCATCATTTAAAGACAGATAATCAGAAAGTCATTACATCGGCTGACACCAGGCCCTCCGCTCGATTGTATTGTAATTGAGCACTGCAGAGCGTGTGCCAGATCTAATGGATAATGAATATATTATGTCAGCAGAACCGCCTCAGCAAAGCTCCTGGGGAATCAGAGGGGGCTACTGCAGTGACATGTAGGGTCACAGATGTTGGGCTGATTTACTGATGGAGTGATTGTGTAATTAGGTAATCAATGGTGGGTAGAGGACTATATGTGGACAGCTTATTTTATAGAAATAAAGACTGTACAACTACAAGGCTTATGTGGATGATGCAAGACTATGTTTTGGTTTGGCTTAATTATTTGTAAATTCTTGAAAATACATTCCAAAAGTCTGAGGGCAGAAGGTCAGCAGCAGAGGTCTGACTCCAAACACTATAGTGACGGATTTTCAAAAACTTTTTACAATATTAACCATGTAGTTTAGAAAGCTCAAATTGGTACCTTCATTCAAATAAAATACACCTTGCTTTGTGGTTCAGCTGTAGTTGTACTACAGCTTTTAGCACTCCATGCAGAACTAAAAAGCAGTCCCTATAATAAATATGTGAAACATCTCTAAGCATTTGCTCTACATTTACTCTGCTCTCACTAAAACCCATTAGTAACATTTACTTTGTTCTTCTGAATGAAAGAATGCTTTCTGAGAAAAAAAAAAAAAGTACAGGGAGATAGTTGACATCCTAAAATACTGTTACAAACATTATGCATGTTTGTGATGGAGGCGGATGTTAATAGAAAAACGTGTAACTTTTTTTTTGAAGGCAGATGATTGAACTCTCTACTAAGGATGATGAATGATCGCTAATTCATATTTCTCTCTTTTTTTCTCATTTAGACTGGCTGTATATCATATCAGCAGCTCCTTTCTAAATGGCATCTCTCTGGCTCCATTTTAGTGTAAGACTCACGTTTGGCTCCATGTACCGCGCTCAGCGGATGACTGTGTAATCCAAGCACCCTCCAGTGCAAGAATACACCTGTCTGGTTCCCAGTCACCTTAGTGACAGTGTCTCCATTGGGTTTTTGGCATCTATAGGAACTTCCCTACAGTGTCTGTGACAACAAGTTCCAGTTGGGGTTTGGCAACCATGAGCATTTGCTCCCATGTGACGTCGATCTTCAGGGAAAAGCAATATTTACTCACTACTCAAAAATAGAAAGTAGAGAGAAAAAATGTATGAACAGGCAAAAGCAAGTAAACACAGTTATCACTTCTACCAGTTTGTTTCATCTGCACCAAAGAAAAGCAGATGGCTTCTGCTGTGTTTTCTACCTTTCTCCCTGTATAAGCCTTTGCCAAACCGTCAGCTTTTCACTGACACCCTGGGCAGTCATTGACTCGGTTCACTCAGTTCCTCTGCCTTTACAGTGGACATGGGATCTTCTCTGGTGCTTTAACCCTGGAAACAATAATCCACTCCAGTCAGGGGGAAGTCAAATAGAGAACATGCCTTAAGAAAGCAAGACAAGTATTTTTTCCTCTTGCCTGCTACATTCCTTCAAGATTTCTTTTTGGGCAACTCCATTGCAGGCAGACCCCAATTAAGAAGAAAATAGAAAAGCAAGGCATGTTCCTAACAAGTAATGCAGATTTTTCTCAGTTTACCAAAATCAAAAATTTCATCCCTAGCAATCAATTTGTAAAGAATGATACCATTTTAAACAGATGCTTTTTCCTGTATTCTCTTTGGAAGTATAAAAACCTCTCCACTGCATTGTAACAATTCAGAATTATGCACTGTTACATATCAAGTATCTACCCTATTTAAGGATGCATGTATTGAGTACGCTGTGTCTAGATCAACCCAAACTTTACTATTACATGGTTTAACAACTCCTTCCTCTCCTCCCACTCCTCGTCTTGTGCACCATTCAGTAGCAACTACATAGATTAGCACCTAGAAAAAATCCAGGCTACTACTTTTCCTTTATGGTTTCCCATATATTTGCCCACTTTCTACATGCCACTATGAGAGGAACACTCTTAACACCCTCACACTACAAATTCTTCACTGCTATACATTTCACTAAATAACATTATAGTATCTTGAAGCTTTTTGTCTGGTTCTTGCTTACTTAAGTCTTTACTGTGTCATCTCAAAGGTAAATTTTCATTTTATCAGCTCTTTCTTTAACAGAAAGGTATTCCCTCCTCCCAAATATTTTCTACTTTTCATGAGTCCTGAAAAGTAGAACAGGCACACCTGCCGCTTCGCAGGAACAGACATTTGCTAAATCAGGCTTCCAATAGATGACAGCGTTTTCTCAGTGTTTAACTGTGAAAAGCCTGGACAACATTTATCAAATGTGTGTCGGCTTCAATGTTTTTCCAGACTGAATGTCACAGTCCTCAGACTCTAGAGAGCCATCAGTGCCAACTTCTTTCTAAAAGCAGGACTCTCCTGTTACAGAGCAGTGATTAACGTAAACAAGATTTATACACAAAATTAACTAAGACATTCAAAATATCCTTGGTGTCCTAAAGGAAATACTCGAAAAATCCGTGTTTATACTTAAGGTACTATAAAATTTAGCCTTTTTGCATATCAAAATGCTTTGCACTATTGTTTGACTCTGTTTTCCTCTTCATAAACCAGTCTTGATAGAGATTCTACTGTAATTTAAGAGGAAAAACTAAGCAGAAGCTTAAGTTTAAAAATAAATTTCCTATTTTTATCCATAAGCATGACTAAGAAATAACAACCATTTTTAAACCAAAAGCCCTTAAATCTCTTTATGACTGTCCAAGCACTGAGCATGGACAGCAAACATAGACCAAAGTAAAGCTTTTGGGCTGCAAGAAACTCCTCAGGCTATCCTGAAAAGAGGTAATGCTATTATCAAAGGCAGGTAATGGGTTTTTAATGCTGTTTGGTATGCAGGATGCTTATCATTACAGTGAGATAAATAACTCATTTCTAAAAGATACTAGGATAGAAAAATGCATATTTATTTAAATAATTAAATCAAGCAGAGTCTGACTACCTCACAGAACTGCCTATCTCAAGAACATTCCAAGTGGTAAAGGTCATCTTTGAAATCAAAATTTAACCACCTTATCCCTACAGATTTCCCACATCCATGAATCCTGTGGGTTTTCCAAGTTTCTGCAGAATCCAGCATTATCCTGATGCATTCCTCTCTTCAGGAATTGTCCAGAAGTGCATAAGGAAAATGAAACTTACCAGAAGACATTTACCTTGGCACACCTGGAACAGTTTTTGTTCACAACGGTTATGCTATTTCAGACCATTTCTTCAAAGACATGTTTTGATTGTGAGAGATGACAAGTGAAAGCATCGTTCCCAGAGCGGACAATTAAGTACATTTCTAACACAAATTAGTAGGATGAGTAAGTTTTAAATATTTTTTAAGTTCTATTGAACACACCTTATATGGGCTATGTCCAAGTGGTAGCTATTTTAAAACTGAAATTTAGTCTCACCCTACATCTGTTTCCTTATGTGGGATACCAGGGTTTCTTTATCTTTTGAATTAGAATAATGTTATAATGAAACTTTGGATAATAGTTTTATTGATCTTTGCACAGTTCTTAGAGCTTTTAAAAGTACATAAGAGCAAGACAGTGAAAACTCTTGAAGATATAAAGAGATATGGTGGGAGCAAAGTGTGCTCTGATGCTTTACAATATCTAGAGGAAAGGCGGTGAAGGATGTTCAGACATGCCAGAGAAGGAGGGGCAAACAAAAGAAACGAATGGATGAAAGAGAGGAATCTCTCATCACAGTTCCTCAATTCTTGAACGAGTACAGAAAGAAAACTCTTCATCCACTAGAATCTTTTCAAAGCACGGAGAAGGAAGGAAGGAGAGGGAAAAAGAATAGACAAAATAAGAACACAAAAATGAAAGCAAAGAGAAACCAAGGCAGATATGGATAGAATGAGTATAAGAATGTTAATCCTGGCTATTATTAATTATAGCAATGCTTATTGTTTTTAAAGTACCTGGAATGTATGTCACAAAGCTTTGACTTAAAGGACTTGCAGTGTTCTCAGGCAGAACTTTATTAACTTTATTATTTGCAACTTCCATATTACTCAATGTGGATTTTATGAGTTTGCAAACACCTCAAAAATCAGGTTTAAATCACCTTTATCAAAGGATTCAAATGCTGAGAAGCAACTTTGAAGTAATATAAATATATAAATAAGACACATAATATGAAATAGTTATATTAAAATAGGAAACAAAATATATTAAAATATCAAAATTAGATATTTTAATAGTGAAATTAAATGAAATTTAAGTGATTCAGATTGATTGTTCCCTTTCAAAATTTCACAAAATAATTACTCAATATAAAACAGTGAGTTCTCAATAAAACAGCATTTTAAAAGACTTTTTTTTTCCATGAAGATTCTTTGAGCTGATTATAATGGAAAAACTTATTGTTCTTAAATACCTTTGTAAGAATGCAGGGCTCCTACACTTTTAATCATCTCCAAGGGTCAAAATAGATCTTTTTGTGCTTCCACAAAAATAAGAAGCATTGCTCATTCTTAGACGTAGAGACCTTTTTATATGCAGAAGAGGATGTGACATTTCAGTTTGGAAAGACATACATGTTCTTGCTGGGCTTTGCTAAGTTTTATTGGAAGTCTTGGTACCTGATGTGTTGAAGCTCACCTTTGGTTTCTGTGGTTTCGTAAGGGATTATTCCCAATAACGCAGTGTTTATTGCTGTTCAATCGTAATTTTAACGAGAGTGCTCGATAGATGAGATGTGATGCCCTTAACTCAGCCTCATGTCACCACACGCTGCCATGCCAGCCCCAGACTTTTTGGATTACTCTGTGACTTGATTTGGCAACTCTTTACACTGTGCTGCCGAGTCTGTACCATGCTGACTGTCATCGCATCACTTCAGTCCTACCTTGTTTCCATTTATTGTACCCCTTTAGTCCTTGCACAACAGGAGAAACCCTACATAGTTCCAGAAGAAAAATCCAGACCTAAGGCATTTTGTAATTTGTACATTATAGGGAAATGTTTGTAAAAGATGATTTTATCTCCTAGTCCTGCCTGAAGTTCATCTGAAAAAAAAAAAAAAAAAACCAACCAACCAACAAACAACCAAAAACCCCACCAACATTCTTAATCCTGAAGGATTAATCAGAAGAGAGGAATGGACATTCTACATTTTCTCCCTCAGTTTAGCATCTCTTTCAAGGAACAGCACGCATCATATATATGAAGTCTTTCATTCAACTCAGATACCCTAAACAGTTTTGTCCTTGCCAGTGAGGAAGAATATACGTTATGACAAAGCATGCGATAGAGATGATTTTTAATGGAATTTTTCATTGCTAAGGAAGTAATGATACAGCAGCCTCACAGCACAATGACTTATTCTAGAGATGAACTGTCATTTCAGTCATGTCACTCAACAGCAAACTTTCCTGCCTTTCTCTATAAAGCCAAACATTGAGCGTTCTCATCATTTGAGAACTATACCATTTCCAAAGAGGCCCAAGACAACATTATTGCATGCCACAAATCAGTCTTGCAAGTTCAAATGATGAAATGCAAAATGTCAAACATACACTTTTTCTTGTCAAATTGATATCTTCTACTGTATATTTAATGTACAACTTTTATAACTTCCATCAACTTGCTGGATTTCTTGCAGGCAAAAAGGCAGCTACTGTTCGGCATTTCCTAAAGGCCATAAAAAAAAATTAGAAATTATTCCTTCTGCAAGTCCTCCGTGTGTAGACTTGGAAAAACAAGCCACCACACAACAGTATTTACAATGTTTAGCTCCTATGGGGCTTACAGTTGTCTTGGTTTTGGAATATTTTTTCTAAATTTCTAATATTTTCTCTAAGCAATTTACCTCGAAACAGCTCTTGTCTTTGCATGTTCAAAATCTCATGGCATTCTTGATAGGGATGATACTTTGTAGTTTATAGAGCTGAAGCGTAATTCATTTTACCCAAGGCTCCACTTCAAGGATCAACTTCACTGTGGATTTCCTTTAAGTTAAGTACTAAACATAAGCAACTAATTCACTGTTATCAGAGATTTGAAATTCACAAGTCCAACAAAAATGCATTTATACAGAACACTGCATAGGCATAAATGTAGCTAATGTTGAATCATTTTCAGGGTCTTTGTGATGAGATTCTGCTGCTACTGTTAAGCCCCTAGGGAGAAACAAGCACTCAAGAAAACAATGATTTAAGTGGATACAGTCTCAAACACTTGAAGTTAAGCTGGACCATAATTATTTTGCAGAGTTACAACATAATGATTAAAAATGCATTTGTACATTGAAACTATTCATAATTCAACCTCAAACAAGCCTCTGCTCCTAAGGCTCCTATATTAACAGTTCTACAAAGACCATTTGCTGAAATTTGTCTCTAAGTTTTTGAAGGTATGAAAATATAGAATGGTTTGTTGTTTTCTTCATTTTTGCCTTAGAGAATGTGGTAGGTATTTAAGGAAATGTATTTTCCTCTCTAACCTCCATTAGAATATCCATGCTAGATTTGTGCTTTATTTCTTTCTTAATTTTTGTTTCACATGGTGGTCTAAAAGCATTTCACAGGTGTTTGCTGGAACTCATTAGACTATTTGGAACTCCTTCATGCTCTCTAAAAGGCAATTAAAATGTGTCTGCAAATTACCTCATGTGGTCTGAAGCACAGCTGCCTCTCATCCCCCTGTTACTATGCGGTGTGTCCAAACAGAATAGAAAAGCTGCTTTGATACCTGCAGTTTACAAAGGCAAATCACGCCTTCATGAGTGACAAAACCCCTCTGCATGCTGCTTAAGTCTTCAATGCAATTGCCTTTGTTGCCACCAAAGAAAAAAAAAGTTGATAACGAGTTAAGAGACACAACTGGTTGATTAAGAAGACAATACAGGCAATGGGAAACCTGCAAGTACCCAAGTAACTCAAATATCAGTTGTCTCATACTTAGAAAACTCAGGTAATTGCAGGTAAAACATACGTGATTCTAGATGGATAAGATGCATGGAATAGTATTTCTATTTCTTGTTTCTGCTTAAAAGGGAGGGCTAAAGAAATCCATTATCAGAGCAAGTGTACTTACAGAACTTATTATCATTCTGCAAATATCTGGCAATTAAAAATTGTTTGAGTTTCTATTTTAGCTACTTTTCTGAGAGAATAATTTTCCTAAAATAAAGGATTTTTTTACTTCTTTCTCAATCCTTACTGAACTAACTGGAAATTCTGCCTGAATAAAGATACAATGAAAGAACCTTTAATTTTTTTTTCTTTCAATTGTTTTGTCCAGTCAATTTCATTTTCAAAAAAGAGCTCTTTGTGACTCTAAATATTTATAATTTGTAAGTTCAAGGAACATGATGTTATTCAAGTCTGAACCGGAAAGATACCACTCCAACGTCTTTTTCTGGGCAGCTGCAGAAAGGAAAAGGCACGTGTGGCCTTTTTTATACTCTGGGGGTTATGCCCAGTCCAGAAGAGGTTCCAGGCAATAGCTGCATCCTCATATCTCCCTTCTGTTCCAAAATCACTACTGATTTTGGCAGCGAGAAGGGCTGCAAATCCTCTAACCTTTCTTGTATTTTCAGCACCCATCACATCAAATGTACTTGGAGTTCTGATGATTGCCTTGGCTCTTCCCAGCCAGAGCTGATCCCTCATCCCTCCTCCTCTCCCCCAGTGTTTTCCCACTTTTTCTCCCCAACTCAGCTGTGATCTCCATTTAAACCTCTGTACTCATAATACTCCACTACATCCAGCTGCAAGAATACTGAACAACACATGCATTTATTCCAAACAAATTTCCATTTTTCCCATTTCCCAGTTACCCTCTCTCTTTCCTTTCAGTCTTCTCTTAGTTCTTAATACTCATTCCCTTCCTGCTACTTTCTTCCAGTAAGCCATAAAAGATTAATAAGTAATTACCACGCATTTTAAGCAAAGCAATGTCTGGTAGTTACAAAGCAACACACTGTTGCTTAATGGGAAATTTTACATGAGACATGTCAATTAAATTGTGTGCTCAATAATATTGACTCCTGCAAAAGTGGCAGCTGTGGCAACCCTAAATATATTCTACTTAATTTTAAGTACAGTCACAAACTAACAGTCAGTGCAGTTCTTAGGTTAAATTGCAATTCCTAACATGTAGAGCAGACTTGCAGATTGGAGCAAGATCTATCTGTAGATAAAGAAGAATAAAATGTAGTCTAGAATGCAATAGACATAGTAATTACACAGAACAGCAAAAGTCCCACAAAGTCTGATGCGAATCATTTTAGTAGACTCAGTAGGACTACATACTTAAATATGAAAAAAACCCACCGAACGATATTTCTGGACCCTGAGTCTTTACATCACACTTGCAAAAAACCTGCACATTCTTCTCACAGTAGCCTGAGGGATAACCTTGTCTTTTGTGCAAATACAAAGTTATTAATTTTGTCAGAGTCTTACAAGACATCAAAGTAATTGTTTTGGTTCCTGATTTCACATCTGTTTTCAATGATCAAAAAAATAACTCATTATCACGTAACATTCAACCATCAGATTTACACAATGAAACCTCCAGTAAGCTAAATCATGTACTTGTTTAAAATAGGAGTGATACTGTCTTCTGAATTCCTATAGCACTTTGTCCGGTCTATATTCATCTTCACTGTTTACTAAATATATTGTTGGGGCTTATGATGTGATTATGTAAGGTAACTATCATAACTTCACAAACCTTACAGAATCGGAAGAGAAATTTAAACTTGTATTTCAGTTTAAAAGACTGAATGCTTCTTCTCAGTATAAGAATTAAAGCCCTACCAACAGATAAAGAATTTTTTTCTCCTTTATGATAATTGAGTACAAAGACATTCCCAGAGCTCAGGAAGACAACTGGTGAAAGCTCTTTTCAACAGAAGTATCCCGAACCTTCCGAATCTGCTTCTTTGCTCAACTGGAAGCACAGTCAGGCCCAGGTCAAGATGGACAGACACACTGCCAATTGCGTTAAATAAATGTATTTCAAATTTTTTAAATAAAATGCACGCAGAAGTAAATAGATGAAGTAGTGATATGACACTGCCAACAATCATACTCTTTTCAAAACCACAGAACTTCTGGGGTGTTATCTTGTAAACTCTTACATGACTTAATCTAGTCGTGATGTCAGTGATAAGTCTGAATTTCCTTGCTTTGAATGCAGCTTAAGATCCCATTTTTACACTAATAGGTTTTCTTTAATTTAATGGTAGCATGTGTTCTATAATACAACATTACTACAGCATATTTAGTACTGCCAGCACTCAAAATCTTGATATTTGTTATACCTGTAGCAAAGCCATATAGAACTTTTACCATGTAATTCTGGAAATTCTCTACCTATGACTCACTTAATTACCAGCTCCATTTGTGGAAGGATGATTCATGCCAATGTCTTGCAGAATCTTTTTCTCAATAAAGCAAAATTTCCATTTACTTCAAAAACTAAAGCTAAAAAAATTGGAAAGAAATTAGGAAAATGGTGTAGATTTTCATTCAAATTTGTTTTGCTATGATTTTCAGCAGTGTACTGTGCATACTTTTTTAGACTTGATGTGAACATATATATAAGAAAACTACTATTTGCAGCATCCATAATGAGTAAGAGAAAAACCTGATGACTTCATAATGTTCATACCTGTCTAGTTACTATTTTAACTTCACCTACTTTGGGCTGTCAGTTTTGTACTGGTCTTCTCATCTTCACTGCGCTTTTTGGGAAGTGTACCATCTTTGATGTGTTTGTGTAGTTTCTGGAAGGAAGTGTAGCTCCAGTGTACCACAAACTCCATTGAGGCTACTCGTCTGCTTTCAATTATATATTAAGTATGTGCTGAATCATGTTAAAAAGATCTTTTTCTTCATGTTGAATTAAGTAACATTTATTCCTCTTCATCCTACAGATGTATCATTTTCATTTCACGAGAGACCATTCCATATATTTCAGACACTATTACTGGTATGTTCTCCCTCACACTCTCAAACTGACACCACTTGTCAAACTGATTGACATAACTTAAATAACCTTACCAAATACAAATTTATAGTGGAAAAACTGAAAGACTTAAACACTATAATTCCAGGAAAAAACCCTCTACCTGATTGCTTCTCCTTGGGGTTCTTTTTTGGTATAAAAAGAGTATATAACCCAAATGTCTGCCACCGATTTTGTACTTTTAGAAGCACTAACATTTTAACAGCAGAAATGTTAAATATCAAAGTAATAGATGAGCATTCCACTAGAAGGCAATTTCACTAAATACCACAGGTATTAATCTTCCTGAATCTTAATTATACCCTTTTGACATATTATCCTCATCTGACCTTTCCTCCAGAACTGCATGAATAGATGCGAAATAGGTAGGCAAACTCAGTTATGGTTGCTACCAGACGTGCATCAGTTTAACGCAAAGAATGAATGGACATACACATGCAACTCATTTGCAGTGCAGAAAGCCATCAAGCCACTGTTTTCTGAAAGTTAGCATTTAAGTTCTACCTTTTTGTTCCAGGATTTTCTATCAGTTTCCCTTTTCTGGCTTTGGTCATGCCACACAACATGAAGTTTTAATGAATTGCGAAGAGTGTGGAACTATAAGATATTGCTGAAGAACTAAACTTTTTGAACTAGAACCATTCAAGCAACATTTAAAAACAATTAGTAATGGCAGTCCTTAATCGAAGAAACTGAATTTCAGTTGAGGAGAGTAAGGGCTGGCAGTTCCAAGATTAAAAAAGTAATGATTCTGCCATTAAGCCACACTTACACCAATCAATACTGAAAAGTATCCAGATTTTATTAGATCAACTGAATAAGCAAAAGTGGGTAACTTTGGAATATAAGGTTTAGGAAATGTTGTGTAAGAAGTACAGGGTAGTGATGATGCACAAGAGATCTGAGTCCTACTCTGACCTTAAGCAGGCTACTTCAACTTTCTTGGTCACGGTTTTCACATCCTTAGAGATGTCTGAGACATTCTCCACTAAAATGATCCATTTTCATCTGACATACTGTTCTTCATAGCATTTTCAAATCTAGAGAGACTTTTTATTATATGTTATACAATTTGGCTCTCAAAGTGAAGGTTTACATCATAAGTTGTCAGCTGGAAGAATCTGCAGTATTAAACTATGTGTATGTTACAACAGATTTATAGCAATCCCTGTTCTCCACAAAGTTCCCACCATGACCTGTTACCCAGCACAGGACTTGCCTGGACCTCTATTGGCTTTGCATGAGAAAAACACAGCCTAAGATAGCAGCTGAAGTAGCTGAAAGCAGGATGGCGCATGATAAAATGAACAAAATTGTTACAACACTGCGTTGAAGTTTAAAGTTAAATATGAATAGTTTCTTAAAACTAATCATCGTTAGAAGTAAAGCACAGACAAATTCTGGAGCCAAAATGCTTGCCGACTCAGAGTGAGACTTACAGTGGATTTTTTAAATTTTTTTAACTTTCTAATTACCTTGTCAGCATTTTTCAGATGCATAATCATTCTCATGTGTATCACTAAACTAAACATAGCCTTAAGATGAATTCCTATCAATTTATGTACACAATTCTACTTGAGAAATAAAGTATCAATGAACTAAAATAAAAACACGCAAATTAAAACACAAATATATTTCCAGAAACATGGACTTCTCACTGTTTATTTTTTAGTATTTTTTAACTGGAAATAACATAAAGACAAAAAATAAACTAACAAATTAAAATTAAGAAAATTATCAACAACTTCAGAGTTGTTACTATATAAGCATGATTTCTTTTAGTAATATCATACATAAACTGTTTTTTTGTTTTGTCACTGATAAATTGCAGAATCCCAGAATGTCAGGGATTGGAAGGGACCTGGAAAGCTCATCCAGTGCAATCCCACTGCCAGAGCAGGAACACCCAGATGAGGTTCCACAGGAAGGTGTCCAGGCGGGTTTGAATGTCTGCAGAGAAGGAGACTCCACAACCTCCCTGGGCAGCCTGGTCAAGGCTCTGTCACCCTCACTGAGAAGAAGTTTCTTCTCAAATTCAAGTGGAACCTTTTGTGTTCCAGTTTGAACCCATTACACCTTGCCCTATCATTGGTTGTCACTGAGAAGAGCCTGGCTCCATCCTCCTGACACTCACCCTTTAAATATCTGTAAACATTAATGAGGTCACCCCTCAGTCTCCTCTTCTCCAGGCTAAAGAGGCCCACTCACCTCAGCCTTTCCTCCTAAGGGAGATGCCCCACTCCCTTCAGTATCTCGGTTGCTCTACGCTGGACTCTCTCCAGCAGTTCCCTGTCCTTCGTGAACTGAGGGGCCCAGAACTGGACACAATATTCCAGATGGGGTCTCACCAGGGCAGAGTAGAGGGGCAGGAGAACCTCTCTGACCTACTGACCACCCCCTTCTAACCCACCCCAGGTACCATTGGCCTTCCTGGCCACAAGGGCCCAGTGCTGGCTCATGGTCACCCTGCTGTCCACCAGGACCTCCAGGTCCCTTTCCCCTACACTGCTCTGTAATAGATCATTCCCCAACTTATACTGGAACCTGGGGTTGTTCTTACCCAGATTTGCTATATTTCATTACATTTTTCCCTGTCAAACTCTCCAGCCTGTCCAGGTCCCGCTGGATGGCAGCACAGCCTTCTGGCGTGTCAGCCACTCCTCCCAGCTTGGTGTCATCAGCAAACTTTCACCATAGACTCTCAACTCGCCCCTCAGCTGTGCCTGGACTATACTAAATACACTGTAGTTGCTCTCTCACATAAAGAGCAACTCCACTACCACACCTGGCTGGCCTGTCTTTCCTGAAAAGGACATAGCCATCCTTGACCACATTCCAGTCATGTGTGTTGTCCCGCCATGTCTCCATAATTGCCACTGGGTCATAATCTCCTGCCCTAACACATGTTTCCAACTCCTCCTGCTTAAATATGTTTATCTGAGGCAACTGTCTTTCTGAATCCTTCCATCAGTGCCTGTTTCCTGGGGAGAAACATACTGAATGAATAATATTTGATAAATATTTACTCTGCATACCTGCACTGACTTTTATATATTCATTTTGTGTTTAAATTTGTGTTGCAAGAAGATTTCCCATTTTTGCTGGTATTGTGTTCATTCATAAAGGTTAAATGATTATTAACACTAATTGGCAGGATAAGTGTCCTTGAAATGTGTGATAGTTTGACTGGGGCTGTTGTTCCACTTTATCTTATTTTTCATTTCCTCTCATGTTTCACTAGTAAAGTGATTTTCATAGTTTCTATCCATGCATACAAGAGAATTAAGCTGAGAACCCCAAAGCTCTGCCTGTTTGCAAATCCTAAACAGATTTAATGAGAGAATATAAAATTGCATCCCTGCAATCACTTAAGTATTCATAAATGGCATCTTTTCAGGATTAAACCTCTTGGATTACATATAATCAGTGCATATGGTGGTCCATTTTTTTTTGTTTTCCTTTTTTTTTCTGAGAATCGTCTGTTCAAATTCCTAATCATGCACTTGTGAGAGTGGTGCTTACTCTTTCAAGTGCCCAAAAGTGAACTTTCAAGTCTGTGAGACAGGCGAGACACAGATAGGAACAAGACGATTATTTTGCACAAATATATAGGAACTATAGGGGGGAAGTGTATTAAAAGACAGTATAATGTCTTTAATTTTTATTAAGGCACTAGTGAAATGGATGTTTGTGAAAATGTCTCCCCTACTAGTAACACCAAATGCATGCATTTGTAATTATAAATATAACTATGTTAATTACTCTAATTAGTTTAATGTGAATTGTGACTGTTCAATTTCAGTTTTATTGATTGTGAAGGTAAGTGAAGATTTTCGAAATTGTTGTAGAGCAATAATTTTTATTGCTCAATGGATTAACTCTCTCTAACATTCCTGGTCTCTTACCCAGGGGTATTGTACCTAGTGGATTAGGACTTCAAATACTGCTAGGATACAAAAGCTCTTTACAGTAAAATCCAAGACTCTAGTAATTATTATCCAAGTCTTTTGGTGATTTTTTGATGTTTGGGTTGAGCTTTCAGCAAGGAGATTAAAAAAAAAAAGAGAGAAAAAAATGAAAAAAAATGTTCAGTTGATATAAGAGTCTTCAATGTCTCATCTATTGATTTTCTTCAGATCTTGAAATTCACAGTGTGACTTATATTCCATGAAATAGGGTCATTGACATCTGAAAACGTACTACAAAAAATATACACTTCATATCCCATGGACTGAAACACATAATTGTCTAATGAAAAGGTTATCCAGTGTGTTAAATCCCTCACTTACAGCATTTTTTTCTTGCTTCTAAGTGAACAGATTTTGCTGCATTTTAAGAGAGGAAAAGCTTCATGGTGACTGAAAAATTCTGTGGGTACTGTACCGTTTGACCACGAGCTTAGAGTGCCTTTTTTTTGGTAATTATTTTTTAATGTAAGATTTTATACAGTGATATCCCTAAATTGACCGCCATGGTAACGCACTCTTTAGACTGCAAATTTGTATTTCTTGTACTACTGCCTTTCCTGTTTCCAACATTTATAAACACAGAAAATAAGGAAGGTCTAAGATTTAAAGGAAAGCCTGAATTAAATACTGATGAACATAGGCAGCCAAAAACAATTAGCGAGCTGTTTCACAACGTGATACTGTCATTACAAAACAAAACCTCCAAAACGGCACTTTCTGTAATCTTATTTATTTCTTCAATATAAGATATTTTTAGTGCATTTTCAAGCTATTTCTGCATGCACATGAAAGCTGTGATGCTCAGTAATCAAATGATCTCTAGAGCAGAGGCTTTAAGAAAAGCACAGCATAACGTACAATTAACTTTTCTCCTGCCAGTTGCATTGTTACTGCAAAGTAAATTAAAAATTACAGTTTTCAATCCAACGAAATTACAGATTAAATAAGGCATTCTGTAAACTATTAAAAATAACCACGTTATATTTTAAAGTCGTGAACAATCGTATACGTATTTAACTTATTATTCTCGATGAAGTCAATTAAGTTACTAATTTTTTTTTTAAACACACCTGCCTTTATCAGATTAGAGTCAAAATTTCCATGTTTGGGGCAGACTAGTTACTGCAAGAGTTTTTTACATTTTCAAGAAATCTTTACTCTTCCTTATTTAAATTAAATTTAATTAATTATAAATGAACAATTAGTAGACTATTTACAGTAATTTTGACTGGAAGAATATTTCAGTTTCTTTATAAGGGTTATCAAAGCTGAGCAGAAGAACGTATCTATTTTGCTTTTTATGTTATAGGTGATGTCAAACAGTGCACTGCAGAATTTATTCATAGGGGTGATAACCACGTAACCTCACCACTCCTTCACTTTCATGCTAAAAGAGATCACGATATTGCCTCTATCAAGATATAGAAGTGAATAATCGATTTTGAAGCACAAGGAAAAAGAAACCTCCATATCAGGTGCAACAATGCAACAAAACCCCTCATATATTTCATCCATTAAAGCCTTGCAGAAACAGAGCAAATATATTTTAAAGGCTTGCCTTAAAAAGATCATTTTTATCAAGATATTCATCATTACAATCTATAGGAATTGTCAAAGTCCCTTATGCAGTATAGTTTAATTTAATCCCTTTCATGAAAGACGGCAATTTTGGGTACTCCACTGTGAGTAAAATGTGATTCCTAAAAGAATAAAATGATGCAATGCGGAGCTTACATTCCCGTTCGCTCCCCAACTGAAACTTCCAAAAGATGTTAGTTTATATCCCTCTAAAAGAAAACGAAAAACACCCCTTAAAGAAGAGAAAAATGTGGATATCAAAATCCCTTAATAATAGTCTTCCCGATATCCTGAGTTTTAAGTTAGTGACTATTTAAAAGCAGAGATCCAAAGAACGGTTTCAATGATGAATCAATTCTATCATAGCTTAACAAATTTTGCTCAGCTGTTGAGGATTATTCAAAATTTAATTGGGATGCAGAAGCTGACATGCCTAACAAGAAGACAACTGGGTGGTTTGTGTGTGTGTGTGGGGTTTTTGTTCTGGTTTCATTTTGTTGGTTTTGTTGTTGGTTTTGTTTTTTGGTTTTCCCTTAGCCATTCAGGCTAAGGCAATGTTTTGTTTGCAGTTTCAGAGGATTCTGGAAGGAAA
Organism: Patagioenas fasciata; assembly: GCF_037038585.1. Taxonomy (NCBI): domain Eukaryota; kingdom Metazoa; phylum Chordata; class Aves; order Columbiformes; family Columbidae; genus Patagioenas; species Patagioenas fasciata. Next base: position 14,011,295 of record NC_092533.1, on the reverse strand, counting down.
GATTGTCCCTGCACTTCCCAGGAGCAACAAACAGTGAAACTACCTGGAAATAGTCCCCACTAGTAAGCGTTATGAAACCAAATACAACCAACTAGAAAAACCCGACAAGGGCCATCCCAAACATCTTTCAATGAGTTGCCAGCCTTTCCAAACCATCATCATGAAGGCCATACACCTAAGAAACCACATTCTAGATTGCCCAAACCCTGGAATCTCTTTTCCACTTATTTCAAAATTCAACTCTCTTCCTTGAGTAGATTTACTGCTTTAGAAGCTCTCAGTCTTTGTGGCCTGAGAGATAAAATACAGTGGTAAAGTAGCTAAAATTACTATTGCAGTATCAACTGCAATATAGATTGTTTCTGCTGATATACAGTTTTTCGCTGAGGGATTTCTCATTTTGTCATATGCTTGTAAGTAAGGAATGAGACTGCGAGGGCAAACCTTGCTGGAACCACTCACATACTGGGATTTAGTCACGTTCACACCTCTTGCTGGATATGGTCCATAAAATCTGTGTCCTGAACTCTTTAGAAAAATTTTCACTGGTTTCTGTTGATTTTAGATCACAGGTAAGTTGATAGTATCTTAATTCTATACCCTATATATATGTCTGTGTGTGTGTGTGTGTTCATTTACATCATACAAAGCATTCACTTAATAACTTTCTACTGTCCTCTATCTGAGGAAATGAGCAGCTGAGTCAGTTGAAGGGAAATCATGTTGAAACAGAAAAAATGTTGCTTTATTTAAAACACAGAGTTTGACTGTTGTCTATAACGATTGAATTACTCAGTAATACTTTAGCAGTAACATGCTGAAGGATCAAATTCTCATATCTGTAAATAAATGTGGCCATTCTGTAAAGAGGAGTTAGTATCACACCTTTACATATCCCTTGGACTCCTGCTCTACGAAAGAAAGGAAGACGCAGAGTTGTTCTCTTAAGCAAGACTAACACCATTTTCTGAGTTAAGACAGAAACTAAGCTTTGTCTGTTTTCATTTCTGTAATTTAAAGGACTTATCAGAAGCCACAACAATGTAAAGTTAAGAAAAGTTTAAATTACTTAAAGGGAACAATTTGTATTGGTTTCAGAGCAGTAACCACTGCACTTCTGTACTGGAAGATGGGCCCTTCTGTTGATGCCTGTGCTGGAAGGAATCATGTCTGTCCAGTTCACACACAGGGTTTTCTGAACACCCCATGAGCAAACTCTCTTCTAATATTGATTTTGGTTGTGAACAGTAAGCTTTTCTAACTGCAAATATGTAAGCTTCAAGTACAGTTGTAACCAGGTGCGAAGAAGTCAAAGAATGACTGTTGTTATGGATGGGACAACGAGAAATATCCTTTACTAGTTTGGGGTAACCACATTACATTATTGATGGCACTCAGAGTAACACCAGTAGAAAAGCACAGCAAGATTTTATAAAAAATGGATTTAACAGTGAATAAGAAATCATGAGATTTAACTTTAAGGAAAATCAACCAGGGCACTTTGAGTAACAGCTTTAAGTGGATGATTAGCTAAGGGGATTCAACACTTAATAGCCAAAATAAATTACTATAATTATTTTATTACCTATGCTAACTGATTTCATTGTTTTTATTGAAATAACAGTTCCCTGAAGAATAGAATGTTGCTTGAAAGAATCCCAGCTGCAAGCTTCTATGTTCTCTTGTGGCAATCAAAACCAACAACAAAAATAGCTGTCATTAATAATACTCTTAATAACTATGCTACAGCATCTTAGAAATACATTCCAGATTTGTCTGTACACCTGGACTTGAATATGAAGTTTTCTAGCCACTGGAGGGTTTTAGGTGGAATTAAAATAAATCTGTAAAGCACTTATTAAAATAAACATGAATATTTATGGAGAACAATGGAATGCTTTACATAGATTTTTAATAAATGCATGATTAGTTAAGGGGTCTGAGAATCCTTTAATTTGATCTCAAAATAATTATTTAAAAATCTGTATACTCCTGCTTTTGCTCTCACTGTTAAGTGTTAAAAATATTATGCTCTGTGCCAGAATGATTTTCAAAGAACCTCACTGAAACATATAGTGAATACTTAAGTAGTTCATCTACATCACTTTTAAGATCCTACCCAGGTTTAACTTTGAATTAATCTGTATTCGTATCAGTCTATATTGCTGTTCAATACCCACTACACCCTCCTCCTTCTTACTGTTCCCCCTCTGCAGGCTCCCATCTTGCATCCAGCTACAATTTAGAACCTACAGGAAAAACTCCAGTTAGCTGCTGGGAACTACAAATCAGACTCATTATTATAATCTTCTCTTACTCCCTTAAAAATCTAGTAGTTGTGTACCAGAAAGAGTACTGATGTCTTCATTTGCAGGCAGCATTTTCCTGATTTGCACTAGACCCTTATACAATGTGCACCTTTCCTTTCCATAGAGGGTAACCAGCTACAGCTGGGACGCTGTAAGGCTCTATTATATCAAGGACAAGGGAGTTGAAGTTCTCTATGTTATACAAAGCAGAGCCAAATAATTCTGGGACTGAATCCAGCAGTAAAAATGCACATCCTAAAGACACTGATCAACAGCATATTTTGACTGACCAGTCTATGTCCCCCTGCTTTTTAATGCTTTAATAAATGCCTAATTCTCCTGCACAGCTGGGGAAACTAATTATCATTATAATTTTTAGTGCTTTTTAAAAATTTTGTATATAATAATACACTAGTAGCATACACATTGGACACTGAGATTTTCTCATTTGTTACTTGTGGGGCTTCAACCAGATTCGGGGTCTAACAGATGTTATCATGAACAGAGCAAGCAAGTACGAATGATGAAGCTCATCATCATTTTGTCGCAAGAGCCAGGACTTCAAATCAGAACACTCAAAGAGGACTCACAGTCACAGCAGTACCACAAGTTACACAATGGCCCACTGAGAGCCACAGCCTTTCTACGGGTGAGATCAAATGCGTAAGTCTCAGTGCACTGTATGGAAATTATCTGAATACCTGAAAAAAAATATCAAGTCTAGAATCTAGCCTGTACTCCAACTTGAGAAACTATTCTCAACATGCTGATAAGGCTTCAACGTGATATCACAAACCCAATGAACTGATTGTAAAAATCAGTACATGTCTCCTTACCTACGTAAGAATCAAAAGAAAAGAGATTTATGAGCTTTCAGCTAGTGTGCAAAATATTACAGGATTTCCTCATATTTATTAGGGGCACCAGTGACCCTACAAACTCTGAGAAAAGGTTTATCGTTATTCCATTGGTTTGGGCTTTTTTGTTCTGTTTTCTAAGGAGAACAAGTTACTTGAAATGAAGAAAAGTAAAAGAACGCATGTAAAAAAACTTGCTAAAACTAGATTACACTGTCATTTGCGAACAATTCTGACAAAGTTGCTGGCAATGCTGTTAAAAAAAACAACCCAGTGTCAGTTGAATAAGAACTGGCATTAATGAAGACAAACTTATAATTTAAACCTTCAAAATCAGGCATTAAATATGTTATGGCTTCTCAGTATCATTAAATCATATTCACTGTGTGTATATCTTCTGACATTTTTAAAGTTAATATTAGGACATCTAACACTAATAAGAATAACATAATCCTCACAGGGTTTTGAAAAAACAGTATTTGCATTAGTAGTCATGTCATAACTGAGCATGGAATAGTACGAAGAAAATTGGTGAAATGCTGTTTGGTATAGAAAACAGTTTTTGCACTGACTTTGGACTATTAACTTGATACTGCAGGAATGCATATGTTGGTTCTTAATTTCCTTAATTTTGTGTATAAAAAAACAATCTAAAATATCTCTACTGATTACAGCGTATTTACTCTTATTACTGGTGTTGGAAACTCCAGGATATCACAACAGTGGTAAACAAGAGTAAGGAGTAGTGATGTCCAAACCCGATGCTGTATTTTTAGTCACCTAAAACTTTGAATAAGCATGGGAAAAGCCAAATGGCTTTCAGCCCACTAGTTCCTTCACCCACTCTAATAAGAAAAAACATAGCCCAAGTAAAACAGAGTTTATACATGACATACAAGCTGAAATCTTAGGGCAAAGGCAAGGTTCAGAGGGGAAGGGAAAGCAGCCTGCTGGGCAGCAGGCAGGGCTGGCCCAGGTCCCGTTGCAGTGCCAGGCTTCTGCACACCTATTGGCATGACTGCTCAGTTAAATATGCCAATAAAACCAATACCCAAGGCAGAAAGCTCTCCCCAGCAGTCTGGTTGAGGTCTCGCAGCAGTTCTCTGTGAGGCCATGCTAACAACCATTCTAGGACCAGTCAGGCAATGGGCAGGCAGCAGCTCTTTAAAGGGCAGCTCCTGGCTACCAGCATAGCTGGTGTCAGGTCATGTTGGGAAATAACCTGAATTTAGAAAATCCAGACATTCCTTTTTGCCACCAACAACAGGGGTTTTTTTGTTGTTGTTGTTTCTAACTGTAATAATTTCAGTCATTCTAGGTATGACACAACTCAACAAACACTTGCACCCACCTAGTGGGGAGCAGAGTGAACAGATGAGCAGGTACACCTGAAACAACTCTACCTGAAGATACCACATGATTCTGAGAGTCATGCTGGGATTTCTTACATTTTAACTCTTGGATTAGGAGTTACGCCTCCTTAGAACTGGAATTCAATCTCTCTGAATGTATCTATCAGTGAACAAAATATTCTGTGATCAAGTTGTAAGCTAATTCAAATTGGATATAAACACTCTTAATCCTACTTCATCTCTTTAAAACAAAATCAACCTTAGGTGCATGAACTGCCTTTTATCTTCCATCTAACACCAACTTGAAATCTTTTTTCAATCATCACATTCAAATAATATATTTTAATAATTCTATTTAAATTTAATTATTTTTCTGTATTCTCTATCAGTACTGATTTCCAAGACTGCGCATGTACACGTACTGCAGAAGCCACTTCCCTCCTAATGACGGTCTGTTCCTCTTCTCAGCGAGAGGCACAGGGAAGAAAACAATGATCCTGTGACATCAAACTCACACAGTAATGAACTGTGATGCCACAAATACTTGATTGTGACAACCTGGAATGAATCACAGACAGGGAAGGATGATGAGAACAAAAGTGTTTTTTCTTATGCACACATCTTGGTAATTAGCTGCAGTGGACAAAGGCATGCAGCAGCAAACACGATGCTTCATCAGTTTAAAATAACTTAATAAATTAAAATCTGTCTGGAAAAGCAAATTATCAGTAACACTGTGGTCATTTGCCTGGATATAACTAAAAGCTCTACCCAAAAATTAGGACCCAAAGAGACCGTGGATTTAAAATATTTGTTATGTAAAACAGTGTGAAATTGTTGCAATAAAATGTTTGGCTTATAAATTTTCAACATGGCGGTAAAGACTGAATCATAGTGTGAGGTAAATCAGTCAAATCCCAAGAACATTAAAGCCTGATATACACCAGCTGAAGTTCCACCTACATGTATTAAATCAGCCTTTGCACAGAGTGACCTCGCAGTAGCAATGAACTCACAGACATGAGAGAAACAAGCCCAAGTTAAAAGAAAAACCAAGAATGATGCAGGCACATTCAAAAGCTGTTTAATAGCTTTCCCAAGAAAGAGGCAATGGGGAATGTCTTGCCATTACTGCCATTCATCTTGCAGTAACTAACACTCGCACAGCGTAAAACATGAAAGCAACAAAATCCATCTATTTGTAGTTACTCTTCCGTGCTCTCAGTGACCGCCCAAAGGACGTCTCCCACTGCCAGCCTGGGTCTGCCCTCTCCAAGAGAACACTGTGCTCTCCAGTTAGTTACATGCCTGTTGGATGAAGAGCAAAAGCACACATGGCAAAGCTTCACATTGAATTCCTGGCAAACACTTCCTTCAATATAATTAAACACTGTCTACTTCAAGGTACAGAGAAACTCCAGTCCTAATTTTATGTAGATACCCAAACCTCAGAAGGAATACAGGTACTCTTCATATAAACGTTTGCCTAAATGATTGCTAAATCCAGTGACAAGGGGCTCTTTTGATGATTTGTGTCAGTTTTACATCTATCTCTACTCAGCAACTGGAAAGTATACATCAAGAAAAATTCAAAATGTGAGGTAAACTGGGATATAAATTACATCAATTACGAAGTGGTAAAAAAAAAAGGAGAGAGAAAGCTGAAGTATTAAATAAGGGAGTAAAAAGAAGGTTAAATAAACAAATAAATGAACCATATAGATAAATTTTTCTTGCCACTTAGTCTTGCCACTTTTGTTTATTCTGATAGTCTTACATCCTTCCTCTGTCTCTACGTCAGTGTGAGAAGAGATGCAATTGCTTTGCATCACCATGACAAAATTGTTCCTAACAGTAAACATTCCTTCCCTCCTGCCCTCAAAACAGTACAACAGTTGACTCCCCAGATTTAGAGGAGGATACTCAAGTAGCCTCTCTCCTGAGTAACCCTAGATAAATTTCAAGACAGAGGTATGGAAGATATCACAGCATCACATTCCCCCCTTGAGGAACAGAAGGGGAGGCTGTGGAGAGTCAGTTTATTTTGCTGTCTTCAGTTACTCCCTCCTTCCCTCCCTTCCTCTCCCCAGCTCCAAACCAAATACACAGGACTAAAAATCTCAGAAGATACAAACCATTTCAACAGACCTGCTTCTACTGGACATCTGCCACTGCTCTTTAACTGATTTTAAATTCACCGAAGAGCCTGTGTCAAACTATTTATCTTTACATGTTATTTTCAAAGACTTGCTCCTACCCTGGTTCCAGCCCTTTAGATCCCTGCTGGCTTTAGACATAGCATGCATCTCTGGGAATTACACTAAAAATGTTGCCGTACTTAAAGTTCCGTATGATAGCAGCATGACTACATTTGTCTCCAGCAGCAAATGGTGTTAGCTAGAGAATAGAGGAAAAAAGTAGAGTGCCCAATCCAGAGACTGGGACCTCTGCTATCTGCTAGCTTCACAGTACAGAACCTGCAGTACTGCTTGCTGCACTTCTGTAACTTACCAGTGGTTTAAAAACACAAGAAAAACAGAAAAGAAACATCAAGACACCCAAAGTTTGCACTGGAATAGAAAAATTCAGATTTTACTCCTAATAATGAAAATGAATGTACACACAGGTACACATGTTGCATACAGATATGTACATACTGGTTCTCTAAAACTCATGTGCTCATGTGCTGACTTCATGTGACACTTCTGCTAACTGCTCCAGAAGCACAGTCCAGAGCTGTCAAGTACTTTCAGAGTTTCTCCTTGGTTTTAACTAGGAGTATTTTAAATGCTTCAGTCTGTAGACAAGACTATTCTATACCATGTAGAGAGACTGAGCTATGGCAGGACACAGTTCTCATGGATGGATGTATAAGTTCTCATTCCTTTTGATGATCATGATCTATTTTAGGGGCATGTAAAAAAATCATATGCTCATATAAAGTGGGAGAAGGATAGGGACAATGCCAGGCTCTGCAAGGAAGCATTGTAAAAGAGAACAAAAGAGGTTACACTGGTGGAGGAGGCACAAAAAGCTCTTATTCTATTAGCATTCTCTGAGCAGAGCTACAAGACAGTGATTCTGTCATCATTGTCACAAGAGGTGGGAAGAACACAGTACTTACGTACTCACAGTGAGTAGCACTTGTACCTTCAGAAAGTAGTTGCCCTGTGCTAGTCTATGAGGGTTTGACTTCACCAGGTAGTTAAGAGGTGAAGGGAAATAATCATCCTGCTTTCACTGGGCTCCATTTGGGAGGGCAGAGCAGGTGTCAACTTTAGCATGAACATCATTACTGATATTTGAGCCACTGCAAAGTCAGCAGCTTCTATGAACTAAGCCAGGTAAATTACATTCAGGTACTGTGGTGGTGCTATAAGCTCGTCCTAGTGACTAAAGTTCGGGCCTTTCCCAACTACGATGTGGAAATACCTGTGTTATGAGGGAAAAATATATATAGATATTTATTTATTTATAAATGTGGAATCCTTTTATGATGTGATCCATTGTCATTTTACTAGAGATCCCTAGCTCTGAAATAAAGAACTGAAGCACTGGTAATGGATGCTGCACTTCACAGCAAGATTCTTGACATCATGAATCAAAGTCTAGTTTCAGATAACAGCATTGTTTACATGTAGTCTGTTCTCATATGGACTTCTGCAATCCCTTTACATGATGTCTGAAGATAAATGGAGAACAGGTTATGCAATCATTCTGTGAAGGAACTCAGAATTGTGACAGTCAAAGAACATAGAAGTGTGACAGTTGTGAGCAGTTTAAAACATTTAACCTAAAGGAAAGGTTTCTGTGTGAGAAAATTACAGTACACAGAGAGAAACCTAATAAATTATCATATTCTATTTTTATTAACATGGTCACAATTCCCATTGATTGGTGTTGAAAAGAATTTACTTCAACAGCACAAAGTATTAAAATTCAAGCTTTGTCTTTGTCTTCGAAGGTGTTTTAATCTTACTTAGTGACCTTTGTTTTCTAAGGCTGCGGCCTACTTGGAATGACTTCCTTGCCTGCCCAGAGATGATATGAACATGCCATGGTATATTCAAGCTACAGAATTGCCTCCAATAACAAAACTAATGCATTTGATCCTGCACACTCATGCATCATAACCAAACAGTATCATTTTAGCCATACTATCTCTGTAGAAAGAGCCAACTCCTTTATACTTTCCTTTTATCTCTTTCAGTGAAGACGATACCCAGAATTCTTAACTACTTACTGTCTCAGAGCTTCAAAAGCACTTAATTTGACATTTTTTTTATGCTGGGCCATGTTGTCAAAAAGTAGTCAGTGTTATTTCCAAAAGTCCTATTGTTCACATCTCTTATTTGCGGCATCACAGCCAGCAGCCTCAAGGATGAGGCAATCCCTGTGACTGACACAGCAATGCAACCAAGTATTAAATGTTACAAAGGTTCCTCTAATGCTTTCTGAAATAACAGTGGAAGGCAGAAGATCTCTTCAGAGATAATGTATGGTATTTACAGTAAGAAGGCATTTACATTCATTATCTAACATAATAGGAAACCCAGTATTTATGGGCAGAAAGAAACACATAGCATTATGTACATCCTATATAGACACTAGTTAATCTTAACTGCATCCCTGAAGTATGCACCAGTATTCTCCATCTTATAGATTTCAAATTGGCACAATTCCAGCAAGTGCTACAACAATTTCAGAATTCAAACAAAGCTACCTCATCTGAACGGTTACTGAACAGCAAGTAATTGAGGAAGGGTGAAAGCAAGCGTTTGTTTCAATTTTAATGAACATCGACTTTGATCAAAATACAGGAAGATCTCAGTGCCTTCCAAACTACTCTTGGTGAATCAGGGCCTGAATACCTATTTGTTTATGTATTATTATAATACACTGATATGTGCATTCATAGATCCAGCATTGCTTTATAGATTTCAAATGTAATACCAATAAGATGATACATGGACAATGTTCCAAAACAGATATGCCATATAAAAAGGTAACAGAAAAGAATGGACCTCTGAAAATGTAGTTATCAATTTTACAGAAAATGGATCAAAATTCAGATCACATTAAGCTCAAAACTGTGATGTAATAGCTGTATCCATAGCATTTATAAGCACTTTACATTTTTTTCAGTGTTGCTGTCCCTTGTTCTCAGATGGTTACCTGCTACTATGCAAACTGTCAGGGTATGAGCTCCACTATAAGCAGTGAAATAACAGTTTGCAGCCAACTTATAAAAAAAAAAAAAAAAAGAAAAAAATTATATCAGACTCCCAACTGTGATTAGAATGTCAGTTACAGCTGCTGCCTTGTTACAACACCCCCACACTTCTTAGCTCACAAGGACAAATTCAATGAGAGAATGCCCTGCATTCATTGTGTAATTATCAACCTCACACACCTTGGAAGACGAGTACAGCTCCAACGTGTGTATGACTAAAAACATTACTGTAAGATTATGGTCTGGAACAATAAAACAATTTCCTAGCATAGTTAATTGACTATTATAACAGGAAAACAATGGCAATAGAAATCCTTTTCTGTATCTTGATTTTTTTATATAGAGACTTATCATTGGAAAAATGATGCGATATGGATAAGTTTAAAAAAAAAAGGAGTAAAATGCTGGAAGAGGAGGGCCAAGAACTTGCTCATGAATTGGCAGGCTGCCGAAAGCACCTCTGCTGGGGAATATGCAACTTTAATCTTTATTATGGAATGATCACAAATGGACTGTTTCAGAATACCATCTGTTCTCGCTGAAGCATTGGATCAGCAGGCTGCATGCTTCAGTCTGTCCTTCACCTTGTATTCGGGATTTTCAGCAAAGATCCCATTTAGAAAAGGGAGGGTTTCATTCGAGGCAATGCTGGTGTAGTACCTTTTTTTTTTCCTTTGGTATTTTTGCAGTGTCTGTGTTTTGACTTTCCATAATCTCTGAGATAAGCTCCAGATAAAATGCTCATAGTAAGAGACCATGTCTCACTTCTATTTTCTCTTTGCAAAATATAAGTAGTGTTACCAGCAATAGAGTCCAGACAAGCTCTTATCAGACTACCGTTCCTTCCAGCAATCCTTCTGGCGTATGGCATTGTTAAAATGTCTGTATCTCTGCATCTACAGGGAATGTGTATGAGCAGATTTGAATTTACTGTTAATTCCAGATGTTAATGTATAAAACATATGATAAGGAAATTATTGGCACAAATAGAATGCCAAAAGACTTGACTCCATTCAGCACCAGCCCTCCTGTGCAGAGGACAGTCCACTGCACAGCTGGCTAAGCCACAGCAAAGCCATGAGCCCATCAACAATTAATTGCTGATCCTGTTTCACATCTGGCTAGAGATGCAGTATTGCAACTGGGCATGTTCATGGGGTATTAGCACTCCCAGGAGGGAGAAAACAGAAGAAAAAGTAACAGATCATTTTGACTGAGATAAAGATTCAGAAAATATTTGAAGGATTAAAAAATGGGAGAAAGGAGAAAGATTTATCAGCAAAATGAAACAGAGACACTGAGAAATGAAGCGGTTGTAAAGATGTAATTTTCTCCTCTGAACACAACTAGTGGATGTATGGTATATATGGATCATGATGGAGTCTAACCATAGGAGTTAGTCTTTGCAAGTTCCAAACTTCTTAAAGACAATCTCTTAAATTCAGTCTTTGGATTAAGATACTTCAAGTGCATGCCTTGCAAGGGCTCGCCAACAGCTTATTCAAAGATTCAGAGCTTAGAATTTTATAAACACACTTAGTCTGTAGTAAGAATGATTCATCAATAGAAGCAAAACAACAGAAATTGAGACTTACTAGTCCTACATAGGCAGCATTCAGAAACTTTGGAAAACTCAGTGTTACCAAAGTATTTACAGAGGAAGAGGGCGTTCTCCCCATATAGCTCCACAAGCTCCAATGCAGGTAGGAATTGAGGGCATTTGGGAAGAAGTACTTTTTGAGAATCACTGCACCCCAGATGTAGGAAGTTATTAGGAAAAGGGATTAGCCCAAAGCACATTTGTGAGAAGTCTGGTGAAGTCCAGCACACATTGCATTTTCACTCCTTGTGCCGCAAGCCCTGCAGCTGAAAAACCATCTGTGTTGTGTTACAGTCTAGTCTTGCCCAAAATGTGAAGAAAGCTGTTGGTCTAGAGAATGATACCAACGTGCAAATCCATCAGCTGATAAATCCTCTTACCTAAGAGAAGAAATTAGATCTGACTATGCAAATTCACAGGTGGTTTTCTGAGAAACTTTCATATCGGAGAGAGGAGAAGGAAAAACAACCTAAAAACATGCATTTGAAGGCATCATGATATTTTTGCACCTCAAATTTATAAGTTACTTCTGAACATCTCTGCTAAGTTCAAATAACCTACAAGGGCATTCCTGGCACATAAAAGAAGTGTAGCTTAATGGCTGGAAGTTTTATTTGAAGATCAATACTTCTTTAAAAAAATACACACTCGGTTTGCTCCCTCTGAAATGAATGCGTTTTCTTTCTTATTTTGAGTAAGAAGAATAAGCCTTGCATTTTGTCATTAAAAAATAGTAAAAAATTTATATGAATCATGTACTTGAGAAAATGCATGAATGTGAACATTTGCTGTTATGTTTCCAGGTTTGCAATGGTATTGAAGATTGAGGGATCGCTCGTCTATCAGCAGACAGAAAAAAAGACTTGTTTCCGTTCCCTCTCCTTCTTCTACTCCTGTCACCTTCCCCCCCAAATCAACACCACAGTAAACAAAAATGGAAATAATTTCAGGAATGGATTCTTGATCTAGGTGATAAGCAAAATTACAGCCTACCTTCACATATCTTAAATACAAAAATCTTTATGAAAATCATTCTCAGCAGAATCACATTTTTATTCTTTTTATTTTCCTTGTGACCTAAACATCTACCCTTTATCTGTAGAAAAAAAAATAAAGTTATATACACACACATATATATATATATATATATATAGAGAGAGAGAGAGAGAGAGAGAGAGAGAGTCAACATGCATACTTCCTGCTGAATGTAATTAAATCCTTCTGACAGCATTTCTACCATTTTCTCTTACTACCCAAGATGGGTGTATTCATTAAGACAAACTTTGGAAGAAATAAAAAGCATGCTAACGAAATCCTAATTTGCAAAGGCGATAAGAAATTACTTTAGTCTCCTACTAATGTGATTAGGAAAGATGATGTTCTAAGTATGTTTTTTCCTCAAAGAGAATTTTTAAGCAGATTTTTGTTTAAAGCTGGGAATATTGCTCATCTGAAGCTGTCCTTGTGCAACGCACACAGTGACAAACAGAAGGCGGCCTGGGAGAGAGGTGAAAATATTAAGTACCAGGAGTGAAAAAGGATGTCAACAGATTAAAAACAAAACCATTACACTACACATTAAAGGACGCAAATCAAGCAATAAAGCAGATTCAATGGACTGTTCCTTTATAATTAAAATAAATACATAAGTCATATTTTACTTAGCCACCCTGTTTAGGGTTCATCTTAATTTAGTACACAGATTGAAGTAGTGGAGGAAAATTCTTGTCTTTATTGGTGTAAACAGCCACATTAGCTGTGGCTTTAGTCACTCAAGGTTAGGTCTGATTTCAATGATTTATATAATGTCAGACTGAAAGTTTTCATTCCATTGCCATAGCTATTCGCCTGTTACAGGTTCTGCAGTTTGGGGGAAGGTGACTACTCCAACATCCCCGCAGTTCCCTGTGAGATGAACTATGACATTCCTTACTTTCTACCAGCAAAAAAACACAGTGGCTTTCAAGGTCTGCCCAGAGGGAGAACACAAGCAGCAATCCACACGGCAGCAGGTCTGACCCACACCACACACCGACGTTATCAGGAAGTTTGTACAAAGGGTGCTCAAATTGAAAGTTTCTTTTTGTAGCACTGCTTTCGACTATAAGCTTGTCCCTGTGGCTACAATATTGTGTGGATTCGCATTATATTACCTTGTTTTCTGAGTGAAATTACTATAAGGAAGTTGGGAGAATTCAGAATATAATATGAATTAAGACCAGACTAATTCTATAGAGAAGAGATTACTCGATCTCAGCTAAATGGTGAATTACAGCAGAACCGCGCTGAGGAGCCCATGGTACAGACCCCACAGCCACGGCGTGGTTCCTTCAGGAAGAGCCCAGTGCAGCCGGCGATGGCAGCACAGTGCCGCTCCCTATCAAAGAACCCAGCTGCCTCCCATGGAATGTCATTTAGAACAGTTTGCACTGGTGATATGCTGAAAGTTTTAGAAACTGCTGTAGGAGAAAAAGCCTACTGCTGACAGACTGACACGTTATGAAGTAAACTGGGACAGGAAGCCAACTGATGATTTAAATAGGTTTTCTGATACAATATCGTACAAATGCCCTAGAATGTAGAAAGGCATCTGCTTTGCTTTCGGAAAGAGCCAAAATCCAATGCCTTTGGTGTAACAGACAGCATTGATGTTTAAACTTAGGGGATAAACATGCTTGCATTTGATAGTGTCTTTTAAGGTCTCTCTACCATTAAAAAAAAAAAAATAAGAAAGCTTCTGAAATTAGATGACACTGCATTTTTTTTATCTAGATTAACTCCCTTATCCCTTTCCTGATACAGCTGCACAAATGCTGCTGGGGCAGAGCACAGAAGACTGAAATGAAAGGGCAGCTGGGAAAACAGACGGGAGAGAACTGATTCAACTTCCTTCTTTTCAGCAGCAGTGCTGAAACTGCGGTCTAACACGTCCTGCTATTGGGAGCATCAGGTATTCATTATCTTGTGCAACATATCTGACATCAGCCAGAGGTAACTGACTATCCTTGAATTCATCCTGTATTATGCTTATGGAAGCTTAATTAACTGTTTTGTGTGAACATGCTCTTTACAGTTTACTGTACTGTGTGCTTAAAAACCAAAAAGTATAATTTTCCTTAGGAGACACATGCTTTCATCAGCTGCACAGATGATCTTCACAATAAAGGAATTTTTAACAGTTACTGACTATGGTTTTCTAAGTCAGTTGTGTAATTTAGAATTCCAAGAACATACACCAGTGCCCTTAAAATAATCACATGGGTCACTACTGTATATGTTACAACTCACACTCCCTTTTCTCTGATATACGTCTCTGCACCTCCATTCAGTAAGAGATATTAATAAATAACTTTTCATTTCCATCAGTATGATAATCATGCATTGCCATAATAGCAAACTGACATCCAAGATTTTTCAAATATGCTTTCTTTAAAAATTATTCAAATCTCTTTCTCATCCCATTTAATCACTGTATTCTTCTTCTCAAGGGATGAATATGACTTTCCAGGTTCTGCTAGCCTGGAAATAATACTGGACAAGCTTCTAAATAATTAGCTGGGGAGTTACCGTTCTTTTTCCATCAGCAATGTTAACAAGAAAAAGAAATCCTTCACTATTAGCCTTTAAGTCTACTTCATGCCTTTTTGCTGGCTGTAATGGTGGAAAAAGCTGAAAAATTTGTGGTGAGTGTTAGCATGTCAATTAGAGCTAAGAAAGTAGAAAAAAACAGATGATTACTTATTATTCTTACTCTGTGTCTCCGAGGTAAATCTAAGTGACACAAAATGAGAAGCAGACACAATATCAGTTTAAGCAATACAATCCGTTAGGAGCTGCCAGAAGCATTTTATAAAGTGCTATACACACTTGGTTACAGATCCTACAATTCTGCAGGTCAAAGATGCCCAGTACCCTGTAAATTATTCTAAGCATTGGACATTTCTAAGTGACTCCATATCTGCAGCCTCTTTGCACCACTCACTCTACCTGGTGCTAAATATCCCACTCGTGGGCTAGCAACAAAGGCAGACATGTCTGTAGAAACCTGCACCTGCATCTTGCTAAAACATGCTTGCAGGTGACACATAAATGTCTACTTCCCATGGCCACTTAACAAGAAAGTTTCTTGCTCCATAATTAGATACAATGTAATTTAATTACATAAAATGGAATTTAATAAAAGACTGCAAACTGGTAAAACAGAAGGAAGAGTGCTGGATTTCCTTTTTTTCCCCGGTGGCTTGTAGGGAATCTAGCACAGAGTGCTATGTGCTGAACACGTAACCTTCTGGATGATGCTACAGTTGGTCCTCTCTGCACATGAGCTCTGGTCCCTGCCACAGGAATGTCAATGGCAAGACAATTTGTTTTAACCAGCTGAAACAATCTAAGCTTTAATCAACAGTGCTGAAGGACAGTTAAATGCTTTGCTTATCCTCTACCTAGTTGCAGGATGTTTGGAAACAAGTGCTTAATACGAAACAATTAATTTCTTTGAAACTGTCACACGAGATATTCCTACAGTCTTACTACTTGATCTTATAGGTAGTAGTATTGCTGAGGAGAAGGACCATGCAGTCACAGATAAGGACAGATGCTGAAGACTCATCAAGGGAAGATTTGCCTACCCTGTTTTGAATCACATAAAATACCTGCTGCTGCAAAAGAGCTCTCAGGACATCTTAACTTGTCACTTTTGCTTACTCGCTCCCACAGCGGATGCTACTGGTTTCCATTAGGATTGGACAGTGTCTCCTGTCACTAGACAGCAGTCCCTCTGCTTGATTATAAACGAATGGTGCTGATGGGCTCTGAAGGGAGTTTCATTAGTCCTGTCCATACCAGAGGAAATTTTAATTCTTTTTGAAAAGTGTTTTATAACATAGCTGAAGTGTGTTAGCAAAACAAATCAGCTTGTCCTGGGCACTCCACTACCTGCTTTCAGGGGCACATTCTCTTCCCATGGAAGTCAAAAACCAAACTCTATTGCATGCCAGGGATCTAGATTTAACTCTAAGTGTTTCCGACAGCATTGTCAAGGAGAAGCGTCTGAGAAATGCGTTTCACTCCACAACGCCTACTCTGACATCTGAAAGAGTGAACACACCTCTTGATGTATTTGCTGGGAAGCTGCCAAGAGATCTGAGTGCATAATGTTGGTCCTAAACTCCATTCTTAACATAAATCAAGATCGTTTGTATACTACGGAAGTTAGGAAGTAGAAATTCAAACCTCTGAGAAGAGGTGGAGTTTTATTTCTCTGTCACTGAAGCTGGATTTTGGTGGCACTGAGAAACAAGGCATTTTGTGAACACAAGATTTTGAACCATATCAAGTAATTAGGCAATCAGCTTATTCCTTACATTTCCTTGACATTCTAGTACTATTTCCACTGCAGGTACCTCTTGGAATGCCTCTAGAATGACTCCAAAGGACAGTATACCAGAGGAAAAAACACAGGACAATCCTCAAGAATTATTTGGGGTTATTTTACAGACTGACCATGAATTTGAGTGTAGTGACATTCCAAAAACATTGCCTATTATGCAGCTCATTTTAGTGATGTATTCCTATAAGGAATATTTAATTCAAGGTTTATAAAAAGTAAATATATTTTTAAAGACATTTTTAAAATAAAGTATACTATTACTTTGATTGAATTATATAATAATTGACTTTAAGTGTAATCATTGAAATAAAACAGTGTTGATGTGATCTTATTTATAAGATTATGCATATAATCATGACAATTTCATTCAGAACTGCCTGTTTATTGGCTATTCCATAATATCTCCTGAAAAGATATATTGAGCCCACAGAGTGATTTAGGAAGCTGGAGATTTTAGAAAGATAATTTGTCAACATTTGCCTAGTGCAAAACTTAAAGAAATTCTGCAAGACACAAGCATTCATGTTATCATCCCTGAAAGACAGGAGACTATCTTAATCTCCACCTTAGTTAAAACTGAGAGCTATTAGTGGGCGATTCTATTTTCCATAATTCAAGAAACACTTTTTTTTTTTTCAAGACCTGTTTTGTTTCAAGTACAAAGTAGTGGTGTCAAAGATTTACACATTTTATTCAATAAATACAGCATCAAGCAACTAGCAAAAGGTGGAGATTATGTTTCATATATGTGCCTGTCAAAACATAAGCTACACAATAGCAAATAAAACTCTTTCAATCCAAACTCTACGTATTTACTACAACATATAACATACAGGTGTGAAGCAATATGCTGATCTCATCAGGGTGATTCAGAAAATGGACTTCCTTTATTGGTGATAAACAATAGAGGTTTCTGGTAAGCCTCCACAAAATTAACAAAAGGCACAAATCTATGACAAATTTTATGACCAACAGAAGATTAACACTCAAAATGCAGACTCTAAAATAAATAATAAACCTTCTAATTCCTTTGGCAGGGGTAAGACTTCAGTCTAAAGACTGATTTGTAGATAATCTCTGCTGAGTGAGATAAAAGGTTGTGTGACAACAAGGGAACAAAAAGAAAAAGAAAAGATGAAAGGACAGAATGGGACACCACCTACACCACCTAAAAACTTCAAGGCCATCTGTGATTTCACAGTAGCATGAAGACAAATGCAAATTTTTCTCCTGAAAGAATAAGGACAGTTAAATCACAACTCAAAGCCCTCCAAGTTACTGCTGGTTTAACTTGAACCCTTTGTGAAGGGGGATGAAGAAAAAAAAAAAAGCCCTAAGTTAACTCATTCTCTTCGTTTTGTGGATTCACATTTTCCTAATCAAGGTGGAGCTCGAACATCAGGTTCCCAGTCCTGTGAAGTCTATTTTCACAGTAAGAAAGGTGAAGTTGACAGAATGGGGGAAGTGTCATTACACAGCCTGTTCTGGGAAGTTTTCCAATCCAAGTTTTGGAAATGAATGACGCGTACATAATGATTTATTTCAGAACTTGTGGTTACTGACCGTAACTAACTTAGGAACATTCGTAAATCACCTGTCTGCAGAGGATCCTGGACTAAGACATGGCTATTTGAAAAGCATTGACCTGTTACCCCTTCTATTTGAAAAGGCTAAGAGATAGAAAATAGAAAGAATAGAAATCAGTTTTAATGACTGGTTCAGCACTAGGAGAGTAGTAAGGGGTGTTTTTATAAATAGATATACACTATATAGATACACACACATATATATATGAGAACTTGTATATAATTACATAAGTATATATGCTCCTAGAGGAGCCACCACTCTGGCTTTTTCTGTAATGAAATGCACCAGTGTTGCAAAACATTCAGAATTCATGCAACTGCAAACCAAACAAATACACAAACAAACACCAAAACAGGACTTCAAAAAAAAAGGTTCCTCCTAGGTCAGCTGGGCGAGAAGTTATCACCACATGACATTATTAAACAGCATCTAGACAGACTCACAGCACTCAAGATAATTCTCCCAAATGTTACTGTATTTGGTGAATGTTTAGCTTCAGTGCAAAGTTATCCATTCATTCTGGTGAGACAATATCATTAAAAAGTAAAATAACAAAGGTGAAACCCTATGAGAATACGACATATATTTCAATGCAAAATAAAAATGCATGTACTGTTCTGTTCAGATTTGCAGTAGTGGCAAATTTGCCTAATAAATCAGTGTTTTGGTTTGAGATATATAAAGCTATACCTAACATAAGGAAATACATTTTTTTAGTTGCAAGAACTGTCTAGCTATGCATCTAACTTCAGTAAACTTTTAACACACTCCTGCATAGCAATGAGGGATATAGATTACCAGATTTTTGTTTGTCAGTTTACACCAAAGCAGACATATGATTCAATCTTTAGAAGGTGGCTTACTTTAAAATCTAATCTCGCATTCATATAGTAAGTCCTAATGAGCCCGCTAGGAGTAAACAAATTAGTCTCCAGGATGTATTATGCATTAATTAATCAGACTAATAGTATTTTGAAATGTGTAATAGATGAAAATTAGTTCCAAGTACAGTACTTGCATTGAAGAATGAACAGAGAAAAATTAGAGCATTATAAAAGTATTCTCAAATTTCTAGCACTGTCAGCTAAATCAACTATACTTAATTGATGACATATATTTCTCTCCCGTTTAACTGCATGTTTTGGTGAGACAGATTACAATTTTTCATGCCATTTTATTCTTGACTGCCATGTTAAATTCACTATTTGAAAAAAAATCACTGTTGGTAATCATGGTGAGATATCTAACCTTGCACTGACCCAACTATAACAGCTCCGCATGCAGCATATAAAGTCACTTCGAGCCAAAAGGGTGGAAACAAGGGAGTACCACTCGTACTGCAGCTCTTTAACAGAAGAGCTTATTTGGCCCTGAGCAGAAAATCTGAAAAATGCACTTATTCCTAAATAAAATGTACGCAGTACTGAAAGACCTGGAGTTTCTAATAGAAACTGGAGAAGCTTGGGTCCTTAACAGGGAGAGGCACTGTATTTGTTCCTCTCTTTTCTTCCTTGATTGTGAATGATCTAACTTGAAAAAAGATACTGGAAAAGATTCCACGGGAAAGGTAAGATCCTTAAATGGATATATTGCATATACTTGCAACTATTTCCATTTAGCTGGTATGACTCTAATACCTAACCACCCAAGCCTGCAAGGGTCACACTGTGCCAGGTTGTACTGCAATGCAACCTGGACTCTGCTGAGCACGGCAGTGAGATGAACACAGCTCAGAACAACGCAGGGCACAGGCAGAGACATACAGCAGTTTTCCTAACATCAAACTGGTGGAGGAAATGCCAGGAAGCACTAAACTCCACCTGCTGAGACAGACAGGCACATCATGCGAATGTCTCACTAAATAAACAAGTGTGTGTGCCAGACAAAATCTCACCCTGAATGAATACAGTGGGAAGAACAGGGTGGACAGTGCATATCTCTAAGATGACAGGCATTACTATCTTCATCAGGTAAATTTTTTAAGTTTGGATCAATCAGTTTTGCGATACTGTTGCTGTACTCAGTCTTAACCACCTCTTAAACAAGAGTCTTAACCTGCACCTATGATTTTGCACCTTTCTTTATTAATGCCAGTTAATGCCTGTAGGAGACAGGATGGAGAGAAACAAATGCTTTAATCATTAATTCTGTCCAGAACTCTGTAAATATAAATAAGTCCACTTAACTACCAGCCAGCCCCAGACTTCTCATTTCAATAGAACTTGCTCACAGTTGTGCCTAAATCTGGCTTAACGTTACCAAAAAAAAAAAAAAAAAGTAAATTAATAAAAGACTAATTCCTGTTCTAAGCCACTTCTGAATCATCATTGGCTGCAGAAAGGGATAATTTAAAGCTGTGGTTTTCTCTTCAGAATAACTTGGAGTAAGACACAGACCAGCCTTCTTTCCTGAGCTTCCTGAGGTGCTTTCAATACCCAGCTGGGTCAGCGCTTTCCCTGCGGGTAGCTGAACTCTGACTAAATTCAGGTTGCCTACAACCACCATCTCTCTTTATAGCAGCGTTACACCCCTTTAGGAGAGACCTGTTCATCCAGCCACAGTCAAATGATACCGCCTTTCCTAAGGACAGGAGAGATGCGCAAACCAGTCAAAGCCCTGGGATCTTTTTATACACGGTCAGTTTTCTCAGATACAGAACAAAATCAATTCTCCCACAGCATTTTCTTCCAGACTCAGTTCCCAGCAGTATCCCAGCATTAAAAGCAGCTGACGTGAACCCCAATGGCACCTTGGCAGAGCAGAGGCAGGCACCATTTCCCTTCCCCACTTACCCCCCTGACATGTCAGCAAATCAGCACGGTGGGAGACAGAATGTGCATCATACGTTCACCTTCAAGAAAGGAATCTGGTGTCAAAGCTGTTCTGGCTGCCAATACGCATGGGTAGTGTTCAGCAACAACATTCAACAGAAGCTTCTCCTAGGCACAGTGGTGAAACTTGGCTGAGAATGGCAGATATTTCAACTGTTGCTACTGCTGTTTATGATTTTCTATCTTATTAGTCACAAGTCATATACGTTAACCTAAATGCAGTAAAAATGTATAGTTATAAATACAGAAAGACTTTAATGATAATACTAAATCCAGTCAATGATACAATGTACTACTGAACACTGTCATAATAAACATAGTACCCTAACATATGAACTACAATTACTTCAAAATAAAATAAACACAATTAAAAAAAGCATTCAAACCAATTAACATTTCACTTCCCCACTTCATTAGAACAGATGGCTGTACTAAGAAGTCAGGTCAAAGAACAAAGCGGTCGCTGTGACGGGGCAGGGCACACAGGCAGCATGGACCCCAAACACCCTGGCAAGACTCACTCTGCAGCTGCAGTGTATGTGACTTAAATCTGGCATCTGTGGACTTAAATCTGTCAAAGCAACAGCCACACACTGTCCTATCTTCGTACAGTGCAAACTTCTCATACACATGTCTAACTCCAAGGAAATTTTAGCTTTTCCACACCAGAGAAAGGACCAGAGTCAGACATGGTCACCAGCGAGGCACGAAAACACAGGTTAGAGTTGGCTCGGCCACTAAGCGATGCAGCAGGTCTGACTCCCATGAATAGAGAAGAAAATAATGGAGACCCTGAAACCAGGTTGCATACAGCACCCCTAATTTCAGGGACAGTCAATATATTGATTTCAGGGCCACAACGCAACAAGGTCTGAAGCAAGAAAAAAGCCAGAGCTCAGACCAAAGTACCGGGAATGGCCTTAGCATTCCAGAGTGTTATGTAGCCAACATATAAGCTGAAGTTAAGCTTTAGGGAACAAAAACCTATTAACTTAAATGCTATCCCCCATTGACTTACAAGGGATGTATATTTGTTGAAGAGAGGACTTGTAGTACAGACTGAAATAAGCAAAATAGCTCTTGCATTAAATCATCCTGTTATTTTAAGAAAAGGTTAATTTGTAAAACAAATTGAGCTTCATTAGGGACTAATTGACTGGAAAATTTTCTTTTAAAATGTCTTCTAATTATACAGGTGAAAAAAATCTTTTCACAACACTTTGATAATTAAAAAACATCCTTGATCAATTTCTTTTAACATTTAGTCAAGAAAAAATACTACAGGAATGTTTAGCCAAGACCTGAGAGTCATAGGCTGCACCAGTACAATAAATACAACTGGATAAATATATTGGTAAGACAACATCTGTGACTGTTGGGAATAATCTAGAAGGAAATCCCTAAGCAAATTTGAATCTTTGAAGGAAAACACAACATTTTCTGTGCTGGGGTTGGAGTAATTCAGCAGAGACTAAATTATCTGTTCACAAGTGTAAAATGAATGCCCAAGGCAAGAAGACTTGTCTCCCTAAGAAATACGCTTCTCCAAAAGGTGCTTTAGACTCCTCTTCCTCACCAGGTGTCCCAGTGCCTGTGGCATGGAGCAGTAAGACTTTGCCTACCTGATTCAGTTTCCATTTTGGAAGCCTTTCCAGAACAAAACCAGCCCATGCACACTGCCTGCTTTCATTCTCCGAGTTTCAAGTGCTGCTCCCACAGCCCGGGCGAGCTCTGATTCTTCACTGCTTTGCTTGGCCTCTCTCACGAGTATGTAAAATGTAAAATGTAAAACTCTTTTGTTTCTTTACCCAATTAGGACTTCACTTCCCAGAAAATTTTCACTAGTAATTTCACTGTTAATTGTATAACATAGTGTAGTAGGGGCTTATTTCTACCATGACTACAGAAATAATACCAACAGCTAACCCATGTGGATTGTAAAAATATGCTCCATTTATTTCCATCTGTTATAGCCCTGAAAAATCATGGATTCAAAAAGATTATGTCAATATCTAAAGATGCCGTTTTATATCATCAGTTGTACAATGAATTTTCCTGCCTAAATTTTAAAATTATTTCAAGCAGCATTAGCCTCCGTGGTGAAGCAGATTGGCAAAAGCAGTGAGATCTCTGGGAGGTGGGTAGAAAGACTCTTCATACCTAGTACTGATCGCAGAATGAACTTGTCCTGTCTTGATAAGAACTGCAGCATGCTTTACAGTTAGAGCTTAGAAAGGGGCGGCGGGGGGAAAGGGTAAGCTCCCACAAAGAAAAATATAATGTTACGTAGTAAGTTATAATATTAGATCTATGGAATTAATGCTCAGTCAAGGCCTCGTATCAAATTAAGAGGTAGTAGCTTTGGGTAGGCCCAGTAAAAAGACACACACCCTCACACTCTTCCTAAATTAGTATGTTTTAAGGCATCAGCTTAAATGCAAGGACAGTGTCTTTTACGCTGCAACGGGAAAAAAACAGGTTGGACTGCTAAACTTTCTTGTTTGAAAGCACATCCTCAAGCAATGTGCTAAAAGTGACACTGATCTCAAATTCACTCAGTGAACCACTGAAAATTAGTCCCTTTCCTATATTGTGGAATCTCTAACATAGGCAGAGTCCTATTCCATGTACTGTAAGAGAGGAATGAACACAAAACCAAGAACGAACTTGGAACACTCACTAGCTCTGGAATACAAAGGGTCAGAATTCCCGTCTCCAAGAGTGGTATGATGAGAGGACACTATACAAATACTGAAAGTAAAATAAAGGACAGAATAAACACAGAACATTCAAAATGTTGTGTGCAGTTATTAGCAGCAGGTGCTCTTCGTATGGCAGGGGGAAGATCATTTTAGAAGCTCAGCCCTAGCAGAAGCAGTAACAGCAAACAGGCAAAGAATTTCTAAAAGTAAGGCAGACAGGAAAGGTCAGAGATTTATTTTATTTCATTTTTCTGCCACTCCTCTCGAAATGTGCACTGTATGTTAGACTGTAAATAATCCTGAAAACGATGTGTTTCCCTTCACACATCAAGAGGCTCAGTTCTCTTTTTGTGTTCTATTAAAAAAAAAGAGAGATGAATAATGGCTCCAAGCTTTCCCACATAGGTGAGTCTATTTTCAGACTTGGAAAATGATTGTGTGGATTCCGGCACAGCATGTAGTGTTTATCCACAATGACTCCACCTGGTTTGTTTTGGAATGTGACCTCATTCTAGTTAAATTAATTATGTCAAAGCCTGCAAGTCAAAGCAGTATCTGCTTGTGACTGATTTTTGAAAAATATCTAGACCTTTGGAGTTGTTGGTTGTTGATCATGTAAAGCGTATGGTATGTATTTTCACATGTCTGCTAGCTTTTATCTATGTAGCCTTGTCTGTACCAATTACTCAGAGATATTTCATTTTTAACCATTCTACTAAATTCAAAATTATTGTAAAATGAAATTAAACAAGTATATTCACAGAAAATCTGGATCTAATTCTAATATTCTAATTTCTCTGACTGAAAAGAAATAACTGAATGAAAAATATTGGGAAAAAAACATGGAAAAAAAAGTCAAGCATTAGATACAATATTAGGCAACCATCTTGAAATACAATAGCAGGTGTCACCGTGTCATGATTCATAAGAAATAATATCATTTTTTTCTTTTCCTTTTACAAACCTGAAATGCAATTGGACTATTAGTCTTTGCTCACTATGTTTTCAGAGTAAAAATTCTAAAGGAAATCTCTTAGGTGCAGGATTCTGGCCCCTCTGATATGCTCTTTTCTTCAATAAGGTTGTTCTTATTTGCATTGTCTCCCTGTCTGGGCTTATCTGCTGGGCTGCATGAACACTACTACCAGAACAAAGCACAAATGTGACCAGAAGTGAGGGCAAAATCACAATACCCCAGACTTAGGTTAGCTCAAGATGCAACCAATCTTTATCACAGTATGAAACACAAGTAATGTAGAAATAATTTATCCCTGCCATAGTAGTGTGAAGAAAGGCCTTGGACAAGGAGAAAACTTTCTGATATAATTTTAGGATAAGTAAAGTCTGATTTTAAATAAAATAGGTTATTTCTTTGCTTGTTTTCAGTTTTTTTCCACTTACATCCTTTACAAGCATCTTGGGGGTTTTGGATACTGTGGAAAGCTTGTTTTCTTTGCACTCGACTTTAACCTACCTTGACTCAAGGGTGATTCAAATAATGAGGGAAGAATGAGATGTTCCTCACTTCAGGGTATGCAGATCTACAAATCGAGCACCAACAAACTGATATCCAACCAAGCTGGGTTTCCTAGCCTGAGTTCCCAAGTATCAAAAAGTACCTTTTAAGATGCCTAATAGAGATTAGACAATAAAATCTATAGAAGCATCCTAAAGAGCAGGCTAAGACAAAGAACAAGAAATAGGAAATAGTCTCCATTCGTCAAGCTGCATCAAAAGAAAGCTTTCTCATAGCAGGATTCTGCAGAGAACATTTCAACACCAAGGGCATTTAGGGGCAAGATGCCACTTTTGTCTCTTATGCCTGTAACATATGGAACAGTTTATTCACAACAACACTAATACAAGGGCTATTTATCTAAAAAAAATAGAAGGGTGTGAATTTGCAGAAGGAAATTGCTGAATAGAAAAGATTTGACATAATAAAGGACTGTTACCTAAATGAAAATTTAAACTTAGACTAGTACGAATAGAGAAATGTTTCTGTGAAAGACAGCTAAAACAAGCAGTTGGACTTAAAAGATATCTGGAATTCAATCAGATGGCCTATAAAGATCAGAGTGCTCCAAAAGGCTAAAAGGCATTTAAAATTATGCTAAATGAGCTGCTGGGAAAGCCTTTGTCCCTGAAAGAATCGCCTCAGGTTGGGACAATTGGGATTGGTATCAATTAACCCATGGTATGGAAACCTGAAAGTCTTGGAAGTTGACAGACTCTGAGGCAAAGCAACTCATCCAAGAGACCATGTGATTTTGTCAGACTATTCATAGCGTAACAAAGGATTAAATAAGTTTATTTGAAGAATAAGATAATAGAAGATGATCACAGAGTTCTTCCTTTAAATTTGAAGGAGAAATTCTGTTTTCAGACTCTCATGCTTAGGGGCTACACTAGCGTCACCACCCACTTAAAAAGGATTTATTAAAAAGGGTAGAATCTCCCAGAGCTGTACACCCAGAAACTCCAGAACTTCAAGAAACAGGACAGGTTTGTTTCAATATATTATGTCCGTTTTAAATATTGGCAGCTGACGCATGGCATAAGTCACAAAGTGACAAATCCAAAGAAATTTCTGTGGGTAAAATCAAGTTAATGACAACTCCATGCACATGACTTGAACTTGAACTTCCTCCATGTAGCATATTTGCATGGGATTTATATTGACAGACAAGACTAGGTATGTCATTAAAAATGTGTCTGGATTTACACCTTGCAGCAGTATTAGAGTAACGTAGATCTTGGAGATGTAAAAATATGGAGGTATTTTCAAAAGTGCTATTCACCATACTGAATTTTCTGGAATCTTTCACAATAAGGTATGGTTTTTTAGTAATCTGATCATCCTCATAGTTTTTCTCCTATTTACTGAAAATCTGGAGAGAATTAGCTACACATACAGAATCAACATGTTATCCTGCTATTATGGTACTTAGTTTTCCTCCATATGCACAGCCAAGAATTACATACATACTTTTTCCCAGGATATTGCAATGGCAGTTGAGATTCAACCAATTAATTGCAATTCCCAAATATTATACTGTTTGCTACGTAGTATAGTCAATTAATATAATCTCGATGGGATGGGCTTACAGTAGGTGAACCAATGGCTAAAGATTTGGCTATCTGAATTTCAGAAATTTCCACCCCTTCGTTTTCTACTACAGATACCTCTGAAACTTGGATAATATTCAAGTTCATTTTTTAACTTAGTTTTCAAACATATAGATTTTTTTTTTTTTACACTGATGAAAAAAAGGTAGTAAAATTATTTTTTGTGTGTGTACATATCAAAATTACATCTGAAGACACACTAAGAACTTGTCATGTCAATGAACACTTTTCAGTACTTTAAGGGTAAATTCCCCTTTCTCATATCTTCTTTACAAATATAATTTCTAAATGCTTAAACAAAAACGCAGCTGTTGAGCCAACAGTTCAAACTGAAGGAAAGGAGCAGGCTTGTCAGAAGCACTTGTACAGTGGTAAGTACTTCGAATAGCATTTGCTTCCTTCCAATCTCCTCTGCAACTTCACGCGTGGCATTTTACACGATGCTTAATATGTAGAAATAGAGTCACAGGAAAGTGATAACAAAACATGTTGAACTTCTGTGTTAATCTCAGAGTTTTCACCTTCTTAATCCACAGGTTCTTCAAATGACAGATGGACAACTGTCCAATGGCTATTCTTTTTGTAAAGGTCACAGTTAACTTCCTTCTCTTAAATGAGCAGAAGGTAGTTTTAGAGTCTCAGAGATCAAGACAATGGTAACTGTACACAACACAAAACAGCAGAAGCTATAAATCAAGTGCACAAGGCTTATTTTTAGAAAATAGACAATGATGAAGCTAAATTTGCCTAGATAAATAGTGATTATATAGGGTATAAGCCCTTTCTGATGCATGTATGCAAGCTTCATTAATATTAATGAAGCTGCATATGCTTTTGAAAGACACAATCATTGTTCACTGGATGAAATGCTCTACCTATTCCTCAAATATAAAGATACAAAGACAGTAATCACTTATTAGCTCATTGCATATAGTCTGGTGGAAATAAAGCACTGCTATTTTAGCAGCCCTCTGATGGAATGCCCTGATTGTAATCTCCTGAAACAGTGGCCCTTGCAAACATTTCAAAGCAGTTAAAATCTTATTGGCATATTCAAAGTACCTACTGCTGACAGGGGTTGCTGTCACTGAGGTACCAATGAAGTGATTTGCATTTGGAGTGTGATTGTAAAGCAGCAACATAATACACTATGATTAGAAGACTGAGCAAACCACTTCTAAAAAGAAGAAAGGGCACAGTATTAAAACTTAAAATGACATTTATTTTGGGTTCACTTTGTCTACTGCAAATTCTATTGCCCCCAAAAGTCTGGGAGTCCACTACTACACATCTACTTCCAATACACAGCTAAGCTGGTGGGAGCCTAGATTCTCTGCTAACTTGATAAATCTGTCCTGACTGACGTCACTGATAATCTGGATCAAGATTCACAGTTACTATGAGTTGTGAGCAAAGTAACTTGGAAGATATTTCACTTCTGTTTGACTGTGTGATTCAGCTTTAGAAATAATTATTTAAATTTTGGTGCTGATAAGAACACATCCTTGTGAACAAAGCTGGTTTTACCTGCAAGAACTATGGTAAAGACTTGACTTTACATGGTCATATTTTTTTCCCCCAAGGAACAGTCATCAACTCTCAAATTCAGAATGTGTGCTTTATATTTGAATCCAAAAAAAGCAAACAGTCATAAAACCCCACCATTACCCTCTTTGTAGATCAGATCAGTCTTTTGACATGGACAGGACATAAACATTATGATTTATCCTCAACTAGCAAGAGTTGTAATGTTGCACCTCTTGACAGATGGCATGAGTTTATTGCTTATTTATACTCTGCTGTGCATCTTATGTTAGCCTCCCTTAAAGTGTGACAGAGTGGGTAGCAATTCGGGGCATCATGTTATGTTTTTCTGGTTGCTGCTTCTGGGAGAGGTGTAAGCCACCGAATGGAAGAGGGAGCTGGATGCTTTTCCTCTGCACGCAGCCGAGACTGGGGACAGTGCGGGGTGGGTGACCATTTGTGCACTGGGGCAGGTGAGACATTCAGACTGGTAGAATCTGTACTTCAAGCAGAGAGGAGGAAACTGCTGAATAAAACAAGGAACAAAACTAGGTTTCAGAAGTAATATGGATAAAGCTGATTGCAATGTCATTATTCCAGCGAATGTTTTAGCAGAACTTTGCCTCTGAGATTCAAGGTCCTTTTAGGGACACTTACTTTAGAAGAAGAAGGTGCAGTAAGATCTATGTCAAATCTTCAGATGAGTTTGGACCCTGCTGTGTCTCTCTTGCTCTAAAAGCAGTCTGCTCTGAAGCAGCATTATAGGCTAAGCGAAACTCTAACTGTCACATCTTTACAGCTGCTCTCACTGAGTGACTGAGCTTGAGCCCTGGGATGAAACACCAGCATGTCAACCCTATGTCAGTGTACTGTAGCCCTTATATTACGTGTTCGCAACCCACTGCCCCTCCTTCCTCTCCACAGTGAATCACTGTTTGTAAACAGTTCCACATTAATGAGGCATCACCAGGAACTGTTGCAGGACACAAGAAGACAGGACAGAGACCCCTGGGAGCCAAAATTCATGTGTTTTATTATATTTTCAGGCTTTGACATCTAAGTACAAAGCAGCAGGAAATCCATTTTGGAGTTTGCAACTGTGTAAGTTGAAGGGTAGACTTTACCACTGAGTTGTCATATTCAAGAATATGGTTAAATTCTAAATCCCCCCCGTGAACCCATAACAATGCACAGATACAAATGAAAATAAGTGGGTTTTTTCCTTAACTGCTTCTCCTATTCAAAGTGATAGCCAGCAACAAGGGTTAGGGAATACTAACAGCATTCACTAGAATGGGTGCTCGTCTCTTCTCTCTCAGTGGTATTTCCCAAAGAGTAAGAAACGGTCCCTTTACCAATACGGCAAGAGCAATAGGTTAGGATATTGCACTGTTTTTCAACCTCAGCTCTACTTTTTTAAACTGCATGGGTAATTTCTAAACATTATGGTTGCACAGAAAATAATCAAAATAATCAAAACCCACAGAAGGACTCTAGTGATGTGAATTCCCCGCTGACAAGAGTAGGTGCTAATCACATGACAGTAATGTGATTATACCCTCCAGGAGTAATATTATGATAAGGTTTCTTTCAGGAAAGCCAACAAGAAAAATGTCCATCCTTCTGCTTTTCAACGACTACTTCTCATGCCTAAGGTCAATTTGCTGGTCTTCAGCTACTTGAGGGGCTGTTCTAGAAACTCCATCACTGAAGTGAGTAAAGAAAACATTTTAAAAAACAGAAGAAAAGAAAAAAGAAAGGTACTGGGCCCAACTTCATGAAAAGGCAGCAAGAAGACAACTTTATATGTGCTGGGATTCAGTGGGAGTCAGCTACTCCCTCTGACAGCAGCCAAGAGTCCAAGAAGGGCTTGTTGTGTCCATCTCTACTGCAACCTTTTTTTTTGTGAAAAGCATACCATAATGCTACTCCCAGAAAATCACCAACTTAGAAGAATGTGTGGCCTAAATATGCAAATGACACCTGTTTTCTTCCCGCTGGATTTGGGTTACAAAGCAGAGAATTCATGCAAGCACAGTGTTCACTTCAAACACTGCACACCACCTTGTGCCTCCTCCTCTCAACTCCTTCTTCCAGAGCTCCCATTACTTTAAATACACAGAAGCTCTGTCTCAATACTGAACAGTAAACTGGTAATTCAGAGTAAATCCTGATAGACTTCAGGCTAAAGGAAGATCAATATACATGAAATACTGCTGGAGATTTGGTGAGGTTTTTAAGTAGGAGTGATAATAAATATCCTCCTAGACTTTTAGAGAAATAGATCATTGGGGATTTTTGAGAAAAAGGTCTTTGTTCTTTTAAATTGATAGACTTCTTGAAAATGTATCAATTAGAAGGACGTTTCACTGCAATACCAGACTGGAACATTCTGCCCTGAGATCATGGATGGTCCTGAACCATTTTCCCGGTCCCTTCCAAGCCTGTGCTCTGATTACTGTCATCCTGAGCAGAAGAAAATCTTTCCATTCTGTTTCATAACTAAAGTAGATAGTAAATTAGTAACTTAATGCAGATAAAATTCTATCTCAACATTAGCTTTTATCTTTGTGGAACTAGATCACATAATGATTTTTAACAGACCCCTTAGCACCTTTTACTTGTTTCCCCTGTATCAGCATTATTGATACTGAAATTTGAATTAAGCAATTCTACATTTCCAACAGAGTCAGATTTTTAGCTATTCATTACTCCTAATGATACAGAGCAGAATTTGATTAATTCTCCTGTTTAATTTATTTAAACACATTAGAACCTTTAGCGGTATTGAGCAAATTTTATTGGCAACAAACTGCTTTGGAAAGAGAACAATAGCATAATGTTATTGATTCCTGTGGCATTTTCTGGATTTTTTTTTCCTTTAAATGCCTGAAAAAGGAAATACTACCAGGATTTCCTACAATTATTGTGAAAATTGCTGAGAAAGATAATGCTAAGGAAGCAGCACTTGTCTTCGGTGCATTAACACTAAAGTCGTCTGAAACATTTACTATCGAAATTAAAAATATCTAAAAGTCCTAAAATTAGAAGTCCTACCATTTCCTTATAAAGTATCTAGATGGATGCTACTTAATGGTATTCCTTGGATATACCAACTACTAAATTCAGCCTTCCTCCCGTTTCAGTGCTGGACTAGATATTCTGTTAGTGTTTCCACAGACATCTGTAAAACATGCCTATTTGTCAAATTAACTATGGATTATGAAATAAGAAATTACTCTGAACTAAGACACCTCCCATCAAATGTTCAAAGACCACCGAGATGGGTCATTGTGACAGATGCGAGGTTTCTTTGAACCATTCGTGCAATATCTTCTGGCAACTGAAAACATTTCCAAATTTAGGTTTGAAGCAGTCTTTTTCATTTACTCCTTTCTCCTTCAGACTGTCACTCATGAGAAGCTGCAGAGATCCAAATTTGAGCCTGCTTCACTTAGAATTTTTAAAAAGTTCCAACCAGGCAGAGCATACTTGCTGATCTGAAAGTCTGCTCCATTGCAGGAGCCCTATTAGAGTGAAATGCTCTACAACTGTGTATAAAAAAACCGAAGTTACAGGCACCGCATTTGTGAAACTCCTCCAATTGCATTTGCCCTGTCTGAAATGTAGCTGCTTGCTCTAAAGACAGTTACCTTTCTACAGCTGCACAGATCCAATGCTGTTTAGCATGTGGCACCCATTTTCATTAGAAATCTAATCTGAACTATTCTTTCTATATAACCTTCTGTAGTTATTGATCGTATTTAGGAAGGACTGCACCAACCAATCGTTTTCAAAATCTTTAAGGTGAAACAGCCCAATACCCATGCAGTTCTGGCCACAGAAATATCTTCAGCCTTTTGATCTAATAACTTTGTTCTGCAAGATGTAGGAGAGTGTGGCACAGATCCAGCAATACACACCAACTCCAGCTTAACTTCTGATAGATGAGTAACTCTATGAGAGCTAAAGACTACTTATATGCTTATAGGTAGGCAGAGTACAAGCTTTTAAAGGCTCTTAATTGAATAGCTGTATTGCCACACATAATACCATTGAAATGGGAGTATTCATTTTCATGAGGACTCTCCACAGAACTAAAAGTTTACAGAGGTAGGCTGTTTGTTCTCATGAATTTTATTTGTACACTGCGAATAATATCTATTAATAATATACTCTGCTTAGTGTGACAGATACAGAAGTAAGAGCTTCTTGTGTGAATCAAGGATTGCAGAATCAGGTCCTTCCTTTTGTTGTGTTGTATTAGCAAATGAACAAGAGAGAAAGAAATGAGTTGTTTTCAAAACCAGTGGGAATGTGATAGCCTTTCTTTTTAACCTTGGATTTATTCACTTTGATTTTGAGTGCATCTAAGATAAAGAAATACTCGGTCTCTTGACTATTAAACTCTCTGCCTACAAGCAGCTGATGATTCATGGCTTATTGTTTCTCTAATAGTTCACAGTTAATTGGTATGGTGAAGAATTAAAGATTAACTGTTCAAAATGTAAAAGTGCCAGGACTTTTTTTTAAGAGAAAAAATAGAAAATATCTGCAGATGAAGAGCCACTATTGAAATAACCTCACGCAATGGCTACACAGCTGCAAAATCAACCTTTATACCATCGCACAAGCAAGAATGCTTTTAAATAAGGCAGTTTCAATTTTACAGCATCCCATAACTTGCAATCAGCAGCTCTTTAATAAAACTGAAATAAGCACCTCACAGTCAATAGGTATTTCTTATATTTTTCTGCACAACCAAAAATAGGATTCACATTAAACTGAAAATTGGGTCATGCTTCAGCACACAGTAATTTGACCTAAAGATAACATTCCTATCCCTCAGCTATAAGATGTGCCTTTCAGACAATGAAAACATTTAAGAACTACAATTTTAGGTAGTTTGTATAATGTAAAAATGTCTGTCACACTCCTGGAATCTAAAATATAATAAAACCTTTCAGTCTGGGCTATATGTAGCACCGTGCTCCCACAGAACAGACAGCAGTATTGTATCATGGCATAACATTGGCACAAGAGAGAGCAACAACAGGAAAAGTGACATGTCTGATTTCATCTGATGGTTTATTTCTTACTAATAATCTCAAGCTAAACGGAACTTACAATTTGTAGGAGTTAAGGCAAGTGTTTATTGGTGCCTGGCTGCACCGTGAGAAAAGTCCTTGATTCTTTGATTATGGCGAACTTTGTAGCACCCCAAAGGCATGTTTCATTCAGGAAGAGTTCAGATCAAGAAACAAAACACAGGTCATTTACCAGGTACCAATTACACTGGTTGCAAGCCAGTCACTGACATGTTTAGAGAAGAAAAACTTAAGGCAAAAGCAAATGAGGAAAAGGGAAAGCAATATATATAAATATATATTTCTAAGAACAAAGGTGCAAAGGGAAAGAAGAAAAGAAAGACCATGAATATCGCAGATAATGACAACACTAACATTGTTTGGATATAATTTACTATTACCTTCGGTTTACCGTTTTCCACATTTAAATCAAATGCCTTGCAACAAGCTCTTCCAGTTGCAAAGTTTAACAAAGCATAGAACCTGCTGTCCATAAATATCAACACAGAGCCATATCTTATGAAAATGATAACTGCCTGACAGCCCGGCCTCCCTCTGCTGCCTAGTAATGAATGAGTTGGACACCGCCTGACAGTTCAACCTCAGATAAATATTTCAAACATACCATGCAAGAGATTCACAGATCAATCCCCACCTCCAAGAAACCAGCGGAGTGAGACAGAAAGCCATTTGGAACTGGCGTGTCAGAGCGAAACACAACCAGCAGTTTTCGTTGGGTTTTTGTGGGAGGAGGGGTGTGTTGTTTTATTTTAACCTGTGCCAGAGCAGAGTGATTCAAGAGAAGGCTCTGATCTGTGGATTTGATACTTTACACGAGAACACATCCTGGCATGTAAACAAATACACACAGTAAATTCTTGTTATATTCCGTGTATAAAGCTCTAACAACAGAATTAACATTCTGTACATTGTCTACAAGACCACTTTGGAATGGCTTAATAACAACAGTCCCTCAGACAGTTGCATGCCAGACTTCTGAACCTGTCTGCGATCCTCTGCCTTTCATACACAAGATGGGTACATACTGGAGAACAGGAATCAGAGAATATACTCCATATGTTTCTCATTAGGTTTGAAGTCCATGAAATAAGCAAGAGAATTATCTTTTCAACAGCTCTCTGAAAAAGGAGCTTATTTACAAATACGAAAAATTAATAACTCCATAGTTATATGATTTGAGGCAGCCAGTAACCAGTCTGCTGACAGAGTGAGAATTAAAACTAGCAGAACATTTTTCAGATATGGTGGAATACACTTTGCCCAAAATTTACCTTGGACCAATGCCTCTTCAGAGCTGAGTAATCAAAGCAAAATTTTTCTCAACAAGGTTGAAAATCAAGCTCTCATCCGTGGTGACAGAAAGAAAATGGCTTAGCCACACATGTATGCCAACCCACACAGCTGAATTCATGTGAGTACACACCGTCTTTAGGGCAGCAAAGAATCATGGATTACAATAACTCAGTAGGTCAAAGCACTCTAGTGATGGGTAAACATGTCCTAAATCCCAGGTCTCATCATACAACTTTCAGACATTCTGAATAATGACACCCAGCTTGTTGGCTATGCCTGGGGTAATTATTCCCACCAGTCTTCCCCACCCCTGCACACAGTGCACACCTGTGAGCCACGCCACTGGAACCCAGTCCAACCTCCTGCACATCACATTTATCCTGCAAAAATACTCATGTCAGATACGTGGCAAACATGGATCCCAGCAGAAGCTCATACTTTGCACGGGTTACATGAGGGCACACCTACTTCCCAACTTGTCTAGGCTGCTCCTGAGCTAGTATCTCAGCATGATCCTGCATATGTCAGCATGCTTGGAGCTACACTAGCAATCTGAACTTTACTGCATTACACTACATAGACAGATAAAAGGAATTCCTTCCTCTTTTTTAAAATGGATTTTAAAACATATATCATCTTACATTCCAAAATAAAAATTAAACATCACCATTTATTCTGCATAAATTAATACCTTCTTCAGTGACACAGAGAGTGGGACCGAGAGCACTCTCAGCCAGTTTGCAGACAACACCAAGCTGAGTGGTGTACTGGACATGCCTGGGGGAGAGGACACCATCCAGATGGACCTGGACAAGCTTGAGAAGTGGACCCATGAGAACCTCATGAGGTTCAACAAGTGCAAGGTCCTGCTCCTGGGTCAAGGTAACCCCCAGTATCAATACAGGCTGGGCATGAAGGGACTGAGAGCAGCCCTGCAGAGAAGGACTTAGCAATAGTGACAGAAATTAAGAACAGGGTATTGCAGTGGCAATTAAACAAACTCCTAGAAACAATTGATAGTATAAGAAAGAAAAAAAAAAACAAAAACACACCACACCATGATCATGTAACTTAAAAAAAAAAAAAAAGAGAGAACTGAGACTAATTATCAGTATTTAAACATGTGAAGAACTTACTGCACCTACAAGGTTGAGATCTTGTTCCCTAATCAAGTGCATCAAAGGCATTCCCCAAGGCTCACAGCAAAACTGCAGAACATCCATACAAATCATTTTTATTCAAGACAGCCCCTGAAACGGAGCAAGTTTTCCTCTCCTCTCTCTCATACTGCTACACAGCACTGTGCTCCTGGAGGTGTACAGTTCTATAGCACAAGGCTTAGCAGATTCGCAGTGACATTCTGAATGAGCTCCTTATTTTTGTTCTACATTAATAATTAAGAGGGCCAGACTCTGCCCTGATTTACAACCTTGTGAACACCATTGACTCGAGAGTGTAAATTAAGTCAGATTTTGGACATCATTTGGTAAGCACTATATAATTTAATGTTCTTCAACCTTCAGAATGATTGAAGGACTTAATTTACTAATAATTAACTGCATGAAGCCTCTTTAAAGGGTGATACTGAGTTTAGTTCTACTTTAAGGGGTTAATATATAATACCAAAGTAGTTGTATACAAACCATACACTTTCAACCCTTTGTTCTGACAGTAGAATGTCAATTGCACTCGTTCTGGTTTTGCTTCCCCCCATGTGTTACTGCTTCAAAAACCATGCTGTGAATTTGTAGCTGCCATAAATACTTAATGTAAAAGCTAATTGCGAAATGCTGTCAGAATTCTAGGTTTAATACTTTTTAAACCAACATTTTAGTTACACTTTTTCCTTTTTTGCATTAAGAAAAAAAGTATAGATTTAATGTCACAATCATCATAAATGCATAGAAACTTGCAGGAAATCATAAGGAGTTGTTTTACCCTTTTACTTTTTTCTTCAAAAAGCAAAGATGCTTAACATTATTCCCAATAGGGGAAAAAATGTCACTGTGAGTAGCAGTCATGGCTTATGAGAAATATGATTGAGAGTCTTCGACCTCTACATTCATTTAAGTTTTTCAAAGAGAGAGAGTCAAATAAAAAGATAAACAAGATCATATTAATACATACTTACTTTCAGTTATCACCAAGTTATAGAATAGTCACTTAAACATAGATCGCTCTTCAAACACAAAAATAATCAACTGCCACAATCAGTGCTTGATTTTTTCTCTTAGCTTCTAACTTAATACATACAGTTATGCTGTGCCCAATTCTAGAAAAAGTAATAGCGTTCAGCTGCATCCAGCAACCCACAGGTCTGGCACTTAAGACAGTGAAGTGCTACCAATTCCACACAGAGCTCCAAACTTGCACAGAATTGCTAAGACAACTGGGGTATGCAAAGAATAAGACCTAAAAATTAACGATCTGAAACACACACTGTACAGCGGTGAATTCAAAGTTTCTGTAATTTCTTTATTTGCTTATTTTTATTTTATGATGTATAAGCTACTTTTACTTCCCTGGAATGTAAACCACACCTCTAAGCTCTCCCCTAAAACAAAAAATATGAAACCTGCTGCCACTAGGTATTTTGGTATTATATTATGATCTCCTACTAATAGCATTGGAAAGCAAAGTAGATGTTTGAAAGCTGTTCTGACATTTAAGTGTAAGTGGTATGTCTGAGATATGTTGCTGAATAAAGTACCACCCCACAAGCAGCTGGGAGGGGACACAGCCTGGAC
This sequence comes from Patagioenas fasciata, assembly GCF_037038585.1. Classification (NCBI taxonomy): domain Eukaryota; kingdom Metazoa; phylum Chordata; class Aves; order Columbiformes; family Columbidae; genus Patagioenas; species Patagioenas fasciata. The sequence goes on along the minus strand of NC_092533.1, from coordinate 13,973,634 downwards.
AGCCAAGCCCAACTGACCACAGGGGCATCCCAGACCATATGATGCCACACTCAACAAGAAAAGCTGAGGAAGAATAATAAAGGGGGAGATGTTAAGGCATTTGTCTTCCCAAGTAACTATAAAGCGTGATGAAGAGGAGATGGTTAAATATCTGCCTGTCAATGGCAAGTAGTGAATCAATTCCTTATATTGCTTTGCTTGCACGTGCAGCTTTGCTTTACTTATTAACCTGCTGTTATCTCAAGACGTTATCCCGTGTCCTACTGGGAGGAATGAGCAAGCGACTGTGTGGGACTTAGCTGACTATGGGAGTTAACAGACGCTGAGATGTCACAAGCTTTAATTCAATAACCCTTTAACTACCACAAAAATCTTCTAAGTCTATGAAGCTATTCATAAAATTAAGAGTTTGTGGGTATAAAGGCACAAAACTGCCTCTGAGCCTGTCTCCCATGCTACAGCTAGCAGCTCTGCCAACATGCCACAAACACACACCACAGAAGCAAGGGAAGAGTTATGTCTGTCACTGGGATGAAACCAGATCACATTCAGTGCAAGCACATTCTACATCCTTCAGAAAGTAACTAATATTATTCAGTGCAGTTGTAAGACAGTCCCATCTGTAATCTACGGGTAAGTACAAAATAAGTGTTAATACTTACAAAAATAAGTAAATGCAAATGTACAGTGTTTTGTAAACAATAAGGAAACTACAGGACTAATGATCCAGAGAAATTCAGTGAGGTGCTGTGGAATTTCTTTTAAAGGTCTGCTAGATCAGCTCGCCGCTGGTCTGCGCATCCCTCTGTCAGACCAAAAGGCAGCATTATAATATATGTAATGCTATTCTACTGAAGCCCTCATCTAGCAGTGGCTGCGGAGGTCCAACAATGCTGACAAGATCAGTTAGCATGAAGCATGTGAATCAAGAGTTGCTGGAGCTCTGCTGATAAAAATGGAGTTCGGCCTGTCTAGATTTCTTCCTATATATAATTCTTCCATGACAGTACAACATGTAAAAAAAAACAGTTAAATCATTTAAAACTGATGGCGTTAAGTTTGGATTTGCATTCGAGTCATGAAATCTTGGACATTAACATTTGTGGGTTTAAGTTCACACAGGACAGGTGAGTTTTCCTTACTGCTGTAGACCCCTCTTTAACATCTGAATAATGACATGGCTTGTTTGTCATCTAGGTTTAATGTAGAGGAAGTAACTTATAAAAAACCCCATGCTATCTAAGTTCCCAGATGTAATGGTAAAGAATGGCACTGAACGTACTAAGAGGACAATATGTAGGTAATTTTGGGAATCTCTAAAAAGCGGAAGGTCAACTCAGATGCGGCCAAAACACAGGGTCTAAAACCAACACAAGCAGCTGGATATTGATACACATCTGCTCCCTTAACCCCACTGTAAGGGATACAAAAACAAACAAAACAACCTGTTGGGATGTTTTAAACACCCCATATTGGGAAAATGTAAGGATTTTCAACACATATAACTCCAGGTAGTGCTGATACTATCATAACAGCTCAGACGCTTGCCTTAAACCCTGCTCATTGTCACCCTCAGATCAGCCTCTTTGTCTCTATCATCTCCGTTCCCTGTCTTCTCAGTTTCTCAGCATAAATAGAAGTATCACAGAACTAGACACATAGAAAGGATAGGACTAAAAGGATGTCACATGATTCGTTTCCTTGAGCTAGTGTTAATTCCCAAAGTACTGGAATAGGTTCGCTGTCGTTGTGCAGTCAAACGGAGTCTGTGAGGCCCCAGAGAGCTGGAGTCAGGGGGATTGTTACACTTCTCTAAGGAGCCTTTTCCTTCCATGAAGGATGAAGGGAATCCACCCGTGTTATCCAAAATGGGGGGAGTCCCAGCTCCAAGTGACACTGGATTCTTCATCACAACATGAAATCCCTGTGTGGTGAGCTCCCCGGTGAGATCAGAGCAAGAGTGGGACTGGGGAAACAGTGAAGGGAGACAGACAAAAACTTAAAGATATCTGATCTCATTAATTCCTTGTCTAAAAGTATCTTGCTATTTTTTGGAATAGTTATTTTTTGGAGCAGGGGGTGTATTGTCAAAGTTTCAGCTGTTCTTGCCATCACTGACGGAAGTTCTCTTTAGCAATCAGAAAAATTAAATTAATACAGTCACGCCCTAGGGAGCTTTAAAGGAGGACGATCCACATCTTTTCAAGCAGGAGGCAAATCAGCTCTTAATTCACCTATGTTTTGAAGGTACCTGAATTAACTGGGTATTTTATTTGCATTTCTTTCTCTCTAATCATCTAGCTAACAACTAGAGACTGAATCTCCCTATTTAAAATTTCCATGTGTGATGCAGGAAGGCACGATGCAGACTTCTGCATTGTTTGACTACTTCAATGACTTGAATATGGACCAATGGGAAATGTAGTGTTTGATGCCAAGATCATTTGCGTTCCAGTCTGACTGTACCTGACCGCAGCCCACTTCACCGTGCTGTGTGAACCACAGTGGTGTTTCCATATCAGAGAGTTATTCTTTGTGAAATAAACCAAGAGACGGATCTTGTTCCCTGAGCCCTACAAAATCCTTTAACTGACCTGACGGTAAAAGCAAATGCCCAAGGTTTCGCCTACATTTAGAAATACTATAGTCCAAAACTTATCCCTTTCAAGTAGATAATATTGCTAGGTGCTATTTCCACCTTCTGAAAGAACTGTGTAAACCAGTATTATTAACGTGGAAACAGTCTTCAGAAGACTATGTTTAAAAGTTGCATAGACATACATATATAACATTCAACTAAAAAACTTAGAAACATTATAAAATTTTTAAAATGTTAATACATGTACCTTAAGTCAAATACCCTTAAATACTCAACTTCTCTCTGCAACAATGTATTCTACAATTATTTTTACTGAGGTGTATTTGTTATTTCAATAGGTATGAAAAGCTAGCTGGTTTTCTCATTTACAGTAGATTCATGCACACCATTTCTTAATACAGTGGGTTTTAAGAATTTGTTCTTTAACATATAGTAATAAACCAAGTACATCAGGTAAGAATGAAGTACATTTGTCTTATGAAACATAGAATCATAGAACAGTTTGGGTTGGAAGGGACCTTTAAAGGTCATCTAGTTCAACCCCCCTTCATCTAGTAACTTCAATAATGTGGAAAACAAACGCTCATTTAGGTCCCTCTGCCAGATACACACATGTGCACACAACTTCACAAACGCAGATACTTCTCATAGAATTTATGTCAATATTTCCTGAAATGGGCCTAACCTCAGTAACCTCAGCTGTACGAGCCTGCTTTGAAACTTCAGCTGCACTTGGGGATGATTTGTATACACTTGGGTTCCTCTGCTTGACACTTAATATATGTAGTTTTAAAAAAAACAGATTACATGCTGGATGAAGAGTTAAGGCTTGTCAAATAAATGTACAATCTCTTAATTCCTCCATGTTTTTTGCAACAAATGGAAAAGATAAATTAAACCATCTAGTGGATATATCTCAGGCAAACGAAGGGAAGAACAGCAATTTACACACTTGAAAGAAAAAGAATTTTCATCTGCCTGTCCATGCACAATTACATACTTCTTAAAAATACTTTATTTCCTATTACTTAACCTTATTGAACAAAAGTTAAATCTATAACTATATTGTAAATAAACAGTAACTTATTTTTTACTATTTTAAAAAACATAAACTTTTATCCTTTTCACTTCAAAAATGTTTGCATCATCCTACCAACAACGATCATCGTGCTTTTTCATCTTTGCCTCTAGTATTCTCTACAAAACAGATGTATCTATGGTACAAATGGAAAAAATGAAGCAAAGACATGACAAATGTTTTCAATAAATCCAGTAAATGTGAAGACCAGTTGAATTTTGTTTTCTTCTTGGGTAAATTTCAAGACTGCTAACGAATTGAAGCTTGAGCTTAAGTCAATAGGAGCTGCTGATACTCACCATGTTTAAAAAATAAAAAGGCAGAAAGCTATAAACCAGTCAAAAAGTCCCTCCAAGTCACTGAAGTCCAAAGGAAGGCTTAGGGAACTAGTCAAAGTTACACAGCTCATCACTGGCAGAGTGAGAATTTTAAATCCTGTTCATGAAGTTGTATTGTCTCAAAACTATGATTTTGTGTGTGGAAACACCAAATAAAATCCTTGCATGTTTTTTTCTGTTTTACTTAATCTCTTCTTCCCATGGAATGAGGAAGGAGTGGACACAAAGTACAGGGATAAAAACATTGCCTTGCTTAGTACTTTCAACTGGGTCACGACTTGTCTTACCCTTTCATAAAGAAGATCCAGTCATGGTCATTTCTGTCCCCCACTGTAAAACTACTAGTGAAAATATTTGCAAAACTGAAACCAAACCAATGCTCCAGTCTCTGTGGCAGAGTTCTATGCAAGAAACAACAAAATTATTTAAAAAATAATTTTCTTACCCAGTTAAGCTTTGCTTTAGCCAAATAGGAAAATATCTCCTCATATAATTATGTGCTGGTCCACTAACAGCCTCTGCAAATGAACACTAAGATCTTCAGTGTGATCTAATCATAATTGTAGAGCTAATTTTGTGTGGGAAGAACAAGTTATAAATATGCAAGTCCTCTGGATTTTTTCCCCTTACTCATCTATTCCTTTTTTCGATTAACTCTAGGACAGTTATTACTGAGAACTGCCTTACTTTGCTCAACTAACAATTTATTCTTAAAAGAATATTTTTATGATGAACAAATATACAACTGTTGAGTATTGGTTTCTTAGCTCATAACTAAATTACTTGATGGATACACACATAATAGCTCTATGTTTATAAATTTTAAAATGATCAGTCTTCACAGAGTGATCATTATCTTGCTGAAGTCCTATAAAAATAGTTAACATTTGAAGCATAAGAAGATACAGTTAAATCCACTTTAAATATATGGTTGGACTCATCTTATTTATAAATGTTCTTTAGTAAGGAAGCAGACAATTTCTATGACTATTTGAGTGCATTCTCTTTTTACTCTAGTGCACTTTAGCTAAAATATCCCTTGTGTCTTCAAGGAAAGCAATATTTCTCCTTCACAGAATTATCGATAGGCAAACACACATAGTGGTCCTATATACCACACTCACTTGAATGAATACTCAGGTCATACAATGGGAAAAAGCTGTTTTACCTTCATAAACAATAGTTATAATTGCATCCTTGCTTTATGTTTCCTTAGCATTTTTATAATGTATATGCCACGGTTAAATTTATTCAACACATTTTGTAAAAAGTGCTCTAAAAATTGATTGTTTCCATTTGCAAAAACCTAAATAAATTATATAGACATACCATCTCTCAAGGAGTTTGGTTTATTCTGTTAAAGCACTGTGGATTAGACACCCACAACTACAGAAGCTGTATTCCAGGCAGCTGTAACCCAACCTGCAGCGCAGCTTGTGAAGAAAATCAGCTTCTGCAGCTCAGGGTCGTAGTGTTTCAGCACTGCACAACCAGAAAGGGCTGCCCTAGGCTGCTGATGGACCTGCTCAAGGGAATTATGAGATACCAGTGTATCAGGAAAGTGGCTATGGTCTTGATAAAGTAAAGAGAAGCTTCCCTGAGGACGTAAGATCAATTAGACCAGCCAGTCTCACACAACTACAACCAAAGGTATTGGGGACTTTTTGGTGGGGGAGATTTTTATCCCCCCTTTTTGATTGCTAAAACTTAGAGCTCATTGAGGAAGAAGCTAAAGCTGAAGCTTTGCATTTAGTTTGAGAACTTACACTAGTACTGCAGAAGAGTACTACAGCTTAGCTGAATTCTGTCCTGCCTTATTTTTACTCATTTACAAATTAGAGTAAAAAACAAACAAACAAACAAAAAACCACCCAAGGTATGATATTTACTGCATCTTACAGTATGTAACAACCTAGAAGACAGCTGGTTCTGCAGCTTTACCCTGATCGTGGGTTTCCCAGGCTGCATCCAATTGCTGCCGCAATTCCTGAGTGCTTTGTTGCCTGTTGCAAGGCTTAGCAAGCACACATTAAACTAAAGATAGCAGGATTCTCAGCTTGGAAGAGATGAAAGAGACCTAGGCCAATATAGTTGTCGAGATTTCTAAGCGGTGTAATTCCATTGATTTTTAGCAGCTGTCTTACTGAGGGTATCTCTACACAGTACCTATATACCAACTGTGAACACAACAGTCACAAGAGAAATATTCGGACTGGAATTTGAAACCTGGTGACTATGATGCAACTGTGATTATTTTAATTTATTACTGATTGTATGCTTTTAAAAATATTTGGGTTTATGGTGGTATTTTTGTTTTTTTGGGGGGTTTTATTTGATTTTTTTAATATTCAAACTATTTTCCAACTTGGACTTGACCTTGGTTGGCAAGCAGGCAGGAGGAAAAGTACAGAAGAGCAGAATTCTCCTCCCTTTAACTCCCTTTCAAATATGTTACTGTTTATCCTGCGCTATTTCCCGGGGATCATTTTAAGTCAGAGAACAAAATGATATTGTCATTTTAACTGTCCGGAGGCGGACACACACCAAAAAAACCCCGTCATAATACAAATATGATATACTGTCTTGGTTCCAGACTTTCAAATTGATTTTGACACATTTCCATGGATTTTGTTATAAATGGTAAGTCTGATCAGTGGGATTTCTGATCTTTTGGAATAGGCAAGGTTTAAAACCCTACAACGTGAACATGAGGAGTAAGTGAAAATATCTTCCCTTTCTTTCCATCACAACTGCCTACTCTTACATCACAACTCCTGCAAGAATTAAGTGTCCCTGAGGAAGTTTAATATAAAGACAGGAGAGATTATAGAACACTAAATCCTCCAGAATTCTGAAATCCATACAATGAACTATGAAAAATGCTAAAATATCCTTTATTTCACATCGAAAGCTTGGCTTAGCAGAGAAGGACCAAGTGACTAATGCTAGTGTCTCTGTGTAACCAAAGAGTAGTATATCAACAGTTTGTCTTCACAAGAATGGATATTCTGATCCACAAAATACTCAGCATTAAACTTACGAATGTGTAGCTGAATTAACATTTCAATTGGACTTAGCATTTTCTCAAGCAATGAAAACAAACCCACAAAATAAAAATGCAATCTAAATGTTTCTTTAGTTATAAAGACAAACAGAACAAAAGTCTCTTGAACCAGAATGTGAAACTGATGTTCTGATGAAAATGTAAGTCATTAAATAAGCACATTAGGAAAAAAAAAAAAGTCTCAGCAGAGAAAGATAAAGCTGATTTTAAAAATATTTCATTTATAATAAGATGTTACTCGTCTCTTAAGCAAAAAAACTTTGAAAAGCGTGATTTCTACTTTGGTAATGTTACTTGCTAGGTCCATGTAGTAAATAGTCCCCAACAGACATTTGCTAAAGCTATGTGATGTGGGCATAAATAAATACTTCATATTATAAAAACTGAGATAGTGTCTGTCTGTCTACCTACCATAGAATTTACTTATTGCTTATTCAATATAAAGCCTGCTTCTATGATTTGGCACATCTTTATTCAGAAAGATGGGCTGATTGCTGACAACTTTGGTGCAATAAAGGCTGCTGCAGCGTTACTGGAAGAAAGTCATTTGATAAATGTATATTTTCCATTTTGCTTAAAAGGAATCTATTATAAGTGCAGCTGCTTTCCGAATGAAATTAATGCCGAAGTGAAGCTTTGTATTACAAAGTAAAATGGAACTCGCTCTCTAATATTAGACTGAAAGGCATTGTAATGCAGCAGGAGGATTGAACTTTGACTCCTTCAAGAACACTGATTCATATAATAAAAAGGGGAAAAAAGGCTTTAAAAATGCTAACATCCTCTTTTCAAAGCTTAGCAAAGCTGCTGTCCGGAAAACAGAATAGCAAATACAGGTTGTGTGCATCTCCAAAGGTGATATACCCTAAGGAATAACATAAGGAATCCACATAACAAAACTCTGAAGATTGTTTTGAAGTTTTTGAAAGATACTGAAATGTACAGCTGGGAAGACACTCTCTCATACTTTTTCCAGTCAGTGGTGATATACATTACTTATTTAAATGGGTTCTAACCAAGCTATTTACTGTTGGGTTACAGACAAAATTTACCAATCCTTTATGATTACAACTTCGTATGTGAGAAGTTTTCGCATCCTTTTAAAGATTTCAAGAATATTCCTGTTCAACACTGGCTACAAATGAGATTGTTTGAAATTTCTATTGAAGGCATGTTTTAGTGTCAGAAGCAGACAGCAAACAAGCAGGAACAGGGCTGTCTGCTGGGATGGGGACTCTCAAGGACACTCCCTGTCACTCAGCACCCATAACCAGTCGGACCGTGCTGTGGATGGGCTCCCTTTCTGACCCAATGGCCACTTCATCTGCTACAGAAATTGTTGTGACTGTGATACGAGGCCCAGCAGAGGCGAGCTGAGAGGCTTGTGATCACTGTATGCATGACAAACACGCAAAAGGATCACAGCGGAGAATGTCAGAACGTCTTTAGCTTGGCTGCACCCCAGACATAAACCCCACGTCATATTTTTTTGGTTTGAGGTTTTCAAGCTTGGAAACTGTGAGTGCTGTTTCATCTCATGTTTTACCAACGTAGGTAGATGACCCACTGGAAAAAAATCAGTTGTGAAAAATCTTCTTTATTAAATGAAAAACTATCTCCTGTCTAAACACATTCTGGAAAAATCAAATGAGTGCCAAGTCAGAAATCAAGTCAGGAACATTTTAAAGCATAGGAAAGAAAACCAACCTCTCTGTTCTTATTCAACATGCTTTGCATTTCCTTTCAAGCCGAGCTACAGTTTTACAGGTCCCAAGTCCCTTTTTCTTGGCAAAACTCACACGTTATTATTATTCTAGTAATTGAGGAATGTGCTTCCTCTTCCCAGTTTACATGATTTAATATATGACTGTCAAATAGAACAAGAAAATATCCATAAACATTAACTTTAACCAATGTCTCTCCTGCCCCTTTCTGTATTCAACTAAGTCAGAGAGTTCTCAAGAGAGTGATTTTGGCTTCGGGTCTGGAAAAAAAAAAGGAGAAAAAAAAAATCTGTTTCTCTTGACACTGGAAGCCTACAGAGATCAGTCCCTCTGTCCACATTCATAAATACCCCATAGAATGTTCTTCTTAAGAGCAGGTCCAGCTGCTGCTAGATAGAAGACAGACAGGTGTTATCCTGTGAGTGCCTACAGAAACAGAAAGTCATGCAAAATGCAGCCATGGCTTAAAAGTTGGAACACTAAAAATACAGTATATTCAGGGCTCTTTCATTTGCTCTGTGAGATTAAGTACTCTGGTGTTCACACTTGCAATCTTTCTTTCTGCAACCACAAATAAATCTGCTAGGTGCAGTGGTGTGTTGTGCACAGGTAACTGGAAAGCAAACCACAGTGTTAGCGCTCCAGTCTGCCTAGACTATTTAAACAACAAGCTGATCTAATTTTACAGCACTCTTTCTGATACTCACATGAATTTACTTGAAGAGCTTCAGTACCTACTTACTTTATTTACATGACTTGAATACTGGTATCTGATTCCCTTGACATAATGCAAGAGCAAAAGCCTTGAAAAACTGTACTTGCCCCAATCATTGGCAGCACACTGCGAACAGGTAGGTATTGAACTCATTCATTCAGATGTCTGTGATGTTACATAAAAGCATTTCTTAGTTTTTCAAACTAAGTGAAATAGCTTTCACTACATAATTGACAAAATAATAAGATATCTATATATAAGCATTTTAATTGTTACCAAAAATCCTGTAACATCAACAAAACTCTTCCTTTCCAGTAAAGAAAAAGACAAGAAGTCTATCTCCTATTTTAAATATGGATTTCCTACTTCTAAATGCTGTGTGTAGATTTGAGGTTCCAATTTCTGCCGAAGAAACAAACCCTAAATGTCAAACTGATATCTGGATTTGAACTCAGATTTTAAAGCTTCGTCACAAGTGGAGATGAGAAGTGTTGTTTCAATGGTAAAATATGAACAAATGTCCGGTTTTTGCCAGTACTGTTTGCAAGCTCTTCCTTCTTATCTCATTTTTTCTTTAGAGACATTAAGGCAAGATAATCTGGATCATTTTATCTGTCTCAGTACTAAAATACACTCCAAGCGTTATATTCCAGCCCTTTCTTCTCTACTGTCCGTTCTCTTAGTATTACCTTCTTAAGCCTTCAGAAACAAAAGCAGCATGACTTTTCCCCAGTCTGTTCTATCACAATTTCCTATTTATCAACATTTTAAACTTCTGAGCAATCTAGACATGATTTATTTCTGTGCATTCTTGTTTCTTGTGTCTGTAAAACATTTTGGGAGCATGGAGAAGCCTTTCTAAAAGAATACTCAATATTTTATCTGTATTTTGCAAGAGGAAAGTTGTCTTATATACCATCAAACAGTCCCCCCTCCTTAACAGACTTGTTTATAAGATCAGAAGTCCCAGTGCAGCCACCTCTTTCCAAATGTTATCTTTTGTTTCCCGGCTTTCTTTGTGCTTGCACTTGCAATAGTCTGTACTTTCCTGCTGGATAGCTGGCTAACTCATTTCTAATATTTAAACGTTTTAGGTTTGCTCTCATCATGACCCTAATACAGTGCATTTACACTACACTCAAAGGAGATGAATAGCAAGCCTACCAGATAAATGGCCACAGACTCACAGCCTTCAAGAGACTTATTCACTGGAGTAACAGTATTAGCCCACAAGGGCACTTTCAAAAGCTTTTCATGTCTTTCTACATTCCTGCTTCCAATCTCTGTCATTACTGGGTGATGTTGCTTTCAGACAGTTAGGGCTTTTGGTCACTGCCAGCTTGGGAAAGATTCATATTTATGACCTTGAACTGAAAAGCTGCTTTTTGCACTTGGGCCACTTGCACCATTCCTTCCATCTCACCACTCACGTAACGTTCAAACTCATTTCCTTTCCTCTTCAGTTTAATCACTCTGTGCACTTACATTTTGGTACTTGTGAATGCCTACAAATACAAGGCAGCCACCAGGATGACAGAAAATATAAGGCTGCTCTTGCAGTTTTTAATGGCTGTACAAACCAAAAGAAAAGAGTGCTCTATCCCACACAATTCACAGCCTAGGGGTCAATTCACCCTGTAGTTCATAGACTAGTGGCTCACAGTCACAAACGTGCCCAATTCTGCTCTTGACCTTAGTCCAGTCATATATACATACCCAGCAAAAAATCTGAGCAATTCATGTTATTGTGCCCTGCTTTACTCTTGCCCTCTACTAGATGGACACATAAAGCTGACAGTGACACGAAAGGGGAAAAACAAGATAGCAGTTACTCCACGGTTGGGTTTTCTTTTTTGTGTTTTTTTTGTTTGTTTGTTTGGTTGAGTGTTTTGGTTGGTTTTGGTTGGTTTGTTTTTCTGAAAAGGTAAGAGTCTGTTTATACTTGTAGCAGGTCTCAGAATTCTACACTACTGTAAATTGTAAAGTTCAACTTTCCTTGTTTGTTAATCTGTTCTACACCTTCTATGTTCAGCAACTCTAACAAGATGAAGTGGAAATAAAACAATCATAACATGAAATTAATCCCTTTGCTCCAAAGATAGCAATCAAAACACACTCAATTGATGAGGCTATAACTAGGCATGTGGAATTACCAGTCTTAGAGTCTGTGCCAGGTATAACATAATACAAAATCTTAATTATTACAAAGAAATAAAAAAGGAGCCACAACTACCATAGCATCAATGTAACTCAATTATTGTTCCACAGTCCAAGTTGCTGGAATACAACAGGTTATTTTAACCACTTATCTGAAACTGCAGTAGCAGTGGGAGCACTTTGGCAAGTGTTCTCAGGAGGACTGTGGCCCTCATCACCTGCATCCTATGTGATTATCCGAGGGGACAGGTCAGAACTGGCCTGGAGCTCCACATGCCTGTCACATATGACTGGATATTTCTGAAACAATGCTGGAGATGAGCAGTTCTTGTACATTTATGTAATCACAAAGCAATTACTTTCCCAGCCATTGGGCACATGTGGTGGGTTGATCCTGGCTGGATGGCAGGTGCCCACCAAAGCCACTCTGTCACTCCCCTCTTCAGCTGGACGGGGGAGAGAAAATAAATCAGAAGGCTTGTGGGTTGAAATAAGGCCAGTGAGAGATCACTCACCAACTACCATCATGGGCAAAAGAGACTCGACTTGGGGAAATCAGTTTAATTTATCACCAATGAAAACCAGAGTAGGATAATAAAAATAAAATAAAAACTCCATTTTAAAACACCTTCCCCTCACACCTCCCTTCTTCCCAGGTTTAACTTCACTCCCAGTTCCTCTGCCTCCTCTGCTCCAAGTGGTGCAAGGGGACAGGGAATGAGGGTAGCAGCCAGCTCATCACACATTGTCTCTGCTGCTCCTTCCTCCTCACACTCTTTGGCTGCTCCAGCGTGGGGTCCCTCTCATGGGAGACAGTCCTTCATGAACTTCTCTAATGTGAGTCCTTTCAGGGGCTGCAGTTCTTCATGAACTGCTCCGGTGTGGATCCCTTCCATGGGGTTACAAGTCCTGCCAGCAAACCCGTTCCAGCCTGGGCTCCTCTCTTCATGGGGCCACACGGTGCTGCCAGGAGCCTGCTGCAGTGTGAGCTTCCCACGGGGCCACAGCCTCTTTCGGGCAGCCCCTGCTCCAGCATGAGGTCCTCCGTAGGCTGCGGGTGGGAATCTGCTCCTCCATGGACCTCTGTGGGCTGCAGGAGACAGCCGACCTCACCGTGGCCTGTGCCACAGGCTGCAGGGGAATCTCTGCTCCAGCTCTTAAGCACCTCCTGCCCCTCCTTTTTCACCAGCCTTGCTGACTGCAATGTTGTTTCTCTCACATCTTCCCAATCCTCTCTCCAGCTGCAATTGCTGTTGCACAGCAATTATTTTTTTCTCCTACAATACGTTATCCCAGAGGTGCTTCCATGGTCACTGATGGGCTAAGCTTTGTCCAGCAGCAGGTCCATCTTGGAGACAGCTGGCACTGCCTCTATTGGACATGTTGGCTTCTCACAGAAGCTGCCCCTGTAGCCCCCAGCTGCCAAAACTTTGTCACACAAACCCAAAACAGTGATAACAAATGCTGATCCCATCCATCTGTTGCAACAATCACTATAAAAGACCCAGGTTCTAGAAATGACAAGGATAGAAAGCTGATGAAGTACCAGGTACAGGCAACCCCCTTTTTCCCTTACTGTTCCTCTACCTGGTTTTCTTTTAGAAACCCTGTACCGAAAATAGCTGGTGTGGATGTTACAGCTACATGTTCTGAGTAGTAACTAGACAAAACTCAGATTTTCGACTAACCCCGTTAGCAAGAGAACACTGGCAGAAACACTTCTTTTCTCTCTCTCAGAAGCTAATGAGCAGTTACCTGGCAGAACCTGCACACAAAGTCTTAGCTCTGTGTCTCATAGAAGCTTCTCTCAGATGCTCAGCCTCTTAGAGCTTCCTTCTTTATTTATTGTTTTACTACTTCAGATACCGACCACCCATCCACATGTACATATATGACATGGAAATCTCTGGCATTGCATTGCTTTTGTTACAGTTGAAAACATGTGCTGAATCGCCTTCTACTACTCCTCACACCAAAATAACTGTACTAACAGTGTTTAAACCACCCATATTATGGTTTGTCCAGCCTTGTGTATGTGAGCATTTGGTTCAATGATCATACCTACCCTCAAAAGGACCACAGGGAACTGAGGATGTCTCTGCTGAAGGAAAGAGTGAAGACAAAAAGCAACCAGAAGGTGGATTGCAGTGCATACCACAGCAAGAAACCTCTGGCCAGACCCGCAACCTTTGTGGTACTGGTTCTTGTACGATGCTGAGTTGGAGAGAATTCCCCCTGCTTTTTCTAAATATGATAACGTGAGAGTGCAGGAAGACTAAAAAACTGTACTCTAGGCAAGGTATTTGTTCCTGTTGAACAGTTTTAATAAAAAGAGGCCCATAAAGTTGTTGTCTACTTACACATCATTTCTGTATTTCAATTCCACCTTACTATGACTAAGTTAACTGGATGACAGCATAGCAGAGTATGTTAAACCAAAGTAAGTTTTTTAAAAACATTATAATACAAGAGCAAAACAAAAGTGATCAACATCTCAAATCCCATTCTTCCAGCCCCACCTCCCTTTTGAGACAACACTTACAATGCAACTATGAAGAGGCAAAGTATATCAGAGATTAATTCCCAAATATCATTACTCTATCCTGTGCAAGACACAGATTAAAAAAAAAAAAAAAAGTGAAGGAAAGAATGGCAATGATGAAAATCAAAATACCCTGCAGGAGTTGATACAGTATGATTTCAGCTGGACAGCTTCTGTCGGTTTCTTCCATCTCTTTTTGGGGGTGAAAATCAGTATCTGTCTTCGTAACTTCTAGTATTTTGCCTTACATACAATAGCATCTTTAGGGAATAAATATAAATAGCTATTTGACTCAAAAGTAATTCCATAACAGAATATATTTAGGAATGCCTTTTTTTCCTGTGCTTGTCACTTGAGAAAGATGCAATCAAAGTATAGAGCAATGTGATAAGAAAAATGACAACGCAGCAGCTGCACCAAGACTTCCTAGCATGAGAAAAGCAGCATCTGCAAGGAAAAAAATCTGCGTCCACACATGTGTGCACACGTGCTCACACACAGTTTCAGGGTTCAGCAAGGTATTTGGTTTGGTAGCTTTGTAAAATCAGTAAAAACATACGTAATATGAGTGAAGTATCTTTGCAATTCCTCTCTGTGACAGGCTCTTCTCTAAAACGCAATGATGGTTCAAGCCACCAAAACTAATCCTTTTTGACTTTTCTCTCTGAACCTGGCAAGACTGAAGAGGAAGGTGAGGCAGCAGGAGCCTGTGAAGGTGCAGGAGCACCCACAGAAGCCACCAGGGACAAGAGCCCCCCCCCCCCCCCCCAGCAAACCCCTGCACCTTGTGAACACCGTGGGACTCTCCCAGTCTGACTGAACCTGAACAAGCAGCCTGCAGGTGAAAGTCTGCTGGTTTCCTTCCAGTCACATTGTATGGCTATGTGACTTTAACCTTTTTTTTTTTCCTTTGAAGAAACAAAAAAGCTCAAAAAGTGCGGGAGCCCAAAGTTTCTTCTTCCTTTGTTTGCTTTGAAGATAAATCATATCTACAAATGGATTATAAACATAATATTGCTTTTAATGCAAGTTCTGATAGAGGTGCTTGAAAGAAAAGAAACATCTTTCATTAGCTAAAAATCTTTGCCTTTCTCAATGTAATCAAACTAATGCGATGATATTCCCTACCCCAATATCAATAATACATGTTCAAAGTAAACATGGAATTGTATATTCAGAATTTTACTGAAATACATAAATAAATACAATATTATTGAGCATAAACCAACTATTTAGCATCCTATCTCAGAGCTGATCTTTAGAGGTATTCATGAGTGTATGAAACCTTTCTCAGCCTGCTCCTGGTGAATACCTTCCTCTTCCATAAATGCACCAAAGAAATTTATCATTAATCCAGTCACTTGGATCATCCTTCCCTTCACACTTGAGAAAAACATCATAAAGAAGAGTGGCTAAGCCAGGAGTCTCCATACATTGGAAGACATTGGTTTTTCCTTTGGTAAGGATTATAATTTATTTATTTACTCAACATAAATTCACAAATTAATTTAGTCATGGTGTTATCAGCACTATGCATTAATGACTTTAGTTTCAATGTCTAGAATAGCTCTAGAGACCAAATCTATGTGACTGGATTAGTGAAAGGACAAATCCACACACGTCTGGATTTTTAATAGCTTTAATACCTAGATGGCCCCTGGCTCCTGAAGAGACCGTGAGAGTTCCAGCATCTCTGTGCTCCAGCACCATCACTGCTGACTCACAGCTCCCTGAGGGGCAGTAACACATTGGTGGAGAGCAGCACCCTAGAGTGGCCTCAGGTCACGCAATGACAAAGAGAGAGGAATGAGAAGGCAATCCAGAAAGGTCTAAATTTTACCTTGCTTCTGTTACTTCTCTTTCCTTTTTGAGCATTTTCTGTGACTATGAGTGGTACGTGTCACAACCTGGCTGCCTACAGGAGGGACCAAAGAGCAGCGTGGCACTATAGGCAGCAGCACTAGTGGTAGTGAAGATGACAAGCTTGGTGGTCTTCACTGGAGACACCCCCATTCATCACCCAGAGCTGTACGAGTAAACCTGCAGTGAGAAACGGATCCTGTAGTGCTATATTCCCTACTACACTCTTTTTTACATATGCTCAAGTTAGGGAACAACAACAAACAGAATACTTTTCATCACTTCTTCTAATTTCCTAATGAAAATGACTTCATTAATCCACTGTATTGTACATAGAATGAGCTTAAGAGAAATCAAGGGACAGAAGAAGGAACAGACACAACACTCTGGAAACACAAAGTTACTTATTAAAATTGCTTTAGACATTTGTCATTTGAGGCTCTGATCAAAAATGAAATGGGCCTTCCACAATCTTTATTGAAACCTAATGCAACGTGGGAGATGTGTGGTAGCTACTTCTGTGATAATCATGGCATGAATGTGCACAGTAAATTAGCTATGAGAACAAAATCTTTCATGAGAGCCTTAAGAAAACATTCGATTATACTGTCAAATATACCTGGCTAAGTAATTACACTGTTGTGCAGTAAATGCTTTAGCATTTAGAGATGCAATATCAACGCTAACAGTGCACACAGTTCCCTTTGGTACACTATGGCTTTTTTTCTGACTATGAAAAACTAAGTGGAACTGGATTGCCCGAGGATTTATTGTGCCTGTGACAAGATGTAACTAGAACTGATTGAGAGTTTCCTCATGCTGGGACAGCGTTCTCTGAAGAAGCTGCAAGGAGATTCTGAGGTGAGCGATGAATAAGCTACATATCCTTGCTTCTATTTATTTATTTCATCTGCTAAGCTTCCCAATCTGCATTTTCATGAGTTTCCAGTGAAAAAGATGGAATCCAAATGGAAATAATCTATCTGGCTTAACAAGGGTGCACCAACCAGCTAATTGTATAATCTGGGGGAATACAAATGATCAGGGAATGGCTTTGAGCTACAGCACAATTCAAAGCACACCGGTGAGGGCAGGAAAATAGATAGTTACAGCTGATCATTTTTTGCAGTAGTGTCTAGGTAGCAAGAACCGACAGCAGCAGGCAACACACTAATCCCCCAGAATACCTCCCGGCAGGCTACTTTCCCTGTGATATTTTGTTAACAGATCACAATGGTGTTAATAATATTGTGAAAAAAAAAGCACATGTAGATAACGCAATGTAGTTAAATAATCTTCTTTTGACAGTGGTAATTAAAGGGTGATATTCCCATTTTCAACAATCACATTCTATTACTTAGATCTATGCTGTGATAATTGTTTTTTTCTCCTGTAAAATGAATTTCAGCTGTAAAAAAAATTAAGCAGATTCATGTAGTCTGAAAAGGTCAAAGAGACCTGAATCTGAATGCTCTTATTTTTCATACTGTTGACCTACCGGGTTAAGATAAAAGTCAGTCTCAATGATGATATTCATAGATGACTTTTTAAAAGTAACTTTGTTCACAGTGACAGAAAGATACAGTAGTTTGAATACAAACTGCACGAGTGAAGAATGAGGACAAATACCTCCCTGAGGAAAGTGGGCCTAATCCAAGGGCCATTGAATTAATTAGCATCAACATTAGCTTTGCCTATGGGGCTAAAGCCTCTCCTCTTTTTTTTTTTTGGGCCAAGATGCATATCACAATATGTAGGCTGCCATCCAAAACCACACTTCAATCATCTTCGTTAGCTAATCCATTATCTAACAGTTAAAAAGAAAAAAAGAAACAGCATTTATAATGCTGGTATATTCTTCTCACATTTGATCTCACTGCCTTCAATTCAACTGTTACTACTTTTAAGGCAAAATAAAATATTCCCTTGCAGCAATCTGAAACAAGAAAATATCTGTAGATCATTGCTTCTGGTAGAAGAAATCTTGTACTTTCACCAATTTAAATGTAACAAACTTTATCCTTGTTTGAATGAGAATGTAACATCACTCATCCAAATAATTTGAATTGGCAACTTCAAAAGCGTTTAAAAGATAAAGAGGTGAAATAGAATCTGCTCATACAACATGACAAGTGACCAACAACTCACTTGTAATTGGGGAAAATGCCAAGAACTGACCCTTCTGGTGCCTTACCAACAGAGTCCACATCAGCCAGAAGTGCCACAGTGTTACTGCTGCCACTATCATCTTCTGCAACTCCTTTCTACGTGATTTTTTTCCTACCTATGCTACATGAAAACTGCTCATAAGGTGCTTTAACTTCATTCCACGGCAAAAGTTACAGCAATTAAAAACAGAGTGCAAGGACCAATCTATTTTTGGACCAAAGTATCTCCTTGTCTATCCGGTAACATTGCTCAAATATCTCTGTAATGGCCCTAGGAAGCTGTGCTCCTCCTCCAGCAGCTTGATTTCTGCTACGCGAGGAAAAATAAATTCAACGAACAGCTATTCACAACTGTAGGACTTCATTAGACAAAACTAACACTTGAAGGTTTACTGAGTAACATACAGGAAATCCTTATGTCACGAAGCCTGACTACAACATCCGTATTGCCTTTAATTTTGGGAAGAAAATGTGATTGTTCCAATAATGACACAGTCCACATTTGAGTTTTTATGTTTTGCTTACCGCTTATATCTAACATGTCAAACATTTTATACAGCTGCAAGAACAAAAATAATTCATTAACTACAACCTCCTACAGTCTGTGACATCTATGAAATTCCTGCATCATCTTGACTGGTTATGACACAGATACAACATCTGGAGACACAAGAAACGAAATTGTGTTCTCTCAGTGCTCGAGTGTCTGTCTGATCATTTCAAAGATAATAATTCTTCAATAAGAGGAAGGTGACCATGAAGTACTACACTTTGTATAGCCAGGACCTGCTCAATGGTGTCTTAGAGAAATCATGTGAACCCTTCTCACAGAACTTTTCCTGCTAGAGTCAAATATTCTCACTTCACTGTCTCTTGGAGGAAAACGAAAATCGACTAAGGAGCACCTTGCAGTGGTTGATGACAATGTTCAGTGCGTTTGTGGGACAGCTCATTAGACACTATAAAAAGGGCCCCTCACAATGTACATTAAAGAATCCAAGGGGAGCACATTCTTGATAAATTTTAGATCCCAGCTCAAAGGCACCACACCAGCTTTCTAACAATGGGGTGAGGCCAATGTGGAACACTTCAGAAGGATTTACACGAATAAGGTGTTCAACCGTGTATCAGGGATGATCAATGAGGAAGAAGAGAGAAACTTCTCTACTGATGTTACAGACCAGATAGAGGAGACTGCACAATATGATAAAAATAAAATCAATCTTCTAAGTGAGAAGATGATAACTTCTATAACAGTCACCCCTGCCATCACTGCCTCTTTTTCATGATTTTTCTTTTTATACACAATAATCTTCTATACCATCTGAAAAATAAGCCTGGGTATGGTTACTAGATCTAGCTTAACAAACGACCCAGTTTCTCCAACTGTCATTCCCAATGACAAATCATATTTATACAGCATTTTTCATTAGTAGTCCCGAAGAAGAATTCAGTTACTCTTAAGAATTTTATTCATATCAGCATTTAGTTGTACATATGCACTTGGAAAGAGACCTCCTTAGACATCATTCTTAGTAGGTGATTGAAAAGTAGCTGATCTTTGTGGCTGTACTCTGTTTTTAGCTTGAGCACTTCCACACAACTGAAATCAGAACAACAAAAAGCTGAATGGCATACAGTGTGCAGTGTGAAAACATGTTAAACAGTATCCAGCCTATTTTTGAAATCTAAATAGACATTTTTCATGATGAGATGGCTGCTTGTAACTAAACTTTAAGATGCTGACACTAAGTCTTACTCATTGCCATTTACATGTTTTCATGAAATGAGAAAGGTACCAGGAAAACAGCAGCCCTGGAGCACTCCCCCTCTGCAACAGGTTTTCCTGTCTAAACACAGAAGACATTCCATCTCTAAAGCTGACTCTGTCAAACTAATTGTTACAACTTCTATTTCTTCCAAGATATTTACATTTCCATCAGCACTCATTTCTCTGTCAAGAACAGTGAAATGTCATACCTGGAGATAGTTCAGTGGAGCTGAAGTAAAGCAGGCCTGCAAGCTCTACAAATCAATCTCCATGTGTAAGTTGCTTCATGCTTTTAAGAAACCTTTTCCCCCAAATTAATTTCTCCCTAGTCTGATAGTCCTGACAATTGTGAAGTATCTGTTACCTCCTCTATGTAAAAAGCAAATAAGAATTATATGTTGTACCCTTCTAAATCCTTTTCTGATTTGGTGATGCCAAGAGTAAGTGCTTTTAAGAGAAGTGAAATACAGGGGTTTGGGTCTGCTGGATGCATTAGGAACAGACAGCAGGGGCTGATGCTCCACCACATCAGTCGTGATTAATACAATTCATTTCATCACACCCAAAAGCAGTCGCCTGCAAAGTACAAGAATATCTGATCTAGAATTTTCCTCTATCAGAAACGAAGGGCATTAAGATATGAAGTTGGAGGCTACAGACAGATAGAAGTTTATTTGGTGACTAATCCACTCACTAAAACTTTGAACTAATAAGCATCACAAATAAACTTAGGTCAAGCTTTGTTTCCTTCTGAAATGGGGCTGAACTATTTTACTGCTAGTTTTGTACATTGTGGACAGAAATTTCAGTAGTGTCATTGCTTTAGGATTTTGGTACCTGTCTTGAACTGACCCAAACATGTTTGATTTACAGAGAAATGTACACAGCACTTTCTGCTAATCTTTTTCATTGCATTATTTTAATTGACAACCCCTAATCTCTAGGCTCTCTTGACTGTGACATATGTACTTTATTTACCCAGTCTACAATTTAGCTTGATCTGGCTTGACAAATCATGTTATAGGTAATGTAATGTTAACTTCCTCTGCTTTGATAGCATGCAATAATAAAGGGAAAATTACTTTGAAAACCTAAGTCACGGATGCATCTGGAAGCAACTTAAATATTACAAGTGTTCATAAGTGTGTCATAGGAAGCTGTATATGAAGTAGGATCTGAGTGATGCCACAGAATCCTAAAACGAGTTTTTCTGGTTTTATTGTCACTGAAGTTGGCGTGGGTTTGATCAGTGTTTCCAAGAACAGAGTTTGCTTCTGTATCTGAGGTGTACCTGCTACAATGTGGATATGAAATCAAGAACTAGACTGCTTCAGGAGCTCAAAACTTATAAATCAGGTTACTGGAAACAGTTACATTGCTCCTGCTTCTGAATCATGAGGAAACAGAACCATTCTCCAAGTTCTTCATCTGTGTAATTATTCAAAATCTCCTTTTGTCTTTTCTGAGTGAGTTTTTCCACTATAGTTAGCTGTTACCCAACCTCCTGGTGTTTGAAACACCATTGAAAACAAATTTTGACCTTGAAATACTACAAGAATATTCAATCACATCCAACTCTCTATATATTTGTCTGTCTACCAGTCTATATCAACTGAGCTAACTGCAACAACTTTCAGCTCGGCCTTATTCTCACAGTCTGCTACGTCAGTTCTATCTCTACATTTCCTCTGGTTTCTAAGCAGCAAAAGCAGTACATACTACTCAAAGGATGGGCGATCAGCAAAGAGAAAAGGCTAAATAAATAAAGAGGAAAATAAAGCTCCACGTGAAAATATAATAAATATGCAATAGGTCAGTTGTCAATAAGATAATTTCTTGTGTTAGGAAAATCTATTAAGACCATTTCAGCTGAAGAATACACGCATATTCATTTTGGGAAGATTTACTGCAATGTTCCTAGACATTCAGGGTTGATAAAATGCAGTGTCTTCTGTAGTTCCAAAACTATTTTGTCAGGGAAGTGATTGAAAACTTGTCTATACAGCATTTAGTCTTGAAAGCTATCTCACCTATAGCATACTTCTTTGGAAAATGCATGAACTAAGTTACAATGCTAGATAGGAGCAAGTGTTCTCATTTTCGTTGTACTGGCATGCAGATGACAGTTTTTCAAAGATAAAATTAAAAGCTGTTAATACACTGTCAAAGTTCGAACAACTTATATTTCTAATAGAGTTATATGGTTGTATTGAAAACAGTTAAAGAGACAACAGATAATTTCTCATTCATTTAATAGTTCTGTACAAGTATTGAGAATAGTGTTCAGCAGCCTGGACACTCGTGTTTTTTGTGGTTTCTCAATGAGCATCGGTGTGTCAATGGGAACACTGACCATTGAGCATGGACACTCTTTGAGAAACCAAAGAAAAAACTTTTTCAACAGAGGATCATTTCCATCTCAAATTTAAAGCAGAGTTAATTTATCGTGTGAATACACAAAGCTGCTTTTTCTATGAAGTTTCTGATTTTTAACTGTCAACAATATCCTGAAAACAAAAAAATACTATTTGGTTTACTATTGTAATAAAGCAATCTGTATTTGTTCTAACAGGTAAGATTACAGTAGAGTTTTGTGCATAATTTCTGCAGTATCTGTATAATTCTTCATGCATTCAGATTTCTTAACAAAGAAAATGTACCAAGAAATCTGTTCTTAGAAGGCGTGCTAGAACAGTTTCCAATAATCTGTTCTCTTATGTTGTCAGACCAGTCCCTGCATCTTCTGCATAAAGTAGAGAAAGCTTTATGGCAGTTATTGATATCTTCACTCATCCATGTAAAAATCATTTTTCCACTCATCCTAGAAAGTATAAACCCATCTCTTCTAAAGAGATTATGATCAATGCTATAATGACTCGTATACAGGCATAGCTGGACCAGCTACAGCACGCAACCTAAGACTTTGCCGTAGATCATGTTGACTAAATACTGCAGCATTTGCTTATGGAACCAAAGGCAAAGTTATTTAGACAAAATATGCATAGTGGAAAGTATTTAAAGAAACTACCTAAATTTCACCACTCTGCATTTCACTAGCAGTTGAGTTGAATTTGGTGTGAAGTTTCTAAGTAAATTACCTCTATGATCTAAAAGAGTCTATCGAAAAGTGAGCAACTATTGTTTCAGAATAGGGATCTCAAAAAACATTGTTTTGGTTTTGTTGACATGAAATTGCCATCGGTATAGATTTTTAAAAAGTCCTTCAAGTGTACTGATGGCTTGCAGTATTTCTATCTATTTTCTTTGTCTAACACTGTTCATGTACTTCAGTTTCTAAGCACTGCATCTCAACACAAGGTCTGATGGGAGTTTTAACTGTAATTGTGGGAATCTTTCATGCTCTTCATTGTTTTCAGGAGTTTAGCAGCATTTCCAGAGCTCAAAAAGACCATGTTAATCTTCTGAATTCTACAATATGGTTTTGAAGTTAGGCCCAGCACTTTTCCAGCAGCTCCACTGACGTACAAGCTTAGCAAAGCTGTTGATGGCTGGAAAACTTCCTCTCCAAACACATCTGCTGCTGCACCTGGTGCTGGCTGAAAATTCCCCAAAAGCTCTGGTAAGACTGATACCTGGCAATCTCCAGGAGGGATTTGCTTTACTGTCACATCTCAAAACCAACCTGACAGAGGATGCACTGAGCCACAAAGGATACCCATGTCCAAAGTAGCAACTAGAAGATGTTTGCCACAAATAACAATACTTTCCAATAGTTTTCTTAATCAGAGACATAACTTTTCCACAAATATTTTTACTACTTATATTCAGGAAACTGACTCCATTCTTAGTGTATTTTCATTGTTCACAGTGCATTTGTGACAGTTTAGAAGACCTGATATGAGTTCAAGGCCAAGCTCAAAATTCCTATAAAAACATGACCTAAAGCTGAAGAAAACACACTTTTGTTAATTTTTGTGCACTCTGGCCTTTAATGTTTCACATAATTTCCAGCAAAAATGAAGGTGGTATTTCTCGGGGCATTTGGTAAGAGCAGAATTAAAATTTCAAGGTTTAAGCTTAGCCCCAATTAGGAGAACTGAATTTTACTAATAATGGTGATAAACACCACATCCTTTTCTATGTTTACATCCATATAGTTGAAAACTGGGGATGTTATATTCTCCCTTAGGATGCAGCAAGGCAGGGTGTGTGGGCACATATATCCAGGCTCATTTAGACACTCTGCGCACCCTGAGCTCAGAAAAGCCTCTCCCTTCCCCCTAGTCCAGATACCAGCTGCACTCTCTTGCTTCCCCTCTCTGTGCTGCTTAGATGGACAAAGCACTAATGTTACGGTGCTGATACTACGGTACCCTGATAGGGATGTGAGACTTCTAATGCTAGAACTTTGTTTTTGAGTAATGGATTAATTTTCATATAAAACTCTATTATTTGTCTTTGTAGAACAGTATTTCCCTTCAATGGATCTTTCCCGTGTAAACAGAAACATGCCTTTATATTATTTATTTGAAAGACATGCTCACTGTGACAAGAGTTTGAATTGACCCTGCTACTGATGTCAGAGAGAGGTTATAAGTAGCTAATAGCACAGACATTATTAATTCATGATTTGCTATAGACATTTGACTTTAAAATTTAAATTAGAAATGCATATTCATACAGTCTGCTCTTTCAAACACATACTCACATAACCTTGTTTACAAGAAAAGGCAAGTGAGACCATTTATGATGGATTTAGAAAACTAAGCAAATGCTTAAATTATTTGAAGTCAAAGGGATACGAAAAGCATATTTAAACACTGAACTGAATATCAAATGGAAATTATGGAAGTCATTTGTAATTTACAGCTGGACTATACATGCATTCCTGTTTCAGACTTATAGGACAAACATTGGTACATACAGTCCCTTCCCCCACATGTCTTCCAGGCAAAAGCTCTGCTTTACTGTTTCTGTACAGCCCTCGGTTATATTTTGACTACTGTACTATTATTATAATTAATAATAGCAAAAGAGAGAGGAAGTAATAAAACCAAAAAGACTCCTAATAGAACCATTTATTGACTTCATTAATAGCTTAAATGCTTAAAGGTTTTATGTTACAAACTGTGCAGCACAGAGACATCTACACATATCCTAATTAACAGCAATCACGCACACTAATAGTATAACCTACTGCTTAAGTAAATGAACATCCTTGCCCCCTGCTGCCTTGAAGGGGCTGATAGGCATGCGCTTTATTGACAAAGTAAGCTAATTTACGGAGTGATTGTCCAAGAGGGAACTGCTGTTTATTTGTAGAGTTTTTCCCATTGAACTCACAGGGCAAACAACATGCTTAAATTGTTAATTAAAATATCAACAGCTAAATGTAAATACTATGGTCTCTGCAAGTACAGTGATACATGTTTATTTAGAATGAAATAAATACTCCTGGCAGTTTCCTGTTTAAAATAAATGCTGTAAAACAAATAATGCTCCTACCAGTGAGAGATAAAGGGACCCTTCTCTCTCTTTCTCCAGTAATCACTGACAGCGGTTACACACCTTAAAGAGCCCAGAGACTTCCAGACTCGTACAGGATTTAATACCACTTCACAGTTTGTTTGAAGACACCTTACTGAAAAAAATAATGAGGCAGGCGGCTTCTGGCAGAAGTAAAGTCTGAACGAGATGTGACGGTATAAACTTTTGTGGAGTTTTCAACGTACAAACTGAAGGCCCAAACTGAAGGTCTGCATTTTCTCAGGCTGAGTACTGAACCATTTCTCCCTAGCTTAGTAGGATAACAAACAAGGAAGATCAAATAATATTCAAATGATCAAGGCATCAAAACCTGCTACTTCATTTTGCAAAGTAAATGCGGTTATGCTTTGTAAATAGGAGAGAAACCGGTCTGGAGAAGAAAAAGAAAACACAGTCTAACATAAGAAAGTTGATTTATTGATTAAATACTAACTGAATACACAGTACTCAACTGTTTTAGCACGTGCTTCTGCCAAATGCCTCTGCTGAAGCTATTACATTTAGTTAAAAACATACATATTGGAATACTGACTCAAACCCCTCCCAGCCTCCCATGGCAAGAGAGCTGGAACTTTAAGGTCCCTTCCAATCCAGACCAGCGTATGATCCCATGAAGCCTGGGTCCTTCCCTTTTTTCTGATAAGTGTTTCAAATGATAGACTCTTATTCACTCCTCCAGAGAGATAATGAAAACAGAATTATTTGTAAAATTGATGAGTTCAGTAGGAGAATTAGAACTTGGTCCTCAAAGGCAGCAGAGATGCTTTCACAACTGGACCAGCAGGTATACTGAGAACAATGCCAGTTCTTCTTCTTAGATTTCCCTTTCTCAGTTTAAGAATTTCCAAATTCCTACTTCTGAAATTAACAAAATTAAACCAAACTGTTATGTTTCAAGTTAAACTAAGTGTCTCGTCCTACCAAAGGTAGTTTTTGCTGGCCGGTCAAAAACAATTTGCAAAAGTGTTTCAGGACAACCATAATATATTTACAAACAAATAGAACAAATACAGTTGAAAAAAACCTCTACCTGAAGCTAGCAATTGCATTAGCATAAATCAGGGAGACAATGCTCTCATCTTACGTATTAGACTTATGCCTACAAAGCAAGAAATAATTTGTTTCATACAAATTTCTTGATGACACTTACTTTGTCACTTTAGAGTAAGTGTTGCTTTCTCTAAGCACTTTAATCTTCAAGTGCATGAAAGACAAATCTCACTTCATGTTATTGCAACAAATTATGATCAGCTGAGGTGGTATTTCCAGAGAAGAGCTTTTAATGTGGCTTTTGTGCCAATCTATCAGTCCAACCTTATTAGACTTCTAGAAAAGTGTAAAGCTTGTAAATCTGCAACCCTAAATTGCAGATTACACAAACCAAAAGAGTGCCATGAGGAGCTTTAATTTCAATTTTGTTTTTCCTGATAATAAGTGCATATCTTTAGAGAAGAAAAATAAGTATGCTACCCATAAATGGGAAGACATGAAATTATTGAACACCATTTTACTGATATTTGAGTAAAATATCAGAAAAAAAAATAGTTGAAAATTATGAAACTACAAAGCATGAAAAATAACTAACTAACTAAATGAATAAATAAGACATTCCTCTCAGATTAAATATACTAGCTATTACTGCTAAAGAAAATGGCCTGTAGTCATTGTAGATGCTGCTGTGAAAAATGCCCATTCTGGGCTTGCTGGCAGCTGAAAAGAATGTCTGGAATTATTAGAAACAAATTTGGAGCAAATCCTAAATATATCATTACACTGCTGTGTAAATCCATGATGGATCAGTCAGATACTGATCTCCCACCTCAAAAAAAGAGAAATAGAATGTGTGAAACAGATTTCATGGGAGGAAAGACGAAGTGACTAAAAGTTTTCATCTTGAAAGAGATGACCTAAAGGAAATATGAAACAGGTCTACAAAATTGCGCCAAGTAAACAGTATGTAAAGAAAGGTTATTAACTATTCCTCATGAAATAGGAACTAGAAGAAAAGACAAAGAAACGCTCACACAGCAAGTTTAAAATGGTAAAACATGCAATTCATATTGGGAACTGTGAAGGCAACTGCCACAAAATGCCATGGAGGCCAAAATATAAGTATGTTAAAGTAGTGCTTAGATGACTTCATGATATATTGATCGCTATTAAACACAATGGTCTGAATCCAAATTCCCGCTCACGAAGCCACAGATCCTAGCAACTGGTGAAGTCTAACAAAGAAAAGCACCATTACCCCGCAGGCTCGTTCCCCTGGGCATCTGCTGCCATCCACCCACTGCTGGGAGAGAGGACCCAGAGCTGACCGGCCCTGCCGGCTGCACCACTGCTGCCGTTCTTACCTTCCAATAGAACTGCATCTCAACACACCCATCTCGTTATTCTATGACAATTTGAATGGCCTAGGGCTTGGGATGTAATGCTCTTGCAAATGAGCTCTGAAAGACTTCATTTTACGGGGGGCATTGTAAACAAATTTTCATTTAATTCTGTTAGCTTCTGGAGAAGGGAATGTATGGGTTTAAAAAGCAGTACTCTGTTGAAGCTGTCTTGTTACAGCTCTGTGAATGATTTTCGTTCAGATTGCATACCTTTTCATAGCATGATCTAAATGCCGGAAAAAAAAAATTAAAAAGAAAAAGAAAAAATAAAACCACAGCTATTTCTGGATAGATTTGAGAATTAATAAAGTCGTTGCTCTAACTGTGAAGTACGGATGGACTTAACAGCTTCAATTTGTTTCTGGTACCTAGTTTGAAGAGTCAGAACACTATTTTTACACGTAACAGAAACATCTGCATCTCAGACATGATTTTTTCCCTCCCACAGGCTAGAAAGTCTTTCGGGGACATGCTGGGTTGCCCAGTACTTTAGTACTTAACAGATCAAGTGAACTCCATTTTGAAGACGTTTACATGATTAACCGTGAGTGACATCTGAATTACAAATAGGTCTGCATGGTAATTGAACCACTGTGCAGACTGGAGTTGCAAGATTTTCACACTTAAGGAAAAGGAAGTATATTTTTAATTACAAACTTTATTAATCACTGTCCCAGATGTAACCATAGTAGCTATTAATCACTCACATACAAGAGTACTCTTGTCAGTTTACTAGCCCAGGTATAAATTATGTCAAAGATTAACCTGTTTTGTTTCATTAATATTTTATTTCCTCTCATCCCCCAGTTTCTTTTGCAGAAAAGGCTTGAATTGTCTTTTTGGACAACCAGAATCTGAATGATTAATCTTAGTGACAGAAGGTTGACCACAGGGTCAACAAACAATGAATCAAAACATAAGACATGAGTTCATTCCAGGTTATACTCATGTTTCATTTCAGAAGTGAGAGAACAGCAGGCTCTTTTTTTCCAGAAATTACTGTCTAATAGTCAGAAGGCAACCTTAACACAATGCATGTGCCGTTACTTCCCCACAAAGAAACGCCTGAGCCATTTGTTATGAGAGCTGCTGTGCAGGCCACCCAATCTGGTGGAACATCACACTCAGCAGTTTCAGAGCTTGGCTAAATGTTGGTGTCTCCAGGGCTCGGAGTCCTGCAAACAAAGCCAGTGCACAAGCTACAGCAGCTTCCCCTGAAGTGTGATACAGGATCACAAATACAGCGCTGTGGCTCTTAGGCTTGTAAGTTGTAATCAGAAGATCTTGTTATCAAAATTACTAAGGGCTGTACTGCTAAAAATGAAAGAACTGTGAAAGAAAACAAGACGTACAGAATTGGGGATTACTGATTGACTAATTAAGAGTCTTATGAAGACTTCTAGCAATTCTTAGGAAAAAAAAAATCAGGATGGAAAAATTGCATTGCAATTTTGAAAAGAAGAGAGTTTTAGAATATTTAAGCAAATGCTATTTTTTAGTACCTCAACTTCTGAGAACAAGTATTTAGTGACAGGCAGAATAGGGTTTAGTTCTGCTAAAAAACAAACAACAAATAAGGTAACAAAGCTACTCCCTCCTCAATGCAGTTTAAAAGGAAGTCCATTTTGATGGTCAGGAGGAAATTGTCTGCTGTTGGATCATGAGTCTAACAACAGTGATATTTTCAGTCCAGTGGAACAATCCTGTCGAAGGACACAAAATCCCTAGGCAAGTTTTCAAGGTCTAGTTTGCAAGAGTGAAAGTCTAGAGCAGGGTGCTCATCCAAAACTCACCAAGAGATGAAACTTTCTAAAAAGCTCTTTTATAGCCTTCATTTCTGTGGTGACATGTAACTTTTTTTTTTTTTTTTAATACTTGGAGAAACTAAATGGAAAAATAAAAGTCTTCAAGTGAAAGAAAAGTAACAGGGAAACACTCAAAGATAATGCACACTGTTTTTCTACAGCTTTTATACATAATCTACACTCTCATGGACAAAGTAGCTACCCTGTGCCTTATGGCAACTCTGAGTAGTGATTCTTTCTCAAAAGTAATTGTTTTTTCAACAGACTTAATAGATCATCTGCATATTTAAATTTTCAGAGTTCACTCCGAAAAAAGTAGTGAAGCGATTGCTCACGCAGTTGTCACTTTTCTAATTTAAACTGGTCTTTGGACTTCACCTTTTAAGAACTTAAAAATATGTGAATGAAAACACCAGCACATAATGTTGTAACTCTCTTATTGCCTGATATTTGAGTTGGGATATTTGAGTGGCTAAAAAATGTTGCAAGTAGATAAACATTTAATGTTGTCAAAATCTTCTAGAAAGAAACTCATTGTAAATTTAGAAATTGGCTTTACTCCTAAATGCAACATTACAGTGAGCAGAATATTGATACAAATGTTATTTGTATCCTGACTTCGTTTCTCTAATGCCACTACCAGTGTCCAGTGGAGTCCAAAAATGTTTATCAAATCGGTCAATAGCTGAACATCACCTATCTCTTGGGTAGCATGTTCCAGCTCTAAATCTGAAAGCACATTCTGAATAGCAGCATCAACATTCTTATCTTAGAACATGGAAACTCAGGTGAAGACAAGTGCCCAAATACCAGAGCCAGAAATCAAACCAAAGTATTTAAATGCTGAACGGCATTTTATTCAGCGTCGCTCCTTTTCCTAATGATATCAACCACAAACACCTTTGAACTGCAGTTTGGTTCACTCAGCAGTATTCTCAGCAAAGGACAGCTACACAACGACCATAACCGTACAGTTTATACTGTTTGCATTACCAACACACCAATTACTAACATTCTCCATGTGTTTAAAGCTGCACACAACTTTCTTGGAAGACATGAGGTTAGAAATCCTTCTTGTTTTAAAATCCCACTGCAGACAAGAAGGTCTCTTCAAGAGTGTCTGGACATGCCAATATTTGTAAATATAAAATATCAAAATAAACAAACAAACACAAACCAAACAAAAAAATCCATTAAAAACCACACCAAAAGCAAAACACCAGAAAAACCCAAACACCAACAAAAAAACCCAGCTGATAACTACTGACACAACTTCACCAATAGAATACAAATTTTGCAATATATAATATTAAGTTAAATATGTCTAAATGACAATTCAAAACACACAAGTAAGTTACCTTGAAGATTTGTGTGACTGAACTTCATTTCAGTTATCCTCTAGTTCTTGTCTGTCTAAACACTTCATTTTCCTTTATTTCATATCAGGAGTCTTTCAAAGGAGGCACTTTTTGCCAACCAGTTAAATGCAGGACTTGGGAGGGATCTCTATATCCAATCTGTCTGATCCAGCTCGTCACCTGAGAGGATAACCAGGGTTTACCCTGGTCCACAGGCATTAACTCCATGAGCTTTCCAATCCAGGCTGTTCGCAGAGCGATTGTCTGCCCAGCTCCACCGTGTTACACTGAGCTCCTCCTTCCATGAAATGTGAGGATTTGATCTCCAGTATGGTTACTCTGCGTTAATATTTAGTGTACTTAATGAGACACGAATTACGTTTCTGTGAAAAGCTGCAGTTCTTAAGTGCACATTCAAAGAAAGTGTGAGGTCAATGTTTTCCATTCTTCTATGCTTCTGTTCAACTTTTTCCTGGTTTAAAATAGAACTGTAGAGGATTTAAGTGAAATTTAATTCTGAGTCTTGAAGCCTAATGAATAATAATTAGCCATTGTTCTGCACAAGGTGAAGAAATGGTGGTCAACAGAAAATATGAGCATGGCCCTCAGCCAGGCTCTTGCTGCAGTTACAATGCACCTTGTGTACACACCACTGGGGTGGAGCCAGGGGGTCAGAAAATGCTCAGCAAGGGAATCTGCTGCCCCTTGGTCACTTCTCGCAGTTATTAGTCACAAATGTCCCACGGAGAAAGGACTGTTTATTTCTTATTCATCCTGAAAGGAGTCCAGAAGTGCTGGAATTTATGGTGGATCCAAGGGTACTCAAATTCACAATCTACTACAGTGAAAGATCACTCTCTCCACATTTCCTTAGAGTTGTTTCAACTACAGATTCACTTGATTTATGACCTTACACCGTATATTCATTATTCCTTAATTTAGCATTACATGAGAAAAAAAGAAAGGCGACAGATAATTTAAATAATTTTCTAAAAAGTAAATTCTGAATAGTTGTGAACAAGCTCCACACAAACATACTAACTTCAGGGAGACAAAATACATCAGCAGAAAAATGCCTTCAAGCCTTTGAAAGCTCTCTTGCAACCATTTTACCAAATCGTTCATAATGTTTCATATATGTTTCTATATTCCATTGATCACTGTGGGATATTGAACTTATCTCATTTTGGCAACAGAGGGGATAGATAACTATACATCAAAACAGTTGTGAAAACTGAAGCAGTTATACAAACAAAACAAATAAAAATCAAACCGTTTTTAGTTGTCTTAAGCAAGGTTACAAAGGGAAGAGTATGAGCTATAGAACAAAAAACTGTTCCCAGTGGTAGCTGATACCTACACATCAAAAAGCCTGTTCAAATTAAATCTACAAGACTTGGAGGTTTACCTAGAAACACTGAAATAATTTTTAAGTCTTTTCTTGAAAATCAGCAGTGTTCCATTGGGAACATCAGTCTTTGGAAGACCTTCTGTCCTATATTAAGTCACAGGTGTAAGGCAAATTGAAGAGGCTGCCTCAGGAGAAGCATAAACATTATATTATACAGGATGACATTAGTAATACAGATGATAGCATAAAATCCTAATTTATTCAGAAAATGGTATTTTATTTAGCGTAGCTCTGCAATTTGAAAACTTACAGAAGACTCATCAATACAAATTTCTTGCTAAGAAAAGGTATAAGCATCTGACATTGCTGTTGGCTGCCAGCAAACCACTTCCAGCATTCACACAGGATTTTGCAAGCAGCAATGTGTTTGAAAACGAGAGGGAAGTCCCTTATAATGAAATGCCCATTCATTTTTCATGTTACACTGTTCTGCCCATTCTTTCCTTCTCTCATATATCATGCTTTTAACAACACCACTTTTGTGCCACTGCTCCATTAGCTTCGTATCCTTTTTCAAACTGTTGTCAACTTGTTATTTTTCAGCAGTTGACAACCTGCCTATGAAGTGTTGTACCTGGAGGAATATTGCTTGCTGGATTCCAACAAAGATTACGTAGGAATAATTTTGCAATGTACCATTGAACTATTAGAAATTCAGTATAAATAACAACGAAAACAATGGATTTGTATTTTTATTGTTCTCCTGAATAAAGTCTGCCAGAAAACATCAACAAATTTTTGCTGAATAATCTGGTTCCATCAAAATAAAGACATTGAGTGATCATTTGAGTTCTGTCATGATAGACTTGGACCTAAAGTCTGAAAAATGCTTCCTGCCTGCCGCCCTGAAATTACTTTAAAAGTTTGAAGTATTCTTAAATGTGACTTTTAAAAAAAAATACTACTTAAAAAATTGTAAATATGAACTTTTTCACATAATTGGAATAGGTATCTTTCTCATAGGTCAAAGTACTTTGGCTGTACTAAATTTTTAATAGTAAGAAGAATGGACTACACAATATTAAAAAAAAATAAAATAAATGAGACAGCTATAACAAAGTGAGCTTAACTATGTTATGTTGCAGATATTGTCGAACAAGTTGTAAGAATGACATGCGCACAGTAAAAATATCCCAAATTTACTCCAGACCTATAGTACTGCCAAGGTATTCAGTGCGTGGATGTGGTCCCACATTGTACAGCTCATAGCCCTGCTCTATCTTCCCCTGTGTCTGCCTATGTTTTGTTTGTGTGTGTTTGTTTGATTTTTAGCAAGCATAACTGCTTAAAGAATATATAGAAGATTGAACCAGAAATATCCAATAAGAATTAAAACCAGAGCAGGTACAAGTTTTAGAACTGTAAGAAACTGTAGAAATTAATTATTGCTTCAGCAAAATACCTGTATGACTACATACGGTTAAGTGTATAATTCCTTATTGACATTAAATTTGAGATTTTATGAAAATGCTCAGTATATGCAGAGTATTAGGAACATTTTGTTGCCTTCCTTTCTAAGGCTCTTAATTTTACAATCTTCTACACAACCTGCACTGAGTAGGGATAAACTTCCCTTGCATAACATTCTCTGTTTAACTACAATACAACTCCTGTATGTATTTTCCAATGCAAGGTACAGCTAGAATTCCTTAAACAATCTAAAAAAGAAATTATAATGATACTGTTAATAGGTATTACTATTTCAATTACTGTTTCTGAAATCACATATCAGTATAATTTCTAAAATAATATTTGGATCTACATGCTGTGTATATTTTACTTCCCTTGCAGCAGAGGGGCTCAAAGAGTGCATGTTAGGATGAGGTGGCAGAGAAGGCAACTGCAGCTGTGGCTTCAGCGAGGATTACTATGGTTGCTGGGAAGCAACCTCTATTAAAAACTTCATCAGAGTACACCATTTCTTCCACCAGAGAAGAACAAACATTTCCTGCCCTGTACTTCTCCCTTCTTTAGTTCATATATTTACATGAAAATGAAATCTGGATTTACAGACACCAGGGGTACCAGCAGCCGGAGTATGCAGAGGGGGTCCAAGCTCCAGAGGCTGCTCCAGGTTTTCCAAGGACATGCCTAAGCAGAGCGGACTTCATTGTCATGCTCACATGCATAACAAAACATGGCCCCAAAAACCTTACAAGCCAAACATGAAAAGGAAGTCAACTGCTCTTCAATGCAGGAAACTAACAGGCACCCTGCATTATAAAGTGATGAGGGAGCTGGGCTTCTGTCATTTCCCAGCTCACACTGACTCAAACAAAAGGACTTGAAGACATGAATACTGGTAAGCTGTCCGTATCTGCAGTCATGAGTATGCTATTCTTGTCTTTAATGATTGAAGAAATATAACCAAATATTTTACTAGAGTCACAGTTTCTGTTACTTCATCACCATAGTGGTCTTTTAGTAAGTATCTTCTGTTCTTTAGAGTCTCAGAATATAACTATATAATCTCATCCCTAGACTGAAGTGAAATGCACTGGAAGATCACTGGTGTTACAAGAAATTTAGTATTTTTACTACAAACAAATCCTCTGTGAAAAAAATTATTCTACAGCAGTAGCCTAAGGAATTAGAAAATAAGAAGATATAGAAATGCGTGAAGAAACTAGCCTGTGCTTCATTTAAAAAAAAAAAGCTGATCAACCATTTGATTAAAAACAAAAATAAAGTAGTGTGGTTCAACATACGCATGGCAGAGGAGTCCGTGGTCAGGATGCCTGCTGGAGGTAAGAACTGACCCATGGGTGGGGCTGACACGTCTAAGCACTTTAATATCGGCTTGCCACAGGTTGGAGGCGGGGCGGGAAATGTATTATGTCATAATTTTCAGAAGTCTAAATCTAGTTTCAAAAGCTGTCACTTACCATCCTGTTTTAGATGCAGCATGCTGAGTTCTGGGTTCTCAAATTTATCTCTACCGGTTTTACATAAATGCTTTTAAAATAGAAGTTATCAGCGCATGAAGGACACTGAATCCCACTGACTTTTAGTTACCTTGACATGCAAGGCTGGTTAAGAATAAATTTGAAACTTTCTCAGAATTACAGGAGACGAGGCAGGCAGAAGCATGTGAAGTGCAGTTGTGGTCGCAAAGATACTCAGTGAGTTGCCAAGAGAATGGAATTCACTTCTCCTAAATACACCACCAAATACTATTAGTGTCTGAGAGGCACAGCATCAGTGATATCACCGTTAATGTGAACTAAGGATTCAGAGAGCTATGCTAACAAGCATATTCAAAAAATTATTTCCCAGCCCTCTCACGAAAATGTGCAAGTTCCAAGGAGTAAAATGATGTAATTTGTAATGCAGACCAGTAATTACAACTCCAGTGCTTTAGCACTCTAATAAATACAAAGCACTAAACAGTGCTAATCTGGACTTATTCATTCAATTTCTCCCATCAACCCAATCCACTGCAAACAAGTCTGAGATCAATACTAACAAAACTGTCTTTGTGGTATCAGGTTCAGTTCTGCTGATGTACTATTATATCTTAATTTTCCTGGACACAAAATCCAACATAATTAGACATACTCTGCAGAAATTGTTTCATTTATTCCTTACTGTCATTAGTATTGAGATCATGGGGAGGAAAAAAAAAAAGAGCAGTAACCTGCAGAGCAGCGCAGTAAACAATTTACCACAGTTGCCTTCTAGCAATGTCATTTATTATAGTTTGCAAAGGCTCAAGCAAGTTCATACCAGTTAACAAAATATTTCAGCCAACCTAAAAATGATAGGCCTCCAGGGCTTTCAAAAAAAAAAGTTTGCATTCAACAATTAAACAATTATTATGTGTATTTTCCATATTGCTATACAGAGCTATGTATTCTTCCATTAAAATGAATCAGCCATTAAGTATGTATTTTAGAACACTAATCAGTAACCGTGTTTTCCATTAATAACTCAAAAACGTAATAAAAATTGGCAATAAAAACCCCACGAGTTGATATCAGCTTTTTTCTTCCTTGTGCTTACCATTTTAAATTACATGATTCACATTTTCCAAAATGCTTTGTATTATATCAAGAAAAAGCATTTGAAATAAAGCATTTGGAAAGT
Source organism: Patagioenas fasciata (assembly GCF_037038585.1). Taxonomy (NCBI): domain Eukaryota; kingdom Metazoa; phylum Chordata; class Aves; order Columbiformes; family Columbidae; genus Patagioenas; species Patagioenas fasciata. The sequence goes on along the minus strand of NC_092533.1, from coordinate 13,937,057 downwards.
AGTACCAAAAAGGACTTTGATTTATACTGGAGCTGATGCCCATTTTTCAGAAGAAAATGATAGAACACTTCTAGTGAATATAATAAAAGGTTATTATGAATGACTGATAGACCAAAAAGCTTGTTTTTAATGCTACAGTCCAAAAGTATGTTTAACCTGATAGTAAAAGATTTTAGTTCCTTATTTTTCTATTATTTCTGAATCTCAGGAAAAGTACCGCTTCTGTGGGGAGAGCTGAACAGCTTGAAGGTAAAACCTTCCTTCTGCACAGGCCATTCTCACAACACAAGTTAAAACAAAAATAAAAATGAAAGCCCACTGCACTAAAACACTTTGCTTATTTTGTTTTAGTGCATATACATATATAAATATATCTGTTCCAGCTTTTTTTCCATTCCATGTTTCTCCAAACAGACATACAGGAAATACCATAAAGATTTTACTCATGATCAATTCCTGTGTGGTTTATGCATGTGAATCTGTAATAGATATGCAATTTTTGGCCTGAATGAGTCAATCTTTTCACTTTGTGGAAACTAGAAGTTTCCAGCATGAGGAATGGGTGGGTGTGCAGGACAGACAACTTTCTGGGTGCAAGCAAAGTTAAATATGTAAATATTTGAAGGATCGAGGAACCTGAACTCTTATGGTTACCAGTAAAATAGACTTTAAAATACATTGGACTGCCTAAGGCATGACAGTACCAGCTCTACCTTTCTGATCAGACTTTAAATGGAAAACCGTATACTGTACACTCTACACTGTGACCACCTGAAGGTAAAACAAAGCTAAATGCTAAGCACAGCTCCGTAGACTAAAAAGACAAGACCCTTAAAATCCTAAACTACCCAAATCTCTAAATGATAAGTTATAAGCAGTAGGTTACAGGCCTATAAATACTTGTCCACAATGGCTGTCCTCAGCATATCCACACACACCACTGGCACGCTTTGGTCTTTGGACGCTTAAGCGCTACACAGCCCAGGGAAGGTTCAGACCTGCACAATTAATAACACCTGACCAAGTCCAGAAGCATTCTTGGATGGGTTTATTGCATCATAGCCAACAGATTTTTGGAGTGACTTAGGACTAGAGGACTGCTACTTCAATCACTGTAGACAGATGCAAAAGCTCCATTATTCTAACAGTCTCCCTCATTAAATAAAATACAGTATTTTGTGACTGGAAGGAATTCTAATAATAAAAATCAATCAACTCTTCCAGGTCTGCATTGGAGTTACTGTCACTTTCAACCTTGCCCTTAATATTTTGATAGAATCATTACTCTAGATTTACCAAAACATACCGGTGTTAGATACTGAGAGCTAAATCATCTATACCGTCTTACTTCTCAAATGACATTTGCAGTTTTCAGAGTGAGTATATAGTTGGAAGAATGAAATCTATCAATCACTGTTATCTAAAAGCATCAATTAGAAAACAGAGGATTGTTAGTAGCAACCTGTTTTTTTATTACTGTATTTAAATAAACCCAGAATGAGGTAAAGTCATGCTTTGCATGACAGTGGACTAAGAAAAAAAATCAATCACTCTCACAGGATTAAGCAGAGCTTCAAGCTGACCAAGGTTGCTTACCTTTGAGAATAAACTATTTTCTAAAAGAGACAATCTCAAAGACTTTGAACAAGCAAGTTCCTTTCAACTAAATGAAAGCAAGGTTTACATTTTATTGGATTTGTGTTTGCTATCTAATGTGGTGGCAATGAAGCATAGCTAAACATTTGAATGAAATTACACAGAAGGCGTCTTAGATTCTCGGAAAGTCAAACCAAGTGCAATTTTACTTTGAGCTAGAGGTATAAGGTGGACTGGGTGCCCTGAGAAATTGTTTTTAAAGTTTCATAGTAGGTTGTTTTGAGTTAACTGTAAGTTACTACTTTTGAGATTTGGGTTATTCTCCTTTGACTGCGTGACATATGAAAATAACTGAGAGGAAAAGCATTTCCCCACTGTCAGAATTCCTCCACATATTTGGAACACTAGAAGTACTCCTGCTGAAAACAGCAGCTATGACAAGTGCCAAGTGTCATTTGTACTGCAAAGCTTATCACATCACCACCACTTGCTAATAGGCACCCATGTAAATCAAGAATGTATCAGGGCCAAGAATACCCTAAACCATTAATTCCATAGTGATAAAAATTTTCAGTATTATAAAACATTTTTTTTTTTCTATTTGTAAACTTTGGAAGTCCCTCATTGCAGGACTTTTCTTCTTCACTTTGATGTTCCCCAGGTGACAGCAGAAGCACAGAATATTCACCCAGTTTTCTCATCAGCTATCATGCACTGCTGTGTATACAATACTACAAACAGTATTTTACAGTAGCACTGGAGTTGTAAACTTATCCCTGGACATTCTTCTCCTTCCATTTTAAAACAAGTCATAAATATTTACTTGGAAAATTGAACCACATTAGCTTGCACACAATTCATACAGTAGCTCACATGTAAGTGAAACACCATTCTCCTACAAAAAAAAAACACTTTTTTTGAGTTTATATAACATATCTTATACTTAAGATATGCAAATTTCTCTTAAAAACCTAAGTTAAACAGATGAGCAGTCAAGCCACTTAAGTTAATGCAGTATACATGATATGCAGACATTACACATGGGCTCACATTCACACACAGACCTGCAGCTTCCTTTCTTAAATAGGGAAGCTTAAGGATATTTGATTTCATTAGGATACTGTAGGATGATGCCAGCAGGCAACTGATAAGGAATCTTTAACATGAAGGTGAATGACTCAATGGTTTCATATTTATTTAGCAGCACACATATTTTCACTAGCCAGGCACTGCCTTCAAAGGAATCCTTAGAGGGTTTCTAAACCTTCTTCAGTTCATCAGTCTTTATCATCCTAACAAAACCATAGTTGGTTCATCTCTAATGTTAACCAGGCCAAATCTGAATCATTCACAAACAGCTGGTGCTTCCATGCTTTTCCATTTTCTTTCAATGATCATATGTCCTGCTGGGAATAATGTCTTTGCCAGATTTCTGACATGAGTACAATCTTTCTCTCTCTCCCTCTCTCTCATGCATATTGAGAATTTTTATTTCTGTGTTGAAATGGTACTTGGATTCACACACATGACATTTCTCAGACTCAGACTTTGAACTGAGCTATGTTCTGGAATTGATGCTAATGGTCTGTAGACGTCAGCAAAGTTTCACTGCTGTCCAGCAAGTCTCCAGCTTCATGGAGTTTCTTGCTAAAGAATCAGAACCTCTTATTCTGTCCAGTGGTTACAAGGATACAAGAATGGACTGAGGAATCAGAAAATGGGAACAGCAGAAAATGGAGCAGAAGAACTATCGTCTTCTTATATATTTGCACAAGATTTTGACTGAAAATGAGGGAAAAATCTCTATATTATAAAATAATATAAATAATGAAACAAATATGTTCATTTCTGCTTCCAGTTTAGAATTATTGTAATTATGGAATCTAGAAGAGAAGTCATGTTTTATTCTACAAGAGTACAGTGAAAATCCATTACGGAATAGCCTGACTCTACCTTTTCTATTGCTGTAGTTAAGTGCTAGCATCCTTAAACCAAATCTGCTTAGCCATCAATGTGATTTGGCATGATAGATTTTTAAACATCCATGGTTGAGTGCAACTAAGGCTTTAATCTATATTAGTAAGTCATTTAATGTAATCAATGTATTGTACTAGCTAGTAGATGAGGTTCCTGTATGTACACTGTATGTTCTTCACATGTCTTATTCTGAAACACATTCAGCCTTGTACCCTGCTATCACTCCTAAATAAACTGCTGAGAAGTTCACAAGGGGACAATTATCTGTTTGGACATTTCTTTTATGGGCTGGAGTGCATTTTGTGCACACATGAAAAGAATTTTGAAAATGTGTTTCCTTTGAAAGGAACCTACTTTACACTTCTAAATGCTATAGGGATGTGGAGCACTAAGTGGGGACAATGCAACAGAAATGAGAGGAACCAGGGCACGCACTTAAAACCTGCTACCGTTCTGAACTAAAACACTAACGAAGACACAGTTGGAGAAAATTACTATCAAAGTACTTTGCCAAATAAATAGCAACTAAAACTAGACAGTAAAATATGTGTAATTGTTGACAAGAAAAAAAAGGTAGAGAAGCTGGCAGGGAAGGTGCAGCCAACAGGCCACGGCCTGGGAACCACAGATCTAAAGAGACCAGAGACCAATGAGAGGGAGCAGAGCACACCAGAGGTGGTTTTAAAATTCGTTGCTATTTTAACAACTGGTTGTCCATCTAACTTACACTGAAGTAACTCTAGCTGTGTCATGAAAGTTATGGTTATATGGATTAAATATAATAACATGAAACTACAATTCTCAGAAGTACCTTTTTGAAAATAAGTTTCTGATAAATTCTCTCTAAATGGGTAAAACAGGTAATTAAAAAAACCAAAACCAACAACAACAAAACCCACACGCAATGCATATGCTGCAGTATCAACCAAACCCACTGTCACTCCAAAGAGTGGTTTAAAATGTAATGTTGAAGTCATAACTTGAAAATTATTTAAAATCCTTTAAAAAGAGTGTTGCTTATAATTCCATGCACTTACATTCATGCTTGGGAATATAAGATCAGGACTACGAGAACGAACACTAGTTCAGTTGTTAATACTTTCTAAATCCATTGTGAACAACTGAGCTCTAACAGGCTATAAACAATTTAAATGTTACCATGTCTACAGCCAGATATTTGTCTTCGCTTAATTTTTTTTCCTCTTCTTGAACTAACAACATCACGTGGATGAATGGATTTTTAATCTCTAATAACAAATTAACATAAAGGTTTCAAGACCTGTAACAGCGATCCCATACAAATGAAAACAAGAAAACAACAAACCTACTGGTTCAGAAGAGAATGAAATTTCTTTACAAGCAATCTCCAGCATAAAATCCTTCCTTAGTTGCTTCACAGTGCAATACAGTAGTTAACAATTCCAACTTGAGCAGCATGGTACCCTGCAAACCGCCATTACAGTAAAAGGTGGTTGCACAGCAGTGCTCCTCGATCTCTATTTCATGTATTATGAAGACACGTATGCAAGGAGGGAAGTTGACTTGGAAATAACCTCTGAAGTTCCTGATTAGATACCAGTCATTATTTTAGGCTACGTATCAGAGCTAGATTGACTGTTGTCAGCAGAAACAACGCAAATATGAAAATTTGTAGGGAGGATACCTCCATGTGCATGATCCTCTCCTGGCTTGTTTCCTGCAGAACAACACGGTGCACTGTTATGACACCAGAGAACAGCATGACAGTAGCTCCTTGAGAGAAACAGTAAACCCACAACAAATGCTAGAGTTGAAGCACCAAAACAAACAAACATAAAGGTTACAAATTCTGAATACCATTAAACATGAGAGACAGTAAAATCTTGGTTGAGGAAGGGATACGCACAGGAAGCATTTAGAACACTTAGATGCAAGAACAAGACTGCACTCCTTAAAATTTCATTTAAACTCTTTTAAGTTTCCAAGGCTAACAATTTTGGAGATTTGTCTTTTTTTATCCTTTCATGGGTAGTACTTACAGTAAGTGGTAGTCTAAGGCTTTTTATATAAGAATAAATTAAAAAATGTAGCAGGTGAAAGCAATAAATACATGCTACAAGCCCAAACTAGGGTTTAGCTGTCCCCCAGGCAGACATAAACTTACCCCAGTAAAGCTTTACTATATTTCACATCTGCAAATGCCAACTTTCCAGTCCAGGGTGAGCAATTTTCCCTATTTTCACATGCCCTGCTCATAAGTAACAGCTGTCAGGATGCAGTTTGCATGAGGTTAGTGCCTCAAGCTTTGCTTCTACAAGCATCAGTAAATAAAGAACCAGATCATTCAGCTTTCAAAGATGGTAGCCAAACACTACTTGAATCACCCAAGCAGTGTTCACTCAATATCATTGTTGCTCAAGTACGTGTGTACCAGCTTGTAGAAAGTGACCAACTCAGTATCTCTCATGGCCATCCAGCTGGATCCATTCCAAGGCCTCATGAGGTGAAACATCACGACAAAGCTCTCTGTTAAGACACAGTCAAGATAGCTTTCCAGCAATTAGGTCTGTGATGATTTAAAACATCTTTCAGAGGCTTTACTGTAACAATGACTATAGATCACTCTTGGCAAGTGCCTTCTCTGTTGTTAATCAGTCAGTCATTGACCTTCCTAATACCAAGTGTTGTCACCATGAATTCCAAATACTATAAATAAATAAATAAAGCAAGCAATGGTTTTCATGCTTCAAGATAATGCTGCACTGTTTAGTATACATACAAATACCCCATATGGACTGTCCTGGATTCTTACTATTATTTTATTTGTAGTTTTCCACTGTTACTTTATTCGTCATTATAATTTATTTAGATAGCAGTACAAAACCTGAAGGACAAATCTGATTTCAGTAGACAACAGAAATAGTAGTGTAGTAATTACACCAGATATTAGGCGTATTGATAATACGTAGTAGTGATAGTTCAGACTAAGATCACATCTGTCCTTTGAAATGACCTATACAACATAATTGATAGTTCATGGACACAGATGAAACAATATATATTTTATACTATTATTTCAAAATATAGGAAATCAATAGTGCTCGAATTTAATGCATGCTAATACGAATTGGACATATCTGTAACATGCATCGTTTCTCCACAGTTCTCTAGCTGCCATCTCACCGTGCTTTGTATCACTCTAGAACCAAGATGTACAACCCCTTGTGCTCTAAGGTCGAGTTTGCTGAGCATTGCTTCTTTCTGGCACTTATCTCCTTTTCTAGCTCTATGTTGTTTTCTTGGTAGTACTGATTATAACATACTACAAATTGAAAGTGATGTTCATTTTATTCAGATAAGAAGCTGGATGTTGTCACTCAGAGCAGATGCAGGACGGTCAGCCCTCCCTTCTCTCTCCCAGCTACCATTCTGGCATTGAATCATGGCAGCCTGTCCTTTTTCTGAGGTGTTCAAATAGCAGTCTAGCTGAAAACAGTATCATTGCAATGAAAATTTAATACTTGCCTACACTTGAAAGCATACAAGTCAAATGCCTTAGGAGACTGGCTGATCCTTCTGGCATCACATCACAGTAACACATTTTCCTCCGAGTGTTCATATAGACGCAATATAGAGGCCAGGTTTAACACAACACTGTCTCAACAACTGCATGTGCGTTGGTGATTTTGTTTGCAGGAAGGCTTCTCTTTGGTGCAAGCCTGCCTTACATCTCCATTGTTTAAGAGAGATGAGGTATAACTAGCACATTCAGAGTTGTGTCTCCCCACTTTGAACTTGAACACTTGGATACCATCTACAGTGCATCTCTGGCAACATGGACATAGCCAGGACTGGTAACTGGGGTGAAGAACCAATGTTGACCTGAAGTGTTGGAACCAGGGCAAATCAAATTTCTGTCCTTTCCCCTTTGCATTGCAGTCAGCAATACAGATATACTCAGTAAAAACCTAAAGCTTTACCTGTCCATGGGACACCACCTACAATCTTTCTGTGTGCTCTCTGTTGTGTTCAGCATGCTACGTGTTAAACAACAATATCCACTGGATAGCATGGAACACTGTCTATTCTGATATTTGCTTCAAATCAATGAAATTTGAGAATACATCATCATGTATATGTTACAAGCTATATTTCAAAGATTTAGAATACCACACACAAAGAAATCTTTCTAAAGTTGAAAGCTATGTTTTCCTGTAGTACAATAGTGTTTGTGTGGAAAAAACCCAAACAAACAAACAAACCACAACAACAACCACCACCCGACAAACAAACCAAACAACCACATACACGTGGCAGAAATGTGAAAATACTACTAACATGACAACAAAGCTAAAGAGTGAGACAATATAATCCCTAGAGATCTGAACAATGTTTGCACAACTCCATTTATTTCCTTTCATGGGTAGTACTTACAGTAAGTGGTAGTCTAAGGCTTTTTATATAAGAATAAATTAAAAAATGTAGCAGGTGAATGCATCCAGATGAAAAAGCAATAAATACATGCTACAAGCCCAAACTAGGGTTTAGCTGTCCCCCAGGCAGACATAAACTTACCCCAGTAAAGCTTTACTATATTTCACATCTGCAAATGCCAACTTTCCAGTCCAGGGTGAGCAATTTTCCCTATTTTCACATGCCCTGCTCATAAGTAGGGTATACATTTTTTTCAGGGAATATCAGCTTTACCATTACAAGACAGAGCTGCTCTGTCTTTTCTACAACAGCCAACTATAATCTTCCGGTCATGCAGGCATGAGACAAAAAAAAAAAAAAACCTGGTTAATAACACCCAGGGACATTTTGTTGGGCTTCCTTCTGGTTTCCTTTCCTGTCTCTCTGCCTCACTGATCAATAACATGTTCTCTGATATAAAGACAGCCTCAAGATGTGCAAATTAAAATGACAATTTGACCTGACATGTTTTCCCTTCTTCTCCCACATTCTGGTAGACCAGAGCCTTCAATCCACTACTAAGTTGTAAATCATCTGTATGTTGCTACACAGTCAGGAGTCTGCACTAACTACTCACTCCATAATTTACTGAGTTCAATGTGCACTGAGTGACTTTTACCTTTCTGGTCTCCAGAACTAGGGACTCCACATAAACAGAACCTCAAACTTTGGTGCTAAAAATTTGTTGTGTGTCATGAAGCTTGGTAATGAAACTTCAGACTTGGTAGCATTAGGTTAATGGTTGGACTTGGTGATCTTAAGGGTCTTTTCCAACCTAAATGATTCTATGAAAACCAGACCACACTTGACTTAGTTGCGTCTCTCTTTACCAAGATCAGTACTCAAGTGTAAGAGACCATTAAGTCTGCAACTGAAGTAGGAAACGCTATCAGGGATATCTGGTCACGAAGAACAGAAGTGTTCCACCAAGTCTGAGAAGTCCCCACCAAGCCAAAATGAGTGGCTTTACCAGGGAGGAGAAGTAGAAGAACAGAAACACAAACCGGGATCTGGCAGACACAGGTCTCTCTGGTTACCTCTATAGAGCTCCCATCAAGTCCCAGCAATCAGGCCTGGGCTAAGCTCAGGTTACACACTCCTGCCATGCAGACAGAGGCATTCTTCCACTCTCTTGACTCTGTCCATTAGTTTCTGTGGGAATGAAACCAAAGTATTGGAGCTAGAATGAGCTGTCATCTCCTCCAGACAAGTGCCACCTCGGCAGGCTAAAGGACACAGCCTATAGGCCATGTCAGTGGTATCGATCAGCCAGTTAAGTGAGCAATGACAAATTCATAATGTAAAGGCAGCAGAGGGAGACAATGAACATATGAACAGCTTAGCAAAAAAAACATCCCGTGATAGCCCTTTCTCTACTCCTTTCTTTGGCCCAAAATATATTCCCCAGCAAGCTCCAGGACTGGTCCTGTTAGTTAGCGAGAACTAATGCCCTGAAATCAGCCAACAACTTATTTTCTTTTCCACTGTTAAAAACACTGGCAAGTATTGAGAAAAACAGCAACTCCTACAACTCCGAGAAGTCCTTCTTCTTGATTTGGAATGTAAGAGTAAAATCGTAAAGTTTCCTGGAAGATAGTTATTTGGAAGCAGATGGTAAGAGGCCATATAGTAGTTCTTCACTCTGCACCTTAGCAGTTGACTAACATTTACACTGCTACAGCCCTTAACTTTGCCCTGTTTTGTTCAATTCTGAAAAATGCGTAACTTTGGAGAGGAATAGGTTATAAATGAAAAAAGAAAAGCATTTGAAATATTAGATTTGGTCAGAATGCCTCACTTTTCATTGAACCTTGAGAGTACCAGCGATCATGAAAAATACTTTCAGGACAGAAATAGAAATGGTTTAATTTGTGTTAAAATATTTCTGCTACATTGTATTGGGAGATTCATAATTTATCAAATTTGCCTAAGTTTTTGTTTTGAGTTATACAGTATGGCAAATAAATGAAAGCATTTTGCTGTTCACGAGGCAAATATGTCTTCTGAAAATGTGGATATATCCACTGTTTGGACTCAATGCTCTTTCCTGATACCTCTTCATTGTTTAGAAAGATACTACAGTAGGATGCTTGGGACCGCCTGCAGGAAGGGAAACCTCTCCAGAATTTTAATTGAAAGACGACATCAGTTGTCTATTCCATGTACCTGTGATCTAATGAACTGTTTTTGTTAAAGAACAACTCACTTTGAAAAATCTGTGTGTATTGAAAACTCAGTTTGTTTCAAGATTATTCCCTCCCTTCAGTCCCTTTGTTTTTTTTCCCCTCTCCCAACACCAATAATAGAAAGACAGAAGAAAAGGCCCCTGAACTTTCCGCTACCTCACTGCATCTGTGATGAAAGAGCACACAGAGTGTGCAGTGCCAGGGAAATTAATTGTGTTTCCCACTACCATTACACAGTGCAGTTTTTTGCTTTCTAGTTCTAAGCATATTTGTGACAAGTAGAATTCCCCAGGAGCTGGGTACAGAAGTAATCTACAAGTATCCTGAAGATAATTTGAGAGGGACCTGAAGTCTTTTAAAGTGGAAACTCCAAACAGAACTGGTACTAAGACAGCTCACATCAAATCAGGATGCTAATGGAGACACAGCAGCAGGCCGGTATGCCATAGATTAAGGTTTTCATTTAATTGGATTTATTATCTCTCAGTTTTATACAATCAAAGAAAAAACCATTACACTCACTTCCTAACAATTCATTAATGACAAGCATGGAAGACAAACTTGTCTTGATCAGCTACTGATTTTGTTTCTTTCTGTGAACACTCCTGTCCTGGTAAAACAAAACAACAACAAAAAATCTCTGCGTATGATCAAATGTTTTTGTGGTGAGCTAAGCACTGGCATAGATTAAGATGAACTAAAGACAGAAATTGATTTCCTTAGACAGCTTCAGACAGTTAAAGCAGCAGAGTGTTTTCAGCCACAATATGCTGCTTTTACAGTTCAAAGTACCACCTAAAATATCCACGTGTTCGCTAAACTATATAAAAAGAAGACCACTGTATTAAGCATGCCTGTCCTGCTGTGAAAATTCATAACACACAATTATGAAGCTGCCATTGCCAATTACTCCTCCAGGAAAAAAAAAAAAAAAAGTGGATGTAGTGCTGGCAAAGATGCCAAATTGACAACCAATCACTCTCCTGGCAGTCAGAGCATAAACAGGTGGATGTAACTGGAACACACTCAACCCAGTGACAGCTCAGAGAGAACATGGCACTTCATCAGTTAAAAGGGCTGGCAAATCACAGAAGAAAAAGTCATCAGCTTCAGTCTCTTGACTCCAAACAAACAATCCAATGAAATAAGAAAGGTTAACAAAGTAAAATATGTTGCAATTCCTCAGAATGATGCCAGCACTAAAATAATCACTTTATCTTCCTAAGGCAAAGTCAGCATGGTGGAAATCAACTGTCTCCAGCATACACACGCCCACCACAGAATGCTTCTGTTAACTGAAATACTCTGTCTGAAAACACCCTCTTTATTGCCTCTGGAAAAAGGGCAATACAAATGAACCCACAGAGGTTTTACCAAACCAAGACTTTTTGGGTATCTTCCGAGTTTGTTAGTTACGAATACCCCCTCTCTGCACTTGATGATGGAACTGAACCGACCCAAAATGAAACTCCTCCTTTCATTCTAAGATAGACATAGTGCTCTCAAAATACGTGATTCACATAAAAATCACATTCTGTGCAAAGAAATCCAAATCTGCAGGTGGAAAGGGATTTATTACATTAAATCGAATAATTACTAACTGGATAGTTATTTAAATGCCTTAGGGAGGAAGAAAAGGCGTCAAAGTAGTTTACAATGATGTGGAAAGAAGAAGTCAGTCAACATTTTCATTATCTGTTTCCCTTCAAGGCAAGCTGCAAGGTAGATCTGTTCGGTGTGGTTGCTGCACAGGTTGTTTTGAGATGACGAGTTAGTGAAGGATGTTTATGTTCTGATAGACATGTATTTAAATACATATATCTGGTGACTCTGGCTCTAGGACAAGTACATAACCATCAAGTGTCATGCAACTTACCTTTCGATAGTTTATGTAAGTTAACTGTGTACAACTAGAACATAATTTGTGAAGTGTGATTTAAAAGAGACTTAAAAATATTATTTTTATACCACACTTCTCTCTCAGACCTTCTTTTTAAAACAGGTGGAGTATTTATTACGTATGCACTGCTGAAGGGCCACAGGTTGAGAGGGGACAGAAGTAATGTGCAGTCTCAGCAGCTGTGAATTGCTAAGCAGTGTGGGGACTGGTGAAATCCAGGGAAACACAGAGAGAGCAAATCAGCATGTCACTCATTGTTGCTTCTCCCTCTATTCCAGGTTAGGATATTTCCTATACAAATAACAGCTTTCAGGAATTCCTGTTTCTCACAGAGCTTCCTGATTAGCTCTTAATGACCTGACTGTCATCCCCAGTATCTCTTACTCCATGCAGTCTACCAAGTTAACAGCAGAGGGAACGACCGTTCAGCACAGAAGGCAGAGAAGCAAAGCTATAGTTTTGTGACAGGCAAGCTCAAGACATGGGCACAGCTGAGAGCTGTAAGTCTACAAGTTGTCTGTTTATTAGTAGACATAGAGATATAGAGACAACACAATTAAATACAGAAATAAGCGAAATATATTCAAATACTCCAAAATAATAATAAACATAGGTAAGGTCAGATGCTGTTACATACCCAAGGTTTTGACTGAAGAAGCAGTCTGTTTTTGTGCAGGATTCCCAGCCAAGAGACTAGTTTAGAAAATTTTATATTATATATATATATATATATATATATGTATATATTTTATATATATATAAAAGTATATAAACACATATATGCAAGGTAGAAAAATATATTTATACGTATTAGCAAGGTTCTGTGCTGTATTTGTCACATTTGCTAATGCAACACTATGTATTGAAGAACTAGTTTCCTGTGCAATCCCTGAATTACGGACACTTCTTTTTTTAGATTTGTTACTCAGTTTTCTGTAACTCAAAAGTATTACAGCTGCTTTGTCTTTTCTAACATACAACTCGGTAATAGATGGCCTCTCATCTGTGTGCATATACAGGATTTTGTTTGTATGTAAATGCCTGAAAAATTTTGAATTAGAAACAGTGACATGTAAAACCCTGATGAAAAAGTAGCTGCTTCTGAAAAGCGGGTTTTGATGAATTTTGTATGATCTCTTTAAAGATTCTCTAATGCATATTTCAAAAGATGTTTCAATACTGTAAGTTTTAGATCAGCTCATAACTGATAATTTAGATTTTTCCAGGACTATTCTCCTGTGGTATCTAGCTTCCAAACTGAGATTTAAATGTATAGTAGTTCTGAATGAAATCACAGGCAGAATATTAGATTACGGCATATAAAGCATCACAAAATCCTTTGTTAATGCTAAATTAAAACCTCAGCTAAGCCAAACTTGCTAAAAGTATCTGGGAATACAAGAAATAGGGGCCTTTTGTGCCTAGCCGTTTTCTTGTATGACTTGTTCCTGCTGTCTCTGTATAAAGTCTGATCAAACATTACAAATTACTTTAGATCCTAAGACATCCACAAATTCCAAAGTAATACTTGATTTCTAAATAAGGTTCTTATTAAAATAATCCCGTGAAATAAATAACTATAAAATTTCATCATTATAGGGGTGTGTAGGCTTTAATCTTGAAATAGTTGCTGGGTATTTTAGATAATATAGTATTGTTAAGTGAGCTCTAAGCATTTTACTGACACTAAACACTCTGAGCTCTGTAACACAGCATTTCCTACGCCTCACCCCAGCGCTACATCTCCCCTGTTGTTCCACAAGCTCAAGTCAACCCCCTTTACCCTGGTATCAAAAGGGCAATTTCCTACTCCTCCTGCCAAACCTGGCACAAGAGAGCAGGGGCTGGCATAGGGGTGGGAGCAGGAGCTCCCACGTTAGGCAGCAGTGATTAATTAGATTGGCTCGGCTGCCTGCACAATTACAGGCTCCGTTTCCCCACTGGGATCAAGACGTTGACCTCTTTTGTGAAGTGCTTTGAGGACTTCAAACGGAAAACACTGACTGAGGGCTACGTCTCAGTCTAAGCCCCACATTAGGATGCAGTCATAATGCAACTGCAATAATAATAAAAAAAAATCTATGTAATAAAAAAACCCACAGAATATAATTATCTTTGTACAAAAAGAAGTGAAGGCTCAAATTTCCAAACGTGTTCAGTTTTCATTCAGGCATCAAAACAAATGGTTTCAGTGGGAGCTGAACTCTCTTGGGAAATCCTGCCATACATGCAGCAGTGCTACACGCAACTCAAAATCATTCTTGGGCCTGTTAAAATCTGTTCCATCTCATGAGTAACTGAAAGTAGAAGTAAAGATAATGGTACCATTTCTTTTCATCTAACTCTTGTTTTTTCACCTTCCAGTATGACAACAAATCAGCTTCGAATTCTAGCTAATATCAAAAATGTAAATTGGTTTTATACTCTCCTAAACCCGCATTTATTCACGTCACGGTTTATTTTGCTGTTACCTAAAGCCTGTGTTTTCTAAAAGGCTAAAACATGAGCAGCAACAATGACACACAGTGGAGGACGAAAAGTACTTTCAAGGCATCATGGTAAAACTTTCCCAGTGTCTGTCTGCACCACGGAGAACAGATCCATGCGGCAGAGCTCTCAGCCACAGCACATGCACCGATTGCTTAGTCTATACACATCACATCTGTTAGCTCCGTTTGCTGTGATCGCGGGATGAGCACAGAATATCCAATGGAGAGCTGCACTGCAGACAAGAAATTTCAGGTCTAAGAGGATAAGACTGCTCTAGATCTGAATCAAGCTATTAGTCTCTCAGCTTCATAGTCATCATATTACTGACTATAACTATGTAATTAAAAATAAAAGTGATAGGTCTGTTTGCTCCATCCATTAACAAACTAAAGTTCAGAATATTTGTCAACTATTTTAATTCATGCTTTAATACACACAAAATCAAGATCTCAAGAAAATAAAAAAATAATGCAGAAACGTGTTTGTAAACCTTAGTTCCCCTGCCATGATAATTGCTTAATATCTGCTATTAATGATGTTTTTTCTAATGTCAGTAACTGACATTTAAAATCATTTGAACGTTAACGTGTGGGCATTCATGCAGCAACAGGAGATTATTTAAATAAGCAGGAATACAGTTTTAGAGACAAGCAAACATTTGCTGTCCTTCTGCAAAGAACAATCTGAATAAATCAAGGTTACATATATAATGTGTTTTCATGCTAGGTGTTACAGCTATAGTAACTATAGCTATATTTATATATATATTCAAAACACGAATAATTTCAAATGTAATTCTGTAAATTTAATCTGCCTGTAACAGGCCACATTTCACACTTTTGTGGAACATCTCACTGTTAATTCTAAATTACATTTGTTTAGTTTGCCTTCTTAGCTTGTAGCGCATGAGTTGGAAAATATTTGCTCTTTCAAGATACAACTGTGTAAAATTCTTAACGGTGAAGTACTGTTTGCTTATATTGGGACATAATGGATTTTCTTAAGTGGTGATTCTGTTATGCCAAGTTTAAGAAAAGCATTCTCAAACGTTCCTTGTAACTTATAACCAATCTTTTCTGTTCAAATGACAAGCTCTTTTCAGATACAGTGCTTGGCCAAGTTTGACTATCTGCTATATGACAATGCATTGCTTTGCAATATTCCAGATGTTAACAAAGACTAAAGTGTTGTGTATTGGGCATTTCAAAGGGCCAAGAAAAAAGACATTCTTAGCTGGGCTTCCCTGATGAAGGGCGATTGTGACCTATGCAATTAGTCTAATAAAATCCATATGCACAAGAATAATTTAATCTTATGCTATATAGGGTCATTTATTATAACGGATACCATGGCTCATGCTGTAGGTGCTACACATAATGAATGTAGGAGATAGGAAAAAAATATTCATTTATATTACATTTAACTAAAAAAAAAAAAAGTAAGACCCTAATTGTTTTCTTACCTTTCTTACCTTAGCCTCCTATTTCAAGCAGTCAGAAACAGTTACATAAAAACACATAACAAAGTCATAAGAGTTTAAGCCTTTTAGCTTAAACACAGGGCAAAATTGCTAAGAGACTTGCATTGATCTCTGTGAGAGTAATGGAAAAAATCCCTAAAATGCAATCAGCAATACTTATCAAGCATATCAACAGGAATTTTTATTTTTATTTTAGAGAAGGACTTGGCCTTCTGCGCACATGATTTCAAAGAAATGTCACTAATGCTCTGGTAATAATCTGGAGACTGTATTCACTGCATAGCTAAAAGAAACACCTCATCGGACCAAGGAACCTGATTGCCTGGATGGTTTGGCACAGGCCTTGTCTCTCAGCTTGGGGAGAAAGCCCCAGTGCCTTGTCTCTCTGAGTGTTAATAAGGAACTAGATATCAGATTCAATGCATGTTGTTTCGAGCTAATTTCACTAGAAGATAAGCTATTCTTAAGACACAAAGCGTTTTTTCGTGCCACAATATGACCATTCAATATCTGAAACTCTTATTTCCTGTGAAACCGTAATACCCATTTGGTACAGCTTTGAGTGACTCATTTAAATTTCTTAATTATTGCAAACAGCTTTGCCAATAATATAACATTTTCAAGAGATTAACTTCAAAAAAAAAAAAAAAAATCATAGCAAAACCAAAACACCACACAAACAATAAAAGCTTTTGTGTCAGCCCCAAATCCTCGAAGGGTTTCATCTGTTTTGCACTACTAAATGGACAGAGCAACTCAGTATTCACAGACAAAAAAAATGCTCAAATAATGAAATTGTTGTGACAGTGACTGGGGAAATGAGTGAAATTCTATGTTTGTTTTCGAAAGCACAATGCAAAAATTTGTGCATTACATGAAGATACCTTCTAGTTGTTTTTTCTTTTTTCACTCACTGCATGCATAAACTGCTCAATGAAAAACAAGTTTAAATTTATATTCCAAATGTAGCAGTTTCTTTTGCACACTGATATACAGATAAGCTACAAAACATAATATTCCTCTGAAGTATTTTAACAGGAAATAAAAATGGGAAATCTAATGTCTTTAATATTGCCTCTTCCATCACATTTTCCAAATGTAGCTCTTCAGATATTCAGTAAAGAACAATGCTTCATGGTTGGTAGTACAGAGTACAGACAGCTTTCACTTCATTAAAAAATATAAACTTCACGTGGAATTTTTGTTTTCAGAAAATCAAATTAAGAGCATTTATGTTTCATTTCACAGTAGGGTAGAACTGTAAGTGACAGAGGCATACTCTTTATATGAAACAATACACACATTTTCGTATATAGGTATACAAATATATGAGAGGTATTAATATGCATACACAGACATACAGAGGCACCCACATATATGTATAAACACCTGAATAGCAATAAGACCAAAGATGTGATTTAAAAGGCCATTTTTAAAGTACAGAAATTCTAGGTTCTTATCAAAATAACTCTTACAAAGAACTAGTTGATAGGATGTGAAAGAAATTAAGACCATGGTGTAAGAATATGAATAACATGTTACTTCTTGATTTCAATACATTCAGAAATCATTAACTCTATGCAAAAAAATCTCAGGCAAACAATCTAAACAGCACTATATCACAACTTGAAAAAAATCCTTTCTTAAAATATTACATTCAAACTGGTAAAACCTATTTAACAAGTGTCTTAAATTGCTATTACTGCTCATCATACAATGCCATTCTTCATGACCTTGCTGCTTCCAAATACCTCACTCTCATTACAGTTCTCCAGCTAATTACACCTGCTTACCCTATGGACTGCTAGTGTATAATCCCGTATTACCAAAACTAGAATATAATCTAAATGGTAATGATGTTAAACTACAGTATCCAAACCAAGCCATTTCATAATCTCACTCGTACGGCAGAGACTAAAAAAACAGAATGAATGACTTCTTGTTCCTTTTTGGCAGACTGCAAGTGCCTATAAGCAGCAAGTTAGTGGGAAAGAAAACAACAGGTTTCTTCTGTCACGTGAAACAAAGAGGTCCAAACAGTCCCAGAAATAACATTTCAGGCTACTGCTTGAAATGATGCCACCATGACAGTTGGTCATTATGGCTCATCTCATGAGAAATTCTGATTAATATTAAATACATCTATGTATCTGTGTATTCATGCAACAGGCAAGAGTGGCCAACAAAACACAATGCTATGCTACAGCTATATCCCTTTTCACCAATACTGTTGTGTTCTGCTCTCTGTTTTTTCAGAAACGGCACCACATTTAGGCAAATTATTTGATACTTAAAACTGTTAGAAGTTTCCTGGATCCATGACTGAGAAATTACCTCTGAGGAAAAAAAAATATATTTTATATATATATTTTTTATATATATATTTATATTTATATATTTATATTCTTCATTACCAGAATACTAAAACCTAAGTGACTTAAATATAACACAAAAGACCTACTATACTTAAAAGCCTGTTTAGTGCTGAAATTCAGACACGAAAATTGACACCTTATTTGCAGCTTGGCTCACTGGTCTGGCAACCAGACTACTGGGTTTCAGTTCGGGCCATGGACATTCTGCAAGGAGAATCTTTATACATAATGATTCAAGTTGCCACGTATTCATTGTCACAGAAGGACAAGTAACAAAGGCCAGAGACAGATTTCCCTTATAAAGTAACTTCTAAATATTTATATTTCAATGGACCCTCATTTAAAAGCAACCTGTTCAGTTTACTGCGTACGAATCCCTTTTCAGCTGATTGTTATGTTATGGACAAAAAAACCTCATAAATGTGTGGACAATTATCATATGTGATGATATTCACGAGGCTCTGACTCTACGATTTTTGTAGGATTTAGATCTGGGAGACAAAAATAAAATAAGTCTAGTTTGCAGATGGCTAACTAACTGAATTTATAAAGCTGACTGAGCAAACTGGCTCTGTTCAGAGGTTTCACTTTTAAATCTTGTTACTGCTCATTGGTGAGGATTTGCGAATGCTGTGCCTGTCAAGCTTCCTGATCAGCGATAGCTTTGAAACTGAGCTAAAGCAGCATGGAGAAAAAGCCGAAACTGGATTTAGTCTCATTTCAACCACCATTTTAAACCTGTTCTCACTCAAAGGAATAAAAGTTATGATATTTCCATGCTTTTCATGCTTTCGGTTTACTGCATATCTTTATAACCTTTGACTGGAGAAAAAAAAAAAAAAAAAAGTAAAAATAAATCCCCAAAGCAAGAACAGAAGGGAAATGTCCTGTTTTTTTCCCCTGTTCATTTCTTGTGGTTGTTTTTGGACCAGATTTTCACTGACGATCAAGAAAGATGAATCAGGTACCTAGATTTGGGGAATCATTATACGCATGATTTTCTATAGCATGGTCAGCCCTAAAATCTGCTGTTTTTCACAGCAAACTGTTTAGACAGGCATTACGAGTTGATTTACCTCTCTCCCTCTCCTCACATTGCCAGAGTAACTGAACATGTCCCTCACAAAATTGTTGATGCAAAATGACTTCATAGAACTAAATCTAATACCATCAATTCCAAGATAAAAAGGCAGGGTAGATATGAGTGAGCAAATGTACATGTTCAAATGCGTGCAATCAGCATATTTTGCAAAACTGATAATTAGGATGAAGACTGTGGCTTCACCTCAGAGAACACTGCCTTATCCTTACATTTCTGCAATAAAGGGAGGAAATAATTTTTTTTTGAATGAACAGCAGGGCGTGAATGCTACATAATTCCTTACATATCTTAATGAAACAAGGATTCTTGAGTGCAGGAAATGTCCTGTAATATAACCATTACAGTGAAAGAAATAGTGTAAAGCTGTTTTGTTTGTTTTGTTGTTTGTTTTTTTTTTTTCTGTGCAAAATTTTACATATTTTCTCCCTGTTCTCTCTCAAAGAAGTGATGGAGACTTATCCTCAACTATAGGCTTGTCCTCCTTTGGGGGTACTGGCAGAAGGGTGAGCATTTTGCTTTTCTTTGAAGTGCAAGCACACATTGGAGATGAAAGCAACTGCATTATTGTCTTTGATGTTTTTGATACTGAATTTCTCGTTTGATTTTTCTTTGTAGACGTTCAGAAAGTAGATTTACTTCCTCAATCAACCTTACCCTAAATCCTCGCTAGGTACTTATCCCCTTAAATATCTGAAATTGATATAACTATTTTTAAAAGTTTGAGTTTGGAATATCTTAATAAATGCAATAAATTCCAAGTCATGCCACAACCCCTTTATTTGTACTGAGACCTTAATCGCACTATGTACTATAAAAAGAGAAAACAGAAATCCTCCTAACTAAATGAGACACCACATGCTTGAAGTAAAAAAAGCCTTATTCACAGCAACTTATTATGCACAGCTCTTAATATTTGGTAAAGTGCACTCATCAGACAAAACAAAGAAAAACCCAAAACAAACCCCACAAAACCAGAACAACCCTCCCCCCAAAAAAAACCCAAAGACAGAAAACACCAAACCAAAAAAAAAAAAAGAACAAAACCAAACTGAACCCCCAAATCTTTTCTTCCAAGCAATCAAGATTTAAAAGTTAGATCCTTCAAAAAACATATTTATGGCTTCAAGTGGATTACTCAGGTGAGTAAGCACTATGTGAATGGTGGGTTCTAGGACTCCTTGACAGGAAGAGCAAGAAACAAAGGACATAGACAGCAGATGGGTAAGGACTGATATGAGAATTCACATAGAGATTGCTTGTCTTGCACATACATCTTCTTAACTAGTTTAAGAATTCAAACTTCAAATGTGGTTAGGGGGAGTACTATAATCATACATACTAGCTTCCTGTAGATATATTCCTTTTACATCTATTTTGAAAGGTAGCTGAATCTTAAAACTGAGTAATTATTATTTCTTTCAAAAGGTATTTTAATTTCATCTTGCACGCAAATATATCAAAACAGAAGTAGTTGAAATTTGCCATATGATCTAGTACCTCTTAATTTGATTTAATATTGGTGAAATACATTCTTCCAGAAAGTAAAAAAGATTGAAATCCACATGTAATCACACCTGGTTGAGAAAAGCCTGCTAAGACAGTTGGCATCGTTGCTTTACTCTCTTATCAAAGCAGAGTATATCCAGCAAGCACAGCAAGAGAACATTTAGAACTCCAGTGTGCTTTACCTTACTGACTTTAATTTGAACATGCAACAGAGAAGCATGTTGCTTAAAGACCAATGGAAGAAATAAAGAAAAAGAAAAGAAAAAGGTGAAAATACTAACAAGTGGAGCAGGAGCTGGCAAAGAGTGAACTTTTATTATGACATTCCCTACAGGACTGTCTAGTTACCTTACAATATTTCTAAGTAGCAATGCCAATACTATATGATTTTAGAAGCTCTTAATATAATTGATAAATCGCATCAAAGTCACTGTTGAGGATTTCTTCATCTTTATGAAAGGGTGTCTCCAAATTACGGATTTCTCAAATAAAACTCTCTCTCTAGTGTGATGTATAGGCACTGTGCCACTGATCAAGAGGGTGGGATTTCATCTTCGGAACGAAAAACATTACAACAGAGAACTACCAAAAAAAACCCTATCTGATATTTCATTGAAAATCCTGGTCCTTCCTTTCAGAGCTACACGAACCTTCTCATGAGTGCTTAAGCCTGGGTAACAGCTTTATTAGCTATTACACAGAAAACTCATTGTATCTGAAGGCATCTACAGGTAGTTCCTACGCCTGTATGGTGCTTAGTTTGCTTATGCCACACAAAGCTGAGATAAATTCTATTTGTCACTTTATCTCTCTGTTCACCTTGCTCCTATCAAATACATATAATTCAAGATGGATGCTAAAAGGGTGACTCAACATTCAAAAGCTGTCCACAGTAACTCTCTCCAACTGGCTCTGTACTTTAAGTCACCAGTGGTCTAACTGGATCTAATACATTTGAATTCTGCCACCAGTAATGAAACCAGTAACCATGATTTCAAAAGCTTCCATCAGCTCCAACAACTGACTCACCCCTAGTCCAGAACTCAGTTCCCTGGCACAGCAGGAGGGAATAAACAGTCCTTCCCCAAGCAGTACAGCCTCCCTCAATCAACTGTTCAGACACCCGATCTCTTCACATAATTTTGGTTATAATGGAAAGACTGTTGGTAATCCCTGCATACAGGGAACTGTACGATTCCTTCCACAGTGTGTGAATCCTGCGTCACAGTACACAGGAGGAACTGGCAGCAGTTTCTCTGTATCGAACGGCAGCTTGTCCAGTGAATTAATAGTTTACCATCCTGGCCTAAATAGAGTTCAAGCAGAAGCTAGTTCTTAAACACAACTAGCTGTCTAGAGAGGAAAATACTGCCAAAGGAACTGAGACAAGACAAGCAGTCTACTACTATTTATTTGAGTGGCTCCGGGTAAAAATTCAAGTACTGAATGTGTTTTGCTGTAACATCAGTACAAGAATGCAAGTGTAAAGTGCACAGGCTGCTCCACAACACAAGCACGCCCAGCAGTGCCTGGGTGTACAGCAGGACCTTCAACACTGCCGCCCGTGGCGGCACGCTCTGCAATCCAGCCGTGAGATGGCACGAAGCTTTTGCTGAGAAGGATTCAGATCTCGGCCATCCTAGGTTTGGATCAGCAGAAAAGAAGGTTAAGCACATCATCTGTTTTTTTCCTACCTCTTCTGGTATGCAAAATGGTTATCTGGTCTGCACTATGTTTCCAACATCATTTAGCAAGCAAGAGCTAAGGAGAAATGCCAGTTTCATGTGACACGTTGAAACCCTCTTCCCTAGATCAGTCCATATCAAAACATAAGCTGAACTTAATGCTGTAATTCACTGCTTTTTCAGGGTCAGATGTAAAATGATGTGGTTTTCCTGACTAAGGAGCTGTCCCTTGGATGTGCTTACATAAACCTGCATATTGTTCCATTCAGAAAGGTTCCCATAAAAAACAGAGTAAGGTATATGGTTAACAAGACAAACTTTATTTATGGAAGATGAGCCCAGTTTAGTTTATCTCCTTTTGTTCTTAAAAGCTGCAGCGTTTCAGGCTGCAGTTGTACACACATATAGATAAGACAACAGATATGGAATTATTGGTCCTTTCAAAAACCTAAATGTAATAAATTATTTAAGATATCCTTCTTCAGAGAAAAGCAAAACTTCCTCTTTTATCTTGAATCTGCCCTATATAAATATAGATCTGCCATTTCTAGATGTCTTTTAAACTACCATGTTATAAAGAGACAGCAATATAAATATATTTCCACCCTTCGCTGCATATACAAATTATAAAGCTGGTTCCTACCATTTCTCATTATGTATTCAGCAATCAAAGCATTTTAATAATTTTCAATACTCCACCCTGTGGTCTCCTCTATACTAGGTAAACCTGGAGAATTCCTTGTTCTTTGAACTCTGTAATTAAAATTGCTTAGATTTATTAAGAAAAGCCAACGATTTGACCTCTAGCTGCATGCCACAATGATGTTAGTTAACTCTGTAACTTTATATGAAGCCAGCACTTCTAAAAAGTGAAAGGGTGTAGAATAAATTTTAAATCCTACAGGACATGGGCATTTAAAGGTGTGCCTCCTTGTTTCTTAAAACAAACAAACAAACAAAAAAAAACCCAAAAAACCAAAGAACCCAACAAAACAAAACAATCCCATGCTGAACTTCTGTATTTTCCATGGTGATGAGAGAAGACTTAGTTGAAGTTAGGTCTGTAAACTATATTTAGCACATTTCTTCTCTCCAATAATTTGGGCTCTCCGTTGGGATCAGAACAAAGATAACATCCTCCCAATGCAAGTAACAGTGGCTAACCTGGAGCACAGGAAGGAAAGGGTCCATTTCCAGCAGCAGGAGAGGCTGTAGGCATTGCAGCATGCAATGTGCTCACTGCTGCTATCCAACAGAAAGAACTCAAGATGTGAGTGCCTCACCTCTTCCTCAGTCAAATGACACGCTTAAGATCCCCACGCTTAAGTGGTGGGGAAAACTGTGGAAGTCAACTTGGTTGACATGGCACTGCAAAGGACTGGAGAACACCTCCATCACCCTAGCACTCTGGTGGATTATGAGGGAGGCTTTCTTATGATGGTGGGAAGTAACATATATAACAGATGTAGAAGAAATGGCTTATGTTTGCAAAAAAAGGTTTCCATTATTTTCGAAAAGAAGGAGAAGGCAACTGTCACTTTCCAAATTAAATATGCACCTCAATGCCAAGGTATCAAGTGACTACAGTGCATGGTAACTATCCTGTATAAAAACAAGCTAAGACAAAAAATACCAACAAGAGATAAAGCAGTACTGTGGAAAAATCACTTCACATCGCCTAATCATTATTCTGCATTAGATGCTTTCAAAGCTGAGCAGCAATTAATTGAGAAAACTGCAGCCTAAACCTCTAGGACATATTGACCACTCCAGTATGCAGCTCCAGCCTTCCCAAGGAAGAATGCTTACATACTCATTTCAGTCTCTACTTTCCGAAAGCTACTGAAGAAAACAGAAGTGCATGACATTTTTTCTAAGACATGAAATAGTAAACAAAGTATGTTTCATGACATAGTAGATAGATGTTATTAATAACAGAAAATCTGCCAAAGTCTGCCATAAATATCCCATAAAGTACATATTTACAAACAAATGACAGAAATTGTCTTACTGTCTGTTCAAATTTGTTTTATTAACTTCAGTAACTGCTCAAACAATCTTCTTGCAATAATTCAGCATCCAGTGACTTTAAGAAAGTTTTCAAACCCTTGCAATTAGAGTTAAAAGAAATACAGACTGTAATGAGATTGATGTAAATGTCATGTTGATTAAAAAAAAGCTAAGCCAAGAAAAAAGCCATGTACACTTGCTAGCAAACAAGCTGAAAGTAAATGAAATGATTGAAATGAAAAAGAGAGCAAGGGCTACACAGCTTCTATAGAGTTCAATTTCTTTACAAATTTACTATATACTTTTGTAAGAAAAGAAAATGCAGCAAAAAGGCAAGAAAATCACACATTTAACTTGTTTTTCTTCTCAGCGTTCAACCTTGAGAGAATACAAGAACTTCCTTGGTTTCTGAAACTTGTGGTTTTGTCCCCCTCCTGGGTGCTGAAAGGCAGAGTAGACAAATCTCTAAAAGAACAGGCATGTCACAGGATGCAAGGCTCACAGATGCAACTCAAACTAAGCTTACAATTACTTTTTACAGTTCATTGGAAAAATCAAAACGTTTAAAGAGGTGGCCACTCACGTTCCTAACTTCTGTTCCCTTTCCTTCAACAGCTAGGTCCTTGGGAACACCACAGTTTGGTCTCTGATCTGTCTGCTACAACCAAGCAGTGAACCTCTGTCTGTTTTGTCCCTTGGGTCTTTTCTTTCCTTATATAAATAGAGGGTCTATATTTCAGAAACTCCTCACCCACGACCAGTCTGCCCACCATTCCAGTGTCTGGAATACGCAGAATAAGAAGCCAGTTGTGAGAAACTCCTGTTTATAGCAGAGCTATTCTTTGAAAAATGAGGGTTTCAGTGTAAGATGGCTCAGCAGTCCCTAGTTTGAAAATGAAGATATCTAAATGAAAAGAAACTGTGTACACGTTATTGTTAGTGAGGTTTTTGTGGGTGTTTTTGTTTTGTTTTGTTTTCCTTAGGCAAACATAAATGTGCTTGCTACAATAAAGCTGTCAGAAAGCATGAAGAAACTTCTAAAATTCTCTTAAAGTAACCAGTCAATCTGATATGGTGAAACCATTTGAGTCAGTTATTTTACGAAGAACAAAAATCCAGATAAACAAAAAGTTCTTAGAGAGCTGACTGCCTTCAGCTTTGTTAAGCTCACTAAGTTTTGCTTTAAAACTTTTATCCAAATGACATTGTTTCTCATTATGGAGGTCCTAATTTTTCCAGTTTATGCCAGTTAAAAAAAAAAAAAAAAAAAGGAGTAATTTTCTCGTTTTTTTAAAGTGCTAGAGCCTGGAACTACAAGAAACTATTGCTCACAGCAGAAACCTGAAACAGTTCCTAAGCCCAGGAGAGAAAGGGCCTCTAAGAGTCTGTGTGATACAGAGACAAGAGAGCTACATCTGGGGAAAAGGTGTGAGAGACAACACAAGAAACTCCTGTGAGAGCGAAGATGAACGAAGCTCCATGTTTCCATGCACAGATCAATGGAGCTGGATCTCTTATTGTTACACCCATTCCTGGCCATATCACGAAGAAATTACCTAGTAGTCACTAAATAGTCACTGAAACAGAGGGGGATACTGACGCTAACTAGACAACATTTTGATTCCAAATTTCGGGATGCTGTTGCTATTACCAGCTGCTGGTTAGCAGTTCTACAATCCCCTTTCTGGCAAAGGCAGGAGAGATTGACAGGAGCTACTCCCAGGAACTCAGTAATTTACTTAGAGAAAAATGACCCCACTGTTCTCAATGCTCTCTCTCAACTCGTAGGGCATAAGTCCTAACAAGCCCTATGAAAGGCCACAGGGACACACCATTCTCATTTTAAGAAGGCAGGGTTCGATTTGCTTACTTACAATACTTACAGACATGCACATTACTGTTTTGGACTAAACTCAACATCTCAGTGGGATTTAGAGCTCTGAATGGAACGACATCCATATGTGAAAGAATAAGAAATAATCTTTCTTGTTCAAACATGGCCCATTTTTGCTTAACATAGAACAATAAATAGATAGCTGAGTACTCTAAATAGGTAATGATTAAATCTTACTGGCCTTCAGGAAGTTTGCATTAAGCACTATTATTATTATGACTGGAATTGAATAAGAGTAATTACTTGATAGAATTGTTTTGGGTTTTTTTTCAGTTTGTTTGTTTTATTAGAGATCTGAAAATTAGAAGCAAACATAATTGTTCATTACGAGCAAATCACAAACTTTCCTGCATTAATATATTACAGCTACTCTGAAATAAACTAAACCGCAAAACTTGACATTTAAGGATTATCTCTACAGTGAGGCGTTTATTTTTTATCTGCTAAAATAAGCTATGTCTTTGTAACGTTTGGTTGCCTTACCAATATTTACACTTGCATTCTGCACAAACTTCCTTTAGAGCATATTCAACTATATTTACTTGCTTCAGTTACTGGATGTTATACCCAAGATGCTTTTGCATAACATCCTCTCTACTCTCCAAATTAACAAACAGTCTCTTCCCGCAGTAACTACTGGGTAATCGCCAGCAGAGTTGTTAACAGATGAGCAGCCATGCAAGCAGCTTGTCCAGTGGGACAGACACTTGCCACTCCGGAGCAGAGCAACTCTCCCTCAGATCACCAGAGATCCACTCGTCTGCGTGTCCCAGAACCTCTTCAAATCTGTAGCGCACAGGTTATTTTAAGCAGTTTAAAAGGAGCTCACTTCCAACTAAGCCAGATATTTGTACTCAAATAGATTAAGGAGAACAAACATAAAAAAGCTCTGCTGTCAAATGTCAGAGACTGATAACATGTGGCATATGGGAAAGGTTGCTTCAACCTGCTCTGGTAAAGGAGACCCACCCACAGTTTGAAGTGTACAGAAAGGAACCCAGTTTTGCAAGGAAATCGAATTTTTCATTTTCTGGAAAATGATGAGTGTGCTGGAAGACCCTTGAAGAGTTCATACAAGTAGCCCTAACTGCACCTGGCAGTTGACTGAGTATTAGAATCTAGTTAACTATTTCTATTTTTATTTTTTTTAAGTTTCTTTTCCTGGCAAGAGATCTTTTAAACAGCTGACTTTTTTAGCATTAAAAAACATCATCTATATCTACCTTTTCCAAAAAGAAAATAGTTTTATGTGAAGAAATTTTTTCTTTTTCTTTCTTTTTAAGATTTTTTTGCTTTAATTACTGCTAAAATATTTTCTGTCTTCAAAGGTTCCCTACTACTGCCTATGTTGCGGTGTGGCAGTATTGGAACTGGCTTAATCTCACTTCCATGGAGGGGAAGCAACACAGAGTTGGAAGTAACTGCAATTTCTAGCTATGCAAGAGAAGGGCTGACCTGCTCATGCTTATCATGCAAATAAAATTTTGCTTGAACTAAAAGACAGACAGCAAAGAGAAAAGCAGACAGAAAGAGAAAAATTCAGCTCCATTAAGAGGAATATGCTGAGATGCTGGGCTTGGAGCCAAAGCATCCTGCAGCATGGCAGCCCAGCTCACCTAGGAACAGTGAGACAGGGAATGATCTCCACAAAAGCAGTCACTGGAAAAAGAACAAACTTCTTACTGAAGGAACTCTGCCTTCAAGGTACAGAACAGCATTGGGATAAAAACCCCAAACTACAGGACATCTGAAATATCACAGGACTCTTTCCAAGACTATCTGGAATATCACATTACTCTTTCCAAGAGTAATGACAGGATGATTTTCCATGCATCTTACAAGAGCTCATCTTGTACCGAATTGTCAAACGTTGTCATTTCAGTTACAGTTTCATACTATTCCGAAAATGGTATTTGTACAACCTTCATGGAAGCTCTGAGTCTTCACAAATATTAAAGTGAAAAGCAGAGGCTGGATGTCAAGCTGACTGATGACGTGCAACTTGCTGCGGACAAGACAGATGGCTCCCTTCTCTTACCCGTTCCCCACCTCAACCCCTGGGATGCCTCTGACTCAAGAGGATCACTTGACTTCAGAGCAGAGAGGAACAGGTACCCTGAACCACGTACGACCTCCATTTCCCCACTGAGACCACACAGACATGTATGAAGTATTAAACCATCCTTATACAACCCACCCTATTAGTGCTTGAGCACCTCACCATTTTTGCACATTCAAGTTTACACCAAAGCTACTTGATATGAAATACTATTATGAGCATGATGTACGCTGAGATTAAGTCTTGGATTTTAGCCTCAGAGAATGAGATTGACCTAACAGCCAGATCATCCACCTTCTACATGAGTGTTTAGTATATTTGCCTTCCTATGTGTGAGGTGAGAGATTTTTTTTTTTCTTTCATACCACTGATTTCATTGTTGGAAGATCATTTCCTATGAATATGACACACAATTCATTAAACCTTCCTACAGGTTATACTATTGGAATCTGTTTTCAAGTGATGTGAAAATTAGGAAACTTGACTTTGGCAGAGTTTGTTTCAGTAAGTCCAAAACACTACAAACAAAAAACAACAATTTGTTCAGAGACCTTAAAAGGAGTTGTCCAACTGTGAAGCCTAGTATTGTTGATTAAAATGATATCTAGAGCACAGTGAAATAATACTTCTGGGGCTAAATGCTGCAGTTACTAAGCTAAGAGACCAGGACGAAAGCCAAGTTTGGATGATTTCCCCAAATGCATCACTCTTGACCATCTGTGAGAGAGGTAATGTTCTCTTAAGAGAAGAAACAATTATCGAAAAATGGGTTGTGGGATTGTTTTGATGCGTATTTTGTTGTTGTTCAATTAACTCTTCATTTATAGTCTTCCCAAAGCACCTAAAACCAGATGAACCTAAACAATGTTGGCTCTGCTAACGTGTGAATTTTTTTTAGATCTGAGCATGCACAGTGCGATAGGTGAACTCATCACTGTAACATGTTACTAACCATTTTACTTTGCAGTGTTTTATCAGCTTTATAAACAGAACACTGTTTACTGATTTTTTACAAGCAGAGAAGTGTACACCTATCAATATTATTTATGTCCATCTGCATAACCATGTATGCCTGCATGCTGCTAAAGTTACACAAGTTGAAAAAGGAAACTCTACTTTAGATACATGAACTCAAAACTTAAAAGGGTGATAACTGTCCATCTGTAAATCTGGTCTTACGTCTCCTTAAAGGTGTTGCAGATATTGGAAGCACACCTACTGACATTAAGCGAAGTGTCCTTTTTATCATTATGATGATATCCAGAAAGGCAGACTTCACTTATCCTTTATTTCTAGGGTCATAAATCACTGATCCTGAATGGTAGAGGCTTTGCTTCCTGACTGCTCTCATCTGCTGGGGTGAGTGCTGGGACATGCCACATCCCTAAAGCAGTCCTAATATGCAGGGGTTACTGAATGGATTGCTAGCTGGCCTTGCTAGAAACTACCGAGCTGCAGAAATATGCTGTTGATGTCCCTTTCCCTAAAAAGTCATTCAACCATTTGCCCAAAAATGATGTTAAAACCATTTAGAGCAAATCATACCATCTTTTTGCTTCTCAACTCGGCTTCTTGCTCCATGTGATCTCATTAACACAGCATTTTCAGAGGCAGGCCAGAAATAATTTTCTGATATTAAAAAACAAAACAAAAAGCCCCAAACATGAGGGCTTTAAACATTCTCAGAGCTGCACAAGCTTATCTGTCTGTGCTCATGCACACTTCTGTTGCCCTTTAGCACCAGATACAATGTTCTGATTAATTTGTCTACATATACTAAGGTATAGCTACTCTAAAGAAACTTCAGAAAGATACAGAAAACTATGTTTTTGCTATGATGCAGAATATTGAAAAGGAAGCAAGGACTATAGAATTAACTACACTAATCCAAACTTTATTTCTAATGCAGACAGCAGGAGATATGATTACTCAGCCTGAGGCTCAAATATTATTATCCACCGATATTCAGACATTAAAAGTAATCACCAGGAAAAGTGTTCTTCATCAATTACATAAAATTCATTGGAGTTGGACACTCCTTGTCCTGAATTTAAAGTTCATATTAAGTTAGGGAAGAAAGAAAAAGAAAAAAAAAAAAAAGACAAAGTTTTTCACTCCTATTAAAAACACTTATTTCCTTTTTTGGGCACACTTGAACTGCAGTCTCTTGAGATGCTTGCCTGACCCCAAGCAGAACAACTGCCAAGACAGTGACACAGAAGAGCGTGGATAAAAGGGATAGAACATAAAAAGAGTGACTCAAAACAACCGTGAAATGGAAGAATTTTTACTCTTCCTGTCATAAAGTAACTCTTATTCCAAAAAGCACCTCAAGATCTGGGGACAGGCAAGGGTAGCAGGGCAGCAAGCTTACATGGATTTCTGCCCCTCTCCCCAGCAGTGAAGGCGTACACAGGAGTGACGTGATGAGTCAGACCGGTTAGAAGCCAAGACTTTAGCAAAACCAAAGTGAAACCAATTCAGTGAATTAAGAAAATGGTTGGTAGTTTGGTTGCGTTTTTTTCTGCTTTCCTTCCCTCCTTTGTAATTCAGAATAATCTGCAGATCTGAAATCAAGATTCATTATACCTTTCATTTACCATGATATAAAATCAGAGGAAGATGTTAGAGAAAGCATCTTCTCTGTAACTTAAAATACATTCTCCCACAAAGCTTTGTTCACATATACACATGCATTTACTGTTTCCAGTTTATGCTACCTCTGATTTTGCCTACTGCATCTAAATTTCTTTCCCTTTCAACTAGAATATATTGTCTCTGATAT
This sequence comes from Patagioenas fasciata, assembly GCF_037038585.1. Taxonomy (NCBI): domain Eukaryota; kingdom Metazoa; phylum Chordata; class Aves; order Columbiformes; family Columbidae; genus Patagioenas; species Patagioenas fasciata. The sequence continues at coordinate 13,905,560 of NC_092533.1, read as the reverse complement.
TATACACACATAATGAGACTATGCAGGATTGTATAATGTTATCTTTTGACAAGAACTGATTTTAAGTTATACAACAGATTGCTTGATCTTCTCACACCTTGAACCCATCTCTTTATTTGCATATTTTGACACAGTAAGTTTCAGCTATTATCATCATTTTTACTATGAACTTATCCTAAAAATCTGTTAGCCTGCATGAATACATTTTGTAATATTTTCTTGTTGTACTTATTCTACAAATTCATAAGCAGTATGTTTCCACCTGCAGTTGCATGAAGCTGGCATTTTTAATCAGAGCGGGATTAAATTTTCCGTGTGATCATGAAGCATTAAAGCTTTATCACACAAGTCAGTCCCCTCTGACCTCAGCTAGAAAAATGGAATAACTTTAAGCAGGTCCCTCCTCTGTTACTTTTATTAATACTGAGAACTGCTTTACACCTTGCTGGATCATTGTTTGGTTCTCTGAATGTTCATGGTAGTGCAAAGGTAACCGGACAAATCTAACCCACCTCTAAAAAGTCAGAAATCTGATTTGACCCGGTGTAGGCATAACAAAGCAGCTTTAAAGTCAGATCACAGAGATGGGAAGTTTCTTTAGAAAATGAGCAACATTAACCTTTTATTATTTCTTGCAGCACTCAGGTAACTTGTACATGAAGTATGCAAATGTCTAAGCATTTTCCTATCTACATTTCTATCACTATTTCTCCATATCCAAGCATTTCAGTTTTATTTCAATTTTCAAATCAGAGGTATTAACCCATTTCTGCCCTGTTTTGAATTCCAGACCTAGAATTTATGCCCCAACTTTTCATCTAATTTTATCTATTACAAACTAAACTAGCTGCAGTCCAGATGCTCTTGCAACATCTGCTGCAGTCCAGACCACGCAGCTGTCTTGGAACTCTCACATCTCCCCTAATTATTTCCCTCCCATGATGCTGGTGAAAGATAACATGCCCTCATTTCTAAAACTCTAATAATCTCAGGCAATAGTATGTAGCTTAGAACTAGTGGAGAATCAGCAGAAAAAAGTGGACAGTAAGAGGCTACTTGCAGCTCTGTAGGCAAAGGTATAGAAATTCAGCATGTTGTGTGGCCATAAATATATGGCTACACAAAGTGAAGCCATGCCTTATCTATAGCCACTGTCCTGTTCCAAAATCAGCCGTCTCCCATTCCCATAATTAAACTCCTATACAGTTCTACTCTTCATGAAACAAAATTGGATGGGATTGTATGTCCTGCTATACTTACACACAGGCATCAATTCTACTAAACACACATTTAAGCAGCATGGAGGTCAATTGCCTTTTTTGTGAAACACCATGAATATTCAGTTATTACAAATGGAGGGAGGGATGGGGGAAAAAAAATTGGATTTTTCTGTAATTCTTCACCAACATGCAATGAGTTTTGTTGGAAACTTACACCAGTATCTACCATAACAAGCTCAACATCTCAAATATTCTCAACACAGCACATTTTGATCATATGCAAGACTTGGAGGAAAATGTATAATGACTCCACCACATGATTCCTTCCATGCTGAGTGTGTGATGATGAGATGTAGTTTGTGTGGGTTCTGGGGTTATTTTTACTTAATATTTTCTCTGTGTGCTACATATGGTGAGAAAAGGCCATTTGAAATTATTTATTGAATTCATAAAGTGCATATAAAATTTAACTCTCAACCAAAGAAAAAAAATCTGTCCAAGACATAAAAAAAGAAGTCTTGATCTAACCAAGTGATTTACCAACCAAACCAAATAACAGTTTTAGAGGTGTTAAGTAATTAGCATGTGAGTGCAATAATTGTTTCTAGTGTTCAAAGGGTGCTCTCCAAGACGTGCACAATATCCTAGCAGTGTTCTCCTCAAAGCAGCATAGTCCTGCTCCTCCAGGGACAGTGTCAGCTGTCACGTCTCTCCTGCTCCATGGTCCGAACAGCTGCCACAGTGCTGCTGTGGGACACGTGGCCACTGTCTCCAGCGTGGCTCTGCAGCAGGACTAAAAGCAATGGGTACTCATGGATCAAACACCATGATACACCAAGGCAAACAAACAGGAGAAGTTTATTCATTACTTTGAGCGACAACAACAGTATAGTTGCATCTGTAGAACTCATTTCTATTCAAATTTTTCAACTGAAATTAAGAAGCCCGATTTTAGGTGTCATTGACTTCTATCACCTATGTTTCAGGCCTTTGTAATATTTTTTGTTTCTTAAGAGCTTCAGTCCTATTTACTCTAAAATGTTTCAGTAACCTGCAAAGACAGCACTAAGAAATAAGTGAGAAGAATTCACTGTGACATTATAATGGAGCAGTCAGGGACACACTACACCACAAATAAGTAGAAAAAAAGTTACAGCAGATAGAGCTATGGAAAGATAAACATCTGATAATTGTCTCTATCCTATCAGAACACAGGATCTTTCATAAATCAATAAAGCAGCCTTCTGCCCTCTGAACAGCTGCATTATGAGAGATTAGTTTCTGTCAACTAAAATTTTACATCATATATAGTAACAGAAAAACGGACAGCTAATAAACCTTGATTAAAAATGAATACAATTACTAACATTTTTAAAAGACTAGATACAAATGATGGCAAATTCAAAGGCTTTAACAAACTTGTTCATGATAATCAAAAGGAAATCTCACAGAATCAAGTTGAACATCTCTGTAACAGCATGACAGATAAAAACCAGGTGATCCGGATTACTTCACTTTTTTTTTTGTTTGTTTTAATTGTCACTTTAATACAATACTCCACAAATCAACCAATGTACTGAACTATCTGTGTGATAATATATTCAAACATTTGACTTTTACATTAATTGGAGCTAATGAAGAAAATATTTCTATTGTTCGTTGGATGAGACTAAATGGGCTGGAAATTCGAATGAATAAAACATCATTACAACAGCCACCGTACACCTGTTCATAGCTCTGTTGACAGCTTGATATTTTTATTAAGTGCATGCACAGCAATACAAGAACAAATGACCATTTCCCCACTCACAGGACACAAGTAAGCAACCAGAGCTCAGTGTGTGGGGTTGCTTAAACCGCAGAGCTATGACAAGTGCTTAACTAGCCCCAAAATGCCTCCACTTAGTCATGACTTCTAATTTTATAAATTATTTACAGTTTAGTAGGTGCAAAACTGGTGGAAAATGCCTTTTCTGGCAGCTTGATTGACAGTATAATTATACTGTGTTTTTGTTTTTAGCACTGTTATACAGAATTGTAATGCCATAAAAACAAAATATGAATGTTACGAGCTTTTAACTTTGACAAGGTCATTCTGAAGCCTTCCAAAGAGATGTCATAAAAAGCCATAGCTGTCATTAGCTATGTCCTGTAAGTACAGCTGTACCTCTAGTTGTATTTCAGTAGGACTAAATACTTTTGTATAAATTTTAAGATTAAACTTTTTAAACTGAAAACAATCAAAATATACAATCCAGATATTTATCCATATTATTATTTCTGTTAAGGAAGTGCCTAGAACTAGTCAAAGGTAGATTCTTCTTTTGAGGTTCCGTACTTTAGTTAATGCCTTGCAGAAATGTCTATATAATTTCAGCTTCAAACCACCACAATTCAATAGAAATGAGGCAGTCCTATAAAATTTACCTTGTAAAATACCTTTGATCTATGGTTTATGAAGATTAATGATTATTAGGGACTTCGGTGAGAGATGAGTGCTCAGATCTTCCAAAAAGAAGATGCAGATTATTCTGAGTTATTTTACTTTTTACAAATGTGGAAATATTCTAATCTGAAAATACAGAAGAATTACAGCGTATAAACTCTATGGATTGGTTTTAAATTACATAGAAAGCTCATATATGTCTAGATAGGATATGTAGGACTTCCCATGAAGAAACGATTTTCCAATTTGCAAGGAAAATCCTTCACCCTTTAAAGTGTTAGTATTGAGCTGGCCAGATTTCCTCTGCCTGCCTTGATCTTCAACTGATTCAAGAAATCTCACTCTAAGCTGCACTGAAAAGGCATTGATTTCATAGTTTAAGTTCAAGGTTTTGATTGCCTTTGGATTTATCCCACATGGGGGTTCTTAATCAAAAGCAAAGCCATCAGACTGCTTCTTCAAATTCAAAGCAACTAATAGTGCTAAACCAGGAAAGGGACTGAAAATTCCACAGAAAAATAAACAAAAACCCTTAAGAGGCACACTTTATTGCCATCCCATCTTTCTACATTGAACAAATGATTCCAAGGGGCTCCAGTTCTCATCACCCAGCTCTTAAAGAACAATAGAGCTTTGTCTTTTCTCTTAACTCCCTTTAGTCTGCAGTTTTTAGCACCACACAGTATCAGACTCTTCCATTTCCAAAGGAGAAAGAAAAGTAGTTGGGAGAAGGTCAGCTCAGCCGAGTGAGCTTATCATTGATAAAACTCTTGCAGATCTCTGTGTGGCCATCCTAGGGAAATGGCAGACTGCTGCAGAACTACATGACATGCCTTACTGTGATACAGTGGCAAGTAAGGACTTGAATTCCACAATTGCTACTGTCTGTAACAGTTAAAATGATATGCCTTCTGTGGTACTGAGGGTGTTGAGAGAGGTTTATAGGCACAGCACTTTATCTGCAGGGTCTGTAATTGACAGCAACCATCAGCTCTGACCGGATATTACTTTGGGAGGGGAATACAAAAAAAGACTACAAGAAACATTAACCTCCAAATGTTAGAAGACCTTCACTGGATGGTCACCATCAGCCTCCTCACTCATATTAAACTTTATACCCAGAAGTGATACTATTGACATCTGTTATAGTGTTAGTCCTGATATCCATATGGCTATACTGTCACATCTTATCAGCATGGAGATTAGAAAATTTCTTTTACTACACTCAGCTGCTCCTCCACCCCTCCTTTAGGCAGGGATAGGACACTGAACGGGGAGCCACCAGGAACAGGAAGACAGACTAGATTGCAATATTGTTTCCCTTGTATGCTGATTACAACACATGGGTCCTTCTGAAGAGCAAATAGGGCTGCACAGAGCTTTAGGTGCCTTAGCCTTTCTATTGAAACAACCATAAACGTTGGAAGCAATATATGATAGCAACAGTTTCAGTGGTATGCCAAGGACATGAAATGCCTTCTTCCTACTCCTATTTCGTACATTCTTATATACATTTTCTGGTTTTGTATCACCCATGGGGCAGATTCATTCTTACACACACTACTATGGCACGTTTACATTCCTTAGATATCTATTTTTGTGCATCTGTATTCTAGGGACCTGCATACAGTAGCAACACATAGTGTAGTCCACTGTTATGTTGACTTCTTTGCAATATTCTGATCTCTCCCTCCATTTTCACTCAACCAGTTCCATAATATATTCCCTTATTCAGTAACTGTGACCTAACCCCCTTTTGCCTAGACAGAAATATTGCACATTTGGTTGGGTTAACTATGTCACACTGCAGTTCTGCGCCCATGTCTTTATTCACCCCTGTTGCTATTCACTCCTGCTAACTGCAACCCTGGTTAGTAATTAAATGACTCAGATCATTGGTAAAGATATTCAATGAGAAGTTGTAACAAATCTGGCAGAAATTAGTGTCCCCTGAGACCCAAACCACCCCAAACTGTAAAGCAATAGTGTATATACACAACACTCTGGGAGCCAATGAGTCTTTTGAAGAACAGGTCTAATTTAGTCCTCATTGCAAAGGCTACTAAGACATGAACAGATTTCAGTGGCATGTCTATAAAGACAGATTTCCAATAATGGAATCCAGATGCTATAAAAGCATAAAGAATAAGGGCAAGGTCTTAGCGTGTGGTACAGAAAAATTGCTGTGGTTATTAGGTGACCAATAATTTTCTGCATAATGCATTTTCCTGTTTGCTTATTTATTGTCACAATTTCTACTCACGCTGGCAATCCAGAAGAGGACAACAAGGAAGTCAATACACCGGTGTCCTTTTTATATGATTCTGGCTCTGTGCCCATAAGCATCACTGCAATAACACTGAGGTAAACTCAAATACTCTGCACAGAAACTTACTATTCTAATACATGAGACTTATAACGATATAATACCAAACTGTATGGAGCAACCAGAGTCAGTCTCTATTTGTCCATGACTACTATTGCTTAGTTCTTTATCCTTGCTAGGAAAGATTCTCCTTTCCTACCCTGACTGATGCTTTCATGGAAACCTGGTATCTGCTCTGAGGCTGTTAAGTTTCTCTTTCTTTTATTATTCTCTCCCTTCTGGTGCTCTTTTACATATCTACCCACATGCACTACACATCAAACTGTGCTCATAATAAAGCCTCCAAAAGAATATGTCAGTGAGAAAGAGAATATGTCAGTGAGAAAGAGAAACAAATATATTCTACTTTAAGATATCTTATTTCTCATTATGTACAAATGGTTAAAAAAAAAAAAAAAGGTATTGTTTTTCCTATCCACTCCTTCTCATCAATCTAAGCACTACTCATCTTTCAGAAACACTGCAGGATATGTACATGAAGGAATGAATACACAAGTGATATCAGTAGGACTCAACTATCAATTTAGGCTTCCCTGTTGTCTTGTTATAGACAAAGAACTGTCTGTAACAGGATTGAATGGATGATGGCTCACTAGTACTTCTCTTAAACCATTTACTTTAAGATAAGTGTTCTAAATAGTGACCTGTTATCAGGTACCTAGAAAAGCACTATTTTAACTTTTCTGTGACAAGAGATCCCACATTTCAGCTTGGTACTGCAGTCTATTAAAGGTAAATATGACAGTTCACATGGAGGCTCCCACAACCATTCGGCTCCACCTGCTTTGACAGTTCTGCAGAGAAGCCAACTCCAGCAGAGAACACAAAAGAAATATCACAGACACAAGATAACCTGTGCCTATGTCTAATATTTTCAGGTAAAACTGAATTTTTCATAAATAGTTATGATAAATTAAGAAAGACTAGTATCTAATATGGGCAGAAATATTTCTCATGTTAAAAGCAAATGTGGAAGCCAAACATGCATAACACTAATATCTTAAAAAATGCATACTTACTGTAATAATTCTAATGATATCCATGAAGGAGAAAGGTGCATGTAATCTTTGTTGTTCTTAATAATATATCACTTTAGATAGGCAAGGAAAAAAAACAAAACTGCTAGGCACTTTGTTTTCTCTAATTCTCAAGAGCAGATGAAACTGAGTCACCTTTACTTGGGAAAATATACACATTCTTTCACCAGGAATACACATATAATGATTAATTTAGTACAGTAAAGGAGGGGCAGGCCTTCTAAAGAATGCGAATTGTTTGAAGAAGTCTGTCAAGTACACGCCAGAATGACAAAACTGGAACAATTTTAGTACGGATCCTGAGTTTTATCTCGAATACAAGCTGCGTAAGCTCTTCTAACTTTCTTAGTTCTGTATTATGCTGCTAGTAGGGCACCCATGGAGTAAATCTGACTATGTATTGAGGATCCTTTGCTCACTTGTGTACGCAGATACATTACAGAACAAATATGTGGCCGACAGTGATTACACAAGGGAAAGTTTAGGTTCATATGATTCAGCGTGGTGGCCTATGTACCACAATCTAATACATCATGCCATCTGCTAAATGACAGGTGGAGCGGAGCTCCCAGTTCACCTTTATATATGCCTGTAAGCTATGTATCAGTTGCTACAGGAATAAGCTATTTCTGAATTGCTGTCCATTGCTAAAACCAGGGAAGCATCTAGTCACAACTTATGTCTTGGTAGTACCAATCCTGATAACTTAAATAACTGCAATTACAAAGATAAACTGATTATTTCATAAATCAGTATATCCTCATTTACGTCTACTATAATACTTACCTGCTCCTACTAACAGTAATGGTTATTATGCATCATTTTTCAGATTGATTAGATCACAACTCATCTGAAAACATCAAGCTGCTCTGCCAAGGCACACTGACATAGTCTGAAGCTGAAAACACTTTTACCACCATAAGGCTTTAGCCTATGCAACAAAATTTCAGATCCAACGCAAGACAAGCTTTGCATTAAGATGCAAATATAGTACTCACTGATAGAGAAAATAACCCCTGTCTATCATTGATATTATGACTGTTGGACTCTAAAACTGTTTTATATATTTAAATCTGAAAGAATAAATTAGGGGTAAATTTTCAGAATCATACATGTTACTCTGGCTGTCCTGATGTAGTCCAAAATATGTTGAAACCTGTTTTAAGCAGAATGGGAATATTGCAACTATGCATACAGAAAATTTGAAATTCTTAAATTTTTATTTTTCTTTCATTATTCCTCATACAGAAACCTATACTTCTGTGTGTGTGCAAGATGTAGATGAATGTAAGGGTAACAAAAAACAACTAACTTTTATATTTCCCATACTTTATACAGTAGAAAACATCCCTACCATTGCCGTCTGCCCCATTCCTGATGCAATGTCTTGATTCTTCTCTAAATTGAGAAGCAGGCCCTATTTTCCCATCAGTGTAAGGTGATTTTAGCTCAGAGAAAATGAAACCTGTGTATCACAACAGAAGTGAAGGTCAGGGGGTTATTCAGTTTGCTGTGGCAAGCAGTGTTGATGTAAAACACAACTGCCTGATCAGCGCTGATCACACAACAGGAAGAAGTAGAAGGGAGGTTGCACAGAGCCAGTATCGGGCACTTCTACTCCGTCTTTGAAGTTCTTTTCTTACCCCTACAGTTTTGTTTCCCATATAATGTTAATAAGCTGAAGTGCCAAGGAGGAAAACAACAACAACAACAAAAAAAGAGATACAAAGAACGCCAAGGAATGGCCTAGGTATCTTCCAGTAGGTATTTGGAGGACATGACTTCATTCCAAATAATAATATAATTGAAAATGTCATCCTAAGCCATACAAATTTTCTAGCTAATGTAACATCTTGGTCCATAATCAGTTTAGTCTGGCCAGCAGCTTAGAAAAAAGAGTGACTCTGCTCTTCTCCTCACCCAAAGGCACTTGTTTCTGTTTCTTTCTTGTGGTGGCAGTTCCCTTGCAGTCACATGGTGAGGTAGAACATGTATCTAGCTAAAAATCACAACACAGAGTTATGGTTGGGCTGGATCAGTTCGCAGACCAGGGTTGTTATGCGGTTGTGTGTGAGTTTCTATAGCACAAACAGAGGTTAGGAACAATGTTTAGTGTCATGTGGAACTGCAGTGGTTCCCACTGAAGCGAACTGATAATGAAATTATAGTGTGCAAGTACCTTCATCAGAACAGGCCATACATTAGAAACTAAGCATCTTTTCACTAGTATGAAGCAAAGGCATAGAGGAAAGGGCAACAGAATCAGTCTTCGAGTTAACACATTTCAAAAAAGTAAACATGCTCACCTGTTTCCCAAAACTTTAAACAAATAAGTATGACTATGTTAAATAAAAAAATGAGTGATGAAGATTGCTTCTACTTGAGAAGTGAAAAACCGTGGGGGCAAGCCTGCCCTGAGAGACAGCAGTGTGTCCTAATGCAGGTGAAGGTCAACAGCTTAGGTGGGTCACATTACATACCACGGCAAGCAACCAGGTCAGAATTTGGGCTTTTACAGCACATTTGCTATCAGCTGTTCTCCTGAAGTTTGACTTCTGAGGTAAGACAGTACAGTTTACATATGTGGTAGCAGACAGATCCAGAGATATCTATTTGCAGTATTCTACAGAGCAATTGTACAACAATTTTGAATGAACTACGGCCTAAACTGAGGAAGAAGGGAAAAGGTCAATAAATAGAATTAAAATCCTAATTTGATCCATTTGCTGACAACAAACACAGATTGGGCAAACTACCAGGCAATGCCAACAGAACTAGCAAGGTTAATGGAGCTGCTGCTATAACATATTGTAGATCTAGTAGTGTCAATGGTGGTAGTGGTAATGTTGTAAACACAGTTTGCTTTCCATCTGGTGCGTGGTATATGCCCTTGATAAAAGTGTGCTGCATTATGCATTTCTTCTCTCCTAAATGTATTTACTCCTAAAAATGTATAATGATTTTAATAGCCATACACCGAGACAGAACTTCTGCTTTCCAGTAGTCCTTGTAGATTTCTCTACTGAGATTAAGGATAATATTAAAGCATAACTATTATTATAATAAGCATGACATTTTTTTTCTTACCTCAAAAAATAAAATTAACCAACCAAACAACCACAACAAAAAAAACCCACACACACACAAAAAAATCCAGTTCAACTACTTCTGCAGTTCAACACCCTCACAGCAGTCAATGTGAACGCTGCCTAAATCTGGAATGGAGAATAATATTTTACATTTATATTAATCCCAAGCACTTTACAATTTACATAAGGTACAATTTTGAAGCTATTAAAACTATAAAAGATCAATGTTCCAAAGCAAATTAATATCAATGGAAAGCCCTACCTTCATTGCAATTGACTTTGGAGCAAGACTTGAAAGATCACTAACACAAAAATAAAGTACTTTTCAGTAGCGCTTCATGCTGACATGCAGCAGTTTTGAGTCACAGATTCAACTTCCTCCTGTACTCCTAAGGATACATACTACTGAGCATGTAGCTCTAATTCTCATAATCAATGTTTTTAACTAATATTCTGTTGAAGCCTTGATCTGAAATATAATCACTCTTTTCATCAAAATATTTACCAGAGAAAATGTGGAGCCTTAAAGATTCATGTTTGAATTGTGCATGGTATCTATGGTTACAATGTATTATAGATGGTATGGAACAGTAACACACTGCGTGAAACAGAAAGAACTGCAATCAGAAAGAATGTAAGACAGCCTAAAGGAGATAATACATTGCCTAGAGAAATTATGTGTATATTGGAGCAAGCTGATTAGAGGGAATAAAGCAGCGGGGATGGGCGGGTGGACTGCATGCAAATAGTTGTGTTCGAGCATTAAATAATTATGAAACAGAACTCGGATTGTGAAGTGGCCATAGGGACAGGCCTACCCAAAAGTGATGAGCTATTTAGGAAGGCAGGGCAAGGTGGCTTGTCATTCCCCCACGATCCAGTCTGCTATTTTGGGTGTCTGAAGTGACATATGTCTTCTCCCTTTGCTTGCCATACTAGCACAGGTGCTAGATCAGGTGCTGTTGGAGAGAAATGGTTGTCACTGAGAGAACGTCTTAGTGAGTTCATCTTGCCTGCTGTAAATCTTATTAGTAAGACTACGAAATGGCCAACATCAATGGCTAACCAAAATGTCTGAAATTTGCTGTAAAAGTGTTCGCTTGAAATTTACTCTCTATTGGAAGCATTCAGTACACAACTGCATGTAAAACTCTGTTAAGTCACCGAGTTTTAAGTATTAGTTTGGTTTTAACTTTTCAGAGCCAACAGTTCTGTTGACAACCATTTTGAAACACTGTATTGAATGACAGTTCAATAAGCATCTGCATTTCATAGTGTTAGATGATGCCCACTAGTGCGCATCAACACCTGCGCAGGTGCACAAGAGATTTGTGGATTGTTCACAGGCAAGAGACAGAAGTAAGAAACTACTATTAATATACAATCTTATACTTCAAAGTTTATGTAATTCCATATGACACCTAGGTGCTATACTCCAGTGAAGCTGCAGATGTTCTACAATACATTCTGTTTCACAACTAATGCTTAAGGAAGATAGCTGTGCTCACTGTGACCGGAAGTTTTGTTCACCAGGGCCTGTAATGGGCAAGCAGGACACTGCCACTGCTGCTAACGCTACACTGGGCCCTGTTCTCATCCTCAAAGAGGGCTTTGCTCTACCTTCCTCTGCTAGTTTCCTCTAATTTGGAATGGAAATAAAAATCTCTGCTGCCTACATTGCACAAAAACACCAGTGAAATGATAGAGACAAAAAACTGAGGAAAGGTCAAGAGCTCACAGGAACCGGCATGGGAAGCAGGAACAAAGAGGAGTTTTTCCGGTTCGTGCTTACGCTCTTTTTGCAGAGAAGGTGATACTCAGCATGCACACTGTGTTTAGTAGAAGCTTTTCTGATTAAACTAGGGAAGATTTCAGTAAGTGGCAAAGGATATATCACAGTAGGTCTTGTATTTCATGTTTTCCCCTTAATCTGAAAAACTATTTAGTCTTGAACTTGAAACCTCAGTGTTTCTTAGTGACAGTAGTTAAACTGTGCATATACCAATATATCTGGAGAAGTAAAATCCTAATTTAAGTTTATGCATTTATATTGCCAGATTTATTCAACGCAATGAGTTATAGAAAAACTAACACAATAAAGATAAAAAGACATTTACAGTACAAAGACTAATTCAATATGATATGGACTTCTACGTGTGACCTATGTTACATCAAAGGTTGCAATGCAGAATCATAATGGACTTGCTTTAAATGCAGAATTATAAATTTTAAAGCCCTGAGTTTTCACTCTAAAACAATCAAAACACAACCCCAAACACTTCTTGCATACTGTGATCATTGAGACAAACCATTCTTCTCATTAAATGTTCTCTTCTAAGAAAGAAATCGCATAGTAGCAGTAAAATCCTAACTTTCCCAGTTATGCTTTCTACATCTCTCTTATTTTACCCCTCTTAGGGAAACAGAGCTAAAAGAAAAACAAGTCTCAGAGAGCAAACAGTCTTACTACCCTATTTTTCCTAGAGGAAAAGGTGAAAAATGTAAGTGTGAAATGATATATATAAAATAATTGATCACAGTTGGAAAGAAAAGGATATTTTAGAAGGCGACAAAAGCTGACATTAAAAAAAAAATTCTCAAATGCCCATATTTAATTGGCAAAAAAAGTGAAAACTGAATCAAAGAAACTGCAAATGAAATATGTCTATTTTTTCTCAACCATTGTGTGCACACACTAACAGAACTAGGAGAAAGTTCAAAAAATTCAGTTCCATTTGACTATACTTCCTTTGTTTTATCCATGTTTAGAGGAGAAAAGTTCAAATGTGGCTCAGTTGTCCATTATGTTTCTTGCCAGACAGGAAGTATTAGAACTGCTCTGAAGATGCTTTTCAGAGAAGAAGTTTTTTTTGAGAGAAGCTGGTTCCTTAACCAGTGATTCTGGATCTTGTGCTCATACTCCAAACTTTAAAATAACCTTTAATTTTTTAAGGAACAAGCTATACGGGACTGTTTAGCTGACAGGTTAAATTTGCCAGTATCTAATCCATATTTTTAGAGATTTTTTGAAAATGTTCAATTTTCACTGTTCAACCTAATGTAAACAGTGATTTTCTATTGAGACATTGGAATAGGAAGAGAATTTGTCAACAATGCTATTCAGGGTTGCTGACAACACCACCCTCCACCTCACCAGCTTTTTATAAAAAACTTGTAGATTATAGCAAAATAATATGAATGCAAATAGGGTGTTCAAATGACAGTATAGTTTCAGCAAAACTATTTACAAGGAAAGCACGCTACTCGTCTCAAACATATATCAAATACATAGAAGACATATTTAGGTTACATATACACCAAATTCTATGGCTCTTATTACATAGTGGTTACCCTCCAAGTACCAGAAGTCACTAGCAATGAACAGGGGTATACAGCACCACAGCCATTTAAGCAACCAAGATAAATACACTCATTGTGATAGGTTACTGTTCACACACACAATATGCATTAGCTTTTGACCTGATGAGCATGTAGTTTAAAATAGTTAAGAGAGAAAGCATAAAGACGAAGATGTATTATTGTTATTACCTATCAAAATGACGCTCACTCTGTTCCAGGACTCTGACAAGCACAGGAGACAAACCCGTATCACCTGAATTCATTAGTCCTTTTACTTATTATGTTTCTCTAAACATATGATTACACTAAATTACTCCACTTTTCTCTAACTTTGTCATGATGTGCTATCACAGCCTTGTCATCCATGCTGCAGTTGGCAAGGGGAGCATCCTTTCACCTTAAACCCATTTTCCTTGTCATCCTCCATTCCCCACTCCTGCTTTTACATAGAAAATCAACATTTAACAATAACCAGTTTGTGTGAAAATACCTACTAGAAAACTATTTCTGATATTATAGGATTCTAATTTTATTTTTAATCAAGATTGAGCAATTACCTTAGCAATATAAAATATTCCTGTGTATTTAAAGCCTCTAAATGTGAATTATAAAAGCTTACTCATTACCTAAAGACTGCAAATCCAAGAGTAAAACCGTTTCATGACACGTATCCTTTAACCGTGCAGCTCCAAAAACTTCCATGGTATTAAACATGGTAACAGTAAAATCTCTGTGTCAGTTTCTTCTGGATATAAAATTTTTCTTCTGTGCATAGGCAGAACCTAATACAATCAGGTTTTTGATATCAAATGATAATTTCTACTGCTACAGAAATAAAAATTTTCTCCCTGCTGAAATACAATGGGAGTAGCATAATAATTGATCAAGTTATCTTATGTTTCTTATTACTTTTCCCTGGATATTTTGCACACACACAAAAGATTCTGGTTTCATATTACTAAGTATCTATCTGTTTAAAGCCTGAAGTTTAGAAATAGAATAAATATCTAGGAATATTCAGGAAATCAAGGATTTCATCTGCAGTATAGTCACAGCACTCAGTGTCGGGATTTGACATGTTAAACACGTCTAAATTCAAGTGCATCTGAAATATTATTTCCAGCATTCCTAGTGAAAAAGCCGGAGTGCAGTACCTGCACTAGAAAACATGTCCAAACTACCACTGCCTGTCACTGTTGGATTATCATGTGGTTCCAGTACAGTTTACTACAATTTGTAAGCTACATATTATAGCACAAGGCTGTGTCTTTCAATAGATAGCCAATTCCACCTTTGCATATGAAGAGCCTTTCCACTTGGTGTGGAGGAACCACACAAAAGAAAGTCTCACGATATTTTCAGAAAACCAATACAAAGGAAGCCTTTTGCTATGCAATTTGGGTTGTGCTGCTTCAGAAGACAAATAGCCCAGCCTGGACTGCTGCTAAAAAGTCCCATTGCAACAATAAGAATTCTTTATTCACAGGCTATCTCAGAATTTCCCCCAAACTATTTCCAAGAGCAAGGACTGAAAAATCACACCTGAAATATATTGGTTAAAAGAGGATGAAAACATGAGAATAGTATTTGTTCTGTTCGATACATACTGATTTTCCTTCTATCTGCATTATCACTTGCCTTCCAACAGCTGCCCAACTTGAACTAAACAAGACTGACATCTCCAAACTAAGTTTATGGAGATCTAAATTACTGCACCTCATGCAAAAACACACCATACTTCATCCTTTCTGTAAAATTGTAAATCACTTTCCCATTCCAGGGAAACTTTTTCAGCAGAGGGACAGTGTAACATTTTTGTTGGATATTTAATGTTCTGTAACTCTACCGTAACTAATGGAAATCCTCTTCTCAGAAATTGAATGGGGCAGACATTCTTGTACAGTATGTGATTTCCAGACAATGTTCTGTTAATTTTTTAATGCATCTCTTATTTTGATTTATAATTGTAGTGAAAGATATTTTATTAATTAATTGCTTTTCGTTTATGGTCTATGTTATAAGCAAAATCAGCCATATCTCTTTGAAAGGACTATTTTCCAAGCATTTATTACTGTGATGCATAACATCTACCTACATTAACCACAACTGTTACCTGTGATATGGGAAGCATCTACTTTATACCTTGTTTAGGTTAGTCCAATATATTATTTAAGCTAAAATATTATTCTTTCACTCTAAAATTTTATCATTTTATTGAAAATTAATTGATAAACATTGTGAATGATTCAGCTGTGAAAGACTGTGGATCTTGTATTTAAAAATTCTTGATGACATAACTCTTCATGAGTTTGATGGATCTTCCAAATTATTAAAATAAATTCTAGTTTAGTAATATGTGCATTTTGCCACTATCTATACTGGAAAAAAAGACCACAATAAAATGTGTGTGTCCATAAAATAAGATTTTTCTTTTACAATTCTATTTCTTTCTTTCTTTGTTCTTCATTTAATTTTGGATGAAGTCTTTAAGCACACCTTTAGACTATCATCATTTCTAAGGCACAGAAGGTTTGAAATGTTTCTTTTTTACTTCACAGAATGTTTCTTTTTAGCTTTCTGTGTTTCATGCAATCAGGTAATGGCAAATATTCTGTAATATACATACATATATATATATTTATTTCTCGGCTTATCTTTGTTTCATGGATCAAGAGAAGAGTTATTTAATGAAAAACTACCTTAAATAAGAACCATCTGTCACAACCTTGTCTAGACTCATACTTAACTGCATTTTACTCCTTATGGAGATAATGTCAGGGCTTGGTTTTCCAAGAGTCCTCATAATCTTAGAGATAACTTTGAAATTTACTTGCTATCCTTACTGAAATGACCTTGAACAATACAAATGGTTATACACATTTTCTGGGTTGCAAATTTTTGCCTGCTAGGCACCAGGGTATAAACACTGTCTGTGTAGTTTGTTATCATTACCTTGTTTATTTACTCTTAAGTATGCAGTTCTTGGAGTTCTGTGCTGCTCCTGGTCTTCTTCAGAAAAAGCATTTGTATTAACATTACAAAGACAATACTAAATGTCCTTATATGGAAATGTATTTAAACATAAGTATCCAACATACAAATGTCCAAATTGCAAGTCAAATTGTTAAAGTATCTGAACTGTATCTTTCTTTATTCTGCTTGCAAAGCAGTAAAGGTGAGGATCACTAGAAAGCTCAAGCCATCTTTATGACACTAATTTACTCTATTAGGTGACTGAGTGAAATTGCACCTAACGATATCTGCAGCACTTAGTAAGTGCTACTCAAAGACTGATCACCATTTACACCAGTTATATCTACCACTGGACTCTGCTTAAAGATAAAATTTAAATTGTATCTTATAGGAAGCTGAATGAACTAACATTTCTCCTGTAATTCAAACTGCATTCTAACTCATGGAGAAGTTCTGTGGATTTTGCTGTCTTCCAAGTATTTTCAAGATCAGTTCCACAATAGGCTCAAGCTGATCTGAGAGTACCAAAGCTGCTGGTCAATTGCTACTCCACACCCCTTTTGTCCCCTTCGCACTGGAAATACTGACTGCAGAATTGCACAGAAACAAACTCAAAGCTCCTCCTTAAGGAAAAATTGGTTCTTACAGATTTTGCATGACAGACTTGTCTTGGGGCAGAGGGAGCAGTCGTTTGTGGGTTTTCAGGTGTCCTTTTTTTTTTTCCTTCCTCTGATTGGGCTACTTCACTCTTGCAGTTGCCACTACAAGTATGTAAGTAAGGAGAAGGAATATGGGGTCAGAGGTGAGGAAATCAAATCTGCCATTCTGCACAGGGTCAGAATGGTCTATGTCAATCTTGAAGTTGCACCTTAGGATGTCTCTGCCAAGATAGTCATGAGTTCATTTCCATATACCATTTGTGTTGGTTAATTATTTTCCTGATAAGATAGCTCATGCTTTCAACAGCTAGTAAACTATATTATATTAAATTATAGAACCATTAGAAAAAAAAAGAGCAAAAATATGAACTTCAAAGGTAAAGCATGGAATAATAAACATAGGAAGGGACATTTCCATTTTATTGGCACTTCAAATATGTTGTTTTCCAAAGGCAAACCTGCAAAAGTCATGATGTTCTGATCTCATTTTTTTTTTTTTTATTGCTGTTACATTCCAGAAATCTGTGTCCTAACTATCACACTGCAGAGCATCACATTTATTTATTTTTCTTCTTATTATAAAATAGTATGTCATTTGAAAAAACAGCAACCTACCCAACACTACAGTGTCCTCACCTCACCTTGTAACAGTAAAGGTCAAACAGCCACTTCTAGGAGGTGGGAGAATGAATTTTTAAGCTTCTCACTGCCTACCTGAAGGCAGGGATACAGAGCCAAATCTATCACAACTTTTAACCATTCTGGAATATTCTGCAATACAGCTCCTTATTCCATCTGTTGTGGGAATTCAGAGGGGCTGCACCTCCTCTACTTTGTGCAAAGCACTTCGTTTGGAACAGGAGTGATCATTACTCCTCAAATCTGTGCATGGATTTTAGAGCAATTAGATCTCACCCAGAGAGAGGTGCAAACGGTAGGGATTTGCCTGAGATCCTAAGTCTCCACTGTCGAGTCCTGTTACTGGGAAATACTCTTAATGGGTGACATCTACAAACAAGAAGCTACTGGATCCCTTGGCTGGCAAGGGTGGGTTCTGTGCAAAAAAAACCAAAACCAAAACCAAAACAACTATTCAAAATCTCAGCCAATAAACTTAAAATGACAAGTGTCTTTACAATTCCATTCTCTTTTTCAAGTTTCAACCAATACTTTGGAGAAAAATTTTTTTTAAAAAATCATTAATGCTACTTCTTTATACTTGTTGATCCTATTATAAACCGATGCGGCAAAGCCTCATTACCGATTATAAGTGGCTGAACTTCATAATGCATTTTGCATCCAAAACCAATCTACACACCCAAAAATTCCCCAATAAAACACACCAAGTAACCTGATGTCTGCATGTACATCACGAAGGCATTATGCTAAGCAGCAAAAGAACTTTTTCGCTGAACTGTGTAGACAATCAAATCAAACAAGTACAACAATTCCAATCATTCTTTCCCTCACAATATATATTCTGTACCCTAGATTAAAAACTAAGTGTCCTAGTACTTACCAGTCTTCTGCTCTCTTCAAGACTGGTGACCACTCATCCAGTAATTCTGAAAAAAAAAAAAAAGAAAAAAGAAATCAGGAATGCTTATTTCAGGTGTCAAGGTAAAGTTTAGGTTGCTATAAATATCCAAAATTCAGCATTTTTCACATGCATTTAAAGACAAGATAGCTTTTTTTAAAAAAAGTTGAATGGTGTTCTTAAGTTTTCACATAGTCAAAATCACCACTGTAGATCTGAACGTGTGTATGTAAGAAAACATCTGTTTCTCCAGTCATCTTTATTAAGTCCCTCCAGTTCTCAAGTACAGATACATCTGCACGTCTTTTCTTTATGGTCTCAATGCAGGTATGTCTCATAAATTACAGCTATCTACAGTTCTGCATTTCCAAATTTCCTAATAACGGAAAAGCAGTTCAGAAAATTGAAAAAAGAAACGATCATGACTCCACATATCCCAAATACTCATGCCAGTTGTGTTTCTCTGGTGCTTGCTTAACAAATGCAGAGGATGTAGCTCCTGCCTAATTCAATAGTCTCTGACAGTTACAGCCAAAAGAAGTTCATTTGAAGATTACATTAAAACAAGAAACAAACACAACAAACCAAACACAAACAAACAAAAACCCAACACAAACCCCACACAAAACAACAACCAAAAAACATAGCTTTATAGAAAAGTCAAAAATATTTATTCACACTTTGTGACAAAATGTAAAATACATGTATACACAAATATACATATACATCGTCTTCATACATTTCTTCTACAACTCAATAATCTTTTCATTACAGAATTTCAAGCAGAAGTTCATTAACAAAAGCTTCATATGCAGCTTCATTTGCCTTGGCTTTAGATTGCACTGAGAGCTATCTATTGCAGCTACCACGAGGGCTTAAGGGAAAGTTCGGGGCTGCTTTTTAACCTCAGTGTTCCCCACAAATGGAGAGCTGACAGGAATTACATTCAGTGGCAAGGAGTCAGGCAAAGCTACTTTCATTTCCTACAAAAATGTAAAACAGTACCAAGAACAGCACTTAAAGAATAAGGCGAATTTGTACACAAAACTCTATTCTGAGGCAATTAAGAGTTTCATTTGCAGCAACTTGTTACCAATGTAGTGCCAGCAGTATTTATTAATTAAAGGTGTTTTTTCACCCTTAGCTCCTTTGTGAAGTGAGAATTAGCCTACTGTTTCTGGGGAATTACAGTTTTCTAATAATTTTAAAAATGAGGGTGAGTAGTTCTGCCACCTATTTGCCCTGCAAACACTCAGCCTCTTATACACGCCAGAAATTCTGACAGCTCTCTTTCAGACTGCTTATACATTACTTTAAATAATTCTGTACAGATTCTGAATTATTTTGTACATCAACCAAAATCTGTGCTGGTGTTCTTTTAAAGCAACTCTGCTCTTTGCTTTCAAAAGAACATGTTGTTTCATTCCCCTAAAGAAGCTCAGAACATCAAGGAAAATAACATCAAGTGGTAGTGGGTTCAAACGTATTTCTAATCTTTACAACCCTTCAGTACTTACATTTAAAAAGTGAGGCATAATTTATTTCTGATGAAACAGAGTTGCTCAGCTTTCTGCTAATAGGATCCTCAGGGCAAAAGGGGTAGGGAAAGCACTGATGAAAGAAGAGAGCTTCATTTTACTGTTTTTTCCTAGTCTGGAAACAATAAATTAATAATAGTGTTTACTCTGATTATCGTTGATTTAGGATAAATTGTTCTCATTTAGCAAATGGGGAAATGAAATTCAGCGCCCAAGGGACTGAGAATATAAATCTATGCCAAAGGCTACAATTGAAGGCACATTTACAGACCCATTCTGAATTCCTGGATTAATTCCAATCATTTCTGATAGTAGGGAGGCTGATATTCTAGTACCATTTACCAGTTTAATGATGCAAGTTGGCACTCCTTTCCCCTCCTCTCTCTTTGCTTCCCCTTCTGCTCTCTTCATGCCCCTTATAATTCTTCTTTTTTTATTTTAAATGCTTGGAAGGTCATTACCTTTTAAGTTCCGTCTCCCTCTTTTGGGAAAACACAGTACGATTCTCTCTCAGCAGTACACACATATGTTTTAATATTCCTCATCTGAAATTCTTCAACTAACCAACCCTTATTGAACTAGTTACAAGGAAAATATAAGAACCTTAAAATCACAGAAAGTTAGGGATTAAAATACTCCAACTAAAAAACAAACAAACAAAAAAAAAAAACCAAGAAAACAAAACAAAACAACAAAAAAAAAAACCCAAAAACAAATCCAAAAGTACTTCTCAGCAAAAGCATAATGAAAGCAACAGAACACCATTACTCAGCCATGAACACAGCTCGGACTAAGCAATAAACTATTAAAAGTGCTCTCATTTCTTTCTCTATTTTCTTCTTTCTTTATTTTCATCATGCTTCCTATGCTTGAAAATAATGCAAGAGGATATATAACATTGTACTGAAGCTGATGGCATACAGCAAAAGCTTCAGGCTAGTATTGCATTTCTTCCTATGCAAGTATCAGCATTTATTACCACTCATTAAAATTTAATTTTATAGAGCATCTTTAAAAGGTCATTTTTAAATGGAGTATTGTAGCCAATATTACTGAGTAGTTAACCACTTGGAGAACACAAATCTTCACAGATTTGTTGTTTTGAATTATTAAAGATAAAGTATAAATCTGATTAATACAGATTTTAAAAAAAAATAGTTTATTGTTTTCCTATTTAGCTAGCACAGCCATTTGTTTTGTTTTCTCCTGATAAATATCTGATCTTCAGAATGACATTCTGTTGCTACAATAATGTTTGACTATGTATTCATTAACTCACATTGCATT
Organism: Patagioenas fasciata; assembly: GCF_037038585.1. Lineage (NCBI taxonomy): Eukaryota > Metazoa > Chordata > Aves > Columbiformes > Columbidae > Patagioenas > Patagioenas fasciata. The sequence continues at coordinate 13,884,028 of NC_092533.1, read as the reverse complement.
GACCGTATTTTGAGATAGCATGCACCTTAATGTTCTACTCACTATTTTCACAAGTACTGCATTTATCATTTACATACAGTGTATGGAAGTGACAAACTACATCTGGAAAATTCAAACCAAAGACTAGTTTAGAAGACAAAAGAATAGATACCTAGAAGTAGCCTCCAAAGTGCCCTGCAAGCATATTCCAATAGGATATTGATAATTTGAATATTCATATTCAGTACAATGTGATGGTGCTTAGAAATCAGTTCTGACAAATGTCAGTAACACAACGGGCTTAGCACAGCGCTGTTTACGAGTGTGCGGGGTATTGCTGCTTCCTGCATCAATTATCTACACAATTTATAGATATATTGGATCCACTTTTTTTCATGAGAAACTGAATTAAAAGTGCATAGAGGAACAGTTTTAACCCTTAAAACACAAATTTGAACATGAAACTCAATGTCTTTGCTAGTTTTGAACATACTTGTGAGCTATAACTTGTTCTGACAGCTTCTCCTTGTTGGTATGAAGACTGTGCTGACTGTTTGAGCACTGTCAATGACTTTTGGCACCCTCGATTATTGCTTTTAAATGATTGAATTATGACATGGTAGGATAAGTTTGATATACTTCTCAGTGGCTATGTTCATATTATAAAATTGCTGACATTCTCTTTTGAAGGCTCTTCCTTTTCAAACTTGGATGCTTAACAAAACCATTCAACTTCATACAACAGCATTCTTCTCATCCACACTGTTACCTTGACTGAAAGAGCAGAACATGCATTGTTATTCTCTAGATGAAGTACTGGCTATGACCTCAACTAAACAAGGATTTGCACTATGCTGCTGGACTGGATAGCAGTAACCAGGCAGCACTTTGTTTCCGCAATGTGAAAAAGGAAAAAAGCCACAGTAAGAGAGACATACCAGAGCCATAGACCAAACTCATGGCTAGAAGCTCTGTAAAACCTAAATGATGACTCCAATTTCTTGTTCCTCCAGTGGCAAACACTACCATTAGCACGATAAATTTTCAGATATTGGTTTCTTAACATTTCAGGATGAATTTGCAAATATGCAAATGAAAGTTTACTCATCTGTCTCTGGCTACAGAGCCTTTTAAGAGTCTTACTGAGGACTAGCTGATGTCATGTAGACCAAAGATAACTTTCTATGACTGTGAGTAAATTGCTTCAGACGTGCATTCATCATCTTCTCAGCCTCACCACAATTTACATTTCAGAGGAAAAGGATAATATTACCAAGATTAAAAGAAAAAAAAATAAAACTGAAAATAGACAAGCCCTACTATCAAATAGAGGCTTCTTTCTAGGATACTCAAAGACATTTAGAAGAGAATGTAATAATAAATATCACACACGGAAACTAAAGAACATCAAGATTTTGAGGTGCAGATTTAATCTTCTTCTCTTTAACATGATTAACATATTTACAACACACTGTTCAAAGACTTCTCAAAGCAGAGAGACATCTGTAACAGATGTATGTTCCTAACTTTCATCTACTAGTCTTGAAAACATCTGCTTAGCTCTAAGCTCCATGCATCTTTTATTTCCAGGTTTTCCCGAGGTTTAAAGCACATACTTCTGTGTCACTTACTGCCTAGGTTTCAGCAGGACTGTAAAGTTTCAAAACTTGTACAGGTCTAAACAAAGCAGAAATGAAGGATTTCTCTATCCAAGTCATCTTGGAAAATCAATCCAATAGTTACTTTCAGCATAGGCTTCAGTCAGAGCTCCAGACAAAATGTTTTAGCAGTCAACATTTTTTTCAATGCACAGCCAGAGATACCCTGAGAATAATATAGCCTAATTAGCAGCTGGTACACACACAGAGCATGGGATGCTTGGATTAAATAACTTGTTTTGACTGACCAGATTCAAGCTCCAGATATCAAACTGTTCCCAGTAGAATGAACTAATAGGTGTATGTGTACACCTTATAGGTGTAGGTGTACTGTTAAATGGCATCTGCAGATGCAAAGTTTACTTAGAAGATGAAATCACAGTAGGCAAAGACAGAAGTTCAAAACCTACGAGAAAATCTGCTCTAATAAGAAATACATACCAACAGAAGCATTAGATGACATTAGAAATGGCAGACTTTTAAATACATTTCTGAGACCACAGCTAAAGGGCAGAGAAACACCCGAGTAATTGTACCTTCAGATTTCCAGTTACCATTTTGACCTGCACAATAAAAAAAGTAAGCTTTCAAAAATCATGGTATGCTGTTATAATACACAAACATTTTCCAGTATAGCTGGTTGAAATCTGACATTCTGGTAACCAGCAACGGCCTTCGTATAATGCAGCAACAAATTATAAACTAGCTCTAAAATTTAGAGGAGAAACAGATATAAACCTTAATCCAGGGGAAAAGTGAGATACAACACTTTCCCTGAATCATTCTAATTCTTACACTGTCATTCTAAAGAAAAATCAGGAAGACTGCAGTTCAGAACCAGACTTTTCGGAATTCCTCCAGAGCACCATCTTTATCTGCAGAGTGACATCAGTACATTCACAATGCAATACGCTGAATGTATTTGGCTCTAAACTCATGTCTTCCATAAGGCTTCCAAAGTTCTTTCAAGGTACTTACTCTCTACTGACAGGAATTTCTTGACAGTATCAGACTCATGGTAAGATGTGCCCTGCAAAGGCTCTGAAAAATAATTTCCACAGTAGCCTCTCTTCTCAGAAAGTGTAATAGCAAAGCTGCCTGAACACTGACATTCCCAGAGCTGTTACTCACGCTATTTGCTGATGACCTTCCCTATTCTTTTCATAAATTATTTTACATATATATTCTGTATATATCTATACATATATATATATTTTTTTTTTTTTTTTAACTAGGGTAGCTGGTTATAGAGACTGTAGTATGAACAGGAAGAAATAATTTATATCAAGAAGCAAAATGTCTTTTCTGATGCAGTTTGCAAACTCACACTTGCTTGGTATCTACTGCCTATTTTTTAAATAATGCACAAATCATCTCCAGTACCATGGAAATAATCAACAGAGAATCGAAACCTGGAGCTTCTACTAGAGCAGAAATCAAAAGCTGTTGGAATCCAACAGCTGGAGCTCGTCTCATTATTTCACTGTGCTTTGATGTGCTTTTCAGCCAAGTATCTTAGAGAACTACTTGCAGATATGTCTATCTACAAATTTTACATTGCTTACACATCATAGTTTCCAACAGAGATAAATACTGTAACTGAGTTCTCATTTTCAAAAAAAACCCAACTTTTTTTCTTATCTTCTATTAAGCATAAAATCCTGTAAATAGAGGAACTGAAAATCAGCTGCATCTAATAAAAGAATCAAGTTTGTTATTGACTTTGAGCTGGTAGTTTCCATTAGATTATCCATCATACTTTTATTATGTGATCAACTGCCTAATTAATTTTGTACTTGTGCATTTAGGCAGAATACTGTACGTTTCAATGGGGTTTACTATAATCCTGCACCTGCGGCCTCACAGATTTAGACAGTTCTCTATCATAAGTTTATACTGTGCCTATAATCACATCAGCTGGAGTATGGTTCCAGCTATTCAGTCTGTTGAAATATAACGGTATTTAATTTCTGAGGCACAAGAAAATTTGCATCTGTGGTTATGTGTCTTTGGACTTTAATCAGATCAAAGTCACTGAGAGATATTAAGAGAGTTAGATACAATATTTTGCTCAGACAGTTTTAGTGGATAAATCAGACACTGTTTTGATTTTCCCTGCTTATCGAGTAATATGAACAGATGCAATCATACTATTGTATAACGAATGTTGATTGCCAACAGTATTTGATTTTGCAACCATTCTGGAGTGATAATTAAAGATAACTTGATATCCTATACAGTGATAGTTAAAGCCTGCTTTGTGTGCATTATTGTATAAATAAATGCCATAGAGAATGAATGTATTCTCTATAACTTTTTATCTGGCATATATTTCAGGGTAGAAAAAAGTCACAAGTCTTGACAACAAAAATATCCAAATGAAAATGAAAGTCTTCATTGCAAAATTAGTATTATTTATCCTTTATTTTCTTCTGGTTGGTGGCATTTACATAAAGTTAAGGTTTAGTACTTTATGATGCATTAGCTGTAACTTCCATAAAAAGGACAGGACATGAAGTAATGTGGAAGCTGCACTATTATCCACTGATCATACCAGGCCTGCTCTAAAGAGCACTGTAGCCTGTGGTAGTCTCTTTTGGGGTTACAATGAGCTTCAGAGAAGGCCCACATGCAGTAAAGATATATACGTTTGTTACATCATTCAGAAACCTTAGGCAGGAAACATCTAAATGTGTTATTTTCCAATAATAAAGTTTTCAAAATTCAAAGTTTCATACCATTATAGTTTTGGCCCAAATTTGTTGTTCTAACTAAAGCACACACAAAATACAAGATAGGAGCTGAGCTGGAGTTGTACCCTTCTCAGCAGTAGCCCAGGAAAGCATGGATAGGCTCAGACTATAGAGGTTTTCTCTTCGCTTTTTCCTTTTTTTTTTTCTTTTAATTAGGCATAGTGCTTTTACAGTTCTTCTCCTGCACAGTGGAAGAAATCTGTCACAGCGTGCGAGTGTTGCTTTGTTCATATCTAGCCTGTTCACTGGGTACAGTATATGTGAGATGACACAGAAATGCATCTTTATTCACTCAGGCATGCAAGGTGCTGGCACTGTATCCTCTCCACTCCCTGCACACACTCAGGAAGGCAGAGAAGCAGAAACGTCTGCCTTTCTGATCCCACAATCAAGTCCTTTTCTGAATATTTTGAGTATGTAGAGGCTTTTTAGAAGCAGACATGGACTTGGCCCGAAAGCCATCAATGTTAGGCCCCTCAGCCTTACAAAACACTACGTGCCAATTCGAATAAGTTTGATTTGGAACAATGGAAGTCCTCTGTGTATATAAGAATTAGCAGGATTAGGATCATGGTACAGTACATCACGTAACATATTTAATGACTTCCACTTAACAATTATTTTAGTCCCCAGACATGCAAATATTTTATGTACTCCTTCAGTAATTGCTTCAGGCTGCGCTGTTCAAGTGCCATGGTTGCTCTATACAGCCCTAGGTAACTAACAGGTATCTCCAATGCCAATATGTCATGTTGCTTTTTATCTCCAGAGTTTTATGTTTCACTTTTAATCATAATTCAATGGACAAGAGTAAGCTGCTTCATTGGTCAATACAATTGGTAGGTGAACTCCTTACAAATGACAGAAGCACTTTCATTGCAGTTTTCCCGGTTTAGAATGGATGTGTCAGGTGTTGAAACTTGCCAATTAAATTATCTTCATTCTTGATGTGAGCTTTAGTCAATGAGTATGTCATAAACTGTATTTTTTCCTGCCTTGCAAGAACTGCAAGAGCAACTCCTATACAGTTTTCTTCTGGATCACTGATAATTTGAAGCTTATAATTATTTCTGGTTTTTGCTAAGAAACAGACAGATACCTGTGGCTCTGATGTATTTCCACTGTGTGTCATTGTGTATGTCGGAAAGATATCAGTTTCCTGTGATCTGAGGAAGCATTTCTGCTGACATTCTTCTTATGACTTTTCATTCCAATTTACAAAGTTACCTGTTGAGGAATTTTTATGATACTATCTACTTCCCATAGAGGCTACCACCTAAGCCTTGATTAGTTCACAGGAGATCAAACTCCCTAACAAGTTACTGGCAGCTGCAGTTTTAAGACTAGAACTAGGTCAGGTTTATTACCTACTACATCAATTCTTTCATGTCGCAAAGCAAATAAAAAAATAAAAAAAAAAAAAAGAAAAAAAAAAGAAAAAAGAAAAAAGAAAGAAAAAAGGATTTTAGAAAAAAATAAAGGAAAACAGGACTGAAAGTCTAACTAACAAATCTAAAAAATGTTTCTCATTTCTAAAGTGAAATGCCACAAATGATTTTTAAATTAACAAACCCCCGAGGCTGAAGGCATATAGACTCCAGCTTTGTCTAAGAGACCTTACAATATTACAGCAGGTTTTTGTTACAGAGATAGCATATGAGCAGAGTCATTCACAATATGGATTCCCTTAGATATTCATTCAGCAAAGGCTGTGGAAATGATTTGTGTTCTGATGAGGACAGAAATAGCTTCTGCACAATATTGATCTTCTGCAAGTGTTGGGATTGTTCTGGGTAGTTTTAGAGGAGCTACAGTACAATAGAAACAAGAGAGAAAGCTTTATAAAGTTGTTTTTTATCACATTTAGCCACTTTTTTTTTTTTTTTTGACAACTCCTGATAATGCATCACTGTATGGAATCCTTGATGTCTTTCTACAACAAATGTCTGTTCACTACTATCGCTTTATTGTGGTGTTGTGTTATTTCAGCTATTGCTAATCTTCAGATCCAGGAAATGCAGATACATTGCAAGATAAGAAAGTATCATTTTAAGAAGAAAGTACCTTTTCTAAAAGTTAAGGCTTTTGATTAAGTTCCAAAGGGTTTCTTTTATTTGGACCAAACTGCATAACCGTATGTGACCACTGTGTTCATGCCTAGGAATAGAAGCTATCATAAGCACAGATAATAATTTGGGTTTTTTAGAACTCTTGTTTCTTTTCTGTGCATCACTGTCATTCATGTTTTGAGGCCACCAGCTACCCATCGCTTATGCAGATAAACTTACTTTTCCAAGAGCATTGAGGGAATGGAAATTATGCCTATGGCTACAGGATTCATGAACATAAGGGAGAATACTGATGAACCAAAAAGGTACTAAAAGCAAATTATTTAAAGGAACGAATATAGGAGGGTACAGCAAAAGCTGTTAAGTAACCAGAAATTCCTAATGTAGTGGGAAAATCATAATTATTAATCCCTCCTGTTTGAACCCACTGGACATGGGGAGAAGCCATAGACACAGATATCAGTAAGATATAATTTACAACAACAGGCATCTCAGTAAACAACGTGACTTAAGCACATTTTTGGGTCATATCTCCTCTCCTGTATCCTCCTTATTCCCACCAATACTAATTAATGTACAAACTCACACAAACATTGCCAGCAAGTGCGTGACAAGCAACCTAAATTGGAAGGTCTTCATTAAAGAAACACATGGGATGTGGAATGAGTTGTAGGCAAAGTATCATTACACTGATTTTGCCATCTTTATGGTTAATGCCAAGTGCCCGACCTATAAAAATCAAGAGGCTAGATTCACAGTTTACTGTTGCTACAACTTACAAAAGACAGTTACAGTCTGAATGGGCAGACAGAAAGCTAGGCAGATAAATAGCTACTTGAGTCAACAAGTCTGATGAATGGCAATATATTTGTACAAAGCACAGAAATAAAGAAAATCAAAGCCTACATCTGATATGACAGTTATTTCAAATGACCTTGTAGTTATACAAACTAAAACATTCATCAGATTCAAACTCATGGTGGCAAAGTGATCAAAATGAAGACCACAGTTTGCATGATGCTGTTTCAGACTCAGGGAAAAATAGGTTTTAAAATAAGAACAAGCTTCTTCGCTACATCCAGGCATTTTAATTTACAACCATTATTTACCATCAGTACTCAATTAGCCTAATAAAAAGATCATTCAAGTATTTGTGTTGTATAGAAGTGCATGAATCAAGAAGCGAACAAAAAGAAGAAAACTGAATAGAAAATATCAAGGAAGGAGTCTGCAGAGGAAAAGAACAAGTTAGATGCTCCTATGCTAGTACATGAAAAAAATCAACACTGGACAGGACTTCAAGGGGGCAAGGACACCACACCTTGGAAGCAATATAGGAAGAACTTATTTCCACTCAGGCAAAAGTGAATAGGTAATGTCAGTCAAGTACCAAAACCAGCAAGACTGTGAACTGAGGTAGAATGGGAGCCCTAAAAAGTGAGTATGCTCTAGATTTAGCTGAATGAGTAAGCACTGGCTTCTAGAACAAAAACACAGAGAAATAGAGAGATAAGGTCCTTAATAGAGAAGAAAGGGAGAACAGTTACGAGATGGCTGTATCAATCTCTTAAAAACAAGCAAACAAATAAACAAACAAAAACCAATCTTCTTTCTAACCTCTTTTGTTACTGAAGAACATGAAATCATACATGAAAGCAAGTTTAGTTTAACTTGCAAAGACGGATCTTTCACCTGTAGAGCAAAAGCAAGTGTCGATCACTCACTTAATACTTTTATCAGTTATCTTAAGAAAAAACTTTTCATAATAACCACTTCTGAACTCATCATTTGGTGAAAGTTATATCCTGAATGATCACTAGATAATAAACTCATCAGCCACTTCACAATCACTTTCACCTTACAAACTTACTTCTTCATTGATTTACTTCAGAAGTAAAAAATCAAGTTTCACATAATGTTCACCCACTGGACAATCATGTGGATTTTTCATGGCAAAGCAAGGGGGAGGAAATTCATTTTAAATAAAATAAATAAAATCAAATATCGCATTATTTGCCTTTTTCTTCACCTAATTATTAGAACTCACTCATTTTAGAACTACTTACACAATTTCAAAAACACTTCAGAAGACCTAAACATTCCCCAAACTCCACATTTTCTAGCCTGTATCAGCAGTTTCATTACAGATAGTATGTATGAGTTCTTGCTGACATGCCACCAGGCATCTCTTCCTGTTGACGATTCTGACCTTTATTAATTCAAGTCTGTGCAATCTTCACCACTGATCTGTCAAAACTGACACCTTGTCACACTAAGATTTTGCAGGGAGCATTCTGAAATAGTTCACAGGGCATTACATTGAATTTACCTGATACCTAGAGAGGAAATTCACAGCTTTTAGCTTTTTCTTTTCTGTGGTAGAATGGTCTCACGTGTTATCATAAATAATTAAAGTAGCTCAACAATGCAAAATATAAAAAACAATCCTAATAAGTGGACAGCTGAATTACTTTAATTTGTTTTTATAATATAGTTTTCAAAAGCAGGTTTTGTTTTCCTGCTCAAAATGTATCCCTAACGGCAGCAATAATAAACAATGTTTCTTAGCACCTTAAAGTTGCAACAGTTACAGTTTGAGACACTTATTCATCAGCTCAGAATATAAGTATGCTCCATAGAAAACAAAACAACAGAAAAACAGTATAACACATCTCTGGCAAGTATGTCTGCTATCAACATCATGTTTCGCAAAAGAACAGGTTTGTGGAAACCATTGTCCCAAATATTCCATCACCTGACCTGTTTTACAGGCAACAGTAGCAACTGGGAATAATTATGGAGCTTCAAGACCCTGAAGTTTTATAGGCTCTTTGTACTAGTTCCTGTGCTACAGCACGCAGTTGCCATTAACATTTTTGTGCAGTTATAACAGAGTTGGGGTATTTTAATAACCACCTAAAGCCAGCTTAACACAAAAGCCAATAACCAAGAAAATTTCCTCTGTGCCGTAGTGGCTTCAGTCTGTTACCTTAATGTAAGTAAAAGGACTTTTACCTGAAACTTACTGAAACTTTGAGTGGTGATGGAGGGTGTTTCATTTACTCCATCTCTCACGTCAAAGAAGAATTCACATGATGAAATAAAAATACACGTAAGGCATCCCTTCTCTAAATAAACATTTTCCAATGAGGAGAGTGTTTTCCACTTGCAAGGTATGTTACTCAAATAAGGGACCTCAAAATTGAACACCATAGTTTATCCTAAATGCCACTGAATACAGTAATCTCAGGAGACAAGGAATAAGCAGTTCTGCTGGTGGGGATCCAACAACAACAAACCAAACCACAACACACACGCAACACCAAAACACACCACACCTGTATCTTCAGTATTATACTACATGATCTACATTGAAAGTACAAACCACTATACTGTGTGATAACTCGTTGTCATGAGTCATGAAAGATACACTCAAAAGTATTTCCGACATACGTACTGACACCTTCACAGAAACACAGAACATCTCTCATATGTAGTTAACTCTGTAGGTAATTCATCGATACTTTGGGCTGGTGACTTAACCAAGATCCAACTAAAGAAAGCAAGTCTCCTGGACCAAAGATAACACACAAAGATGAAAAAGATTGCATTTGTGATATGCCCCAAAGAGAATCAGAGTTCATTTCTATTTCTGAGAACATGACAATTAAAATAATGAGCCTCAATACTTTTGAGCTAGGCATAAAACCACACACAGTTCTGCCAACTGCGGTTCATAGATCAAGGAGGAGAGTCTGAAGTTAAACACATATTTAAACCCCTTCTATAGTTTCTAGGAAAAAAAAAAAAAACAAACCCAAACAAAACAAACAACCTTTTCCTTGATAGTGCTTTGTTTCTGGACAAAGATTTTGCCTAGAGAACTCATCAAAGAAATGATCTGTTGGACAAGAAGATGAAACTGCATATCTTCTTTTCTGATATAGTATTTAAAATACCACTGTACCACATGCTTCATGATTCTATTAAAGAATCTAACTAATCAACCAGAGATTGTTGTCAGGCATTTTCCTCCCCTTTCAAAACTGAAAGGGGTGTTGGAGGGTCTTCAGTACCTGCCTTTTTATCAAATGTGGTGAGCTTTGAAGGAAGTATCTCTAAAATGAGGCAGATGGTGTATCCTTTGAAGTACCAACTCACTCAAAGCAGAAGCAAAAAAAGGAAACAATTCTATTGCAGTTACTTCATTATGCAAAGCCCTTTTATTCTCATAGGGATGACCACAGATAATCAGTAGATGAAATCATGATTCCTCTTGCCACTTCTTTGCAAAAAGAAACAGAGAGAACCACAAGGAATTAGTTCAAGTTTTTTCAATATGCAGTACAGAAAAAAAGCTTAGTTGTAATGATTTCCTATTTCAACGTGGCAGAGAGTATGAATGTAAGTTCCTGCTGGTCAATCTAAAGAAAGATGGAACAATGGAAGTTGTCTAAAGAGACAAGACTTTGTTTTCTATCAGGAAGACAGTGGAAGAGTGATATCATGTACTTGACTGGTCAGTACAGCCAGATCAAAAAGAAATTACCCAAATTCCACTATTTCATCATTATAAATAAAGCAAAAATTAATTAATACATTAAATATACCCCTGGGTGCATGCTGATAATTTATTGCTCCTCCGTGATCTATTTGTAGGAGTACAACAAAAAGGAAATTCAGCTGTTTAATGGGAAAGAATACAAATATTTGAAAACTGTGAAACTATCTGTATTTTCAGTGACATGTTCAACCAGGGTCTAGATGTTACCCAGATTTTCATTATTTAATGCATTAGATTAAAAGTTTGTTCAGAGCACTGGTAGTTCCCCCCTCTAAGTGATACTTACGTTTCAATTTGAGCTAATTGCTTTTCAATGAGTAACTTGCTCCTTCCAGGAACAAGGCTATTTAAGTAACCCATAGGTCTGCATTTGTGGGAACAGACAAATTGTTCAGCTGCTGCTAATTAGTTTGTTCCTTCAAGGGTGTTTAAGGTAATAGTATTCCATGACTGAAGCTACCACACACTAGTTCTAATTCAAGGAGAAGTATTATTATGGAGACATGCTCCTGTTCTAAGTCACTGGGAGAACAGCTCACCACGCCTGACTCATCACCTGCTGTTCTCTGGAAACTTCAGTTTTAAATACAAGTAAGAAGTCTCAGCACAGACTGCTACAACTTTACAACTGTAACAGTCCTTTTGACCCTACTAAATCTCTTCCTGAAACATCCCTCTCTTCAACTCAATGAGATGAAACTAGCTCCTATGGCTTCTAACACAGCAACTCTCTCCTTTGCAGAAACTTCTTCCTTGGAAGGACGGAGAGGTTCCAAAACACGGGAAAAAAGAGCATGTGGAAGGACGAGAGCTACAAGTCAGACAAACTTCCATTACATTCATAACCAAGTGGTCTGTCACGATGGGGTCACACTGAGTGGGGAAAGAGACAAAACATGTTTTAATGCCGAAACTTTTGAAAGTGGTAATTGAGAACGTAAAGAACTAGATGTCACTTGAAAGGGCCCCTTTAAGGAAAGCAGGTTCTATTGACTCTGGAAAAGCTGTTGTCCACTGTGAGTTTACAGTATGAGGAACATTTCACAAAGGGAAATGAGGAGATCCCCATGGTAGAAAATAACTATTTGGGAAGGAAAATTATCCTGAGTTTAAGGATATGCCCTTGACTGAGGGCCTGCTGCTCCCCTTCCCTAGTGGTCTTTTACTCCAGTTTTTAACTACAAAAGAAACCAAACTCACCTTTTCCATCATTATGAAAAGCTGCTCAGCACATGGATACATACAGTTTTCTCTCTAGAAGGCCTGAATCTCCATTCCGGGAGAAACCTACTTTCATATTTAATTCACACAATAATTTTTGATCTTCCTGAGAAAAGACAGCAAAGTTCAATAACTCTGATCAACAGTTCTGAATAACAGTTTTTGTCAAAGGCAAAACTGGAAACTACAATAGCTACACATCTGGAGTAACTGCTAAAGTCTGGGGAATGCTGGACAGCTTGTATCCCAGTTCGATAAAGTGCCACTACCATGGTGTAGAATACTTGCACTGAAAGAGACCTAAAAGTAAAAAAATCTGCTTCTGCCTCAAATAAGCTGATCCTACAGCAAAAACTTGCTGTTCTCATTTGAAATGCCAGAAGAGTTACAAAAGCAGGAGGGTACACACACACAAAAGAAAACAAATGGATTGCTTGTACCACATAATGATAGCAACATATATCACCTCTGAAAGAACGTCATTCACGTCTTGTGATGTCAGTTGAAACTTCTGAAATATATTGTTCTGTAATGTTACGCTAACTGCCACATTCTGGAAACAGAAGTATTTCACTGTCCCAAAATAAGCCTGAGATCATACGCCATTTACAAGTTTCTTCTCAGGGGAAAACATGTCTCAGTGTTCGGAGAAAATGTCAAGAAGCAAGTTTGTTACCTCCTGAATGAAATTTTTTGCAGATGGTAATGTTACAGAGATCTTGGAATTACTGGAATTTGCAGAAAGAAACGCGGTATTTTTCTAACACGGATTCCACAGAAATCAAATTTTGTTTTAAATGAGAGCCAAATATAGACCAGGGGAGGGGGAAAGACTGTGGAATATTCCACTTACAAGTCTTAACCAATTATTTGACCCAGGTGAAATTAGTCCTGCCCGAAATATTTTCAAGGTCCTTTCTAGTCCTTTTAAATAATTTCATGAATGGTGCTTTCATTTCTTCCCTTGACAAAAAATCATATGTAAAACCACACTGCCATTGTTATTATCTCCCTTGTTCAATAAAGACTAAACTAAGATATGTACGATAAAGATGATAATGAAGATGTGAAATAATACCTTCTCATAATTTTCTCTTTGTGCATTCAACATAACTGAGGCATACATTGTCATTTTCAAAATCTGCAGTTTCTACCTCAGTTAACCTTTTCTTTCAAAAGAAAAAAAGTATGAAAATCAATCTGACAAACATCCCTATAACAGAGAAGAATTTGGGTAACAGCAAAGCAATTCAACTTTCTGTCAGTTTTCAGTATAATCAAACACCCAAAAGAAACTAGTAAATTTGTTTTGTTCATGGTCAATTTGCCATAGCCCTTCCTCTTCCCCCTCCCACCTCCTAAACTCTCCACTATCTCATTTGCTCAACAGGGAAGGGTAAGCATCGTTACACAGCAGCTCAACTGCCTCACTGAAACAGGCAAAGATCATAATTCTAGCAAGCAAGCTCACTTACATACTCTGCCCACTGCCCATAGCTTCTGTAAATAAAATGAGCTCAGATTTACCATGCAGCCACCCAAGCATGTTGTGTTGATACCACAAACAGCCGCGTTGTAAAATTTATTTGAGCTCATCCTCTAAGACAGGCTCTCTGAACTGATACTGAGCTGATGAAATTGCACTGAAGAGAAGTAGGTGTTTGCTGGTTGGAAGAGAGGGCTGACACTGAAGGACTGAAAGATGCCAGTCCAAGCAGAGAACGTGCATGGTGCATCCCAGACTGCTTTTCAGAAAGAAAACAAGTGGGGCTCTCCTAAGGATCAGTCACCTCAGATACTGCAATAAAAAGGAAAGAAACATGAGGGAAAATCTTTTTTTGGTGACAGCAGGTTCCCATGAGCTGAAAGTGGTGCCTGCTGACAAAAAATGTTAGCTTGGGATCCCAGCAGGAAACGTTCAAGAGCTTGCAGTGGATAAAAGCTTCTGTTTTTGTAAACAAAAAGATATTTTGCCAGCCAGATGGGGTTTTGCAAGTGCTTGCAGCTCTAATATAAAGAAGTATTCTAAAAAGAGTAAACAGTGAGTAGATATAAATACGAAAAGCTCATATTTTTTGTCACTTAAATAATTAAACCATATCTTATTGACTAATGAAGTTATTTAAAGACATCAGAGTAACAATTCCAGCCAGAATAAGCAACTGTTTTTGCCTGAAGTGACATGTTCACAGCAGTAAATTTTATTATTTCTTTGAAAAATTCGTTCTGTCATTTCTGCAAGAGAGTTATTTTTAGCTGACAGATAACATGGCAAAAAAATACATACATGCAAAACTTCAAATGAAATGAGTAGTGATTCATCAGTCTGAGACTACTATATAAAAAAGAGTCAGTAAAATATGGATTGGCCAATGGTGCCTTTCCTCAGCAATAAAAATACTCAAGAGTTTTCATGTTATATGCAAAACTGGCAAAGGCGGTGCAGTGTGCGTGACTTACACTGTCTGGTACGTAGGAAAACTATCTCCTAAAAAATGTCATAGGATACATATACATATCATCCACAAAATAAAAGATTAACACTATTGATAGTTGGAAGTAACACCATTTATCTTACCAAAATAATCAGGTAAGAAAGCTACTTTTAGCTATGCACCTGGAGCAGGAAATTGGCCACTATGTCTCCTAGGATTGGTACAGACTCTGCAGAGACACATAAGAAGAGAGGAAATACTAGACTAATTTTCTGTCCATATAACTAATTTCTTCACTACAGCATTTCACATCTTATCACAACCCTATAGTTATTTTATTACATTTTCTTCCTGAAAACAGGAGAATGACTGATCCTCTGTCTAAGTTTTCATTAGGAAAGCACATTACAAAATAAGAAGAAAGAACTACTTAGAGAGAGGAAATACAGTTTTTCTAAGTGTTATCTTGTTTCAGATTCCTGCCACATAGGAATATTTTACTACTTCTCAGAATGGGTTGGTTTGCTTATTCTTTTTTAAAGGTACCTAGAATTCATTCCTGCAGTTTGTATGTCTGCATAAATCTCAACTTTTTCCTTAATCAAAACAGTTGGGTCATTAGACACAGCCAAGCACTCCCATTTCTATTTCTTAAAAAAATAAGAAAAAAGCTATTCCAATCTGGCAAGAGTTAGAGTTCCCCATCAGTAGAGCTCAGACTTAATTTAAAAAGCAAACCCATTCATAGAAATGAAGTGACTCAAATAAATTTATATTCTATAAAATCCCTTGACTATAATGTAAGCACAAAGAGATCCAGTATGTTACTGTAGCAAAAAGGCATGTTTCAAAGGTCATTCTTTCCCATCTACAGGGAAAAAGTGTTCCAGTCGAAAAAGTTTCAAATGACACTAAAAACATTTCTAATGGAAATACTTTCCTCTGTCAGTATTCAAAGTCTTTATTATTGACACTGATGATCTAGAAATGGTTTGGGATGTTTGTGTGTGTTGTTCTGGAGGTTTTGTTTGGTTTGGTTGGGTTGGTGCATGGGGTGTTGGCTGTGTTTGGGAGTTTTTTTGCCTTTTTTCCCCTCTCTTTTTTTTTTTTCTTTTGTTATTTGTTTGGAATTTTTTAAACAAAAGTGCTCCCCCCACTCTCATATGAATCAATGGACCCAGTGCTCAGCCTTTCCTATGTGAAAGTGTTCCAGCCCCAAAAGTCTTGGTGAAGTCAAGATAAACAACACAAGAACAAGTAATGTTAGAACAGAAAGCTGCCAGGTTGATCAGGCACCATTTGCCCTTGCTGGGCTGGCTTTCTGTCCTTCCAGGTAACATATGAACCAATACCCTGGTATCACACTTTTCTTACAAAGAAGAAAAGAAGCAGTCTAGCAGATACCCATTTTTTTGTGTTATCAATCAAACCATATGTGGCTTTAGGAATCAAAGCTGACACCTGACATTACACCCAGAACTACAGGGAGAAACAAATGCAGTTGTTAGATAAATGATTTAATGCATTAACTGTATCTCTCACCATTCAATAGTTAGGCAACTAGCTAAAGCATGCAGATGTACACACTAAATGGTAACTTCTGTTTAGAAGTTTACTTCAGAAGTTTACTTCTCTTAAGTAGATTGTTATCTAGAGCACATAACTCCAGTATAAACAAAATAAATCCAAAACCCACATTGCCTTAAATCACAGACTCTTATAATACTTCGGGTTGGAAGGGACCTTCAAAGCTCACCCAATTCAACCTCTCTGCCATAAGCAGGGACATCTTCAACTAGATCAGGCTGGTCAGAGCCCTGTCCAGCCTGGCCTTGAATGTCTCCAGGGAAGGGGCATCCACCATCTCTCTGGGCAACCTGGGCCAGTATTTTACCACCCTCATTGTAAAAAATTTCTTCCTTGTGTCTAGCCTGTATCTCTCCCCCTTCAGTTTAAAACCATTACTCCTTGTCTTATCACAACAGACCCTGCTAAAAAGTCTGCTCCCATCTTCCCTTTTAAGCATTGAAATACTGCAATAAGTTTTACCTGGAGTCTTCTCATCTCCTGGCTGAACAACATCAACTCTCTCAGCCTGCCCTCATAAGAGAGGTGTTCTACCCCTCTGAACCTTTTCCTGGCCTCCCTGGACCCTCTCCAACAGGTCCAGACCTGGACACAGCACTGCAGGTGGGGTCTCACCAGCCAGAGCAGAAGGGCAGAAACAACCTGCTGGCCACTCTCCTTCTAATGCAGCCCAAGATACAGTTGGCCACCTGGGCTGCAAGCACACATGGCCAGCTTACGTCCAATCTCTCGTCCACCAGAAGCCCCAAGTTCTTCTCTGCAGGGCTTTAGAGAAGGGCTTGGTGGTACTGGTGGATGAAAGATTAAAAGATCTATTAATAGACTAATAGGCTAAACAAATGGACTAATACAGCCAAGCTATATATCTGAATTGGCTATCCTAAACATGAAAAATGTTCAGCATCATTTAACAGCAATGTGAAAGACTGGGTGAATTCAGAAGTTATATCCAGTTGATTTCAAATGCATGACTACACCTTAAGAAGGCATCTCTGTGCTTTCTTAAGCCAGCACAGTAGGAACACACACATTATGTTGCTGAGATGTATCCTCTGCGAATTACTACAGTGAGTTCTACATTTGAAATCTCAATGGGAGTGAAAGCAAGGAAAAGGATAAAAACCTCTGCATACAAATCATATTTAAAAGCCCTGACATAATGCACATTGCTGCTTAGTACTCTAGAGATACTTAAGTAAAATATCAACAGGCAATTGATATAGCGCAATGGGTTAGTTGTATTAATATAACAAGATCACAGATGACCTAAGTATCCAGAAGGACGGCACTGCCTTCCTACCCCCACACACTATAAGCCACAAAGATGTGATCAATTGAGACTTGAAAATAAAAAAACCCTTTAAATTGTTTTTCAGTAAAAACCAGCTTTTTGAAAGATGGACATCATCTCTCTCATTTCTTATTAATGACACGTTTGCAATATGAATTTAGGAAGTTGTGGTATCTGTGACCTCCCACGGGTCATTTGTAACTATGTCTCCTATGAGTTATGAACTCTTGCCATCCACGGACTAACTTTAATCTGGTGACAGTAATGAGACAAATATGTATTAGCTTCATGCCTCTGAAATTGTAATGCCCCAAGTGAATCCTTGACATTTACTATTTGCAATTTCCCTTCATGTAAAATGCAGTGTAAAAAACAACTGAAACGCATGAATGTGTTGGCAAGTTACTTCGACTTCATACTGACTCATTAAAGTTAAAACACAGTCTTTTCCAATTCATTCAACGAATAAAATTACCACATATAAAAACGGATGCCATATCCAGCAACACCATGTTGTATGACTTTGACAGCAATCTTTGGTCAGTTATTCTTAGATTTGCTATGAACTCTTGAAAAACTTCTTCAGTTGACATTTATTTTGATCATCAGTCCATAAGCTACTGATTAAAGTAAGACATACTCTGCCCTTCACTGCAAGTACTTCAGCATTAGGATTATTTACCTCAGCACAGGGGCACTTGCATTGTGTCTCCCCTTCCATACAAACCTCTGTAGGATTCTTTTCCAATCCCTCTCCCCATTTCCAGAAGGAAGCAGACCAAAGGACTATGGTTCAATCTCAGGATGGTAACAGACAGCACAGTACCAGGAGAGGCCAAGACTATCTGAGGCAAAAGGTCCCTTACCATTGCTGTAGGGTGCAAACAGTCTTGACTATCCCATCTATAAACCACCAGGCTTACTCTGCTGCATGAATGTCACTATCTGTTCCTACAGATTTGTAAAACAGTCAAGATCGTTTTGGTCAAAATGTATCACACTTGGGTAAATAAAAAACAAACAAAACCAAACAAAAACCCATCAAATTCCACAGTATTTGTGCAATGCCACTTTTGTCAGTGATAAAGCGTGTATTTGAGAAAACAAATAGTATTTTGGTGAGATACAAGCCAAGACTTCCACAGTGCTGGGAAATTAATTATGCATTCTCTATTAATATTTTCAAAGAGGCAGCAAACTTTGAGAAGACCAAATCTCAGAGTCAAAGGACAGATTCTTCATAACTAGATCACTGCAGAATCACTTGCTTATAAAGCTCAGTGTTGTGGGTTTTTTTAATACGCTACATCTGGAAGACAATTTCTGGTTTGATGTAGGAAAGTTCCTATACAATTTTTAGAAGTGGGAATAATTTCTACCTGACTTTCATTGATAATAAAATGTATTAATCTAAAGCTAGTACAATTATTACTGAAAATGAGTCCATGAAACTCAAGCCAGAATTCTTTTTTTTGTCCTAACTACATATACAGAAGTCTTACACCATAACAAGCTTACAAAATCCAGCTTCTAAGACAGACTCTCAAGTAAGATCCAAAGACTTGGAGGAGAGGTGGCAGAGGAGAGGTAAGGAAAACTTAATCCCATTTTGGATTTAGAACTATGGAATACACTCCAGCCATAATTAATTCCATTGTGATAAGGGCTAAAACAAGATTATGTACTCACATACTTCCAAGACAAATGACTCTGACAGTGAACATGAAAAATACAAAGAAGTTAAAATTTCAGTGCAAATTCTGGCTAGCAAAGATTAGAAAGCCAAGTATTAATTCCCTTAAGGCACCTGGAAAATACAAACTAATATGTCAGTAACTTCTCCCTGCTAGGCCGTAATCTGCTTTAGCAGTATTGGTGACACTGAAACATAAAACCAAACAAGTCTTGCTTTTTACTGAAGGAATTTTGCAAATCTTCATCCATATTATGCATTTATAGTATGTCACCAAGAGAAACATTCTTCTGTTAAAAATGTTACTGTTTTTAAAATGCAAAGTTTAAAAATAACTAAGATATCTACAAAGATCTTTAATATGCCTACAAAGATGTCAACTCACATACGTCTACGTAACATGCAGTGTATCTGGCAAGAAGACAACAAATATTATCAAGCTAAACATAACACAGGGACATAAGTCTGTAGATTGCTCCTACAGTCAAAGCAGAAAGGGAGGTTTCCCCAGGAGGCCATTTAAACAGGAGCCTGCCAATTTAGCTGTTCTCAGCTGCTCAAGAGAGCATAAATAATCTCCAACAACTACAGAAAGGGCCTACATAGCTGCTAGTCTAAGACTTGGAAGTCAGCCTTGAAGACATTCTGAGATTATATGTCCCAGTCTTTTGTTGGAGTCAACTTTCAGAATGATTCATTGCACTGCATTTATTGAAATTCTTCACATGCAGGATTGTCTGTCTGTCTGCAGGTGTTCTGTATTTTAGATTTATATAAATCGAAGTAAATCCTGCATTAATTGAACCAACCCCAACTCAAGAAATACTGTACTTTTGTTACATGTGAACAATTCACTGCAGGTCATCATACGCCCAGAACTCCCTAACCAGGAGTAGAGTATCTATTTACAATGATTCCAAAGAAATCTTAACAGTCTATTGAGTAAATAGCCCTTATTTTGGAAATCCTTATATTTTAATATATAGTATGAAAAACAGAACCAATATTTTGTCTGATGGACTGTAATGGATCCTCAGGAAATAACAGGTATCTTGTGCAGTCTCTTTATATATAATTATGTGATGACTAGTGAATTGGTGTTAAAATCAAAATGGATACATATAAAATATCAATCTACAATTACGTAGGCAATTTCAGTGTCCAATTCTAGACCACCTGTCAGTAATTATGAAGTATTTCTCAGCTCACAATAAATAATATGAAATTGTTAAGGTCTCCAACCATTACCCAGTGCATTCTACTGGGGCCAGATTTTTTTATTCATAATTTGGGCAAAACTCCCCAGCAGGGAATATGAGATCACAGTACTTCTTTATGAAATGTACTTCATCAAGTACAAAAATATTCTCTCCATCTTAATTCTGTATAAAAAGTCACATGGCTAGAATGTTTATTATATAATGCCACTGTATGATACTTGCACATGTAAGTGATAATTTTGAACAGATATTGGACCTCCTGTACTTTTTAGGTCAGTGACTGGTGTAAATTAAGCCATCTAAATTGAATACTATAGTCAACTACTATGAGCAAGCACATTCTTATCCCCTCCTCCTGTACACCACTGTCTCTTTCCAGCCAACGAATTCAAGCCTGGAAGGAAAGCAGTAGTCTGAAGATTACAGACTTCTAGAAATTGAAAAGATTTGTCACGGATTTCTATAAATGCTCTGCTCTCCAAATAAACATTAGAAAATAACACAAGGTACGATACACTACAGAGAAGTAGTTCATAGGGCTTAAGTTCACAGGAGGGCTAACTCAACACAGTCATTCCCTATTAAAGTACACACACACTGCACAGAAGAACTGACAGGAAATCGGATGTCAAATCAAAAAGGCCTATGAATGCCAAAAGAAATAAAAGGTTGGAATATGAAGAGCAGTTCGACATGAATGCTCCACAATTAGCAACTAAATGAGGTTTGGCACTCTTCTGGAGTTACATTTCTACATGGCACTATTACCAAACATATATAACGATTAAGGGACTATTTAAGACATTCAAAATGCAGTGACTTTCATTTTTTATTAATGAGAAGAGCTTCACAAAATCATTATGGTTCTGTACTGCAACAGAAATATCTTAGCATAATTAAAATGTATGACAGGACTTTTGAGTGAGCTTTTAAAGGATCTTACGGGGCAGCCATAGAACCCCACAGACACTCCAAATAAACCTTTGTATAGGACAACAGAAGTGCAAATAAATCCTTTAGTATAACAAGACGGATAAATAGTTAAAAAGTGTATAATTACATAAAACTAAATAGATATGATCTGACGAGTGTTCTATTCTAATATATACTACTGATGTAGAAATTCTTTGCCAGTTATTTTTTGCACAATAGGTCATGTGACCATTTAAGTACTGATAGCTTCACTTCTTTTTCTGGCATACTATAACAAGATCATTTTTAAATATTCAATGATATGCTTTAATATACAACTGTTAACAATTTCATATCATCCTTGATTTCTTAATGTTATTCAGAGACATTCTTTTCCTCCTGCATTTCAAAATACTACATTATTTCTTGCCTGCTACCAGACACACACAAAAACATGTCCAGAAAGATAGTGATCTCATATTTCAAAGATTTATAGAAGCATATAGATAATCTCTTGAAGACTTTCTTGTCAAAGATAAACATTCCTCCACTATTCTTTACTTTGCAAGAGAACACAGCATGAAAAAAAAAATATGAAAAACTGATTTTCTCTAAAATACTATTTAACATTTTTATATAAATAAAACCAAAAGGTTTTTTTTTTAGTCATTTGCAAAAGCTCTCTTATCAAAGTCAGTATTAGTCACATAGGCAGCAATAAACAAATCAAAAAAATTCATGGCCTGCACTCCATTCACTTCAGATAAACATTCATTTGTTTATAAAAAGTCACTGCATCTGTTGAGTGAGAAAACACATAAGACTTCCTTTTAAATACCTGGTGCCTTCTGTTAAGCATTCCAAGACAAGCCCAGCAGAAAGCACGAAGCTATCATCCACACACAGATCCTGCCCAGCATTTCACAAGAAATTAAGAGAGCGTGATACCGGTCCAAGCTCTGAGCAGTACATTGGTAAAAACAAAACCAAAACCAAATGCCCCCCCCCAAAACCCAGACACTACACAAACAGCCCCACATACACACACAGCCCCGACACTCACTCTGAATTTTGTTAGCTTTGTACTGCTTGGAATGGAAACAGAATATATTCCTACAAGCTTAGCCCAGTGATGAGTTACACTCCTGAAGAATGGCTGCCAACCAAAGAGGAACAATTCTTAAAAATTACAGCATTTATTTTCCCCTGCATAACAGTAGCTAAGGCATTCTCTAGGTGTTGTAGCAGACCAGAAGGATGAAAGAATATAATTTTTGAGTTATCTCACATCTTGCAGATTAGGAAACCAAGGGTATTTTGTGTTTTTGAAATTTAAAAAATTAAGCTTAATCTTAAGGACTCTTCCTTAAGAAAAATCCTTAAGAAAAATGAACATTATCAGCTTTTCTGTCATTACAACCATTTCAATTTACTGGGAAAAAAGAATTTCTTTGTCACAGCTTCTAGGCTGGGTAGAAAAAAAAATATGACTGGCAGGTTAGAGACAGATTGCTAACAAGCAGGGCGATTTTTTAAAATGGCTAACAGGGAGGGGAATTTTAAGATAAAAAGTTTTACTTATTTTATTCAACATTGTATAAACTGAAAAAAAAACATTTTTGGTTTTGTTCAATTGAAGTATAATTGGTTTATTCTTTAGCAAGAAAATAAGTTAAATTTCTGTGGATAAAACAATTGAATATATTCAGTATCAATTTACTTTTTTTTTATTGGCCTGTATGTGTGCAGGTGTGCGCAGGGGAATATATCTTCCTCTAACTTCGCCTCTCTCTAGTTTCAGACAGAAACCCATTGATGAGAACTATGAAACTTCTTAAAGCTAGGTAGAGTTGGGAAACTCCCCTCTTCCCTCCAGTCCCCTTATGAAAAAACTTCCACACAAGTACCAAAGAACAGTTAGAAAGGACATCCCTGGCTCAGCATCAGCCCAGCACTAAACTCTTTATTCAGTGGAGATGAAGCTGAACTGTCTGGGAGTGAGGAGACAAGGCCAGCTCAGCTCTAACTCAACACCCGCAGCTGGACTCAGTGTCCTGCACTAGCTCAAGTAACCTGGCTTGCCAGCACCCAACAACAAACGCTTCTCTGGTTGCCTCAAAGAATCAAATGTATTGCACAATATTTCAGCAATGAGCATGAATTTAGCGCTCCTGTGCTGCAGTCATCACAAGCTCCAACTTCCTCGGTCAGAAATGCACTGATCTAATACACCTCAAAAGGAAACAAGGGAAGCTAATCATTTGCAAAGAGTTATGAAGAGCAAAATAAAAATACAGAAAATGGACATAGAAGAGATGCACTGTGGATACTTCAGCTTATTTTAAGAATTTTCACTAGCGATTTGCGAAGGACACTGGTATCAAATTGATACATGGAATAACAACATGAAAAACTTTGCAGTGCAGGTACTATGCAGGTTTAACAAAACTATCTAATGTGTTTACTATATTAATGATGACTTTCATATAGTCAACTGCTAATCTCATGTACATTAAAAAAATAATAACAATAATAAAATCAATCGGAGACAGCTGTCACTCCCCTTTCCCTTATTTCTCAATCAAAATTGCAAGATTTTCTTACACAGTGCTGAGAAACACTCTGCAAAGAAGCTTGTAGATCTCACTGTAGCATACTGATAAAACAGGGTACTAACTATCCCAACTCACAAACACATGCTGCAGATCCACTGGAGCATTCTGCACGTTTCCCCACAACAGAAAGATCATGTGCTTACGTTGTGAAATTAATAAAACGCACTATCGACAACTTCCAAGAAAATATTTTACATTCTCTGGTAGTTCACGTAAGACTCACAACTAAATTGGTTGAAAAGTCCAACCCATTTTGTCAACCTCTCCAAAAAACTTACCATTTCGGAATGGAAAAAAGGAGTTTGTGCTTGAACATCTTTAAAGTATTTACTGGAAATTCTACTCAGCTCCCATGAAAGAGGATAAAAGGTCTCTGTCTTTTGCCCTAGCTAATCTGAATGACCAAATTGCATATACTCAGGTAAACATACAGTTCACTGTGCTTAAGATTGGAATCTTTGAGTAAGTATAGGTAATCTGGTCATATTTTGCAAACAGTATTTTGATCCAAAAGTACTTACTTGCTGCAGCTTTCAGAAACAATTATTTCAAGAGATTCTCCAGTTACCTTCACTGTATTATTTTTAAAGCTATGCTTAACATCTGAAACTCAGTTTCTCCCTAACAGATAGATGAGTTTAATTATGCTGTAATTACTTCCTTTTCACACTACCCTTTAGTTTTGTCTTGTGGAGGAGGTATCACTCATACAAAAAGCCACTATTAATGGAAGAAGAACTTCCTATTGGCTGGCAATCCAGAAAGAGCTTTCACGTTGATGGAGACAACCCCTATTGCCAGCGGTCTAACTATTGCTGTCAGTGGCCTCTCAGGGTCACAGATGGAAGCAGCAGTGCGAAGAATATTAACAGAACAATTATATAAAGAGACAAGCCCTTAAAATATGAGAAGCACCATTAGGATATGCAATTGTATACCCCTCTGAGGTGACATTCAATACCCTAATTGGGTCTCTGGAAGTTGTCAAAACAAGGTACAAGGTAGCTCAGAAAATGAAAGCATTGCTCAATTTGACAACTACAGCTAGGCTGATAGAAACAGTGTAACTTGGTCATGCTTTAGTGTTTCATGCTATCATACAAATAAGTCTTCTTGATATAACTGCATTTTTTTGGGACAAGGAACAAAAAAGACCAGAGTTTAAGAAATTGGCCTATTATAGAAGATGGGGATAATTAAACCTACTGGAAGGACATAACATGAGAGATGACGTAAAATACAATGAAAGGGGAAAGAAAAAAAAAAGAAAAAAAGAACATCACAACACACATTGATTAAGTTCTTTAATCACAAACTTAATACAGCATGGACTTAGATTACCAACTTTCCAGATGTGTCCCAAACAAAGAAATATTGCACCTTTGTAATTTACTTTCAGTTATACATTCCACCTTATATTTAAGATATCACAGAAAAAATCTTTACTTATAAGATTCAAGAATTGTAAAACACTGTCCCCTAAAGAACATCCATTACAGAGCTAAGTATTTTTTTCCTGATAGAAATAAACTTTGCTGTTTAATAAAGAAATAAACCAAGGAGTTAAAAGATTCACAGACTTATCCTCATGGTTAAATAACATTTCTTTCACATATGCCCTAAACAGAACAGTAGCTATTGAACCTACATCTTGTGTGAAATGAAGGTTAAGTTCATATAAAATTAAAATGCAATAATTACAAAACACGTGATTTTGCCAACTGAGCTACCTAAAGGTCTTCTATTGCATCAATACATAAGGGTCCAAGATCCCAAAAAACCAAAAATCCACACGTTACAAAAGCAGTTATAGAAGTTAGACATCTACCTGATGATTTAAGAAAGGAGAAGTATTTATGCTACTAAGAAGAATTGTTTAGACCCTAATATTACTTCTCACTATAAGGTCCATTTTCTTTTTTCTGCTGCTGGCAGAACTTGGGGTTTGTTTAGCTAAGCCATTTCTCTTCATAAAACACCAGCTTCTATTTGTCATTGAGCATGCATTTCACTGGCCATCCTATGTGGTATCTGAAATAGAGCTAAACATAAGAAAGGTCTTTTCTAAGCCCTTTCAAAATAACATTAAAAACTGAAAAAATTTAAATAAACAGTGGAGCTTGATATGTGACTTCCCATCACTTATCTTATGTATGCATATATACATACAGTAGCGAAAAACCCACAATGTGTGACAGGATAATTTTATTAGCCTCCTCTCTCAGCCCCCGGATGTTGCAGTATTAAGTTCCCAAGCCTCAGGAATCATGACAAAATAAGAATAAGACATCTGTCAGCTTTTGTTATACTCCATATTGAAAAAAATGTATGGAAAAGACTGTCTTACTTGGATTCAATTGATCTCAACCAGTAGTTTAACTGTCTGGAATTACTCATCTAAGGAATAAAATTAGCAGGCACTGACCTACCCATATGGATGGTAGATGTAAATGAGAACAAAAATACCAGTACAACTTTGTACTCCTACTCCCCTCCCACCTTTTTAAAACCATTGACTTCAAACATTCTACATCAATGTAATAGCTTCCACTTGAAATAAAATAGATCTTTCTTTCTCCTCACAGATTCCTCCACTTGAAATTAGAATTGCCCAGGTTTTTGGACAGTTTTGACTTCATCAGCAGTTTAACAGTTCTGTCTGGAGCCACTTTGGGGTGAGAAAAACCAGACAAATAATCAGTAAATAAGTAGGAATAACCCTTTTTCTTTGTTTCACATACTTAAATCTTGCAATATAATAAGTTTCAAATTCCAAATGCAATTGCACTGAAATAAATAGAAAAGATGCTTTTCTGTTTTGGTTTGGTTTTTTGGTGTGTTTGATTTTTTCATTGCTGGTGGTGGTTTTTCCCAGCCCTACACCTCTTCTGAGGACTGTGCAATGAGATAGTTTGCACTGAAATTTCAAATGAAATACGGATTTTAGAAACACACTATAAGTGTTCTTCATAAAGAAAAAGTAAATTCTGGCACATCTATGCAACGGAACTTCCCAGCATTAGCTTGTGATGCCTCTTTTCTTGCTTCACAGTTTAAAAAAACAATCATAATCTATCCTAAAATCAGAAGAAAGTTGTCTCCAGTATTTGTCCTTTTCATACTCCATTTTTAATTAAAAGAGATTACACCTTATCTCTGTTGAGGAGACACACAGTCTACACTAGCAGAACAATGGTAATCCCATATCCCTACTACAAACACATTCTCTTGCATTTTATAAATCAAGTGGAATTATACCATTAAAAATGAACTTTTTATTATAGCTATGTATACATTTGACTTCCACTTATGTACTGAACAAACTTTATGAGAACAAACCTCCCCACAGAATTCAAAGAACACATAGTGTCTTTTTTTTATTCTCTCCCCCAATCTAGTACAGTTATCAAGATTCCGGGTACAAGTATCACACCTCCTAACTCTGATATTCTTTTGGGTTTCAAGACCTTGTCTCTCTGCTCACAACTTTCTTTTCTGTGTTGGGAAGTGGTTTCTCTTATTTCCAGGGGCAAACACTGTTAATTGTTAGCCCCTAAGAAGAACTCCTAAGAACGGAAATCACCAACTCTACAGCTTACTTAAATATTTTTTCCTTGTATTTTCCAGCATGCAGCTTTGTTTCTGAAAGCTCAGTTTAGCAGTCTACATTTTCCCACGTTTAATTTCTGTATCTGGCTCCAATTTGTCTTTAAATTTTATGCAAAAAATGCTTTTAAAACCCTGAAATATCTATTTAGGAAAACAATACTAACAAGGAAATGAGACACTGCTCCTTTCAAGAGGAGGGGCCTTCAATATGTCAGAAAAAAATGACATGCTGTTTATACAAGGCAACCTATCTCAAGGTGCATAAACCATATTACTTTCAGTATTATCTTCCAACAGATTTTAGCAGGTTTTGCTCCCTTTTGTACTACTTCACCTCTATATTTCGTATTCTTTACACTCAGGTAGTATAAAAATACAGTAGAAGATACGGTTGTACCTCTCAAGCTTACCTTGTAAATATTTCTCCTTGTCCTTCATATACAATAATTACAGTTTTTTGTTAGATAGGTTACAGTGCTATTTTCATGGGAAGAACCAAGCTTCACAATGTGACACTGCACAAATACAGGTATTACTTAAGTTTATTCTCATTTGACAAAAATTCCATTTTAAGCAGGGATTGAAAAACAAGATAAGAACTAGGAAACTCTCTCAAAACAAAAGCTTTAAAAATATTATTTAAGTGGTTATATACACGCAAAAATAACACAGGTTACTCTCTAATTCTTATCAGAAAAAAAAATCCAATAAGGTATTAAAAGTGGAAAGTAGTTATTTTCAGATTCAGAGGAAAAACTTCTATATAGTGATAAAAGATCAAAATCTTCTGAATCACAGTTCCCGGTATCTAGGTAACAACAGATCCTGGCATCTGCCTTCCCTTATTTATTTGCATGATTAACAAAAAGATATCTGAGTGCCTTAATCCCCGAGACATCTACCCACCTACCACTTCTAATTGACTGATTCTCTCCAGCCCACACAGGATAAGAATCTGAGGGTAAACAGTGATAACAAATAATACATTTGGAGAACTGGTAAAGTCTTAAATACATACTCTAACCTGGAATGAGCTGGAAACTCATTGGGTTACCATCATTTCAGAAATCATTTAAAGATTTCTGTAAAACTTCAATGCTTTTTCTCATTTGATTGAAGTGATACTTTGCTATTGTTCTAAAGCTAGCGCTTGTCTTCTCTGAAAGACATTCACTCCAGGTCAGAAAGTTCCTAGTTTCACAGCCCTCTCTCTGAAACACTTACCTACTCAGGCTTAACAAGTTTCATGTTACAGTTTTCAACTACCATTAGGCTTCAAATTCTGACCCCTGTTAGTATCTAACACAGCTTCTCATGTGCTTTGAACACGAAAACCTGCAAAACAAAATGGTCCACATATTTTCTTAGGTCTGGAGTTCTTCAAATGCCTGACAGATTCCTGCTACTAATATTCTGCCAGTAGAACTAAATGTTCCATAGAATAAGGCTGTGATTTCCTCATTCTTCCTATTTAATAATGTTTTTCTTAAATATTATCCTCATTTTGACCTAGAATATGCTACAGCATTTTCTGTAGGACATTCAGCTACAATTTTTGAAAAACTTCTCTTTGCCCATTCCAGAACACTAGCAAAGATTTCACCTTGTGTATTCCAGATGTCTCTTGGGAAGGCAGAACAGTCAACTCCCCTCTGCTAAGCTTTCTGTCATAGCAAGATGATTACACCTTACCTGGAGCTTACTTGAGAACAATGAGCCGTGGAGCTTTAAGAAAAGAGTATGAAATGTCACACATGCTCAGGTCAAATTTTAAAAAACCCAAACAAATATGAACAAAACCAGCAACAAGCCCTCACACACACAAACATATACAGACCACATTCAAACACAGATTTTCAAATATTTTTATCTATGGACAAAGCAGAGTGTGGATTTTCAGGACAGTTCAGAATACTGAGTGCACACTGGCCAGTAACCCTAAAGGTTAGCTGTTAGGGTAAATGCTAAAGTAAATTTCAAGAAGAAAACCTGGATTACTTACAAAACCAGACTACAGCACTATCAGTCATCTTACAGAAGTGCTCAGCTCTGGCCAGCTAAGCAGTTTTACATCTTTTCTAAAACTTCTTTCACCTTCAGCAAGATTGCAGCTGGGCTACTTCGTGTAACTTTCAAAGCACTACACTAAAATTTTCCAAACAATCATGAAGTGCAGCCTTGTCTACTGCTTACAGTGCCAATACAGCCAAGGAGTAAATCTGGACAGCAAACATGAACTGCAGAAACAAATCTACATTCTAATTTCATAGAATATATAAGAACTTTGTGAAATTCTAATTCAGGAATGTGTTATTTGTTTTTTTGCTTCTTGTGCTGTCACTCACAAATTCTGATAGACTTTCTGCCTCTTCCTTGTGTCACCATCTCACCACCACCTAACAGAGAGGCTTCAACGCATGAAATGGCTTCCACTGATTTTACTTAACTTAGAGAACAGGGCCAAAACAGAAAAGTCCTAAGTAAATCCATGTGAATCTGCAGCAACACCAATGAAAACTAAAAAGAGCATTGCAAGAAATTGATGTGAAGTATTTACTGCCACTCAGATATTGGAAGGGATTAGCTATGACTACATGTTTTATTAGGCTAAAGATATTTTCTAATATCTGTGAACTGCACCTGATAATACATTATCATTGTACCTCAGGCTACACTGGACTTGATTGCATTATGTACTGAGTTAGTTATTTATTTCTGTTGTACAAGTTGCTTAGCTGATTGACACAGCTTACAGCTCAAACACCCCTTAGAAGTTAAAAGGGATCAAGAGCGCAGTATAGGATACATACTAGTGAACTTGAAAAGATATATGTTAATTTGAAAAGGGTGCTCCATGACTCAACAGATTGGACAGAACTTTCTAAATAATTATTAATTCAGGCCTGTTGCTTCTACCCATATACCCTTCTTGTGACAAGAAAGTTTTATATTTTTTGCTTTTAAAATGCTTTTGCTATTTTGCCTAACCCAAATGTTGAATATACATGTACCTTTGCTATGTCTATGTGCTGTATTTTACTTCACAATAACAATTCATTCCACTTTCACCCTGTTTCCAATCTTTACAACACAGAAGCAAAAACGTTAAAAACAATTGCACCCCACTACATTCCAATTGCTAACTGACATAAAGAAAGGGGCGAGCAAAGCAGGAGTGATTTGTGATTAATGTTTACATTTGATTACACAGTGACTTTTTTTATTAATTTGACAGTGTCCCTCTATACTATCCTCTCTATGCTCGTTAAAACAGCAAACTCGTATGTAATCCTGGAAATTACTATAAATGCTGGTGACTGTCTTGATTAAGATATCCTGAAATAGAAGACAAGAAATTACAAATTCCAATGGGTAATGGGAGATAAAGGAAGGGAAAAGTGTCCGCTATGACGATCAAGGATCTTCTACTTAAAGCTCTGAAACAGAAATTTTAATCATCGTCACTTGCTGTAAGGGCCACAATGCAGCCCAATTAAAGTACCTCAGATTTGATACTGTTGTAGGTGTCTTGATACTGTTGTAGGTGTCTTGATACTGTTGTAGGTGTCTATTACAGGCCACCGGATCAGGCTGAGGAAGTTGATGAGGCCTTTTATGGGCAGCTGAAAGTGGCCTCACAGTACCAGGCCCTGGTTGTTGTGGGTGATTTTAACTTCCCTGGTGCTTGTTGGAAGGACTACTCGGCCGGCCAGCCACAGTCCAGGAGGTTCCTCCAGTGCATTGATAATAACTTCCTCATGCAGATGGTGGAGGAGCCGACCAGGAGAGGTGCACTGCTGGATCTCATCCTCACTAGCAAGGAGGGTCTGGTCGAAGCAGTAAAGGTTGAGGGCTGCCTGGGTTGCAGTGACCACGAGATGGTGGAGTTCAACATCTCGTGTGGCAGGAACAGAATAGCAAGTAGAATTGCAACCCTGGACTTTAGGAGGGCTAACTTCGGCCTTTTCAAGCAATTGCTGGGGGAAATCCCATGGGCAAGACTGCTTGAAGGAAAAGGGGCCCAAGAGAGCTGGATTGCATTCGGAGATTGTTTCTTTCATGCTCAGGATCAGAGCATCCCCACATGTAGGAAGTCAAGGAAGGGAGCCAGGAGGCCTGTGTGGTTGAATAGGGATCTGTTGGGTATGCTCAAGCAGAAGAGAAGGGTTTACAGGTCATGGAAGCAGGGGCTGGCCACTTGGGAGGAATATAAGGCTGCTGTTTGAGGATGTAGGAAGGCAGCCAGGATAGCCAAG
This sequence comes from Patagioenas fasciata, assembly GCF_037038585.1. Lineage (NCBI taxonomy): Eukaryota > Metazoa > Chordata > Aves > Columbiformes > Columbidae > Patagioenas > Patagioenas fasciata. The sequence continues at coordinate 13,852,166 of NC_092533.1, read as the reverse complement.
GCCTCCTTAGAATTACAGCTGGTGAGAAGGGTCAAGGACAGTAAAAAGAACTTTTTCAAATACATAGCAGATAAAACTAATACCAGAGGCAATGTAGGCCCACTGATGAATGGGGTGGGTGCCCTGGTGGCAGAAGATACAGAGAAGGCAGAATTACTGAATGCTGGAGGCTGTCCTGGGGAGCCCTGTACCCCTGAGACCCCGGATGAAGCCAGGGCAATGGAGGAGTTTCCTTTAGTTGATGAGGACTGGGTTAGGGAGCAATTAAATAGCCTGGACGTCCATAAATCCATGGGTCCAGATGGGATGCATCCACGGGTGTTGAGGGAGCTGGCTGAAGTCATTGCTGGACCACTCTCCATCATCTTTGCCAAGTCTTGGGTAACGGGAGAGGTGCCCGAGGACTGGAGGAAAGCAAATGTTACTCCAGTCTTCAAAAAGGGCAAGAAGGAGGACCCAGGTAATTATAGACCAGTCAGTCTCACCTCTGTCCCTGGGAAAGTAATGGAACAGCTTATCCTTGGTGCCATCTCAAGGCATATCAAGGATAAGAGGGTTATTAGGGGCAGTCAGCATGGCTTTACCAAGGGTAAGTCATGCTTGACCAATCTCATAACCTTTTATGAGAATGTAACAAGTTGGATGGATGATGGCACAGTGGTGGATGTGGTCTACCTTGACTTCAGCAAAACATTTGACACAGTCTCCCATAGCATCCTAGTTGCTAAGTTGAGGAGGTGTCCAGTTCTGGGCCTCTCAGTTCAAGAAGGACAGGGAACTGTTGGAGAGAGTCCAGTGTAGGGCAACAAAGACGATTTAGGGAGTGGAGCATCTCCCTTACGAAGAAAGGCTGAGGGAGCTGGGTCTCTTTAGTTTGGAGAAGAGGAGACTGAGGGGTGACCTTATTAATGTTTATAAACATATAAAGGGTGAGTGCCACGAGGATGGAGACAGGCTCTTCTTGGTGGCAAACAATGATTGGACAAGGGGTAATGGTCATATCTCCTAAGCTTCAATTTTCAAATCACCTGTTATTTTCTTGGAATGGTCTAGGTTTTTGGAGTTAAGATTCGTATTAACTCAGGCAAAACAGGTTTTGGAAAATGATACAGGAGAAAAACCTGACTTAAAATTCCCCACCAAGAAACCTCTCCTGCATACCTCATGTAGGTGACTTAAGAACTGCAGTATGAAATTCAGAGCTGCAAGATTCCATGAAGGTTGATAACACTGGAAGTTTTAGAAAACTAGGTTCCTGCGAGCAACAGCAGTACCCAAGTCAGACAGGAAAAAGTGTTATCAGGCTTTATCATAAGCACACAAATAGACTTAATTTACAATTTCATAAAAACATTCATTTACAATATAGGAATGTTGCATAACTGTTGTATCACACAGGTTAAAAACATACCAAGTTCGTTCTGAGGTGTCTTTACTACAAGTAAGAGAATATATAATGTGGTTCATCAACTCTCATGGGTTAGGTGTACTTTTCACTTGTCCCTGTCCTCTGCAAACAGTACCTCATCAGTTAACATTTGAACAGAGGTGGTCACTGCCATGTATTGGACAAATGCTAAGGGTATCTGTACGAGAACTACCTTTGATGAAAGGCACATTGCCAAGTGTACGACCACATATAGACCGCATATGAGAGCTATTCCTGAGTCTTAGAGTCCAGCAATAATTGAAGCCGCAGTCTTTTAAACATCTAAATACTTGCATTTTGGCAAAACGAGAGAACCTTCACAAATGGAAGGGACAAATACAAATGAAATATTGGTGCAATGGAATAGAATTGTAAAGTCAAATCAGTAGAGACATTCTTGTGAATATCCAAGTGGAACATCCTGGAACAGAACAAATAGCCAGCAATCAACCACATTCATTCATAATAACCTACCTCACTTCAATCACATAAACCACTCATCTCTTTGAACAGCTATTCCTGATGGGCAATTAGCTGCCAAGTGAACAATCTCAGCAAGGGGTTCATTTGGGTTTTGGTGTTTGGTTGTTCTGGTTACCCTCTCTTCCCCCAAAGACAGTAAGTTAATGATACCAGTTATTAATATCATGTACATGGATACAACAAGTGTGGTATTAGTGTAGGCATCTTTTTGCCTACTCCCTACCCAGTTTCTTAGAATGTCTTGAATCCAGTACAGAAATTCTGACTAATCAACCCATTATTTTCTAGTGGGAAAGTGTCCAAAGCACAAAATCAAAATAGCAAATCCCTTGAGATACTGTAAAACATTAATAGCTCTAAAATTCATCCTTATTTTAACTTTAAAAATATATACAGAATACATATATATTGTATATCAATTATTTGCTGGGAGAAAATAATGAACAAATCTTGTTTTAGAGGATATTGCAATACTCTCTAGATGCAAATATACTCTTTCTACATCAAACCACCCATAATCTTCCTGAAAGAAAAACTATTTGTCACCTTAACTGCAAAAATTTTCAAGTCACAGGGACCCTGATAGTAAGCTAAGTGATAGCATTTTCTATAAGCAACACATAAATACAATTATGTTTTAACATGTAACCATCACATCTCTTGAATGTTTCATTATGCAGGAAGGATGAACTCAATGAATGCTTTTATTTTGACAGAGAACCTCCTCATCCTCTCTCAGCTTTCTTCTCACTTGTAAAGATGTCTTGGCCCCACTCTGTCAACTTGGAAGCTCTTACTGTCACCAGCCAGAAAGAAAACGCCTCGTTGTGTATGAGGACTGTTGTATGCCAGTAGATTTGGCTGTCGAGCACTGAAAAGTACTGTCACTCAGTGTCAGAGGACTAAAAAAGTAATTATCAAAAAAACCACATTCATGAAGCCCAAGACATGCAGATTAAAATGAGACTCAGACAAATCTAGCTAGTTAGAAGTATCCCTCTAGACTAAAAAGGTGTGTGACTTTTCCTTGAAGATTCCACAGGGTCTTCCCCCCGCCGCCCTCCATGAAAACAGAACCTCATAGACTCCTGTTCATTATTTAGGACTTGGTAAACATTTGAGATGATATTAAAATACTATTAAAGCCACCCACTATGAAAATGTTATTTTCCTATTGCCAGTTACCTTCCAGAAAAGTAATCACTTAGATGGCTGATCAGAATGGAAATTGGTCTCAATAAGCCAAATACACGAAGTGAGGTAAATTTTAAAAAGATAGAATTTCATATGAAGAGAACTCCGCAAAGCTAAGCAGTTGCGTCAAAGTCACAAATCAAGTTATCTGATATCAGTGAAAGATAGTTTTAAACTCTTAAAAATTGTTGTGAAGTCAGACATAAACTGCATTATGTAGCTTATTAAGCAGCATAAGCACACGAGGGGACATCTTGATATATCCTAACCATCCCTGGGCCCACGCAACAGAACAATCCAGAAGTTTGTTTCAACTCCTCTTTAATTAATACAGCCATAGTACAGAAATTCTTCATGACACTGATCCTCAGAAATTTGTATTTATTAATCATTTAGGTTTCAGTGATTCTAATGACTATTAAACCACCAATAAACATTCTGCTATACAGACGTGTTAGTCGAAGTGGAAGACTTGACAGATTTGTTCTCCAGTCAAGCGTTAGATTCCATCCATCGACCCTCAGAATTCACCTGCAATAAGCAATTATTTATTTTCTGAAGCAAAGACTTAATATTTCAGAGACTGTTGAATTGTTGAATGACTAAGCCTACTTAATTCTATTAGTTGCCCAGTAAGACCACTAAATAATTGCCTTCCTGAAGAAAAACATGTACAGTAATGGAGTACTACATTGGTTTGTTGATTTCATTTGACACGTTCTGAGAGCTAACAGCTCACACAAAAGATCTTTGGAAGGCAAAACTTGTTTTGTTTTTTTAAACACACTTCCAGGCTACTGCCTTCCATATATATTATTTTTTCTGGAGAAGTTTCTGACAGGCTTACCAAGAATAACCAGCATCCCTTCATGAACACTGAAATGAGAGACAGACATCCCAATTATATTCACCCGTAGATGACATGAACCAAACATCTCAAAGCATGAGTACTTCCTTTGGGAAGTACCTTCTGCCATTAAAGAGATGATGTGGCCATTTAACTAAATGTGGTCAATAAAATTAAAAAAAATAAAACCATCTTGCACATTAGCATGAAGTTATGCCAAATATCTGCTTAGGAATTTGGACATGATGGTCCTCACATGGAAAGCAGCTAACAGGTGTGTGCTTGGGCTTTTTTAGGGTGGAGTAAAATACCAGTTCAAATAAACTAGACAGACTTCAACTGATGGATTTCTCCTCCTGTTTACAGATTAAACACTAACATGAAAACGGAAACCTCATCTCTACCTCTGCTGACCTTGTTCCATGTGTCACAATCTATATGCAAATCCAAGGCAGAGATACATTGAAGGACAAAGATGCAGAAGATAGAATTCTGAAACCAATTTTTATCTTAGGAAAAGTGATATTCCTGACATTAATGGGTCAGATCCGCAGAGCAGACAATTCACCTCAGTTCCTTCAAAATACGACATGCACTTAACAATCAGGAGTGAAATAAATCCAGCAGTGATTGTCCATCTTCCACAAAGATATTTCTATGGAAGATAACCAATTGGAAATTCTGTGCTAACATCAGATGGTTACAGTGATTAGAAGTCTCGACACTAAATGCTTTTTTCCATGTGGTTTCGTTGAATACTTTTAGACACTAGCATTCTAATTCAGATACGGCTGTGTTTTCATGCACACAACCCAAGTACCTTCAAAATTTTCACGGGTTATGAGCAACTTGAAACTACATGTTTATATAGTATTTAATCAGCACTTTTGAAATTAACTTCAAGGACCCTGTCGAGGGAAATGAGTTTGGCAAAACTTCAATGCAGGGATGTCTACCATGGTCCTGCACCAGAGGTTTTTACAGTATTAGATGTACATGCTGTTCAGAACAAAACCACTAACACAAAGGTAAGAAAGCGCTGTGACTGATTTGACAGTCAGCATTCCAAATCAGAGACAATTCTGAAGTCTGGACTTCTATTTCCAACATTTTGTTTCTTTAGGCTATACAAAAGAGATAATTAAGAGATACCAGTAAACAAAATTACTTCTCCAGTATTTGTATATTACTTCAGAGAGCAATAGAGCAGCCAAAGTGTTCTGAACAAAACATTATCCTTGCTGGAGAGGAGGGGAGTCTAGAGAACTTCTGCAAACTATGTGCCAAGTTCAGTGAAAAGCTTACTCCTGAGATGTTTAAGTAAAAACATTTTCCCCTCTGTTCTGATAAACTAAACATTCTTGTAACCTTCAACTCAGGGAGTCAACTGCTTGCAAATGAAGGCCCAGTTTGGTACAGCACAGGTATGTGACCTTGGCTCACTTCTGCTAAGAAAACTGTTGTTAATGTACAAGAGGATATGTGATCTAAGGAAATACAAGATAAAAGCACTAAAGCCAAACAGAAAAGTGTGGCCACTGTGAATGTAATATTTAGTTGCTGAAGAAAAATGTTCAGAATGAAAAGTATAGAACTCCTAAGGAAGTAGAGAACTGGAAAAGAATAACTCAACAACACTGACAATTCATCCATTCTAAAAGCAGTGGAGGCCAACCCTTTCACCTGTGATCACACAAATGATAAGCCTACCAGCTTTGCCAATCCTAGCTGCTTATTCTCTGTCTCAGACTACATGACCATTTAATACACCAGTATACCTTTCTAGCTTGGTTCCTCCGCACACTTAGAAACCTGCCTGAACAAATCAACTCACAGAGGGTAGGTTACCTTCTAACAGGTTAGTCAGGTTAAAAAAAAAAAAAAACAAAAACCAAAAACCAAAAACCAAACTTTGTTAGAAAAAACAAACTAAAGAAGAATAACAACATCAAAACATCACAAACTTTTAAATATCAGCAAAAGAATCCTCTCAATTTTTACTTCTGGTGTTAGAATGGAAAAAACCCACAAGTACTTACACAACTATGAATAGTTTGTGCTTTTAAAATCTATGCTTATTCGATATCTGGATGCTGAATTTGAAACAAGGGGGCTGGGAGGATAACTGTTCTGCTGAGTTCACAGAGATAACTCATGAACTACAGTCATCCTTTCTGGCAGTACTTTTTTCCTTGCCTGTATTATATCCTAGCTATAGTAAGATTTCCCAGATTTTTGAAATGCATTTAAGATTTTCTGCTCCCACTTGCTTATCACTATTTCATTAAAAACTCTTGTTATCATTTTTGAATTGTTTGAAAGTCATCAGATATATATCCAATACATTTGAAAGTGACATTTAAAGCTTAGGTTGCTGCTAGGTGCTCAGGAAGGAAAAAAGTTTTAAAATTTCGCTAATTCCATCATGACACATCAAGCTTCTGCATCAACCTTTAAAGTTGTAACACACCATGGCTAAGAAAGCAGGTATCAGCGTCCAATAATCATTCAGTCTCTGTTATGGCAAACTTTACCTTTTATTAGCACTAAAATACCTGAAATATGCAGGTGGAAAACCTGATTTAAAATGTATTGTGAGTTGGATTTTGATAAACAGGAGAAATACATACCAATGTAAAAAATATCACTAGTACTTGAAAATAAACTGTCTTTTAAGATATTCCTAATTACATTATTAGATTCAGAATTACATATAAAAGATCAAATCTCTATATTCTTCCACATGCAAGTCATGCTATGCTTGTGAGATTTACCAGCTGAAGTGTTGCAGAAAGAGTTGTTGGACATGAATATATTATGACTAAGCAGACATTTTCCAATATATTGTTTTCTTTACTGTCCAGATGTCTTTGTCTTACATGACTCACCTTTCACTGAAGGGTTTCTAAGTCAGAGTAGTCCAGTGTCAGGAAAAACACATCTGTGACATTTCTGCCCAGTGTTTCAAATACTAATACAGACATTAAGAACAGTAAAAGCAGTCAGTGAAAGCTAAGAAGGAAATTCAATTTGGAAAAAGCTAATTTCAAGAGGAAAAAAAGGGCTTCTAGCTGAACTCAGTCACAAGCACACACAGTCCAGAACTGCATGTTCACAATGCTTTTTCTGAACTTCGTTGAAATCCTGGCCAAGCTGGGTTTTGCCCAGCTTGGACGATTTCCCAGCAGGCTGCATTTAAAAGTTATGTCACCATCCAAGTTTCCTCTGTTGACGAATGTTTCCGTAAATGCTAAAACAGACTTCAGTGCTACTTCTTGTTTTGCCCTTGTGTGCAAAGCAAGTGATTACTATCAGGGCCTTCTGGTAGATGGAGGGACAATGAATGGTAAGCAGGGCAGTGCAATGATTACACAAAGGGACTTTTAAAGGAGATCTTCCTATTCCAACTACTAAGCCTTTATCAGATGCTTGAAAATGTACCAGAAGAAAAAAAAAAGTTACAATCTTGCACATTCATATTTGCCGTTTTGTTGAATATATTGTTAATGTAATTTACTTCACGCCATGTATACACTGCGGTGTGAATTATTATTATGATCAAAAGAATCTTTTCATCCTCTGAGTAGAATACTCCAGGAATTGTAATTTTGTTTAAAAAAAAAAGAAATAAAAGATTGGGTTTTCACAGGCACAATTATATTGGGCAGGAGTCCATAGGAAAGGTGTGTACCCTTTTTAATAAAAACAATTACTCTGGTTCAGGTTAAATCATTCCACCTGCTGTGAAACAATTAAAATCTATTTTGCTACAGAGCACAGCTAGTTGCTTAATAAAAGCGTCATGGAGACATTCAGAAAAACACTCATTTTGCAAAACAGTCTAAGTCTGACCACATAGAATGTACATTAAAAAAAAAAAAAAAGTCAATTCACATGCAAACCTTTTCTACTGTTAACGGTTGAGGGATACTCAGAACTGCCAGAATGTTTCCAAAAACTATTTGGCTTACAGGTTTTTAAATCCGTCATTCATGACACATTAGTTAACAGACAGGTGAAAAAGCTCGGAATACACAACTCTAACACATGTAAATATGTTTCCTTTATGATTAGAGATACCATTACTACAGTATGCAGCTTTTTTCTTTGCTTCTACTACAGTATCTGTGATTATAGAGAATTTGCCATGGTTTCACAGCACACACATTATGATCTCAGACTTGAGTTTCAGGGAAACTGGGAGTTATGCGAGCCTCCACTCAAAGAAACAGAAAGCTTCCTCTAACAGAGTGAACCCCCTGTATGATACTGCACAGACAGAATATTCTTTTGCCCTCATGTGCCTGCAGACAAACATCTAAGGAGCAGGTCTAAAGCCTAACGCAGTATCTTAACACTTTGTGAGAAAGAAGGTCCTCAAGTGGGTCCGTTTTGGACTGTAAGACTTGTAACAGAAAGGTGTGAAATACAAACCTGACACAATGGCTGAAGCCTTGAGAAGTGAAGACAAAGGATGCATCATAGGGCAGTATGAGTAGGGAGTCACAGGAGACAGCACAGGTTTGGCACTGGAGATTCCATGGCTACAAACACCTCACCAACAGTCAGTTAAAGAAATGTAGACCTGGAGCTTAACAAAAGTTGTTTAGGAGTAACAGATCACAAATAAATAATATCTAACATATGTAAAAGTAACTGAAACAACTCGCAGCAATGGAAAATTAAAGGTACTACTTGAACAGACCATTATGCACTGTTTGGATCTGTCACTAGTTGTACCCACTATGCTTTAAGCATTATATTTGACACCTATTCTACCACCTATGCTACGTGACAGCAAAACGTGTTTGGAAGTGTTCTTATTCATTATAAGAAACACTAAATCTTTCTAGTTCCATAATACCAACTTGACACAGCTGTACTCCACTGCCAAGTAGGCTTTGGAATTCACTAGTAATGCTACATTCACCAGGTGACAGTTTAACAAGCAACAAACAGTACAATTTACATCTTATATTTTCCCAGGAGTTGGCTAATCTCCAAATAAAGAGCAGCTATTCACAGTTTCCAGCTTATTTCTGAAGTAACCCATCTTTTATATCACCCCAGGCATGTTTGTAAAGCAAATACTCTTTTATACCATTACAAGCATGTTTTCATACTCCATGCATGACATTGTCAAAAAAGTAACTTTTAACTTCTGGAATTTCAGCATCTGACAGATCTACATGATGCTGACAACCACACAAACCAGCTGAAAGGAAAAAAAAAAGCACCACACAAATTTAGAGCTTTGCACACACCTCAGTAAGTGTGCTTTATGTACGTTCTATCAAGGAACTTAAAAAGCTAATACAGCTGGAACACACATCAAAATTATTTATGTAGAATAGTTAATAGAAGTTACAAGATTTATCTTTTATTCATCATTATAGTGAACATAATTGCTTGATTATATAATTATATCCAAATTAGGAAGTGCTTAAAGAACACAGCATGATACATCAACACTGCTTTTTACTGTGTGACACAGAGACAGACCACTCGTTCACTTAATTCACCCATAGCCTCAACTGAAATGAACAGACAGAAGCTATTTGAATTCCTTCAGAAACTTTCAAAGCTCTAGTTTTTATTTTTAGAAAGTTCCTGTGCATACTTATATAGCATCAAGACACTAGCAGATATTACCACTGGACAAGTAACACCATTTGGGACGAATTTCTCAGTATCAGTGTCTCAATTGCTATCAGCTACCATGCTAATCACTGGAAAACATTCACTCCTCCTGCAGTAGCCACAATAAAACACTACCCTACCCCCTAGCATCACATCTGAACAAAAAAACAGCCTAGGAGCAGAAACATTCATTATAGAATCTCAATGACACCAATTTGGCAAAAATTCAATTGAAGAGAAAAGCTGTTAGTAGAGGATGGCTTATGCTCACCAATTAAGATCATTTTTGACAGTGTTACAGGATGATAATCAGTCTAATGGCTTTTATAGATTTCAATCTTCTACAGACTGGCTTAAAATAATAATCCTGCTTTTAAATACCAGGGCCAGCAAGGGCCCTCATTACATAGACATACAGAACACTGGAATCCTCATTCAGAATTGTAGTAGGGGCAATACGTATAAATAATACATAAGTAACACAGAAAAACTACAATGTATCCGTGTGTTAGTTTGAGTTAGAAACCTGTTTGGTGTAACTACATTAATTAGGGGGTCTCTTCCACCAGTGTTAACCAAAGTTTTCTGACTCAAACATTTGAGTTACTCAACATTCTAGTTTCAGAATCTTTAATTCATTCAGCTCAAAGTATTTAATTTGGCATTCATCTCCCTTGCCAGTGGCAGAATCTCCTTCTCCTGATTTTCTTCTCAGCTACGCAGCAGTTTGAGGCACTTAGTTGAAACCAGTTGGATGGTTTTGAGCCCATTCTTCCTAAACATTCAGCTACTGGAGACAGATACTGCCCCATCAGATTTTACACGTCATCTGCTTGTACCTAAATTTATCAAGGTTGTAGCCTGCAGTAGTTTCGTAAAGAAAGTGCTTTTGATCTACTCCATCACTATCAACGTTTCTCAGATTGCTCCCAGACATTGCTTGAAGGAGTCCTTTCTGCAGTTGCTCAGATATCATAGTTTCTGCATTAAGCAGAAATGTTTCTCATCCCATGGTTTTGAGCTCACCGTTCCTCCCACATATAGCTCAGAGAAGCAGAACTGAAAACACTAATTCACATTCTTCTCTGCTGATCTCTCCACAATCTTCGCTCTTTGGCATTTTCTACTGACCCTGACTTCTATGGTAAGTGTACTTGATATATTTATAAAGAGAAAGAAAAGCCACAGTTCATTCAGATTTTGTGCCCAGGGGATATTGCAGCAGCTGCACAGGTATAATTGCTAGTCAATGACAGGGCACAAGCAGGAGGCCAAAGTGCTGATTCAAGCATGCCCTTTAACCATTCCTTTGTATTGTAAGGTATGCCTGACAGTTGTTGCAAGTGAGAAAGTACAGTTAAGATCAAATAATGAAATACTAATAAAATGTCAGGAGATGAAAGTAACTAACTAAATAGATAGTACAAGAGAATGCTTACCACAAAAACATTAAAAAACAACCCCTAAACTACCTAAGAAACAACAGGTAACACAAGGCAACAAACCAAAACAATCTTCACCACCTACAGAAATCACAGGACAGCATATGGTTTGAGCCTTTCAGTTTACTCTCATGTATTTTGGGGTATACTGACACTTTCTGCCCTAACGGACAAACACAGCCAGCTATGACAAATGAGAAGTTGCTTCCTCCACAGACTCAGACAACCTCTTCTGATGATCAATGTTTTCAGATGCAATACAGATCAATGTCTCATTACAACATGACCAATAACCTCCAATACTCTGCAGGTCTTCCAACAAGAGAATGCAGGTAGATCAAGCCAGTTGCTAACAGGCACCATAATATCCATCTGATGAACTATCTGAACATGACACGAAGCTGGTTTGCAATATACTTCAGATGGATTCAAGCACAGCGCTGATCTCCACATGGCTGACATTGATGTACATTTTACGAGTTACACATCAATTGTTCTAATTAAAATTTACAGCACATCAGGATCAGCTTTTTTTTTCTTTCCCCCACAGCTGTGTTTTTCATCTGTTTTGAAAGTGTATTTTTTAAAATTTATCTGTTTTGTCCCATCACTACAGACTGGAAGTCTTATAAATAGCAAAGCTGTACAGAACAGAGTGTTTGGATACTCTGTGTAAGAGGGTATGGCTGCCCTTGCTTACTGTATGTATAGCTAGTCATAAATTCAATATTGTAACCTCGACAATGGTTAACAAGAGTACCAATATACATAAAGCACATTTAAGAATTAACTCTTAATATTTTAAAGTTGTTTGAAATCATTAAATTGCTGTAATAGAACCCCATCAAGATTATTATGTAACCACTAAAAAAAGGAAAACCAGGTTCTAATGCACATTAAAAAGTTTGGTAGTACCACAATCAAGCATTAAAAATCTGTAAAAGATACACATCAGGATCACATATTTGGGCAGAACTTGTGAGAACAAAAGCAATCCTCAGCACTCTTCCATTTTGATGAGAGACTTACACATTTTCCCAAGTACTGCCTATAATCCATATTCAACCATTATTAAATGTTTGCACTACCTAAATCAAGCTAATGTTATACTCCTAAACATCATGACCACCTGAATATTTTACTTAAGTAAACCTGAGTTGAGAAAATGAGCAAATATGCAGTGCCATACCGTAAATCCCAAAGAAGATTTAATGTCATGATAGGGACAAAGCTTTATGTATTTTGACAAACAGAGCAACCTGCAGCCCCAATCTACATTGCCCCACCCCCCTTTTCTTTCTTTCTTCTTATCTCCCCTAATTCTTGGTTATGATAGCAGGTTTTGAAACTTAGTTTCCTCTTGCTCTAACATCCCTGGACAAAATTAACAGCAGAGGGAAGTCAGATTCCTTCACATTAATTGAATTCTGTACTGGTTAAAACCAAAATACTAACAGAAAACAGTTTCTCTGACACTCTTCCCATATTTTATGGGCTATTTATATCACTTAATTTTTACACAGTGGTATGTTAGACTGCAGCTCTACTTAATACTCCTCAACTGAATATCAACAGATATGTTTCTGTAATTTCCATCACTAAAATTAAATACAGAGGATATATAAAACATAGGAACATAAATCTCTAACTTTGTAGTGTTTTAGCAAATTTGCATGAAAACAACTACACAATATATGCTTGGACACAGCAAGCCAGTGAGGCTGCACAGAAAATACAAAATGACTCTGTACCAATCCTACTTCCAATTGATAGCCCCTAGTATCTTGCACTGAATGAACAACTAATTTGGGGTACATTCTGCTTATCTCATGCATAAGCTGCATGAGACAATAGGCCCACAAAGCCTAAATGCCTATTTATTTGCATCCAGCCAAAAACCCCCAAATTAATGAAGAACAGTGCCTCATCCTCTTGCACTATATCCTGAAACACAGACTAGTCACACAGGCTCATAACTACATTCCCAGTTTCTAATAGTATATTGATAATCAATCTCATGTGCTATAATTTGCTAGATACTTACTTGACCCCTCAAACACATGCAAGAAATGTAGAATAGTAAGCCAGATTTTGAAATTAATTCCCCAGCTGCTGTTTTTTTCAGATTGGACTACCAAACAGCACTCACTATATTTTAGTTTATTAAAAATGCAAAGTATTTTGTATATTTTTTTCCCCAGTGCTTGGAAATGTTAGTGCAAGCAATCTTATTTGTTTTACTAAGCCCATAAATAAATCAAAGTTACTTCTGTCTTGATAAGCAATAAAACTGAAAATTGGTTACAAGGAAAAAAAAAAAAAGCTAAAAAAAGCAATTTTAAACACCCACTTCTACTCTGACATTTTAAGCAGAAGCACCAGTTCTCTTCAGAGAAGAGGTCAGTAAAACAGTACACCAAATAATGTTATCTATGCTTTTATCCCTCTGTGGCTGGAAACACCATGGTCACCCAAAGAATCTGATCCTATTTTTAAGAGGGAGAAAAATTAATTCCCTGGGCATGCATTTTCTGTAAGTGCAACAACATTTGAGCAGAAAATAACTAATATGATCCCAGGCACACCTGTAGTAAAGTACTATCTTAAAAGCAGCAAAACAAATAAAAGAGCATTAATAATACTTTTAGCCAAAAGTGAACTCGAGTTTGCATCAAATTAACACATCTACTATTTAGTCCTCTTATCTGACCTCTTTATTTTACCTAATGTCAAAACTTCACACTTGAGGGAAAAACAAACCACACAACAACAGTTTCTCTCAATTTTGAGCTTGTTTCACACAGTGAGATGAGGAAGGAGGAACTACAGTTTACAAATAAAAATATTTATTGTTTACTGGGTATGAGAACAACACATTTGCCTTTACCTTTCAGAAAATATTTCACGCATTATCACTCAGGAATTCAGACTTGTATTGTAAAAGTGCTACATTTTGTTCATAGATTTAGTATTTTTTGAACTGGGATAACATGTTGCCAAGTTCTCCAAATCAAGCCACAGCTGGCATTTTGTTCCATTTTCTAGAGATCATAGAAGAGCCAAAAATACTTTATCAAGAAGTGAAGCAGAGAAAGAAAAACTAACCTCATGATGTGCACCATTAACCATTTTTGAATCTAAACAAACAGTTTGGTTTTTTTGTTTAATTATCTTTGACTATCCTTGTGGCTGAACAAAGAGCAATTAATACTAGGAGAAAAGATCTAGTGATAGGAAAGCAATTATAAAGCTTTTGTAAACTGACAAAGAAAGTAACTTTTCAGACCAAAACAGCAGAGATTTGTTCATTTGTCTGCCTTGCCACTCAGCCTAAAATGAATCATGGAAAAGGCAACACCTTAGTACTATGGCCAAACTATTGGTCTGCCAGGAGACAGAATGGAAGACTCCCTTTCTTAGTGTCAAGGGTTTTGATTGTGGGGTGACAATAAAACCGTGGCAGGTGTATTGTTAACCCCCTCTGCCCCACTTCAACCTTTTGCTCCTCCCTCTCCCCGCTTCCCACTCAGGACAGGTGATCAGGAGGGAAAAGAAGGACTGAGACAAGAGAGATGGAAAAATTAACAATGTTTTACTAATGCTATTAATAAGAATAGAGAAAATAATACAAAATATACAAAACCAGTCTTGAAAGTCCCAGCAACTGCAGAGCCAGCACCCAAAGTCCCGGATTGGACTCTGCAGCCAACCGGAGCTGGATTCAGTCTCTCACTAGGCCTCAGTTCACAAGGACGACTGGCAAGATCCTCTCCTAATGTCAGCCATAAGCAAAAAGGGAAAGGGACGAGACCCTTGTGATCTCCCGCTTTTATATGAAGTATTCACTTGAATGCAATGTTATACACAGTTGGTTAGTTTCTTGGTCACCTGTTTCTTGTTGCCCTCTCGTGAGAGCTGTATCCATTCGTTATCAATAAGTTCACATTCCATTGCTATGTTTACCAAAACGTATCTGGTTCTCCAGGAAAATACAGCTAATATGAAAACTTTAGCTGACAGTCAAATTCACTAAAAGAGAAACTTGTTTTTTAACAAAACCAGGACAAGAAATACTCTTCTGAATGAAGAGATCATCAGGAGGAAAACTACATGCAAAGCTGGGTATACTACAGCACAATCATTACATTTCTGTTGTAGATTAATAAGAGAAGTAGACTGACAACACACTTGAGTTTCATTGAAGTGTAACACCAGAAAATACCTATAGGGGATTAAAAGAAAAAAAAAAAAAAGTCACAAACAACAAACCTAGATGTCTTCAACAGTTTAAACATGCATTTGATAAACGAGGAATATTAGGGCTCTCCACCTCTTTCTCTCCATCACTGCCTAAGTCACCTTTTGGCAAACGACTTTAACATTCACTTTTCACCTGATAGATCTTCTTGCTTGTACAAGGCATAACTTGTTTTCTTTGCTAAGATTTCATTTCCTCCCATCTCAGAACTTGATGAAATCTATTTCTTAGTTCCTCATCTCCCAGTGAAAGCTGACAACAAGTATCAGACAAAATGTAGCTGTCCCGTATGAAGTAATTCATTTCTGTCAAAGATTAGACTTTTTTTTCCCTTAACACAAGATGACTGATATTGTTCTGCAAGATCCAAAAGGGACAATTTAACCACTTAAGCACTGAGAGCTCGAGGATCAGGTTTTCTCCTTAAAGCACTGGGTGAAAGCAGGTAACTGAGATGGAAGCCTCTGGAATGTCTATTAATTTCCTTTCGTTTGATTTGAGGCTTTAACTCACAATTTATCATCCTAACCAAGTATTTTTTTACCATATAACATTCAGAAAAATAGTAATATTAAAAAATTACACATTTGAACAAATCCAGCCAGATGAAACTTATTTGCTACTTTATGCAGCACAGACTAAATTTCTCAGGCATGAATCTGTTGTATTTCCTCTTGTTAAGCTCACTTTATATTTGCAGTTAGTCATAACCATTTCTTTTTTAATTGAAACATATTTCTCATGAAACTTTCCATTTCTCTTAACAACGTTAAGTTCACCCAGGCAAAGACAAAACATGTGAGTGCAACATGCAGCCCCCCAACAATGAAAGGGGAGGAGCGGGGGAAGAAACAGGCACTTCTCAGGTATCAACCAGCTCATCCAAAAGCACACACCTGGAGAGAGACAAGGTGGCGAATGCTCTAGGGCTGCACCACGCATCCCAAAATGACCGAGAGACCCCCGAGCTGACCGGCACAGCTGTGAGCGCTGCCCGCCACATCCTCCACCATCCAGAAGGCTCCAACCCCTCTGCCCCAGAGAAGCCGAGGCAGCACCGCCGGGCCACCCCGCCGCTCATCTGCACCTGAGCTTCAGTGCTTGTCCCTTCACATTCGACTGAAAACACAAGGGAAACTTGCAGGGGCGTGGGGTCCACAGGTGTTCTTGGTGCAGGGATAGGTGGGGGGGCTGCGGTCACCCCTTATCTCACCTCAGGGCAGGAGCAGGGAGGGGGCAGCGCTGTGGGGAGGGTCCCGCGCAGGTGCGGTTCGTGAGCGCGGCCAGACCGTGCGCAGGTAACGCACCTGCTCTGCAGAACCCTCATCTTCAAGGACACCTGAGCTCGGAGGAGTCGCTTCAATAGTTTACTGATCCTACGAGGAACAGGGAAAAAGAAACATAACCCACCACAACAAAAAAACAAAAAAAACCAAACGAAAACAACAACAAAAACAAATACCAAACCAACCACACACACAAAACAAAACAAAACCAACAAAACACAAACATACAGAACCCAACAAACCTAGCTTGCAAATAAATGAATAAAATAAAATAAAAAAAAATCTCTTCTAAATGGCTAAACTCCCTCAGGACTCTGGTAAAGGGAAGGTATGGTGATTAAATTTGCTGAGCAGGCCACAAGAGCAAGCATAGCATAGTATTTAGTCAATAACACTTAATTGAATTGTATTTTACAAATGAACGCCAGGAATAACAAACTAGATGTGAAGCAAAGCTGAGCTTGAAGTTTTTGCAATCATGTAGATGAAATACAGAACAAGACATTTTGGTGCTGGCATCTGATGTTTTCCTCAAGAAAGAGAGCTTGATGTCAAAAATTCTTGGGAATCGGCTTTTGAAAGGTTAATTAGGTTCTCCATAAGCATTTCAATTACAGGAACGAGACATTATCCCGTTTAATATGTGTCCCAACACATCCTATTTGTTTCAGATTTTCTCTGCCACAAGATTTTTCTATTGAAGATAAGTGTTATTATTCATAACTTCCTCTGACAACTTCATGTTTACAACAAACATCACCCCTGGAGGCAAAGGGCTGGTCTAATCAAGATCTGTAGTTAAAGTTGTTTACTTCTTCCATCAGCAACAGGAAACCTGCTCTATTCAGGGCAGCACAGCAGCCCAGAACTGAACTATGTGCGGTGTTTCTCACACCGATCCTTACATCTGAATTCTGCAAGATGAAGCTGTACTTGAAGACCCAAGATACCCTCTGAGTAGACATGAATTATACACAGAGCTGCCCAACCTTGTTAACTGCACAGGATTAGTCATGCAGAAATTCTGGTATGTGGTGCACCCTCTGGATTTCATTCTAGTTTCAAATTAGAGGGAATTAGATGTAGTTATACAGGCATTTGTGAGATCAGAAATCTTTAATGTTTAAAGAAAACCAGTTTTCCCAAAAATGTAGGTTTATCAAAATTTTTCCTTATTCTGAATTAGTAAGTGTAAGTAACAACGCTTCAACAAGATAAAAAACAGTTAGTTTGAATTTACTTACTTCAATTTCAATTAAACTTTTATAGCAGAAAATAAGAGTAGTTGTTAGGGTGGTTTTAATAAGTTCTATTTCAAGTCAAATAAACAATTCTGAAACATTAAAAAAATCAGTCACAGATGAGTAAAAGGAAATGGAAGTAGTTGTGAGAATAAAGTGTGTACCACTCTTTTCAGCAAAAATACCATGTCATTGAACAGGCTGTGCTTGGGTTTGGGTGGTGGTGGTGGTTTGGTTGGCTGTTGTTCGTTCGTTTTCGTATCCATAAGATTATTTTTTTACTCCTGAACTTAATAAGAGTAGAAATCCACCCAATGTCTATCATTCCTGTGGAGTATTGTTTGTGAGGGAAGATGAACTGATGCATAAAAATGTTCACACAATATCTGTGTTCTTGCTGTATGGCTTTGTTTTTTTCCCTTCCCTGTGACTGTGCAAACATTCCATTAACATCCAGGATGAGTTTCCCTCAGACTGTTCAAATTAAA
Organism: Patagioenas fasciata; assembly: GCF_037038585.1. Lineage (NCBI taxonomy): Eukaryota > Metazoa > Chordata > Aves > Columbiformes > Columbidae > Patagioenas > Patagioenas fasciata. Next base: position 13,833,858 of record NC_092533.1, on the reverse strand, counting down.
TCCAAACAAAATTTGCCAATCCTGAGCAGACTGACGTGATGTCTCTGCATTTCATAGATCTATAGTAGTAAGCCTAAATTAGTACTCATTCATATAAATGGTGATAGTTCTGTTGTTTTCAACAGAAGTAGGGTTAGACTTCTGGCAACAGAATCCAAGGAAAAAGAGCACAGATTTTTCTCAAGCATTTTTCCAAATGGACTGGAAGCTGATGCAAGGTTGGTATGCAAAAAAAAAAAAAAAAATTCCTAATAAAAATCTCTTTCCTTAACTAGGAATTTAGTCCATTTATGTGTACTCTTAATGGATGAATGAACAATGGATTTGGTAAGTACATCAGCAATCAGACAGCAGGTGCTTAAAGAAGAACCCGAAAGATATGCTACATCTATGACAACCATGGTTTTGCTAGCTGGCCATTCATAAATGATCAAAGTATTTCTAAGAAACTGCAGGTTTTGGAATGGAAATAACTGTTTTCCTTTATCTTAAATTTTACCTTTACCTGGGATTGGAAATTTTTATTTTCTTTCTTAAAGTAAGTTACATCATAATTTTAATCCAATCTAAAAATCCCTCTGTTCTCCTCATTTACCCCGTCTCCTAGTGTTAATCCTAATCAAAGCCACAAGTACCATCCCCGTAGGCATTAAAAGGAAATGTTTCCCCGTTTTCAGGATTTGTAACTTCAATTATTTTGGCAATTATTTGCTACAAATTCATTTCTGATCTTGCTCTATAATCCTAGTTATAGTTTCTGATCAATTATTTGATGAAACTTCAAAACAACAAATCTTAATTTGCACCTCATGCAACATTATGTTTTATGAGCACTCTAAGGGTTGGTTATTGGTAGAAATATCTCAGCATAAAACAGTAAGTCTTCCCTCGGGATTTAAATAACTTGGCATTTTTTGTGTAACAAATTAATTAGCAAAATTATCAAGGGAATACATTGCACTATTGCGATGTTTCACAGGTTTTCAGTTTCCTACTAGCAATCCTTTCCCCTCTAGTCCTCAAAGGCAGATCTAAGTTATTGAGAAGAACAATGGATCATCCCTTAAGAGACACAGATAAAGCTGCAGTCATTTTAAAATTTGCAGAGCACAGAAAGCACCTAGAGTACATAAGGGTCATTCAAATTAATCAAATATTAACAACTTAATGAATAAGACTGGATCTGGTGGAGGAGCGTGGTGTGTGCATGTGCAGTCATTCCATCTGAAGTTGCAATTTTAATGTTTAGTGAAGCTGCTTTTTACTGTTATGCTCTTACCTGGTGATTTTGCAATCCAAACAGTCAAAAATATTTTTTCAGTATAATTTTTGCTCCTGTAACACATTTGAGAAATCACATACACACTCAGTATGGTAGTGGCTCTCATCCCAACAGGTCTGAGAATAACAAAAACTTATTGCACAATGAGGTACCTTTGTTTCTTGGATTACCACTCTTGTTCTAAAGGAAACCTTTAACGCGAATTGTGAACGAGTTAGCAGCAGCTGATAGAAACAACAATCAGGAGTCAATGATACCAGGTGCAAGCTAAGAGAGAAGCATAGGGTTTTCAGGACCAAATCTATGTTAGAACCTCACATTCACAAAAAGCTTGACTGCAATTGCCACCTGCAAAAAAGCAATTTGGAAAAGACATTGCAAAGATAAGGTTAATGGAATTTTCCTAAAAGCAACTCCCAAGGGATTCTCTGTTAAAGGAACCACTTTCCACTTTGGATCACAGTTTCTTTCAGTTATCAATCTTACAAATTTAAGCAGGCTTCTGACAATATAAAGTGTATAAATAATATGCTGCCTTCCTTGAACTCTTACAAATTAGCCAGCAGTGAGATTCAAGCGAACGACCTCAAAATAGCATCATCCAAACAGCAGAACTAGTTCTTCCCACAAGGAAACTTGAAAGGAATAGCAATGGACTAACCATTTATATTCAAATCAGAACAGGAGCTGTGTTGACTTTCCCATTTCATTCAAATTATGAATTCTGTCTGAGGAAGAAGGTACCAGCACAAGAGCCATAGACGATAGAGCTAAAAATAAGCACATAAACCTAACAGATATTATAGAAACTGACATCATTACAGTGAAATGGGTAGAAATTAATAAGGTTGAAGGCAAACTTAAAAGAGACAACAAATGAATGACCCAGGTCAATCAGATGCTCACAGACAATAAATTTGCTAAATTTGGTTCTGTTCTGTATTTTAATACCAGGCTTATAGGATACTTTTGCAGAGGAGAAAATGAAAATACTTTTAACAAATAATTTGTCTAAAAAACTCAGCTGTCCACTAAAGGGTGGGATGAAAATATTTTATTCATTTCCATGGAATGCTCAAAGGAGATGACATTTTCTAATTTTAAGGCCTAAATTGGAAATTATGATATTGTGGAATATGACGGGATTTGGGGACAGCAGTACTAATGTTTGTTTTTTCTTTTTCTGGCCTGTCTGTGGTAGTATTTTAGAACTCGAAGGAAAGCTCCATATGAACAGAACTGCAATGTTAGTAGGAAATGCAACAGCATTATAAAAAGGATAAATTTAGACTTGTGGACTGAGAGTGAGGGTTTTTTGTTCCAAGCAGTACTTCTTGTTTCTGATCCAGATCACAGAATACAAGCCATTTATTCTGGAGTGCTCTCATCATGTCAGGGTACCAAGGCCTTCAACTCTCACTATCAGTCTGCAGACATTATTTAAAACCCTTGTTCTTATCTCTAGGTTAAATGGGTTAATTTTGCAGAAAAACAAGGTATACTTAATTCACCTGAAAGTCAGATGCAAAACCATGAAGCTCCTTCTCAGTCATACCAGAGACAGGCTATGGTACATGCTGTTCCCATCAGTTTGTAATGAAACAGAGTTTCGCCTTCAAGATATTTCTTGGAACTTATTTCATATATGACATGGATACTCCCTTGTCTGCATTGACGGAGAAATATTAAAGTAACACTGCTTAGTTATCTGTTACTTCACTGGAGAGAGGTCAGTGCCTGATTGGCATCCCATACATGGAAAAGATCATGAACGCATTAGGAATGACAGTCATCTGAGTTTTAGCAAGGTCTCCCTATTGGGAGTAAAGAAAGTGAGTTTATGAAAAGCAAATCATCCTAATATTTTTTATCTTTTTTTTCTTATGATGTCTACTCATAATGTTGAACTCTTACTTTACACAGCGTATTTTCTACATGATTGGATCCTCTTTAAATGATATTATATAGATATTATTATAGATATCATTATGAGCAAACATAGCTATAAATGGCTTGTCCCTGTGTAATTTATTAATCTGTAGGTACACATGGACAGTGTTATAGAACAGATTACACTGTGAAAAACATTGCTCCTGTTTCTATTTATTGAAGAAGGACTTTGATCTATTCATTTAGCAGTATACAATACAATCAATGATCCTGAGCTTTCTGCTATTCCCTCTGTGAGTTATACAGCTTGCCTTCCCTCCAAGTCATTGAACAAGAAGACAAAAAATGATTATTTAATCCATAATTCTATCTGTATTGGTATGAGAAAAATGTAAGGACATCTCAGTTCAGATTATATTTTTAATTTAAGGCTGTGTATGCGATTTTGCAACAAGGGAAAGAGCATTTTTTTTCTGGCCTGTCTGTGGTAGTTTTTCAGAACTTGAAGGAAAGCTCCATATGAACAGAACTGCAATGTTAGCCAACCTGCCAATCAAGCCACTAATCCTCTACACATCTCTACCGTCAGGAGACAGATACCTGGAAGCTGGTATGTAGGAGATAAAGAGAAAACTTGGACAGGAACCAGAAAATGTTCAAAACAAAAACTAGATGCATATGTCCAGCTATATTTTCCTAAAAGAAAAATAAATCTAAAATGGATGATACAGAAGAACTTTGAACTCCACAGATAATACAGATGAAGCTGCACGCACATACTCATTGCTATGATTTGCTTCTATGTAACACTTGTACAGTACTTGGTCTTCATGGCATTTCCAGACAATAAAAGTACAGTATTCACGACAGCAGAAATAATTGCATTGGTTAATTTTGAATTATGTCAGTGACTGTGGAAAGCGATTTTAACAATTTAAAGAAATATGTAATATTTTTATTTCCAAGTCTTCACATTTGAATCCAAAGAAGACACAGTCAATTGGATAAGCAACAAAAACTGTATTATGGTATCCAAAACTCACTGGTCATTGAATACTAAGTATCATATTCTTTTGTCCACTGAGAAAGAATGAAATGTAAGGATCACTCTAACTATTCCGTGCATTTCTACACATTTTCTGACACATTATGTTCGAGGAGATAAACTGAAATAGTTTGTTTTGTTTTGTTTTGTTTTTTCTCATTAGAAATTTTCTTCAGACAGATATCACTTTTATTAATGTAATTTCTGCCAATAAGTCTTGATCTATAGCATTATACACATACCACTCATGAAAATAATTCAACGTTCAAAGTGTACTTTTGAAAAACATGAGTTATAAGAAGTGTTTGTACTCAGTAAGTTGATTATCTTTTTAATCTTAGGTTTATATTAACACTGTGCATGTGAATACTTGTAGTTATGAATGAGAATTTTGCTTTTTGTGAATATTCTTGCAATACTGACTTAAAATTGGCTGGTTCACTAAATGTTCCTGCCAGTAAAGTAATTTGCTGGAATACTGTTGGAAAGCAAATACAGAAGGGGTGTGAATACAGTTGAAGAGAATTCATTTGCAAACCAAATGGATGGTGGAGGAGGAGTTGCATTCAAAGAATTCAACAAAGACACTGTCACAATAAATACAAAAACATTTGGCGAGAATAACCTTTGCAAGACTTAACCTCTGTTCAGCAAAGGTATCCATATCAGTAAAGTTCCTGCCTCCATGCAGATTTTTATCTATACCAACAGATGCAGAATTGGCCTACTGAACAGCTTGCAGAGCCACATTGCTTAGACTAATATTAAAATTTGAAGCTAAAACTGAAATGGCTTTTCTAAAGAGAAACCACTGTATGAAAAAATAGCAATTGTATATAGAATGAGGTAAAGTTATGTAACGTTCTACTCTTACTTTATTCTTTGTTTAAAAATGCACCAGGTACTACCATTATTGTCATGAAACTGTGGGAAAGAAACCCCAAAAGTTATGAATTCGACACTAGCTAGCTAGGATATTCATATTCTCACTGTCCTATTTAGGAGAGCACACGAGCATAGTCTGTGACATTAAAAAAATCCAGGAAACTAGTTTCTTCTAAAAATCACAAAGAAACTGCTGTTTGCCTCATACTTCAAGACTGCAGGAAAGTCCACCCCCCAGTTATGGTCACTTCCCTCAGCAAAAATAAATTCCTCTCCCCAGAGACTACATCTTTGCTGTCTGTCACTGGTTGCTCACAGCTGATCCGTCCTAACCATATACTGGTGTTATGCTATGAAAGTGGATTAGATTAACAGTTCAGGGCTGGAAAACTATTTACACTTGAAACATGTTAGAGTAACCAGGGCAAGGAGCTTTTTCTTTATCCTGAGCTATACGGACAGCAATTGTATCAAAACCCTGACAGGAGATTGTAGAATTTATATAAACAATAAGAAATGCATTTCTGCTTTCTGAACTTTTGTAAGTCAAGACAGCAGTGACATAACATAGGTGCATTTCCCTAATCACAGAATCATTTTAGTTGGCAGAGATCCTCAAGATCATGGAGTCTAACACTGGCACTTACGCCATGTCCCTAAGAACCTCACCTATACATCTTCTAAACCCCTCCAGGGATGGTGCCTCCACCACTGCCCTGGGTAGCCTGTTCCAATGCCTGACCACCCTTTCTGGGAAGAAATTTTTCCTACTATACAATCTGAATCTCCCCTGGTGCAACATAAGGCCATTTCCTCTCGTCCTTCTATGCCCTTCCTGGTTGCATTCTAATTGGTTACAAGAGCGGAACTTCACTTGTGATGTGACCTCCTGAGATGTAGTACTTTGTAGCATGGTTAAGTAGTCTCTTGCCAGACCAACGAGTACTGTACAAGTCTTCCAGTTAATGATGTAACTGGGGTTTGCATTCCAAAGAACCGGAAAAGCAGAAGGTCCACAGCATGCTTTTCAAACAGAACGTTAAGAATAAGCGGTGAATCTACCAAGGATTGAAGAAGAAATAATTAAAAGCAACAGGGTCAGAAAGCATTTCAGAGTTGTTTTGGTTTTTTTTTTTTTTGTATTTTGCAAAGGAAGTGAAACAATATACATTAAAGGATTTTTTTTTTTTTTGGGTTTATAGAGTGAAAGAGAACAGGGAACTCCATACTCTGAAAACACAGCAGAGGTGAAGGTAATCTTGGTATGAATTAAATGCAGAGTAATTAAGAATATATAAAGACAGAACCAGAGGGAGCTGCCTCACGTATTGAAATCAGTCCTCTTTTATCACAGTGAAGACAAGCCGTAAATACTTAGTTCAAGATTTTCTACAGAACATATACCTTGCACTCAATAATGTTTTGCATCCACACATCTTTTTCCATACCTTACAACAAAGTTCGTATCAAGTTAGAAACTAACAGCTGTAACTATTATATGGTACAGGAAAAAAAAATTAAAAAAAAATATATATATAATAATAATAAATCAAGAGCACCCCTGCAGTATTATAGGATTGGGCAAAATACCAGACTATCATAGAAAAAATAATCCCCACCTAGACAGGAGGGCAACATTCCTCCCATTTCAATGTCTGTATGGTGTTTATCAGTTTGACCTTGAGAAATTTTGATTTCAAATGCCTAAATCATTTAAACTAAAGATTTGAGCTTTAGACACACCAAACAGAACCTAGCCAATGCATCTAGATAGAAGGGAAGCATTGCGATACTGGCATGTAGGACTAGAGATATGAGGTTAATACAAGAACTGTGAAGTTGATTAGAAGTTGTTTACAACGGAAATAGCTGCATTGGATATCGAGGATGAACAGAAAGAGCCTCAAAGGTGGGTGTCTTGAAAGAGTGATCCTGGGGGACCTAAGCAGAGGCAGTTACCACACTAATTCCCATTAGTACTGATAACACATCAGCAGCTTAGAATCAGAACGGTTTAGGTTGAAATGTTTTCCTCATATCCAACCTAAACATAATGTGTCCTTTTGAATAACAGATCATCAGAGAACATTCCATACAGTAATGTAATATTCCTTTTAATATGACCTGCTGCGGATTTTCAGACAACATACAGTAATAAAACCCACGATTTTTGGTGTCAGATATTATCTGCTTCCATTTTTTTCCCCTTCTCTAGTAATAGTGTGATGGAAAACATTTATTCTTTCGCTACCCATAAAGATTTAAAAGGTTAGATAAACTCTGCCTACTCTAAATACACTTTAATTATTTTTATTTGCAGTAAGTGATAAACCATGTTATTGATGCTGGGATCACTGAAGGATTTCCCTTAGGAAATCAGGCTTTTTCCCATCCCAGACAAATACACTTTCTTTACTTGAACCATTAATTTAATATCCTTCCTTAAGTGCTTTTAAAGAATTGTAGTGTCACATTGCACACTGAGTCCCTTGCCTGGGAAATGCTTTCGCATCTGAGAACCAAGTATAATTTCTATATTTTTATTTTGCCAGCAAAAGCGGAGTAACATCCAGTCCTTGCTATAAAAGACTATCCCTCTGTAGGATAGACTCTGTGTGTGTGCTGTATCCACCCCTCAGAGTAGGTAAGAATATCACAACAGACACAGTAAGATCAACAAGACCATCTTGGCAGCAGAAAACAGCTGTCCATTCTAGATTACAACATTCTCAGGCACTATTAGCACACAACTCTGTTTCCTTACACTGTCCTATGTATCCCCAGCAATAACTACAGAAAGACTTTATATTGCTCATTACATATTTTTTCAGTATGAAGATTTTCTTGCCTTTTTTGTTTTGTTCTTAAAAACTGTCCTAGGTTACAGCTCCCCTTCTCAACTCTACGTGGCTTAAAAGAAACGACAAAAACCAGTCCTTAGTTAAGAAAGGTAACAGTCCCATGGTTCACTTGAAGTTGACAATGCACCTGGGACAATTTGAAGATGTTTGTAAACAAAAACTGACTTCAAAAATTATTATAGTATTAAAAAAAAGAGTGATGTTTGTGCCTCACTCATCATTTTATCATTTTGTCACCTGAAACACTCATTTGGGAAACCTTCTCCACTGGTAAAATCCTGAAATATAGTGATAAGAAACCATATTTTTTTCCCCCTCTTTAAATTACAAGTTTCAGTGAGTTTAAAGGTCTGAGTGGCATGGTAAGCTTGTCTGATGGCTAGTACAGCCAGTAGCTTTTTTAAGTCATGTGGTAGGTTGGATTCTCTGTTGATGAATTCAGTTTATATTGAACTTAAAATAGTAGTGGTATAAAACTTGTCCTGTTACTTCACAGTAACTTGCTATAAATCAGTATAAACTCAATTACTTACAATGAATTGTACTCTGGTAACTGGAAACTAGACTTTACGACTGCACAGACAGAAAAGCTATTAAAAAGAGTTCCTTTTCATAAAATAGTCACAAGTTAGGAGTTGTAAGCCTGAGACATCTTCAAAACCCAGGAAAAAAATCAACTTAGTGATCAGGAAAACAACCAAATAGTAGGAATCTGAATGTAAAAACCATAAAATATAAACAGTTGCAGCTACTATTTTTTTATAAAATACATATGCCTTGTAGGTATAGAAGACTGAAGTCAAATGATTTATTTGGCCTAATATCTCCTAAGTGATGAGTTATCCACATGATATATGCTACTGTTTCATGCAGACTATGAATATATAAACATTCTTAAGAATATATATGTACATAAATATATACACTCTGACACATGTGCATACATAGATCTTCTGTCTCTCCACTTTCATCTCCTTTCATCCATCTCTCTCATCACAGATGCACACACACCTCAGCCCAAATGAAATAATTCTCACTGCTTCAGTTGGCTACAGTCTTGAGTTCAAGCTAGTGATTTCTTTTTTCTTCTGTGTTCACGTCTATATTTTTTCTCTACAGGATTTAAAGCCTGAGAAGCATGAAAGATAGAATGAAAATAAATTTGAATTCTATATTATAATAAATGTGAATATCAAAAGACTCTTTCACAGCTGTGTGACTGCTGGCATTTGTAAAGAGTCAAAGAATCCTGGAATATAAAAAGGCAGAAACACAGTTGGTTTTTCAATCAAGTGTATAGAGAGAAAGAAAAAGAAAAAAATCTATAGGAACAGCAAGAAGGTCTAGGGGTGGGTGACAGGTAAAACCTATTTCCTTAATTCAAACAGTCATTTCTAGAATCACTTGAGCAGGGGGTTGATATGAAAGACTGACATATTCAGTTCTACTCTTTAAACTGTGGTTTGCATTTTACCAGCAGTATAAGGAAGAAGATGAAAGATGTCCTTCCTTATTCTCCACTTAATTGAAGTGTCTATTTAGGGTTACATTTAATAAAAAAATATACAATTTTTGTCTAGTTCTTATTTGTATTACCAGAGTCTGTAGGTTTTCTAGTCATAAACCACAGCCTTGCTGTGATAGTGATTCAGGTGCTGAGAAATGACTAAGTGTGACCGTAAGCACACACCACATTCTGCAATGCTCATTACCAGAATGGGACAGGATATCTTTAATTTGCCAAGTGAATTCCTGTCTGCTGTTCAAAAACTGGAGGAAAAAAAAAAAAAATCATCCACTGCTACAAAGTTTCTCACTTAAGAGAAAAAAACAACTGGATACAAAGACTCAGTGAAACGATACTCTTTAGTTTGCCCTATCAGCAACCTAATAATATCCAGCACTCTCCTGGGAACAAATGTTGAAATTAATGTTAAATATAATTTTGGATGCAAAAGGAAATAACATTTCACTATGTTCTCCTGAAATATTTTAAAAGAGATGAAGTTTTTAGTGAAGTATAAGGGAAGCTACTCACAACAGGGCAATGCGTATGCTCTATTTTGTCATCTCCCATTATTTGAACCTTTTCATTTCCCTACCTCTTTTAATCTTCAAGTCATCCTCTTTTTTCATGCATTTGCCAGCTTCCAGGCCCATACCAATTACAATACCCAGGAATTTGTTCTGAAAGTAGCTGAAATATCAGGCTTGCTTCTGTGCTCTTGCATCAATGTGCGTACAAAACCATACAGACACTAACGACCACCTCAGTGAGCTTGTTTGTGTATTACAGTTCCTGTTAGACAAAATACAAGTCAAAAATCAGACACATTATACAGCACACTGATAGTCAAAGAACCAAATTTGAAAACAAGATACATAAAATGTTTTTATACAGAAGCTGATGACTTAAAAGAAATAATTTAAAAAAACCCCAACAACAACAACAAAACCCCCAAGAAAACACAAAACAAAAAACCAAACTAAACAAACATAAATAATACTGAAGCCTTTTTTGAGGCTCTTTTTGATATGCTTCAAGCTAGCATAGGTGGAGGAAATACTATTCATTTGAAGCCTGATAGAACTGCTCCTTATGTTTACTTCTTAGTGTGTTTCTGTCTTAAAATAGGTTGGCTACTATTTTCTTTTTTTAATGAATAAATAATTTTTTAATGTTTCCTATTTGCTGGCTCTTAGACGACTATACACAGACATGCAGAGAAGTTATTGTATTTTGTGGGTAGAAAAATGTATAGAAGTTAGTTATGGATGCAAGTAGTGCAGACCTTCAGATTCTCAGAATTCGTCCACGTTGGTTCAGTCTCCAATCTGTTAAAATGCTTCTAAGCCAGAAGAATGTTGGTAGCTTACAAAAACATATTTTTATTGCAGTGCAGAAATAGTATTTTCTTGTGCGCATGTCATATCAAAATGTATCATATGGAAATGGCATAGTTGCTAGAATATAAAGGTAAATGTCAATTGGAAGAGAGAGTATTTGATCTGAATCTTCTGTGGACAGTTTGCCCTTTGGATGAGCAGCTACTCTAAGTATGAAAAACTGGAGAATGCTTTGCATATACTTTGATTTTTCCATATATACCAGTATAATGTTTTCCAGAGAAGTAAGGTGACTGTGTTTGCCTCTAAAACAAAACAGAACACCTGCAGTTGAGCTAGCAGGTGATGGTGCCATTTGAGGTTGAGATTGGCTATAGAGAAAGTGTCCTTGAAGCAGTTTGTGAAATAGCCCTTCCCCAAATATTAGATAAGTGCAATAGAACAGTTGTTTTTTGGAAGAGATTTCGCACCATTTTCCATCATAACCATAACAATTGCACTAGTGAAGAAATTAATATATATGTGTGTGTGTGTGTATGTGTATCAGTATAATCAAAACATCCTCCCTGCATTCACGTGTGAATTCAGCAAGGCCCCTTAAATTGGGAAGGCCAAGAACAAGTGTACTCATGTGTAATACCACATTTTGTTGTATTTCAACCGAGGTCTATACATAGCTTGACAAAGTGCAAAAAACAAAACTAATCTAGGCAATCTACAACAAATTAATACTTATCTCTAATGAGATCAAAAAGTAAAAGGCCAGAGGCTGAGCTTTTGACAATCTAAGGAACATGTCTAGTTATTGGAATCCCAACCTTTGGCACCCCGTTGTCAGAAGGATTTGTATTCCTCAAATAATACTTTAAAAAACACAGGTGCTTTTCATAGGAGAAATATAATAGGAAGACACAAAACCAAAATCTTTCTAGTAAACGCTCAGAATTGTTCTCTATTTTTTATTTATATTCAATTCTTGAAGACTTGCCTAAAGTCTAAATCCCAAATCAGCCTTTATGAAACTGGCTACATCAAACTGAGCTGCTCTCAGTGGGCACATTGTTTGAAGCTGCCTTTTTAGAAATACTTGCATGTTAGTTTTTTTTCCCTTGACCAGCTCTAAATGGTAATCTCTTTAAAGTTCCATTCAGCTCTAGAGAAAAAATAATTCTTTTGTTTGTGAAAATCTTACAAATTATATAAAACAATACTGACACTTCTATCACAATTGTCCTCAGTAATGCCTCAGAGGAACAGGAAAATACAGGGAAAATTCACCTGGAATGAATTTCTGTCCCTTACCTAAGTATTAGCTCAGGGCAAGAATGTAAAGGTGGTTTATTCTCCCTTTTCCATCTGACCTCCTCTATGCAGGGGGTGGCCAGATGCCTCGTCAATTAAATATCCAAAGCTTGTGCGGTCCACAGCAACACGAATCTCAAGCTCAATATCCCTCTTTTTTGTGGATTTTTATTAAGACAATACATTTTAAACAGACTAGAAATGCAAAATGTATGTTTGAATAAACTAAGCAGTCATATGGCCTCATAACTATATACAGCACAGATTAAAACTCTGAAGATTAATTTTGTTTCACAGAAAAATGGAAATCTCAAATACTATTCCTGAGTATTCACCAGTGCTCAGTCAGCAGGCACTAAGAGTTTCCTTTCTGTAGCTCTGCTGTACATTTTTATGCCGGTTGTCAGCACTATCAGTCTCATACAGATCCTGCAGCCCATGCCCACCCTGCGCTGATACTGAAGTCACTGTGAGTGAGAGTCACAGGTACCTGGAGATCAGACTCCTCAGTGCCACATTTATAATGAACAGAATAGTATCTAGGGAATGTTTCGAACTTTTATATTATGTTGAATTATACAGAAACCATAGTTTTTAGTCCTATTAGCGAGTAACCGCAAATAAGAAAAAAATTGCTTAAACACGATATTTTTAAAAGAAAATAGGTAGTCCAAGGAGAATATTTAGCTGTGCACTAAACACAGTGTTAGCTGTGTTTTACAGCACAGCATATTTATGGTGAAAGTACAGTGATATTCCTAATGCTTTTTGTGCTGATTTAATCCACACTATATTGCATTTGTAACAAGAAGCCGCAGTATTTTTGCCCCTGCAGGCTTGACAGAGTTGCCGAGTAATCGTGCTATTCTAATAGTGAATAACTGATCTTTAGTATTATCCCTTTAACTAAGGGATACATTTCATAACATAACTCTGGAGATAGCATGGACTTTCGATAGCAGATGAATTAGCCCTCTGTAATTTTTCCCGTTGTCATTTTCCTTCTATTGGTTAGAAACAATCTAACAAAAATCTAATAATATTATAAGACATAAAACATGAGCAGATTGACCATTGAGCAACTGTTTATGTAACTTGTGAAATATTTACCCTGAAGTCTTATCGTTCTTCATTTTCACATATTTTGATATTGCCGTTTCTCTGTTTCAGAAAAAAATAATGAAAATGTCACGCTGTAAGTTCAGATTTCTGTTCTTTAAACTTCTGAGTTTTTTAATAATCAAAATTTTCTGATATTTTCAGTAGACTAGACTGACAGTTACACATTACCGGTAATTCATTTAAAATAATAATTGTCTTTAAAATCATCCTAGGTTTCTGTTGTGCCTTTCAGTTAAACATGAATTGTAAATACTATTAACACGATGTTTCAAACTGAGATTTAAACTACGGGCTTTGCAAAGTCTTTAACTACTGCTCTGCTACTTCAAAGGATCACTAAACCTGCCATCCAAATGCAACCACCTCTTGGTGAAGCAGAGGAACAATAAACAACAGATACAATACAAAAAGTAAGAACATTATTTGGCCAAAACTGCAGGAAAGATTTGTGTAGGCAATATATCCATAAAGACAGGATTGTAACCAGCTTAGCCTGTCTGTGTGAAGTACCTTATAAACAGATAAGAGGAAATGTGGCTATTATAAGGGCTATGTGCCAAGGTGCCCTGAGGCAGGACCTTTTGGAAGTAATGGACATGCAAGGCTGAAAAAGCTTGTTATGTTTTGTTGTTTATAACACGTTAATGGATCCAACAGAAAGAGCCTTGTGCAGCTGCAGCTTTTCATGAACAAAGAAATGCTTCAATTTTGATATTTGTTTACATTTCTGAAAAACTAATAGGAAAGAAACTTTGACATGGTAGCTAATTCTCCCTCGGAGTCTGGGAAAATAACTTTGAGAGAGGTGGTGTTCAGAATTTGAAGTACAAACTGATGGAGACCACCCCAAAAAGGGTCATAACACTTGAAATTTCACATTTTTCTTACCAAATGAACAGGTACCAGACAAACTTCCTGAATTTAGAGAACATGACATATTTATAGTTCTTGCAGTCATATGCAGCAAAGTTGAGACTTATATGTAAGCTATTATTAGTGTACTTAATTACCTTGAATCAAATACCAATCACTTTAGGAAGAATAAGGGTGAATATGGAACAAAACTGAACTACACAGCATTGATGGTTAGTCTTCCAGTGACTGATGTGTCATTTGATTGTTTTAATGGCATAAATATCCCTCTATATCCAGTAATACTTCTTAATACATGAAGTTTGGAATTGTGTGACTTATACTGCCATTAGCTAGATTTAGGATTCCTGATTATTTGGGACTACACACAAATTGCTTTGTAGCAGTTCAGTTGCAATATTAATGCAGCAAATGATCATTGAAATGCACAACAGCAGCAAAATGCAAACGCAGGCATTTGTTTTCCAGCCAGTCTAAGTGTAATTCATATTACTGTAATGAGGTCTGCTTACTTCCTGTCCTTTTTGAAGTCTCCACACTTTCTCAAGGGCAAAACTGTTTTCTAAATAGAATCTACCTGCGCTCATTCTTTCCAATTAAAGCACTCCATAAGAATGAATTACATCAGCTTTTATTTACACATAGATCCCGTCCTCATAATATTTGGATGTTATCTAGAAGACAGTAGCCTTCCAAATCCAAAAACATCTCACAAAGACACGATCTAATTTCTGAAGTGTCACAAAGTTTCTTTAAGTTAGAAAAACAAAGTGCAATTACAAGCCAAGAATAAATAATGAAGGTACTTTATGTATGTATGTGATGGAATAAGAGATTGTGCAACTATTTTAGCTTACCTAGCCCCAGCAGTGCTGATGTACAGAGGCAGGCTAGCGCTGAGCAACAACCCAAAACAGAACCACAAGCATCCCAGCTTGTCAAATCACTATCTTTAATGAGCACTAAACTCATTTTATGAAAGGAAAGCAATGAAAGGAAATAAACAGAAGCTATTTCTGATATTCTAGGCCTCTTATTTGTAATATCTTCCATTCTAATGATGCTTTTACTGACAAGTGTTACTTAAGCTCTTCTGGTGTCAGCTACTGACACTGGGTTACCTCTTCTATAAATAAGTGCTTAGGTATACAGCATCCATAGTACTGAAACTGCATGGCCTCTTTACTATGCTGGCCCTTCCTTTGTTTCAAAAAAACAGATAACAGGCAAAAATGTCCTATGAAGACACCACAGTCACACTTACTCCAAGTGGAGTGATTTCTGCCTAGCTCAGGCAAAACCCTTTTTTTTTTTTTAATCCCTTTTCTCGCATCTTGCGAATTCATCACTGACCAATGGCCTTTGATGTTCGTAGTTCTGCTCTGAGATACAGGTTCTGTCAAAGCTTCTGTACAATGTTGGAATTGTTCATTGCAACACTGAGTCCAATGATGGTCCTTGAAAGTAATAAAAAAGAATCTTTGATGCAGGCATGAAATTATTACCAAGAAAGAGCAAATCTTCAGATAAAATGCAGTACTTCCCTCAAATTTCTGGCACTGAAGTGATCACATATTTTCAGCAACCAAAAGAAGTCTTTATCTTTTTTTTACATAGTATCTTAAAAGTCTCATATAGTAAGTTTTTAAAATATATCAACAGGTTTATCACAATAGTCTGCAGATGTATTCACATATTCCAGTGTATGTTAACATGTCTATTCAAGTAAGAGGAAACCTAAGTTTCTCTGCTTCTGTAATATGTGCATTTCTTTAGTGTATATTCAATATTGCTTACCTATTATTAAATAAACTTAGCAATATTTATCATGAAACTATGACTAGTGTATTACATGTATATAACTGAGTACTATCTAGGCTATTTCATTTTTCTTTGCTCTACTGAAATAAGTATGATACAAGCTAATATTCGAAAAAAAAAACATAAAAATCAGCATCAGCAAATAATCCTGCAGATTTAGCTAAATGTTCTTATTTCCCAGGTCATTCATACATATATACTCACCAACATCCAACTCTTTCTATAGCAAGGAAAGTTTCTCATCAAAGTCTAAAGAAGTCCTCCAACTACCTCTGTCTCTACATGCATTTTCCCTTTTGGAAAGCATTCTACTTTTCCTGTTTAACCCCATTCCTCATTTTTTTTTTTTTTTTTTTAATTTGATAACAGTATTTTACATTTAACATAAGCACTGTACATGCTTATGCAATGAAATTAACTACAAATGAAAAACACTCAGAAAAAATAGGTTTTGCTGTGGAATTTTAAAGTTGCACTAAGCAGTAAAAATAACAAATCCTGTTTCACCCACATATATGTCTGGGGACTCACACATGCATATAGGCCACTACGATGAGTCAAAAAATTTGGACTCTTGAAGGCAACAGTTTATTACAAATCCTCCACTTCCATATGTCTGTTTTCACTCCATATTTACAGGATGTCACAATTTCACTTTTTCTTATGCATCACAAAACAGATTCAATGCTGTTCTTTTCTATAATCCTAAAAGAGACCTAAGAATGACAGGTGGAAAAAGTAATTTTAGTAATCCCTTTGTTACCAACATTCTTGTCATCTGAGAAAGCGGTAGAGAAATGTTTAAAGTTTTGTCCCAGCTAAAGAATCCTTCAAAAAATTTTCAGCCCTGATGTTAATATACTAGCTTAATCAGTTCTATTTCAATCAAGCTAAAATAAGCCTTCTGCTCTTGAAGTGCAGTAACACTGCAACAGTTGCCTTAATGTCATTTTTGCTGTCTGAGAGCAACAGAAAGACCCATGTAATCCATCCAGAAGGCACTGATTCACTTGTAATGACACATAGAGCTGAAAGCAGGAAAAGCCCTTTCAAAACTTAGAATTTGCTCTTTGAATTCAACATGTGCTGGATGTGCCAGGAATAGACAAGAAAAACCACAAAAGCCACGCAGGGCTTAACAACTTACTTTTTTTTTTTTTTCTTTTTTTTTTTTTAAATACAGGTATATATTGTGCTAATTATGAATGTGGTCTTTCATGTTTAACCTACATTTCACATTAAGGGTGAAACGTTAACGTAATACACAATGCTGTCAAGCAACCTGTCTCATTACATTGGCAAATGATCCTCATTGGAAATTCCGTAGACTGACAAAATATCCTCCAATCCACAGACAAACATAACCAACATACCCACTTCTCCATGAATCATCAAAATTAACTTTTTTCTTCATATGACTTTGAAGTGGCTTGCTTTCACCGATATTTTATTTTCTTTGCATATCAAAAAGTCCATTCTACCACAATCACTATTAATAGCGGGACGAGTAAGGAAGAAGAGACCTTATCTTCTCACCAGCAATTTCCTTAATACAATCAGCAGGGAAATTAGATCAAAGGCTGCCATATCCAGCAGAAGGTATCCATCTCCTGACCTTCCCTTTTTCCTAATTTGAAGAATTTGGAGAGTATTTCCTTCTCTTCTTTCCCCCCTTGCTCACCTTGCTCTCTGCATCCCAAACAACCTTTTCTGATACTAACAGAGTAGAGCGCTCCTCCCTCCAAGTCCTTCCTTTTGTCCCAAGAAGCAAAAACTACTTATTGCCGCTCAGTGCTTTGTGGATTTCTTTACCATGATGTACAGCTGGTTCAGAGTACTTTCAAACCTACTTCATAGTAGTATAAATAATTTCACAGCACCAAGGCAAAACAGAAGTTTGCCCTGAAAACATTGCCCCTCTCAAAGCCTTCTGCAGGTCCCCATTCATTTGCTGTAAGAAAGTGGCTATGCAGAGGTATAAGAAGCTTGCTTTTAATGAAAATTGCCCTGTCAAGAAAAGGAATTGCATAGCATGAATTTTAAAATACGAAACCTGGATTTTTTTTTTTATTTTTAAGGAAGATTATTTGTTTAATCCCTGTGAAATCCTATACCGCATTTTTCTAAGACAACTAACCGGGATAATAATAGCTAAAGCAAGCATAAACGAACAGAAAAAGCATAAAGTATTATACTCTATTCATCTGCTTTAAGATGGACTACTTTTTTGAGTAGGAGGAAGAACATTTACAGGAAGATAGGCTCTCTATATAAATAGCCCTAGCTGAGCATGTAACAATTGCTTTGCCTCTTCCAGCACAGAGCAGAGGAAGTAACTAGCGTTGAACTGACTACAGAACAAGAATATTTTGCAGCTTAGATTTCTTCAATAAGGCTAAGCCAGCTCAAAAGATTTCACTGCTGCTCTAACACGCAAGCCTTTGATGTTCCCTCATCTTTACATCATAGAAGGAGCTCAAAGGGTTAATTAAAATTTAATGATATCGGCAGTACTTTGAAAAAGTTATGAACTTGTGTGAGATCAATCACTTTCTTGGACTGCCTGACTTCAAAGACGACATTATGCAAAGAGAAAAAAAAAAAACCAGAGCTCTCATTCTGCGTTGAATTCATAAGCAAGGGTTTCCTCATTAGCGGTCTGTGCACGGAGGAGATTCCAAGTTCAAACTGGAAAGAGGTGAGGTGCCAAAAAAATGGGTAATCGGAATTTCATGCCTTTGATGCTGATCACATGTTGAATGAATGTCTCACTACAAACCAAAGGACACTTGAACAGTCCCAAAATAGGAAGTCAGGGATTAAGGGATGAGCAATTTTTTTTTAGAGTTCACAACTTGTTTGCAGAGATTTAGCTAAAATCTCATTAGCTTGTTTATTCACTCTCAGTGACATTCAGTAAAATGTCAACTGAAATAACAAAAGTAAACTTTTAAGAAATGTACACATTTCTGGTTTGCATCTGTATTTTTATTTGTTTACCATCCACATTTTAGTTGGGTCCTGCCGTTTGTCTTATTCTGAGCTGAAGGTCTTACTGTATTTTCAAAGACAAATACATTTCAGGTGACAAAATTATGAAAATCCTCTATAACAGATAAAACTTTACCAGTGATGAGTTAGATTTATTATTAAGATTAAGAAAACATTATTTTAATACACTCAATATTGACAGTCAGTTACTGTTTCTGCTCAGAAAAGGCTGTGTTGGGAGCCTTATTCAGCACAAACCTCATACCTTCCTCTAATTTCAACAGAAACTTACTGTGGAAACTTGGTGTGAATACTGGAAACTGGTTTGGGGCTGTCCCATGAGCATGTCTGGATTGCTCTTCCCACAAGGAATCTCACCTGGCAATGCTGATGAAAAGTTCCAGAAGTGTCTCGCAGAAATCAGGTTTAGAAGTAAGGTCATTAAATTGCTGTCTGGGTTAATGCTTACTTGTGCTAAAGATATACTCTGAACAGGTTTGGATTGCATTGTTTTTTTTACTATTGGTTGAAATAACACATTTTGCATTTTCACTTCAGTCAAAAACATGCACACACATAGCAGACCATGTGAGTTCCTTCCAACACATACGTTTTCAGGAAAACCTACCGCAATAACTTTAAAAATTCTTCATATATCAGTGGCATTTCTCTAAATACAGTGACAGATAATCACTGTAATCCCTTTAATTTCTTATCTACCTCTCTTTCTTCTCTAGTGTATTTCTTTATCTGAATTGCTAAGACATTGACTAGTCATATTAACAGGGAAATTAAATCCAGTTTTTCAAAATTAAATTAAATACAAAATTGTTATTCCTTTATATTGACCTTCTTTCAATTTGTTTATACATTACCAGAAAACCTGCATATTTTTCAAGGAACAAAATCAATACTTAGAAAAATAACACTTTCAATAAACAGTTCATGAAAACTGAAGTGCTTCGGTCACTGACTCTGATATATTTTCAATGAATTTTTTTATTCATCAGCTCTGCTATCAATCACTATTCCTGGTGATATTAGATTACATTCTAAGCCATGTAACCTCTTGCTATAAGGTCCAAGAAAGTCTGTCTCTGCCTTTTTCGCTTGCTATAGGGTGTACACATATAATCGTTCTACCACCAATTAAATTATGCCATTCACTAGGTCTTCTCTAACATATTCATCCTCTGACAATTGCACTTTCAGTTTACCTTATTCTGTTTAACAAAGTTGTTGCATTTAGCAGAAACAGTTGTTCGTTTCACCTGCAGACCCAGTTAGGCCCTGATGCAGAAAGTCCTATTATACAAGTAAAGGTCTAACATGTTAATGAAAATTAGCTACAACATTTGAGAATCTAAAAAGAAGTTACGAGAGGAACAGAAAGTTCAGTTCAAGCTCTCAGACTACGTGTCTTCTCAGAGACTCTTTGGAGTTGTGACAAACTACCTAATTTACCTTTAGTACGAGGATCACCTGTCTGAGAAGACCCTAAGGAAGGTGTCAAACAAAGAAACAAGAGCTTCCATGATAGAAGGATGACTTGATTTAATGAAAGCTTTTACCATTCACTCTACGAAGATTTTCAGGTAACTTTTTTTTTTAGAGTACACACCATTGCTAAATGCAATGCAAAATGCCTTTGACTGTTGACACTGTATCTCTTTCCGTGCTTCATTGTTCCCACCAAATGTCTGTGCTGTAAAGGGGAGAATGGTTTTAAAATAATAATTCTTTTTTTCCCCCCCCCTCCTCCCAAACGAGACATTGTAGGAAGACAAATGGAAGAATGAGAGAGGAGGAAAAATACACTGTACACTTTCCAAAGCATATTTATTCTGCCCTAGCATGCGTTTCATTATCTCTCAAGGGTGCAGTTTATCTGCTTTTGTACTTCCAAGTAGATGCAGTACCTTTATACTGCCTGAACACCTCCTTTTGCATCAGTACAACACTTAATATGAAAAGGATGACACAGATTCAAAATGTTCAAATGCTGATGTTGTATTAAATTACTTATTAAGCCACAACGGTCTAATATGCTGGTTTAAAGATTCCAGGTTGGAGCCATATATTCCTGTAGTCTATCTTATTCCTGATGAGAAGTCTGTTTAGTCTGTGGAGGACATGAATTATTATTTCGTTTTGTAGAAGTCTAAAACGGTGACCAAAAAAAAATAATGTGCTCTTACAAACAACATGATTACAGTTCAGTGAGCTATCATTTGTATTGTATATGAATATTTAAAGGTTGGGGCTAGTTCTGTGGTTGTTATGCCTTCATGATGGTACATTCCAGAAATTCCTCCACTTAATATAATATTATGAGATAATAGTGTGAACATCAAGTGATTTTTTATATGACTTTGTAATTGAGGGAAGTACAGCTATTCTCTGCATCCCATTGTAACATCAGTCTTCATGTAAAATAATTGAATGTATTTAGACTGTTATATGAGCTTGATACATAGTTGTAGAACTGCTATTTTCTGGTTATTATGACAGTCCTAACAGAAAATCTAACTGTTTTGTATAGATTATAAAAGAGGCAGAATACGTTAGTAACTTTTTTAGTTTGAACTTCAAAGTGCAGGAAGGCGTGAAATGCTTAAAGCATTGTGGTAGGTTATCCATTAATATAAGAAGGATATATAGTTAAAATTCAGTGCCTTTGGTACAGCATTGCTTTCCGCATCCTTAATTGTTAAACTTAATAATTTTATGAGTAATATAACTATTTCTGGATTGGTCTGAAAGACAAAAAGATCAAGAAGATTATATTTCCTAAATGCAAGCCTGATTTTCAATAAAGCATTATGACTACCTCCTTGCGCTAAAGTATACTAGTTGCCATGTCGTTGTAGCTCTGATGGTTTAAGTGCAGAAAGTTGTAAGAAGAAATAAGATCTTTCATTAGACGAAGCGATTTCCCTTGAAAAACAGACACACTTTTACACACAACACCCATTCTTCAAATCCCATGGTGAAGTAAAATATGCATTACTGGAAACAGTAAATAATTAATAACCTAGACATACGAGAGAAAGTGTTGTGAACACCTTTGGAGCCAAGACGGACGACAATGTCAACATACGTTCCCTGAGGAATTAAATTTTAACTTTCGTTTCAGCAAGTTATTCCTAAGATGAAGGTTACACTCCCCTACAATCAGCTGCAACTATTATGCTTAAGCACCACCACAGAGCGGAGGTAACCCCATCTTTTGGTTACCCAAATGCCATCTTGTCTTGCAACTCCAATTTTCAGCTGCTTGCAGCTTAATAGAAAAAGTATTTTCTACTGAAGCTAGAGCTTCAGTGCCTGGACTTAGAGAGAAAAAAATTCATCAACAGTAAAGAGGCTATACACCAGTCCCCGTACTATGAGTGTCAAGAACAAGCAGTGCTTGGGATTTTGAAAAGATCATTGCACAGGAAGATAGAATTTCTTCTTTACAGATCACCAGAAGACCTAAGCATCAATGAATCCAATTTTTGAAGCCTTCAGTGGGACTACAACAGTGGAGAGAGTACAGTTGAAGTATTTGATAGTTTATCAATAAGAGTATGCCATCCTGCCCAGACACTCCTGGCTAGGATTGCTGTTCATCAATAAGCACACGCAGTATCAGAATGTAAAAACTTCCCTTCTGGATTAAACAAGCTCTCACGGGTAAAGCTCCATTTTGCTAGTATAGCCATGTACTCAGTAGTGCTTTGGCACTTATTGCTAGTATAAATCTTTCAATATACCGATTTGCCTTTTTATGTGAGGAGAAATTAGCAGTTTAGACCTGGCCTAAGATTCTCTTTCACACAGAATTATGCATACATTCATTTGTGAAATCAGGATTTAAATGAATACAACACAAGCCCAATGCCTACCGCCTTTAATAGACATGAACACATGCTTAAGTGCTATGCTGATTTTTTTATAACAGCTAGAATTGCTCTTATCTGAAAGTGATATCAAAATCTCTTTCAATTTTCTATTTATATATATTTATATATTTCCATCAATATGCAAAATGTTTATATTTCCTCCAACTAAGAAAAAAACCCAAACAAGTAATAACTCATCCTGTATAGTCAGAGCATTTTGACAGACAAAAATAATAATAAAAAATAATATAAATAAATGTTTCTGGGTATCATCTTCTCAAATAGTAAAATATATAACACACCTCTCCACCAAGATCACAATGACAAACCAATGACACAGCTCTGTAATGGAACAGCTTACATTTAACTGGCCTAAAATCTACTGGTCTCCTGTTGTTCATTGGCAAATACAGATTTCAGCGCGATGCAGTCCTCTTAAAAGTGGTCTCTAAAACCAAATTTATCTAGCTATCTAAACCAATTTTCAATGCTCCACTGAAGCAATGTGTGGACCCAGTATTCTAATGGCTTTTCTGGCTGCATGTTAAAAGCTGAAACACCTTGATACGTCAATAGCTTTCACGACTGAACAATAAAATAAATTGGGAGAGAAATCCCTGTTAGTTTCCCATGAATTATTTAAACAGAACTCATACTTGCGTAGAAGGTCAGTGGGGGATGTGAGGGTAGCACATCCTCCCAGTCATGCTCTGTGCCATCTGCTAAGAGCGGTTCTGCGTTGGTGCTGGGAGCAGACTGACAGGGTGAGGTTGGCCAGGGCAGGCAGAAAGACAAAGCCGAAGTGTGGAATTCACACACATCCACAGAACACTACTGACCTGCATGAACAGGAGTGCATGAGTGCTATTACTCTGAACAGAGTGGTTTCACAGCCATAAGAAAAACACAACGAACCTTGGTTTCCCAGTTGCTGTCGTATAGCCATATGAAATTCTAAAGTGCACACACTGTATGATGAGGAAAAATATTTGGAAAAACAGATTTTAAAGAATTGTCTTTCATGGTAGATCTTTTCTTACAATCAAGCCAAGAGAAAACTATTAACCTGTACTTAGTACTGGGAGTTGAGCAGAATGTCTTGTCAGCTACTGCATTGCTAAGGTGAAGCCATAACTCTGTGGTAAAACCAGCAGAATGAGAACAAAGATTCAGTAGTGCCTACAACAGAAAGCAAACCCATTTTTTGTGGTGTGTGCAACACCTTTGTTTTGTTAATGCCAAAAATAAGAACGTGTAAACCAGTTTCTTCCAAATCCAACAAAACCAAAGATTCACCACAATTTCGCTAGCTCGACACGCAAGATTATTCCCTGAAATATGCCTGCACACAAAACACCTGCGTTGTCTGTGCTAACGCCAGAAGCTTCTGTAACTGACTTCACCAGTCACTTGAACAGTGTAATGAGAATAGAAGAGTTGTAAAGCTGTGAAGGTTAGTGGGATTGCTGGCTTATATCAGACATGCAACCTGTTGATCAATGACTGACAGGCTCTCTGAAGGGGAATACATACCACAAGCAAGAACCTGCCCCTCAGATTGAAACCTGATGGCTGGTAAAAGACTTGTTAAGATTCACATCAGAATCAAGAATATCACTGCAACTGCTTCCATGACAACAAAATATAATGTCATAATGCATATTATGATTTCATGACAGGATGAAGCCTGTTTATCCAGGCAGCCTCTTCAGCAATGAACAGGATTGGAGAAGACTTCACTTTGGGAACTGGAATACTACTAATAGTTTTAAAAATGACATTTTTCTCTAATATAGAGATGAGAAAATTTCCTTATTAAGTCCAGCTTACTCCCATCTTAAGCAATACCTATACCTACAGTAACAGCTGCTGTGCACAACTTGCTTTTGCAAGTTATACATAAGTGATAAGATGTCATGATTTTTCTCGGAAAGAAATTTTTAAAAAATCAAAGTCCAAACAGATTTTATTGGTATACACAGAGAAACACAAAATTGTATCACCAAGCACAAGTTATATCACATAATCCTATCCATAAACATACCAGGTTCCAAAACAATTAGGTTAGTTTTGGACCCTTCAGCAGAGTGTAATAATCTCAAAAATAGCTTGGCACTCTTTTAATGCACGTTATGGCAGCGTGTGAGGTGGATAAATCCTTGATGCTTCCATCTCGCCTTTTATTTTTATTTTCTCTGAGAAGCATATGCTGTTACCTATAGTCCAGCACTGTTATTCCACTGATTTTGTGACATACAATTAGTAATAAATGTTATACCATGCATCCACCTGTTATACTACTTGCCAAACCTGGTTACATTCCATGTATTAATATACAAACATCTCAGTTATTTTTGTTTGCCTTTCCCTAGTGTTCTAGCCTGGACTAAAGATACTGCTCATATAGATCCCATCAGCATTACACATAAACATTACTTAACTACCCACATTAAATACTGATCCCTGAGAATGGTTTCTCCAGTAACCCACATCCTCAGAGAGCCTGTACAGGTGGAAAGAAATCTCATCTCGTATGCCCTGATACAGAGAATGAGGGAGAGACCAATAGTCTGCACTAGGACTCAGCTGAGGTATTTGAGTAATAATCCATAGGTCCTACGCAAGTATACGTGGTACAATTTTACCATACATCCTAATGGAAATACAATGAGGTTGGCAGGTAGTGACTTGGAACGTTCCATTTACCATTCACATTTCTGCACTTAAATGGCTGGTACAATACTTAGTGGTCTACTTAAATGCCATCTTCATCACCAGTGTTCAGCAGCAGTCTCAGCTTTATGCGTGGGTGGTTATTATCAGCCTATAATGACCGCTAATGCTGGTATCCAAGCATTGCAACAATGACAGCTATGAAAATCATTCCTACCTGAAACCAGCTTGGCAGTCCCCACCATTCTCTAGTTCTGATCTCAATCTTACAATAGCAAAACCAAAATAAATGCTGGGCAAAACCATTTTAAGATTGATTTCCTCATTCCTGCCCATAATTTTGTTGTCGTTATGTGTGCCCCATTCTGGAAATGTGTAAAGGTACTCACACAAATCAACATCTAAATGATCAGATATGAAAACAATCATGATGAGACAAGGATAAAGTCATCGCAGTTTTATTCTAAATGGTTTTCTGATGTCAGGAACATTACGGATTCTTAGTAAAAGAAACATACAAAGCCTTAAGTCTTCTATTTTTCGTGTTTAGTTTAAGGTTTTCGCTTCAATCAGCTTTCTCTACTTCCTTTTTAGAGCTATCTTTGGCTGAGTGGCTAAGACTGCCAGTGAATACATAACAGTAGTTAAGAAATAATTTCCCCCAAGGAGAAAATTACTTTTTGCATAGAATAAAAAGGAATTAAATTATTTGAGGCTCGAGAAATAAATTTTTCTTGACACAATGAATCTATTTCTATAATTTATTATTTTTAGTGCAGAGAAATGCTTTTTTCCAAATTATGTGTGTAATATAATAAAGACTGCATGCATAATTTTTAACCTTTCTGAAATAACTATGTAAAAATTATAAAAGCAGTCACAAGAACAATGTTCTTGATATGCATGGCCTAATTACATGCTGAGAACATTTGTTCTGATTTTTTTTTTTCAGTCTGAAATTCACCTTTTTTGTTTTCAGAAGCCATAGAAATAGCACAGCACACTTTTCAGGGTAATGCAGCTGTCATAATAGGAATATGCAAATCATTATTATTTAAGATGAACTTTATCTTTTCTCAAAGAGAGTTTTATCAAATGTGATGCATACAGAAAGAGGGCTTATTAGAATGTGGGAAATATTATTCCATCCTTTGATATGTAACTCTCAAAATAATGCTACTGGATCAGACAACCATTACCTTACTCGTATCCAGAAGCAGTTTATTTCTTTTAAGTCCTATACTTAGCTACAATTGCTTTCATATTTGCCAAGGGGAAATGTTAAAATATTAATAATCCAGTAACCTATTCCATGACAGTGAGTCACTGGTTTGAACTTTCATTTCGGTCATACATACACAAAGAGCTAAACTGTAATATAAGCACAGAAATGGAAGCAGATATATTATAAAAGTTGTAATATCAAGTCATAATATTTCCTACAATCCTTAAAATTACTAGTAGCGCCAGTCATGACAAAGACTTCAGCAGCCCAGGAAAAAGGCATGTGTGTTTATACACGTGCACTTCTTGGTGGTTCCATTCAATTTGTGAAAATGTTAACAACAGAGAAAAATCCTGCCTTGAATGCATTAGAGTACCAACCCTAGTTCAGAGAGTCTTGGTATTTTTAGCCACGACTTCCTTTTCCCTTCAAACAAGCAAAGAAAGATTTGGAAGTGTCATTATTGAAGACGTTATCTCTGCTACTTATTATATTGAAGTAACTCATGTCAACTCTTAAGACAAACATCTCAGTGGTAAATTATTACAGAAGATCAAGATTAACCTTCAGTCACCAGAATAAAAGCTATTTAAAAGGCCATACATAGTCTTGGTTTAGCATTCCTGGCTGCAGATGGAGTTTCACACTGTACAAGGGTCCAACATGTAAACAAGAGCTGAGCTTCCAAGGAGTTTAAGGGAGACAAAAGCAATAATTTTTGGTGTGTTTCTGATTTGGAGGACCTGAACTCCACACTCTGGGCATAAAAACACTAAATATTAAGTAATATTTACATTATTTTCCAAGAACTTTCTGACAAAGTTACAGGAATCAATTTATGTATCCAAAAATTATTCCAAAAATAAAAATGCTTGTTTCAGAAAGTATTTAAAGAATATTAACAAAAATACTGTGAACAAGCTATAGTTCACAGCAAATTGTAGCGTCATTTGTATTACTGCGTCTTTTCACACTGGAGGGTGCTATCATTTTGAACAGTGCTGTAATCAGCCTGGTTTAGAAGTAGGGGGAATTATAGAGAAGGCAACCAACCTTCCTGAGTGGCAAAAGGCCATTTGACAATGGGACCTCCGTGGAAACTATTCATCAGTTCAAGTACGTTAAAACATATCAGCCTGGTCCTCTGACCAATTGAAACAATACATAACAAATGTCCATACTAAGATTTCACGTGACTTTGGTTGTTTATATGTTTTTCATTTTTGTGCAGGGCATCTGGATTGTCTTCCTTTCCCCATAATTGATCTTTAAATGAGTATAGCTATTTTATATAATTAAACATGTTTGTACCATAGCGGCAGCTTCAAAAATACTAAATGTCAGGTTGTTATGAGCTGACTGCCCCCAAATCAGTAACTATGTATATGTATCTTTGCATATTTGTAAGCATGAACCTGTAAGAACTTTGTAATAAAAAAAAAAATTATTCAAGTGACAAGAATTCATCAGGTCTTTAAGCTCTGAGAAAACTTCCCTTCATTGGTTTTTGAAATTTACTTCATAACAACATAAAAACTGTGTAAAATACCCTAAACAAGCACCAGGAAATATTTACTCCAACACAAACTCCAGATTTGCTTTGCTATTTTTCAAAACTATTTCTATTTCTATTCACACAAAAATTAGTAGTTTTTTTTTTTTTTCAAATATAAGCATCTTACTGTAAAGAAAACACTCATGAAAATTACCAAAAATATGTTTTGATTTAAAGGTTTGAGTTGGAATTGGTAAAGAGCCATCTTGACACTCACGACCAGCCTTGCTGACATATTTACACCCTGTTCCTGTTTATAATCACCCGTTCAGAGTGCAAAATGTAGACACAGGGAGATAGCAAGTGACAAGTATGGAATATTGAAAGAAGTAATTTGATTGAATTTAATTTTGAAATTGATGGAAATTCATTTGCATATGAAATAGATGTTTTGCAATCTCTCTGGTTCAGATTCTTTGCAGGGTTTGTTTTGCTCCTGTGCAGCTGAGGCTGGCACCCCGCACCCAGCATGGCCACCATCCCGCCAGCCAGCTCTTCCACCAGCGAGCTGCTCCTCCTGCTTTTGGAACAGTTGAAATTGTTTCAAACCTGAGAAAACCCAGATTTCCTGTCAGGCAAGACTCTTCTGTAATCACCAGATCCTTTGACAGCTCCAGTAGAATAAGAATTACCTTCAATGGGAAGCAATGATAAAATACAACAATCACAAGTTTTTCTGTCCTGCTCATCTTACCACTAGCGCTTTCTCCGAGGTAAGTGATAATCTAACCCAGAAGAGGAAAGAAATCTACACACAGCTTGGGGTGGGAAGACCAAGCACATTCAGTCTGTGCTTTTGTACTGACCTATGTTCCCTGTGTATTAATCTGAGATTTACATCAGCACCATGAAAAGGCCACGTTATGGCACGACCTGGAAAGGAGTTTTATTACCATTTCTAAAGAAAGTCTAACCTAGGCTAACCAGCTAATGCCTGTCTTTAAAATTCTACTGTTCCATTCACTCATACTCAAATTACTTATTAATTTAGCTGATGATTTCCTGTGGCTAATCTTACAGACATAAGTCTGCTTCTGTCTTCATCCTTTAGAAGAAGAATTTAAAACCTCTCTAATGTAATTCAGAAGTTCAGACTCGCTTTCACATATCCCTCTCTTTTTTGCCTCTAGTCCATGTCCTGCATTTAAATGAACAATGATACAAAGAACTAATATTTTCATGTATAATTTAAAATATAAGACTGAAGACTTAGACAAGAAAAAGAAAAGGTACTTCTACTAAGCTGTTTTCTTAGGCAATAGCAGCTATCTACTGAAAGTAGAAGGTTCTTTGCATTAAATCCCTTGCCATCGTAGCGGGGGTAGTGCTATGTCCATTTCTTCTGTGACTGCCTGACGTAAGAAAACATGAAAATGCCAAGCTGTACATATTTGGATAGTGAGTGATCTGAATGCAAGATTTCTTAAATTAAGAATTACACTTCTGTAAGCATGAGAAATCTTAAATGCTATAAAGAGCTGTACTGTATCACCAGACAGGAGCTACTTGGAATTGAATAAACCTCATTTTTCCAAGATTCATTTAAGGGCTAAATTTTGTAACATGCGTAATTGCATTATCAATTCATTGGGATATCTCTCACAGTAGAGAGAGCCAGAGAAGAAATATGGAATAAATGCACAGAGCTTTGCAAGATTTATGATAATAAATTCTTCTTGGCAGATAGGATAATTTTTTTTTTTTCCAGGAGATAACTGTCCCTTCCTGGTTGCCAAGATACAGAATTTTCATTCAGAGCGTATTTCGAAAATTTGGAGAATTAGAATTTTTACAGTAATTTTAAGGTAGTCAAAGAGAAGTGTTGAGTAGCCAAACAAAACAAGTTTCTTGAATACAAATCAGAATGTGAACCAGCCAGGAAATACCATGTAATCTCCTGTGAATTCAACTTCTTGAATTTATAGGATTCAAACAACATACACTAGAAAAGGAACATTATTTGTTCCTGCATTTTTTAGTTCATGTTCAGCCCTCATTAACCTACTGTGACAGGTGTTTAAACAAAACCGCACTTCAGAGCTCAGTTGTTCCATAAGTACCTAAATCTCATTGATTCCATAATCATTGCAGTAGATATTTCAATGAGTTTTTCAAGTTTTGCAACGAAGTCAGCAGAATGAAAGACGTCTACCTCTAAAATTCCATCCGTTTCTTAATGAGGGGAGACAAGTCTGACTATTACCAACCAACCATCTTGTTAATGATGAGAGAGAAAAAAAAAAGAAGAAACAAACAAAAAATAAACCAATCAACCAAAACCAACTAAACAAAATCCTCAAATTCCAAACCTTTGCAATACAGATGACTGGTGAAGAAAGACAGAAAATAAACCAGTAAACTTCTCCACATCTGGCAGCTCAGAATATGGATCATGCAGCAAAAGTTTGCTTAAGCAGACCACAACTGTAATAACCATATTCAGTGACCACATTTCTCTGGAAGCTCTACAGCAATAACTAAGCCTTTTCTTTATTAGAGCTCCGAGTCCGGATTTTAGTGTGCAGTACTGTGACTGATTTTTCTGCCACGTTACAAGAGCACCGGGAGAGCACGCTGAGGCTGGAGCATGGGATCCTTGGGAGGGAAGGTGGAATAGCCCCTTCCCTCCCAACCATACACTAGGACCATCTTCTATTAACTTTCATCCACATTTCATTTTATCAAGCAAACAACTTCCAGACTAAATAGTTACTTTGACATCTGCAAAATGCAATGTGTGAACACTTAAAAAAAGTAATTTCTGACCACCTAATCCACTTCCTTAATCCACTTAGAGTTACAGTATGGCAAGAATTTGATCAATTTGCAGTGACTTGAAGAGGTACGTGATTCTATGTGCTCTGCCTCTGCACTTTCATATGACAAAATGATGACACTAGATGGCACTGAGAATGAGATAACCCTGAGAGTAAGTGTAGCCAAAATTTTTCAGTGGAATAGTTTTCCACAAAAACTGCACTATTGGAGCAAAGTAATTTTTTAGGAACATAGTGCTGATGACTGAAGTTAGCAAAATAATAAAATCTTTTTAGTACATTACATCAAATCAATATATTAAAATATAGAACAGTCTTCATACATAGCGATAGTGGTATAATGCTGTATTGCGTGTTTTAGTATAGAAGTCTAACTGAAGTGTTTTGATATATGCAAGATTCAACCACTTTGTAATTTTCCAGACAATTTTGAAAATAGGTCCTTTTATCCTAATTTTGGAACAATTTTTTTTTATAGGATAGACATAGCAGACTGCTACGGTAAAAGTATAGCTGTCAATTTCTGAAATCAGATTACAATAAATAACTTCAAAATATGAACTGAAAAGAACTTAACTAATTGTTCTGTTACCCACGACCTCTAAGCTAAAAGAAAGTCTCCAGAAAATCTGGATCAAGCGTATGGTACATTCCTCAGTGACTAATAGAGAATTATTCATCTTTTCCTGTGTACACGTAAACATATTTCAGTTTGTGACTTGCATGTAACTAACTCAAACTGACCTTCATATTTTGCTTCTTGAAGGTATTTGCTTTCCCTTTTAGTTTAAACTCCGCAGAGCTGGCGGTTCCTGCAGTGCACGGCTGAGGCGTGAGTCACTGCAGTACACTGGGGTGTTGCAAACTTCACCACAATATGAACATCAGTTTGCCGATTGTTTCTTAGTCGATTATGATATTCTGTCAATTAGAGGATGCTGAAATGGCAGGTCGTTTTGAAATGCTGTTATATTATACAATTACCATGCTGAAGATACACTTTTTAAACCTATGGCTATCCACTGTTCTCTACATTATAATCTTATTTTTTCCTGCTCCCTTTCCCATTAATTTCCCCACACAGATGTAATGTGCTTGAATACTATTTTCTTACGATAGCAATAGTGAAGATAATTATAAGGATGACAGTCAAACGGGGTTGCATTGCTCTTCTTTAAGGCTCTATTTTACTACATTCACTAATAGGAATAGTTAGTAACAGCTGTAAGTAGACAGGCCTGTTTCAAACACAACTGCATGTAAAACTGTTGATTTCTCACACTTGCTTACCAAAAGGGATGCCTGCTGAGTTTAGTAGACAAAGAATCCATTAGCTATACATTTACAAAGAGAATCAATTTGGACACAGATTAATTAAAAGTTTTGAGTAAAAAACACATTTATCTATCGACTGTAGTTTGTTTTTAATGATGGCATACTACAACTTCATGAATAATCTGGAAAATCTGTTTTAGAGTCACATTACTTGGTGCCTCTCCACAGGAACAGAGGCTGTAATCCACTACACATACAGTTCCGTGTGAGATATTTCATCTGGCATATACTCAAACTCATGAATGGGTGAAGCACATCCAATTAGCGCTGAAATTTCTTTGAACTTCAAAGTGTCAGGAGACCAGGAGTGTCTTATTCCAATTACTGCAGTGGATAGGACTGAAGGACTTCCCCCCTCATACTACTCTACTGAAGACAGAAGCTTTATACTTCCACAGGCACCAGGCTTGCGGTGCTTGAAGACTGCCAGGGCTCTTCCCAACCAGTAATTTCGCCCCCTGCTGCTGCAGAGAAATACACCTTCTAAACACTTTCAGAAACATATTATGTTCCATCCTCAGTGTTATCTACTATACCAGTCACAGAGGTTGCTATTATACTCAGCCTAATGCCATACTGAGAACTGCTGATTTCCAGTAGAAATTTTCACGGGCGGTTTTTGTGAGAACAATATCCTTTGACACAAACAATTCATCACATCTACTGATCATGCCTTCTTCCCCCCTGCCTCATTTAGTTCCTACAGAAATACAGTCTTACCAGGCTGGACTGCATACATAGGGTTTACAGGCATTTTTTTTCAATTACGCTTGTCTCTCATGCAGGCGGTCCACTTCAAAGCTTTGTTTTGGTAGCAAATGAAGCAATGAGTAAATGGGTGTCTCTGGTCCAAGGGATATATCCAGCTGAGAAGGCAGGGATTTTGCTTTCAGTTTAAGGCGGCACTGGTAGCAATTGTGTCAGCTGAAACTTTGTGCTTTTGTCTTGGGCTTCTCCCCAGCCCCACTGGTGATCACTGACATTAATGTGGCTGTATCTTCATGTCTTATTTTTTTGAACTACGAAGTTCCCCTTTCTTGCAATTAGGGTGCACTGCATCAAGCAGCATGGGAAGGTACAAGAATTCTCCATATGGCACTAACCAACTGTACGTGAAGAGGATGACATGTATGAAAATAATCAATGCAGGCCGAAGTTAGACATACAGGATATTCCCAGCAAGCATCTAGTTCTTCAACCCCAATTCTATTTTCTAAAAATAAAACCTATCAGAAAGTATTCATTATTTGACAGGGAAGAAACTGCCAGGAGTAGTGAACAGAAAAATAAGAAACCAGACAGAGAAGCAGAGAAAGACAAATGAGTTGTAAATGAAGTAAACACAAAACAACCAAAGCGGTTGCAACTGTGTGGAAAGCCACTCCAGCTGTTAATTGGTGGCCCCCAGATCCCTGCTCTGCATCCACATAGGGTTTGTCATGGGAGGGAGAAAGCCTGCTAGGTGTTATGCTCTGCAGATGCTGTACTTCAACAATAATGATAATAATGGCTTTGTATGTTTTTCAAAATGTAGTGATTTCTAGAATATTTCTCTGTATTATTTCCAATTCATAATTTAACACATTTGTTCTGCAACAAGAAACACTAGCTAGATGTCATTAACATGTTTGTTTGGTTTTTATGTCAACAAGGTCTTGTCCAAGCTTAAGATTAAAATCAAACATCATCTAAGTTCTTGAGTGTGAGGTTTTTCAACTGACACCAGTGTACTAATATCATTATCTTTCTCATCAATCTTACAGACTCCAAAATACTATATACAAGTCGGGGTATCTATCACTGACTACTCAACTGTTCTTAGAGCAGGAATGTGGCGTATTAACCAGCCTTTGTATAGCACAAATGCCTAACCTTCTCCATTAATAGGACAACAGAAAAAGCTAAATAATTACAGTAGTATTTTTCTTATGAGGAGCTACAATATACAATTCTTTGCATTACACATTCATTGCTTTTTTAGAAAGGTTTTTAAGATGTATAGTATATTCTTATCTCTGGTGTTTAGTCTTCTGTAGGGGCTAATCTGTGGGTGAGCTTTTACAAGCCCCCTACTATGAAAGTCAAATCAAGTGCCCTTATGAATACGCATGAGGAAAAGCACTAATATAGTCATTTTCTGTGGTTACTTACTGTGCTGGGTGGCCCTGGAAGCCATTCCAAATGGTTTTGATTCTGTGATTGAGATTCTTAATGGTAGTAATTATCCGTTGCAGCCATGCAGCACCAAACATGATGGGTGATAGAGAGATTTAAAAAACAAAGCAAAAACCGACAACCTGAAAACCAAAACAAAAACCACCAAAAAAAAAAAAAAACAAAACAAACACCAGCAAAACAGCAACCCTGAAGATGCTAATGCTCACCTTCTAGGTGCTACAGGGTAATTAGCCCCTACTAATGATGTTTGTATTTATATGCAAATCTATAAATAAGAATATTAACAGATACTTCATACTTCTGCTCCTGGGATAGCTGACTATCCCATCTGTCTGTAGAAAATATTTTCCATTAGCAGTATGTGTTGCTGATTTGGTAATAAAAACTACTTAATCTCTAGTAATTTCTTCTTGACTTTGTTTGTTTTCATTTCCTTCAGCTCTGTCATCAAAATCTCTCTAAGAATATGAGAGTTGCACAGCGCATCCGCCGAGGTTTTAGGTGCACTTCCAACAGGTAACGCATCACGCATTTTGGTTTGAGTTTAAATTTTTTTTTTCCTCATTTACCACTATTCCGTAACTGAATAATAATGATTTGACAGCCTAAAGAAACCTTTTATAGCCAGCCCTTTTAGAGCCACCCACTAGAGAGTCCATCCTTACTTTCTAGTGATCTCCATTACGAGCAAGCCAACAGTAACAGCATGGCTAGCAGTGTATAATACAGGGTCTTTTTAAAGGAGACAACAGTTACTATTTTTTCATTGAGACCTAGACTTCTGAGACCAATCTTCTAAGCACCATGTAATGTAAATCCATTATATCATAGCAAGTGTTTTATTTAGCGTTGCACTAACTGGTCACCAAAGTCTCCGAGAAACCAAGGATTTATAAAATCCTTATAGATGTTCTTATTATTTAACCTTATAATGATGAAAGACATTAAAATTCTTAGAGTTGGATATACACAAGTAACTGAGAATAGTCTGTCAGGAATTTAAAAATCTGAATTAAGAGACATAACCAAACATAAAAAGTTGGCCAATCAATGCTTTGAAAAATTTTGATCAGAGTTATTCAAGCTAATAATCATAGGAGTATAACCTAAAGCATAAAGATCATTTCAGATCAAACTATTATTATTATTTTTTCCCTTAGGACTACCAATAGGTGAAATAATTGACCAGCTAATTTCAGGGAGTTTTCCACCATCTTCAGTAGATCTCCTGCATACTATAGGTTCCATAATTTGTTTGTGCTATTCAATCAGAGTATATGTTTTGGCTCTTTTATGACAAATTTTAATTTGCATGTGTGCCAAGGTGGAGGACATCTCTGGAGCCTGTGCAGCTGAGCCATCCTGTGCTAACTCAGCTGTGCTTTCCTACCCACAACACAACAGTGTCACCCGCACGCTTGTTCTTGAGTTGACTTTCTTTTGATTCGTTCGTATTTTAGGAAAACATGATTACCAGTTCCCAGTATTCCTAAATAATAATAATAATAATAATAATAATAATAATAATAATAATAATAATAATAATAATAATAATAATAATAGAGAAGGTGACTCAGCTATGGCTTTGTTACACTGCAATGTAACTGTCTTGTTTTTCTGTTATGAATTCTCTATATACACGTCTATTAATCACTAGAAGATGATTTGTTTCTATTTATTACCCAGACTTTAGGAGCTTAGGAAAAGCACTTGCCTTGCACATCCCTCATCTAGTATCTGAACAATCAGAATGCATGACTAATTCTCATTAAGCTCAATGGCTTTAGCTGCAATTCCCCCACCTGTTCCCAAGTCTAAGACTGAGATTTTTATTAACTCTTCCAGCACAATAAATAAGAGTAATTGTTTATTCTTTTCTCTATTTTAATTACTGAATTTTAACAAGTTAGACCGTTCAAATGCCATCAAGCCTGTCCCTCTTCCCCCTGCATTGCCCATTGTTCTCCTCACATACTAGAAGGAAAAAAAGATCTTGCAAATGAATGTGTCCTCTTATTATGTTTTTATTCAGAGAAGTCTTGGCCTAATTTTCATGATCAGACGTCTCAAAGATTTCATCTTCACCCTGAATATAGCTGTGACAAGTAAGTCAAGGTCCAATGATTCCAATTAGAGAGGTTTTCTCATGAAGGTAAAGCATATTGCATTTCCTGACAATACCATATTACAGCAAAATTATTGTGAAAGGGTTTATCTTTAAAGAGGGCAGTAGTAGCTACAACCACCTTATTCAGTGACTTAAAATTGTGACATAAGGCTATGGATAGCACAAAATACCTGCCAAGCACGATCTTTCTCTCCTATCAGTGTTCCACAAAGCAGAACAATTACTTTCATGTATTTTTATTCTTAAAAAAGAAGTGGCAAATGGTGACACATTTTCAGCTACAATTAGAATAATAGTCTCCGATATTGTTTGCAATTCTGTATCTAGTTTTACCTTTTAAAGATAAAAGACCAAATCTCATTTAATAGTGATAAAATATTAATTGATATGATACAGACTGCACATGGAAATATGTCTGTAAAATTGGAAAAGAAGATTAAAATAGGATTATATTTCATAATTAGAGTGGAAGGATTAAGGAAACAGCGTAAGTAGTAGATACCATCTACGCAATCATGTTCAGCATTCAGTTTCTTTGCAGCATCATCTGTAGGCACGGGATAACGCTCAAATGACAGGGTTGTTCAAAGATGCACCAGCTTTAAGTTACAGAACTCAGTTTACACTGTGACAAGTCATACGAATACCATATTCTTCATAACTGGGGGGGGTGGGCAGAACACTAATTGTTTTTCAGCTAGTGAAACATCTTAAAGAGTGAAAGACTCACGCCACTTGACCTTAGGTTTACCGTCCAGGTAAATGGTAGCATTAAAACCTTCAGTAGAGGGAAAGCTCCACTGCATGAGAGAACCATTGAGGCAGACATGACAGTGTCCCCTTTCTGAATAATGCATCAAACCAATAATGTTGCTATCTGGGCAATAATTTTCTCGATTATTTCATGAACACTATCATCCACCAACTAAAAGGACCTAAACAACTACAAATACCTTAGTGATTACAAAACCGGTATTTGACAAACTAACTTCATCTTACCATTTGAACAACTTTATGGATGTCCAAAGACTGGGAACCTGGACTGTTCAGTAGCTAGTTGTGATGCTATCTGCATTCCCTGAGCTTCCTACAAGTTATTTGACATTGTCTCTGAAGATATACTAACTTAACTGCTTGGAACAGCACTCGCATTGCAAAGTATATTGTGTTAATAGCTTCTAAAGTAAGAGACTGAAACTACAGTCAATGACATGCAACATCAGAACTGTGAGCCACTGTCAATTAATAAGAAGGAATGAGTTATTTTTTCATATTTTATTATAAATACGAGGTCAGCGATAAAGCTCAACAGCTGTAAGCTGCCTTCAAATGCCTCAGTTAAAATAGAAGACTGAGATATTGTGCACATATTTTCACTTTCCATACACACTAAAGCCACACTAACTGTAAATATAACCTTACATTTCCAAAAAAAGCGACTTAAAATGTAATAAGACTTCTTTAGCCAAGAAGCCTTATAGCCATTTATGCATAGAGACACCTATGAAAAAATTCCATGGGCATTTTCTGTAATGTTTGCTTGGTCAATACTTACTTTTGACAGAAGATACATAGGAGCCAATCCTTTTTGTGAGGCTGCTTAGATCTTGTTTTTCTTATCTAATGAATGACAAGTGATATTATTTCAAGATTATTCTGAATGTCACACCATTACTCAAAGCTTAGCACAGGTATAAAATGTTATGGTGCTTCACTCCAGTTAAAGAAATTTTACTGAA
Source organism: Patagioenas fasciata (assembly GCF_037038585.1). Lineage (NCBI taxonomy): Eukaryota > Metazoa > Chordata > Aves > Columbiformes > Columbidae > Patagioenas > Patagioenas fasciata. Next base: position 13,795,442 of record NC_092533.1, on the reverse strand, counting down.
TGCACTGGTATGATGATTTCTTTGCTGATATTTAATTTAGAGGTAGATCAAGATTTTCATTTTGATTAGTGTAGGAGTATCTGCATAAGGAGATATGCATATTATCAACTGTGTTCTCTATCACAAAGTAGTCAAAAATATTATTCTTCTTGCTGAAATTTCTTTATGAGTCCTTTCCTTATGCAAACCCAATACAGTTAAGTGGAGACAAAAAATCTAACTTCCACATATTTTAACTAAAAACACCCAGAAAACTTCTGTTTTCTGTTATTACACATACTACAAGTTTCACATCTGAAATTCTTCAAAGCTTACCAACATATCCTGTACTTCCAGTGGTCCTCTATATAAATTGCTTACTCATTTGTAAAAAGAAATAAATGACATAACACGCTTTTTTTTTTCTCATATGAACACACTGCCATGCACTGCTTTCTTTAAACAACTTGCTGAGAGCTGAAAGGGGTATTCTGAGGTACACGGATAAGATATGCTTATCATAAAAGAGTACATGGAAGAGTATAAACAGATAATAGGAGAGTAATGTGGAAGAAAGGTATTGTTAAATTATAGGTAAGAGTTTACCTGAAGATTATCTAGATTTTCAGTGTCTGTTTGGGGGATTTTATCTTTTTTTTTCATCTTTTCCATACAAATAACATACCATTTTCCACAATATGTTACACTACACCTAACCCTAAATAAAGAACATTCGTTCAGGTGTATGATTACTATGTAATAATTGGTATTTAATAGGAATAATTCATAGTGTGCCTACTGTACAATTTCTGCAGATGCTAGTGACTCATTTCCTTCCTTGTTTTAAGTGCTCACATGTTGTGCACGATATGATAGGAGAGGAAGTGTCCTTACTGGTAAGCAGTAACATAAATTTGCTTTTAAACAATGCTTTCTGAGAATGTGAAGCTTTCGAGTTTTATAAGTTGGTTTTATTTCAATTCTCTTCTGTACTAAATAAAGGAAAAACCTTGAACATCTGGAATTTAACACCCTCTGTTACAGAAGGAATGAGTAATGCTGGCCAAAGTCATCATCATGGCTGTAGAGTTGCTATTCCATTCACTCATAGCTAAAAAAATTCACCGTTTCATCACTTAAAATATTAACATGTGCAGTCAGGACAGCTCTCCTTCCAGTACAAAACACTCCAAGGCATCAGATTCAAGATGAAAACCCATATCTTGTAGCTTCACAGTCAATAACTGCTCCCTGGGTCACAGCATTTCCCAAATAAATCACTCAGATCTTCCTTCCTACTTACCCACTAAGGGAAGAAAAAACCCAGTCTGTCTTTGCTTTGCATTCGTATAGTGCTTTTTCATATATAGACCTCAAAGCACTTTACAAGGGTGGTTAAGCTTTATTAGCTGGATTTTACAGTTGGTCTAGCTAAGTAAAGACATTTTAAGCAATTTGCACGAGGCAATGTGGTCTACTGGATTAAACATGTGTCATGTACCTCAGTCTTCAAAGTCTTGTTCCCAGCTCTGTATCAGACTTTCTACAGAACCTTTTGTAATTTTTCTTCCTTTCTTTCACCTTGAAAATGATCTAATCCATGTTTCTTCTAGGGAAACAGAAGATATTGCTAAGAAAGAAGCTTCAGCTGGATTTGAGGGTTTAATCTCTTTCAGGAAAATAAAAACACAGGTTGACACACAAGAGTGGCACTATTTTCTCACTATGAATTCTGAAATTCAGATTTTCTAAGAAAATTGTTTAAGACTTTATTAAAAGCGATAATATACTCTTCCACAAACCACTGTTAAAAACTGGATATACTTCAAGTCTTGTAATATGTAATGTGATCTCACGGTTCAAGAGATACATAGAAATATAATGTTCCTGGCTGATTCTATCCCATGCCTCCATAAAAACTTCCACAAACCAAATTAAAACAGACTAAAATTTACCACTAATTGTCTGCTTAGCATATTAGGAAACTACTGTAAGAGCTTTGAAACTTGATTATTGGTTATCCAAATATACTAAAATTGACAGCAAAATTCAATGTACAAATGAATACCTGATTCTAAAACATAGATTGGTAAACACCTCTCAAAGAAAACACATACTCTTGCTTACTATATTAAACTAAAAAAATGGAAAATAGATCTAGTTTTCTTATTAAAAACACTATAAAGTTATGAAGTGGCTAACTTGTCAGTCAAGAGACAACAACAGTTGTGTGCCAGCTCGCACTCCAGGCAGCTGCTGGAGTAAAGCTGCTCCGAGCGTAGCTGGTGAAACACCTTGTCACACCAACAGCACCTAAACCTTCTTGTGACTCTTCATTTCCTATGTTTGAAACAAAAATTAAAGCGAGCTTCCAAAGACTGGCTTCTAACTTATTTGCAGAATGGATTGTGCACCACCATGCCACGGTAAACATGCATTTTATTCTTATCAATTGTAAGCACATTTCCTTTTCCAACTAGCTGATAACTTGCTTGACACAGGTTGCTCAAATGGCTTCTGAACATATTTCAGCATGAAACACAACAAAAAACCGAAACTGAACAGTGGTAATCAAGATAGGCAAAAAGACAATCCAGAATTAAAACAGTTATTGTGAAATAAAAACTTCCCAAGCACACTTGAAAATGCAAATTGTTTAACTACAAAAAAAAAAACCACACACCACACACACACACAACCAGACACACACATAAAACAAACAAACAAAACCCCACAAAACAAAAAACAACATACAAAACAAAACCCACTACAACCTACAGAAGAAACTTGGAGTGCAAATTCTGAGGGCTTTGAGCTGAAAAGCATTGGGACAGTTGCCATGATTTCTCTGATCAATTTTAGACCTTACGTAAGACTCTATTCTGCCATTGGTTTGCTACTTTCACATTTGACCCTGTGTAATTTGATCACACTTCCCTATTCCTTTCTTGCCCTTTCTCCGAATATCAACATGATCAGGAGCATGAGCCTGGCAGTATCGTATTCCCACTGGCACCCGCTGTTTGCTGCTCACAAAAAATGGACTCAGTGATTTTCCTGCTGTTCTCAAAGCACCCCTGCTCCCCCACCCCACCTGCACTTACTGCTCAGCAGCCCCAGCAGTGGCAGAACAACCACCTGCAAGCCTCTGACTACTGCAGAAGCTTCAGAAATGCAGCGTAGTGCTAGAAGACAGTCATAGAAATCACCTTGACTGCCAGCTTCTTATTTGTGCAGAGTGCCCCAGCTGCCCCAGGTAAAAGCTTCTATAAGACTTACCGATAGCAGTCCCTGTCAACCTAACGTCAGAGAAAATTCACTCCTGACTGGTGAGCAGGTTATCCTTGGGCATTTGAACACAACATCCCCACCAAACACATGGGAAATTCCTTTACGCAGTGAAAAGCAGTACTATACCCTGCCCACAACCCAGACTGAATTTGTCTCAAAAGTTTGGAAAAAGACCAAGACACTCCATAAAATTAACAGAGCACAGTGATACAGATTTTTCCTCTTTTTCTCCTCGAAGAAGCAATTTGTTCAAAATACATTTGAACATTGAGCCATACATTTCTAAGGCCAGGTTTACTCCCAACCTCTCACAGAGACACATACTAATTTATCAAATTATGTTCTGAAAACATTGGGGTTTCTTATTCCAGTTTTGGCTTGGAAGGCTGTTCAGAAATCTTCCAGTGAATAAAGTCCCTTTCTAACCTGTCACTCAACTGTACATATTACCAAATTACATTGATCTGTTTTTTAAGGAATAATAATATTCCTCTTTCAGCTTTCAATTTACTAGTCTTTTGTCTGCAGAAGCATTCAGACTTGCACTGCTGTAATAATTGTTCTGTCTTCCTCTTTTTGGTTGGTTGTTCATTTTTATTGTTGTTTGTTTGTTGTTTTTGTTGGTTTAGTTCTGTCGTGTTTTGTTTTGTTTGTTTGCTTTTAATACAACTGAGCAACACTGAGCACAATATCCTGAAAGAGGTTTATATCAATGCATAGTACAAATGGTTTTTGTTACTGAAAGCCTTTTTAAGTGTGTGTCACACTTGTAACTTACGGTTACCTTTTATTACCATTGATAAACAATAGCTTCTTGGAAAAGTTCCTATTAGAGATTGCTTAAGACATGCTCAGACTCCTATCTTATTGCATTCCACTTCTATTATACCCTTCCTTTTAGGTAGTATTTTATATTACAGTTTTGTTTTCTTCCTGTTAGACTCCATACTGAAGCCTGCCCATGGCATTCGCTTGGCCTTCATGTCTAAAGTTTGTCAGATGATCACATTGCAAAGAAATATGGAGACATTAAGACTTGCAGGAACAGGATTCTTTTGAAAGGATGGCAACATGAGATTTAATGACAACTTCAGTTTATGGTCCATGACACCAGGTAAACAGATTAATTGGCATCAAATGATGCAGTAATTATGATCCATTAAGTGATGGCAAGTGCCTAGAGAAGGTAAGAAGAGTCTGTTTACCAGTGATAATAAAGAATTTTGACCTGGATTAAGAATATCGGTAGGAGAACAGTAGATTTCAGGAAACCTACTTCACTAATAAATCATACTTTATTTGTGACTTCAGTGAAGGAAGATCATTAAATTCATTCTCTAAGTACATTAATTTTTGATGTTTTAGATTTTTATATTATCCATGTCTTAGAACCTACCATTCTTCACTTGTGATCGGTAGCTTAGGTCATCTTGACCTAAAATGTTTAAGTTTTATCACTGCTGTTAGGATATTCTTACCAAAACAGAAAAGTAATGCATGATCAAGTTGATGCCGGACCACGTAAGAGTAGGGAAGAAATAACTTCAGGATAGGAAGTGGTGTTGTAGAAGCACTGTTTGAAATCTATCTGACTGGAAGCCACTGGCAGTCCTTCACAATATTAAAGGGAAAAAAAAAAGTACAGTGAAAGAGACAAAAGTCTAAGAACTTGATTATCACACTGCTTTGATTTCTCTTATTCTTCTCTTTCTGCAAAGACTCGAGAGTCTTGTTATATCTTTAAATGATTGCTGATTCTTAATTTATTTTTTTTAATTACCTTTGTATCTTTGAGGTATCCCATTTCTTTACATTCAGTCTGGTGCAGAAAATCTCACGCATTTTCTGAAATAAGAGGTATGATTAAAAGATACTATGCCTTAGCTATGGGGAGGTGATATTAAAAGGGTAATTAAAATAAATGAGGCATATAGAAAAAGCCTAGAGACATGTCCATTGGGGAAAGTCTATCAACATACAGATGTGTAGAATATGATCATCACTTAGGCCTCTAGCACATACATGGGCTGCCAAGCACATCACATGTTTGATGACAAGATAAACACAGCTGCACTAATTAATTGCCTTGGTAGTTTCCACAAGAGGAATCTTTGGTCTCTTCTTCATTGCCCTTCTTACACTTGCTCCTTGAGTGTGCATAATCCAGCTCAACTCATGTGAAATATGCACACATCTGGTTATCCTTCTTCCTTCCACAATAAAATACCCACAGTAGCAGCAAGGTTGTAGTACTCCCCATAATTAATTGCTACATATACTTTGTATCACTATTGAGAAAAAAACCACATCTCCACCACAATTCTATATCCAGTTGTATTTCCCTAACTGGACTATTTGTAAACTTCACGTTTACAAGTCCCAAGTTGTTATTTCAGAGCACAGATCTGGCAAAAAACAGATAAATAAGCATTTCATTACAGTTTTGAGTTGCAGCAATTTTTTTATTTAACTTACAACATTAATACAACTATCACATAGCAAATCAATATTCATAAGAAAACACTAACTTGAAGTAATTAAAAAAATACTATACTAACTTGTACTTATAAAAGACTCTAACTATGGGGAAAGAAACAAGTAAACCCACATGACACTAACCAATATTTCGTAAATATCTCCCTCCCTTCTTCGCATCTGCATTCCCAGATTATTGCAGTATCAAAATTGATTGTAAGTATAAGATACTAAAGTGAATGTATTATGCTTTAAATTTTAAGCACCATGTGGTGTTTTTTGTCACTTATGTTGAATTTTATTACATTTTATGACACGCAACCTGACACATAAAATTTAAATCACTATAAACAACTTAGCTGAACTGTCTAAAACATTCAAGGAAAGCAGGGCAGAAACTTGATTATTTTCCAAGCAGATAATACAACTAAGACTGAGAAAATAAGCCTAGCTTAGCTGGAACCGAGCAAATCATTCACCGTGAGCATGAAATGAATTCCCACCAAATTTGTTGATGCTCAGAGATCTCTTTGCTTGCTTACACAACTCTTTCTTTTGCTGTGATTATTCCAAAGTGCTGAAACACATTCCACAGAAAAGCCTGCTGTTGTACTATAGAACTCTGAATCTGCTCAAAAGCAGTAAACAACAGAAATCTCACAGGAAAATTTACCTTGTCAGAGACAAATTGAACCCTCTAGGAAGCAGAAGCAGCCAGTCCCATACTGAGTTATACACCTCTGCTAAACTACGTGACAGATACTCCTCTGCCTCCAGACATTCTAGACTACACACTGGGTTTATCAAGCTTACAGAAAAGACTTAATAATTTAATAAATTTCATTGCAACCTTCCCTCATCTACATGAGGTACATTTGCAACTTCAGAATGAATTTTCTTACAAACATATAAATCAAAGTAATGAAAGATTTTGAATAAACATTACAAGTAAATGTACTAGGAGGAGCAGTGATATAAGAGGAATTTCTATGGCCACTTAAGCAGGCCATATACAAGAAGTCAACTATCTTAATGTTGTTTCTGCTGAACTTTCTTTTTCCTGACAACAGGAACTCCACACTTATCAGCTCAGAGCTACAGGTTTCGTAAGCTGAGTTATAAAATTAGCATATTTTAAAAATGCTCCTGGCTCATACAATTCATCAAAGAAATCCAAATGCTCTTCTTGAATTGTAGATCTGTTAAGTTAGTTATGATGTTCAGAAAAGAGATTTCTTAATATTCAGTATTCTTTTGTCACTGTTGTCACCTCTACCTTATTCCTCCCAATCTTCCAACAGCAAAATCACTTAAAATAGTGTGTTTCTCTCAGAAAGATAAATGGAATAATTTGACCCCCACTAGATTACTTACACAAGTGTTTGCATAGTGCAAACAATCTAGAAATGCCCCAAACTCAGAATAAGGTTTGCTTTGAGGTAGTAAGTTTTTAAAAAAGTCTTCGTGTGGATGCTTACAAAATGAAAATTTTGCATTTTCTTAAAATCCCCATGATCTCTTGCCACTTTAGATTGTCCAGAAAGCAGTGATGTAACAAATTAAAAAAGAAATACTGTTTGTCCAAACTCTGACATTTCAGCCTTTCATTCTTTGCATTTTGTAAATAAACCTAGACACGTATTTTTTACATACCTCACCAAACATCTCTCACATACACGCACATACACATTCTCTCTCTCTATATATATATATATATATTCCTGCTAAACTGAATTAATGCTAAAAGTAACTTTGTTCTCACCAGGATTTAACATCTTCAGCATGTAGCTTCAACTTTCCCCCATTCATTTTGCTGTGAATATCATCTAGAAAACACTTCAAGATAAGCAGTACTTCTGCCTACTCACCTTTAAGTTGACTCTGAAGGAGCACTACCTTTTAAATAGAACAGAATGAATCATGGATAGCGAAGTTTTCTATTACCTGAAAGAAAAAGATTCTTCATAGCTTGGATCACAAAAAAAGTTCAGCATGTAAATCTGTGTTTAGTTCACATGCTTTTACTGTAATTGTTGTGATCACCCTTGGCTGACATGCGAATGGTAACTAACAACATCATCTGTCATGCGGTGACCTTACGCATCTCAGAAATTTTCAAGTCTCTATATTGTGCTGCAACAACACTGGCAGCATTGAAAGTACCAGCATAGGACATCCTCTGGTGTCCCTCTGTTACAAATCAGTTGCATATCCAGAAAAGATTGATTCTGTAGCTGCTATTAGTGCTAAACGAACAGCGGGTTTCTGGAAATCTCTTTGCAAGGGCAGTCAAAGTCACACAACACAAATGCCATTGGTCAGTGGCTAAAGTAGAAGGTTACCGAATTAATCTGTCTTCACCTCAAAATTGCCACTGAGTTGCTAACTGCAGAACTGGACAATTCACATGAACTCACTGCCTCTCCCTTCCTCCCCATAAAGAGGTAATAGTATTACAACATCTGTAAAATATTTAGAGATAGGTATAAAGCATGTTTCCATCCAGCTACGACAAGACAAACTAAATGCTGTTCTCACCTTGGGAAGATGGAAGAGAGAGCATGAACCACACGTGGTAAGTGGCAGGCAGGCTATCGGATATATTACTGGAAGGTTCTCAGTGCTGAGAGTCATTTAATGATCAATAGTGAAATACAACAGAATTGGCCTCTGCCAACATGTGACTAAATACGTGACTGTTTAGCTTAGTGTGCTGGGCATAACAGCACCACAGCCAGGGTTGAAAAGGACTTTTCTTGAAAAGCTTCTGTTAGAGCAAGTACAGGCACAATTAAATCACAATCCACAGACATCAGCCAGGTGTCACCTGCTATGCAAGATGGAGAGAATGTTCTCCTTGAGGAGCTCAAGTACTCTTTCTTTGACTGAAAACCATTTCCTCACCATTTTCACATCAAGTTCCCAGTGTTTAAAGAGGTTTCCTCGCAGAGTCCAATGGGGATTCCATAGTATACGATGTTTTGTCTCTTATTAACTGACATTAACTGTAAATACAAAGGAAGCCTCTTCCTTTCTCACACATAATTGCCAATTAAAAAAATGAAGATATGCAAACTAACTTTTTTTCCCCAAGAGAAAGACCATAAAATAAAGCATCAGTTCCAGAAACTGATAATAACTGTAGAATAGACTAGTGGCAATGAAGCTGAGAAGAATTTATCTTTAAAAAGTTTGAATATGTAACAATCCAAGCTTACCTACAATTATCAGCTATTTTCCTAGATTATCTGCCCCATTACTCTCATAAAGAAGTTTTGAGAAATTCACAAACAACATCCTGATACCTGTGTGCCAGATGGTATCTGCCTTTGAAATACTTTCTTTTTTAAGCTTAGTCATTGATTCTTTTTCCCCTTGCAACTGTACCCTGTAATCGCATTGTAGAGCACAGAGTACTTGCCTGGCTATACTGAGTCATAAATGCCAGAGACAGAGCAGTTACTTCTGCTCTCTACAGTACTAGGAGACAGTGACGAAAAGCCTTTTATAATATACCTTACACCTGCAATTCAACACATAAAATGTTCCTCTTATTTGCTTTGAAAATGTCCTCAATGAAGCTGTGAAGCTGGCAAACATTGCAGCAGAACTGCCCTTCCTGTGAAACTTATTTTGATCATGTAACACAGCTGCATCTCTTTCAAAGTGATCTCTAACAAATTCTGATGTACATTGAGGGTTGTGTTTTGCCAGTCCTTTGTATTACTTTGAGGCATTAGATTTGAGGCATTTTTAAGTGCTACTTTTCCAGCTTTTGTGATATGGGTTGACTTAACTCTGTTTCTTTTAATATCCCATACAGTGGCAAGAGGAAACAGGGAGAGGAAAAGGAAGCTACTTCTCATGTCTCCTGTTTCTAATGGACAGAAGACTACGAAGCTGGCACTGAGTATTTCCAGTGCTACATGCACAGAGTCAGTGGAGACATCCTTCAGCACTCTGTGGGGCTCCATTTCCATCTCTCGTTGCACACTGTGCAATCATTGTCTTTCACAAAGAACATCTGCTGGTGCCTCCACATCAAAAGCTTCTTATCCCCTTGTAGTTCTCTCATTTGAAAGTACCCCATATGATGTAGACACTATATTTTTTAATGTCCTCTCTGATCTCTTTCCTCAAGGTCTCACATAACTCATCATATTCAACCCACTACCCTCTTCTGTTGCAATCTTCCCTTATCTGCCCTCTTCAATCGTATGTGTTGTTTCATTAGAATGTGGCTTTTCTCTACAGCCTATCCGCCTACCTACGATTTCCTCTTTTGTTTTAAACATTGCTTTCTTTGATTTGTCATTCAAACTTCATGTTCCTTCAGCCAGAGCTTAAAATCTCACCTGGAACTGGAGACTGAATTCTCTCATCTTTGCAGAGAGATGTTTTGTTGTTGTTGAGTGTGTGAGATTTGACACCTTCACTGCTAAGTCATTCAAACATACATGTTGCTGTACCTGCATCATATTCAAAATCTTGAAGGCATTAAGGACTCAAATGTTTGTTTGTTTTTTTTTTTTTTCCAAAACCATGTCACAATATATATTTAATGCAAAACAGGAAATCTGTTCATATGTTTGACATCAGTGATAGAAATAACTAATCCATTAACTGAATTATTTAGTTAAATGCTTTGATCCATGCTGGTATTTTCATTATAAAAAAAAGCATTAATAATCTGTTGATACTTTCATTTAGCACAGGATTCTGTTGTCATTTTTATTATAATCCTCTTTCTTCAGCAATTCATACACTAATTTCAATTTGCTTCGGGCTAGTTATTTGCAATTTTTCTGTGATTTTGATCAGACAAGCAGACATTTCTTTTTCCATTTACAACAAATCTTAACTAGGAGATCTTGCTATGTGGAAGTTATTGACCTTTCAGCATTTAACTATACTTAAGTGTTGGCTCAAAGACAGGTCTTTATTAGTGTCACAAACCAGACAGAGCTGATTCCACATTCAAATAGAGAAAAACAACTGGAGGTTGGTCTCTCTGCATCTATCACGTGTCAGAATGCACCTTGGAGGACTCAGTAGAGGTTGTATCAGTCACTGACAAGTATTTGTTCAAAACTAAAGGACTATTTTGTCTCAGGACAAATAATTACTCAATCTGATTTAAAGCCTTTTTTTTCACCTGGCAACAAAGCTAAAATCATTTGCATCAGTATTATATTCACTTGGGTTCTATCCGAAGTGGATGTGTCATTATTATGAGAAAGTATACATTAATATTTATTTTTTAAAATTTTCATTTACTAATGAGTATTTTTCCTAGCTTGTATGAAAAATTTTGTATGTAATTTTAAAAGAACGGTCTTATTAATCATGATTTAAAACATCAGGAAAATCCTTGATAAACTATCAGCATCTTTAAACACTTCTAATAGGAGTTTATTTTCAACAATTTTGTTTGGCAAATTGCAGTAAGGGGAGTTTGCCTGCTGTTTTCAAAGAGTTTATGCTTATAGCTACCTGTGAATCACCTGCCAGATACCTGAACTTTCACAAGCGCTGTCCTGCCGTGCAATTTCTCATCATGCATGTCTAATGATGATTCTGCGTAAGTGAGAAGGAGTCAAAAACTTAATTCCATTAAACACACTGTCGTGTGGTTGCCTGCTGTCCTACAGAGCTACATGATCAACAGGTGGTTTTTTCCTCACAATGCCAAAAATCCATCCCCCCAAAAATAAAAACCCAAACCAAACCAACAACGTATGCAACATTCAGTGGTGCACTTGGCAGTGCTAGTTAAGAGTTGGACTTCATTTTTCCAACCTAAACAATTCAATGATTCTATTAAAAGTCTAAGAATTCAATAGGAATTTTATCTGCACAGTTAGACACTCAGATCGACAGGCTGACATACAGGACAATTTCAAACATTGCAGTAGAATCAATTCCTACATTTGTGACAAGTGGCACACATGTACCACTTCTCTGGTCTACTCAGCTCTTTTAAGCAGCAACTCTCTTGCATGCAGTTTTGCCCCCAAACATACATGATTTTTTTAGTTCACATATAATTTCTGAACTAATTTGCCAACTCTTATGCTAATGACAGAAACAAGCAAACTCTCAACAATGTAGTTGCAACAGAAATTCATTTGGCAATAAGAAACATTTGAGGTTTATGCAGATCAAAAATCCGCATGATCAGACTGTATTAGATAGAAGTGCACCTGTGGAAAAAACAAAGGAAGAAAAAGAAAATGAGGTAGAAGAGAATGCAGAAACTCTATCAATGAATTCCACAAGAGGAAAAAAAGAAGTAGAACCAGACTTTAAATGCAGAAAGGTGGCTGGAAATGAATTTGCTTTTGCAAGCAGTGAACATTCAACCCAGCAAAACAAGAATAGCAGTTAGCCAGAACCCTTATGCCTTTAACACAAAAGAAGCTCTTATTGAAGGAAACATCTAATGTGTATTCTGAAACTAAATTAGAAGGCAGAAGTAGTATAAAACAGAAGTTATGTTAGCTGATCTTTTATTTATATCCCATTTTTGTCAAAAATTAAATCAAGGAGATAAACACTGCAGAAGTTAGAAGCACATACAAACTGAAGTATGTATGAAGAATATAAGAGGTTGCTCCGAGAAGCCTATAAAACTGTGCTATATTATATCTCTTCTTCCTCTAAATCATGAAAGCCAGACATTTGTGTTGCTAAGTCACATAGGTACCTTTGAAACATCTGTGAACAGTTCACACTTGCATATAAATGCAAGAGATTGATTTCTGATGTGAAATGAGTCTACATTAAATTTGACCTGCTCTTTGGCTCTCTGAGTTGGACAGCAGATCATCTTAGTAGTTGCTGATATTCTCATTTTCATAAATGGTTTTGAAGCAGTATGTGTCAATATATCTATTTGCGTAAGTGCTATTGCAGTCCTCCTACTTGATTTGTCCTTAGTTGTATACCTGATTTTCATGTCATAAAACAAACTTAGGTCTAAAAACCAAACTCCTTAAATATCTCTATTTGTTTCCTTGTAAATAATGCTTTATTCATGTTTGACTCAATTTTTCTTTTCTTCAAAAGAGCTCTTCAAATTAAAAAAAAATAAAGCCATTATCTATTCCCAAGAAGCCAAATAATATAGTACTCAAGTTAAAACAAAAGAAAAACAACCATCTCCATGCCCTTCTCCCTCACAGCCCCACACTTGTACCAAGGCAGTAACTCAGCAGCAGCAGCTGGTACCTGCACCGTTGGGGCGGCTCCAGGAGCCCTGCCTGCCATGACTGACGGCAACTATCAGTTAGATCTATACGGGAGCTGAAGATCACATGCTAAGGTTCAGCTTTGGCAGATTTAAAACCACCACCTATGTATGAAATTACATCAGTCCCTTTCTGTCTTAAAACTTCATCAAAGGCTTGACACAGAACACCGGTATAGAGTCTGAATAACCAAAACTGAAAAAGCTCTTTTCCCAGACTATTTCTGTTTGTTCTTTACAGAAGTAATTGGGAAATAAAGAAAAATCAGGGTTATAATTTTCATCGAAATGAAAGCAGAAAAACAGAGAAAAAGGAGCTCAAATCCCTTGGCTGCACTTCCAATCCAGCTATTTCTTAATACTGTCAACAAGAGTAACTAAAATTTCACTCTATAGTATGACACCCACAAGGGTTTCAGATTTGTAAGTAAACATCAACAGTATGAAAGAAATATATTCCAAATAAAGGTCACTATCAAGGGGAGAAAAAGCAGGCATTATGCATCCCTGAAAATTGTCCTTCAAAATCTGTTCTCATAAACAGCAAAAAAATATGGACTAGCTTGTGCAGATAGAACTCAGGAGACGAGCTGAGCCCTCTGAAGTCTTAGCGGTGACAGCCTGTGCCGTAAGTGTCACAAAATGTGCAGGGGGATCTGTGGGCGTGAGAAGTCAGAGCTGCAGTGTAGAACTTCACCTGTAGATGCAAAACAGGAAACTTCTGGGGTTCAGGATTAAGAAAAAAATTATCCCTAGCCAGTTCAAAGTGAGCAGAGAGGTGGGCTAATAGCATAGCTGGGAAGAAAAAGGGAAAAAAAAATTCATTAATTTCATTTTATTTTTTTTAAACTATAAAGGCTTTTAATTTTACTCTATACTCATGGGTTACTGTGATTTTAGTTTAGTTAACTTTGTATAAACTCTCCCCTAGCCACCTGGCTTTTCCTCAGCCTGTGCCGCTCTGCATTTCAGCTGCAAAGGCCATCTGTATCTCCAGGCTACTAAGATTCAGTTCTATCACTCCTCTTATATTTTCTGGCCCATGTTTACTTTTATCTTCTAGCAAGGTGTAATATTATGTGACTTTGCCCTTTAATTTATAAAATGGGCAACCCTATCACAAGAAACAGCAAAACTTTTTGCTCTGAACAATTATAGATGAATTAGCAAAATATCTTTCACTTTCTCATGACCTTTCTTACTACTTGAGGGAGATGTGTTATACTAAGCACTATTTTCATGGACCTTTTTAGACAACATCTCTACTTATATGCCTTCAGTTTTGCTTTAAGAGATAAGTCTGTTTACAGCTATGCTTATTTTTGTTTTCCTATCTTGTAAGTTTAGTCTTTTCTGATTAAGAAGTTTTCTGATCACAACTAAGTAAGTATTTCTTCTGCATGAGTCAAGTGGTAAGGCTGTACGAGTATGTTAAAACCATCACTTTGATAAGAAATACAGTGGCAGTCACTGGAAACCTTGACATTCCTATTAAGGCTCCGATCCTCCACAGAAGACTATATTTCCTATTTGCAAACCTGAGCTAGTATTCATTACCTCAGAACACTAATAACTTGATATGGTCATATCTGAAATCTTTCAAAATCAGAATGGTGAGCTCAAAATTGTACTTTTAGTAACCTCAGAAAACTACATGTATACATAGATGTCATTACCGAAATACATAATCCCAAAGTTGTACCTTTCAGTTGCAGACGTATTTGAAGCGTACATGTTTCTGTATTTGAGACGATTGAAATTCATGATACGATGCACATAATTAAAGACTTGCAGGTTAATGTTCTAAAGGATCATGTAACTGATGAAGGGCATGTCTTCTCAGGCAGTGGACATAAGAACTACGACATCATGCTGATCTAAAAAACAAAGGCTGCTTTGGGGGCTTTAGGAATAAATATGAGAACATTGGTGAGCTGTAGGTTTTCATGGTTATTGCTTAGTACAAAAATACTAAACAAAAACCCAATAATCCAACATAATGCTCTTCAGTATTGCTACATTTCAGATTCAGAAGAACATAGCAAGGCATAGTGCAGCAGCATTAAGTGCTATTCATAAATATACGTAGTGGCACAGGTGGATCTTCCCTCAACTGAGCACAGCACAGACAAACCTTTGAGACCCTGCAGACCTTCGAGGGGATGTAATGGTCTATATGTTCTGGCCTTAATGAATAATTTGGACATACATTATTGATGAAAACCGAAGTAGAAAACCCAAAGGATGCATAGAATGGATACTATGTAGAGGAAGGAAGGAGAATTAATACACTGTATATAATAGTGTATGTACACATAATAGCAGTTAACCTCTAGGTGGACCTCCTTTGCAAAGGACATTAAGGAAAAATGCAAGCATGACATGTTTAATGAAAAGTGCTCATTCATATCACATCAAAGGTGAAACTCTGAATACACTAGTGAAAACATTTTGTCATACATGTACTTGCTATTAATATGTGCATGACTGTCTCTTAGAAACAGACTGAAGTAATGCAAACACCAGGCAAGGGCGTTGCTTGGGAACAGAGACACTCATTCAGCATATCTTAATAGAAACGGGATTTTTTTTTTTTTTTTCTCAGAGCGGTATACTTAACATCTAAGAAAAACAAGCACATTTATGCTCAAAATTTTGTTCTTTACTCCTAAAATATTGAAATACCATTTAATGAAATTGTAAAAGTATTGATGTCCTAAATCAATACAAATGTTATCACATTTAAAATTTCCTTTTTAGACATAAACGTAAATACTGCTGGGTAATCATTAGGTAATTGTCTTCCTGTTGGATGTCAAAAGGTACAGAAAGACCAACCTGTATTTGAGGCCTCTACACAATTGTAGTAGCTTTTGAAACATCTGTCTTTACTGAAAAGGACAGTTACAGTACCATAAAACACAACAGCCTTCCATCATTACTGCTGCATGAATTCAAAGGAATTAGTTCACAGTATCACTTTTCCTGAATACGCAAATCATTGTAAAACACAGAAATTACATTCAGTAGCTGGCAATCAGGGCTCATGATGTGCATATGTTTCTATTTACAGGCAAAGCAAGGGGCCATTTAGGTACTTGGCTATTGTTCCAAATTCCTCCCAGAGTGGAGGAAGTTATCCATGAACAAAAGGGTTCATTTCCTTCACTCTTTACACTAAAGAATCCCTTTTACTTACTGAAAGCACGTCCTACATATGTTGTAGCCTTAATTCTGCTCTCCGATTTACAATGTATATTAGGAACTGCTCCAGTAAACTTGGACGAATATAACATACATATATAAATCTGCCTTGACTTTGCCTCTCTTCTGGCTAAAAAATTGGTTTGGAGAAAGTAGCAGGAAACCGGCATAAAAGCTCCCGTTTAATGAGAAACGAGATTAAAACAAACACCAACTCCCCTGTCCACTCCTATGCTTAACAACAACAAAATCTATTTTTTCAAACGCTTGTATTTTAAATAACAGCTTCCCAAGATTGACACTGGGGAAAGAGGGTATTTTTCATGAGAATAACTGCTACAGCAGAAAATAAATAAATTGGGAAAGGATGAAAACAGGTCCAAGGCTGTGCTCATGCTACTAATCTGGTTAGAGCCTTCCCATGCTGTTTCAGCACCTTATTCGTGGTGCTGCAGCAAGTCACTTCTATGACAAGGCTTACAACATTAATAATTTGCATCATGTAAATAAAATATACTGTGAATTAACTTTGGTTCTGATTACATTATTTAACTCAACATGGTGATTACAAATGATCGTGTTTTACATGAAACAGAATATTTTGGAACTATCTTCCAAAATCCCTGTTGAGACCTCAATACGAAAAGAAGTCTGCCATTTAAAGTATGTAACTTTCTCTGTCAAGATAGCATCTCTCACTGCAAAATGAGCAAATTAAATCACTTGAGAATGCTACAAAAGACAGAAAGCTTTAAACTAAATGCCATTCATAATGCTACAAAGCAAAGCAAATGATGTGTTCCCTTTGATATAGGAAAACATATTTATGGTATTATCTATTATTAAGTAGAGAAAACTGCCAGATAAATTTTTGCTAGGATGATGCCTCTTTCCCTGTGTTAGAATTTGCTGTTCAAACAATACTACACATTTATGTTGGAAATTTGATTTTATTATATGTTTGTGTGTCCTGCATTAGCTACCTAAATGAAGTTCTAGCTCACTATTTTTCAGCAACCACCAAACACAGAGGCTATCACGAGACATTCCAACATTTTTGTTGTTACTTTCAGAATAGGTACATATTGGTCAACATTTTTGAAGAGATTCAGGATTGAAGGATTCAGTTACTATCAATTTTAGGTAACTGTGTCGAAGGGCTCATTTTTACATTCCTGGTCTCTGCCACTCCAGAAGGTACTAATCCTGTTTCACATCCGACAGCCCTATGCAGGTATCTTGGATACCTTGTGGTATCTCAAGTTGCACAAGGTGTTCAGGCATAAAACTTCCTCCCTTTTTTCTTTCGCATTGAAAATTTCCTTCTGTCAGTGGTCTCTGATAAAGGTAATAATACAGGTGACAGCAGGGGACCCCACCTATGATTAGGAGTTTCCACGTGTGTGGCACAGACCCTCCTCCTTTCTTCCCTAAACAATATGAAGAGTGGCTTGTATGGCAAGAAACTGCTGTTTTTTCCAGTTACATCAGTTGTCCGGCAAAGATCAAAGATACCATTCTAAAAGCTGTGCTTCACTTTTTAAATATTGCATGTAATCAGCTTGTATGAACTAAATTATCATTCCTGAGGACTGTCTGGAATCTGTGTATCCCACCTTCAAACCTCCCACCATGTCCATCCCTAACACAGCATTCCCTCTGCCACAACTTCTAAGAGACTCCTACCTAATGCGAGAGGCTTTTTTGTTGGTTTTAGGTTGCTGGATCTTTTTTTCCTTCCCTTCTTCCTTTTTAGCAGGCAGCTGTGTATCCTTTTCAGTGTATGCCTGCTAGAGAAATTGTGGTCTAATTAGATTCAGGGCTTTTAGAGCTCTTTGCAGTGATGTGCAAAGCGGTCAAGGCTGGAATGAAGTTCTGCTTTTGCATCCTACCCTTGATTTTATCCTTGACTGTTAATTCTGCAAGTCACTTCACCTCTTTGTTACGGAACTCTGAGAACTGATATAAGGACATATTCACTTCCTTTTTCTTTTTTTTTACATATTTCAGGTAAAAGTCATTAGGAAAATAAAAACTGGGTAACATTTCCTGAAAGACAGTATTTCTGTTGAGAAGAAATTTCCAGATGACTGGAATTATTTTACCCTGCAAAACTGGATATACTCTGATAGCTGATTCTTCCAGCTGAAAAAAAAAAAAAAATTAGGGTAACATAAAAAGGAACATATGAGAGATATTTCCTGAACCCGACTTGGTAACCTGACTTCCATTTCAGCCTGTTAAACTATTTCATCTCCTTTCCTGTGTTTGCTGTAAGTGGTACGCTAGGTTTACCTAAGAACGAAAAAATTACAATAGTCATTACAAGCTCTTTACTTTCTTGCAATATTTAAGGTAGCTGACGAGTGACTTCAGCTGATGTCACGGCTATCAAGATAATACAATATTGAACAGATATGTTGCATTTCTGATAAAGCTGTATTGCTCAGCCAAAACACAGTTTTTCCTCAAGAAATGTTCCCCCAACACCCAATGTTTGGAACACAGTGTTGTGGAAATACTGACAAAACTTCATCACTTACAATTTCAATACTCTCCAAGCTGCTTCTTGCTCCCTGGTTATCAAAAAAAAAACCCACCCATCTATATATTTATATGCCTATTACTAAATTAGACATATATATTTCTATTACTAAACAGGTGCAAACTGGCTTGCTTAGTATTTCGTTTTTAAACAAGCGTTCTTTGTATTGGTCTTTGTTCTTTGCACTATATTTTTTTACATGAGTAAAATAATTTGTGTAATACGGATATAAGTACTAGCGTGTGAGAATTGTTTAGTGGTTGATCTAGTGAAAACCTTTTTCCCGGTCCTTTATCTTACCTCCTGATATTGGTGGGAGTTACTGCAGATGCAAATCATTATTTGCAAATCAAGTAATGAATAAAGTAGTGACTTCTATTCACTTGGACAACCCAAGCTTTTCTGACCAGGCTGGAAGTTAAACAGTATCACCACTGAATCTAACTTCATTAAATGTAGCAAACAGAAACGCAAATATTGACCGCCTCCCATCTGTGATTGTAGCTCCTTTCAACAGTATGTTCCAAAGACTAAATTTTAGTTTGCTATTGTTGCCTGCTTGTTTGCATAAACAACTTCAATTAATACACAGACTATGCCCCACCACTATATTAATTTTCTATTCCCTTAAGCAATATTTGGATTTTCAGTACATTGTATTTCCTAGGAGCCTGCAAATGCCCAGAACCTGTAAAATCCCCCAAATCTCTTTACCCAGCAAAGGCAGGTGGCACATAGAGCATTTCCCCTCTGCCCTGCTGGGAAGGTCCCTGCAGAGGGACCTGAGGTCCCCAGCTCAGCCCCGCCACGCAAATACCTGTTTGGTTTTGCTCACCAGGGAGTCAGAAGCAGTTAGAGAGTCTTGACATTTTAGTTCCGTTTCACCAGTGCTTCTACCGTATATTGTATTTCCAACATTGCATGTTGGGAAACCATTTCTTGGGCAGAAGTGCACATAGGTCACAGATTCTAGTGTTTAAAAGACAAAGTTATACCTTTGGATGTTCATTACACCCTATTGCAACATTTAGTTCGTATATACTTAAGAGTTATGTTTTACTTTTAAGCAGGAAAACCTGTTCATTGACTGAAACTTTTTAGAGCAATATTTTTCTTGAAACCAATTCACAGTACTGACTCACACTGAGTTGCCAAATTATGCATTTACTAAATAATGATGCAGATGTTTATTTTCTTAGTACAAAAAATGAGACCAGAAATTGGTGGGCAAAAATATCACATAGGTCCATGGTCTTGCACAAAGGAGTTCAATTAAATATTCAAATTGGTACCGTACTAAAGTAAGAGTCCTTTTAGTCCTTTTTTTTTTGAAAAAAAAAAAAGAAAAAATATCTTATTTTAATTTCAAAACTTTTGAAAGAATAAACATATAAATGCTCACACACACTAGAACAGATTGAATAAAACAGAAGTACCACCTGGCAATAGACGACAGATTAGTTACCACAACCATGTATCAATTTGGTGAAAACCAATCAAGAACAACTCACCACACATAAATAGGAATTTGATGCTGACTGTATTATATTCACAAACACTTGCAGACTACATTTTGCCACAATTTTTCAAATTTCAATTTTGAAACTGAAAGGACAGTTACTGGAAATGAATATAAAATGGGTTGACGTAATAAAATATCAGAAGAACACAGGATTCAAACATTCTTCATTGAATAAACAGCCTTTAAATCCTTTACCATTTATAAACTTTTCAAATCTTTAATGGTCAGTGCTTTAAGAGAGAAAGTAACCTAATGAGAAAAGCTGATGAAACCAAGACATTTCTAAGTGATATACTAATTATGTCTTTTTCCAACAATAATACTTCAGATCTTCTCAGCTCCATGATTCAGTCTTTCTTCCCATAAATAATTCACAACAGCCACAGTGAGCCAACTCCAAGTCTTTGTGGGCCAGTGGTAAAATTAGCTCCAAAATGTGGGACATCTCTCACAATGAATGACAGTTGAGAAGTTTGCCCTAAAGTGATTTGGATTTCTAAGCTATTACCCAGGGGTTAGAACTTATCTTTTCTAGTTATACGTATGTGTGTTGGGATTTGTCAGGGACTATATGTCTCATTCTGCAGAATCCTGGCCCGAAAAGTGTTTGTTTATAACATCCAATAATGCTCATGTTATATGTGTCCACTGAGCAAGGAGTAAATATCAGTAATAGTGAGATGTAATTGGTGATTTTTCTCCAGGAATGACGGAAGTTCAGGTATATCACTAACCAAATCTGACTACAGGGGGAAATTTAATTACCCCCTCCACTAAGAAATATTCAGTCATCCATTTACATTAGATGAAAATTCCAGTCTGAATAGATCCGTGTCTATATTGCAAAGGACTAACCTTCCAGGTATTAATGCCTATTACATACCAATATCTGTACCCTAAAATAACAGAATGGCACTTGTGTGTGTGGGGAGAGGCATATCTGTGCTCTTATGAATGCTTTTCGGAATTCTCTTCTGATGCTCGAGGCTAAACTGATATCAACCAGGCCATCAAGATCTCCCGGGCTACGAGAATATGTCAAACTCTAATTGGTCTCCCATAATTATTTTGTTAGCACTAAAGGAGAAAGAGGGGAGAATAACCTCACTGAGTTTTCACCATTGCTATTAAATTTTTTTGGAGGTCCCAAGCATTTCACGCAAAGTAGCATATTGCTGTCAATGAGAAAAAAAAAAAAAGAAGAAAAAGGAGGAAAGATAGCCCTGTAATGTCATCTTTACACCAACACTGTTACTAAAGAAGATGAAGAAAATGAAAATAAAATAGTTTGCTTCTATAATTACTGTGTAACAGTCTCCTGTTTCTAAAAGAGCGACTACTTCAGGTCAGGGTATTGTTTGTTAATTCCTATAATTCTTGTATTTGTGTACGTATTTAAGCTTGTATAAAAATAACTTATCATTTCACCAAAAACAACAAGATTCTGAGCCTGCTTTCTTTACCCTAGCAAACTCCGAAACATGAAGTTACACATTGTCTTCTAAAGGGCAGATCCTTCAAAGGACAAGATTACAGTCCTTCAAAGACACTGAACCTCAGAAAACCCCTAGAAACCCACATGCCTTAAGTGTTGGTTTAAACCATCAGTTTGATATTCAGGATGGTGCTCATTTCCATAATGGTGCTAAACATGAAATCACAACAAATATATCTAGCTGATGAGTATGAAGCTTATAAATTGTTCAAACATGCATGATACATGAAGATAGTTTCCAATGATTGATTAATGTGAATTGGTTCATAAAGATTTTCTGTAATTCGAATCCAAATTTCGGGGCATTAGTAGCCTGACAAGTTGTCTTGCACAAAACCTGAGATTTTTTTTTTTAAATGGCTTTGAGTGGCTGACATGAATCTTATCCTCAAAGTACCAAAGCAATTTATACATGAATGTGCACAACTGCAACAAAGAGAACTTCAAAAAGTAGAATGGAAGGAAATAAAAATGTTTCATTTTTAATTGCAGAAATAATTTCTTTAAATTAGCTTTTCCTAAGTTAGTATTTCTCTTAAGCACAAACAAGGTGCCTGCTGAACTCTACATACTAAGTTCATACAAGCTGGGAAGTTTATTTTTTCTGTTATCTGGAAGAGTTAGAGACTGCACCTGTTATTAGTGTTTTAATTATCTGAGAGATGCTTATGTTAATACATCATAGCAGAGCTAGTTACACAAGCCCAAGACAGCCAAAAGTCTATTCAAAGCGTGAATTGTTAACTGCAACCTCTTCAGTTATATGGGACTTTAAACTATGGTTTTGTGACTCTATCCCTTTTTTCCCCTCTTCACATTCTAAGTAGCCATGCAATTAGGTTCATAGTCAAGATACCTAGGGACACAAACATGAAGAAATACTGATGTTCCTGTTGTATATTACTACTGCATTTGTGATAGGCTTGGTAATGAGAAAAATAAATTCCAGAGGTATATGATTATTTCTGTAATTTAACTTGCATTTTTCTAAAACCACTAATAACTAGGACAATTTAGATCCCATAAAAGAGACAGAGATGTGCTACCGAGTGTAAAAAAATCAAAGCCCATGAAAGCCTTTTAATACAAGATTTAATCAGACATGTTCAATATGAGCATCTGCCAACTGAATCTTATAAATCTTATTCATATTTCCTTTTTGTCCACTTGGCATGATTGGATGCAATAATGCAGAGAATGAATCAGCACAAACTGACTCCATTTTGCCAGATGTGCTGTGACACTTGCTCTGAAACAGGAGCTTAGGATAGTTTGCAGTAAAACATTAAAATGAAAAGAAACAAACAAAAAATCCCAACCTCAATCACAAGTCCTCAAAAAAAGAGGATAATCAAAGGCACTTTATGAAAGACTAGAACACTTCCATTTGCAAAAGGCATAAGGGCTGGCTATATGACCTAAATATAAGGAGACGGAGACTGTATCTTCTGCTTCTAGGAGCAAGACAATAGCAATTTAGCATGGCTACCTCGAAAGGTTCCCAATTGTTCCACAGTTACTCTGGTCTCTACAGAGATGGAACTGGGACATAAATAGGAGGCATCAAACAGTGATACTTTGTTTATGTTTACTTAAAAATTATAACTATTTGTAATTTATGTTCCTGCATGCATTATCCTTTTGCCACTGAAACCAAGAACATATTAACAGTTTGTAGGTAACAGAGTCTTGTTTTGAACCCTCAATGAAAATACCATGTGGTGAGGGTTCAGCTATTAGTTTCAAATTAATTTTATGTCTTCTGTGAAACACAATTCATTAAAATGCAATTATGCAATGCCAATTCAGAGAGAGTAAAATGCTCTTCTTTTTAGTTCATTCCCATGTTAAATTAAAGATCTTAACCTGTGTATTATGCATATCTTTACTGCCTCAAAAAATAAGAATCCTAATTTAAAAAAAAAAAAAAAAAACAAACCAAACTCTAAAAAACATTAAAGACAGTGAATTTCTGCTAATTTAAACACAACTCCCTACCTTTCACTTTAATTAGTAGTAGCTCTGGAAATTGCTTATTTAAGTCTTCCTGTGTTCCTAAAAATGATACTGGTTTTTGGGGAGGAAAGTTTGAATGTGTTTGTAAGGAAAAAAAGTACTAACAGTCATAACTAGACAAACCTACCAATGCTTATGTTTTTTATATATAACATCAGCACATACATGCAAGTCCAACATGTCTAACTCATCACCATGTTCAAATATTCCACCTCGGAAAACGTGCATCGGCGCACACCAGCAGTGCTTGCATGGAGACAGTCACATTTTCTTACATCTCTGAGCGCAAACACTGAAAAGTATATGGATCAATTAGTGCATAATAAACTGCCTGTTGGATACAATTATTGGGCCATTGTCTCCTCCAGAAAGGTTACTGGTTCACAGAGAACTGCTCAGAGTGATGAAGAAGGACCCCAAGACACTGAAATTAAACACTCATCCCAGGCTCCAGTGGTGTGTTTGCATCAGATGCTGCAGGGGCTTCTTAGAGCGGAGAGCAGGGAGGCCTGCAAGAACAATACCTGTTAGAGCTCTGAAAGCTCAGAGCTTTATACACATACAGGTTGAGAAGTTTTTGCTGCAATTAAGAGCAGTCTCAGCCCCACCAATATATTAAAAAAAAAATGTCCCTCATGCAGTGCAGCTGGAAAAGGCACTGAAGCCTTAAGGATCGGCTGTCTCCTTTGAGGATGTCCACAATTAACAAGTCATTTACAGCTGTATTCAATAACTTTTTGGCAGAGAGACAGGACTCTCTTTTAAGGATGCCAACCATATGTTACAGTTAACTGCTCTATTTCTTACCTATCAATATGTATTAGTAGTATTAACACTAAGACAAATTTTCCTTCTAGTGCAAGTATATCATCAGATGGTCTTATCCTGAATACTTAGTTCAATTTTATTAGGAAGCATTGAGTAAGAGTATCATGTTGGAAATATGATGCTAAAAGCATGTTTCGGCATTCTTCTACCATGCTACTATGTAGTTTACATCAAACAGGCAATGATAGACAATAATCTCAGAAATATTGTTTCAAATGTTAGTTCAAACAGAATATTAGTTAAAAAAACCCAGAAATTAAAAAAACCCAAAAGTTTATTTTTTTGCTACATTTATCTGCTTTCAGCTACCTGCATACTCTGTCATTATCATTAGGATTAATAACCATGAAAATGTTATTCAAACTCAAACTCACTAAATATATATATACGTACATATATAAGTAAAGAGATATTTCAGCCAAATGTTGCTGATTTGGCTTACAGACCAATAGATATGCAAGTGCTTATTTGGAGCTTAATTTAAGTGGGCAAAATCTGCAGAGGGCTACTGATTAACTCTGCTTCATCAGATGTCAGTGTGGCCTCGTCCCTCTGGTTCTACCAGAATTACAGAACTAGGCAGTGGCTGCTATTTTGAACAGGATACTAAATCTAAGTGGCCATATTAATGTTAACAAAACATCTTTGCTAGCTATACTAAAGAGGACATAATGAGCATGTGACTGTAACTTTGCATTCTGTACTTAGAAGCTGGCAGTGTTTTGTGTTCCAGGTAGAAGCTCATAGAATATGCAGTGCGTTAACAGTCTGCAGGTTTCCACATCCTTCATGAACCCTGCATCTCCCTCCAAAAACAAGCAAATGAACAACCAAAAAGTAAAGGAACTTCTGAAAACTAAAGAAACACTTTTTTTTTTTTTTTAAATTAAAAAAAACCAGGAACAAATCTAACATAACTCTAATTCTGCTCTGGATGGCCGTTAAAATCCTATGGCCTTCTTTTTTATTTTAGTCATAAGCTTTCATCTCTCGAAGCAACATGGCACAAGCTATGGGTACCAGCTTATTTAAGTTCAAGTCATTGTTGAAAGCAAATACCTACTGAGCACAAGCTGATGCAAGAAAGGACTCTTTAAAATGTTTACAAAGAACACCTCTACTTGACCAAAACCGAAAGGTCTGGAAATAAAACTACCTCCTAATTTATTTTCAGATGTTTCAGCTCTCTTACAGAAAACAGTTTCCCAAATTGACTGAGAACAGAGGTGCTACAGCCATAGCTTTTCACAATCAATGCAGTTCCACTGTTCCAGGTGTGCAGAACTGGCAGCAGAAATTGCCTTCTAGTATCTGAAGTTATTCCTAGCTACAAAGCTGTAGGGAGATTTGCCCCTTGTCAATTGTCAATGCATCTGTCCTTCACTTGGGGATGAAAATCCATTCTGTTATGTCTCTTGTGGATTCCTTTTGCGAAAAGAATGTTTAAGAGGCCCTCTTGTTCTGTGATGAAATAGCGCTTCCCTGGTTTACAGCATCTATTATGAATGTCTGTTCTCTCGAAAGCATTTCGCTTTTTAACAAGGAATTACAGAGTTAACAAGAAGGAAGGTCTTGTACTTTCAGTACAAGACAAACTCAGGTGTTTGGAGCTCATTTTGAACCTTCACAGCATTCTCATATGTGGTCAACTGGAAGCAACTGAATTTGTGTTTCTTATCTGGTGAGTGTCAGAATTGTAGTGTGAATCAGTTGCTTTTGAGGCCAGTCTCCAAAGAGTCCCTGGATCCATGATCTGGTTTGCATTGCAGAAAAGTTGCAGAATGTGTGGGAACTAAAGCAGACGATGTGTCCTGGGAAGGCACCTGCAGCGGCATTGGCAGGCGTTTCGTTCACACAGCCAAACTGGTGGGAACTAAACCCTCCAATGCAATTACTAAGATGAACACTGAGTCCTTTGCATCAAATATTCTCACCCTCCTAATGAGGCAAATATTAACAATGCAATTTTTCTACCATTAGTTAAATTGAAATTAAGAAAAATTGCTCAACTGCTTCAAGTCAAGCAAGGAACACACTGGCAATACTCAACTGAATCCATAAACCCTGACTGTTAACCTGCAGCTCTGGCAAACTCACAAATAAGAACAGAAATTTATCTTTTTAAAAAGTGATTATTATTAAATTCATGATTAATCATTTAAGAGCAGTATTTCTGTAGCACTTCCAAGTACTTAATTTTCAAGTACAAATTACAGTTCTGTTACATGAGTGCATGCTGAATTGAATCTTATGGTCTTTAGTGTTCCAATGCATAAGCAAGTATTACTGAATAATCCAGGTAGTATTATATTCAAGAATAAGTAGGAATTATTATAAAGGATGGAAAATTTTACAAAAACAATTGGAATAATGACGGGCTAGGATTCTCACAAGGATATTTTGTCATAGTAGTTCTATAGTTTTGATACAGAAATATCAAATATTTGAATACTATGGAAGTCAGTCCTGAAAGCAACTTAAATCATTGTCAAAGGAAATTCCTCCACATGACTACTCTGTGTATCCTGCTTTAAAGTCAAGGTCAAATAAAAAAAAAAAATAGTGTTTTTAAAATCCATTGGCTCCAGAAATGAGAATTATTTCGGAAATAAATGTATGTAAATTAGGGAACATTGTGTATTTTAATATTTGTATTGTCATAACAAGTACTTTCAGTATATCAAATATTTCATTATATAAAGTGTAGTCCTATTAACAGTGTTAATAACTGAAATAACTGTACTTTCCTTTTAGAGATGGATAAGCAAAATACTTAGGCATACTTCCAACCTATGCTGAGATTGTCCTTATGCATACATACGATGCACTGTTCTGACTGGGATCGGTGATCTGATATTCATAATTTAGGTGTGCATTTGGATAAATACATCTCAGGGACACCTAACCTCAAACTTATACACGTGATTATAGACACATATTTCCACATATGTAAAGACAAAGAGAATATATGTCTGTAAGGGTATAGGTTATTTCAATGGTGAATGAATTTTAAAGTGAGAGATCTAGGAACCATTAAAATAACATGAATTATACCATTCCCTTTATCTGACAAAAAAGTCTTTAACGTTAAGTCAAACATCCCTGTGAAAAAGGCTTTTATGCAAACCTCTAACTGGCTTTGTCCCACCTGCTGGCCAGTATTCTGTAGTGTTGAACACAACTGGCATTTTCACGTAGTTTGTGACGATAGCCATGGTGTTTCTCCTGGCCTATTTGCAAGATTCTCTTATCATCGTGAACACTGACAGGGTGTTTCTGTTCCTCTTGCCTCTGCAGCATCTTTATAGTTTATTTTTGAAGAAGCAGAGAGCAATTTTGCTTTCATACTTGCTATTTCTATTATTTCTTGGCTAGTCAGCTGCCTATGCCCCTCTGCAGCACAGCCAATTCTGTCTAAGATAATGAGCATATCGTTTATACAATGCATCTTTTCTCAAACAGTGTAGTGTGCTGCCTCCAATTCCAAATCCATACAGAAAAACCTCAGGTCTCTGTGTAGCAACACGATGCTGCACTACACAAACCAAGCCTCAAAGTAGAAGTTATTTCAGAGTTCTAGTAGATAGTAATATTGAGTATTTGGGGCAGCTCCAAACTAGAACTGAGCCATCAGCTCAGCCAAGGTAGGATTTAATGTAGAATTCCAGTGTCAAGCAATCATTCAGCACTAAAGATTGAATACAAGTAGAAAGATTAAAGTTAACAAAAAGCAATTGAAATACATCACAATATTTTCTCAAATATTTTGTGTATTTTTCAAATCAGTGGACATCATCAGAGTAAAACTTGTAATTGTTGAAACAAAATAGAGCACAAACTGTAGAAGCCTTGTCATGCAATCTTTAGATATTTAATTTTTTTAACAGAACACAGATATGTACTTGTCAGTCAGAAAACATCTTTAAACGTTTAAAAAAGCCTCATTAAGGAAAGACTGCTTCCTTGATAATCACATGAAACATTTTGGCATAAACCCCCTGAATTTCTGTAGGTCTTATATTTTATTTATTACCACTGTGTTTTAAACACTTGAGCTTTAGTTCATAGGATTTGAAAGACTAAAATATGGTTATCAAGTATGACTGTAAGTTAAAAAAATAATAGCTGCTTAGCTAACGCTAGTCTCAGATGATACATCACCTGAATATGATATAAAAATAATACTTTTTTTGGGCATTTGGAACTTATTTTTTTCTCATGATGGACACTGCAATTTGTCAGTGAACCACGGTCAGGTCAGTGCAGTGACGCTGTGCCGGATGGCCATGAGAAAATATCATTTCTTTTTAAAGGCAAATTGGAGATCTCAGTCTTCTCTGAATAGAGTGTAAGCAAGGTACATCTGTTCTTTCTAAAACACAATTTCAGTTTTACATTATATAGTCAAGTAATATTGTCCTTATATCTCCTGTTAGAATCAGTTCAATACTACATCATATGGTTTGATTCAGCCATAGTTAGTACCATTGATTTTGGTTTGTTCTACATATGTAGGAAACGGTTAGTAAGAATCTTATATTTTAGGTGAATAGCAAACAAAACCAATGTGATTTTTATTTCATTTTTTTTCAACAATCCATTAAAGACAGAAGAAATATAATGTAATTTAGGTGCCACAACTAATCACAGTAAATAATCATACTGCAAACTCTGCAAACAAGCCATAGGTGTAAATAACCTGCATAAATCTTTATGCTAATAATTTGATAGACCTGACAAAGAAAACAACCAAGACTACTCATAAATGATTTGTGAAAATAAATTAATATGATTTGCCATTGATTATTCTTCTTGATTTGCACACTCCCCTGTGGAGGGGTTTCGTTAGAAGGAGATATGTTGTTGAATTAGTCAGGCCCAAAGGAATCTCAAGGCCACTTCGAGAAGCTGAGAACAGAATCTGCTGTGAGAAAGAGGGGCGTTTCTTCATTATCAGGGCCTCAGCATGGTGTGAGTTGTCAGACCTATCATCGGTGGGGCTCCAGCGTGTGGACTGCCCATGATGTTCATTTAGCGAATCCATGCTTGGAGCGTGGATTCGTGATTAGAGAATAGTTGCGTATATAAGGAGACATGTTTCTGTAATAAATGGCTTTGCGTGATTCACATTGAATCGGAGTGCTGAGTCCTTTATCATTCCAACACTCCCCTGCAGTTCTCTAAAGCTAGTCGACCAACTTCTGCAAAATATCTGTTAATATTTATGTAAAGCCATATTTTCAAAACTCAAATTCTAAATATTTATCTTGCGACTTGTCATAACTCATTTAACAGGCTGTAGTCTTGTTATGATATCATATATACACCTCAATATCCTTTCTGTGCAATCTCACAACATGATCGACTCAGTGAACATCACAAAGAGCTGGAAACCCTAGAAAACAGCCATAGAAGAGCAGCGCAGATCACACAAACACCAGAGAGGTAGGAAATAGTCAATGACTACAATGGAAGATGAAACCGACAATGGAAGAGAAATCAGAGAACACCAGGAAAGGCTTGAAAGGGCTGTATTGCTGATCAGCCCTTGGAAGAACAAGGGAAAGGAATGAAAAGAGATTGACTTTTAAAGAAACAAAACGGTATCAATAGATATCGCTGAAATTGTTCAGTTAAAGAAACTTTTAAAATGCATTTTACATGTGTCTCTTAAGCAGCAGTGAGAATCGTAGAATACTAGTACTATGTCCTAAAGAAGACATATATAATAAAATATTTCAAAACTTCTAGTAAGATGTAAATTAGGGAACCACACTCTTGTCTAGGTTGTATCCCTTTGCCAGTAAGCCAGGCTTAACAGGCATAAATGCCATCCCGGTGGTTGGAAACTGTAAGAGAATTCCTCCTCTACAATGGATGTATTTTGAGAGATTGTATAATAAATTTAGACCACAAACACTCTAGAACACAGAAGAAGAGCAAAATGTATTAAACTCTTACTTTAAGCTTTTATATTAACTTTAAAAAGCACTCTCTGCTCAGATACTTCAGATTTAACACATAAACCAAAAATCCCTCCATGAAATCAAACTGTCCAAAAAATCTCAGCAGCAATTACTATTTGCTTATGACAGCTACAGTTCCAATTGCTCTGCACTTCCACAGGGTATTCCATAGGATCCTTGATTTATGCACTCTTAATTTCTCAAATGTCACAACAGCTTCATAAAAGACTGTAGCGTCACTAGAACAAAAATCTTTTTGCAAAAACCTCTAAAAAGACAAACATTAACAACTAATATCAATATGAAAAACAGATTTGAAAACTGAATATTCCAGGCATAAACAACATATATCCCTTTAGGATGGACTACTTTTCCTTCTTGTTATGGAAAGATATTGAAAAAAAGCACGAGACAAGTGAGCAAAGAACTAATGTATCATCTCTGCAAGGTCAAAGAACCTTGGTAATGATCTCTCACTGATAAAGTATTATTAAGGTGATAAAGTTCCAGCCAATTTTAGATTACTGGAGAACAGATCTCATGGAAAGGTGAATCCCAACAAGACGAGCAGTCTGTCTGCTTGAGATTTATAATTGTTACTCATGAAAACAACAAATCCATCTGCCTACCAATCTCCTGTGCTGCTCTCTGTGCGGCCTCTCCCACTGCCCTTCTGCAAATAACTCATTCCTAAGTCCTGGCAATGTGTGAACATGGGAGCTGGTCGGCTCAGCACCTCCCAGGTGATGAAGGGAGAATGGGCTACTTCATGAACAAGGTTATTTTACCAGTATGGGGATTTTGAACATGAATAGTTCTATCTGTAAGCCAAAACTCAGTATCAAATCCTAGATGAGGAAAATAGATCCTAAACCACAGATTATTTTTTTCCCATTAGAATTTTTATTTTCCTTTCTAAAGATCATTTTATGACGACATAACCAATGAGAAAGGATATATTCCTTGAGTCATCTGGGATCTAGCACAGCACATCTGACCAAAGGTTTAGCTACTGAACGATGACATTCCAGACAAATGAGGAGCTACAGCTGCAGCTCATATCAAAGCTTGTGTGGCAGTTCATATTTGCCGATATATCTTTCAGGCTAAAAAGATGTGATTTCCTCCCTGTGATTCCACAAGCAACTTTCATCAACAGCTTGTTGTAAATTTGGCATGGCAAGGGTTTGCAAGAACATACTTGCAAAGGCATAGAGGTTTCCTTTATGAGACTATATATGTTTTAATCTCCTCTGGATGATAATATGAACCCTAAGTAAGTGTTTCTGATCTTATTCCTCCAGGACTCCAGAAAGAATAAAAAGAAAAAGAGGGCATGCATCTCTGACTTGCTTGTTAATGAACACGTTTATGATACTGTGCTCCCTCCAGTCATTTTTGAGTACTTTACCACTTGAAAATACAAGCATTTAAAATGAAACAAATGCCAGAAAAACTCAAACTAACTATTCTGCTGTGTCGTATAAATATTTGATTAAATACAGCAACTGAGATATGACACTGTCATTTTCAGCATTCCCAACATTTGTAACTTGATGCTTAGCTGTTATTTAGACCTATTCTACATAAAGAGCAGCAGCAGTTTAAAATTGTTACTATATGTGAATTGTTTCCTATGATAATTTCAAAAATAGAAATTTTCTACTTCTAAATTCCATTCAGAGTAACTCTCACTACCTGTTTTCTTCTCCTGTTTTCCTGCTAAATCTTCTCACCTGTTTTAATACATTTTGTTAAGGATGTTGGAACTGTAATAGCTTCTTTTAATTCTACTTAGTATTTTTTCTGTGTGCTACGGCAGTCGTCTTATCCTGTTTGAAGGCTTTACAGAGAAATACGCCCTACACTACCTGCAGAAGCTTACCACGTTCTGGTACAGATGAAAAGGAGGCAAGAGCGACGGATTAAAAATCACCCTGTGCTCTCAGGCCTTGAGATTTCTGATACAGCAAATGTCAGCAGAAGAGTCCTGGCCGATTCCAGCAGCCGCAGTGGGCCGTGCTGAGGGCTGGGGGAGATGCTGCTTACTTGGCACATGTTGTTCATTCCGTGCTCTTTTCTCACTAGTTGGGCGAATTTTCCCTTGTCATTTTAGACTTAAATCTAAGTAAAAAAAAAAAAAAATCTGCTTATGTTTACCAGGCAGGTTTCATCCAAATTTTACCGTTATAATTAACAGTTGCATTTTGATTAAGGAAATTATGAATTACAATAAAGTGCAAGGAACATGCAAAATGAATAATTAACATTGTATAGACTTCAGCATCGTAATTAAGATTAAATACTACATATATTCAAACTGGATTAACACATCCACTGAAAGCTGTTATGTGCTCAGTAGGAGAGTCTATGCATTCACAAAATAATGTTTTATGAGGATTATTCTAGCAACATTAAGCATAAGGTTGTCATATATAAAATGATTAACGTTTTATATAAAAGAAGCTGTAATTCCAGTAAATGAAGTCATTTCATCTCCCTGCTGCTTCTACCTTTAGGAATATACTGTAAATGAAAAGTGGCTCACTGTGAAGTCTAGTTAAATAGAATATGAATCCTCTTGTTTGAAGTTAATGAGACTTAGAAACCTGTGTTTAAAAAAATGTGATATTAAATCATCAATTTCATTAAGATTTAGATGCAGCACGTACATTCTTTTAATATTAACGCTTCCACATTCTTGGCTAACGTAGGATAGGATGTTACCTTGTTTGTCCTGATCTTTGTTTCCAATGTGTCCACCACTTACAGCTACTCCTCAATACATCTCAACTGATCTCAGTGTTCCAGGAGCACACACATGGCTTCCCTGAGCTACAAAGAGAACACTGCTTGAATTTAATCACATGCTAAAGCAGGCATGGTTAAAAGCTATGAAGTATCTCTATTGCTTGTAAGACTATTGCTGTTCACCTTCAAGGACTTGTTTCTTTATAACAGGGAGGATTGCTTAAGAGAAGTTGCAATAATGGGATGTAGGTGGAGTATGAAACCGCAAAAATGCTCGAATGCAACAGCAGCGAGAAAAGTGACTCCTTGGCTACCGATTACACAGTCATTTTGTCAAGGCTGAGTCCGTACAGATTGTTGGGGTATTACTCTCAGCAGTAGAATGTCCGTCTGCAGAAGGGGTGCTGACAAGTTGCCAGCTGCTTCAAGCCGACAGATCAAAGGAGAAATGGACTGTAATTTTCTCCTCAAGAGAACAGAAGATGGCAAGGTTAAATCATGTGTATGTAGAGGAGAGACAGGAATGTCAGATGTAGATAAGGCAAGATATGTATTGGTATTCATTGTTCGAAATCTCCTTCATCTGAAGAACTAGCTGTTCTTCAGAACACACTGATTTCTAACTGGGAAACACAGGTCAGCCATGGTGGGGAAAACATCCATTATGCTCTAATGCCATTAACTTTTTGACTAAAGTGGTTTTTCTTGTAAAGTCACAGAAAAGGGGGAAACTCGCTTATGTCACAAGTTAATAAACTATTTGGCAGACTTCGCTCACTTGGCATTGTCAGACAAATAGGATGCATGGCTGGGTGTCTGCTCTTCAGTGAAAGACATTAATCAGCACAAGACTGCAGCCCCTGGTGCAGCACACAAGTGATTCTTTAGACAAAAGCTGCAGTCACTCTTCTCTTGTCAGCGTTACCTCACACACGAGGGAGGCTGGCTGGGATCCTTGCTGGGCCCCTACCCAAACAAAGACAATCAGCGTTGCTGTCGAGCACAGCAGACACACTGCCTTTCCCTTACCCACGGTGTGCCTGACCAAACCATGGCTTTCCTGAGCTGATTCCTGCATAGTAGTAAAATCTTTGTAGCCTTTACCCCCTTACACTTTTCCTAAGTGTGGAAAGTATGGCTAGATTCTGTTAATATTAAGTATCTTCAAAGAAAACAGATTTTTTTTTTCCCCTGTGAAAGCAAAATGGAAATGACTTCCCATTTCTATTCTGACTTTACAGAAGTGCCTCAAAAACATTTTTTGGAAAACTTCCACACCTACTTAACCAAATGAGAGGAGATAGCTCCCAAGGAGCTCTTCTTTCATTTGCATGCAGCTGGATTTCACAGTAACAGTTCTACATCCTCTCGTGAAGTAAATGTTTTTCCTCATGGTAGTAAGAAGTCTATGCAAACATAAACTAATTGCTTAGAAAGTTGAATTGTACAGTTCCAATTTATAAAACATCTTCCTAAAGTGGTAAAAAATCTTGACAAGACTGATCTTGCTCTTGTCTACAGGAAAAAGATTTGCAGCTCCCACACTTGCTGGATTGCTGTGTTACTAAACAAGGACCAATAAGCCGCAGACCACCGAAGCAGTTTACAAGCTTTAGTTGCAATCATTACAAGATAAATAAATCACTGTTTATGATATATATGAATACTGTTTCATTGTCTCCTGCTGTATCTGTCTACATTTACCAGCTGTCCTCTGCCTTCCAGCTAGATTGTTTGCTTGCTGGAGTACAGACTTCGTGTTTGATCCTTGAGCAGTGATTGATAAAGCTTGAATATTGTCTGTGATGGAAGCCCCTTAACACAATGTCACACTTACTATTGTATTAGCATAACATATCAGATATACTTAACACTCAAAATAAGAATTGCCTTACGGTAAAAAGTGATACTGTCATACTGCTTAAAGGTTATCAGATTAAAAGTTTTGAGTAACTTGAAGCTATCTAAGTAATGATGGCACCCAGCACAGAACCATGCAGACTGAGCTACTTTAATCTTGGTCTCCTGGTGTTGCACTGCTCACTTAGGACTAATGCTTTTGGACTGATGTGTTCACAACTAAGGTCTCCTGGGGTTACCTTTAAGGAAAGGACAGACTAGCCCGACAAAAACAAAAGAACAGAAATGTCCTCATTGTAGACAGACAAAATGCCCTCTGTTGGGCCTCCTGTTTAATTAAGGCCCCAACCTAGTTAGAAAGAATACTGGTTACCACACTGTCACTGTAGCAGTAGCAAATTGGAGTCGCAAAGCCCAGTTGGGCACTTGGGTCTATTCCCAAGCAAACTACTTATGATTTGCACTGACCTCTATGAATACTAAGGTGTTGATTTTTCTCTGGTGGATTGGCTACTCACATCAGATTAGATCAGTAACACATTGTGGGTGAAATTTGTCAGTATATATGGGTCAAGAATTTGGCCCCATTTACTTTTTCTCTTTAACACATTCTCACCAAATCAGAAACTTTCTTTTGAAAATGATCTTCAAATCTTACGTATGTCGTATTATTTAAATCTGCTTCAGTATGGAAGGAATGGAAGATTGTAAATATGATGTAATTTTTACAAAGTAGGAGTTCAAAATTTTATAAAGGAGGAATTCGGGAAAGTACAGCAAATCATTTCAGGTAAATTGGAAGGAATGCTTAAAAAGAAGAGAACTGGCAGATGCATGGAAGTACGACATAATGGGAAAAAGTAAGGAGCCTTGTGGGGGTAGTGATACTACACACAACTAATATAAATTTTCAAATGCATCACTAATAGGAAAAGTTTATGATTGGATATCAAGAGAGTTTTCATTACCATAATTTATAAAGTACTCTTGAAATTAAGCTGCTTTGGAATACAAAATAAAGCTATTGCATGGATTTGCAAGCAAGTAAAAGACCTGAAATGACATGGCAAGTTTTTAAAGTCAAAATCCTGCAGAGAACTGTGCTGGGGACTGTGCTGCTCGGCATGTTCACAGATGACCTGAGCAAGGGATGAAGTTTTCTAATGATACAAATTTATTAATTGTAGTAAAAATGAAAAGCGAGAAGACTTAAAGAATATGTAATGATATTTAGTGTCTTGATAAAACAGTAGAGGAAAATCAGTGTTGATGAATGCAATATTGTGCTTACAGAGAGAAACAACTATAACTTGATATATAAAATAATGGGACTTAAACTCAAGGAACTCTGGAAGTTATGATAAATATTTTAATAGAAATATTTGCTTAATGTTGAGTACAAATGAAATAATTACCTAGAAAGATACTTCACCCCCACCCCCCATGGAATTAGATATCTGTTGGCAAAAAGAGAAGAAAGAGAAGACAGAGCCAGGACATCTGCATACAGGAATATCAGCCCATCTCTGATAATATTTGCCCAAGTTAAAAATATATCTCTGAACCTGAAAGCACAGGGGAATTTACACCTGGGGCTTTGTTACAGACATGGATGTAGGAGCACAGAAACAGGCAGCTGGAAGGGCACCAGCAGTCAGAAGTTCTAACCAGCCAGGAAAAGATGACTTGTCCAGGGTGACCCACAGACTTTCATCCCATATACCACATGGCATGGCACATGCAGTTTTCTTTAAGAGGCTTATGGCCTTATGGCAGAAATGTAATAGTCTAAAAATTACGTATGTGCTAAAGGAAAAGTGTGATATTAGAGACATTACTACATTCGTTGTCCTTGTAACAGTAGAGAATTTCTTAAGGGAAAAACATGCTGAGTATCCAGATAAGTGCTCCCCGGTTACAGAGAAAGGTGGACCTTTCTTTCTTTTACTTTCTTTTCCTTCTTTCTTTCTTTTCCTTCTTTCCTTCTTTTCCTTCTTTCCTTCTTTTCCTTCTTTCCTTCTTTCCTATCTATTCTAAATCTAATAGACTACAATCTGATACAGGGAAAATTTTCTTCTGGGAAACAAGTCTAGTGTTCATTTTACCCTCCTTTGCTCAGGATTAAATGAATTAATCATTTGTGAGAATTCTTAATACCTCTAGGCATGTTAGTGCATCCCTTCAGCATCTCTTTCTAGCCATGTTAAGTCTCCATGCTGAACCCTTCAAGCACCAATTTAATTAACGTCAATATAAATTCAGTACAAGCAACAATCAACAAATGACAACTAAGAGTCTTAGAAACCCCCTCTTGAGGATACCAGCAAATTGAACACTCAAAGACAAAGGTCACAAGTTTTAATTCCTTATTTTCTTAGTTCTGTCATATTACACTGTTGTCTTCACACTCCACCTTGTCTGCGAATGTTTCATTACTTCACTTTTGGCTAGAGATTAGAAATATTTTTCTGTTTTCCAATCTATGTTTATTATTGAGAAATGTGAATGTATATGATCTTGTACAACTATTATCATACTAATAAAATTCATTTTACCTTATTTCATCATTATTAAGCATGGATTTTAATCAAAATCTAATCCCACCATCAGGATAACTTAATTTCTAAAATGTACTGTAAGGATTTCCCTTCAAAAAATATATTGGCAATAAAGAAAGCTTAGACATTCTACATGTCTTCTGGAAACTAAGTGCAGATTGGTAGTACTGAACACTTCATTAATATGACATAACTTGGCTCTGGTGCTTTAATCAACTTTCAAAGCCACTTGATGATACCCTTGTGTCCAGAGACTGCAGAACCCCATTCCCAAACAACTGGTTCCATCAAGAATTGTAATCAGAAGAAATTTGTTTAAGGTGGCATTTTTTCAGTCTATCAGACATGTAGGTCAATCTGCTTTATGATTAAGATTTTTGCCTAATCATGTTAAAGAGCATTAAATTTTAATGACTTGCAAATTGGATGAGAGTTCAGAGAAACAAAATCTCTGTTGACAGGAGAGAGCTGTTTCCAATCTGCTACTGCCATTTCTGCCCCTGTGCCTAGCTTTAACAATATTATATACGCTTATTTGTGGCCTTATCATTTGGCAGATCTAAACAGAGAGAGTGATGCAAGCTCCTTGCTTTAGTTGGGGTATATATAAGGTGACGTGGAACAATTACATGCCTAAACCAAATGACTGTCTTTTGACATGTCTGGAAACAAATACTTTTATTTACACCTAGTAGGTCCATAATCAACAAGTAACCATATAGATTAATACAAAACCATCTCACAGAGTTTGGCTGTACAAAAAGCTCAGCTATATATTTCAAGTTCAAGTAGTACTTACAGCTCATGTAGATGTATCTGAGGCGGTTGTAAATGAGCTTAGCAAGAGTTGGTGCAGATGCACAGCTACACAAAACCCCAGGGAAGACTTGCTGCCTGATGATTTATGCAGAGTTCTGGATGGTGTTTAAAATCTGTGCTAAGCCATGGACCACTGAAGCTGCTCTTGTTTGTAGCTGCGGTACTTATTTCAGAGCCTGCTTGTGTAATTCAGGAATTTCAGCACTTGGTCATATTCTGAGGTGCAGAGTCTTCATAACATTTCACTGACTCCTTGCACTTTTTCTACTTATTGAAATTTGTCACACAGAATATCCACTTGCAAGTAAAAATACAATATACACTTAAATTCCTCTCAAAAAAGAGATTCAGTGAATTCTTGTGTACATCTGAATACTGATGTAACTGACTTCATTTGTAAATTTGTCTATGCGTAAATAAAGTGACTTTAGTAGAAAAAAGAAATCTTTTGTCATGGATTGAGATAGCTGAAGATAGAAAAAGCTTAGAGATGCAAACCGCACTAAGTCAGGAAAAAAAAATGAAAAAGAATAAAAGGTTCTTCATGAGGTAATTCGCAGTCTAGGATTACATGCAACAGCTGTACATAATCAAGGAGGACTGTGATATGGCAGAAAGTTGGGCAGCTTTGGCTGAAATTTAGTGATTATATCAAGGGCAATTATTGTCATGATTTTTCTAATTTCTGACTTTTAATCGCTGCAGGAGCAATTAGAGTTCTTTATAACATAAAAACATTAAGGCATGATGTTGTAATCTATTTGTGTGCTCTCTTCTAAAGTTCCCTAGTCATTTAGTCTTGCTAAAAGTAGAGCTGGACTATTGTAGCACGCATTCTGCTCTTAGCTTCCTATGGTGTGCACAATTTCAGTCAGTTTTGTATCGCTTGACCACATTTTGTGTGATTACAGTTCAGTTGTTCAATAAACCAAAAAGATGTCCAAAATCCAAAATAAAACAAAGCAAAAAAAGAATATTACTGACATATTTGAATTATTAGAAATATTAGAAAATTATTAGAAGTATTACAGCAGAAGATTTCTTATATTTTTCTTATAGCAATTGCATGTTCTTCATTGTTTGAATACATATACACTCTGCCAATCCATCACCTTTTGAAAATAAATATTATTCAGCTTCTGTAGCACTGGAAAGATAATTACAACAGGTATGTCAGGTAATTAATGTCACTTTCACAGTTAAGGTTAAGTCAGCTTAGTTAGGAAGCTAATGTACTTGTTCACCTTGAAGATTATGATTCAATTCTAACATTATCCTCAAATTAAAAGTTCATATAAGCTAGCATCAGCTCAGCTCTTTCTCCTTGTAGTTCACATTGTCCTAAAATGTTCCC
This sequence comes from Patagioenas fasciata, assembly GCF_037038585.1. Lineage (NCBI taxonomy): Eukaryota > Metazoa > Chordata > Aves > Columbiformes > Columbidae > Patagioenas > Patagioenas fasciata. The sequence continues at coordinate 13,755,530 of NC_092533.1, read as the reverse complement.
TTGGGTCCTTTTGCTTGGGAAACCATTGACATTATTCTTACTTTTATTTCTCAATATACCAGCATGGCTGGAAATAGGTTAAAAGAATAAAGAAATAATTATGAAAGCAGGGAATTGAAGATTTCAGGGTTACATTACCAAATAAAAACCTGAGAAGAAAATATCAAGCTGGTACTGAAAACATAGATTGCTATAATAAACATTTATGAACGTTTTATGTCTGCATTCAAGTAAGGGCAGTTATTTATAAGAGGTGCTTACTCACTATGAACAAGAGAAAATCCCATTTGGAAAATCTGCACTTTATATTTTACTGGAAAGTTTTAGTCTATGATTAATTAGACTATGCCCAAGGGCACTCAGGAAGACAAAAAGAAGTTGAAAAGACCTCGGTTAAGAGTGCTTCCTTAAGGACTATATACACTAGGTGTCTGATTCCATCAAAGTATTTAAAAGATGAAAAATGCTTAAAACCAAATTTCTAAGTACTGTCATTAGTTCAGACCACAAGTCTTCAGGTGCCAGGTTTAAAGTGATAATGTGTTTCCAATGCTAGTAAAGAATCCTAGCAAATGGCCAATCCTCATTTTCAAAAGATGTAAAGATTTTACATCTCTCTGTCGTGAAAGTTGCACACGTGGGCCACTGAACATAATCACTAAACAGGAGTAAATTCTGACAATGCAAAGACTAGAAATAGCAGTGGGACTGTATTAGCTGAAGGTTTATGCTAAAAAACTGTAATAGCTTTGTATAGGTAATGATAGGCTTTTGAACCTTGTCTAGCTTTATCATAATTGGGGCTGAAACAGCTTACATATTACTCATCATGTAGTTTTTGTACAAGACACAACTGAGTGAGAAGTCAGGCACTTGCTAACTGTGCCATCTCACAGAGCAGGAACCTCACCCTTCTGTGTGTTCAATGCTGTGCTTGGGAAGCTGATGCTGCTCGTACTTTGCAGAAATACGCGTGTTGGGGCACTGCAGAAACCAAAGAGCTCTTTTGGGTTCTAACTTCTGGGATTGAGGCACAGTGTTAGGTGTTTTGTTGAGCTGTGACACTCTTTGTAAATTTTAATGAGGAGATAGCCAAGGGTTCCCGGAGCATGGATCAGATCTCACCAGTTCTCTGAAAGGTAATTGCCATTAGGTAGTACAGGGGTAATTGGGGGACATTGTAAAGCCACTGGCATTGCGACTGCTGGCTGCATGCATGGTAATAACTGTGGACAAAGCTGGTTCTGGTTGGGAGGATCCAAACCTGTCCCAGGTACAGTAATTATGGACCAGAGAGAGGAAGGTTCAGCAGGTTACCATCCTGACTTCTAGCAAGTAAGTGGGCTTGTTACTCAAGAGTATATAATTTCAAATGTTTACAGTCAGCAATAGAATTGCTGTTTGCATTTCAGCTCATCAGTGAAACTAAATCTTATTTATATGATTTAATAATTAGATGCATTTAATTATTAATGTTAAATATAATACCAGGAAAATCTAAATAATTAATGATATACTTATAAATAATTTCTGATTGTGAAATAGATGGAGAAAATTATTTGTTCTTAACAGTAGACTTATAAATATTTAAAAAAGAAGTCTCAACAATGTAGTTTACAGACACTAAGAACCCTAATGTTCCTGAGCCATTTATACAGTGTAGAATACAGCTATTAAATTTGAAGATAAAAACAACTCATGATAAGCCTGGCCATGAGCTTTGATTTACACACAGGAAATTTGAAATTATTTTAAATCTGACTTTTCACACTGCTGAGTGTTTTACAAGTAAGATGTAACTGATTTCTAAAAAATCTTTTCATTGACTCTGAGTATGTGAACACAGATGAACCAGGCAATGCTGGAAGTCATAGCAACTGACTTTTAGTTTTTGTTTGGTAGCTGCTATGATATACAACTGAAGCTGAAGCTGAATCTTCATGTTTAGCTATGCTATGATTAATGTAATGTAAATTGGGGAAAAACATGACTTTCTGGTATATTATAACCCCCAACCACCTCAGGCAAATGTCGCCAGCATAAATAATTACAGTCTTGGGACTGCTCTGATTTACTTTTACTTGTAATGGTTATACAGCCCATTCTGACAGCCACCATAATTCATACCCAGCAATGCATTTGGGTTTCTGACTACATATTGACTTAAATGGTAAAATAAATTGGCACCTATGTAGGAGTAAAGAGCACAAACAGCTGTTGGAGCCTGTTGGATCTGGATCCACCAATATGTTCTAACAACTACAAAGCAATGTGAAACAGTCCTATCGCAGCCAACCAGTGGCCTTCTTTCTGCATCTTTAGGGTTTCATAACCAAAATACATTATGTTAGAGAAGAAATTTATACTTTATCAGAGGAAATAAATCCTTCATGAGAATTTTCCCACAGCGTATTTAATGTAACTCCTAAATTTGGCAGGTTACTTGAAAACACTGCAGGAAAATATGATTTTCTATTTAATTCTGTACTCTTGGAATTATTTTAATGTGACACAGTTAAAAATCTATACAATTCTATTGCTTTAATCTCTTTTATTTCTATAGATCACTTGCATAATAGATGGGATTGTTTTAAAATCATCAGTTGGTAAACCAAAATATCACACTGATTACTTTGAATTATTGATGATCGTGCAAAACATGATCATCATGTTGGCTTAATTGGTCAACTAATCAATTAGAAAAATGTTTTTATTACAATTCCCATAATTACATCCACATAGCTGTCCATGATGGTGCCTGGCAGAAACTACACCCTAAGGGAATTTTCTGAGATTTCCTATGAGTCCATTCACTTAACAGTCCAAAACATTACAGGCTACTTCCATATGTACCTGGTTGTTCAAAGAGATTTTAGTCAGCATGGTTCACAAAGAGAAAAGAGATCCAAGTTATATTTCTTTGGGATTAAATGGCAGTCTTTTTCTATTTACTCAGGTATTATTTTGCTGGAGGAAGGGTGGTAGAAGTTTTAACCCCTCCATTTCTCTGCTCCTTTTCCATAGTATCATGTAATAGACAGTAGTACCCACTCGACGCTGGCAGCAGCATTGTGCCATGCCAGTGATGCCACTGTACCACTTTTGGGGACTGTGTGACATGCCAGTACTGACACATTTGCTCTCTGGGTGACCCTGTAAAGGCCCTTGAACAGTAAATACATAGACAAAGAAAGTGTGTACCCTGTCAAACATGGAAAACGTTCCTGTCCTGTGGCTTCGTGGAAGGGAAGGTGTCTGGCTCTGTCACATTGAGAGTCTGTTTCTGTGAGGTTGTTACTCTCACTTTTGATGCAACTGAGTCACTGGATTAATACTGTGCTGGGCAGAGCAAGGAGAGGCACAAACTTAAGTATTAGATGAGACATCAGCTATTTTCTTCTTAGCAGAAAACCTAATAAATCTAGGGATAACACCAAGTTATCCTGCATTGCAATCATATACAAATGCATTTAAGACAGTCTTAGTGTTTAGGTTGTAAACATTTCTGAAGTGGATAATTGTAAGGTATCATAATTTGTTTGTGAGAATATACTAAATGAATATCTATGGCAGTTTTCAATAGTTGGATTTATGTATTCTAGATGCCCTTGGTAGATGTACTAATGTATTTCTTTGAAGAACGGCGTAGAACACACTACCTGAAACAGTTGTGCCTCAGCTGCTCTCTGTACAGAAGAAATGAAACATTTCCTATTTGATTCTTTGGGCCCCACTTACCAGCCATAGCGGGCAGATGAGGATTAAGGCATCTATGATAAAAATGAGGCTCATTATACTTATGAATTTTAAATGCATCTGATTTATCCAGCAATACATGCACAGTGATTTGGCATGCTATTTACTCAGCACATCATAATAATTTAAGACCATTGGGCAAATGCTTATTGAGGGACTTTTTGATCTTTACAAAAGATTGACAGTCTTCTTTTCCCCTCTTTTTTTTTTTTTTACTCCTTTGATTCTTTTTTCCCTTCTTGCTCGGTGATCGGGTACAAATAGAAACTTTACTGAGGCCAATATAATCTGTCTTATTAACCCAAATACTATGAAACAAAAGTGCAGCGAAAGACTACCGACAGATGTGAAAAGAAACACACAACAAAACAAACAGGATCTTTAAACAGCATCCAACGTTCCGCTTTTCCCTGTCCTGAAAACACTCATCTGTTGAATGTACACATAGAAAAATCTTCATTAATTTCTCTCTTTTTTTCCATCCCTTCTTAACCATTTTCTGTTTTACTTTATTATTAAGAAGAGGAATACTCAGAAATAAACCTTATATCCCGGTACATTTTCCTCACAGAAAAGCACTTTGTCTGTAGTTCAAAGCAGTACTTTCTGAGACACTGCGCTGCTGAGGAAGCATTCCATATTTATAACAAACAGGTTCTTCTATTCGGAGATATGCGTAAGTGCAGTAGAGGCACTCAATTTAGTTTCTATTTTCTTACAAATCTGATCTCCTTGGCTGAGTGTCATCATCTGTAGGGACCAAATAACCCCAGATCATCCTCCCGCCCTACCCCAACCCTATTCCACCTTCTTAATTCTACATCTGTCAAGGGCATCAGGAGAATATTCAAAAGTAATGTTGCATAAACACACAGATAAACTGAGATCTTTGTTTATTTAAGAAACACACAAACCCCTAGATATTTCAGAGCCAGGAAAACAAATACTTCAGGATATATCCATAAAACTTGGACAACAGTGGCAGACAATATAAACCCTGTAGGTGTTAGTAAACATTACTCTGTAACTCTTAGAAAAGTGAAATCTTCCTCATAGCTGTATAAGTACTGCACAGGTAATGAATTCTTGTGAAATTTCTTTTGGACTGAAACCAACTAGCAGTGGTAAGCAGTGGCCACTTAACTGGTCGGACTTGACGTAATGCCATGGTACACAGGCACATAAGCAAATAGTACCCACACAGCCATGCCTCACATTAACACAAACACCACTGCCAGAACCAGCCCCAGACAGCTGTCAGGCAGTCGGTACCTCTGGACAGCACTGCAATATCCCACAGCGTTCTTATTTCAGGCCCCCACCAAGGCAGCTGACAAAGTACAGGAGATGAGCTCTGCCCGCAGCTTTAAAATCTTAGTTGAAATGGTAAGTCCTGGGATTTGATCTTCATGGGTTTACAGGAGGTAAAAATCAGAGTCTTGAGTATCTCATTCTATCTCAAGACTATCAGTACTCCAGGGTGACTACACATCTTGTGATATGTCAGTCCATACTCTGACATGCTCCAAATTTGATGTGAGTTCCTGTTTCACAGCAGAAAATTCTATGTAACCTGACATGTCGGTTTCAATCAATATATTTGCTGCAAACAAGGTTTTGCATTTGCTTTATGGATATATGTATTGATATATATATATATCTTTAACCATTGCAAAAGCTTTGAGCTAAGTCAAAGAAAAATGCTACTGTCCCACAGTAGGAATGTTTAAAAGGGTGTTATTCTAGCAGCAACAGATGGATATAACTGGTAAAATTCTCCTGGTTAAACAAAATATTTTAAAAATGGCAAAGTTCCTCCTTATAAATGTTCTTTATCACTTAAAAAAAAAAAAAAAAAAAAAAAGTATCTGTCCAGGTATCATTTTGTTTGTGCATAAAATGCTCCCATTAAGTCTAAAATAGGCTCTGGCAACCTGAAAATCTCTAGTTTTCAAATTTCTAGTGATTTCTTATGTAATATGGGACACAATTTACACCTGAGAATTGACCTCTTCTGACTGATCCCCATTCCAGTTGCACTCTCTGTGGTCTAGGAATTGTATTGACAACTTTTTCTCCACTACATATTAACATCTTCAGATATAATTATGTTTTGTGCAGTTTTGAAATTCTTGAAAGCTGTAAGATTAGATTTTAAGCCACACTGAATAAAGTTACTTTTTATCAATTTTACCAACTGCTGATCAGCTCTGATTACTGTATTGTAAGAGACCCAAACTCAGGTCAGAATGATATTTTTAAAAAAAAAAAATCTTCTACTGTTGAAATTATGTTAAAATAAAAAGCTTTGAAGTTAAAAGATGGTTAATAAATATATTCCGTGCTGTGTGTACTTCTTTTACATAAATATTTAGGAATGTGTTTTAAAAAATCTTCTAATTGCCATGAAAAACATCAAAACTATGTTATTTGCGTTGAGCAAAACAGCATGAGCAATATGATTCTCTTTACTAACTTGGTATTGATTTTGCAGTCATTTCAGCACTTGAGTAATTCCTTTTTTCTTTCCCCAACCCCAAATTAAGGAGCTATTTTCTATGTATAACTTTACATTTGAGATAAACAGGTGAGGATAACACAAAAATGATATGGCCTCTAATTCTTGTTACTGTGGTAGGCATAACCAGTCCTTTGAGACTGATCTACAAGTACGGCTCTAAATGATAAGGATAAAAAGATGGTTTTTCCCCATTACAAAACAATGCAATGTTTTTATTTATTTATTCTGGCTTTCAGATGTAAACAGTGCCATTGTAATATTTGAAACGGCCTACAGTTGCTGATATCTGCAACTCATACAGCAAGACCACTGCTAATAAGATATGAAGGACTATTGGGCAGTGGCGATCAAAGGCACACAAACCAAAGGCATTTGGTAAGAGTTGACTTCCACTTATGTAAAGATTAAGGATTAAGAAATCAGAACAAACTTCATATATTAAAACATGGCAATGATAAAAAAGTGTGAGCGCTTATATAAAATTAATAGTAAGACAGTGTCAGAAGAGGATGTCAGTATAAATTAAAGCATAAGACAGAATGATTTGTGGGACAGCCTCAGTTAATGAGGTACTTGGAATACACTAAGTTGTATAATTTCACTATTGCCCACAGTTCTATGAGCTGGAATTCTACAAATCTCAGCTTTCTTCTCTCAGTTTCTAGTTGAAAAATGAAGAAGGCAAAACAAATAAAGCCATGCTTGTTAAAACTTAATGTGTTCTTATTTTGGTGATTTAGAAATACAACTAATTTGAACTTGGAGTTCCTATGTTAAGATAACTCACTATTAAAATTCAGATACCTACAGAAAACTATACTATAGCAGTTAGTTATGGTATATTTATGAATTTGTAATCCAGATGTACCTATAACAAATTCATTTTTTAAAAGTCATCCATGTAAAAAGGAAGATTGTAGATGACATAATGAAATAAAAGATGCCTGCATTTTCTGAGTCTCGGACTTCAGTCAGTACTGACTGCAAAAGAGTCTTCAAGATTTTAAAATACTAGTTAAAGCTCCTCCACACACGCTTGTTCATAAAAAGTACACATTGGCTAATTATCTGGAGTAGATATTTGTTTCTAATTCTGTCAGAGAATTATAGAATACCAGGTTGGAAGGGACCACGAGGATTACCCGGTCCAACCTTTCCTGGCACACGCACAGTCTAGACAAGCTGGCCCAGCGCCCTGTCCAGCTGAACCTTAAAGTGTCCAGTGTTGGGGAATCCACCACTTCCCCAGGGAGATTATTCCAATGGCTGATTGTTCTCATAGTGAAAATTTTACCTCTCATGTCCAGTTGGAAACACCCCAAGAGTAACTTGTACCCATTACCCCTCATCTTTTCCATGAGACTCCTTGTTACAAAGGGAGTCTCCATCTTCCCTGTAGCCCCCCTTTCAATACTGGAACATGGTGATGAGATCTCCCCTAAGCCTTCTTTTCTCAAGGCTGAACAAGCCCAGTTCTCTCAACCTTTCCTCATGTGGTGGCTTCCCAGTCCTTGGATCACCTTTGTGGCCCTTCTCTGGACCCTTTTTTGTCTAGACCACAGTGCAGCAGTTTCTTAAGAAGGGGGGCAGAAAATATATCAAATTCTAGTCAAATTGCAGCTTAGTTGAAAATGTTATTTAGCTCCAAAAGATATGAATTTAGATTATAGATATTTCCTCAGAAGTTTGTTCTGCACTAAAAACTGAATACAACTACTTTTTAATTCAACAGTACATTTAAAATTGTTTAATGTTCAGTGTATAAAGGGAATAAAAAAAGAGCACACATCAGTTTTAGAATGACATAAATGTCATTATGACCTTCATGGATTTTCATATAGCCTAAGTAATCCCTGTAAACCAAAGTGATTCAAATGCACATCTTCAATCATTTCACTGCTGTTTTGCTCTCTGCTGCAGTTTTATAAATCTCTTTCTAATACATCTGTTCAAAAAAAACCCAAAGCAACAAACCACCCACAAAAAAACAGTTGATGCTGTTAAAACTGTAACACTAAAAATCAGAGAACTTGTCAAGGAGACCTGCTTAGATACTGACATTCTGGACTTCTGTTGTTTTAATTATATTGTACACTTGCCTTTTGTGCCACTTTAGTTTAGGTTGTATCAGCATTTTCACTACAAACCCTTGTTCCTCAGGGTTTTATAACTCACTGTTAAAAATTCCCTAAAGGCTACAATGTGGCATACAAGATTTCATCCTAGAAGTGGAAACTTATCTATACATCCATAGATACATAAATAGGGTTTTGGAAATACATGGAGTTTTAACATGAGGGTTAAATTACACCATTTCAACGACAAGTTTTGTAGCTTTATACATTTTTCTCTATTACGCACATAGCTTCCTCTTAGAGTTTTGCATCTGCCCATTGCTTTTGTTTATCCCAGGGAAAAAATAGAAGTAAACAGGTAAGTTGACTTAAAATGCAATTTCCTACACACATGGTCTGTGTTTTGCTATGTAAATGTCAAACACATGTTCTGTATATTTTTAATGCACCATGATAATAAAAGGAGGGTTTGATTACATTTGCAGTGCCATATTTTGTAGCTGCTAGAAGATACACGTCAGAGGAAAACAAGAATTTTCAAGGTCTTAAGAAATACTCTGTGTACAACACCAGGTCTAAGAGAGGAGATTTCTAGCACATCTGGAAGTTAAAGTGGTGGATTAAACCAAAAAAAAAAAAAGGATGAAAAGCCTATATATACTTGCTTTGGTCTGAGTAACAATATAGCAGGAGGTGCAGTGGAACTAGATTCTCCAATCACAATCTATATTGAATGTGCTTATGGAGTTTATTGTACATCACAGACCCCTTCACCACATATTTTCAGCTATAGGTACTCCTGCTGTCTAGTTTAAAAATTAGGTCAGAAAAGTCATTTAAAAAATAACCGGCATTCAGTCAACTGGGTGCTGCAAGCTTAACCTTCCACTGCTGTTCAGACCTACAAATGAATGTTACAAAATATGCTAGTAATATACTAGTAACGTATAGTATTTAAAGGAATACTTACAGCCCAAATTAAATTTAAAAATGGCAGTCAATATATGTTTTATTTATCTGCTAAAGTTGTCAGCAATTTCACAGTTTGTGAGCAGACACATAAGAGCCCTGTGCTTACATGATATATAGGGAAGGGAAACTCTGGCTCCAATAAAACTTCATAGTCGTCTTTAAATCTCTCTTGCGTCATAGGGTATAATTCTAGAATACTGACATTTTACAAATGAAATTAACCGTCTTTGGGAACCTAACTGAACTGTTGGAAAAGAGATGAGACTCTTGTCTGGGACAAAACACTCCAGAGAGCATCTGGGAATCTCTTCACTATTCTTACACTGTGTAGAACATACCCTGTTGCTCTCATTCTTAATATATGTCAAAAAGCTGATGTAAAAAGACTGATTGAAAAAAGCATATCTGTTTGATTTGTATAAGAGCTGGCAAGCTTGCTTTTTTGGTTCTTTTAAGTGATTCAATTTGACCTAAATTAATTTCAAAGCTATACTTAGTTGTAGCACTCAGACTCTATGTTCAACACTTTATGTACAGATGAGGAAGGATGAAAAGAAAAGCTCTGTTCCCTTATTCATAGCTCATGTTCTCCAGCTGTTACCTCGCCACATTTTACTGATCATGTTGCAAGTTTACCATTAGCTATGCAAAATCCACCTTTGCATTTAAGAATACAATATTAATATAATGATTTTGTGTATTTCTTTGTCTTCATGTTCTGAAGTCAGACAAGAACGAAAACAAAACTTTATTTTATCATGGTAAAAAACTAATTAAAAGAAAAAGCTAATGATAAGAATTATAATTACTATTCACTACAGATGCAATTATAAGGAGATAACTTCCAATTACAGCAGCAGTGATGAAGTAGAAGAAGAACGACAATTAGTTCTTCTCCTTGCTGCTTGAAGACTGTTATTATTTAATATCCTGTGGGGCAAGACAGCATGGGTAGGCATAAAATCTGAAACAAGTATAAAAAAGGACAAATATTCTAATTTTCTAGGTGTTTGAGAAGAGTAGCCTTTTTTCCTGGTGGTTGACTGTTGATCAGCCAGCATCACTCCATGTAGTATTTGAAACTTACTTCCCCATTATACCTTTCAAATTCTTGTTCCAATTGCTATTGACCTTACCTAAGTCTTGATATGTTAATTACAAAACTCTGTGCCACTTGCCTTGTTTATAGAGCTCTTAAAATACGAAAGCCAGTCTGAATCTACGACAAGAGCAAGGAAAAGGTGTGCCATCTCTAACACAGAAATAAGGAAGTGCAATGATACTATTTTGCAGAAACTCATGAGGGCATTCTACAGCTTCAGAAATAAAAAGGAAGATAAACTCACTATTGTTAGAGATAACCAAGGGTATTTTAGCTTTAGGTAAAAATTTCGTAAGAGTAACATATTCCTAGGAAAGATATCACATATAGACTGCATTTTTTAACAAATGCTAAATTTACACTTTAAATGTCAATTTTTGAGTGACATGTTACAGACAACATCCAGCCTTTGGGGATCAATGAGATGGCCAAGCAATAGACAGCTCTCTGTCCTTAGCTACAGAAATACCATTTGTAGATGCTAAACACTGAATTTTTAGCACATTTCAACAGTCCCAGTTGTGGTGAACACCAGCCCTGTTCTGGAAATGCGTGCCACCATCTTTCCCTAGAGGTTGTCCACACCTACCTCATAGTGGGTGTGTTAGCGCAGGTAACAGATGGCAGGCTCTGGAGGATGGCAGCTCTCTTAAGACAAAGCCACACTGGGATATGGGCGTCAGTGACTGAAATGGTTTCAGTGCCGTCTGCCACTGGAGAGGAGAACTGGACTGGTTTACCCCCACCAACTTTATACGGTTCCTTTCATTGTCTCTTTTCAACCTGTAGAGAGACTGTCCTTTTGCTCTATTTTTTTCTATACTACTGTGTCATGGAATACAGCTTTCATGCCATAACCACACTGTATTTAATCCCAATCCAGTATCTGGAAGTTTATGCTCAGAAGCGATGATTTCAAAACACATTCTTCAACTTTTTCACGCTAATACATGCATGCATACGTGAAATACAAATGGACCGTTATAATGTTAATAGTTAATACACAGGTTCAATAGGGAGGGTCAGAACAGAGCATGAGAAATGATATGCAAACTAATATATTGTACTGCTCAGTATTGACATGTGTTTAAGTATCATAAAAGGATAGCTATACATCGATCAGTGAGGGTGTCTAGCAATGTAATTATACTTTGCATTTCACTGGTTGCATTTGCTTACGGAATGTGCTTTCCAAGAACATGGAATTGTAAAGACAATACTTAGAGAAGAGTTATATTTTTATGTAAAGGAAAAACATGAAAGAATCTGAATGTTTCTGAAGAGGAAAAAGACCCGTGCTAATACACTTGAGGACACGTAGTGAATTTGCAGAGAAATGTATTTTAAGTATGGTTGCTTCCATAAGCACGATTATTCATGTAAACAGAAGGAACTGCTCCAGTAGAGTAGGCCTCAGAATGTACTCAGATTTCTTTTTTCACTGCACTCTGCCACTATGTACCTTTTAAAGCTGACTGTATTAGATAAGATTCCACTTACGTGTTCAGGATCACACGTGCTACAGCTAGTAATGGAAAAGCATAACTCCCTGGGCCCAAAGGCACATTGTAGGCAGAAGGAATATGAAGCATGAATATTTGTCTGCAGTATACCCGAAGAATCCCCTGAATTGCTATATTTATTTTGTGGAGAACCCTGGAGATAGCAGTACAGGTTTTTTAGCACCACTCACACAAAGGCTAGATGCTATGCAAAATTAAAGTTCCATTGTTTTCCTTGACTGTGATCTAAACCAATGGGAACATACCACCTTGATGAAGCTGTTATATACACTACCATGCACTGGGGACACTGGCACGGATCATATTCCTTTGAACTTGAATGTCACCAATTCACCTAGCAGAGCACTATGGATTTGCACGAATCCCAGTACAGTATTATGTTACCACAATCAAGCCATAAATTAAACAAATTGCATTATGTACATACAACAGCTGTGCCTGTCCAGACATGACTTTACCTGACTGAAAGTGAGCTCTGGGATCAAATTCCACAAATAGCTGAATATTTACATCTCACCATGTGTTAAGTGTGTCCAGATGGCAGGTGATACACTAGTATTAACAATCTACTTTCCCTTCCCTGAAGTGTCTTTATAACACATTGCTAATGTTATTGCAAAGTTAGAGGAAATTGAATATGCAAAATATTTTAAAATAATCCTTTTGAGAAAAATTATATGGAGAGCATTCATGTGTTTTACATACATACATACACACAGATTATATTTTGTAATTCTGCCAAGATAGTAATTATCCATTTACAGAAGAAAAAAAGAAAAATAGATATACGATAGGCACATAGTGATTTGGTCGCTTTGTGTTGGCACTCACACTTAGTCAGACCCACCCTTTTACCAGCCTGCAGAAACAGAACCCAGCCTTTTCAGCTAGATTTTGGGATGCTCTCCTCAGAATCCTCAGAAAAGTGGTGCATTTTGGAAAAGATTTTTCACAAAACTAAAAGATTTTCCACCCTTCAGTATAAATACCTGTTCAACATGAAAGCAAGTAAAAATTATTGCTCCCAGTGCATTTCCACTGGGTAGTTCAGGTACCACAGGTCAATTGTTAATGACCTTGTGACTGCTACTGAGTCATCAGCCCAAATATATTTAGAACAGGTGTTTCTGTAACTGAAAGACCGGGAAAATCTGTAGAGTTCACTGGCCTTTAAACTCACACTTCTGCATGATGTGATGTAGTGGTCTAATGTTAACATGCTGGGTGGCAATATCAAAGATCATAGGGTCAAGATCTCCTTGGGGTTTTCTTCTTACTTTATCTCTTTATCACATGCATTTGCTCGTTTCAGCTTTTGCAATAGTAGTATATGTAGGAGGACAAGAAAGCTTTTTTTTATTACAAGAGCTGATCTAGGTGCTACGTGTTATTGCTACTGAAACAAACAAACAAATTTATAAGAAAATATTTGGGATATGAGTAGCTGGAGAGAGCTTCACTTTTTCTAGCTTGCATAGTTTCTTCAAAATAGCCTCATATGGTGAAAACTTAGAAATATAATCTACACCCCATTATTTGATTATTTAGGGGGTGTGCATGCAACCTTTTTATTTTATAGTACTGGCAGTTTCTCCCAAAGAAACAACATGAAAAAAGCATTCATAATATAAATAATATTCACAATATACATACTATACATAACATACATAGACTGGCATGTGGTAATCCTTTGTCCTGTAAGTGTGACAACAAGGGGCAGAGATTGCTATGGAAGAGCCACCGATTCTTCAGCTTCATAGTGTTTGTTCTCTTATGTCTCTTTAGGAAAAGTGCCCCAAAACCTGTGCACTGGTGCGCTCTTTGATGAGACAAGAAGGGCATAGTTAAGAGCCCAGGCAACCAATTATGTCAGGGAAGAGATTTCCCTAACAGAATTTAGTGGAGTGGCACTGATAATGTGAATTGACATTACAGGTATGACCCCATTATATTACCAAAGCCAGAAGAGGGAGTGATAGCACCCTGTTCCAGTGTCATGTGGCATAACCATAGTCACACAGCCAAGCAGACACATGCCATCCCTCCATCCAGAGCTCATTTTGCTCCATTACTGATCTGTTACTATTACTCCATCATGTGTTCTGCTACTGGTAGAGTAACTACTTAGACAACAATGATATTCAACACATTTTTCTTACTTTTATAAAAAACTTTACATCTTTCCTGTTGTTCCTAATAAAAGAGAAGTTACTTACCTCACTTGATGTTCTTTTGGGTTCACTGATCCCAGGTGTTGCCCATCCTCTTTGGATAACTCCCTGACAGCATTTCCAGGTGTTTAAGATGACTTCTCACCTCAATGCCGTGTAATAGAGAAGAGCACTGTAGCCTTAATCAATAGCTGTCATCAGGGAGCCTTTTGTAGAAATCTGTTGGGAAAAAGTGTGGAACTTAACCTTAGATCTCAACAAGTAGGTACTCAAGCTTTATTGATTGAAAAAATAATACAAAGCCACATGAAAATGTATTTTGTAAAAATGAGGCACTTGACAGGTTGAGTTTCCTAATCTGAACTCAGGTAGTGACACTTCCGTTTTTATAACATCCTCGGTAAATGTCATATTGCAAAAGGTGCTTCCCTCCACCCCGTACTCAAATACGAGTTGACAATACAGGTCACTATCTATCTACCAGTTCTATTTTATTTGCTTAACATGAGCAATGAAAAACAATTTTCCTGGTGATGACTAATGAGAAAAAAATTGCTGAGGATAGTTTCTTTATTGAGGTGGGCTAATGAATAAAGCTACTCTATCTAAATATCGCTGCTGTATACATGCCGAAGTATTTCATTGAAATATCTGGATTGAAGTTGTCATTTGAGAAGTGGTGAATGCAGCTATGATTCAGTGAGGTGCAGTGGACTCTTTCCCCCTAAGAAATCTGAAACAAAACTGGTTTTTAGTGGGAAGCTCTTGAGCAATAATTATGAGTTTTATTGCAGAATTTCAGAATTTTTCAATATAACACATTTCTGACAGATATGAAAACACAATGTTTGCATGCATCTATGAACTACTCAGAGACTAAATATTTCAAGGCTGAGGATGAAGTATATGGACACACTGAATGTGAGAATTTCTATGCAATGAACATATTAAGTGCTGTAAAAGATGCTGTGTTCCCTGCATCACACATCTATTGTGGTTGTGCTGGGTCTATATAACAAGGACAATAATATCATAAAACAATTTTGTGTTTTGCATTGCCAGTGTCCACCTTTTCTGACCTTTTATGCACTTAAAAATCATTAACACATCATGCCTCACAACATCTCTTTGGTTTACTGTTACTATGGTGATATCATTATTATCATCGTCATCATCATCATATTACATCTATACTATAAAAATATTATTATACTTTTGCAGACAAGTCTCTGAAGAAGTGATCAAATCACATGGCTTGTCAAGCCAGCAACGAAACTCAAACAACTTTGTTCCAACTCAGTTGACCAGGAATACACAAATCTCTTTTTAGTTAAAAAAAAGTAGATTATTATTTCCCATCACAGTGTTGTCACTTCCCAATCCAGATTTACACTGATGCTCTCCAGAGTAGAATTAGAAGTTATGGAACAGCTTCTGTAAAAGCAGCAGCTCTAAGAGCTAGGGTTGTCCTGTCTGTCTAAGAGAGGGATATAATAAACGGCTGTAAAATCCCGCCTGCCACTGGCGTGCTGGCTAGGGATAAACTACTCACTATCTCTTCTAGTACCAGCTCTAGGAGGTATCAAACAGCACTTGTCTTTGCCAAGTATAAAACAAACAGTGGTGTCCTTCATGCAGCGTACAGCTAAAACTAAGGAGTTTCTTGGCCGAATATTTTTTGAAACCTGTTTACACTGGTTCAAGGGAAGACTGCACTAACATATACCTAAATTAGCTTTTTCCACAGTGCCTCTTATCAAGCAAATTTTATTAAGTATGAGAGAAATGGAAGGTGAAAAATGCGATATTAATTTTTAAAAGAGCTCTGGGAAGCACGTAGTTCATTACAGACTGTTACCCAAGTGCAATTACCAACTGTTTACCAAGTGAAATCCTGATGCAGGAGGTGTAAACTAAAGCAAGGAAGCTCCATGTCACTCTGTGTAACTGAACTACGGAACTTATTGTCACAGGAGTTTGTGAAGATTTCAAGCTCCAAAGCAGGGGAGGTAAATAATGAATGAGTATGTCCATTAAGGGCAGCTCCAATCTCAGAAATTATCTAAACTAATGACTGATAGAAAATGAGCAAATGTATCTATGAAAAATCACTCTACATCCACTCTATTTTCCACAGTCTATCCCTCCTCACCTGCTATGATCATCTGCTGAGCAGTTAAAATGCTGCTAAAAAACCTAATTTGCATTCTTGCTCCCAAAATTTGCATGTTTGTCAAAGATAAGGAAGGTAAGCCACATCAGACACCAATGAAAGAGATGATTTCCCCCTGTCATACGATCCTGTTCTTAAGCAAACATGGTGGAGAAAGTGTGGGCTGCAGGACGGCCAGGGGGACCAGAGCCACGGTGCATCTTCTCAGAGCTCCAGTCCTCTCCCCTGTCCCAACATGGGCACCACCTGTGTTCCCAGTTCAGTCATTCAACTTCTCTGAACATGTCAAATCTGACCCATAGAGGAAGATAAATAGCTTCTGTAGTCACCACCAAAAATGAACATGAATTCTGCCTACTGTGCAGTAACTCTTCTACCTGCAGAACTCCAGTAAAGCCTTGTAAGTCATCAACACAGAGGAGGAATGAACCTACAAAATTAATGCAATCCTAGCGATCTAACCATTTAAAAAATTGTATTGTATTGTTTCCCTGAACAAGATTTAAAATTAGGTTCAAACAATCTCTTTTGAATATGAAGCAAGGAAAACACACTGTCCTAGCTCCAGACACACAATGGAGTTACAAGGTATTTAAGTGAGCCTTTACTTTTCTGGACTTTTCCATTTGCTGTAAATCAACCACCTGAATCATGAATTTTGCAATTTTGAATGGCCTTTAATGTCAACTGAGACAATCTGAACCAATCTTGTTAGAAGAAAACTAAGTTTTACCTGTTATAAATGGGAGGTCACCTAACAATATAAAAAAGCCACCGACCTTAAACTTTCAAATTCAATTATGTTGTGAGAAGGAAAAAAATAAAGTATTCCTAATATAAGACAACCTCTTTCTTATTGTATTCATTATTATTCAAAAGTAAAAAAAAATTATGAGTACCCAGTATCATCAGTGACGTATCTTTTCAGTTTGGGAAGGCTGAAGGTAAGAAGGTTCTTTCCAGTGTTGCCAGTACTTTGCAATAAAAATACACTGTATATTAATCTAAAGTGGTCAAGATTCAGCTGAGAGACAGGCAGAAGTACATGCGGCAATAGCAGTTTTCTTCAGTGAAGATTTGACTCATCTTGGAGAATAAATTAGTTACTGTCTTACTTTCCTCTCACCCATCAAAACCCAAGGTAGGGAACAGGAGGACAGCATCCATAAAGCCATATGGTGACTCAACATTTCTGCAATACAGCAATTTCTCCTCTCTGATGAACTGCAACTTTTCTTTCCTTTGTTCCTTCTTGCTAAGCAGAATTGACGAATGACCATTTAGCCTCCATGGTAAGGAAAAATATGAGGCTAATTCCTGCATCTATACCACTTCTTGGCTTTCTAAGCTCTGACATCTTCACTTTCAGAGGCCAAAAAAAATGATCAGGTGCTACGGCTGGTAAAAATGAATACACATGTGCTCTTAGAAGAAATGTGTTTCCTTTAAAATAAAGTGTGTTCATTACTTTTGTGTATCTGTATATAATGGGAAGCTTAAAAAAATTTGTGCAGCATGCACTGAAAACTAGGCAGAAGCTACGGTATTATTTGATGTATGATTGAAACGAGTCTTGTTCTCTCACTCCCCAGTATTCTGCTCATTTGCTGTGAAGAAAGATCTACATATTTAACTCAAAGCCAGTGCTAACATGATAGGTAAGAAGACCTTAATACCACAATTGAGCAGCTCTTGTCAGGGCTTTCAAGTGCGCTGCAAACGATGGGATTTCACTGCCTTACCGCCTGGTTGGGCTGAGGCCACAAGACTCAGCTGATTAATATGCCTTTGTGTTTATTTGTTTGTTTATTCTACATGAAACAATCATGTTTGCAAAATGCTTCCTTTTAGGAGAAGTCAAGACTCACAGAACAATAGTTGCAGAGGTTTCTTGAGAATATAGGGCAGAACTATTATACCAGTATTAATTATAACTCAAAGAAAGATCATCATTTGTAGTATCTAAGTATCATTCACATCATTGTATCACAAATCATCATTTCAGTCAGTGTTTTAATTATTTCTGTAACAGCTCTGCAAAGAGTCCTTATTCCTCAGTAACCATTGAGGAGGAAAGAAAAGAGAGAAAAAAGTAAATTAGGGTTGTATCCTTCAAATGAAAAATTCATGTGTAAGTATGAAACAAGCAAAAAAAAAAGACAAAAATACATATTGTTTCATGTATATGTGATAGAGAACTGTATCACTTCCAAACCAAAATATGCATGAAAAATTGAAAGATAGATGTGGAAGCTAAAATATCAAAGCTAATTAAGAAAATTACCAATTTGGTATTTTACTAAAAATGCATGTAATTAGAATTACGACAGCATGAAATATACTTGGAGAAAATTGAAAACTAAGCCAGTCTGAGAGTTCTGCACAGAACATGAAAATTGGCTGTGAGGAAGAAAGACCAAGTTTACTGCACAATCTTTCCCGTGAGGGGAGGGATGACACGTGTGCTTCCTTGGCTTTGCCACTTGTTTTCCTCTACTCTGTGGCATGCTGTCAAATCTGCAACGGCCTTAGAACTCACACAGTTCCTCATTCGGGACGAGCAAATGAAATATGTGAAAGAGGATTAATGCGATTACGATCATCACCAGAATATTTTTTTTCCCCACAAGATGTGCTATATAAAGGTATTTCTTCTATACTTTTAATCTGTTTTTCGAATATATAGATACTATCAAGCAGATGTTCATAGATGGGTATAAATGAGGTATGTAAATGTGCTTACTTTTTTACCAAAGACATAAATTTTAATCCACGTTCTCTCTAGTTTATTCCCTTAAACTGCAAAAAGAAAGTGATTCCTTACATCAGCATGATGGACAAACTAGGCTGGAATGAACGGTTTCTCATTTTCAGTGTCACTTGACAAGGGTCTTCCAGCCCCCTGTGACGCTGAAATGCAGCCAAAGAAGTGTGCTTCCTCTTCAAAAGTAAGAATTTAATTCCCAGAAGATGTCTGCGGAGCACAAAGGACACTGCACCTGCAGCTGACATGAACGTGCCTCCAGGTTCTGTGTGCTGCCATCCTAGAATGTTCTCGTGGCTTTTGCAATTTGCATGTTCTACAGATTTTTTTCTGCTCTATTGAGAAATAATACTGCTGTTTTTAAAAGGGTGGCCCCTGGCATGGAAAGAGTACTGGTGTATCATTATGATGACAGGCACCTTTTCCAGGAGGGTTGGTTTGTTTATTTTCATGCCATGGTGTGGCAGGCCAACATGACAAACATCATTCTTTGTTCCAGAAGTAAGATGGCTACCTTGTAGCAAAGTCAATTTAAAGAAGATTTTTGTCATTGAACTGGAAAAGAAAAAGATAGGCTTGTCATTTTTCCTCATTTTTGTAGAGGAGGATTTCGTTAAAGATTTCAACAGCGATATTCCTAGACAGCTTCAAATTTCACATGAAAGCATGTTTCTGCCTCCTCTGCCTCTCCTGTACTGCATTGATAGGTCTTCAGCTGTGCCTACTATTGCAAAGAAAATTAGCTCTTTCTCATTTCCACTTCAAAATACTGCCTGGCATCACCAACCTCTTCCTCACCCAAATGCATTTAGTTTAGAAGGCGCCTTAGAGGAAGAGCCTGGTAAAAGCACAAATACAGTAGCTGATTTCAGGAAGGAGTAAAATTATCTTTGCATACATATGTATACATTAATGCAACTTCACATATGTATATAAATATTTTGCATATATGCATATATGCTTGTAAATTTATATATGTATTTATATATGTGTATATATACACATATACACAAATACACCCACATATTAAAATACATAACTCAACATATAAATTCCAATGAAATCTAACTTTAAATTAACTTAGTTACCAGAAGCTTGAGTAGCACACGTGCACAAACACACACAACCTTTTCAGCCAAAACCACAATAATTTTAGAAGTTAAGTTCATAGAAAACCCTGGGAGAGTGAGAAAATTAAAAAATAAACCATTAATAGCATCATCATCAAGTTCAAGGATGGAAGAATAAGTATGCTGCATGTGCATTGAAAACTCACTTCCCTTTGCCACTAAGGACATCTCTGCTCTTTAACCAAATGTCAATGATTTGAGCCAGCATAAAAAAATCATGCAAAAGGTACTTCTGTGTGTTGAAATGAATATTTCCTATGCAGCAAGTCCCAGTGCTTAGAAAACAAGTGATTCCATGATTTATTAGCATTCAAACAAACTCTGTATAGATTCTCACATTCCTCATATTGTCCTTAATATTCTATACAGAAAACCACATGGTTTTCTGTCTGCATACAGATAGATTCATGTGCAAATCTTGCAAATCGTACAGTTATTCAAAATGTATATCTGATCTTTATGTGCCCAACTCTGAATTTTATTAAATATAAAAGATGAAAAAGCAGCCAAATAAATCTAGAAATATAAAAGAAAACAAAGTCCTATTGAAATGTATTTATAGAAACGAATTTTTACATGTCACTTGAGTATATGCTTCTGAAAAGAAAGAAATTATATTTAATTATTATTTGTTACTGCCATTAGGAAAACTGGTATTATCTGAGCCAATGCCACCTATTGATTGTATAATAATCCAGGCCGACCTCTTCAGGTAGCACCGTTGGACACGATTAGCAAGCCTAGGATTAGAGTGGGACTGAATCGTCCATATTTCCTGAATTTATACCACATTATCAAACTGTTCTGCGTGCCAGAGTTGGTTTTTTTTCCACTTTCCTGTACATAACTTACGTAGTAATTATGTTTATACGGTCACTCCCATCCCAAGACAATCTCAAGCCTATAATGACTGAAAAGGAACTTGGGTCTAACATGTGTTAGGACACTGAGCATTTTACAAGACATGGAGAAAATACAAATCAAGGGTTTGCTAAGTACAGTAAGCCAAGCATAGACTCGTAGGAGAATGCATTAGGAGGAGATGGGTCAGCATTTTCTTTTGTTCACTTTCACCTGTATGCTCACTGTATTTCCCAGGCATGTGGTTCATTTTGTACCTCAGCCAGTTAAGTTACAATAACCTTTGTCTTTTACACCATTCTGCTATTATTTAGTCATAAATAATTCCACATACGTCTTTTAATCATTAGGAGGGATAGAGGCTTCCTAGGTAGCATGGATTCAGGCTCAGAAACTAGCTCAGCGCAGCCTTCAATCAGACACCTTTGAGATTACTTGGGCAGTTATAGCACAGATCTATTCCAAAAAAGTTGGATATGATTATTATCATAGGACTAGAGACGGATGTAAGGTTTAATTTCATCACTGTATATACTGTAGAAGTGATTTTCATAGGTAAAACTATATTACTGTATGCAGATTGGCAAAAGAACTTGCATTTAGCAAATACAGATAAATGAAAATACCAAAGCTGGTGCATGTAGAATGATATGGATATGCCTCAAAAGGCATCTGATAATGCAGATTAATAACTAGTGTATATTGTTACTAAATTTTTTCATGAAAGCCACCAAGCAAAGTGAAAATTAAATGTGTAAACATACTTTTCAGGATGCTCAGAATTATTAGAAGTCTCTTTCTTTAAGATGACCTCATTTCTTTTTCTTTTTGGCTTTCATAAAGACCACTCATCTGTGAATTGAGTGAATGGTTTCTGCAGGTATTTATAGCTTTAGATGGAGATGCAGTTATGGGAAAACTCCAGCCCAAAGAAAGGAAAAGCGCCTGCTGAGAAAATACTGTGTGACTGTTTCCCAAGACTAATTTAACTCTGTAGACCAGCAGTCCTCTCGTACCTGCAAGAACAGACCAACACTTGGCCCTACAAATATGCTGAACCTGTCCAAGGCCACTGGCCCACACTGGCATCGCTACTGGCTGTGGGACCCAGGCCGGATCTAAGAGGGCAGCAGGTGCTGCATGCAGACGAAGAGTTCAGGAATAGGTATTTATACCTCAGAAAGCAAAGAGCACTCAGAGGGACTTTCCAAACACCTAACTAGACACCATTAGGACACCAGGACAACCTCTGACTGGACTCCAGCGCAACCTCTGACAGAACACGCTGTTGGGGTCACCCTAACAGGATGGCCATGAGCAAGTGAATTATGTCAGTGAGTAAGTGAACGTGTTGTATGAATAGCTGTCTGCTATTAATTATAACAGCTTGATTCCATTAATAATAACAGCTGCATCTCCTCCTAGCTTGATCCCCTATTAAGGAATGATCATTAACAACATGTCTACTCTTCACCAATTCATGAACTGACCTTGGAATTTCAGAAGTTTATGCCTAAATGAGGACAAATAACTGATTACAATAAAAACAATGGAAGAAAGTAAAGAACATGTTTTTCATCCACCTAGGCCTTTGCATACGGACAGAGGAAAGGGAACTTGCTTTTGCTTTCTCAGAGATATCTAGACGTCCTGAAATTTAAACCAATTGAAACTGAAAATTATTTAATTTAGATTTTGACAAAATGAAAACTACCTATTTAAGAGCTTCATGGGCTAGTAATGGAAGTTTGTGTGCTGGAAACCTTCTTTGAAATAAACCTAAAACAAGTTAGCTGGCAGGTAGGTTTGTGTTGCAAGGGATTCTGACAGCCTGTCAAAGTTCCACTTTTCTCACATTCAGTCAACCTCTCTCTTCTAAAGAAAGCATAAAATATGTCAAAATGACAGCTGCCGAAGTAGAGCAGGAGCAGCAGCCAGCTAGCTTGCTGGGCCTATTACCTTAGGAAAGAAATAATGGAAAAGTTGTGTAAATGGCACACACTGAATAGGGATATAATTTGCCCGGTCAAGTAGTGACTCAATAAAGTCTTATTAACCCTTCACCTACTGTTACTAATGTCTCCACATTTGTCTTAATTTATTCTTTTATGTTTTGAAGTGTTGGGTAGTATAGCAGGAACAAACTGATTTAAAATGTGAGTACCTTAATGCTTCTGATGACTTTGTAAAATTAATTTGCACAACATTGAATAGAATTAATTTGAAAGCAAATCCAGCAGAGACAATACTATAATTACGTGGGATTTTAAACTACTTAGGTGGGTCAACATAATCTTGATGATCTTAAAAACTGGAAGAAGAAATAACAGTGTTCATTTGTCTGAGGTCTCATTTACAGCTACTGCTTCAACTCTGCAGAATTTTCTATATGCTCAGGGCATCACACTGTCCCAACTTGATAAGATTTTAGTGAGAGAAGCAGTTCCCATTGCCTTCGGTTTAGCCCTGGCTATGCCAGCAGTACATCCCTTTGGCAATGACACGAACCTGGTCTTAGACTGGAAGGCTTAAATGCATTTTCTGCAAACATTTCTCTGATGACATTGTCTTTATACCTCAGTGAAACCTGGGTGGAATCTCAGCACAAAGAAAGGCAATGCGCTGACTCCATGGCTCAACTCCAAAAGTCTTCTGCAAACAACAGAACTCCTAGTGCTTCTCACAAAAAGGTCATAAAATCCTTTGTCTAGGAAAGTCTTAAGCGACTTAAACACACAAGTGACTACTGACAGTAAAGGTATGTGTACACAAAAAGTGTGAAACAGAGACTTGGCATATGAAATGATGGTACCCGAAGACAGAGTTGCAGGGTAAATTTGTCCTAACTGTAGACGGTATCCTTGACATCTAAGTTTAAAAATGAAATGGTATTAGGCTTTTGTTATGGATGCTGAAAGCTTCAGATGAACTAGATATAAACATTGAATAATAATACACCTGAAAAGCAGCATACTGGTAATGAGAATTATTTTTTCAGAGATGGAAACAATACATTCCATCTTTCCATTGTTCCCTTTATCACAATAGCCAGGATCAGTTCTAGTTCAGCTTTGGTCCTTCTAATTTTCTCTCTGCATAACTTCACAGCATCCTTATAGACTGTTGAGTAGCCTCACACA
Organism: Patagioenas fasciata; assembly: GCF_037038585.1. Lineage (NCBI taxonomy): Eukaryota > Metazoa > Chordata > Aves > Columbiformes > Columbidae > Patagioenas > Patagioenas fasciata. The sequence goes on along the minus strand of NC_092533.1, from coordinate 13,731,342 downwards.
AATCGTCTCACACAAAATCCAGCCACTTCAATTTATATGTCTTAATCATGGCAAATCTTGGCTTAAGTTTCGAAGTTTAGAGTGAAGCAAATCTGCTTTTACAGCCTGTAGTCATTCACTTGCTCACTATGGTTTGGAAACAGCATGTGGGATGGGGAATCTCTCCTCTGTTGCACTGAGCTGTTCAATAAGGCTTTGGAAATCAAATTCCCTCCAAGTAATTTCTATAGGAGAGGTTTCCAGCTGTGAGGCAAGTTTGCTTGTGCTATATGAGCACCCTAATTACTCCACAAAGAACATTACGTTCTCATACCCAGTCTTTCAGAAAAATGACAACAATATCGTGATGAGAAAAATGGGACTGATCAACAAAACCAAGAAAATCAACTACAACAAGCTATTCTTGCTGTAGCTAACTATGAAGTCTTAGTCATATTCTTGATTTTTGCATACCTCTTTTAGAGAGAACAGAAAGCTGATCTCCCTGTATATTCTTGTAAACAGTCCCCACACAATCCTTAATCCTGCTTTTTTTACAACTTCCATCTGCCTTCTAATGTGTCTTCATTTGGGTAAGCAGCAAAAAATCTGAACTGGTATGACACATCCTTCATTCTGTCTCATTTGTTTCATTAAGGATGCTTGACAAGCTTAAATTCCCACATCAAAATAATAGTTAGCAAAGAAATGGCAAGCTAAAGCACAATACTTTTGTTGTTTGATTTTAGGAAGCTTCCTTTTCAAAGGACTTGAAGTTGTTTGGTGACATTCTGAAAAAGAAAGAAAAACAAGAACCTCATACCTAAGGCCTTTGTAGAAAATTCATAGCAGACCTGGAAGATTTATCTGCAAGAGCTCAGCACTACTCACTAATTCCAGTACTCGATCTATTAAATACAGCTAAGCTCAGTGCAGGATCACAATTTTAGGCAGGAAGAGAAGAACGGGTTCCTGTTCTTTGTAAGTACACATATTTTTATTTATTTTTAACACACTTCCCTGTATGGACAGTAACTCTCTCTGACTCAATCACTGTTTCAGTCACTAGCCAAGTATTTAAAACGAACAAAAAAAAGTCTTCACTCTACATTAATTCCTGATATAGCAAAAATGCACTGAAGGGATTTTGTAAATACTTATTTACTGGATTCTGCAATTAACACATCTCTTATTAAGACATGATAATTGTCATTTTTTCCAAAATTTATGTTCCAGTTAGAGCTTTACTGATCTGCCCCGAGACTGACTATATACGGAGGAGATACAGCATGACAGCAACCAGTGTTCACGCCTTTGTGAAGCTCCTAACCCGAACAATATACTTCATTAACCTGCCGTATACTGGGGAAGAGGAGGATGGGGAAACACGTCAGCATTTTTAGGTAATCAGAAAGTATCAACTACAGAAAAGGAGCTACGAGAAGGCACCAGAAACAGAATCTGAACTTGCATGTGACAAGACCAGCCTCTAATTATGTTATATGAAATTATTTCTTCATTGTCCACAAGGAACTTGGAAATAATTCTTCTGTTGTAGTCTCTTGATAACAGTTGGTGCCATTGGGTGAGCAAGCGAAAATCAGAGGTATGAATCTTTGATTTACCTTAAGAATATATCAATATATGGTTCTTAAATTCCTGAAACATCCCTGTGCTCTGTCACCCTCATTTTTTCTTCAGAGCTTAAGGCTGCAGAGCTCTAGCTTGATGCACATAGCTTGATTAGAAAGCAGTCTGTCTTGTTAGATGTTGAAAGTGACATAATTTCTGCCTAAGGGATTAACCAAAAGGGAACGTTCATCTGAATATCCCGGGGTAGCAGAGTTCTGTTGACTCCATGAATCTCAGAATTGCTCATGCAGTGGAACAAGAATTTTATCCAGCAGGAAAACAAGATCAGGATCTCTCAAGGGACCATGGAAACTCCTGTCCTTCATGTGAGCGTAAATAATATGATAAACAGCATATCCTCCTGCAATTTCCCATACTGAGAGTGAACCAGAAAAAGTAAAAAATATGTTCTTATACCTATATAGATCTATAGCTAACAATAGATCAGCATTAATCAGATCCATATTTCTACTATGTTCAAATGAGATGTTCTGATCCAGAACTAATTAAAAAAAATATCTATATATATTTTGGTTGCCAATCTTAAAAACAGTGACTGTAACTGACAGATTTCCTCTTCCACTGTTTGTTTTAGGACTTACCAACAAATAATTTACATCAATATTGAGCAAAAGAGACATTATACAAGAAAATTAAGTCAAAAATTCTGAATATGTTTTCAAGCCAAAATGTTTAAATAAAAAAATGATGAAACAATATATAAATTTAAAGGTAACATTCCTCTCTGCTGAAATCTGATTCTAAGTCACCCATGCTTTTAGCTCTATACATCGTGACAGTTTTAAATATTTCTCCAAATCTAAAATGTTTAATCAGTTCAGTCTAAACATGCAAAATATTTACAAAGCTTATATACAGGGACTTCCATATAAATATACGTGAATATTTCAACATATTTGACTTCAAATGGGATTTAATTTAGTGTTCTAAAAATGGCATTAATTTTTTTTTTTTTTTCAGCAAGGATGATGCAAAGGCAACACATGGAGTTGTTGTTTTATCTGTTCTACTTTTTCTCTCCTGTAAAAGATACATACTTCTGTGTTTCCTGATGGAATGGAAGATTAAAATAACTTAAATTTAAGTCACTAATTTCCATGAAGAATTTCCAACAATGATTAAAATACCACAATAGCCTGTGTTACGTATCGTGCACTGTAACTACAGACCTGCTGACAGTGTGAAACCTAGAAACCTCACACTGAGAAAATTTCAAAGTGTTTACTCACCATAGAATTTTTATTTACAGCTCAACTAAGGGAGCAAAATATATATGCATATATATTCATTTATAAATATAAACTACTTTGTTCTGTAAGAGTCAATAGACTAAATGACCTTCATGATTTGTTAGGGAAAAAAATGCCTTCTCTTGCCTCCTGTAAGATTGGCTCCTGTATATGACTGCCAGTTTACTAGCTGCTGTTAAGACTGTGTCTTGGTTCATAAGATGAGTGGATCTCACCTTCATATACTGCTATATTTCCTTTCCGTGAATTAGTTAGGCTTTCATTCTATCAGTATGATAGCTGGTGATCCGTGAGAAAACCTCTTACGCCAACCAAAAGCCAATCCCACTTGAGAAAGAAAAAAAAGAAATCTCTCAACAGACATCTAGTGCTTTCACAGGATTGATTCTTTTACGGAGAGCTGGTACTTTTGGATGACGTGGCAGCAACAAAATCAAGGTGGTCTGTTGTATTTGACAATTAGACAATCATTTATTCACACTGGCCTGGTAAGGTCTTTCTGAGCGCCTGTAGAAAGAGGAACTTCAATTAACAGTGAGGTGCAGTTACACCTCATGTTATTAATGTCAGAATAAAAGCAGCCTGCCCATCACTCCCATAGTCTCTTCATGTTTTAAAAATATAACTCACAGCCCTCCTTCTACTGTTTTACCAAGAGCCACCCATCATGCATTGCCCCAAAACTCTGTTGCCCTTCTCAATGTTTCTGAATAACTGGATTCAAGTCATTCCAGCTGAGTGCCTGAGTCATCCCTGCAAACATGTTATTGCGATTAAAAGAAGGAAAAAAAAATAAAGTGCCTTTGTTTTTTCCAATGAAATATGTTAAATGAAAGGGAGAAAAAACCTTCAGACCACTTTGTTTAAAGAGACAGGGACTATAGAAGTCTTATATCTTACATCACTTCGCTCCACCACTTCCTTCCATCTCTGTGCAATGAAATAGTCACCCCGATGAGAAGGACATAAACAGTGACTCCTCACCAGTGCAGATGGGTGACATTTGAAAACCTCGTTCTCATTACCTAGATTTCACATTTTTTTATCGTTATAATTATTGCAAGAGTATATTTAGCATGTGTGCTCTGCAGTGACTTCAACTAAACACTTGCTATTTAAATAGGTCATGTGACACTATTACTGCTGCAATATTAGCACACGAAAATGGTTTTTTGGCAAACAAGTAAATCAGAGACAAAGCATGCTATGCACAGACTGTAATTACGGCTGTATACTTTTTCATCATGTGTTGAAAAAATTTAGAACAGTATTTACTGTTGTAATTAAACTGATTCCCCCAAGAACTACAATGAACTTTGGGAGGTGATAAATAAAAGCAGCAGCAAGCTGCTCCTTTGAGATTTACACTCTGATGATAAGATCTCCTGAGTTCCTGGAGGGAGAAAAAGAAGGTAGGTTCATAATTTATCCTTTCCGGGCCTGGTCAAAAACCTATTAGCGTCATTAGAAGCCTTTAAATTGATTTTGTTCAAAGTTCATTCTAAAGTAATTTTATTCTTGAAGTACAAGTTTTAATTTTCTAATACCAAAATTAAAACAGAAATTGCTTATCATTTTCCTTTGAAGGAAAGGTTTTCAATATTTATTTTGGATAAAAATGGTTGTTACATCTTTCACCATCATTTTCTACAGAGATGCAAAAAGATTTTCTGACCGATAGAAGTGGTATTTTTTTACAGATCTCTACAACTAGCCTCAAAGAACATTGAAGAGAATGTGAAGTGTATATGACCAGACAGAAATAACAACATATCTTTTGTTAAACTTCACATCTAAGCAATAGTGCAACAGATCTCCTTTCTGCATGCCTATTTAAAGGTCTATGTCTCCATGCACGTAGATGTTATGTTTTTTCTAAGTAACAGAGGAATAAAATGTGCATCAGCACCCTGTCAACGTGCCACCCTGCACAGGACCCAGGGGTTCTTGAGAAGGCGAGGACAGGAGTGCTTGGCTGGCACCGACGGGTGTGCTCACCCTTTGACTCCTGTGCCTGTAGTGCCAATGTTTACTCCACCTTCTACCCATTTGGAGAAACATTCTAGAAGAGGAAAATTAATCTGACACCTATATGACCAAAGTGGAACCAAATACGCCATGAGCATCAGCCTGACTGCCTACAGGGGGATGGGAGATAATTTATATCATACTGTTAATTGAATTTGATTGTTGGGGTTGGGTTTCCTCCTCCTTTACACAACTTCTATACTCAGGGTGATGTTGGCTTTTTTTAAAATGAATTTTCATTACAGCTTTCTCCAGCATACTTAATCAAATGGGGTCACATTTCCGGTTAATTGGAGTAGGAAGTACCTACCTCCTCCTTGAGAAGATTGAGAACGTGACAGGGGACTCCACTTTTCGGAAATGCTCCTTCTCATTGACCCAGCACCTCTGCCAAAACCACGTTTATAGCAGGCAGTGGGACAGACTGTCACAACACAACTCTTAATCAAATGACATAGGTGAAGGGGTTGCACAGAACGGCTTACGGCACGATATTTCCTAGATGTGTTACGTACAGTTGTAGTCTATTTAATCTTCTTTCCCAATGACTCATCACTCTTCCTGTAGTACTTGTGGGTACTTGCATCTCTTTATAGTGAAACAGCAAAAAACTTGCTGCAGAGAAAAAATGACACTCGTGTAGCTCTCTATGGAACACTGGTATTATGTAAAAAAGATGACTTGGGGAGGGATAAAGAGTAGATGAGAGCAAGAGACATGAGACCATGAAAGCGAAGATTTCATCTTTTCTTGCTCATGTCTCTTCTGTAGCATTGTATGTTGAAAAAAACAAAACACAAACCCACACTCAGAAACAGACTTTACTGCTATCTATTCCCTAAATGTACATACCAATAAGGAAGTTCTCATTCTTCATTTCAAGTAATTTCTGAATTCAGATACTTATATTTAAGTCTTGACTTTCTTTGCCAGCAAAGTCAGAATACCGGTCATCTGACTGGTGTTATAGGTGAATCAAAGATATAATTTCTTAAGTTGAATCTCAGAGTGCAACAAAATGTTACACTATGAAGATAAAGCCTTTTAAGAAACTAAACATTTGATGGAGTAAGAGCCTTGTAAAACCATCTAATTAGTCTAGACAGTTGCCTTTACTACAGTGACAGGCAGTTACTCTCCCATACAACCCTTTTGGACTGAATAGACTAGTTGGATACGCCAGTGATTAATATGGGAGTAACACATTAGCTTTTTAAAGACACAAAGTGAACAGAATCCCACCTGACAATCTTCTGGAATTCATTTTTCAGATGAAAGGACAGGTTCCTGTGATCAAAGTTTAAATCTCTAATGAACGGACTTGCAGTTTTGACAAGAACAATAAACGAGAGGATTAATCAAACAGCTTTTTCAGTCCTACCTAAATATTTATTATTTTTTTTCTCATCACAATACAGCTATTTTAATAGAGCAGAAATACAAATTTGCACAATTTGTCTTAAGTATATTAGTTGTATTCATTCTGAAGCAACTCACCTTTCCCTAAGGACATCCACTGTCATTTTATTTCATTATGCTACCTATTTTTGCTTTAAAATAAAAAGAGCATCTTTGACAAAGAACTCTGGCGACAAACCCAAGGCATCTCACTGTTGGATGAATTCTGATAACAAAGTTTCCTTCTGTCTTGGTGGTGAATAAAATAAGATATACCCCTTATTGTGTAAATTACAGCTACCGGAACAAAACTAGAAAACCGAGACGACAAAAAACATGTTGAAAGCTACTGTCTGCTGTACATGACATAAAATCTTAAAATGAAGAAAAAGATCAAAACCAGTGTGGCCACTTCTTGCTGTGGCTTGTAAAGATGGTTGCTATTATTCAAGTTGTTTTTACATAGATAGGATTTATTTTGTGAAAACTCAAGAATCTTAGAAGCAGTGTAATGAAAAATATTCAACAATTTGCATTTCCCTTCTTTCCACTAGCGCTTCATCTTTTGAACAGAGTATCTGCCTTTAATTCTGAGAACACTGAATGAATTACTTAGGATCTCTTCTAAACAGCAGAGACATTCTAAAGATGATCTCATGGTTACTTCCAGAAAAGAATTTGGGCTCCATCCAAAATTAAACCATGGAAAAAATTTAGAATCCTCTCTCGGGATCACTTTATGCTGTTTTGTAAGCTATGATAGTCAAAAGGATGGATCGCATCTTATCTGGAGATGTGAGGCCACAATAAATATAATTTTTAATCCCTGATTTCATTCATCTGTGTTGAATACCAAGAAATAAAATAAAATTTAAGGAAGGAATAGTAGGCAAGTGGGAAGTATGGTACCGTACCACTAATATCATTTAAGCAGATGCCAGGAGAAGTAAATATTGATCAACAGAGGTCAAAATAACTCAAAGAGTTTGCAAATCACATGCAACTCAGTTGCATGTGCAACTTAACAGCTTGAGATACTCTTTTGCTAAAACCGGGGAAACAGAGAAACCTGGGAGAAACAAAACCCGAGGGCTGGAATCTACAGAAGTGTCTGAGGGGACCCACCCTGGCAGCAATCCCTGAACAAATGTATATATATTCAACAAATGTTCAGATTATAGTTTTGGCTCCCATACATTTGTGTAGAACACCAACAGAATAATTTATCCTTCCATCTATATGAGTATAACATATTCTACTAGTTATTTTATCTTCAATAACTATTGAAGATGAAAACTCCCTAAGATAAATAAGAAATGTTTAAAAAACCACAGTGTACTTCGGAACTTTAGGAAGGTAAGTAAAAGTTTTTGACTGTTTTTAAAATGGAGCATGGAGGGATAATTAATAGAGACACTGAACTTGTATAGTTGAGAATAGAAAATTGGTCTCCTAACCACAGAAGGGCTATTACTACTTTCCAATAAAGAGAAACTCTTAAAGTCCTCCTTGTATTTTTGATTCGACCGTTTCGCAAAAGACAACCTCATTTTCAAGATTTTTTGCACAAAGGAGGCAACACCTCTGTCTCTTTTTGTCCTGTACAATGCATACAGGATCTTTAGCCTTTTTCACCACAGCCCCTTTGGCTCGAGGTGGTTATGTGCTGTGTAACAGAAAGTGTATAAAAGAGTATGTCTGATAGATGAGGCTTATTCTTTTTGGTTTTTATCCTGTCAGTCTTCCATTATTTTCATAGCTCTTTTCTGATAATGCAGTTCATGTTACATTCATCAATATGCCATACACACTGCTATGAAGTACTTATGCTGTCATTAATAATGTACACACTTATAATGTTCTCCATTCCAAAGTGCCCTAAAACACTTCACTAAGTACAGTTCCAATCTGTAAGTGAAGTCAGCTCCCATACCCATCCCTCTTCAAGCAAATGGTGACAACAATGAGAGATTCGCAAGGCCAGTTAATATACAAAGTACATAAAAAATGCAAATACCTGTGGGATGCACCACAGTATCTAAACAGCATGTAGCAGTGCTAATTTCAGAGGCTGAAGGCCGGAAGCTGACGTGATAGTCCAACCTGTGTGACATGTAGGGAGAAAGATTTGGCCCATTTGGCCCATTATGGAAAGCCAGCATGCATTTCGACAGAAACTGGAATAGAGGTTGAAGAACTAATCATTTGGAAAGAGAAAAAATATGCAGATAGACACATATCACTGAATCAAAATACCCACTTTTTTAGGCTGATTGCTTTATAACCCAACTGAATTGGTCCGTGTACCAGTGATGTTTGTACTGAATAGAAACCTTATTAAGACAATAAACGCTATCAAGTGGACTTTCAAACAAGGCACCACAGTTGTTAAGATTGTTGACTGCATCACAGGACTACATCTGTATATGTGCATGAGTTCCCAGTCACGTACATATTTGCACATAACCCGACTGTGAAACAACTGCTTTACTTTAATATATATCTTACTACACTCAAAAGACAATATGCACACTGCAGTACATCAAAACATTTGTTGCTTCTCTGGGATGCTCTTATTTGCTAATTAAGGCTTGGAATTTTACAGCTATAATGTATATGAAAATCTTTGCAGGTATACATTGACTTTCTTTTATTTTTTCTGCACTAGTACATATGCCCTGGTAGTAAGGTTAATTTGATCAGGACAAAAGAAGAAAAATTGAAAATTGAGGAAAGTTAGCTTTTTTTTTTTTTTCCCCCATTTCAATACATATTTTTTCATTTCCATGAAATTTTCCACTTATGTATGCTATGACCAGAAAGAACAACAGCACAAAAAGAGCTAGAGCTTGTATCTGAATCAACCAACATCTTGCAGACCTTACAAATAAGTCTCTTATTTCATGAGACTTCCCTCTTAATATCTAAAATGTAATTGCAGACAGATTTCATATAAAACAGAACTGTACATATACATAGCATTCTATAAAGAATGGCTGTCCTCACAGAAAGGCCAAATAAAACAGGTGGCTATGCAACAGTATGGTCAATTGTTATTTAGTCATTTAATTGACTAAATTTAAAAGTATGAAGAGATGACTGAGATAAATCCTCACTGTGCGAATAGGAAAACGAGTCAATGGAAGTGGCTAAACTGACTGGCTGTATACAAAGGTTAATGAGAATGGAGAAGTTTCTGTCCCATTACAATGTGGTACACAAACTTTGTAGACTAGTATAATGAGTCTGAATTAGGCTTTTCTTTATTCCAAAGCAAGAAGCGCTTTATGGAAGTAACTTCACATTTCCATGTGCTGGTCATTCAAGTGGACAGAATAGGCGCAAATCAATTATTTATGGTAGAAGCTTCGTCCTCCAAAGGGAGGATTGTATCACTGTGTCTTTGTTTAGTTTAAACAGGAGAGTGGAAAACATTCACCATCTTTTTTTAAGACTTTGTTGGAAGACAGAAAAATGAACAAACTGTGAAAAGGGCATATTTTTTCATTAATAATGAAGCTGGAGTCCATAATCCAGAGTTTTGAGCCTTTAATTTACAATTTAACTGGCAGCTCAAACATCCGGATAAGACAGCAACTGAAATAACATTTTATCTAAAGGCTTATCTCCTCCATCAGAAAGGGTATGAGGAATTAATTCTAAGTTTATCCTGTGAGATCACAGAGGGCAAAGCTAGAGAGATACGCTGGATTAATCCTCCAAAATCTTAAAAGCAAAACTCATTGGAGAGGCCAATTGAAAAGGTGAAAAAACCCAGCAAATACTAAATCTGACAAAGGTTGCTTGCATTTTGAATATATTTTGAACTTATATTTTTTCTATCAAACTTGTTCAGTTCTTTATTGCAAGTAAATGCATAAAGTAATAAATGTCTCAATTTTTTTTTTCCCTGATTTACAATTAAAAATTCAGCATGTATTCTTCACTTCTCTCCACTTGTATGTGAGAATGGAAGATGTAAATCAGCTCCCCTGCAACAGCAACACTGAAGCAAGGCCCTGTGCAACCTGATCTAGGCAGACTGGCCTCCTTTGAGTAAAGGTTGGACAAGATGAAATCCTGAGGCCATCTCCAACCTACATTATTCCATGATTCTAATTGCTTACTCTTTCTCAGCTTAAGCAATCATGTATTTATTGCTGTTTCATTTCTTTTTAAAAGTAAAGAAACTCTGCATTTCCTTTGCTCTGAAATGGACTTAAGCTCTTTCAGAATGAGTAAGAACTTTCTGCTTACTACTATACCCATACTGTAGTCGAGAGAACAAATCAAAACTGATGTGTCATTTAACACTCAGTTAAAAAAAAATTAGAATCAATCTACGATGGATTTTATTATGGAGTCAAGAGAACACTTTCCACATCCGTGCTTCGTTTGAAGGAGATTCAGGCAGTACAGATGTATCCATAGTTATTTCAACTCACATCAGTGGTACCACGTGCTATTTTGACAGACTCTACTTAAAAGTGGATAAATGCAAACAAAGTGTATTTTATAAACAGAGCAGCTAATGTTTACTGCAAAAAGAAATATATTGTAAAACTCTCACATTTCTGTTTGCAGAAATTCTTTGATCACTAACATAACGATAACTTTGAATGAACTATTGCAGACTCCAGAAGCAGCTCAACCATGCTAACACTCAATGCATGAAAAATCCACAAAGATTAATTTGGCTTGTTTCTCAGTCCAGTAAATTAGCCCAAACTTAAATCATTGGTAATCCAGCACAGCGAGTGTTTGCACACGAGCTACCTTATTTATTTTGCAGTTAGCAGAACAGACAGTACTATAAACATATCTGTTTCGGATACAGCATCTTGAGATTTTTTGAGAGATCAGGTAAAGTTGGTCACGCGCTTTTGAGTCATTTGATTAGTTTTCTTGGCTCATGTATTAAAGGCTTAGTGTCACAAAGTCTTACACTGTCTTCCATAATTAGAAAAAAGATGCTGCTGAAAACCTCATGTTTTTAACTCAAATAGGCAAGCCTGCTTTTTGAAAAGTTAGTACATTGTACTTTTCAGAATCTGTCAATACTTCAACTTTTTGTCATTAACAAGCACTTAATCAACAGACTAGACCTTCAAAAGATGTTCTGGATTCCCACCACCCCACTCCCAAACAGTTTTTCTGTACTTAATCATATGAAATTGAAAAACTGAGCACTTCAGCCGTTTTCCCACTAGATCCGTTCAACACTGATTTGTGCAGGTTTTTTAGAAACAGATACACTGAGAAGATTCACAGCATTCACTGGCTCTCACACTCCTTTTATCCCTGAAAGTGTCTGTAGAGCACATATCTCATTTGTGAAATACAAAATATAAGAAAATTGACTACTGAACACAAGCCAATAGGTTAATCCTGACACTTAAATTAATGGGAATTTTTCTCTACTAATTAAAAAACACTTTACAAGAAATACTGACATACCAATTCATAACTTTTGGGCAGATTATTCTGAACCACTAATATGTTTATAACATCACAAAACTACCCTGACTTTAAACCAGCATTCAGGTAGCCTAGAATCTGTTCATCTATCTGTACTACAGTTTGTCCCAGTCTATTGTACCAGTTGATTTAAGGTAAATAACAAGGAACATCTTTCTTGGGTAGGCTAAATATGTGGGTTTTGGTTACAATTGTTGTCCTGTAATGCAGGCAATTACAAGTACTTATTTTAAATTTATGACAACTTCTTGCCTATTCAAGACCTCGGTTTTCTGATAAAACAGTGTGATCTTTAAGATTTCAGTGTGTGTGTAAAGCAAGGCAGAAGTACATATAGTGCATTTATAGTTACAAAACATGTATAGTCCAAACTATATAACAACTTAAAATGTAAAAAGATTATAGGATTATTTAAAAAAACCCACAAAGATGGAAACACTGCACTGTGGCAGAATTAATGCTTACATACAAACAGCAGAGCTTAAAGGCACCCCAGAAGAGAGGCACAATCAAAATGCTGCAAGGGACTAAAAACTCCATCTAAGCCTGACAACAAACGCAGCCCCACCACAGATGGCAACGTCCACCCCCTTCAGCACCAGCCCTCGCACAGCAACTAGTTTGGAAAGAAGAGAATATGTCACAATATTGACCTTATGGGATTTAGGAAGTCTGGTGACAACATACGTGTGTCTGTATAGTCACCAACTACAGTCAGGTGACTACGACCACCGTCATAGTCAGGTGTATGTTTCCAGGTGACCATAGTCAGTACAGTCACCTTAACACAGGTGGCTGTGGAGGCTGCACCTCTACTCTGGAAGATCTTCACATCAAGAAACTTGATCTTGACACCATCTGTACTTCTTCCCCACAACCACCAATTTCAGAAAAAAAAACCCTCTTCAATTACCATAAAGGTGTAATTGCTCCAAGTAATGAGTAACAAATTTTCCTAACAATGAAAATTTATTCTGTCCCAGGCCAAAAGCTTTACACATGACTACTAATGTATTTCACCTATCTGCCTCACTATTACCTATCTTGGCCTATTTTCCTTAGTGATTTTCTGCGTGTGTTTTGCTGTCGTTGTTGTTGTTGTTTATTTTATTTTTATATTTTGGTTTGGGTTGGGTTTTTTGTTTGGTTATTTGTTGGTGGTGGTGGTGGTTTGGTTTTTTTTTTTTTTAGTTTTGTTTGTTTGTTTTCCTGTTTTAATTCAAATGAGTCACCAGTACTTTCCTTCCTTCAAAAAAAGTAAAGCCTCACCAAAAGAAAGGCTACTGCCTGACCACAACACACTGTCATGGGCTGGGCAAGCTGCTCACAGGTAGTTTGAGTCCAGTCACAGTCCTCACCAATCCTCGCCCTCCTGTAGGCTATGGACACGCAAAAGACCTGTGTTTCAAGTCAGGAGCAGATAATGCCAGATGATTAAACTGTTACAACGACAACATTGAAATTCTCCATGAGCACAGCATAATGCATGTGTCTTGTACAACCATGTGAAAATGTTGAGGATGAAGATGCTGTGTTACTGCAGTAGCTGTGGTACTAGCCCTATGCCCCACAATCTGTGTGTCACTGCCCCATGCTGCACCCTGCTGAGCCTCCACCGCTGTCCTGTCCCTTCCTGTGCTGCAGCCTTCGTTGCCTCCTCCAGCTGGTGCTCTCTTCCCTTTTCCCCACAAAACATGGCAGAAGAGCACAGTAACTCCAGATCTGGAGTGAGTGGAAATCTGTGGTTCCTAGGAAGGAGATGAAAAGGTTTTGCATTGCCATTTGAACTGCAGCTTCTGTTGCTAGGTCCATGGCAGGATCAAAGTGAGTGGACACTTCAACAGTGTCCCCCTGTTCTTGAAAGTTGCTGACCACAGGAGGTTCTACACTATCACAGTGCTTGGTGGGTAACAGCATTTTTCATTCAGTATCAGACTGTCGAGTTGAATTATGCTGCTCATTACTGATAATAAAAAAGGGCAAATCCTAAGAGACAGAAAAAGGCCTGAATAAGGACACTACCTAAATGCAAAAACAGACAACCAAACCAAACAACAACAACAACTCCAAAGATGTCTGTGCTGAGACGTGACTACCATCCTACCATCAACAAAGGAATCCAACCTTGCCTCTGGGGAGGTTGATAGCAAAATTCTTGTTTGTCTTTAGAGAACCAAATTCATTACTGGTATCAGTCCATTAATGTGCTGACTATAGCTGGCTGAACACAAGAATAGCCATGTGGATTGAAAGGTGAATGAAAGATGGATCAGACAACTGGATCAGTACTGAGATGTAAGATAATGTAACTTTAAACTGTCAAATTAGGTACACACATACCCTCATAGGATTACATCTTCTTTACTGAAAACAATATTTAAATCCACAGAGAATAGAAAAGGAAGCATTACTCCATGTGACATGGAACTAGTATTATCTTTTGAGCTTCTTCTTTTAAAAAAAGTAGGTTGACAGCTCCAGTGTCCCTTTTGCCAAAATTTATGATAGAATTTGCTGAATTATATAGAACCTTAGCATGAAATTACACATATGGGATGACTTTTTATTTGAAATTGTGTTTCCTATACCAAGGTTCATCAAGCTGTTTCATATTTATTCCTCTGAATAATGATATGTCAGAATTCTAATTTCAGTACCAATTTATTGCTTGTTGGCAACTAGAGAATGAAATAGCTATGCAGGCAACAGGCAATATTGATTTTTATCCATCTTTTTTGAGCCCCAGTAAATGACTCCCAAATGTGCTTTGTTGTTGCAACCTAACTAAATATTACAGTCTTATTCTTATCATCCAATAACGATGTTACTGATGTAACATATTTCTTAAAGAGCAACAGTCCAGTATGATTTGATGACAGTCAGATGGAATTACAGGTTTCATATTTAACAATTCTTGCTCTTCATTTATCTCACTCAGATCGCATCTAAAGGTTATTGGTTGTTAGTACATTTTTGTAAGTCTGAGGACTAAAATAACAATAATCGAGAATAATAAGGGTGCTTTCAGCTGTTATAATACGAAATTCAGTGTATTTGGGTGTACTCCACACAAAAGACCAGAGGTTGGAGATAATGCAAAATTTGTAAACTCACTTCATGTATTTTGGAGTTGGATCCATCAGAACACCCATCTGACAAGTGATATTAATCAATGCAGTGCTATAGAAATAAAACAATGTCTTCAAAGGCAGCCTCAGCACCGGATTTAGGGTCTTGTGTTGTCAATGTTCTTTTATATAGATTCAGAGCATGAACTTTTCTGCGAGACAAGACAAAACGGCTATTTGCATTTGAGATAAAATTATTTGAAAGAAGGCTTCAACATCCTTTTTAATATGAGAAAAGGAAGTTGATAATAATCTTAATGGGGCAAGTGTTGAAAATTTTAATTGGTAAAGATACAGATATACTTGGAGGAGGGAAAGTAAGACCAGTTCTTGGTACCAGGTGTGGTGCACACTTCCTGACCAATGGAAAGGTGCTGCTTCAGCAGGACTTGCTAGACAAAGTGTGCAGGTGAAAAGAAAATGTTGCTTTAGATGAGAAGAAATTTGACTCTATTCCTGGTCAGCACTAAAATTCAACAGATATACTAATGTGTTCAGCATTATGTTTAAAATTGCAGTAGCCACATAATTTGTTTCATTCTAAAGGTACTAAGATAGGAAAAAAAAGTAACTGGTAAGAAAAAGAGAAAAATAAAGGATATACCCAGGGCCCAAAAGTTCTAAAGGCTGACTTTCAGTGCTCTTTAAGCAGGTAAATAATGCCTAGGGGGATTTTTTAAAAGTCTCTGTTACTGAATTTACGTGTCTGTAAGATGTTCAAAATCCCACTGTCAAACTAGCTGTCTTTGAAAATACAGTTCTTGGCTTCAAGATAATGCCAGATGTATCAGCCTTCAAAATCTTTCTCATCTGGATGCTCTGATGCTTACATGATGCAACTTTTATACATTTATTAAAAAAAAAAAAAAAATCAGTTTTAATTAGAATCCAGAGCTGAGAATGTAGAGACACATTTCTGAGTACCAAAGGCTAGGTACACACTATAGGATTGTACATATAACACAGATGCAACTTGTGTGGAAAATAAACTTGGCTTCTTCCTGGTTGAGGTCACAATAATGAAGTTTGAATTTCAATATGAAGGAAAATTCAGAAAATCAGTAATCAAAAGCAACTACATTTCAAGTCTGTGATGGTCAATGACAAATTTTAGATATAGAGGATACATTAATCTCTTTGGTCTCCAGACATCTCTCATCCCTATTCTCTTTGAAAATTAAATCTTAGGAAAGGAGATATCTAGCTGTCCACATTATAAAAAGTACTATTACATGCCTTATTGGTCTTTAAAGCAGGCTTGTTAGACACTCCAGTGTCTCAGGGTTATATCCAAGGCCCAATGAATTGAATGAAAAACCTCACATATATGTTTGTGATTTGTTTCAATAAGAAATGATCTGGTTTTAAATAAAAGAAATATATCTACTCTGTGCAGGAATTTTGAAATATTACTGTGGCAATATGTTCACGTAGGGAATGTATATTTCTGCAGTGTTATGTTAAGGAACAACTGTAATGGTATTCTTACTTATTCTTACTTATTCTTCCTTGACAACTTCTTAGTGTTTTAAATACTAAAGTTTAAAGCTTAGGTAATCATTTGAAGGTACTTAAAACTTTAACAGTTTCAACAGCCCACTCCTTACTACAAATAAAAGCTACACGATAAAGTAAATTTGAGAATTAGAAAATACTGTTTAATGTTTAAGCAGCTTGGTCCTCTAGCTTTTGCCCTTTGGTCACCTCTGCGCACCCTCATCCCTCTTCCCTGTCCTCTAGTTGAATCCCTCTTTGGTCCTGTGACTTCTGGAACAACAGTAGCGTGCTGTGTAAAAAGCAAAATAAAGAAAACCAGCAGTTTTCCTTTCTATCTTATTGTTCTGTTGCACCATGTCATGCCATGGAAGAATGTAAATGAGACAGACAAGAAAATGACAATACAGGTGGCAGAATTATTTTTCTCTTTACTTTTGAGAAGAAAACACAGCTGAAAGTCTTATTACTATGGAAGGATGAGTGATTTATTAAAAAGCTTGTTATCAACACAAGACAGCCTGTTACCGGTGTGCTACGTATTCTGCACAGTTGAAGTGTGAACAAAATTGGTAAGGCCAATTATAGTAAAAGTCTGATACATACAGACAGTAGAAACATCTCTTGATCAAAGCTGATTTGGTGGAAAGTTTTCGTGCCTTAGACCTTCACTCATCAGAAGTGGCACCAGAGATCACAAATGAAAGGTTGTAACACTGCATTAATGTTTTTCATGTTGCTAATGCAACATATTGGGTAGTGCCCTGTTCCTCTCCCGAGACAGGCAATTACCCTGGCTTCAGTCTAAGTAAATGCCCTTCCTGACTGCGTTACAACAGTAGCAAATCTTGCTTCTTTTGAGTTAGTAGTGATTGTATTTCTTTTGCTGGCTGGGAGATATGTACTGCGACAAAACATAACTCACATCGCTGACATTTGTCTCCGTGCGTGTGAATTTTTTTGTTCTGTATGTTGTGTATTTCAGAGTTGTTTTTTTCCTAGCGTAAGAAGTCAAATCTTGTTTGGCTCTCAACAAACACAGATTTTCCTGGAAGCTCAAAAGACCTTGAATTTAGCATCCATCTTCTGAGCGTAAGAAGCTGGCCTAGTGCCCTTCCTCAGTTCCTTGGAGGAAGGCCATCCCCTTTATCATCCCACTCTATTAATGCTCCTCATTGGCTGCTCAAGTATTATGCTTCCCAAGCAGAACACCTTATCATCTTCATACTAAGATCTCTTCTATTGCATAGTACCTTTCAACTACTTTTCTTCCTCACATAATATAAGTGATAAATACTGAACTTACAGCATTTGTTCTGATCTGTGGGTAGCTTCAGGCTTGCATTACCTGTTCTACAATGGAAGAAGAATTTGCATACCTGAAGAGTTCTTTTGTTTATTCTGTTTCTACTAATTGGTCTAATAGAAGATTAGCTCTAAGCACTAATTCAAAGTCACAATCTCAGTTTGTTCCACAAACACAGATTCTGAATCTTTGTTACATTTTCCACACCCTCTTTAAAAGAAGCTTTCAATGAAAATACTGAACCTTCCAGACGTATTTACTGAGGTAGAGAAAATCCGAATCAGTGGTTTGATCTGTATTGCTACACAAGCAAGGAAAAACAGAACAAAACAAATAGTTCAAAATGCACAGTTTCATAGAATTTTGCTCCTGATTGCATTCAACATTTAAAAACATTTTCAGAGAGTAATTATCTACACTTTGAGAAAATAAGAGATGTTCACTTTCATATGAAGTACTGAGAGCTATGGATTCGTGAAAGAAAACTCTTCAAAATATTAAATATTCTATTTCAAATATTCCATAATATTTAATTGGCACAAAGAAATTTTAAATGCTTTGGTTTCCTTAACCGATGATTGGTCCTATGTATAAACAAGCTATGCATTTCTGTTAAGGCTACCTGAGCAACTCAGCCTCCTTCTCCTTTATTTTGGTCTCTCATTCTGCTTCAAGCCCTCTAATCTTGATTTTGCCTCCTGTCTACTCAATCCTGGTCCAAATGTTCATCTCCTGACTGCAGTCCCCTGGAGTCCATAAGGTCAAATTTTCGCAAAACATAGGTCTCAAAAGGAACATAATCTCTAAAAATGCACAAGCAATTGCAGAAAATAGAGAGAGCCATGAAGATTATCTGGCTCAAAATGAACTGAATACAGTGAACAAAGCATTAAAAAAAAGTGTTCTCCAATATCTAGCACCAGAGATTTTCTGAATGACAGGATATAAAGTTTTGAATGGTGGAATTTCCCCAGAGTAGTGCCTGAATGAATCTTCAGGAAGACAAATGTTTTGCTTATGTTTAAGTAATACATCCCTGTTATTCTCAGTGAATCCACAGTGTGGTCACCTGGTGGTTGATCTGCTCTTTATTTCATTTATCTCAGAATATGGAGAGAGAAGGGAAACCAAAATCACAACAAAGGTTTTATTAAATTATGTATGTTGAAGAGAAATAAAAAGCAGAGGCCTTTTGGGAATAAATGCAATCCAATCTTAAGGTTAGTGAAGTGTTTTCAATACTCCCCAAAATTAAGTAGGAACAAGGAATCACCACCATAACCTCACGGTTATGCATCTCCCACTATGCTACTTCATGCTTCTCCAGAAAAATCAGCTAGGAACTACAGCTTTTTGCAAAGCATGATTCTTCTGATATGTGTGGTACTATCACATAATGCATCCAAAGTCATTTTTACGGTACACTAGGAGTTAGATTTTGAAATGAGAAAAATATACAATTTTATTTCAAGGTTTGTCATGACATACTGCAGTCTAATGTCTTTATTCGATCATTAGGGATACAAATAATTTTAAAAAGGTTGTTCAAACCCGGTTTAAAATTAGCTTTGCAAGTCAGGTTCTAAGATGTTGCTGAAAGTGGGTAAAATTGTGAAACTGGAAGACTTCAGAAGCTAAAAAAAAATACAGATACCATAAACCATTAAAAAAATCCAATGAACCTGTCACTTTAAGGGATGCCTTTCTGCTTTGCTGACGTACTTAAAATTAAAAAAAAAAAACAAACAGAAAACATAAGGCACCAGAAGGAGAGTGGACATAATTTAAAGCTAGAGTAAGTATCTTTAATTAAGCTCGCTTTAGAATCTCTCTAGAATTAAAGCTTAAAGGGTTTAATTCTTTATTGAAAAACAGTAAGAGTGCTTACTCACTATGCAGGATTTTTTCAAGTTCTTGCAGCTTTAAAATAAATCTATTATAGATAAAAAGAAGCTTAAACAGCATATATTACATCTCGCTTTTGTTTATATATGGTGAAGAGTATTCAGAGTGGACCGTATCTTAGACTTGCACTAATCCTTAAATAATTACTATTCATGTACTCAATGCTGCAAAAACCTCATGGAATGTGACTTTGTTCTGCTGGTTTGTCTAATCCCACTCAATTGCTTCAGTTCCTTCTCCCAGAGGTCTCACATTCAGAAACTGAGTTCTACGTGTCCCCATATGCCCCTACCATCTCCCCAAAAATAGAAACAAAAAATTGGAAGGCAAAAAACAAGAAAGCAAGCATGAAAAAATTCAATTCCAATGGAAATGAACTGTACTTTTTTACTATTATTATTTTGGTCCTTTCCCAAATATCAGTCCATCAATAAACATGAGAAACAGCTTGTAATTCACAAAGCCTTCAGCAACTCTGTTGTGATAAGGGCAAATTGGTCTGGCTCTATGAATGCTGGAGATGGGAATAGTTCTGTGGTTTGGACCAATTTGAATGGATGGGAATCACTGAAGTCCCTGAAGCTGCAGCAAACGATGCTGTGCAGCTGGCAGCAGCCTGTCATCTGCATGCAGAAAGCAACAGGAATATTACCAATTTCCTGCACAAAGTGAACTGTTTCAATCACCTGCAAAGACTTCCCTTGTCAACTAGAACTGCGACAGAAAGCTTCTAACTACTCAAGATTTTCTTCTGTGCCTTCTCTCCTTCTCTTTTCAAATAACAGCCACCTGCCCAGAATTAAAACTTTGATTTCAAAAGAGAATAAAATACAGTGAAGTGATTGTCAAACAGAAATTTCATAAAAGGAATGGTAAAGCAGCAGAGCAACAAGAGGTATGTCACACATAATCTAACAGACACCACAGCTAATGTGATTGTGTGATCTTCTTAAGATAATGTACAGTCTTAATTAAGAAACCAGATTTTCTATGGAACTAAACGGTACTCAAAACAATCTGCATTACTATTTTGCACTAATTCCTATTCACGACCTTGTACTCGCAGCAAACTGGAACTTCAACTGATGAACAGTCTTGATCACTCCTGTAAGCTGCATGAATTTTGCCCTAGAGGAATGAAGTAATGAAATTAAGGAGGAAAGACAGTTGTGGCCTCTTCCTGTTTTACAAGGAAGTGTAATTATCATGTACCTTAAAAAGGATTTATTTTAAAAATGTTTCCTGCCATTTTTGCACTTGCCTTACTTGTGCTTACTGACAAAAAATATTCTTTTGATTAATTTGTGGTAAATGTAAATATGTTCTGGATAAAGTTTTTTCCTTCCTTTTTTTTTTTTTTTGTTTCTACAAGAAAAAACACTTTAGCACTTGAAAATTGCACTTTTGCACATGCTTATTAATTCTATAAAGTAAACTAACAATTCCTAACATAAAATTCACGGTCCCACCAGAGGTGAAATCCTTTTTATTCAAGTGCAGGTTGTCAGCGAATTTGAATAGAGCATCATGCTCAACACATCTCTACTATTCTCTTCCCCTGCAATAACAGCCCTGGGAAGCTTTTCTTTCAAAATAAAGAGCAACAACTCACCAAATCAGTTAAAGTTAGAAACAATCTGGTAGGTACCTATGGTATCATTCAAGGTAGGGGAGGACACTATGGGGGTCACTTAGAATAAAACTCAATGGCAACAGTTCTGCCAACAGGATCTTGGCCTCTCTACAAGTATTTGAATACTCAGGATGGAAAATGACTCTGAGACAGGATGCAATTTCTATGTGCGATATGAATTGACGGCTAACTTTTGACTTGAACTATTACTTCCACAGCTAATAACATTCTATGTTATCACTTTTTCATAGGATTTTGTACTCTCTGCTCCATTGTATATGTTTTTATCCCATTTTCTCATTCCCCTCGCTTTTCTATTCTCCTTTCTTTTTCCTTCTTTCTGCTTTCCCTTATACTTGCATCCTTCTTATCCTTCTTTTAAATGTTGGCACTGGACTTTTTCAGAGATAAATCAACACTTATCACTCATTCCAAGGTTTTCTGAGTGCTCAGTGTGCACCAGAAAGGGGAAGATTACAGCAAGAGCCAGTTTGGCACTCTCCACTAGGGAAGTCTGGCACTGGCGTTATTACACGTTCAAAGACTGTGCAGCAGTGTGGTCTCCTGCCTCTGGATGTTCTTTTGCTTTTCTTTGTACAATTCTATACAGTTGAAAGCCATTTTGGCAACCCAGCTGAAGATTTTTTCTTCATTTGTAAGGTTTTTTAAGCTTATTCTTCCTAACAAAGCATTTATAATTCACAATTAGAGCAGAATGATGGCATAAACCCCCCAAACTTCCTATCATATCTTAATCTGATTCACATTTTTTGAGAGTGTATGATGCCTGCAAGCACTTGTTAAAAAAAATATGCTCCCAGCATTGTGTTCTCTCGGCAAGCCAGCTGAGGCTCTGTTATAATTATCTGTACCCGAGTCATGCCCAGACAACAATATAATGTCCTCTCCATGCTGGACATTATACAAACATACAGAGACAGGCAGTTCCAGCAACAAAGAGCTCACAATCTAAATTGATGGTGGGAGAGGTAAAAATAGTTCAAAGCAAGAAGATAAATAGCATTAGGTCAATAAGATATCAGAAAACATAGGAATAACACCCTCATCTCAAAAGCAGTGTAGTTCAGTTGATCAAACCATCCAGAAAATTCTGCTGTTGTCTAATGGCACTGAAAAAAACATCGCAAGAAAATAACTGTCCCTTGTGGTATTTCAAATTTGTCTATAGATAGCAAGAAATTAAAGACAAAAAATAAACTCTTGGCACCCAAAGTCTCGGTTTTTTTGGTATTTATTCAAACATATCTTCTAAACTTTTATGCCATCGCTAGCCTTTGTTGGCAGATTTATTACAGGTATAAATGGAAAGTGAGACCAAACTAACCTGTGTTTGAGCAGCTTTAAATAGTCAACAATGTCACTAAGTACCTGTGCTCTGTTGACAGATAACTAACATATATACTATCACACTTGACACCTAAGTCTCTAAGAAAAGAAAGGAAATCATGGTTATTCTAGATCACAAATGCCAAGGAAGAGAATGCACTTGTAG
Organism: Patagioenas fasciata; assembly: GCF_037038585.1. Taxonomy (NCBI): domain Eukaryota; kingdom Metazoa; phylum Chordata; class Aves; order Columbiformes; family Columbidae; genus Patagioenas; species Patagioenas fasciata. Next base: position 13,708,577 of record NC_092533.1, on the reverse strand, counting down.
AATAAGGTAAACACAGTAAAAATGCACAACCTTGAAATTCTGAAAACAGCTATGACTGCTAGTAATTCATTTGGAAAACAACGCTGTACAGACTCTGAATAATGCTTGCTCTAGAGGAAAAAAAAAAAAAAAAAACCAGAACAAACCAAAAAACCAAAGCAGGCAAGCAATTTATAACACAGAAAAGCACGTAACTGGATCAAATAGGTATTTGTAATGCGAGATAGTCAAAATAAATAAAAAGCCTGCTCTCATACAATAACCTTTATTCACCTATTTGATCTAAAATGCTAATTCTTTGTTGTGAATAATCAACATTACTGGTTACAGTAGGTATTTGTTATATTTAATTAGTTTTCCTGGCTATCTGTACAAAAGCTTCCATTTGTAAACCTGTATTTTCCTGCACAGATAAGAGGCAAAGCCCTGAAGATGACTGTGCAATGAAAGCAGAAGGGTGAGTCATTCGTATTTCTACAAGTTCTCAATGTCTGTGGAGGAAAACAAGTGCCATTTGCAGATATTGGTGACTTTTCTGTCTATCTTTGAACTTACAAAAATTTGGCAGAACTTTATAACATAACAGAGTATATATCCACACTCAATCTTCTCAAAATACTGTTGATTTTACTTATAAACAAACAGTTCAGTTTCATCACAAATTGAACATGTTAAGATTTATTGTCTCCAACAATTTTGTGGTTTGTTTTTGTTTATTACAAACATAATGTTGAGTTTTGTTGAAAACTTCACTTAGTCACTGCCTGTCAGGCTTGGCTTCTGACAACTGGGTCTAGTGTTCGTAAGTCTGCAGAAAAAGACCATGTCTGTAGTTTAAAGCACCAGGGGAGATGGGATAATAAAGAAAAAGGTCATGAATTCTATGTCCTGATGTACTGAAACTGCAGCTAGTAAAATCTTCAAAATGCAGGAATTACTTGGCACCTTTTCAAACAGAACTCATGCTTACTTACACAGACAAGAGTTCCAGTACTGTCAGAGCCAAAGATGGTTGAGGGCACATTTCAAACAATCTCATTTGCACCCCTCCCCTTTGAGTGCATTGCACTAACACACTCCAAACAGATTGGAGTCCTTTACAATGGGAGCAATGGAACATTTAAAATACAAAAAAAACCCAAACAAAAACAAAAAACAGATTTGGATTTTTGGTAATAAATTCCAGTGTTTGAAATTGTACCCATAAGCTTTTTAGAGCTGATGATATAGAATACAAATATAAAAAGACAGTGATTTATGTCCTAAATTTGATCAACCGTGACAAATTCAGATAACAGTGGGAAAAGTGGACCGGTTTTACTTTCATATATCAGAAACACCTATGATATTGAAAACGTACTTTACAAAAATAAAGAAGATTCACATCTAACAATACATCAGTATCTTTAAATAATCTTTTTTCCTTCAGGAGGACAGCTACGTCTACAAAACAGAAGTGGGCTCCTTCCAAAGAAAATTAAGGAAGTGTTACTTAGACTGAGAAGAATCTTTTTTGAAAACAAAACAGTGTTGAGAGAGTGTTTCTGAGACCAAAAGCAAGGTGTAACAAAGCAGATTAACATAGCTATCACCAACAAATGATACTTCACAAACCATGGCTGCCAATGCTTATTATTCATTAATTTTCATTTTGCACCTGCATTTTGCAGCCCGCTCAGCCAGGCTTTTAGAGTGGCATGCAAATAAAACAGATCTAATGATCTCTCGGTTAGTTCACAACACTCAAACTCTTAAAGACAGACTAGAAGAAAAGCAAAACCAACCACCTGGTGTTTTTTGATCTGGTGTTTGATGCTTTCTGCCACACAAGTATAATCACTTGTCCTAAAGGCAAAGACGAAGCAAGAATAATAATAGTAAAAAAACGTTTCTTAATTTTTAAGGGATACGTTTTCCTAAAGAGGTGTTATAGAATCAGTCTAACTGCGAAATTATATTCAGTTCTTTACTTCAGGCTGTATCACATTTTACTTATGGACTTCAATCTTCATAACCGTTTGTTTGCATTCAACATGCTACCTCTCAAAGCAGAAATATAGAGGGCTAAGCCCAAAGGCAAGAAAGCTGAAGGTAAAAAAAAAATGTTCTCATATCCTATATGGGTTTTCAGTGAGGATGTTCTGACTACTGACTTTCCTCTGAACATGAAGAAGACAGGATTTAATGGTTATATTACTTTAGAAGTAATGTTGTTCGGCCTTCTTACACATTTTGAAGTTTAGTATCACCATTGCACTCTATGTGATGACAACTTCTCCATCCCGATGCTACAGACCTGTACATGCAGATAGCTACCAGTGCATGTTCATTCTATCCACCTTCAAATATTGGAGGAATTTCCATTATTCCACTAAAACTCTTGATCAGTTTATAGAAGTCAAAGGAGACAACAGGAAAGATCTGATCTACTTCCCAACTACTCCACATTGTCAGGAAATAACTCTTCAGTAGTACCAGACACCCTTGATAGAAATCAGTGATCTCTTACACTCCTGACTTCATATTTTGGGAACAGCTCACAAAATCAGTCCCTTCAAGGGACAGGTATGTTGACATCACTGCATGACAACAAACAGAGGCTGCAACCCTTTTTGGGAAAAGACTCAATTACAGTCAGAAGCTGCGTGATGAGCTACTTCCTAAACAAGTGCAGTCTGTTCATCCTGTTATCACACAATCACACCTTATTATCCAGGACAGTTATCCACTGCCCCATAAAGATCATCATTCCAGCACCAAAAGCAAACACAGCCAGTAATACTCTTTTCTGACTTTCAAACTGTTTCCTTCAGCTCCTCGTCTTTGACTCTTTAAGCTACCTAATAATTATTCGGGCCTGAAACAAAAATTTCTACTGAAGTAACTATCACATTTTTTGTTCATAGATTTTTTGTTAAACCTATACATAGCAAGAACTTTTATTTCTTCTTAGGCATTTATGGCAAATTTTGTTGGGGTACTTACATAAAGAGGAATCATACATAAAAAGAAAATTTATTTCAACAACTGTTTGGAACCTGGAAACTACTGTTGTTCATTGATGCATCCTCATATGCCTCTACCTTTAGAAATTCAACTGGAAGTCTGTTAATTTTATGGAAGAGATAGAGTTGTAGTAACTATGATGTAGCTCACATGCAGTGCCAGCTGAGAGCTTCTAAAATCAGGGAACAGGGAGAAGCAGGGAGCTTCCACCCTTTATTTCATACCGTGATAGGGACCTACACCAGGTCTCGCTTTTCTTGCAGCTGCTGCACCAATGTGCTTAACTCTCAAGCTGATCCTCAGTAAGTATACTTTACTGCAAAAGTATAATTACTTTTGAGAGAAAAATGACTGTTTTTCCAATTGAATTTTTTTTTTTTCCCTGAGAAAAAAGAAAAAAGCTTGACTTAATGATATCACTAGTCTAGGTTACAAACAGAATTCTCAGTTTCCAGATCTATACAGACAATACTTACCATTAGAAACGGAGCTTATCAGTCTCTTAAGGAAGTATGGTCTCTTTCCTTCCAAGAAATTAATAAGGGGCAGATATTCCTGTTCTCAGAGGTGAACTAATACGTTGCACACAGTTCTATTTTGCTACATGGCTAGGGAAAAAATGAGTGTATCAGGTATTCTAGCTATAGAATAGCGCTAGCCTTTCAAATGCAGCAAAGCAATAAAATGTAGTACATCTGCAGAAACCTAGGCAAAGGTTAGGCAAATATTGTCCCTCAAGGCCAATGCAGAGATCTTCCAGCCATACAAGTGCTCCATTGAACCACTACAGCAATCAGCCTGCTTACTATCTTTGACACGGCAAAAATACTCTTTGTTATCTCTGTATTTTCCTTGAAAAGCTTTTAGTTTGAAAAAGAAGTGCAATTACTGATAAAGAGCTTCGTGTTGCTGACAATCTAGGAGTCAGAATCTTAAAGCATCTTTTCAAAGGAAAGACTGTAAAATAATACTGCTAGGTGGTGAAAAATTCTTCCTATTTGTACGTCTATATGGCATTTTTAAGGTGCTTTTTCCGTAAACGAATAATCTTTTTTTTGGGGGGGACTACTTGTAGGGAAAGACATTCATCAGTGTGAGCACATCTGAAATGATCTGGCCTGTCATATCACAAGAAACCCAAGCAAGCACACTTAGCGATTTCTGAAAATGTTTTATTTTCCCCTCTCCAGAGTTCCAGTGACTGTTCCTTCCCAATGCACTGCTGGGAAGATACGCTATTTGCATGGTATATTGCTTCTTCTACATGTGAGGGAAAGATCTAAATAACTCACTATGTAGTTTTGTAACATGCTCTCTCTTGATAGAAACACTTTTTTCTTTATATCCCAATGTACGTCTCTGTTGGGACTACTCCATATCTATTACTACTGTGAATGCTGCTGGAGTGAAGAGGATGGCATACAGCATGAGATGAAGCCAATTTATTTTAGTAGGTCTAAGGTACAGATTGCACAGATGACCTTTACTCTATTAGCCATTTGGCCCTTGGTAGAGAAAATACTTTCCAAAGAATAACCTTGATTCCAAAGGCAGAGAAGACTGGCTGACGACAAACAGTCCATTCTGGTTTCATAATTCAGTTATACTTTAAATAAAAGTAACATACAGACAGTAATACCAGATTTTCTGTGGTTGAATTATATCTTTTACACTGCACGGGCAAGTTCAAATGCTGTCACAACCCTATTTTATTAAAATACTTTTGTTCCTCTTATTTTTTAATAAGTTTTTTTTTATCAGAATCAAACATTAATTGAAAAAAAATACTTTGATATAGATATTAACACATTTTGCAGAGACAAAACATCCTACCCAAGTCCTCATTCTGTAAAATTATTGTTAACACTATCACTAACATTACCCAGCATACAGCAGAAATGCAATCCAAATTTTTCCACAACAGCAATCAAGGAATCAGTTTGCCAGTGAGTTCTCCTACTGCCTAGCAAATGTTATTTCTTTATGAAAAAAATATTGTTATATACAGCGAGGTGAAAGGGCTTCATCAGCTAATTCTGCTAGGTTATGCATACAGTACATGAGACAGAAGTCAGAAGAGGTAGGTCTTGAGATACATATAGAAAGAGAAAGAAAAAGGGATGCCATGGTTAGCCTGGCTTCTATTTTTCCTTCACAGCATTGCATTCTGCTATATATAATGCTGGACCTTCTCTCTTGCCCCCATTTATCTGAGTGAATCTGTAAGAAATAGCAATTTGGGTAACATATTGCACATCTTCCTTATGACTCAAGTAATCACAAAATCTACCAATACAAATACATGGTGACCTGATTGCTGCTGATAGGGTATTGTGAACAATCCAATGCAAGACAGCAAAGAATCCATATTTGAATGATGCTTCTAAGAAGAAATAATGCATCTCAGAGGCACACTTGAACTAGGAAAAAGGTTAAATGCATACAAAAATACTTTTAGCTGCATTTATACGTAATAAAGATGTTTAGATACAGTCAGCAGCATAATGAGGCTATAGTTTGAAAGCAAAAAGCAAAACAAAAAGTTGATCACAAGCAAGGTGGATAGTGAGGAATCAATAACTGTTGTCATAGGACTTCCCATGGCCTTCTAACTGGAACCTGACCAGGGCTGGAAATTGGAGGCTGTTCATCCCAGGCATAATGCATATTACTTTGCTACCTGGTTTATTTTGTCGGGAAAATCAATGTAACCCATACAACTGGAATGCTCACAGGTCTTGTTTATTACTACTGCATGTATTCCCGCAAAATCGTGTTACAAGGGGTTTTGATCAAAACCATTTCATTTCTAACACACTTTCCCAGATACTATATGCCTAGATATTTCATTTACAGCTATATAATTCATCAGTCTATATCACAAATACATATGAACATAAACACATTGCATTGTCAAATATCTTGCTGCAGAGATAATATGGCAGAAATGTTTTGAAAATGTTGCATTCCTTGTGTTCTCTATAATAAACCGCCTACCAAAAGGGAGTAGCACATCTTAAAGGAAGCAGTCTCTAGAATGCTGAATAACACAGCACTCAGGAGAACGGTGTTTTGTTTCTTCTGTGCATCTTAACCTTTGCTCTGCAGGGAATATTCTCTAGGATGGCATCTAAAGAAGGCACATTAGGCTCTATGCTAATCAGTTCTGAGGCTTTCAAGTAACTGCTGCTGATTGTATCAAAAATGTGCCAAGAGAAACAAACCGAGAATGCAAAATCTATTTGAATTTTCTTTTGAAGCTACGAGTAAAAACTCCTGGCAGCACCAGTGCTTTCAGCGGTGTAAGATTTTCATACTTTATGCACTTCAAAGTGCAAATGAGGATTATGACCTTATATATTGTATATGCACCTATATTTTATTTATACTGCATCTGTGCAATCAGGAGAAAAGATATTTCCATGACCTTCTACCAGCAAGAAGCCTAACAAGACTATTCAGACCTACTGATAATTCACAGTTAATTAAAGGTTATAAAGAACTTGCCAATTAGTATGAAAGATAATTGTCCTCCTTTGGCTACCTGATTATGTTTTCCTTTGAATACACTGAAGTGTATGTAGTCATGCTGTTGGTAAATGTAATCACCAAGCACTCACAGTACCTCCTGGCTCTCAAAGTACTTGGCCTTAGAAACAAAAATTCTGTGTGAATTTTCTAATTATCCTTCTGCTATGCATGTCAACATTTTTGTAAAGCTGTGCAGAAAGAAAAAAATATTAGTAACACAATAAAGGTAAGCAAGGTTAAGAACCCACGTAAGTGGGAGTTGTTGTCATTGGTGTCACCACATTTTATGGTTAAAAACAAACAAACATCCAAGACTGCAGCTGCGAAATCCAAAGATGAGAAATAAAGACCATCCAGTAGACCCTTTCTAACAATAACTGTGATCTTTTTTCCTGAACTGCTATTTATGTTACCCAAAACAATGCATAGTGCTTTATTCAGAATCAGAATGCAAACAGTACAGAGCTGTTTTGTGTCCTGCTCATTTGATTTACTAGATCATGGACAACAAAGCCAAGATGTGCCCACTCTCTATCTCTCTCTCAAAACCAAAATAAACCAGAAAAACCCAAAACACACACTCAAATTCCAAACAGAGAATGAACTAACGTGTTTTGCTGAGACAAGAGCTCAGTCAATAATCCAGCAAACAGAAAAATTACTATATTTTACCTGTAGTTGTCATCAAGGTTATCCACGATTGACTTGAATTTTCAGGACTGTGTCGTGCTCATGCAGTTCTGTGCACCACACAGTATACCAGATACTTCTTTTTCTTCTTTAGTAGATTTCCTTTATTACCAGAGAAAGGGACATTTTGCTTTTTGATCCTTTATGTGTGTTTTGCAAGGACAAGAAAAGTATTTGTCTCAAAGTGGGGAAAACAAATAACCGCAGGGAATTTTGAAAGGTATGTATACAATCCCCTGGGTAACATGCAGTTACAGGTAATTAAAATTTCTGCTTACTGTATTTCTCACATTTAAAATGTTTCACGATGCTCATGCCTTCCCAAAACTAAATGCTCCACTGTGTTACATAAATACTGTGTGTTGTCATGATAGCTTTATGTTGGACAACAAATTCTGGGACAGATTATTCTTGTCACTAATGAGTGATTCCTCTAAAAAATGAATTTTACGCTGCTTACTAATAAAATGAAACTTGAACGCTGAAGATTCAAATTAATAATTTATTCTTTTAAACAAAACACATACTGACTCATTGGTCAATGCTGGAGTTGGCTGACATTACCTTTGAAATAACTGTTTGAACTACTTAGAAATGGCTAGAACAAATATGCGGCAGCATAGTAATTCCAGGCTATTTTTAGTTTTTGTTCTTGTTTGCTGAAATTTCCCAAATTATCCTATTTTCTAAAAGGATAAGTGTCTTCTGCCATTATCCTGCCTGCCAATATGTAGTCATTGCAGTAAGCAGCATTTCATTGAGTGCCGCCTGAGCTGATTCATATGGCCATCTCTTGTGTTTTACCACTAAACACTATGATGGTGTTCATCATTCTGGATGTAACAGAGGCTGACAAAAATGGAAGAGATATCAATAAACTTATAAATTCTGTTTCTTTTCATTCCTAATGAAGCTAAAACTTTAAAAAATACCTTTTTTTTAAAAGAAGAACCTTTTTTTAAAAAAGAACCTTTCATAAGAAAGGATAGAAACCAAAGGAAAAACACACAACAGGGAAACCTCTTGTTACAACCTTTTTCCTTTTCTTCACTGAACTTTTTTGTCTCTTCAAATTATATTCCCATCCAGATAAACATGTTGGGGTAAAGAAATCAACTATTTTGAAACAGAAGACCTTAAGATATCTTGCAAATTAAACACAAGCCTGCACATCCAATTTATACTCCGCTGATGGTTGAGCATTTAGAATATATACAAGGACACTGAAAGAGAGCTTTTCAAACTTAGCAGTATCAGGGAAACATGTTCTATTTCCAGGTGATGAAGAAAAAAGAAAGGTTCACCTTTATATTATTGTCACATTGAAAACCAGCAAGTGATATATTGAAACATTACTCAGTTCCTAAGCATCAATTGGAAAACCCTATGGTGACCAGACTGACACAGGGTTACTGAGATTTGTAGACAGCAAATGACATGTACATCCATACCTTCCTTCTACTATAATAACATATATAACCTTAAAATAAATATTCTGCCATGTATAGATCATGCACAACACATCTGGCTATGATTATATCTGGTATATTCAAATCTAAACTATATCTGGAGATACTACCATTATTTCTATAATTTATTAAACAGGCTTAAAATATGAAAAAAATCTAGTAGCACTTGTAAGGTACACATATGCTAAACCTTTAAACATCCATTCATAAATGTATACGTACCTCATACAATTCAACAAGAAAAGTTTTGAGTATTAGGAAAAAGTGCATGAAGTAAAGCTCTTGTTTCAGCTGGATTTAGATTATCATTCAGAATTTTAAATGAAAATTAGGACAGGATCTGGATACAGCTTTGACTGCACCGATTTCCTGTCAGTGGTCAGTGATTGCAGGATATTTTCTAAATCCACACAGTGTGGATTCCTGTTTAAGATTTACTTTATTCTGATTATTATATCATATTGTTCAAGCTTGTTGAGAAGACAGTTAACTGCTTTCTAAACAAACATCGAGAACATAGTTGTCAGGAGTACACAGGAAGAAAATTAGTAAAAACAAAAAAATACTTCTATGAGACTGCAGCTACTAAAATTTTTAGTATTATGTCCCACGAAAATGTCCATCATGTGGGTAGTTCCATGTGCAAATTATCAGAATGGGTTCATATTATTCTCTTGGGTAACTTTCAATGAGCAGCAAATGTTCCTGTGACAGCAGGGGTTCATCCTACAAGTATTCTGCTCAGCTACCCTCTCTAATTTTGACCTGGCTTTCTACAACAGGTGCTCTTGTCCGTTGTTTTTCCTTTTTCCCACATGCCCAAGCAAGTGTCTGCCCCAAACATCCCCCCCTCAGCTCTGGCAGAACCTACAGCCCTGACACACTGACAGAGGGACCAACATTCCCACATCTTCCCAACCTGCAAGTAAGGGCATATTTCTGGTTAGAATAGTAATTAGAAAAATGAAGACTTTACTAGAGATGTTCCAAGAGGAAAAGCTCTCATATTTTACTTCACTGCTGTGGAAATTGTCTGTATAAGCTATTTAAGCTGTTTACTCCTACAGTGTTTCCTTTTCAAGACATACAGTTATGAAGTTACACCTATCTGAAATGAAAACCTTGGAATTTGTTTATACTGCCTCATGTTTCTGAAGCATATATGATTTTTGCTCTCTCGTGAGAGGAGAAATAATTCCACATTATTTTTAAGCTTCTTTTTAAGTAATTAAGAGATACCGGCAAGGAGAAACTTTTATCATCAAAATTATCTTAATTATTTAGGCTAGACAAAAGTAGGCTAGATATAAATTTTGTATTGTAAAGTAAATCTGATATCTGCAAAAAGCTACACGCAATTTCTACAGAACATGCAATGGATATAATTAAATCAAGCTGTGAAATTTTATTTTGCTATTGCCATTCTTAAAATTTATTTAAGAGAAATAGAAGCCTGAATGGAATTTGCTGATGACCAACAACCACACTTATCGCAATATTCAATGTTAGTTGGAAACAAATAACCTAGCTTTAGTGTGCCTAATTTCATTTTCAGAGGAAAAAGCCATTCCACCACTTTTTACTTGGAAAGATTTCAAACCACACTCTAAATTTTAGTTCGGTGAAGTAAGTGTCTATGAAAACCACTGTGAATAACTTAGAAAGACGTCACTAGCAGTTTCACTCGTACTTATGTTCTAATGTGTAGGCTTCACTAGCAGTGTTCAGAAAGACAGATAAGTCCTAGTTTGTTTAAATCAATATTTTATTTATTGACTGAGTTTAACAATGTCATCCCTTTGGTATATTTGTAAAGGTTTCTAAGTTTGTGTGCATTGTGTCTCTGACCATCATGTGTTTCATACCTCATTAAAACAGCAATAATGTTTAATTATCACGTCGGCTGTCACATAACAAATTTAGTGAAAAATTATAGCTGAAATTAACAGCCAAAATTGAAATTAGCTCAAATTGTCACTATTAAGTATATGCTAACTGGGCATATTATCACTCCTGCTTATATTATGTTAAAAAAGGATTCCAGAGATAAACTGCTTATGAATTAATCTTCTTAGTCATCAAATGGAAAATGAATTAATCACTGTATTAAACCCAAATGCACGGAAGTGCAAAAAATATAGCAGTCTGTTAGCAATAATTCTTATAATCTCTAGTATCATCTGTTGAGGCACAATCCAGCTACAGTCTAAAGATGTATTCTTCTGAAGTGCTTATAGTTCTGAGACTGGCATAGAAAATTTTAAAAGATGGTAAAGGATGTCAAATGAGATGACTTAATGCTTTCGCTTTTAAAAACCTGTGATGACAAGCTTATGAGAAAATAAAAGAAAATATGGTGTCACCAAATGACACACACAGTAAACCAGAAAGTATAATACTGGGCACACATTCCCACTCTAATTTACACAACACAGTTGTCTGTCAGCATCAATGGGGTAGTTTCAAGACAGCAGTAAGGAGCTTGAAAAGTGTCACTTGAAAAGCTAGAGTCAGGCTTACAGTGATAACCAACACAAACCAAACCGATGCATGAAGAGAACACAAACAGTTCCTAAAAGGTTTCAATTTGGCAATATCGTAGGCCAGGTACAGCCGCTATACACTCTGTCCTGAGTCTGCAGAGGCTTAAGCAGCTTGGACTACTTATGTTTAACTTAGAACGTTTTCACAGAAGGTACAAAGTGTCTTCAATTTTGTGTCTCCAAACAGACAGGATTTGCCCGCTTCTTGCTTCTGTGCCTTTCTGAAAGTGCTCACAGCTTTTCCATGGTTGTTTCAGTATAGAGGGGGTTGCTAGTTCAGAAACACCACTTGTGGGGGGTGGGAAATTTAAGTTCATCAGCACAGGAGAAAGAAAGAACCTGCTTAAGTAAGTTGTGAGATGTAATTACCCTCCATGACAAAACTGTCTGCATAGGAGATACACAATAAATATTGCATATCCTGCTTTAGTAAGTCTTGCAACACTATCTCATATGTCAGTCTTAGAAGTAAGGTGCAGATACACGAAATTGTTAAAAGTTGAGCATAGAACTGGTTGAAAAAACATACTTAGATCCTAGCCATTAGAAGAGATGTGCACCGAGTCGAATTCAGTATGAATACTTCTTGTTAGCTGATTGATGAAACAGAGGGAATGTTTTAAAGAGAGAAACCACAAACACATTGGAAGATCAGCTTGTCACAAAGAAGACACTGACAGACTGCATAAACTATATGAAATACAGCATCTAGTTCAGAAAGCTTAAGATCCTGTAATTAGGCTGAAACAATTAACTGAACAAATAAATACACATTGGAGAACCTAGACAGGTACAACAGTTTAAGAAAGAATGGTAGAGTGCTTAGAATAGATCACAAGCTGAGCATCTGTGATTTATCCACAGTATTATCTTCCAATACATCACACGGGAGTGCACCTTCCAGATGTAACACACTCACTACATCAGGCATTTTTAAAGCCTTGTCCACTCCATCATGGGAGCTGTTTTGAAAGACAAGTTGAAGAGGGTCCAGAGGAGAGCAAAGATCATAGCTCTAGAAAAAACACTATATAAAACCAGACTGAGGTAATCTGGGCTATTTAGACTAAAGATGGGTAAGGAAAGATTCCCACCTTCAACTGTGAACCTTTGCACAGGGAATGTCACTAACCCATCTTCAACGACTGGAGCATCTATTGCAAGTAGTAACGAGCTTCAAATGCAACAAAGGAAATTCAGGTTTATACCAAGAGAAAGTGTTCCTGTGGTAAGAACAGTTAAAAATGGATTGGATTGATTTTGGAGGCTGTGGAATAACTACAATTGGAAGTTCTAAAGGCCAGATTACACAAGTATTTGTCAAGATTATCACATAGTGTATCTTGTCTTAACAGAGGGAGATGCAGTAGACAACTTCTTGACTTCTTGACATCCCTTGCAGTTTTGTTTTCTATATTTCTATGATATGTAAAGTGGGACTATTGTGATTTCAATAACTGTGAAGGTGGTTGTAAGGATAAGTGTATTAAAGATTTTTATGGAAGTGAGGACCAGATAACAAATTGCCTTTGAAATGCAGGTGAATAAATGAAAGTCAAAATATATAGAGAACTATATTTTCAATATTGTAAAAGATCTTGCATGACATGCAATTAAGTGAAAACACCTGAAACGATCCAGAAAGTTGGTGAAGTTGTAAAACGTCTAACACAGAAATCATTATAAGAACTTAACGTGAGATTCCTACTAAATTAAACATCCTATTTTTATCTCAGATAGTGTCAAATTACATTTGCGAAGAACTGTCTTTGAGTCTTGAAACTGTGAAGAAAGGCCAAAAACTCAGTGTGAATTACCAGGAAAAAGCAAAATGCAACCCTCATTCCCAACAAAAACAAACTGTCCCCCTCCAAACAAAGGGAAATGAAAATTCTTTAATTTAGTGGTTTGGAGAATGAAGGTTGAATGTACTGTGATGGGAATGATACCACGAGAAGGAAAAATATTGCTCCGTTGTGCAACTTGATAGGTTGTGGCAAATGAACTGTACATATACAGTCCCTACTGAGAAGATAAGAACAATTTCTTCTCATGAGAACAGAATGTAAGTACTGCCATTTCTGACCACGAATAAAAACTATTAAGGAGACAGCAGGGGACAAGTATTTGTTTCCTGCAATTGAAGGTTGAGTTTATCTGTATTCTCTATAGTGTGTGCATACAGCCACGCACAACAAACACACGTATTCCTAGGAGCACAGACTTTCTCTCCGTTGTTCACAATGAAAAATTTATATGTGAATTCATGTGCTGCTCAGCTGGCTCATGAGAAGTTTTGTGATAACAGAGCTAATGAAGCACAGTTTCCAGAATCAGTATCTCACCTGGATTGATCCTTGACAAGCACGGGATGACAGGACACAGCAATCTCTACCAGCATGTAGGCACTAACAAGGCATTCCTAGGCAGAAACTTAATCTTCACAAATCTTGTTTAAACTTACTGTCCTTGATTTCTCTTTTAATCTTTCCAATGTGATTGAATTGTTCAGGAATTCAAAAGTTACCAGAGACACATAGTGATATTCAGAAGACGGATTAATCACTTTTACATATTTTTGTTTGGTTTCATTTTTAAACAAGATTAGAAACACTTCTCAGGCTAAAATTTTATTTTAGTAATAAAAAAAATAGATATTTTTTATTTTTAAAGCTTTTTTACACAATCAACACAGATTTGTATGTCACTGAAAAAATACATACATTCAAAGCACATTGGAAAAGAAACAAAAGTGTAGAAATAAAACAGCCAAGATGAAAAAAAATCCTAATCAAGAACAGGACTGATGGTATGGAGTATCTCAAATAAAATTGCAAAATCAGGATAAAAATAGAAGAAAACAGTATTAACAGCAAATACAAAAATTAATCAGGAAAAGCTCTAATGGGGGAAAGAGGAAAACAATAAAGAGCATCGAAGAACAGTCCATCACTGAAGACTGAAACAGTGGATGCTGAAGAGAAGACTGAACGTTAAAACAGCATTTAATTAAAACTATTAATTAAAACTATGTAGGACTGTGTAGGGAACTTAGGTCAACAGTTAGCAAATACTGGATTAAATACACAAACATTGTATCTTTTTTTTTTTTTTAATAGGTTTCTAGCTAAAGAAGAATCTTGAAAACACCCTCCCTTGTGCCCTCCTTATCAGAAGAATAAAAATAAATATCAATCTCCTGGTTTTTATGCCAATCTTAAATTTTGGCAATGGGATATTTCTTAACGCTTTGGGGCTGGCAACACCAGAATTTTTAGCTGAGGAAATCTGATAATTCCTTAAATAAACCACTCAGTTTCTATCTCCTCTGTTGGAATCACACTTGTTTAGTGTCTCAAAAAAAAAAAAAAAAAGGAAATTCCTATGTTAATTAGAACATCTCAACCTTGAGAACTGATCAGTGAATAAAATCACTTGTAATAATTTGGTAGTTGTCTGAAATAAGCTCGCTGAATCGTTAGAAATAAGATCTCTGAAGCTGCTTTAATTTTGTACATGTAAATTAATGTGATATAGATGTGTAACATTAAAAAATAATGAGAGGTAAAACTCTCATGTTGAAAACACAAAAAAGTCCTCCATCATGTGAATCAATTCCTTGTGTACTGAAGGAGATGTTGCTTGTGAAGAGGGGCTGTATGGAAGGGACACATGAAGGAGATTTAAGGTCCACTACCACTCACTCTCCTGATGACATTAGACAAGACGCTGTCTCTCAGGGCAAGTCAGCCCAACACAGCTCATCTCCCTAGACAGCCTCTGTAGTAGATGAGGAACATATAACACTCCGGGAGAAGTCAGATGTGGCTAAGTTAGGAACCTGTTTGAAAGGTTTTGAACCTTTATTTTTCATTTGACTACCAGGAAAGCCTGCGAAGATGGCCACAGCAGGCGAAAGGCAGCTTTTATGAATATTCTCCTCTGTGCTTCCTTCCTACCATTGTAAAATAGATACGATGTCACTTACCTTCCTCTTCAAACTTAGAGACATTGGACTGTTAATGTTATAAGTAAACTGTTGTTTTATTGTGACACTATTTAAAAAATCCTTGCGTTCTCAAGCTTTAACAACGTCTCTGAAAAGTGCTTCCCTTACTGCTCTCACGGTCAGTATTTTTGTTAGGAGAAAAAAAGCAGCTTTCATTTCAGAAGATAAGAGAATCAATTTGCTAGTATTCATGTGATGTGCCTTGACTCACTCAAATTTTAGCCCAGTATATAAAGTTTTTTGCTAACAGAAAGGGTTATCTGCACACATACTAGAATAGTGCGTGATATAAAAGGTGACTACTAAGAACTATTTGTCACACAGCATGAAATGGAAAGAAAGGAATACAATGGATTAAACAGGAGAGTAAAGTAAACTGGGCCAAACAGCTCAGGGAAAAGGACTGAAGAGATGAGGATGGCACAAAAAATACTACAGGAGAAAGAAAAGGAAGAATTAAAAGGGGTGAGGCAGAAACAGAAAATGAGAAAATTAATGGGTGGAAGATTAGGACATCGAAAGCTACAAAGTCAGCTGCTTGAACAAGAGATTAGTAATTTAGGAACTGGCATAGCATTATGGTTTGCAAACTAAACTTTTTGTCAACTTAAACGTCATTTTTGAAATGATAAAGAACATTTTAAACTACTGGACAGATTTGATTTTATGCCAGTAGATAATACTTAGACCCAATGTGCATATAATTACAAATCTATGAAACTGCAGTTTCCTTCACTTAAAGAATAAGAGACAGGTATGACCAAATGTCTAGAACTCAAATATGTTCCTACAAAGAGGCAACCTGTTTTCAGTTGCAGTTATTCCATCACAGCACTACCTTGTCATACCTAATTTGTACGCAAATGGTCTAGGCAATGCTGTATTAAAACATTTCAGGCTCCTTAAAATGCTGGACTGTGCTGATCAATATAAAGGATAGTTTCTGGAATAAATTAAGTAATATTAAACAGCATACACTCCCAATAATGTCATTTAGACCTCTGCTGAGATTTAAGCCAGTATGAAAGAACGTAAGCTCTTACTAAACACTTCCCATACTCTGTAATTGTGAACTAATAACTAAAATCTGAAATCACGTAGAGAATAGCCAAAAAGAGCTTGTGACTTCATGCAATTGTCATCTATAAGGTGAAGATACTGATAAATCGGTTAAAACGAGATGCAGCAACAAAGTATTGCAGGCCTTAGAAGCTGATTTCTGAAGCGAACAAATCAGTAGCATTAGCAGGCAGTGGATGGCTGTGTAGAGCTTATTTGCTCACCTACTAAGTGAAAGGAGAAATATTGGCTCACTATTCCCTCTTTTATCTGAGGCCGAGCTAAAGACTGTTGCAGTCATTTGAATTCTTTTCATTGACTTCCAAGACGAAATAAAATCTTTATTGAAACAAGAAAATAAACTAGTTCCTAGTATTTTCACTATTGAGAATGCTAAAGGAGGGTAATATTAAACCAAATGAAAATTAGCGGACACTTCCTTCTTGTAGAGAGCAGGTTTTTTTTCCTTTTAGGACATGCATATAGTCAGTAAGCTTTTAACTAATTTGTCCAAATTGCTTGAGTAGTTTAATTCGACTGCAATTCCATTAAAATCACTAGAGTTTTGCAAGTTCAACTTAAATGAATTTAGTTGAGTTACAATGGTAAGAAAGTGTTTCATTTTATAATGGTGAATCATGTCCCTTGGAAGTCTAAATTTTTGCATTCTTATTTTCCCTGTTGATATCTCTTATTTTCTTTGTAGGTTGTCCTTTTCCCCTCTAAACAAGTCTTTTCCACTTGATTCTTCCTGATAGCATTTTCTCATATCTGAGTTCCAAATGGCAGTGGAATTTGTTTATTCGCTTTCTTGGTTTGCAGCCCAATCCTTCTGCATCAGTTATGTTTCCACCAAGGAGGCAGGAAGAGGAGTCATATGGTATTTTTCCAGCCATTTGGTACTGCTATGATGATGACTTCACAGGTCTTTGCACAAATTGTCATCTGATGGATGGGGCTTTGTGTGTTTTTTGTTTTGTTTTTTGTTTTATTCTTCCCTGCTCTCTTCATCTTTAATGGCAATAGAGATGTGTATTATGTCAAAGGCATGTCACTGCATACAGTAACGCACAACATTGTCAAAACGTTTTAGAATTACTTGATCAGAAACTAAGAGAAAACTCCGCAGATCACTGGCAAGGATAAATATTCAGTACGACTATGAGCAGATTAAGTTCACCAAAGCATCTTCATTCCAAACTCCTTCCACACGGGAAAATGGTTTCCATGACATTCTGTATCTGTGCAATGGTAAGGCATATTAGAAAGACTGTGTGAGCAGGAATCTGCTTGGAGCACAGCTTGTGTTCACTGAGTGCCAAGAGATCCATCAACCACTATCCTGTTAGTTTGCTTATTGTACAGCCTCCACAGAAAACCTATTCTCATAAACTTCTAAAAATATTCATGAGCATGAGAAGATAAGTACTCTTCGGTAAAACCATCTCCCTGTCTACCTGGAGCACAACACAGGAAACATTGGGAAAGCACAGTGCAGGGTATTTTATAGTTCATAACACTTCTTTCTAGTAAATCAAAATGCCATAACTATAAATATATCACTTTCTTGGATAACTAGAATATGTTTCTTCACTTTATGTAACATGGAAAACAGGAATTCTCAATTCACTAGAAATACAAGGACAAGTTCGAAATTGAGAGGCACTTATCTTCAGTAATAACTATGAATAGTTAATTATTTGAAGATATCACTATCAGGGTTTCTGAAGAAGGGGAGTTATTTAATTGTTGAGAGAAGAGCTAGAATTTTGGACACAAGTTTTTATTTGTTCTTCTCCTGTTCCAGAAAGAAAAGAAAAGAAAAAAAAAAAACAGTTTTGAAAATTTGCTCAGAGTTTTAGAAAGATCTTTCAATCAGAGAAAGAATAGTGAGTTGTGCAGGGGAAAGATGCAATTCCTGTTTATTAATAATAAATGTTGCAAGTCTAGTTGTTTTTGTTTACTGGCTTGTTTTCTCATGAACAGACCAGAACTTTTTACGAATACATCGAACCAAATCTACCTCACTGCAACTAATGAGCTCACATGGATGTTCATCTAAATGAAACGCCCAACCTACTGCATCCTGCTCCAAGTCAAAATACTTTTATTAAGAAGAGAGGAAAAAGCCCAAATTAGCGCTCTGAATTAACTCAGTCTCTCGGAAATAAACTTCAAAAATGAGGTGTTGCATACCAAGCTTCATCAACATAGTCACTTAAAAAGAGGAAAATACAGGCTGTGGATTCAAATATTAGCAACAGTTGTACAAATTGGCACTGTGGCAATTTATGCTAGAAATTGAGATAAAATTCTAGCTAGGCAGGATCACTTGAATAAGCAGAGGAACAAAACACCAGCCATCTCATCAACTATGGTTTGAAAGGCGAACTGGAAAACAGACCTTCCTAGCTGGCCCCTGTTTTAAACGCTCTGGAGAGACCCTCTGCAGAGCAGAAAGGCAAGAACTCTGGAATGAGCCACTCAAACACTGCTCTGAAGCCAAAGACAAAGAGGAAATCTTGGAGCTTATTTCTGAAAATGGAAGCAAAAAGAGGATTTCACCAGTTCGTATTTCAGATTCAAGTGGCCCAGATTACAAATGTGTGTGGTTGACCTCAATTTTGTGCAGTGCAGATCTGCTGCTATGGTTTTCACAAAACTCTCATACTGGATCTGCCTGTGAATCAGACGTCCTGGCTTGCTGGCTTTTTCACTAACGTTTTGTAAGCTCCCTCTTGTCACTGTACAGATACATCAATTTATTTAGAGCCTATCTTTTAACAGATCAGTGTCTTTTGATCTCCTCTTTTAGCCTTGGCAAAGTAACCTCAGTACCATCACTGGGGCTGAGGATTCCTCTTCTAATACACTGTGTTTTCCTATGGGGTTTGAGTGACTAGTTGAGTCTTTGAGGAACGGCAGCTATACGTAGCCTGAGCGCTGTCACTTTTGGGTGACTGGAGTGGGTTTCTGTGTCTGGATGTGTGAGTGTTTATCAAAGTGGGTTTTTAACAACAGCAATACAAATGAAACAGGTACAGTGATGTAGTGCAGGTTCATTGAATTCTCCTTTTGTCATATGCACACTATATTGAGAGAAAACTGTACAACTCAAACCTGAAAAAAAAAAACAAAACCTCAGCCACAGCTTCATAAAGAGATGAGCAGTCTTTTCTAACTAACACCACATTTACTGGAAAACACAGTTTCAAATCCAAAACTAAAAAAATATGTCAAATTTTGGAAACCGTTTCTATGACAGAAAGAAACCAGGATTTCTATTTAAGAAAAATTATAAGTTTTTCATAAAATATTATGAAAATACGCAGAGTTTGACTTTTCACAATTAAACTCCAATGTTTTCAGTTCAAAATAAAGGTAAGCATATTTTTCAAAGATATTGCAAGAAGTGTATGCACATCTACATTAGAAACATGTTAGGTAACAAAACATTTTGGAATTACCTGAAATCATTTTATTAAGAATGGTTACATAACTAAAATTCAGAATAATGCAACCCAAAGCTCGCTCCCATGTCCATTCTATCATCTCCACAATTTTCTAAAAACAAACAAACCAAAACACAACATAAAATCTTTACACTTGACAAATAACTCTGTGGCTTCCAATTTCAAGAGAATTAGACATTTTTAATACCTTGGTTCCCTGTATGTTTTCCAGAACAAATAACAGCAGCGCAGGAGAAAGAAAATACACATTAGGCTAATGTGTGAAGGAAGAATGCAGTGATCTGGGACAGACACTGGGAGAAGACAAGGGCCCTGGAGAACACGAACTGGCACAAAGCAGAGCTTGTCCCGGCAGGAGGAGCGGCAGCTCTGCAGG
Organism: Patagioenas fasciata; assembly: GCF_037038585.1. Lineage (NCBI taxonomy): Eukaryota > Metazoa > Chordata > Aves > Columbiformes > Columbidae > Patagioenas > Patagioenas fasciata. The sequence goes on along the minus strand of NC_092533.1, from coordinate 13,688,421 downwards.
GAGCTCATGGGATAAAAGTGTTGGGAGAACACGAGGGAATTCTTACTATACTTAGTGAGTTTAAGTACAAGAAACTACAGTGTTTTACCTGCCTGAAACAGCTGATGCCTATCTTACATATTTTCTTTATTTTGTACCATGATCTGATAGATTTCCAACTATCTGTTGGAAGAGAAGTTACATAGAAAACACGCTAATTGAACAGTACCAAGGCTGTGCCAAGGATTCTTTTCTGCTGGCAACTGTTCTTATATCTAAAATTACAAGAAGTTTCTCTCATGTATTTTTTCTCTAAATATTGTAAAAGTGTAATTCCTTTAGCATTGACTTTAATAATATAAAATATTTTACATATTAAAGAAAGATCAAGAAATAAGCATCATGTTTTATTGTCAGAGAAAATTTTTGAAAAAATAGCTAAATGGGTAGCACCAGTCCAAACTAATTTATCCAGATCTTGTCTCTTTTAAAAGGATATTTATAAAAATGTACTCAATGAATAACCTGGTAGCAGAAAATTTATAACCGACTGAGCATAGCAATCTGTTCAGTACAACAAGCTAATAAGTTTAGCATCTACGAGGTAGTATTAACAGCGAGGAGTATCCAGAGTTTGTTTTCCAAATGATCTCTCACTTGTACACCACAGTTAAAATTGAAGCCATACCGTGCAGAGAAATGTTCTAATAATGAAAAATCAGAAAATTCTGATATACTGAAATCTGACAGATATGGACAAGCTCCTCTTCCTTCCATGAGGTCCTATTAATTGGAGAGAGGTCTTAAAACACATATACCAACAGGCCAAGCAAAATATTACTAATAGATTGAGCAGACTTGGTAGTACACTAGGTTTTTGTTCTGTCTGACTCCTATAGGTGAAAACATTTCTGTTTTGGAAATAAGGATTCAAGCACATTCAGGACATCAACTGTCCTTACCTGTCTTGCTGATTAAACATGGCCCTAACAATTTTTTTGATGGTAAGTACCTATTTTTAAATGTTCTTCTGAAGTTTGAGAGCTTAGGAATTCAGAAGATATATAAAGAGGGGTGATTTAGACCATGAATGGAAAAGACTATAATATATTAAAAGACAAATAAAGCTTTCAAAAGGCTCCACTAAATCTCTTCTCAACAGCAAATGTGGTTGCCCCCACCTTAGGAAAGGTACTTATCTTGATTTTTTAAATTTATTTTTTTTTAATTTCAAAATGTGTTCAGTGAAATCAAGTGAAAGGTGAGAAAATGTCAGCCTTGTCAACCATCAATGTAGTATGTAAGCACCTAGCAATTAAAAGACCTGCAATATCTTTCATAAAGATCAAGTAGATCATGCTTTTCCTTAAACAGAAATAATTACACTGCTCATTCATTAACTTCTTCATAAATCCTATTAATTTTGAACTACTATATATCCTGGAAATGCAGTTAAGGCTAAATGAACCTCATTACACAGTGTCCATGAAAATGATAATAAGAGTAAGGATAGCAAGTGCAGATGGTAGTAATTAACTGCTCATCTTCCAGCATCACAAACTTTAAATCAACAGTTGTATTTTAAAATAAAATGATTTTTTTTTGCTATAGACATTTTACTAGAGTCTACAGGCAGGGTGGCAGGTTCTTTGTAATGTAATTTTTAAATGGTGAAGAGATAAACACACAGCGATCTTTATCTATGTTTTTGATAAATGAATGTCTCAGCAAAATTTTACAGCTAAAAAGGTTATTTACTTAAGAGAAATTTTCTGTATGTGGAAAGGTCAGATTTTTTTTAGATTGCTGTGAAATTGCTTCTGCCTTTCAGCAAATCTTCTAAGACAGCTCCTCTCCTTGTAGTGTTGACAAGGACACAGGAAGGATGCGGCCTAAAGAAATCAAATGAACAGCATAAAATCCTAGCTGGAATCTTCTGCTGCCACACTTTGTGGTTTTTGAAATTCTGTCAAAACGTTGAACAATACGAGAAGAGAGAGAGGACTTCTGAGCAAAAATCAATAGCCAAGTCTTTTGAACTGTCCATGTACAAAGTTCTAATGAAAATGTCCTTGAGGGAAGTTTTAATAGTGGACTTTGAGATCAGCTCCTCCATTGCCCTGATAGCACTGTACAGCATTTGAAGTATTCAAAGGTTTCAATCCACAAAAGTTTGGCTCGTACAACTGAGGCTGGAGATACCTCTGAGGGATCTCAAAAACAGCACTCTGCCACTGAAGACTATACAGAACTCTGAATGTATTATTTGCACTGTGTCAGGTTTTAGCTGGAGGGTACAATTTACTTCAAGGGAGTCTGTAAGTCTTTAAATAGCATCTCTCCATGTACAAACTAATAACTGATCAGATGCTCAGCACAATACAGAAAGTGCTGTGGTCCAACTAAAGGGATTTTACTTAATATACTGTAAATAGATGGATGTCTTCTATAAATACAATTTATAAAATGGTAAATAAGGTTTGGATATAATATCCCATTAACTGGGATTACATTTCTTTGTATCTGTTCAAGCCTTGTAAAAATGCAAAACATTCAGTGCTGCATCAAGGTCATTCTGGGAGAACTGCCACACACATTAAATTGAGGTTAAAATGCTTGGTAAGTGAGGGTTATACAGTAATTGCACTGCTGTTCCCCTAAAACACAAAATGCATACATTTACTGTGCCTTTGGAGCATTTTTTCCCCCAGTGCCATTGAGAATTCATCTGCATTCACTCTCAATTATAGTTAGCGATATTAGAATAAAATCTTTTGGTATTAACATATAAGGTATCTGGCACAAACACGTTAAGTGTTTAAATTATCTGAAAATGTTAATTAAAAACAAACCAAACTGATAATGCCTTTTTCATTATATAATGTTTTCAAATATAGCCTATGTATCATCATAAAGGCATATCACAGAGTCAGCATAGAGATTTCCACAGAGATAGAGAAACAACCCTTTAATATTTCTTTCACTTAATAAAAGGGAATAATTTTTGCTTTAATTTTATAGCAGTCTATAGTGTTACAAAAACCTACCTGGTTCTTAGAACCTTCTTATCCTGCGAGCATCCAGTTTAATTCAACAGAATTCACCCTGCATTTCAGCTAACATTATTACCTTTACAATTCCACCAGTATTTAGTATTCAGAAGCTTGTATAATTTTCAAACTATTTTTTGAGTATTACAATAAACACAGTTAAAACTTGCTACAACATTACACATGTAGTTCCAGCAAAACTGGAAAGGTCTTACTATGAAAAAAAAAATTAGTGTATTTAATAATAACCAGAACTTTTAATCTGTAAAAATAATGGTATCACCAGATTTAGAACCCAGCTAATCTTTGGGGTGCTGCTCCTACCCTATGTGAATCCAATGGAAAAGAACTTGTTATGAATGCACTGTTATTAAGAGGAAAAAAAAAGCAAGTGATTTGGAATTAAATATTAAAGTGTATATGAATATTTAGATATTTAGATATTCATATACATATATATACACTACTGTTATATACTTTGTTAATTAAACCACAAAGATTCAGCTGTGTAGTACAAAGTGCTTTGTCTTCCCCTTTCATGTGCACCCACTGATTTGATATCTACCAAACAACTGCAATTTTGCAGTCACTGCTCTACAAAGACTTTACCACCTACAGATTGTTCCATACTTTCAGGTATTAATCACATCAATACAAAGACAGATAAAGATACCATACACGCTCTTAGCATTCAAAATACACAGACTGTTGCAGTAGTACGGCACTGCTATTTCTTCATTAAATATATAGGCAGCCAAAATGTGATGGCGTTAGTGCAAAATAGACATTGCTAAGGCCAATTCGATAGTAAGAATCATGGCCCAAGCAGCGTATTAGTAAGTAAAATCAGCATAGCAAGAGTTAGCAAAGTCAAGTGTCGTATGTAATTAAGAACGGTTTAATTTATGGGAAGCATGTCTACAAACACTACAAAGGTGAAGAAATATGAGAGTTCACATCTATCCTATTATATGTAATTGAAAAATATCATGAAATCACACACTGCTTAGGAGTTTCAAGACCACAATTTAATAGACATGTTCATCTCTAGCCTGTGAATAATTCCTGAACGATCATGAACTAAGTGCTTTGAAAACTCTCAAATACCGTGACTTTCACTCTGGAGTTTTGTTAATGCAATTTCTTTCACTCCATAATGGAGAGGAAGTATAATTCACTGAGGTATTTCATCTTCTATAATGCACTTGAGTCGATTCTGTATCTGACTGAAGAGAAAGATGCCAAAGAATTAATCACCTGCCTCCCAGTTAAAACTATAAAGGCCAGTCTCCCTTGTTGTGAATACGCACTTAGCCCCAACTGACGCAGCACCTAAATATCACAACAGAACAATTCACTCTATGAATTCTCCCCCATTCCCATCCTCCTTTCACCAACTTCTTTCTCCATTAAACTGTTTTCTGCTTCAAATTCAAAGAACACTCATGGATTGTTATTGCTGTAGGAATACATATGGGTGGAATGCAATTGATGGAGGTAATTTGAAACAAAATTATTTTTTCCATTTTTTTCACTCTGCTAATCTGCTTGTGAGACAAAATGCATATGCACTAATTATTAATGTGAAACAATGATTACATTTTTTTTCATAATATTTCTGAAACTAGATGTATATATGGAAAACCGACTTCATGAAAATATAGCTTAGGACCACTAAAAAATTACAGTATCACATAGTGTAGGTTTAGAAAATTTTAAAATATAAAACAAAGTACCATAGAGTATAGAGGATGAGTAAGGTTTCATCTGAAATGTATTCATTTGAGCTAAACAGATAAGTGATTTATTGAGGAAGAAAAGATTGGTTATGGTTCAGTTCCACAAAGGCGTGTATAAATGCACCTAATAACTACAAAACATCTCAACAGCTGAATGGATACATAACATCGACCACTTTTACATATGTATTTGTACATATTTAAAATTGTTAAAGAAAACCCTTTGGAGTAAAACAGACAAACTTTTGAGATTACTTCAATAGAATCCTGTAATCCAAAACATTACATATCAGAATTTCAGTATTATTGGAATTTTTTTCTAAAAAAAAAAATCCCATAACCTGTTCTGGCATCACTATATGAGCAAGAAAATGATAGTCCCTACTATGTTTTCAATAAAAGCTTGGCAAGGGATGAGAAAATAGGGAAGAGAAGGCAGGGAAAAGCCAATGTTGCTCCACACAATTGTATTCTAGTCCCAACTAAAATGATGCTAGTTGTTTTAATTTACAATTAATATAATCACAAATTATGCACATCATCTGTTTGTACAGAACCAGAAAATCTACAATCTCATTTAACAAAATCCTACAATTTAAAGTAATGTTATTTTGACCTATACTCTACTAGGCAAAATGAAAAATCAGGTGTGACATGGAATTTTAGCCGCTCTAACCCCTCCATTAACAAAATGTGGATCTTATTATTTCATAAAGATGTCACAGTGATTAACATTTACATGTTGTTCAGATAGAAAAGGATGAATGAAATAGAGAAGTACATAAAGGAAGGGAATTCTCATTTTGAGACAGAGTTAGAGCAATAAGATCACGGATCACACACTGAACAATGATTTTTCTACACGAAATTTGTCTTCTAGAAAAATTAGTACAGGTAGTTGAATATATTATGGCAAAAGTTAATATGAGTTAAGATTTCAAATCAAACTTAATTCTGTGCTTTTCAAGCTTCTTTTAGAACAGGGTTTTGCGGTTTTTTACATTTATTTTTGTCTCCAAATACCAAAATGCCTAATATTTGTCAACTACTGTTTGCAAAAAGTGCTGTGTAGTAAAAGCTCTTTCACAACCAGAATGTAACCGATCTCAGCAAAACACAAGAACATGTACTTCCCCATACAGTTTCAAGTCTCATCATACAAGATCAGCTAAATTTTCACAACTGGCCATTCCTAGTAGCGGAACTACCCTACACGTTTAGAAAAGGCTTCTCTTCCAGAAGACTGTTCCACACTGAATCCACCCACGCACAACAAAATCATGGCAAATTAATCAGATTCAGATATGCAGGAGGTGACCTAGTTTTGAGAAGTGATGAACGTCCAGAACAGCCCATACGTAAAAACTCAGATTGTCAGTGAAGACACACTCATGTTCAGATGACCAAACTGACTCAAATCTGGTATGACCTAATTTCAGAAAAGTTACAACAATTTTCAGAAAGAAGGTATAATAAGGTTTTCCTACTAATAAATCGATTAATTGTCACAGATTGAAAAGGCAAATTGGAGAGACGAGTTCATACTGATGGCATCTTTCAACTGAGGAGCTTTGAAACATAAAATAAGCCTAAAGAAGAAGAGAATATCCTGATTTTCTTTCCATTTGTCTAGATTCTTAGTTTCTCCATAAACTACACAGATACCTAGAAGCACAAATGGAAAACAAGTTTTTTGATAGTAATTTGTGAAAACTGTGCTTAACAACAATTGCTGGATTGCATGATCCCAATTATACAGAAATTATTATTAGTAAAATGTCTATTTCACAGAATCACAGAATGTTAGGGATTGGAAGGGACCTCAAAAGATCATCTAGTCCAATCCCCCTCCCGGAGCAGGAACACCTTATATTTTTCTGGATGGTAACACAGCCTCTGACATGTCAGCCGCTCCTCCCAGCTTGGTGTCACCAGCAAACTTGCTGATAGTGCACTCTATTCCCTCGTCCAAATCATTGATGAATATATTGAACAATACAGGCCCCAGTACTGACCCCTGAGGCACTCCACTAGATACAGGCCTCAACTGGACTCTGCCCCATTGACCACAACTCTCCGGCTTCTTCCCTTCAGCCTTCTTATTTCATAAAAAATTTCACTGCACTTTAAAGATTGTTCCAGCATCCAACTGAGGTAAAATTATTATTTTTTCAGTGTATACTAGACTGACTTCAGTGATCACAGCCAACTGAATTGTATTTTTGCAAGGCTCTCCAACAGGCAGTCAAATAAATAGCTTTTTCTCTGCTGCATGGTTTGCTGTTTGCTTAAGCAAAAATCCAATTTCTGGAGAAGACTCCACAAGGGCTAAATTCCCTGCCATTTACAAGTGTCCCATTAGAGTAGCTTTCTATATGGAAATAACATTCCAAGAGGAGGAGAGAAAGAGTAGGTCTGAGGTCCACTGTTCCTGATGTGTTTTATTATTCTTTTTTTTCATTTGAAGAGTAGAGCTGTGCTCCCATGAGAAAAAGAAAGTAATTTCTGAATAAAAATGTCTGAAGACACTGGAGCTTCTTTAAAAGTAAAATCCTCTTTCTTGCCTTTTTAATTTCTTTTCCTCCTGGTCCACATGAAGGACAAAGGGAGACCTGGCAGCTTCAGACTGTTTTCTTCAGTCAAAGTTTATATTTTAAAATAACTGCAGTTAGAAAGATGGAGTGACTGGGACCCTGTGCACACAGTGGCAGTAGGAAGAATTACCAGTTGCTTGTGTTATTGCATCTCAAAGGTGGGAAAAAGTAAAATGAAAGCTTTTAATACAAGTTTGCAGAGATACATTTAATTTAGATCTAATAGGACAGATGTTCTAGATCTGCAAAACAGATTTAATAACCATATAATGAGTAGTTTCTTTAATATTTAGAAGAATTCAGAGCATAGGTAGTTTTTACTAAGAGATCTTCACTTTTTAATTTTAATTCTTATATTCCCTAATCAAATTCAGGCTTTAATGAGTTTAACATAAAAATTTTACAATAACATTTAAGTGAATGTACTGAAAAACCAACCAGTGCTTAGAGATAGTATAAATAAGATTAAAATTCAGAATGTTGAGCTCAAGGCAATAATTATAAACAACAAATTGCACTGAGCTTATTCGAATAACCTACTGTGAAGCCTCCCTCAATTTAATTATATATTTTTAGATTTTATTCTTTTTATACAGTGTCTTTTTTTTCTTTGGAAGATTTTGTTTTATTTTTCATTTTTAGAAGCTTCACTATCCTGGAATTTCTTTTAAATTTGACTGTTATTAGGTTTGGAAAAAACAAAAGAAAACCACGAACACACAACCCAATTTAAGAACATTAGGAATCCTACAAATGCATAAATCTTCATACAAACTATCATAAATAGAAATTATCTCAATGATCTCTAAAGAAAGATTTCCAACCATGATGTACTTGATGCTAGAATTTTTTGACATACCTAATGAATTGATGTAAAGTTGCTGCATATTTTATACACTTTGGTGCCACTGCTGTTCAGTAAGAGTTCAAATTGCCTTTGGGTATCACTAGGTGTTGTATCAGTTTACTGTAGTTTAAACAACAAGTGAGCTCTGTTTGGAAAAATACCAATGACTCCTGGCAACATTGACTTGCTAGGATTAGATACCTGCTGCTTTGCTTTCATTCTTAGCTATATTAATTCCCAGTATCTGAAACAATCTTGTTACATTTCAAAGCTTTTTAGGATAAGAAGAGTGATTGCTGACTCTATAAAGTAATCTTATGTTGAATTGTTAATTTTTAATGCTAAATATCAGCATGATCGATGGCTAGAATAAGTTCAAAATACTTTCCACCTAAACAATTGCGATTTGCAAAGTTACTAATTTTGTGTGGTTTTGTTTTTTGTTTTTTTTTTTTTTTTTATTTCTGCCTAAATGGTTTTTCAATTGCATGAATCAAAATATTTGTACTGAACTGGGAATAACTACATTACATGAAAATAATTACGTGTCTAAGGTCACTTCCTACTATGGTCCCTGAAGAATTCTTAACGCCTAGTAAGTATGAGGTAGATTAAATCATTCACTGCAATTCTTGATTTGAGAACCTATTGAGTTTTCTAGTATGGCAGTATCAAGTGAAAGTAACTGTTACTCTGAAAATCTATGCCATTTTGATACTGTTACAATATTTTATAGTAGATGGCAAGAGCTGATCACGTTATAGTGAAGAAATTTGGCCAGAAAATAACATTTTTAAATGGTTTTAATTTGGATGTTCTTATTGCCAACATAGGGCATGAATCATATCTAGAAGCTGGCACATCTGAACCCATTTGAAATGGTATTCACTTTTATACCGAAAACATATAAATCCCAAGGTGCTCAGGGGCACCGTTCAGTATAATCGTTAACCCTCGTTTTCTTGTGAAAGGATTCTCCAACAGTTTTCAAGAGACCAGGTACTGAAGAGTAACTACAAGAGGACTACAGAAGAAGAAGAAAAAAAGTATAGCATAAGTGCTACTTATTGTAATGAAGCCACTATTTCAGAAGATAAAACTGTTGCAATTGAGTGATCAGGATGAAGTTCCAGCTAGCGTAGTACCTTGTTTATGAAGCCCCTAATCAGTAAGGAAGACTACATGAATTGGGAGGATGTATGCAATAACAAGTAGTGCATCAACATAAACTATAATATTATAATAGTAGATAATTGGCATAAGTACACGTATTTGCAAACCTATTGAATGATATGGTTAGCCATCTGAAAGATGTGACCTCTTGCAGTTTTCATCAAAAGAAGCTAAAGCTAAATAGTTATTTGATAGTGCAAAGCTATTATATAAACATATATCCATAGCTTTTGGATAATAATCTCACTTTTTGATAATTAAAGTATTACAAGTTACAAATATCCTTAACAAAGCTCACTGTGGGTATTTGAGTCTATTTTAGGATTCTAAATCTCTTAGATCATGTCAGGCAAAATGCTCAGCTGCTTATCAAAAACAAACCATACCCCGAGCGCAAGGCTCTTGATATATTACAAAATATAAATCATAAATATTGTTTTCACTTCCACTAGCGATTTTGCTGTGGAAAATCCCCTGCCATTTTCCACCTATAAACAGACTGTGAACATATTAAGATTAAATCATGATATCATCAATTTGGTCCATTTTTACTTATAACTTCTGAACAGCAAAGAACATAATTTATTATATCTTCCCGGAAAGGTTTTCAGCAATCTGTCCCATCCTGATCCTGGTCTCCCTAGCTAGTCCCACTTACTCCAGGTAAAACTCTGAGACCATCATTCATAGGTTCTTCTTCAACTTGTTATGAGTTAAAAATTACCTTTTATATCAATAATAATTAAAACCAGCCTCTTAACTACATCTGTATAAGAAGAACGACACTACGTGGTGAAATTGTTTAATATTATCAGATGGTGAGTTCACTGTATCTGTAAAGGATGCGCTGTTAGTTTTTTTTTTTTTTAACACATTTTCCTTGGCTGATTAATGAAGAACTTTTGAAACAATTTAATCTATCCAGGGAGGTGAATGTTAGTTTATATTTTTCAAGGCTGATTATGGAAGAAGTTCTAAAGCAGTTTAGTCTGTTCAGGGATGTTAAACAAATATGTCAGCATTCATTTTACATTTGTGTCTACCACAGCTAAACTAGAAGAATGCTGGAAATAGATTGCAGCACTCTGTGCAAGAAAAAAAAAAAGAAGTCAATATGCTTCATATTTTATAGAAAATGCAAACTCCTTTCTAAGATGAATAGCCTTCAGATTGAAGTTTTCAGTAGCTTTACTGTGTAGATTATGGTCTGGCATTCTGCCATATCATGATATATAACCTTATAGCTCACTATTATGCACATAACAATTTGGCAAGGAGATCTGAGTGCTTAGGTTTTTCTCAGAGGACTATCATATATTTCAAACTTCTTACATCAAATTATATTTGACATTTAATTTGAACTCAATTTATGCAGAAAAAAAAAAATTAAAAGCTCTCTTGTGTACATTTCTAATAAGGAAAGTGTTAAGTGTTAATTTTTCTTTTTTTTTTTTTTGGTATGTAGATATATGTGCACGGTAGGTGTAATTAGGATAGACAGGGACTACACCATTATATAGACCACCATATATCAGAGGCCATTCTAAGCAAGGTCTGCTTACTACAAATTAAAATAAACATAGGAAACAATAGCAAAAAATGTTAAAATTCATACATGCATCTCCTACTAATTAATTCTTACAAAATAAGACTGACAAGTACATATGCATTCAACCATGTTGTACAGGGAATTAATACCGGAGAATGCCATATGAGACATAATCAGGTTCAGAAGCCGGTAATTAATATGGGAAAGGTCAGCTCTAGACTGCACTCTTCCTTTCAGACCTCTTAAATTCAGCTAGCGGGGTCAGTACTACACTTACGGCAGAGACCATTCAATCTTCATCCCAGACCTACCAAGGACACCAAGACTTAGTTTAGCACAGTTTGGGTTTTTTTTAACAACAGCTCAAGCTCCCGTTTCAGAAGCTGCTCTCATTGTGCACGTGAATATTTATGACCTGCCAATTCACAAACACTAAATCTCTCTGTCACATTCTCTTTCCATATATATGTGCTCAGATAATGCGAAGGATTAGATTACTCAGAAGTATTTCTTCTTCTGTAGCTTTGCCTCCACTTTATTATATTATCTTAGACTTAAATACTTGTTAAGAGGTTTTGGTATTTTGAATGAGCACAGTAAAATGTCCATCATATCACATCACAATCATCTCTCTGAGGTTCTAGGATGTTTGATGTGGTCTTTATTGGATTAGGTTTATATTTATAAACATATGGCAAGAAACAGTACAGCAAATAGGATCTCAATATCACTTAAAAGTTTATGGTTTCTCAAATGAAGCTGGAACGTGTCTTAAGTATTCATGAACTTCACAGAAGATCTGAGATCTAGAAAACTGTAAAAAAAATACATAGTTTGTGCACTTGCGGAGACTCTTGTAGTTTCACGTCTCCAACATATAAAAATTAGGCACATACTGATAATCTCCATACCTTTTGGGCCAATGGGAGTATCTTTAACAGGAATTACAGAAGTACTGTTTGGGAACATAGTTGGAACACTGACTAGAGGTGATAGATGAGTATCTCCCAATAGTCTAACGGATAATGATTTGGGTATGGATTTTTCTAAGCTTTTATTTCTAGCGATATCCCTGAGACACAGTGTGTGCAGTTCTTTAAAAAGTCCTGTGTTCAAAGCAAGGCAGTTCTCTGTCAGTCCAATGCCATCTAAACAAACGACTGTCTGAGATGCAGGATAATGTAACAACTGGAACAAGGTGGTACAAACTAATAAGTTTAGGCAGAGAATTAGAAGATTCCTAAGTACCAGAGCAAAAATGTTTACATTTATACCACTATGACCAGCAGTAAGAATTTGTTAAGAATAAGCATAACATTTTTAAATTTTAAGTAGTTTTCAAGATTTTCGGTGACCTGGTCTTGGACTTTACAGTGGAAGGATGCTGCACTGTGCATCTCAGTTTGAGTTAAAATATTCAGTTTAATTCATGTATAATAAGAGTTAAAAAATGATGAGCAATAAGGACTAAATAATATAGCCTTGTGCTAATAAGGAAATTGGAGGAATTGCTAGGTGAAAAAGAAGCTAAGACCAAAGAAGGAAGGACACAGCTAAGTGTTTAGCAGCTGTAAAGTGCTTCACCTTCACTTTTTTTTCCAGAAACTCTAAGGCTTTTTGCAACCTTGTACATTACCTTGGAGGTTTACTGTACAATATAAGACCACAGCTACCCAAGGGCCTTGAAACTGCTGTGTAACAAAATCTCAACTAGTTCAATCATTTAAAAGCTGTACACATATCTTACACTGTACAAAACACAAAACACCAAAATCCAGTTTCAGAAGTCCTTGTCACCATTTAATCCTCAGTCTTTGATGTTAATATTTTGCTCTTATGCAGTAATGAGCCTCGGACATTAACAACAACACTCTAACCTGGTCATGCATGGGGAACGCTGTTTCCAAACACTCCAGCAATTTTGCATAGGAGTTGGTTCTGCTTGGTCATGATAATCTTTTCAGTCTTTCACTGTTCACTTTCCTCTCAGACATGTCAATCACAGTGTTTCTCTTCCAAATGTTTTTTAAGCCACCCCAGTGTGCATACTTTCATCCATTCTACCTTGAGTGACATTTTTCTGTCAAGCTGTGCAAAGGGATCACTACCTTTTGAAAGCACCTCTGTGTTTGATGAGCACCAGTGAACTCTTGGAAAGATTAACAGGAACAGGTATTATAACATTTCCCAGTGGATAGTTTAGGTAACAGGCAATGATGGATGGAAACACTAAGTTTAACATAGGACTAAAAAAAAAAAAGCCAAACAATTTTCTTGGGATTTAGAAAGACTTCCATTAAAGTTAGCAATTAATTTCAAGTGAAGGTATTAAAAACCCTAAACAATAATACTGTTGTAGTGAGTTACTCTTTGGGGCAAATGTGTTCTTGGACTGTGACAAGAATCTCTGTGGTAATGCATGAGTTTTAAACACTGCGAGTGCTTATTTTATTATGGCAACACTTGCCAATGTGTATGTATCATGGATTTGTCATCAGCTGTGTTATTAAATTCATTTTTCAAAAGTTCACTTTGGGAGAATCCTGGCACTCCAACTCTTCACTTAGAAGGAAACTTTCTCTTGGAAGATTGCACTAGACAAATGGTCATACTTAGGTTGGTATGGTGTAAGAAGCACAAATCCCTCTTTAAAAATTCTGTTTGTGTTACTTGGTCCTAAAATATAATCTTTAATTATCAACTTGACACTTACTAACTCGATCTTGCAAACCAAAACTAACCATCCATAAATGACCTAATGAGATGCTGGGTTGGTAAAACTCAAAAACGGCTAAAAGACTTTCCAGTTCATCTATGCTGCTATCCAGTGTTCCAACATAAACAGCAGTGTTCAAATAATTCACATTGAAACTGTAGAAAAATCATGCTTTTGGAATTTTGAATAAAAGAGGAAGAATACAATTGAAGCTTATTCTCTGATCAAATTTTTGCGTGTGTGTTTTGAAAAACCTTAAATAAAATTTTTGAGTTCCAAGTAACTGGTGTATTCAGTCATTTAAAACTGATGTGTTCCTATAGTAAAAGAGAGAAAACATTTTCACTATCAAAAAGCTCGGTAACATGCCATGAATTTAGAGGAAATTATTGTGATTACACTCTATAAAATAGACCACAAAACCTCATCCAGCTTTAAGCACTGATTCTGAAAGTGATCTACCATGGCAACGCACAGCTGAGAGCATTAGCCCATGCAGCACTTCATTTAGCTAGATTTCTTCTCTTGCCCAAGATAGATAATTAAAGATAGTTGAATACGCACTCATTACATTCATATCTGCTGTGTACACAAACTCAGTTTGGAGATGGGTAGAAAAGTCCACTAGTTTGTGTGTGTATTTGGTGAACTATCATATAATATCATAAAATAAATTGTACAGACAGCTTTAAAATTATTTTTTACATAAAAACAAGCAAACAAACAAAACCACAGGAATTATCATACCTAGAACAGGAAGTGGAAGTGTAATTTTCCTAATGTAGGCGAAGTGACAATGTGCACAGATTGACTTACCAGATTCCACATGTAAATGAAAAGCATTTTATACTCCAGGATATACTGGTAGAAGAAAAAAGTATAGACTGATGATGCTGTTCTGACCTTAGCTCAAAATACTCTATGATAATCTCATCATCAGAACTAAGCAAATAATTCACAGTGAATAATTTCCTCAATATTTTTCCACTTATTCTACTCATACAATGCCTGCGAGGAGACTGCAGCTTCCCTGAGTTGCATTGCCATTCACTTTTATTCAGTTATTTTGCAGAAGACTTTGGAATATTTCAACGATTTATTTTTATTTTTCTTTAAGTTTAAGCTTTGACTTGTGAAACAATTTTACTGAATATACTGAGGGACTGGATGAGCATAAGCCAACCAGAAGTTCATGAGAAGAGAGTGATTTAAAAATTCCTACGCTGGATAAGAGCATTGCTTTCACCCACCACATTGTCTCTAACAGGGAAAGCCACTGAAACAGGGTAAAGTAAGGTAAGGGAAATATCAAATCCATCTTCCTTATTGTCTCTCATATATGTATGCTATTTATTTCCCCCCTGAATATAGGAAAAAACCAGAATACTGCGTGTATTCTGATAAAGGAACAGACCCATATACACACACACTCAGAAACACAAAACCAGGAAAACCGGGGTAGTGAAGAAAGTAACATGGACTGAAACAGAAAGATACTTATAAGAAAATTTGTTCCTTGTTGTTCCTAGAATGTGTTGATGTTGTCATAACCTACGGCTTGGCTGGCTGCACAAAAAACAGATTCTGTGGCTTTAATTACTCAGTATTACCAGTAAACTCAGATTCAAATGATAAATTACATTAAGCATGCAATCAGCAAAAATATTACTAATGAGTAATACTTAGTCAATGATCATTATTAGTTAAAAGATCTCCAATATCATACACAATGTAGCAATGGAGTATCAAGTTTTCATCCAAAAACCCACTCTAGAGAACACTTTCTCTGTGCATGCCTGTTTGTTGACAGTTAAAAAAAAAAAAAAAATAACATGAAAAATTAAAAAAACAACATGTGGAAAAGCAAATTTAAGATATACAGACTCAGGATTCCAGTTGAAATAAATAATAAACCCAAAGAAAGTCTACTTGTCTTCTCTGATGAAAGCTTGCTTACCAAAAAAATAAACCCAGCAAATTTAACGCATCACTAATTAATAAGAACATATCTTGCAGTGATCTAGCTTTATTAAATATGTGACACTGTTTGTAATATAATATGAAAGTGATCTTGGAGTAACAACACAGTCTGACTCCAATTACACAAACCCTGTACAGGTTTGCCTAGAGAGAATATCTAGGATAGAGGTGGATATTTCTCATTTGGGACTGAACTTTAAAACATACAGAACATACAGAAGATTAGGTGATAAATCTAAATCTAAAATGTGCAATATTTATGGAAGCTATTTAGGGGAAAGGGACCTGGGGTCCTGGGGACAGCAGGATGACCATGAGCCAGCACTGGGCCCTTGTGGCCAGGAAGGCCAATGGTACCTGGGGTGGATTAGAAGGGGGTGGTTAGCAGGTCAACAGAGGTTCTCCTATGCCTCTACTCTGCCCTGGGGAGACCACACCTGGAATATTGTGTCCAGTTGTGGCCCCTCAGTTCAAGAAGGACAGGGAACTGCTGGAGAGAGTCCAGTGCAGGCAACAAAGATGATGAAGGGAGTGGAGCGTCTCCCTTATGAGGAAAGGCTGAGGGAGCTGGGACTCTTGAGCTTGGAGAAGAGGAGACTGAGGGGTGACCTCATTAATGTTTACAAATATATAAAGGGTGAGTGTCAGGAGGATGGAGCCAGGCTCTTCTCGGTGACAACCAACAGTAGGGCATGGGGTAATGGATTCAAATTGGAACATAAGAGGTTCCAATTAAATTTCAGAAGAAATTTCTTCTCAATGAGGGTAACAGACACTGGCTCAGGCTGCCCAGGAGGTTGTGGAGTCTCCTTCTCTGCAGACATTCAAACCCGCCTGGACACCTTCCTGTGTAACCTCATCTGGGTGTTCCTGCCCCGGCAAGGGTTTTGAAAACTCAGAACCAGTTCTGTAATTGACCGAAACAGGTGATTATGATTTCACAAAAACACATACATTTTCCCCTTTTCAGATATTTTACCAGCTCTCTACATGAAAATGTATAAATATTTTTATATTAAGATAAAGATGGCAAATGACACAATGGTAACATTGTTACTTCAAATATTATCACTGAAGACCTTCATTTATTCACTCGTGAACAGTAAAAAGGCATGCTGCTTTGTGAATCCCATGAATACAAGGATGCTTTCAAAACGCATGTGGTGCAAATTTTTACATCTACATAAATAAAATAACAACACAGGTCTTAAATATTCTCCTTTCTGAAATACGTACAAGCACTTCAATTTTGTTCCATTCACACTGCAGAGGAATCTATCTCAGAAAAGGTAAGTGACTCTCCTTCAGATTGTGTCCCACGACCCAGCAGCCGCCGCTACTACAGCCAACTGAAAAACTAGTATTACGTTTCTGAGAGCTGCTAATACAACATGCCTAATTGGTCATATAGGTGAAGCACTAAATAAACATACAAACAAATTTCTTCCAAATCGAGCCACTAATATGTGGGTGAATAATTTAAAAACTTCTCAGCATAAGGTTTATCCTAAGACTTCAGCACTGCTCCATTTGCTGACCCTTCAGTATCCCCAGAGTGTGTTGCTCTTAAAGAGATCACAGAGCGCCTGGAAGGAAATCTGCTGTGCTTCCTCACACTCAGCTTCAACGTAAGGAGGTAAATTCATTATTAATATACATATATTTTCTTAAGCTAGAAAACACAGAATAACTTTTTTTTCTCCTCATTTTTCTTCTACTTTCCTTTTTCCCCAGCTATACACACTAAATCTACTTAACTCATAGAATGACAAATATCCACAATGGCTTCAATTACTTACAATGTTGCAATATGCTCAATTTAGTTTCTTTTCTTTTGGTTTAACTGTTACATAACGATATATGCCACTCATTCCTGCTGCAGAAATGCTTTTAGGAAATAAACCAAGACAGCAATAACATCCCATGTTAACTAAAACAGTTTTTACTAATCTCTACATGATCTTGTAGACTATTAAAAATACTAATTATGACAGGGGGTCACCCACCTCTTTCATCCCAAGCAGCAGTGTCCCATTTTAGAAAGACAGCTGGCAAACAAACCTCAAACAACAGAAACAGTGCAGCAGCATCACTGATATCTTCATGGGGCTACACCATAGACAGGCACTTATAAGGGGTCAATAACTCCCTAAGAATTTCTGAAATGTAAACAGACTCAGGTGCTAAGCTCACAGATTCCAGAGAGAGTAATAAGCTTTTAAAGTATTTTACAAGATATTTCTGTGCAAGAATGAACCATGTGGAAATAACCATCCTCTATGTTCCCTGGAAAAATTTCTTCAGCCTGTTAGTGCTGATGCTCTTTGGGATGAAAACAGACGGTTTGGAAAGACAGAAGTCACACAAAGTTGCAGAGCTCATAAGAAAATAGGAACAGATGGTTTCACTAATGAGTTTTCTAAAATACACACCCTGTCCTCAGTGGACGCAGTGCAGTAACTAAACTGTTCTAGCAATTGTTTTCTGAAATTACTAGATATTTTCTAAACAGATTAACATAGTCAAATTTTATTAATCTCTAAATTTTTCTCAAGAAATTTTAACATGTTTATTAGGATTTCACTAAAGCAACTGAGTTATAGAACCTATGCTTTCATATGTGAATATTTATGTTTAGATGTACGTGTTAATAAATGTTCACTGTCGCAAATGGAGATAAATATCTGCATCCCAATGTTCAAGTGACACCTTCTATGTCTCTCTATTTAATTAAGCTTCTGCTTTGTGTGATCTGTGCTTTTCTCTTTCAATATCCTCCCTAAATCTCAGCTGCAGACTCTCTGCCTGTGGAAGCCGAAGAAGAAAAAGAATGAAGAAGCACTAGCTTATATAACCTTGATTTTTCCTAAGCTGTCTAATTCAAATGTTGGAAACTTTTCTCAAGTATCCCATAATCAGCTGTTGCTAGATGTTTGTCCAAATATCCCACTTCTGGTTCCTGGCTAATAAATAAATGACACGGCTATCAGCACTGCCCAAGGCACCACAGTTGTTTGGGAATTTAAAAAAATTCCACATTCTGTTTCAAAATCATGACAATTATGGTGCTTTTTCATTTCTATCAAGATAACAGTAATAATTGTTTGAGAAATTAAATGGTCATTTCAAAGTATAAAACTATTATGAATTTTTAAGAGGATGGAAACAATAAGCAATGATGAAACCTGTTAACTACTTCAAAATTCCCGATCCTTCCTGGTGTATGAAACTGTATATTGGGTCATTTTCTCATTAATCATCAATTTTGTAGGACAAAATGCAAGCATTTTTTCAGAAAAATGGTTGTCTGTTAGATCAGTAGCCATGGTTCAAATTCCTAGTATAATCTAAATTTATTTTGCAAACAAGGATCGCTTAAATTTTGTGAATTAATTTGTTGTCATTGGTGAGTATAGGTCTTTAAGTTAAAAAGTTTAACAAAACCTTATAAATTACTTGGAAAACTAAATTGAATCTAGCACATCTCTGAAGGAAAGATTAGTCTGACAGCCTTAGTCATGCGTCAGTGCATCATTCTAGTTTTTGCAGTTACAGATGCATTGCAGGAATATAGTGATTATTTGGGACCAACACCCTTATTCCTAAAGAAAACAATTACTTATTAATATTTTAAGTCTTTTTTTCTGCCTTCTTTGATAATTGATTCATTTTCAGTTGGTAGAATTCATTTGTTTTAATTGATCAGCTTGCTCCAGTGTGTTTAAAGAAGACAAAGATTCTAGTACTGCCCCATTCTGTTCTATGAACATATTTTTTTTCAGTTTTTCCTTTAGTTTTTACCATGGTGAACAGCTGGCACTCATTTTTATGTAAGTATTATTAAAATAAAAAATAAAATCAAACTATGAGCTTTACAGAAAACCCCCACAAATTCAAGACAAGTATTTGTAAGAACATTTCACCTCTGGTGAGAATATATTTGAAGGCCATCAAAAGAATCTGTATACTGAAGTGACACTCACTATCTCCTTAAAATGCCTTTTAGATGTGGCATTTAGGAACATCTCATTATCTTAATACAAAATGCACCTTATAAGTAAATGACTGTTTTTTGCTTGTCTTTGAAGCAAAACATTGCTCAATGCTCTTGAAGAATATCACTTGGTTAAAGCACCTTCTCTCTTACATTCTTAATATTTTTCTACAGTAATTATTACTTTATTATCTATTATTTTCTGTGACTGTCCTAGTTCTACACAACAGATAAAATGTCAGAAAAAGATTTAGAACTTCGATCACTGAAACTTTCAAGCTACAACTTAGAAAAACTGACCTGAACTACAAGTTTTTTAAAGCCACAGCTGTGTGCAATTTATCGGTGTAAATTATGTGCCACTTATCACTTGGATGTTATGGAAACTCCATGAATAAGTAAAATTGCATGATAGTATCAATGAATACTAAGTGATAAAAACTCAATTTCACAGCAAGATTTTACTGCATGCCTCAAGTATGGTGGAGAAGAAACCGTCATATATTGTGTGAGTTGAACCATTACAGTACAAAAATCCTCTGAAATGCATTGCTTAGTGTCATATTGTTACCATAAAATGCGAATTATTGTATGAAGGAAACGATCACATATATGTTTCAGCAAGCTTCATTGCATTGGGGTGACACCTCTGGCAGACTATCTGGCAAGTCCCTTTATGTCAAAAGTTCAAAAGTTATCTTGGACATGTCCTTGAATCTAATGACAGCTCCTTTTGAAAACCAACAACTCCTAAAAAAGAGATTAAAATTAAGACTGCATTGGCACTAGAGCTTTTGCTAGAATAAGATGCTATTTCTATTATATTCAGTTATAATTAGAACAAGATTAGAACTGGTCATTAAGTAGGTGAAGCAGGTATTTACAATTTTTTCTATAAGTAGCAGTATGCAAAGGGGTACCAAATGCAGATTCAACATTCACCAAAAATAACATGCAGAAGATTTCATAAAACTCTAGTTATTGTGAAAAACATGTCATTAGGTCATAACTGGATTAGAATCACAGAATGGTTTGTGTTGGAAGGGACCTTAAAGATCATCTAGTTCCAAATCCCCTGCCATGGACAGGGTCACCTTCCACTAGACCAGGTTGCTCCAAGCCCCGTCCAACCTGGCCTGGAAACGTTTCCAGGGATGGGGCACCCGCAGCTCCTCTGGGCAGCCTGTGCGAGGGCCTCCCCACCCTCATCTGACTTTGGTCAAGGTTCTCACTCCCTGCATCACAAACGGGTTTTTTCTGCAAGAGAGCATCTGCGTACTCCAAGCACTAAACTACAGTTTAAGTTGTTGCAACAGCAACTTAGTTGAAACCAGTGCTGATGGCAGCTAGTTACAGATATGAATTTTCATGGCATGTCTATATCCCATATGAACCTTAAAAAAAGAGCATGAAAAGAACCTGGTTTCAGTTCTTTAGACAAGCTGTCATACCCAATGTATAATCAAATTTATGTTGGGTATGAACAACAGATTTGTACTTATTCTTACATAGATTCAGATCTGAAAGTATGCTCATACTGATTTTAAGAATATTTGTTATTCCTAACCTAGGACAACTTTATTATAACAGTACTTCTCTCAGGTTAACGTGCTATATGTGAAAATACCATGCAGAAGTTTCAGGAAGGCCTTCAACAGATAAATGGTAAGTTAATTGAACTAAAAGGTGAATGGGAGAAGTTTTATAAATTGCTGAATTCATTCCCCTGAATGAGGCATCAGATGGAAGTCTTTCTGTGTACTTGGGGGCTATTTATTTATCTGGAGAACTGCATGAAAAGAGGGAAGAAAAAATAATGCTTTTCTGTCTCAGTCTCTCTTTACAATACAGTCAAGTAAGTTGAGCTACTTATATCAGCTAATAAAAAAGTCTTCACAGGAAGCACATTAGAGCATCTAACTCATTCATATATAAAGTAGCTTTTGATAATATAATAATGGAAAACTAAATTTTTTGCTTTTTGTGATTGAAAAATCGTATTGATTATAGCCACAAGTCCTACCAGACCAAGACAAAATAAACTACAGATCATATTAATGGTACATGAGACAAGAGATGTTACTGATGTTCATTATCAGTGTTACCCTAGCAATTTAAAATTAGCAAAAGTAAAGAGTCCTAGAGACTTCTGTTTCCCAAGGTGAACCAATTTTTTTCAGATTCTCTGTAGGACATTGTGAAAAGTTATGAAGATCAAATGCCACGTTGCACAAAGCAAAGAAATGCTAAACATGATTGAAATGGATATTGCAGTTGGATAGACAGAGATATATTTGGTCAGCTGTGGCTGAAAGATACTCAGAAATAAATGAACAGAAAAGTGAAACTCTGAACAAGCATAATCTGACCAAGCCAAGACAAAAAGGCATTTGGTTTAACTGCTTGTCCATTCTAATACCTCTATTTGAACTTTCTAATGGAAAAAAATTGAGTCACCATTAATTGCTCTCTAAAAGTAAAGTAATGAAAATCCTAACAGTAAAATAATACCTGCTCTGGTCACAGTCCTTCCAGTTCACAGATACTGCTAATAAAGCTGAGTTTCTCCTCTGTCAGTATCACTAGTAGTATATTAATATTTATAGCTTAGCAAGTAGCATAAAGCTATCAATTGTTTACGGTGCAGGGGACACAGAAAATGCAGTAAAAGAAACCTAGTTTTCCTGAACGATAATTCATATGTAAAAATACATTTTCAAGTAAGACTGTTCAAGCTGGGTGGAAACATATTCATTAAGAGAGTCTGCATAATATTTGGGAAGGTTTATTTATGCATTTCCTTCCAGCTTTGAAGGTGTGAGTTCACTCCAGCATTTCCTGTTGGAATGAAGCAGTACCCACTGCAGAGGAAGACAAATTTAGAGATTGCTTAACCTACTTGGACATACATAAATTCATGGGATCATGTGAGATGCATCTGAGGGTGCTGAAGGATGTGGTCTGATGTCACTCTGAGAGTGCTCTCTATCATCTTGGAAAGTTAACAGCAATCAGCGCAAGTTGTTGATAAGTTTCTGACCACTGGAAAACAATGGACAAAACAGAGGGCAAAATGGAAAACCCCAGTAAGCACAGGTCTGTCAGCCTCATCTCAGTTCTGGGGAAGGTTATGGAGCAGATTTTCCTTAGAAACCATTTCTAAACAGATAGAAGGCAAGAAGGGGATTTGGAGCAGCCATCCTGGATTTACAAAGGGCAAACTCTATCTGACCATCACTGCTAAGATGAGGTGACTGGCTTTGTGGACAAGGCGAGGTCAGTAGATGCAGTGTAGTTGACTGTAGTAAAACTTTTGACACAGTGTCCTATAGTCATCAAATTGGTGAGCAATAGGCTGGATAACTGGATGAAAAGGCAAGCAGAGAACTGACTGGGGTGTCAGGCTCAAAGAATCATCAGTGTCAGAAAGTCCTGCTGGCAACCAGGAAGCGCTGTAGCCTCCCAGGGATCAGTACGGAGACCAATACTGGGAAGCGTCTTAATTCATTCAGGCGTGTGATCTGACAAAGTGCACTCTCAGCAAGCTTGTGGATGACAACAATTTGAGGGACAGTTGTCAACCTGCTGGTGGGCAGAGCTTCTACTCAGAGGGTCCTGGACAGACTAGAGACATGACTTGATCGGAAAGGAAAGGAAATGCAAAGTCTCACATCTGAGATGTGATAACCCCACGCACCAGGAGGGGCAGGCACTGATTACTTACTGGGAGGAGGCTCTTCAGAAAAGGACTTGGTAGGCAAAAAGTTGAACATGATCCAGAGAAGTGCCCTTGCAGCAAAAGCAGCCAATGGTATCCGGGGCTGTATCAGCAGGAGTTCAACCAGCAGGTTCAGAGAGTGACCCTTCCTTTCAGTCCAACACTGGTTAGTCTGCATTGGAGAACTGCATCCCGTTCAGGGCTTCCCAATAAAAGAAAGAGACTGACACACTGGAATATTTGAGTCCAGGGAAAACCACCAAGATGGGTGGGGCCAGGGGAATACAACACACATGAAAAGGCACCAAGAGGTAGGAGTGTTCAGCCTTGAGAACAGATGGCTAAGGGGATACCTTACTGTGAGTCTGCAAGTCCCTCTTCAGAGGATACAGAGAGAACAGAGAGTCTCCTCAGAGGTGCACAGCAATAAGTTGACAAGCAATGAAAACATGTTTGAAGATGGGAAATCCTGATTAAATATTACAAGAAAATTATTTATTTTTACCATGTGGTTGGTCAAATACGGGATGAGAATGCCCAGAGAGGTTACAGAATCTCCATCCTTGAAGGTGTTCAAGACTCAGGTGGACAAGCCCTGAGCATCCTGGTCTAACTAGATCCACTGTGACCAGCGGCTTAGACAAGGTGTCCTCCAGAGGTCCTACTCAAACTTTGTTGTACAGTTCTACAAGAACAATGGATCTTAACAAAACAGAGGAAAAAAAAGAAAAAACAACCAACAACTGAAATACTCCATGCTACTTACCAATCATATGGTTTCTCTCGTAGATTTGTTGTTTGTTTTTTAGCTTTTTCCTCCAGGTCAGTATCGTTACACTAAACGTTAGTCTGAGCCTTTATTATTAAATAAAACATTTCTTTATTCAACTGTAATGAAAAGCTCATTATGACTTTCCAGCTACCAGTGCAAACAGTGTACTTAGCCAAACGGTAATTGTATTGGTCTTCCTTCTATTCCAATACTGCTCTGAAACTTGTGTCCCTCAAATGAATAATTACCTACAAAATAATTAAATGTTGCTGATATGGTCTACTCATCCCACTTGTACATAGAAACAGCAAAGTCTGTCTTCCCTGAAATCTATCTCCGTCATGTTGGATAAGCTTACTGCCCATCACAGGGCTGGCATCGATCCCTACTCAATTACAGATGAACATAGCACCATATTAAAAGACAAATAAGGTTTAATTTTAATCACAGGCAGCCTGTAAGTCCATGTTCCATTATAGATTAAAAGAACCAATTATTTTTAAAAGTACAGATTTAATGAAAGGCCTTACGAATATATAGACACATTGCTCCCTCTGCATTCTAAGTCAGACTCTGCAGTAATGGCTGAAATAGCTGCAAGCAATCTATGTAAGGCATGGGGATGCATCCTGGAGAAGAATGGTTTTTCTTCAAATCACAAATACACTTTCTCAACAGAGTTTCTTTTGTAAGATTTCTCTTTTAGAAGCGTAAAATCACAGACTGTTTATAGACAGATTAACTCTATGGTCAGAGTTTTATTGTTACTAAGACACAGTAAATGCAAAATAATTGCATTGGAGCAGACAGAAATTCCACACTAATAACACTAAATGCTGTTGAAATCACCTTATCTCAGATTCAGAAAGGTAGTTAGGAGCCTCATTTCTCATTTGAATTCAATGGGAGTTAGGCACCTATATATCATAGTCTTCCACAGGTAACAACAGGAGTTTGCTTGCATAATTAACTCAAGAATCTAGGTCATCTGAATTCTTATTTTCTTGCTATTCATTCTTTACCACTAGTTTCCAATCTTCCTTGTTTATTGAGTTATTATAATATTTGTGAGACTGTGAACTAATAAAAATGTAGCTATAGGATGCTGTTGATATTAACCGTGAGAATATGAAAAGATAAATGTGTATTTTTAGAGAGACATAGAGTCACTGGAAAATCAGACAATGGTGTTGGTTAGTGCTGTGAATGCAATTCCGCTAGTACTGAAGAGGTATGAAATGTCATATATTCACAAAGATAAAATCTAACTTTTAAACCCCATTTTTCCATAATGCAATGCTTTTGTTTGGGAATTTTGCATATACTGTTCAATCAGAAATGCTTTAATGTATGGTAAATTCTCTTCTTCATTTTCTAAATTTAAACCTACCTTCTTTACAAGGGTTAAAATTAAAGCACTATTTACCCACACATACGTTGTCACATCAGTCTTACGAGCACCACTCACAGTTAAAAAACCCCAAACTAATACCGGGACTCCCGTGTGTATAAAGTACTAGGATTTTATTTTACCCCACATCTTTGAGGAAAAGTGCGCCAACTGAAATATTAGTAAGGTTTGCGGAATAAGAACCTCAGAGAAATAATGTAGATTTTTCTCAGGCACTTTAAGGATCTCATTTCAAAAGGTCCCTTTGAATCTTTATGATGATAAACAAAATACTTGGGGAACCTTCTCATCTACTTATAGTCAGTCCTCCTCCTTTTTATCTTGCTAAATTCCTTTTGCTTTTGTCCTCACTGATCCCTTAAGGAAAAAAAAAATCTCAAGTTTCTCTACACTTGTCAGGTATTCACAAAGAGAATACAGGAAAACCGCAGCTATTGCTACAATGGAAAACAGCTCATCATGCAGGTGTAATGCAAAGATTCAGCTTAAGAACAAAGTGAGGGGGTTCATTTTTCAGCTGGGATGCTACCCTGTTTCTCATACACACACACATACACAGAATTAATAGAAGCTAGTAACTGAATCTACCAGGCTTAGCAATAACCAGGGTTGTGCAGAAGCGAGTACTTACTTTCAGACCTATTTATTTTTATGTTTTATGTTCTTTTAAATAGAACATATCCCAATTTTTAAGAAAACCAGCAAATTCTTCCACCACGTTCTGGATCTTTTTTTCTTGTGACACAATTTAGAAGACACACCAAATCAAGACTTTGTTAAATCCCTGCACAGAAAACCTACCAAAACAAGATAACTTCTGATCCGCACAGAAGCTCCTGCATTAGCATATCCTTCATTAGCAATCAGTGGATATAAGTGGTTTTTGAACAGAAGCAACAGATTTCACAATAGAATATGCAAAAGCAGAGATGATTCTTTAGCTGATCTAGTGTCAGTTCAAGTCAAGACCTGGATTACTGGGCCAACTAGGATCTCAGGATCAACACAATTGTATTATGCTGAATTGAGAAGTATAGAAACAGTTTATTGTTTTCAAACACCAAGCACATTGTACATAACATTTATTATCACTTGATTTTGGAAACATACTAATTTATTGCTATCTATTATAAACACTGTCAGTGACTTCTATAAAGAAGAAATACAGATGAAAATATTAGGGAACACATCCAGTACTTCCAAAAAATGCTTTTGTACTTGCTATGCATTCAAAAGTTAAGACTTGTGCATTGAAAATGTAAGCCGATAGGTCACACTGAAAAAGTCACCTGCTATATGCTTACTCTAGAACAATTTCTATTCATGTTTTCTTTTACAGATTCAAAGGCCTCACTAACATGTTGTAGCAGAAACTTAGCTAAGTAGCTGGGCATATAGTCTACTAAATCCTTGTATCTATTTAATCTCAAAGCAAAACACTCTTCAAAATCTGCACTTTTGGGCGCTTTATTAAACTATCAGAAAATGCATCTTCACAGAGCCCGCTGAGTAACTTTCACATACTATGCTGTATTTAGCCAGAGATTTTCTGAATTAAGGTACTTTACAAAAGCATTAGACCTCCCTCCCAATTTGTATTTTCAACAGTGACAAATACCATTTTATGTTATTAGCTATCACAAAAACTGATGGGTGTTTTACATAGACTATTAGATGTCTTTATTCCTACTGTGAAGAACAGGTATGAGACATACACAAGAGATTATTTTTTGTCACAGATGGTAGATTCTTCATTCTACTGTGGCCTTTCACAAGGCCTTAGATACGTCAAATTCATGTTCTGCTACATATATATATATATATTTGGGAAATTTTTACAATCATAGTACTGTAGTATGTAGAAATATGCATATATGAACTTTCCTTTGAACAATACCTCAATATAAAAAAACAGTGCACTCAAAGTCAGAAATACTTAATAAAAATGGCCAGCTTTTATAAGCATCATTTTGAAATTAACTGAGTAATTTTGGCTGAATAATCACACCCCTGAAGGGATGCAATAAAATATAAATTTAATCAAATACATTTTTAGAACAGGCTTCAAGCTAGTGCACGTAGAATTTTGACCCAAATATCTAGTCATGAGTATAATATCAGACCTTTAATTATAATTTCTATTATAATTGTTCTATTGAAGAAAATGTAGCCAATGCACTTACCTGCAATTATGCACACACGGTCTGTGGAAAGAGCAGATAAAGACTCTCCTGTGAACCGTCACTTGCTGAGCTAATTCACCCAACTGGTTTAATTTTGTTTGCCCTCAGTCTGTCGTTACAGTGATTACATCTACACGAAAAGACAATGAAACACCAAAATGAAAAATTCACTAGATTTATTATTTAAATTTTCAATTTGACTTTTATTCTAGAACAACCAGAAAGATAGGGTCACAGAACATATGGTTGTAAGAAAAATTAAGTGTTTTGTACACTTTCTGATAATAGCATGTACGAATATCTTATCTAATTGCTAAAATGTATGGCCTCTTCAAGACTCATTACAATGCACACCTGGTGTTCTCTGAGAAGTGCCCAGTATTTTAGTTCTAATGTATTCTGATTTACAAATTTACAAAGAAAAAGGCTTTTGTGGAATATCTACAGTAACATCACAGATTGATCTTCAGAGCTACATACTTCTTTTAGACCACAATTTAAAAGATAGTTTTTGGGACACCATGATCTAAAGCAATACACAACTGTTTATCTGAAATATTCATATGATAATAAATACAGTACATTATTATAATATACTTCATCTTCTAATGAGAACAATTTTTATTGCAGTGTAGCATCCACACTACACCGTGGAAGATGCACGGCAGGCTCTGTCACCAGTATCTGAAGAACAGCAGAAAACCTTCTACAGCCGGGGGTGTGGATTTCAACAAGCCCACATGTCCACCACTATGAGCCCTATTTGTAGAAACCATTCAATCCTGCAGTTAACTCAGTCTCTTACATTCTACCTATTATGAAGTAACAGTACCACATTTGCACACAGTGCATGACTTTTGAAGACAGATGCTACAAACACACTAAAACTATTCCAGAAAGAAAGTAGGCGTAATACTTCTATCATATGGTGGGGGACTTCCCTGCTCTCATCTAATCCATAATTTAGGTACTTCTCTGGAAGATACCAATTCCATGTCACATTTTATAACTGCTTAGTATTGCTGAAATAGTAATTTAATGAGTTAAAGAATACAACTGAGCATAAAATGGCCAAAATTCATATTCTAGTAAATTCCAAGCGGCACAGTGTAATTTAGTTTCAGATAGAATAGAAAATATTTTGAACAAAAGCCCTATTTGGAATGTTACATGGAGCCTGCTCCTGTCCCCAGAATCTCTCTCAACCCTGAAAACTAAAAATTCGTTACCTTAGTCTGCTGGGTAAATAGTAGCAGTAAGTGTTAGACTACTGGAAAATAATCTAAAATACATTTCAACCCAAATGAAACCAACCAACCAAGAAAAACTCCCCAAAACCAAAACAAACAGTTCCCGACAAGTCTGTTTTGCAATAAGAAACCAGTTTGATCGTGTGCAGAGGTGTAGCTAACACTCCTTTATACAAGAATTTAAGAAGTCCACAGCCTTTTTGACAAGTCCATTTCAATATTTTGAGCTCTAAGTTTTTTGGCTTTCTGCATTCAAATGTCCATACATGTCCACTTTTGATAGTGCCGTCAATTATATGTAAAACTTCTTACATACGTATTTCAATGCACAGTGCCAGAATTTAGTCTTGTACTGTCACTGTTCATGTAACTTCAGTTTTGGAAACAGAGCTAAAAATACTTGTTCACTTTCCCAATACTTTCCAAGGCCAAGGTGTAGCACTGCAAACCTACAAAGCAACAAAACATCTTTCTAGACTTACTACAAATGCATACAGCATAATGACTGTAATGAAGATAGGTCTATTGGCATTGAGATATTCAAATTATGGGGACAACATACAGCAGCATATCCACGATAAAAGCACATAGAAACATAATCTTCAGAGTTTTAGTAGAGAAATATAACAGCCCCCTAAGAAATGTTAAGACTCCTTCCTATGGAAACAAAAGTTGCATTTAAGTAAAATCAGATATAACCAGTTGCTGCAGAGTTGGAGAAATGTCATTAGCATTTCTGAATGTTACCAACATTAACAAATTCAAGTATTTATGAGGAAGAATATAGGGGAAAAAGTCTGCTAGTCTGCCTTTTATGGCACACAGAGAACAGATCCATAGGGCACAAGAGAATATTAGAAATTCAAAGAGTGGCAGTGCCTGACAGTAACAAACAAGGATGTACAAGAAGTCAAGTCCATACTACATAATAAATGTACTTACCTCTCTCAGGCTTAGAGTTATTGCTACTGAAAGACTGAAAAATAACTGAATTCCTGAGATAAGCTAGCAGGTTTGGTCATTTATTCTGCAAAATTTGTAAACTTGTAGTATTTCACACATGCGCTCACACTTTTTTTTGTTCCTGCTTTCGTTCATTGTTGTTGATAAAAGGTTAGCAGTTTATCTACAGGAGGAATTTACAGCTATAGCAACAATTCTAGGTCACCAACTTTAGCTAGCCAGCCTGACACTTTTGAATGTCAAAGGCACCTAATCCAGAAATTTCCTCATATATAAAATAAAAATGTAAAAAAAAAAAAAATCAAAATAAAAAAGGGAAGAAAAAAAAAGAAGGGGAGGCATAAACGAACATCTTCTATTTCAACAATTCCTTTAGCTACTAGACTATAAATTTTGAAGGAGTAGGAGCTCCATCCGCTTTTGAAACTTTCACAATACAGTGAAAATTTATGAAGATTTACTGGGAGAGAAAGAGAGAAGCTGTCAGAGTACAAACATATATTTTCAGTCTACAGAGCCTTAATTTGGGAAACCTGAGAGGCTGTGGTCCACATTCAAGGTTTGGATAGTCAATATCGATTTGGAAAAGAGAGAGCAACCCCTTGTCTTCTAAATAAATACAAATATATATATATACATATATATATGTGTACATCCAGGAGACAATTGAGAGGCCTGGGTAGGAAAGGAAAGGAAAGGAAAGGAAAGGAAAGGAAAGGAAAGGAAAGGAAAGGAAAGGAAAGGAAAGGAAAGGAAAGGAAAGGAAAGGAAAGGAAAGGAAAGGAAAGGAAAGGAAAGGAAAGGAAAGGAAAGGAAAGGAAAGGAAAGGAAAGGAAAGGAAAGGAAAGGAAAGGAAAGGAAAGGAAAGGAAAGGAAAGGTGCTGCACCAATGCAATCTAGAAGGCGGCCCAGTGCCTCACCCAGGGGCAGAATAGAAAAGGTGTACTGAGGGGATTAGTTGCTACTGCTGAGCTTTTTGCAGGTCCCCCAACACAATGGGTACCACATGACTGAGTTTTGCAATTCCTCAGTCCTTCATCTAGGTGGTTTAGTTTTAATTCATTTGTGGAAAATTGAAATTTAGTGATTGAGACTTCTTGATCTAGCCATCAAAGATGAAACAACTCCTAGAAGCAGAAGTATCACAAATTTAAACTAGAAATTTTCATATTGCAAGGGATTAACCTCTCTAGCAGTTCACTGAATGGTATAGTACACACACAACTTGACGTTTTAAAATTCAGAATTTAAATTTGACAAAAGTACTGCTCTAAAATGGAAGTCCTGTGGCTGTGATATACAGGATGACAACTGTTGAAATTGTTGGTCAATCAGAAATTTTTATTACACAAATTCAAAATTGATCTTCATGGGAGAGCATTTGGAACACAGCAGAGCTAATAAATCCTTGCACATGACTGAGTAAAAGGGTATAGTCACTGTACAAATTTGACTTAAACTTAGTTGGCTAGTGAGCTTCAGTAACACTCTGAAAGGACAAGCTGCAAATGACACCAACCAATAGGAATGAAAACTCCTAAGAAATGGTTTCTTTTTTCCCAACTCAGTCCAGTTACAAGAAGGCAGTTCAAATTATTCAGCAGATGGTTCAGATGTAACAACAGCTTGGTAGAAGCAGGACAAGGCTAATTAGAGCATTATGCCTGCCTCTTTTCTTCTCTGCTTTAATTCCCAGATCATTCCCTCCTCCCTCCCATAGAGTGCATCCAGCCTCTCCATTTTCTCTCTAGAATATCATCTTACATCTCAGCAATGCTCTTTTGCAGCAGCATACGTTGCAGAACTCCTACAGAAGAAGTAAGAGATTTCAGCTAACCAGGAAGGCAGGAGGTGGTGCTTCCCTCTTGGAAGGTATACTACACTTTTCAGTCCCTCTCAGGGAAATTGTTCTTTTGCCATATTCTTAGCTGTTGAAGTTAAAAACACCTGTAAATACCCTATGAATGTTCATGCAGATTGCTGACTGTGTTTGTATGAACTGCCACCAAAACTAAAATAATGCAAACACATGAGATTGAAGACCATACATTTCACACATCTACTAAGTTTAGACTATCAGAGAGCTAAGTACACAAAGCCTTTGCCATCCCACAATTTAAGTGGCATCTCCATATGAAAAACCAGCAAGCTGTTGGGCACAGCTGTCTCTGGAGAGCCAATGCAAGATTCAGTACCTCGTACAGCTGTTACACTCCCAAGGCCATATGATCTGCCAGCCTGAGGAGCTGTGAGCTCACACTGACCCAACAGTATATTAAGACATGCTTAACCATATCATCCACTCTTTAAATAGAAGCTTGCTGACAATTGGTCAAATACACTCTCATTAATGTATGATCAGAATTCCCTGCCCAGTATTGCTTCAGGCATTTTGTGTTCATCACAAAGACTTTCATGCCTACAAACCATAAGATATTTTCATTGGAATGGATAAGGTTATTAACATCCACAAGGTTGCAAGTCTGCACCAGAGAACAGGAAAACCATTTTGTCTTGTGATGTAAGTCAAACTCGTACAAGCACCTAATACTATCTTGATCAAAGGGGTTTTCTGTTGTGTTTTTTGTTTTAAGTGAGCAAGAAAAAAATCTTATCTGCCTATGTGAATGAATAACTAGTTCTCTATTCCACAAAACGATCATGCTATTACACATGTTAGAAATTAGCTCCCATCTAATACAGAAACACAGAAAATATGAATCCTGAGACCACCTAAAATTTCTTTCTTTGTTCATATAGTTTTAAAGCAAGAAGGAATATGAGTTGAATAAATTTGAGAGAATTTGTGGTGTTTGTTTTTTAATTAAACCAATGTTATAATTCTAAGATATAAGCTTGCTGTTAGTTACCTGGGTGTGAATTCAGAGTGACTGCACTGGCATTACTTAATGCCAGTACATTTATACCCAAGGAACTGAGAGTAAAAACTTGTAATTCATCCTTTTTTCTGCCATGGTACATCAATGGACAGAAACAAATAAGAGCTAAGTCTCAATGGTAAGAATTTCTGTCTACCAGAATTAAGTAAGTTTTTCTGTGAAGCACTACATGAACGCAGAAATCATTTAAAGAACTGAAGAAAAATATTAGACCCAACATTAAGAGACCAAAGGTTATTTGTGGAATGCTTCAAAGTCTGTTTCTGGGAATGGAAGATCAACAGAGACTCAGATTTGAGGTGTCTCTTAAGTAATAAGAGAATTTAAAAGACCAATAATGACCCGAAGCCTACATATTGTCAAAGGAATTAAAAAAATAAAAGCTTTCGCATGCTCTGAAGGAAAAATATGATTGTGATAACCCTTCTGGATTTCTTAAGTGCAGATCCACAACTGCATTGGCTATACATTAAGAGAACATCAGTGAAGCTGAAGAAAACAAGAGGGAATCAGAATACCCAGGTTCTAGTAGTATCTCAGTATGAGACATGAAATTCGTGTGTCACACTAAAACAATCGCGTTTACTGACCTGTTAGAAATCTGGGTTGAACCAGTATTCATTACTGATTATGAGACTGAAAACGTATATAATAATCTGCGACCCAATGATATCAGTCTACTTTAGCTTATTTTACATCAAATATTTGATCTTTCAGCAGTGAATGTATGAGCATGCTGGTTTTAGGTAAGCTGTGAAAACCACCATGCAAATGGAATGAGTTTTGTACCATGTTACTGTAAAACTTCTTGTAGAGAGGGGGCAATCTGTACAATCCAATAATTCGAAACTGAGATGTTTTAATCATGCCAGCTGGGTTTTGGCACTAACTAGCAAAAGGGTGTTTCTATTAGTGTCTCTCACACTAATTGTTATTTTAATTGGCTGAAATATACTCTGTTGTCTCCAGGTCAGTCATAAAACCATGGTGGTGTAAAGCTTCTTTCCGTTCAGAAGGTAGGAATTAAATGAAATACTTGCCTTTTTAATTAAAAGAAAGCTATTAATAACATAAAAAGACACTGAATTAGAATTGTTACTAATTTTCATAAATGTTGAATGTGGGGTAAAACCTAAATCACCGAACAAACCAAACCAAACCGAAACAAACTACCACCACCACAAAAACAAGCAAACCCCACCAAAAGCAAAACACCAAACACGCACCGAAAAAGCCTCACTAAAATGAAGTACAGTGTCATAAATTTTCCTGAGTTCTAAAGCTTTCTGGTATTACACAACATTTTAATCACGCATCTGGCATAAAAATTTATGCAGAAAGCATGGTCTTCTAACTACTCCATCTTCTAGGCCTTCTGACAGGAATCCCAGGTAGGTGATAATTACCATTAATAATTTGTGTGACTTAGGATTTATTGGAAAATGGGGATACTAAAAATATTTTTTGAAACTTACATTTTCAAGAATATCATTTTAACAATTACATTACAAGTTCAATGGATCTGCAATGTCATTTAAAAACAAACGAAAATGCTTCTTGATATCTTGACATGTAGAGTGTCAAAAAGATCTGTGCATAAATCACTTCACACTTTCACTTCTAATCATTTGATATCATTAATTTGACCATTTTTCTGTGTCTGAATGCTTACTGAAAACAACTTTGTCAAGTCTTATACGCAGAAAAACAATCTTGCCTTCAATATTATGTATCCTGCAATGCGCTTCATCTTAGTCTTCATTTGCAACATCAAATTTTTTAGCACGCAGGTGAGGCTGAACCGATACACAGATTTCAATACCCAAATCCTGCTGAGGTAGAACCAAGGTGCCTAAGCACTTCATCATAGAAACACTGAAGTCCATATTTTCATCTGAATCAAATAATATTGAAGTCTTCACCAGTTAATAAAACAATCAATCCTTGGTGCTTATGTCAGTTCTCTATGTAGAAAGTTTTACCACCCTCTTGAAACTGAATTACTAGTCAAATTAAAGACTCCTACAGATCAGAAGAACGTGAACTTATGAAATGAGTGCATTTAGACTTTTTAATAGCAACTGCTGTCCTGATAGGCTTCTAGAGGCATGGACTGAAACCTATTTCTTCCCCATTTGAATTGGACAGTGTCCTGACAAAGGAGATCTTTAAGACAGTGTTCAGCCTTTCCAATTAACTATTCTAAGAAGCTCTCCACTCAGGAGGGTTGCTGTTTGGTATTCTATCCAAGGATGGTTAACTCTCCCTAGAGACTTCTACAGTGCCTTAGGTTGTTATTTGCATGGAGTTCTTCCAGTTTTCCAGCCTTTAAGGATTCTATCTAGCCAAAGCCCAATTATTTGGGCCTTTTGTAAGCAGTAGGCATCTTGTCATGTTGCAATTGCTTCAATGTTGAAAACAGTTGGCGTACATTAATTCTGGGTATGAGCAATTATACCAAAAGGAAAAAAAGATACAAAATATTTTTGTATCAAAAGTCAAGGTAGAACTTAAATCTTCTTCCTGCTCCTGTATCTAATAAGCAAATGTTCACACTAATTTCTATATTTATTTCTGTTCTGGTTCTCTCTTTGTCGGGGCAGATGATATTAAAATAAAATACATGAAGGATTTTGATTAACACTGAAATAAAAATTTAGCTGACCGACTTATCTGTTGAGAGTAAAAGCATTTGCTCCTGTAGATTGCAGCCGTATGAGGTCTCCTGCAGACTGAACCCTACTGAAGGACTTCGGGACTTCCTGCTATTTCTTTGGATGTTGTTACCTCCCAGCGCTTAATAACAGTATTTTAAGAATCTGTAAAAAAAAGAAAGTTACTTTAAAAAAACAAACAGAACAACAAAACCAAAAAACTTCAGTAAAGTCACCTTGCTGCTGATTGTGCTTGCCATATTTTAAGGTATAGAATAGACAAACTGTGCTCAGACAACTTATAAAATGGAAAATGACATTTCATCCTATGTTGAAGAACAGATCTTGTCATCAAGGAAATAAAAGTAGTAGTTTACATTTTAGAGGATTGAACTTTGAGAGGTAACAATGGTTGAATGTCATATATCTATGTTATAAAAGTTTTTCACAGTAGCTATACAGGGTTTTTCAAAAAGATGCTCTCAGTTTCATGAGGGTGGTGTGCTACAATTACACAATGTTCAAAAAATTGTTTAGAGAGTCGTCATGTTTTGGTAACCTTTTTACAAATGCTCTATGTTCCCTCCACCTGTTGTATTGAATTCATATATAATGATTTCAAATTGGGTCCATCTTTACGAAACACCCTGTATTCTGGCTTTCTAAAACAAGAGCAGTTACTCTCTAAAACTTCAAGAAATGCCAGATTTTAGCAATAGTACTGCCCCCAATTTACCTTTATCTCTTGTTTAATCGGTTTTATATATGTATATATATATTGGCTGCGTGCTTTCATTAAAAAAAAAAAAAAAAAAAAAAAATTCCAAGCACAAATTAGTTCAGATCTATTCGAAATACGAGATATAGCCTTTCTCTAACTATGAGTAAAAGGCCACAAGCATTGTATTGTCCAGACAGTGTAGGGTATTTGTCTGGCCTTGTTTAGCTCTTACAAAAATTGTGTAGCAATTAGGTAATAGTTCCTTTTAATTTTTATGTACAGTGATGACAGACAGCTATTCAGCATGTGTGAATGAGAATCATTCTAGCAAAAGTGTTCTGTGGAAGAGTAAATAGGGAGGATGAAGAGAGGCCCCAGGATATAAGCACAAACCACAATGACCAGTCTGGGACTACAACCTTATTTTATTCTAGTGAAACCAGTTTTGGAGAAAACAATGCAAACAAAAATACTGAATGATGGAACCAACAGAAAGAAAGAACAGAAGAGAGAAGGAACAAAAGAATGAGAAAACAAAAAGTACACAAGAAGGTTATAATTCATAAAAACAAAACAAAATTCACCCTAAAACTGAGGAAGAGGAAGAAACTCCCAGCATCCCAGGGTTCCCCAAAAGCAAGGAGACAGCAACCTCACTAGTCACAGTCATTCTGACAAAGACATGAGCATGCTGACAGCTTCTGTAGCCCCTTCCTCCCCATGACGGGGACTGTCAACCCTGGTACCAAGGGGCACATTAAAAGGGTGAGAATTGCACCAAAGAAAAGCAGTAGGTACCAGAAGGTTTTTCTGTATAACCATTTCTAATCACATGACCAAAGTTTTCACATGTATCTACGGACTATGAATGTACATTACTGCAAACAGACAAATGTTTTAGTCTACTTGGCTGTTAAAACTTCCTTTAGCCTAACCGAATCCTTGCCTTTGCATGTAAGGTGTGTCCCCCTTTCTGCCCATAACAAGATATTGAGTGTGACCACACGTCAATTCCAATACTAAGTCTGATCACCTGGAAGGAATGCTTTTCACATCTTTTTTGTAACCTGTGCAAGTTTTTCATTCTAAACTTTTACTTAATGGAATTTCAGGCATTCCTTATAACTATATTAAACAGAAATGGTGGCTAATTGTCTTACACATGCCATCAACTCTACTGAGGTCACTGAAGATCTTCCTGTAAGTATGACAAACTCGTCACCAAGGTTTTGATTACAAATACTCAATGAGTTTTTTTTGATAGTATTTGATTAATAATTACAGAAAACATCGCATTGTGGAACTACAACATATGACAACTTGCATTTGTTTTCAGAGCGATGGACCTGGTTGTCTTCAGGTCACTGAATGCCTTTGGTAAAAATTCTATCACAGTAGATGCGAAAAGCAATGCCTACAGGTGTATCTCAGTGCTTTGCACTACAAAGATTCCTTTTCATTAGCTTTCATAACAAGTTGGTCTTAAGCGTGCTTGTCCTTATGTTTAACTGCTTTCCTCAAATCAGTTATCCAAAATGCTCACTATGACTCGCAGAAACCAAGGACAAAGTAATTGGCTATGCTGACCTAAAGTGTCCTAAAACTTACCCGTGATATTTTTCATCTACACCACGCATAATATAAAGACATTATATATGACTGGAATCAGATGTCTAATATATTTCACACAGCACAGGATCTTTTTTGTTCAAATGGTTGTTAAAAAAAAAAGAAGAATAAATGAGGAAAGAGAAAGAATTATGAAAACCAAAGGAAAAAATAATGCAAATGGGAATTATGAGAATAAAAGTATGCCCAGATAAAAATTCAGTATGCTGTACAAATTACAAAGATTATTGTTTTTAATAATGACAAAAGTAAAGATTTTTCAGAGAATAATACCAACGAGACCACTTCAGAAAGAAATGACAGCTATTTAAAAGCCTTGATGCTAGAATATCTTGAGGAAAACAACCCATGCAGACAGGTATACTTTAAAACTATCCATAAATTATTCTTCCTTCTAAGAGAAAGTCTTGAGAGACTGCCTTATATATTTTCTCTTTCAGACATGTTTAATTACCTGGTTTCTAAGGCAATGTTCAGAGAAGTCAGCAGGCATATTTGCCAGTTCTCCTCAAACACTGGAGGAAACTCTCCGCTCAGATTCCATAGCACAATATGCCTTTTCTGCCTGGGGTTCCACTCGTTTTAGCAGGATGTGTGGAGCAAAGTTAATTGTCAAATAAATATTGAAGAAATGCAACTTTCTGAACAAGTCACCTGTCTGACTTTTGTTATTTGCCACCAACACCCCCAAAAAGACTCTAGTCAAAGCTCATCCTGACACATCATTTTGAACTACAGATTTTCAGAAAATAGCTCTTCAGACAGAAAAACACTGGATGTTCATTATTTAACCTTTTCCGTCTTGAGCAGCTTCTCCAGTACACAGTTAATGGTACCACATGGAAACAACAGGACCAGACATGGCCGATTATTAACTGTGTAGAAAAGCAAACATTTTTTTCTATGATAGACCATCTCTCTACCATGAGATGTCAGCTCTCTAGCCTGTAGCCTTTGTATGGTTTTTCTTAGGTGTTTTATGCCTTTTTCCTCTCTTTCAAAGTACTCAGATGATACACGTGCTCAATAATACACAAATAACAAAAAAGCCAACTTAGATGCCATCATATTTTGTAAAGCCAAGAGTGATAGAAAAGAAAAACAGGAATTGTTGGAGGTAGAAACCTTCACTTCATGAGGTCCCCTAATTATCAGAGACCTGTAGCACTAAATACTTGTGCATGTGGCCTTTTGGCATTTCCAAACTCAAATAAAGCCCTTGCAGTCAAGTTATGTCAGTAAATAAATCAGAAATATGATAATATAATTTTGAAGCTTGTATTTGGAAAAAAAAAAAAAAAACAAAACCAAAACAAAGAAGAAAAACCAAAAAACCAAACACAAAAAACCCCCACAGAAGCTAAACACAAAAGAAACAAAAAACCCACAAAAGCCCCCAAAATACAAACTTTTCTTCAGCACAAAGCTTTTATGTGAAATATTTGAAGTTACTGGAGAAAGAGGGATTTTTTTCTCTTGAGAGTATTTCATATGTCCATAAACAAACTACTTGAGAGTATTTCAGTTGAAAGAAAATTCAGTAAAACCATTATAAATAACTTCTACTTAGTCTTCTGCTTATCTTAAGTTTGTCTCTACCTGGAAAAGTATTGCGCTTGAATCATACTGAAGTTACACTGTGACTGAATACGTGTTTACATGCTTGCTGCATGAATCTGTAAATCCCTATGAAATGATATTAACTGGACAAATCTAAAGATTCAGAAAAATAAATGTGGCTTTCTACAGCCAGCACACCCCAATCACATGCTCTATTAACCTGAAATTATGAAGCGCCAATATTAACTAAATTCTACCAGAATTAGCCTACAAATTCTACTCCTTTTCCTTTTATAAACAAAATATAGCTCTTTTTTTTTTTTATTTAAACAAGGACCTCAGTAATATCTGCATGTAAAATGTTAGTTTCCCAGAAACTATATTAAATTAAATATTGACTTACCAAGCACTGTGTCATTCATTATTTACTGTAGTCAATCTGTGTGATTTATTAAAAAATTGATAAGAATAGCTACTGGTAAAATCCCTACAGGTAAGCTCCCTAGCCAAGCCAATTATAAAATAAGCAAACCTACAGGTCCTACAATAAAATGACAGTATTCGATTTTAGCAGTTGGTGATATTTTAAAAGGACGCTTTGAGACACTCACTTGAAATGAATAAGCTGCACAGTTTCATAAAAAAATTTAAGATTGCTTTTATTCTGTTATTTGCCAGACCTTTCTGTTCCCCTCTGCCCTTTTCTAAAAGCTGATTTCTCATTTGATTAGAATGGCTTTTTTTCATCTATTTCAATAGTTCTCTTTCTACCCCTTACACTCTATTTTAAAACAACTTTAATATATCTGAGAAGTGCTAGTCAGAGTACTACAGACCAACCTGCAATTAATTGTGAAAATGCTTTTAAGAGGAAAGACAAGCTTTAGAAGAGAAAGGAAACTTCCAGTTACCTATTTCATTGTTGTTTGGAAAACTATATTTGATGCAATGGTTAGGATGTTGTATTCAGTGCAGGAATGAGCTTCGATTACAATTTATTGTGTATGCAGTTCTATGGATACAGAATTCAGACCTACACAAGTTTCAAGACAGTATTTTACTGCCTTAAATATTTTCAGACAGAAATTCTAATTTATTACGTGCGTTGAATTCCACATACATAATGTCCTTGATTCTAACTACCTATTAAAGCTTAAGCAGTGTACATTGAAGGAATGACCAAAAGCATTCTCAGTAAAAAAGACCTGTCAGCAGTGGAATAAGAGCTACAACACGATTCAAGCAAGCATTGGTTTTTGTTGTTGTTGGTTGGTTGGTTGTTTTTGTTTGGTTTGGTGTTTTGTTTTGTTTTGTTTTAATGTTAAAAGATGTTTTTTAAAGGTCCGGGGGAAATTATACTGAGTTCCATAGTACACATCCCCTTTCCCTCAACCTTCATTTCTTTAATGTTGTGGAAACCTGTGGTTGCCTTCAAACAGGGATGACCTCCACATCATTTTGATGTCCAGAAAACGACAAAAACTTTTTAGTACAGGAATTGGTAAGTCAAACATGGAAAAAAAAATACAAAATACAGCCACAGGGGTTAAATGTTCACATCTTTGTTTTCGAAGACTACAGTTAATTTAAAAAAAAAAAAAAAAGTTCATTAAACTTAGCTACTAAGAAGGTTCTAAGCAGAGAGAGCTTGTAAGACCCTTAACCCAAACAAACCCCATGTTTGTAATTCACACATGCAGGTACTGAAATATCCTAGGGGAAAAACACCTTAATTAATTTGATTATTAGAGCACTCCTCAAATGCCAGCCTATAGCTCTACCACTGATAACTTTTGATAGGAAGAAAGCGACTTGCACTCTCAAACAGGTTCTCCTTAGAGCAATGATCCACACTGAAATCATCAGCATTTTATTAGAAGAAAGCACAGGTCAAAGAGCTTGGAAAGAGTGCAGACACACAACACAGAGTTCACCGTTAAGTGACAAGGTCCCTTCCTGAGCTGCCGCTTCCCTCTTGGAACAAGTCTGATCTGAAAAACTCTGTTTGCTCAAGCACAAAAACTTTGCTTAAGCTTAGCAGAGATGTAGATGAAAGCAAACAGCATGAGAAGCTAAGTTCATGGTTTTTCATTATGTTTGGATACACTATTAATAAAGATTTCTCTATAGAAAATCCTCAGCAACATCATATCTATCAATACCAGCACTCGAACAGTAATGCTATCAACAACAAAACAGTGATCATAATATTACACCTGCATATAAAGAGCTTATGGGCTTTTAGTTGATAATGAGTTCCAGAGGTGGTGTGGAATTGCAATCATAACTGGGGGGGAGGTGGTGGTTCTTTTTTTAATTAGAGTGTGTGGGAAAGAAAATGGAGCCCCACATACAAGTATAAATCCTGCTTAAATATTAATTTTGAGTCTTGATATGAAGAGGACAAGATCAAAGTTATGAATTTTAATAACTGCTCAGTTAATTTCAGAATATTTTGTTAAGTTCAGTATTTACCATGCTAATATAACAGGGAGATGAGGACTAGAGCTAGGCCTTATTCTTTTACCAGCACCAAATCTACATTTTCATTTTTATTAAGTGTAAGAAAAGAAAAAATTCCAAACAATTGTTTCAAAATTTGAAAATGTCAGTGTAACCTATGAGCTTTTAGTTTAAAACATCTATAGGAGTTATGCTCTTTAGAGAAAACACATGGATTTTATAAGATATAAAATATTTTGTTAAGCCTGTTGAAATGATTTAGCATTACACTGAAGTGTAATCAAAGGATGGGCATAAACATGAGTTTTGTTAAGAGGAACTTGGAGTGTTTGGAAACATCCTAGATTCAATGCATCAGAGACAAAACAAGGCTGAATCCTCTCCCTATTTTATTTCTTTTTACCTGTGAACAAGCACTATTTCCTAGGCAAATTTTCTTCCGAACTTTTCGGAAGCGTGAAGAAGCTATCCGACATCTTTCTGTTCTTTGGGAGATGCCAGCAGGCAGAGGAACTTTCATGCTGATCTGCTGGTGGAATGCTTTCTGCTTTATACTAATCTGATTTATATGTCATTTTGGGAGACTGAGAAGCTTCCAAAGTAAATGTAAGGAAGCTTCATACTAAGAATTATTAAGGTATGAAGCAAATATTTTGGAAATAAAATGCTACATGCCAGTTTGCAAAATAACTGGATTCTATAACCACTATGAAAAAATTGTTATATTTTATGTTCTCTAAAATACATACACAAACAGCAGATTCTTCTTATGTTATGAATAGGACATACCTACATTATAAATATACATCTGAGGCATAGCAGTAATTGCATTCAAAGCTGCGAGGCTTGAGTTTCAATTTTTTAAAAGGCTCAGTTCCTTCTATAAATATTTTGTTGGCAATATTCTGTAAATCCCATCATCTCACACTAAATACTATCTGGTGGGATTTTTTTCCTCTCTTTTAGGTCACAGCTTGAAACCAGGTTTTGCAGAAAGGGTCTTGCAAACAGTAAGCAGACTATCCTTGCCTTTACCAAGAACTGCTCTCCCCATTGCAGTTCAAGTCCTCATCTGAGGTGAGACACAGAAGGCTGGGATTTCTTTCCTTCTCATGTCAGTGGATTTAAAACCTCAAATTCTTCCCACTGGCATCGACCTAGTCACAAAGCCATAGGAATATGAATGGTTTTCAAGTATGTCTAAGAGGATTCATGACCACAAATACCATTCAGAGCACAGTTAAAACATATCAGTAATAAAAATATTACTACTACATTTTACTACATAGTGGTAAAAAAAAAAAAAATCATTTTGGGCTTCTAACAGCACCATTAATATGAGATATTCTGATATACAGTGTATAAAAAATTCTTGTAAACATATTTCCCATCAACAGGACATGTGTATCTTGCATGTATACCAACCAATAAGCAGATGATTAGAAGGATGTGACTGGAAGCAATCAAATTTTTCTTAATTTATTTCATTAACAGCCACTCTATTGAAGACAGATATATTATAACTTAAAATAGTGGCAATTAAAATCCATCAGTACCTGAATAACATGCCTTGGCATTATATAACCCAGAACAAGCTTGTCCTTGCAAAATGAAGGTCCTGCCTCTCAGAATTCCTCATTTAGCAACTGCTCTTTCTCGTGGATGTGGCTGCATTGATCAGTCCAATCAATTTCCCAGACCTCCCTGATAGGACACCCAAACCGCAGTCACTGCTAACATTAATACTACAAATAAAGATATATCAGGCTATATTGCCATTGGTGTCAATGTTTTCACAACCAGCAATAAAAGTAAAGCTCATGCCATAAAAAATATACCTCCATTCTTTGCCGTACTTTTAACTGGGTTTTACTGCTTAAGCACTATGAGAAACACCTATATGCAAGCTGACAGTACCTCAATAGAAAAAAAATACCATGAAAAGGAACAGAAGAAGACAATAATGTATGAAAATTATCCGACATACTTAAAAGGTATTTCAATCTGTTTGTATCTATCCATACAATTATGTATTGCAGCCCGTATTAGAAAAGATAAAACATGTCATTTTCTCTGTCTTTAATTAATAAATTCAAAATGAAACATTTAAGAACAGTTGCAAGATTAATACAAATCAAAATTTAACAAAAGAATCCCTATATTACCTACATGAACTACTGCAATTCGAACCATCTCACTTCAGATAACAAGAGTAAAGGACCTGTAAGAGCATGTCTCTGCGGCTTGGACAAGAAAAGGGGAAATACTTGCAACATATGGAATTAAATATTTCTTAGCTGAGTATATAACCGGTTTGTTTCATTTACTCTTTAATTTTACAACCTTTTTTTGCCTGTTTGAATATAGGTCTATTACTTTTCTAGGTGACACGCTGGAAGTTTTCAGAAGAACTGGTATGCTGACAGAAATGAAAATAATTTCTACCTTGAAGTTGTATAATTACAGAATAACAACCATTTTTCAGCACCAATTTAATCCAAAGCCCAACTGTAAATTTGTTTCACATTGCAAAACCATTGCATGGCTCTTCAGATGGTTTCAAAATGTCTCTTGAATTGATTATAAAAGCCAGCTCGGTTTTGTATTTTTCAGCTTGCCAAACTAAAAGAAAATCCATACTTCTCTCCAAATTACATATTATAGACTGAAACCTGTTTTATTTTCAGGCATCTACCTTCTCAGTTCTTTTAAGTTACTTTTAATTCTTTGAATACAAAAACACCTTTTCAGAGTGAGAACTTAAAATGCTTAATCTGAAAAATATGAGAGCAAAATGCTTCAAGATATTTTAAAGAAAACAGCTTTAGATAATGATGAAGCAAATTCCACTAAGATCTGAGCATAAAGTTCCATCTGGCACTTCATTGACCAGTTGCCAAATCAGGCTGAAACCTTTCTGAGCTCCACAGAATACTTTATTACCTGTACTCTTAAATTGCCTTGCCAATACATCAACTAGCACGTTGACAGGGTGTTCTGTGCTTTTAGATACTGTCCAACTGTGGCTTTTTCTTCGTCTGTCTCGAAACTAAGTAGTACACTGTAATTAGGTGCTAGTTCCTTCTGTGATATAGTCACTTCACTAACTGCATTATCTTTCAGATCATCTGTTAGAAATGTCTTCTTTAATCT
Organism: Patagioenas fasciata; assembly: GCF_037038585.1. Classification (NCBI taxonomy): domain Eukaryota; kingdom Metazoa; phylum Chordata; class Aves; order Columbiformes; family Columbidae; genus Patagioenas; species Patagioenas fasciata. The sequence goes on along the minus strand of NC_092533.1, from coordinate 13,643,423 downwards.
TATATACTGCACACCATTTACTTTAGGCCCAGGTTGTTGCCTGCCACTGCTGGGGAAAGGGCTGTCGCTCATTTTCACTGGCCCAGTCCTCTCCTAAATAGTTACTCTTGGTAGTGCCTGTGCTGTGAAAAATACCTTCTGAACATAAATAATGTCCCAAAGGACTTATATTACAATCATGAAAATGTAACCAGCAGATATAGAGGGAAAGGAAATACCTGGGTGGGGGGAGGGGGGAGAAATCACTTTTTTTTTCCTTCTTCAACATAGACTAATAAAGGCTAATAAGTATTTTAAAAAATCATGACTGTCAAATGTAAACCTCACCTTGTTCATCTGGGGCTTTTTATTCTAGTACATGTTGTTGGAGGTTGGAGTGATGACTCGTACCCTCCAGATGCAGCTGTAGAGCTGGACAAAGCTCCAAAGAAAACCATTACAGACACTAATTTTACCTAATGCTGAAACAAAACCAACAGCCCCAAACACATTACCCTATTTTCCTATATTTTGAGTGAGAATATCTCGCAGCTGGTTCAAGCACCACTCAGAGATAGATCAATTTTTTAATAACTTTTAAATGTTTTCTTTTGCTGGAGCTCAGTATATATCCTGCTTTTTCTTCCATCTACACATTTCAATAAATAGTTGTGACATGCATTAAATATTTGTTCTTTTACTTTGATTCCTTCTTAGTTTAGAGAAAGGAGAATTAGAGAGACCCATGAGTATTTAAAGTAGATTGAGACTGATACTCCCATGGTGAAAATTTTCATTGCATGTGTAATAAAATAAGAGGCAGGGAGGAATTAAAGAATTACCAGCACAGACTTTGTACTTTTTGCATTTCACTGGGGTCTGTGGTGCTGTACAGAGTTAACGCTGCTGCGGAGCCCGGACATGGGCCTTGGCCTCTGCCTGACGGGCACATCAGAAGGAAGCAGCACATCCCATGAGCCCCGGCGTGAGGTCGTTACGAACTGATTGAGTATTCACTTTCATGCCTTAAATCTCAGAAACCCAGGTGTGTTGTAGACTAGCACAACTTACAAGCAGTGTGTGGAAATTTATTATGATAATTGTTGCTTTTATTTTTTATTTCCCTGAACTCAAAGATAATTAATGCCAGTATGTGTCCTGGTGTCTGCCTCCCTTAATTGGCCCTATGCTGCCTTGGGTGTTTGAAAATCCAGTCACTTAAATGCTGGGGTTTTTTCTTCTTCTTTTTTTCTTTTTTCCTTTTGGCTTGTTTTCCTGGAGCTGTTCATTAGTGCCTAAAATATTTGATTACATTTAATTGTAATGCCTTCAATTCTGTGCACCTGCTGCAATTTATGTAGTGGGGGAAAACAAGACCTAGAGAAGCTAAAAAGTGAGACGAGGAATTGAATGTTAAAAAGAATTCCCCTGCAAAGGGTAATTGGGGTTAAATATGGAAGCAAGCTAAACATATTCTCAGTTAGGTTTTCCTAGCTGCTATGATAGCACCAAAAGAATTTATACCATGATGGTCTCATTTTTAATGTTTCTAAAACATTTCCACATCCAAAGGTTTTATCTCCACTTTAACATTCCTAGTTATTTTAAACTGCAGCTCTAGCACGAGAAGATTCTCCTGTAGTTGGTCCTGCCTCGCTGCAGAGCTGAGCCCCGCTCCTACTTGAAGATGTGCTGCTCTACTATCAATCTTTCCTACTCTTGCCAGCTCTATTAAACCATATACATTTTACCACAAAGGTTTATTCTTACAAATCCTGAAATGGTTAAAGGGTTTCCTGGCTGACACTTTAGTTTTTAAAACACAGCTTATAGAGTTTGTAAAGCAATCAATAATACCAATACAAATTAGCATCACTGAATATGTAAATTCCCCTGACATTAGCACAGAAGCCATAAGGGATAAAATAAAGGAGAAAAATCTTGTGCATTTTTAAGAGGGAGATTACATCAGAACATATTTTTCTTAAGCTGTGCTGTGTCTTCTCATTTCTCTCTAAGGGGTAGTATGAACTCGTAGAACAGCTTCTAAATCTTTTTTTTTTTCAGAAGGAAACTAACTAGATTAGTTTTAAAACACTCAATGTTAGCATTAAATGACAAATTCTTTCAGCACTGCAGAAGAGAAGTAAAGGAGAACAAAAGTATCACCTGCTGATTGCTGTGAGAGTTGGCAGAAAACAGCTGACTGTACTCTGTGCCAAGGAAATTCTGCAATTCATCTCTATAGCCTCCCAATACTTTTCTTTATTTCTCTGTACTGTAAGTATTACCTGGGGCATTTACAGCAACAGTTACTGATCCACGCAAATCAAGGATCAGAAACCAATTTATCCCCGGTACCTCTTGCTAAGTATGTTATATACTGAAACGTACATAATCTGACATCTCTGCTTTTTAAACTAATATGATTAACAATAGTCATAAGCTGTAGTAAATTGCCAGGGCTCCTGAGAACATCACCACGCAATGACCACTATATGTTAATATCTACATTTCACTCTGCTGTGGAAACGGCAGAGCTGTCAGCACATGCTAGACATTAATCTTACATAGAATCTGAGACAGCATACAGCAGTGTATAGATTACATCAATGAGAGATGTGATGACAGAGATAGACACTCCTCTTTATTCATTCCCAGTTGGCCTTTAAACAAAAGCTGCAGCAAATGCATGACATGTTTTCACCTCAATTCAAAAACTGTCCCTGCTGCCAACAATGGAGTACTACTCTGCAACTGAAGGCATGGGAACAAGAGTAGGCAGGAGGGTATTTTATTCTCTAGTTTAACAACAGATTTCCTGTCAAGGTACTTACTTTCTTTTTCCCCATCCTAATGGTCAAAATGGAAATAAATGCCGTTCTTTGCCAGTTTTCAATCACAGCATACTTGGTACCCCCAGAAGACATTGCTTTTGAACCTCATTATAACCAGACTCTCAATCAGCTGTACTCCAAATTCTGAAGCTTCTAAGATTTCATGGTGATATCAATTCAATGTTTTAATTCCATTTCTACAATTAAGTCTGATTAATTACCTCAAAAGAGATGATACTATGTATTTATTGAATTAATATCATTCTCATTATTTCTATTTTGGAATATTGCAGTTGTTCCACAGTTACAGGTCAAATGTGTCCAGTGCTGTAATCCAGTTATTATGGGATGGCGTGCAACAGTGATAGCTTTGGAACACAGAACATTAAAGCAAAGTGGTTCAAGTACATGTTCAAGCAACATGAAATTCTTAATATTGCAAGTAATTATTTTTTTTAATTTTAGACTTCAATAAAAGTAGATGAGTCTAAAACGATTTGGTTTTTGGTATTCAGATTTCAGATATAATATTTAAATATTTAAAAGGATGCAAAAACTGTCTACGAAATAACATTGTTTTGAAAAAAAGACGAGTAAAATTATGACATTCTTTCTAGTTTAGAGGGAAGGAAGAAAAAAGTGTCTACTTTACCACAATTTCAGAAAAGATTAGCAGTTGACATCTTAATATTTATGCAGGGTAAACACCAGCCTCCAAAACAGCTCTTTTAGACACTTCCGTCTGCATTGATTCTTCAGATCTAACAGGTCTTTAGATCTTCTGTTTTAGGGGAGGTCATGCATGCACCTATGTTGTATCTGACCACATTCAATCTAAGTACAGAATATAATCTCTACGCAAGGTACATCATTTGAGCCTTCTCAGTTACTGAGAGAGTTGGAGGTTTATCAAGTTTAGTAGCTTTGTGCTGTTGGGTTGGATCTATTCCGCACTCATCCTTTTCTCTGTCCTGCCTGCACAGACACTCACACACCCAGATAAAGACAGCGTGGGTGCCATTCTGTACGGCTACTCCCAGGTTGCATTTTCCACACATCCATCATGATCACATGACTATAACACAGAATACAACTGTGAAAATCAGGTTCAAGTACAAAGTTTAGGGAGAAAGGAAGAAACAAATAAAAAAATAACCCACCAGTGATCAAATTATAAAATAACTCTCTCTATGCATTCTGTTCTTTCTAGGTAAATCAGCCAGATCTTTCTGTTGTTTTATTTATCCCAAGTATTAAAATAATTAAAGAGGAAGATGCAGGAGGCATAGAGCAGTGAATGTCAAGGACACTTGATGCAATACCCTAATGATGAATGTTCCAGCATACTCAAATAAACAGGTTTCTCTGGAGATTGTTTGAATGAAAATAATGTAATTGCACAAATAGCATAAGCTGAGTGTGTGTGTGTGCAGAAGAAAGAAAGGAGAGAGACAGGCAGCAGTCATGCTTCTTGTAGTTGATGGCGTGTGGTGAATAATTGATCCTTCCTTCCTTCCTTCTGATGAGTTCACTAATTCTCTCAGTGCCACACATCTACAAGTGTCACGATCGCTATTAAACCAGCAGAGGAACCCAACGAGCCCTTGAGAATACCTACTGTCTGAGATGCCTTTTAAAGCGCCAACTGAAAAATTAAATGCGAAAAGCAAGAAAATTATTCCGAAGTCTTCTTCACCTTTGCTGTGTGCTGTAATGCTATACTCGACAGGCACTGTTCTGCAGCCAAATGCTGAATTTACTGGGTGTGCTATTTATAACAAAGGAAGGGAAACTAGATAGAGCCCTTCCATTTCTCGAGAAAAAAAGACATTAACTCCTCATTTTTTTATATCGGAAATTTAAAAGCACAATTTACAGGCTTTTGAATGATTTCTGAGTTAATTTGTGCTTTTACAAATGATGGGCAAATAACATAGCCAAACCTGTTTGGTATGATTTAATGCTGAATAAATTTCTTTGTGAGGTAATAAATTAAGAACACTGCTCATTTATAATCCTCAAGACAAAACTGCCCTGTGTTTTCAGTCTGTGGTTAAAGAGATTATAGAATATAGGATTTTTGTTTGGTTTTTAGTGATCCACAAATGCAAATGCTTTTTCCTAAATTCAATGAGATAGTCATTGCCTTATTTTTAAGACCGTTAAGGAACCCAAGAGTTCGGATGGACAAAGCTCTGGGTATGCACCAGAGTCCTCTAATAGAACTCCTGGAGGAGTAAGGGCAGATTTGCCTCAAAATATTTTGGCAAATAAACTACTACAAGTAACAACAGCAATACAATATCAGCACTTATACAATTGAAGGCAACAAAGCTGTATTACGAATAAAGTGGCAGCTACAGCTCTAGCACTGCTAGATAGGTGCACCATTCTGCTACATGACATATATGTGCACAAAACTTTTCTCTAGTCTAAGCACTCTTGCTAACTGAATAGACAAATATCAAAGATATGGGAGAAAAAAATGCAAAACTGTCTCCATTTTGCAAAGAGTCTACAAAGACACAAAGGTACAACCTCTCTCTTCTCAGTAATCTAAAGCAGAGACAAGAATTAAACAGGAAGTTCCTTCCTGAAAGTAGCAATGCTAGAGGCTACAGGAATTTATTTTCAACTTTTACCTGAGAGGACCGCACTGAGAAGAGCTGCCTTTTCTCCAGTTGAAACCATTTCCCCAAACTCACCTAAAATTTTTGCTTCTTTCAGTTAGCCATTTTTGGCAAGTTCACTATTCATTGGAAAGACTCTCTCAGACTCACTGACCATTTCACCCTTGCTTTTTCTTCAAATCCCACGAAAAAGCCTGTATCAGACTTCTGCTCCAATCACATGAAAAGATAGAACAAAGTTAGATAAAACAAGAAAAGCAAAACTAAAATGGGGTTGATAAACAACCTGTACAAAAATGAGCAAAGCTGTGTAAAACAATGACAGAAAAATAATGTGTAGCATGGGTATCATCAATGTACAGAAACTAAAATATGACAGCTTTTGAGTGAAAGGCATTCACCTTCCAAATTATCAAGGAAGGGAACCATTGTCCTCTCACATAAACGATGGCAGATTTACTTCGTCAGAACCCACACAGAATATAGTATTCCTGAGTTTTTTAACTCCTAAAATTCATGCTCTTCTCATATATATGAATTATTTATATTTTTTGTCCATGTAAGGCTTATGACATTGAACCAACAGCAGAGAAATTCAGAGGAACAAACAAAAAGCTGTATGTGCACACATAGAAGCAATGGAACAATGTATTTTGGACAGGCATTTTGTGGTCCATTAAATCTATGCAGTATCCATGACCAATTTCTGCTTTGCAGCATCAGTGGGTGAGGGACATACGCCCAATCAGCCAGGAGCTATGGAGCACCATAAGCAAGGCATGGGCTCTGCCTGCGCCCTCTGGTACCGCAGCAATGCTCACGGACACACACAGACACCGCTCTGGCAGGATAAGATCATAAGGATGTGATGTCATCAGGAGAATTGTAGCTTGCTGACATTTGCAGATGAATAAGTAGCAGAACATAACACGAATGTGTCACTCGCTCCCCTTCAAACCATCACCTCTGCCATTTCGATAAAAACCTTGAAAGGGAAATGTATGTAGAGGCTCAGGCCTGGCCTGCCAGCTGCAGTCCCACCTGGGACAGGACAGCGAAATGCAGCCACACCGGGCACACACAAGGACACCCAAACCCAGCCCAGCCTCTTGGTGAGCCTTGGACATCTTCCTCTAAACATGGTTTGGCAAATACGTTGCTATATTCCCAGCTCTGAATTAAAGGGCAAATGGCATTTGGCAAGGCAATGTTGGTTATATATGGACAATTTACTTTTATCCTAAAAGCTGTAGAAACTATTCATCCTTCACAAGAGACTCAATGGAGGGAGTTACCGCATGTTCTCTGCATCTTTCTTAAAATTCCTGGTCAGTTTAGAGAAACCATGTACGTGTCGATACTTTGCATAACAACATATTAACTGAAAAGCAGATACGCAGAGATCATTGGTGTTGTTTGCCACAGTATTTTCGGCTACATTATATCTTACATATTGGAGATCTTAATGATTATTAATAATGTTAACAAATAAAGACTAAAGACTAAAAATAAATAGTTTTCTGTCTCTGAACATTTTTGAGATACAATTTTTTTCATCCTGAACTCAGTGACAAAAAAAAAATCAGAAAACTCAAAAAAAACAAAGCAAGCACCTAAAGAAAGGTGAAGACTTCATTTTTGATTCTAACTCGGCTACATGTAATACTAAGGATTACCACGCTTTCATACAAAGTTGTTTCAACATGAACAGAGGAACTTTTTAATTACAAAAATCAATAAAATAAATTAGTAAAATAAAATAAAATAAAATAAAATAAAATAAAATAAAATAAAATAAAATAAAATAAAATAAAATAAAATAAAATAAAAGGGGTATTCCTACATATTTGAAATGTGGTGGAGTTTTGTTCCCTTTTGCTAGGGTTTTGTTTATTTGTTTGTTTTGGGGTGATTTTTTTGCTTGTTTCTTTTTGTCTGAAATAGAAATGTAACGAACGTTTCTCCTTTCCTACAAATATTTTTGCTTTCCCTACCCACTGCACTGCTGGTAAATCTAGCTCCAAGCTACGGAGTCAAGAATCACACGTTTACAGAGAAGCAAATGTACATGAAAACTGTTGCTGCTTTGAGATATTGTTCCTCCTTTGTAAAGGAAGACATCAAATAAATCCATTAAAGATTTGCTCATGCTTTCAGCTAATGCTATTAGCTGACACTGCCACAAGAATTTAAGATGAAATAGGTACATTAAGCCCAAGGATACACAGGCACGTTGAAACAGCACACAGTCGGAACTAAACAGGGGAAAACGAAAACAAGAACAAACCCAAACAAACAAACAAACCCAACATAACAGAACTCCAACAAACCAAAACTCTTCTAACGGCAGTAAGAGCACAAGACAGACTTCGAAGTTTTTTGCTTGAGTAGATGCTTGTTACCTATGGCATAACTAAGGGTGTAACAAATGAAAATTCTTGTCTTCTTGGTGCTAATGCAAAGTGGATGTAGAAGTACACACAGAATGACCATATGCTTTTCTTCAGGGTTATTTCCCTAATCTTAGTAAAGTAAGTGGAAGGGTATAAAGATTCCAAACATGCTATGACAGTTCACACACAGTTAATCACTTCCTTTAATGTTTTTTGTTGTTTTTTTTTTTCACTTGTATTCAACACTTTTGTAGCTATAAAATACTAGTTACAACACACATGAAGTACAAACTAAATGTCTAAACCATCAAACTGTGGGGAACTTGAATATTTCTCTAAAAAGACTTATTTCCAAAAAAGGTTGGTTAGTTGAGGTGTGGGGGGAACGGAGAGACAGGGAGAGGGGAATCAAACACCACCACCAAAATGTCTCAAGTGTATCCTAGCCCCAGGGGTGGAAAACGGGATCAACTTTGCCAATTATGATTTTAAAGATGGCAGAGAACATCCTCAAACACTTTAAATAAAAACACACAAATAAAACCTGATAGCCTGGATAGTTATACAGTTATAATATCTGGAGTTAATGAAAACAATTTAGTGTATTTATTTTTAGAGATTCACTGTTTAGAGAAAGAGAGCAGGCAGCATATTTACACAAACTGTTTCACAGTTGTTTATTTTGTGATGACTCTCTTGCTTTCCAACCATACCCTGTAAAAGGAGGGTTCTCATTAGCTCTGCATATCCTGCAGTCAGTGAATTTGAATATTGCTATTTGTATTTATTGGCTAATTCTCCCCTTAAGTCTGGTCATTTAAAAATCTTTCAGTAAAGAAAATAACAAATTTACAGGCAGGCAGAAAAGGAATTACTGTTGACAAAGAATCTGCCTTCCTCTCCACCTCCCCTGCCCTGATTATTGTGAAGAATCCCAGACGAACACCCAAGTTTTTTTCTAGGAATTTCATGACAAGTCTCTATGCACATTGTTCTGTGCTTTCAGGCAAAATTTTTAAGCAAGAGTTAATCCTACTAATTACTCATAAGCACTCCAAACAAGGGTTTCATCGGTGAAGTGCTACAAATGGTTGGACTCGATGATCTTGAAGATCTCCTCCAAGCAAAACAGTTCTATGAAAAACTGGGCTTTAAAATACTTAATGGAAAACACAGGTCTCTCACATTTTGGATACATTTTATGTTTTAACTATGCACGTGGCTTGATCCTCAGTTACTGTATGTCTACATAGCTTCAGTGACAATAATTTAAGGATCTGTCAGGTACAAACAGAGGAATAAAATACCTTAAGACTCTTACACTAAGTCACCATTTAGTGGAAGAATCCCAAATGAGCTGTAATGCTCAAAGAGCAACACCGTGCAGCTCTTTTGGTGAAATATTCCGCATGGATAACCAGACTTGAGCCGTGGTCCCCACACTGCCAGCCAGCTCTCTTGCTTCAAATCCCAACTCTGGGGCGCTGCCCTCCCACACACGTTCATGCATCACCAACTCAGCCTGTGCAGCTTCACTTGGATGGAATTTTGTTACTTTTTGAAAAACTTGGAAAATGTGTTGAGGGGCTGTAGGTATATATGCACATGTATGTTCCCCTACACAATTTAATACATTTCTCACACATTTGGTTAGGTTTTGTCTCTTTTTCTTTCCTCCTTGAAGTCATTAAAACTGACATTAAGAAAGCTAAACCAGAATGTAAGTAAGCCCATATTTTTTTACGCTATTTAAATAATACAGTAAAATGTTTGAAAATGCATAAATGAAAAAACCTGTGATTTATCTGCCTATATCAATATTATATTCCACAGGATAGTCTTTCTTTCCTTACAGCTATGCTCACTTCTCCAAAACATGCTATTTGGGATTCGTCCCCCAATTTCAGTTCTTTCAAGTTACCCTTTTCACTTCCTGCAAGAAGCAACTGATACTTTGTTAGACGAGGTGTCATTTCTTGTTATTGACTGATTATTCTACAGTTCCCTGACTCATTAAAGGGTAAATCCCACATTTAACTCCCTCATTGGCAATATATATATATATATGCTCCCTTTGCATACACATACAACAAAGCATCCACATCCAAGAGCTTCTTTTATATAAACTCGTACTTTACCAAGTAAATTGACGTAAGCGTGTAGTATCAAGTAGATGTAATTTGTCACTGTTTTTTGATCAAAACAGTATACAACTACAACCATTGACCATGGGAGTTACTGAAGATTCAACTAACTACAAATGCTATTATAGTCATTTTAAACCACAAAATTGTACTGTATGTTGCAGATTAATATATCTATTATATATTCATTATTAAACATTATAGACTGCTTAGACTTCACACACCATATCCGTAAAAAGGTATCTGTTAAGCTGTCACACCTGCTTCATTGCAAATTAGTACTCTTAAATGTTTCTACTCTAGAGTTTGTAATTTAAAAAGGTCAATTACTTCCCTAAAGAGTTTTCATCACTTGTTTTGTATTTGCAGAGATTTCTAAACCTTACTGCTTGTTTTTCTATACACTTATCAGGAACATTTAAGTTCTTCAGTAATCAGCGATATACACATCCTTCAGCTATAGAAACCAACACGAGACATAATTTCCATAAGCTTCAAGTACAGGTTCACTGCTGCATTGTCCATCATCTCAAATCAATGGGATCCGTGACACTATTTCACTTAGGTTCTCCTGAAAATTCTACCCATGCTGAAAAGGAGCCTTTGCTATTTGCTCTTTATAATAGCATTTCTGTTTTCCATTTTTTTTTCTGTTCTGCTCCACAAAAATCCACTCCAAACAGATCAATGCTATGTGACCACATGGAGATATATCTATCAGCAGGATTTCCAGGACAACACGGAAGCTTAGGTTATCAAGCAACAAATGAACAGATGGTCCTGTCACTCCTTATTTCAGAAAAGGTGATTCCAGTGATAACATCTGCTAATAAGCCTTTCTTGAGTATCCTTTAGAAAGTCAGAAAGCTATGGTGTTAGAAATGAAAGATCAAATTGGGTCAGGCATGCTCTTCTCAAGGTGCACTGTAGCTTTCATAAAGGTAATAGCAAAATGGATTGAATGCTCACTCCACATCAGCTTCTTTTAAAGGACTAAAACTATGTCAAGGATATAGCACATAAGATGCATGGATTGGAAGCGGCAGCAAGGGGAAAAGCACTTGAGTTATGCAGATTGCTATTCATCATACATATGTCCCAAAGTTCATCTGTGTTGTCCCAGCTTTTCTATTTTTTATTTTTTTAAGTTTTTAATTCAAGTTTAAAATAGTTTTTCTACTGCTGGAATGAGTGAAAGCCCTTCAATAAACAGAAAAGTCTGAACTGTAGACTCCTCTGTAGAAGTATTACACTAACGGGGGTGGGATGGATTTTTCTTTTTATTCTATTTGACATCTATAAAGACAACAGTCTACAAAATACTACAAAAAATGTTAAAATAATTAGCTTTTATTTAAAATTTAGTCTATCAGTGATTTTTAATAGACTTTTCTGCTTTGAATATTACAAAAGGAATCACATTTTTAAGTTATTAGGCAACTACCAGATGAGCAACAAGTAACATTTTAAAAACTCCCAGCTATTCATTTCCAGTTATTCCACAGGCTCAGGGAACTATTGACCCACAATACTTCACTGTACATTATCTCTAGTGAAATAATATGAATTTTCAAATTCAAGTTGTGTTTTGTTTTCTGTTGTTGTTTTGGTTTGATTTGGTTTTGAGTGGGTTGTGTTTTTTTTCCTCACTTTCTTCATTTTTTAAAGCAGACAAAAAGACTATATGTAACATTCTTGATTTATTTACCCATCCAGGCCTCATTTTATACTGTCTTTTAAGTAGGACTCAAATTTCAGGACAGCTGGGCCTGTAGTCAGGTCACTCAGCTGCTTAGGGAAAGATTGAAAGAATTGCAACTGAGAAACAAATTGAGTTCTACTGAAATTCTGAAAGTCTTCCACATAAAGAACACTGAAACAGCCTCTGCTCAGCCTTTTCACACACATCTTCCACAACGCACATGTTTTAAAACAGTTTGTTTTTTTAAATCCAGGATTAATGCTCGGTCTCACTCATCAGTAGAACCTAAAGAAACATATGAGGCTGTGCAAGCCTAAACATCTTCAAATTCTGCCATGTTCTTCAATTGTGGACCAGAGCTGATTCCCATGAAAGCCTATCTGTCTCTGGTTGCTACCATGAGACAAGTTTGGATACAAACCATCTCCTTTAATCTCTGCCATATTTCAACAAACCGAGTGAGTCTACTGTTATCTTAAGAATGTAGCTTATAAGAGAGCACAAAGAACTCCCCAAATGAGTATAAATATCAAATTAGATGTAATCCTTCCCTCCATTTGCATCTCCTTCACAGCCACAGATAGCAGCACAGATCTTCCAAAAAGCAAGTTCCACACCAGCTTTTTTCCCCTAGTGTCAATAATAGTTTAGCATCTACAGAGAACTGAAGTAGTAGCAAAAGAGAACAATAATCAGTGAAGTGCCAGAGATAGAAGGATGCTCAGACAGACTCCCTATACTTCTAGGATACAGTTCATAAGTGGGTGCAAAGCTCAAACAATGCAGAAGTTTGATACTGGAAATTCTGAAGACTATTCTTTAAACGCTAAATAGGTTTAGATGGTCTACAGAGGAATGGAAATAGGAAGCCTAAAGCCTAAAAGACAGAAATAGGATACGTCCAGTCTGAGACTGTCTACCAAAGTGAGTTTCTGGTAAACTTCCAACGTTAGCAGCTCAGCTTATGTCAAATACCCAATATTAGGATGAATTACAGAAGAAAGATTTACAGAAAAATGAGTAGCAACAATTATCAAGCACATCTCTTACTAATACTGTGTAGAACATTATGACATTCACACAGATCATAATTAACGAATGGCAATACTAACTGCACCTTATTTCTAAAATGTGGTTTCCATTTCTCCAAACAGCACTGTGTTCACCTTGTTTATGGACAAGAAATACTAAGGAACAACCATCAGTGGGTGTATACATGCTTAGCTTCATTGTTTACGGTAAAATTCATGGGTGACTTTAGAGAAGCTGTACTGGTTTATACCAGCTGAAGCTCCACATCCTCTTGTCAGATTAAAATGAGAACAATTGTGTTATTTTAACAAGAAGAGATCAGGAATACCATTACTGCTCTATGCCAATACACATTTATTCAGATATGTTGGAAAAGGTTTCTCATACAGAGCGCACCATAACCAATTACTTTTACTGCTTAATTATTCTCAATATGTCAGCATTCAATTTTATTTGATTATGAATTGGTTTTATTATAGGGGTGAAAAACCATGTTGATTTTCAGTTTTTTCTTGTTTGTTTTTAATGACTAGGATATAGTTTACAGACTACCCAGCCTTCTGTTCTGCTTATGTTGTATGGCAGAGAGAAGACAAATACAGATATTTTTGCTGAAACATTTTAAATTCAAGTGGGTGAATTACAAGCTTAGTTTTATTTAGCTACCACAGCTCGTGGAGGGTGACAAGGAAGGTTGCTGAGCTTGTTTGTGAGATCATCACAAATGAAATGGTAATAAGTAAGCTCATCATCTGTTTTTGTCTTAACACATGATAGTGAGGCCCAGGATGTTCAGCGAGTTGCAAAATATGAACACCAGCAGATATAATATCAAAAGAGGCTTTTTTAAAAAACATAGTTTCACTTTTCCATAGCTGTTTATAGTGCGTTCATGTGTACTGAAAGACAACAGTACATAATATAGTGATTTACTGTTACGTTACATAACTTAGCAAAGAAAAAAAAACTAAAAAATGAAAATGGAAAATAGACTACTTTAGAATTCTGTTGAAATAATTTTCACGAATGTTAATATATTCATGAATACATATGTAAACAGTCAGATGTCATGAACTATTTATAAAATGATAATACTTTACTAGGGAAACATCATCTTGATTATATTACCATGAAATGCAATCTGATTAATTTATTTACTTAATAACCTCTTTTGGAATTAGGTGTTTCAATTACAGTCATTACAAACCAAAACAACAGGTAAATAAAAGACTAAATGAAATACATGGGTCTTAAATCAAAGTTCAGTGATAGCAAACCCAAGCTCCCATTCCGTGAAACACCTGGAAAGATGGTGGTTAGAGACAGGCCCTTCAGACTAGAAAGCTCTTCAAATCCAGAAAGACAGAAAAACCTGACAAGGTAACGTGGCAAGAAGCAAATCTGCAAACACGACGACCAGCAATTCATTGACAAGCTCTGCCAGGAGAAACACTCGCACAGGTGCTCTAAAGTGGCGCTGTGGTCACGCAGCACAGCGGTGTTTCCACACTGCCCATGTCATCACCAGGTCTGCAGATGAGTATTCAACGCTTTCTGCTGAGCTTCCACATTTCTTTCGTCTACTGTAAGTTACAACTCTAAAAAACAGTGCCAAAGGGACTATGTTGTGGCGTTTGTCCCTCAGAGGTATGGTCGCACGCTTCACAGCAATACAGCATCATCACTCTTTGGACAAATGGGAACTAGAGGCTGTTTTGCAAGCTGGATGCAGCTCCAGATAAACAGGATGACAACCTCCTGTTCACTAATTTACATAAATCAATTACCGTTTTCAGTTTATTTGAATATGCACAATCTGAATTGAATTAAATTGAAATGGAAAATGGAAACATTTCACAGTTCCCATCTCTGAGTGATTATCAGTCAGAGACAAGCAAGGAGACCCTAATTTTGGATGAAAAACAAATCCACAAAACACTAGAGATTTTAAAGCACTACTTGGGTCAGATAAACTTATCTCTAGTATCCTATCTGCTTCACATAAGATAAATCCGTTATCAGGCTGTACTAATTATATGCTATTTAAATTTGGGGAAACTACACTTAAAAGTTTCATATATTGAGAGACCTGTAGAAGAAAATATGATGGTTGATTCTGTATTATGCTTTGTCATAGACTACAGGGAATAAAGAGAGATTTCAGAAGGTTGGTTGGTTGGTTGGTTTTAATTAACATTTAGATAAATATCATGGAGACTGAAGCTAGGAAAAACCAAAATTCATTACAATATATTTTCACACTTCAACATGCTTTCAGGTTAGTGGGAGCAATTTGTACAAAATCTTCAATTCACTAGCTAAACTGTGTTCCACTAAATCATGTTAAAGGAATAACAGGTCCCACATTCTAGGCATTCCAAGTCATCAAATTTCTGATGCATTTAATATGCTAAATATCTGATTATTTTCAAACTGGTTTGTTTGGTTTATTGTTGTTTTGTGACCCCGATGTAAGAAATGTCAGCAAATTAGAAGCCTTGTATTTCTTTAAATACCTTTCAGGAAAAGGAAAGAAAAATGCTTCTTATTAATATCCAGTCACTGTATGGTTTACTTTTGATTAAAGACCATCAGATATCCCACAGTCTAAACCTCTTATGTTTCACCAAACCACAGGAACAAACTAGACAAGAGGTGTGACTGCAGTAACACCACGTGCTGATCACAGGTATTATACAAGGAAACTCTCCTGAACAACTCCAACCCACATGTTCATTCTGCCTCTCCTCTGTGGTAAAAGAGTAATTGATCAACAGCATTATTGAAATAGAGCTACACTATACATCACTATAATTGCCTAATTAACCTGATTTTGATAGACACAAGGTAAATGAATGGACAAGTGAACAGACAAGAGACAATGGGCACAAACTGAAATATAATAAATTCCATTTATACTCAAGAAATAATTGGAGATTTTTCTATGGTAATGAAAACAAGCAAGGAACATCTTCTAAGAAACACAAGCCAGAACAAATTAAATATGCTGCAGGACACCTCTATATACAGGCTCCCTAGAGGTTACTCCACAGTTGCACTTCACAAAGGAAAATGAATTCCACAAGTCACACTCAAAGCTTATGAAGTACACAGGGATTTTGTCTGTTAACAGAGGGTTTCAGAGTCACAAAGGTACTGAAAATCGTTGGAGAAATATGATTCAAAATACTTTTGGGAAAGAGATGTGTTACTGAAAGGACTAGACACTTTGTAATTCCATACTTTGCACTGCATTCTGCTGCCATACTGCTTATAACACATGCCTGCGTCTAAGTGCACAGGCAAACACAGGTCACTTTCTGGGATGAAGGTAGTGCTTGCTTTGGGGTTTTTTTGTATTTGTTGTTTGTGGTGGTTTGCTTTTGTGTGTGTGGTTTTTTGTTTTGTATGTTTTTGTTTGTTTATAAATAGAGATACATATTTACACAAAACATAAGATCTGTCACAGGATTTGAGTCCTTACTACATGGTCTCTGGCCTTCATCACCAAAACAGCAGCAGAATATTCCTGATGCCAGGGCTTAAACTCTGAAGCTAAATTTTGAGGTGAGCTGGGAACTGATGTGCAAATTCGGCTGTGCCAAGCACTGTAACAGAAATGGTCTCTCCACAGTTTATGGCGGGTTGCATCTGAAGCACTCTTCTACAAAAAGGAGATCACTCATAAGCACCCTGCAGCTCAAGTATATACTATAGATTATTTTAAAAATAAAAAGATAAATTATTATTATGTCCCCCATAAGCACACTACCTCTTTCTCCAGTATTGCTTCAAAATGGCCTGCCAAACTAGGATTATTAGTTTCATAGTCTGCATTTAATCAAGTACAAGAAGAAAATCTTTGTGAGTTTGGCAATGAATATTAAGCAATGCTCTGGGAAACAGGGGACATGGAAGATGAATGTCTGCTTATTGGTGAGAAATAACAACAACAAAAACTGATGAAACACAATATAGGAATGGATGATCTGTAAAAGGATGGATGATATAAAATAAATAGTGTAGCACCTGCTGAGATTGTTACTACCAATCCAATGTTAAAGCAAATAAAACATTCTTTTAGATGGTTTGCACCAGTCTGCACCAACTTTTACCTTTAGACAAGAAAATGCAACCAAAGAGTTCATACAAAACCATTTATCTATCTGTATGCAGCACCACAAGTAAATTCATTCTTTCCTACAACAGAGTATATGCATGTAACATAAGGCAACCTAGAGAAAGACTCGGTTAATGAGACTTAAATATTTTGTAAGATAAAAGACTAATGTTTGTACTGGGATGTCTTTGCCTTCTACTTTCCTGCTTTAATTTATATAAAGAATTGCTGTTCAGTATGATTCTCAGCCTTTACCTCCGTGTCAGTACTCCAACTGTACTTACTATGCCTTACCACTTAAAGTCAGAAATGGAGTGAAGCACTTGGCTGAACTAGGGCCAACATCTGACAATCAATAACGGATCTTCTCATCAGTACAGTCCATTAATAAAAGAGTGCCAAAGCAGAATGGTCAGTATACTACCCTGCTGCTGTGCATTATTAGCGGATTCGGGTCACAGGAAAGACTCTCAGAAAATGAAACAGAACAAACATGGCTGTAGCCTAGATACACATCAGAGAAGAAAACACCACAGGTCCTCTGCCAGAAAGTATTACTTCTCTTTAAACAGTTTGCCATTCTCTTAGAGAGACTATAGCTCCAACAACAGATTTGGAAACTGTGCTGATGGCTCCTGAATTAAGACTTCTAGAATGGGATTTTCAAAAGACCCTGAAAGCTAGACATGCAGTTTAAAAGAAGCACTGGAATACCCTAGTAATAACCTTTGCATAAAAAAAAAATAAAATCTTACCTTTCAGAAAGGCTTAAGACCTCAGCTGGAGACTTTAATGATACCTACTGCTCCTTAAAATAAAACATTTCTAAGTTTCATTGACATCATCCAAATTGGTGAATGCCTTAGGAGTAACTTTCAGAGAAAACAAACATATTTCCACTGTTAAAAAGAACTAATATTACTTGTAATGAAATTTAGCAGACGAAAGACTCCAGCAAATTTTGTTTCAAGTGTTGTCCTAGATTTACCAGTAAATTCTCACAGGATCTGTTTTTAGAAAGGCAGAAATACAACAGGACAACAGGGCAATAGAGTGTGCCTAATTCATTCCAATTCACAGAGTAATGCATTTCTATTCGCACAGTGATGCATTCTGGTTTCCAACATGAGAAACCAATCTACTTGATGCTTAGTAGAGTTGAAACAAAATCACAGCAGCAGAAAACGGACATTGTCTATTTTGCTAAGTAGAGAAGTACTTTAAAAATGGTTTTCTCTGTTCTTAAACAGTGTTTGCGTTTAGTTATCAAAACACATATTATGACAGTAGATCTAAACTATTCACAAGAAATACCAATATTCAGCTGCATCTCTCTTTTGTTTGACAACTATGGTTTAGTTTGTTGTACATTTACACCCTGGAAAGCTATTCCTCTATGATATCTCTGGACTTGCCACTGAGATTTATTTTTTTATTTTTGTTTCCTATGAGATTTTAATACATACCTGTTTGTTGTGAGGTGTACAGGCTAATCAATATTCATATTAAAAAAACAACTAACCAACCAAAGTGGATTACTTCGAATTCTAACAAGCTCATAGAAAAGCCCAGTGTAGATTACAGTTCTGTCTGTGTAATACTGTGAAGTCTTCAGTAATAACAGTAGAAACCTTAAGCACAAGTAGCACATTTTTGGAACTGAACTCAACGGAACTCTTAAATGCTTTTACTGTTGTTTAAATTGATTTTCTGAAAAAAAAAAAAAATATTCAAACCTATTTTTATTTCTGATGTACTATGCAAGAGCATATCACAGACTTATTTGATGCAGCAGATGAAGTCAGTAAAACCGTTTTGAAGAATGTTGGAAACATGGATTTTCCACGAGACTTCTAAGTGGAGGAGTTTCCATGGAGTTCTAACTGTGCAGGTGCTTTTGCACATTCTTCCTCTAATTGTTTGCCTCCTGGAAAATACCATGGTTTTTAATAACCATCCACTAAAACTTTGCATGCGCGTATAACCAGATTACCTTTATATTGACCCATGTACTCTGAAGTTCAGTATACTATAGTTCCAAACTGCCTATATAATGGTCTTCAAAAGTTATCTGCTGCATGATTTCTCATCTCTCCTTTTGCATGGCAACAATAACAATATATTTTTAGTATTTTATCTACTTTATTAACAGATAGGAGTAGCCTTTCACTATACACAGACACAGAATAGCATTTCTTAGAGCACAAATACACATTCTTGGTATTTTGCAATCTTGTTTTTCAAGTCCATGTGTGGTGTTAGCACTGAGTAATCTACAGGTTCTCGAACTGTGTAGTAGTGTACACTAATACATTTACAAGACCTTGAAAGACAACATCATTTTGATAAATGAGATCTAAAGAAGAATAGAGACTGAATCACATGTTCATTGTGGAATTAATTCATTCCCACAAAAACAAAGATGTCTGTCAGTGTATTCAAGTCAGGATTAACACCTCATATTTCTGTATATACCTGTGTTAAAAGCAGATTTGCTGTACTATGATGCAGAGGTGAACTGGGGAAGTGATATTTATTTCTAAATTATGTTTCTAGATCCCCATATTTTTATGGCAATGTTAGATTAAATACAAGGACTAGAGGAAAGCAATTCTAAGGAAATACATTGCCTTATTTCCTTATTTATTTCTTAAGTATTATAGCTTTCATCTCTGCTGCAAGCTATTAGTCAATTTATATATAACTGTTTGTCATTTAACTACACCATCATAATTTTCTCATTGGATGAATGTGCATTCAAACTAATTTTATTTGTAAGTTAAACCCAGCTCAGCCCCGATAACACACCATTTACACAGCAATCCACTCAGAATATCTTGCAATTAGAACACTGAGCTTGCTTGATCTTAAACTATCCTATCTTAGGTCACAGAAGTGACTGAAACACTGAAATTCACCTTGAATATTACTACATTACTCGCCCTTTTTATGACCTGACATTTTAACAGTACAATCTAAATGCTATCAGTAAGTATTAGGGAAAGTGTATCCTTGATCTGCACTTATTTTAGTTCACTAAAGGTCCCATTTGTTTTTATTGAGGTTAATGGATCCGTATTCACAGATCCATTAACCTCAGAATTTTTAAATGTTAAATCAGCAGCTTTAAATAAATGTTAACATGAGGCAGCAATTACTGATACCGTAATACCAACTGGAGGGCAAAGTTTGGAGCATGGACTCCTGAGAATGTGTTAAACAACTCAAACTCCTTTATTAGTACAGAAAAAAAAAGGAAGAAACCCACTCACAATCTAAGTGCAATATTCTCTGGAGATACAAACAATAAAATCATATTTCCTTAAACAAATAATAGAACCACGCAGCATTTAACTGAAGGGTTACATATCTACTAATTCATCCATTATTTTTTCTTTAACAAGTTGTCTCAATGTAAAACCTGCATCTGCAAAGTGATGATTTACACACTCACCCTGTGGGTATTATTACTTTCAAAATTAACATGTCACAACCAGAACTTATGACAGAAAGTTTCTTATCCCCAAAATGCTGATTATACAGTGTTTGACTAGCTTGACATTCAGAATCAGGTTTTATTGTAGACCAGGTATTTAATACCCATGGCAGTTGCTATAGGTAGGAACTTTATCATTAGCGAGAAGGCTGTTGTGCAGCTGAGTTAGCTGTAAGACAGATTCTTGAATAGCAATCTGGGAGCATCCCATCTCAGATTCCCCCTGTCCTCAGCAACAAGAGAGAAAGGAGTTGCCGCAAAATGCATGCTTAGGATTAGATGGGGGTATTTTAAATTTAATGACTAGGTAGTCTTTAAAAGAATACACCTGCACTTTAGTTACTAGACATCTCATCTTTTTTTATGCTACCAGGCTGCGTTGGTTTGATAATAAACCCAACGAGACTAAAGGCTTTTCGCAGAGACACATATTGAGTCAAAAGGGGTATTTTTTTCAGTTTAGATTTGTGCAACCTACTGAATTGCAGTTAAAATCGTCATGGTCAATGAGACCGAGCCACAGCAGTAGAGCCACAGACTATCTTCACTCCTCACAAAGAAGGACAAACACACATGCAGACAGTGTAAGGACTGACCAAGGCTATTTCATGTAGGAAGTGCATGCAGTGCCACCAAGCAGACACTTGGAGTACCATGGATATGTCTGCCCTTTATCGACATAGAATTAGTATGTATTAACAATTATTGCAGCTGCTTAAAATGTACTACGGTTTTTAAATGCTGTTTCTACCCAAATTGTCATGCCTATGAAAAATGAAGCACACTGATCTCTTTCATTTGCTCGTCCTAACTTTATAGGACCCCTGTTTGTCCACCTGCTGCCAAAATTGACAGTGGATTGGAAAAAGTCCTCTTTTAGATTCTGGCCTGCCTGAAATTCTAATTACAAGAAGTTAAGACTATTGTAATTCCACTCTATTTATTATATTGCTAACAACTTGTCACTTCAGGGCTAACAGTCACTGCAGAGCTTAGGACTCGGGTTTTTGTACTCCATTTTAAACAGGGCAACCTCAATTTCAAAATTCAATTAACATACAAATCCAAAAAACAGGACACACTTTAAACAGTCTCTCAGACCTTGCTGGGAGCGAGATATTAAGCTCATAACTTAATATTCAATAACAAAGATATCTAATATAGTAGATAATATGAAGAGCAGAATTTCTAACGTACTTCAAGAGAAACATGTTAACAGGCCAAAACATAACTTTACAAACTGTAAATGGTTCCAAACATAAAAAGGAGAAGAGGAATTCATTCATAACAAATGGCATCTCCACATTCTTCTATTGTATCTAACACAATCATTGACCTGCCTGCTAACATCAGCTACCCATGTGCAGGACGATCACCAGGTTGAGTTTGCCTTCATTCCCCCAGACTGAGAGAGTGGTGCTTGTGCATGTCCAGATGAAGAGAATGTTACCAGGCAACACATTGTGATGCAAACCTGTGTCTGCTCACATAGGTTTGTGCTGGACCCCTCTACCATAGACTTCATTCAGCCTACGTGGGAAGTGTTTTGTCTCATGCCAGCTTTCTATCATTGCACACAACAGTCAGTCAGGCCAACAGTATTTTGTATTATATCACCAGTTCTTAACATTTGCTTCTTTTAGTGAGTTACCCTTTCAAATCTGTCCAATAGACTGTGGTCTCCTACAGCGAAAACATTAGATTTTATTGTTGTACAGTTTCAGGTGTGGGATTGGCCTGATAAATATGGTAGACAAACCACCTGACAGCACTGCACAACCCTGTGCAGTAGGTCATATCAGTCAAAGCAAATTAATTACTTTTGTGAGCTTCCCAGTCTATGACACACATCCAGCTAAACAAATAGTACTACCACAGAATAAAGATACTAGTTAGCTTGGTACATATCCTTTAAAGAAAATATTGATCAGTTTCTATAATGAACACAACAAAGCAACTAAAAAAACATACCATAAGCCTCCTTTCCACTTCAAACACAGAAATGGGGCACAGCAATAGTACTTTAGTTTTCGGAGAACGTGGACTGCTTTCTGCTAGAAGTTCAGGGCCCAACTTCAATACAAAAAAATAGGCATGGGAAGAAGAGATATTTGCTGGGTTTCAGTCTCTTCCATGAGCTGGCCATAGAAGAGAACCTTTCCAATTTTCACTATCCATGAAACAGTGTCTGCATACTAATGCAATAGTTTTGTATTGAAAGAAAACGTCAATTTAAGAAGTGTTTAGCAAACCACAGCACAACTCAGTTGTTTGTTTATGAACAGGCTACTATATGGTCCTTCACCGCATGCCTCCATAAGACTACATACCTACAAGTCATATATCCTATCACTGCCTTATGTATTTACCAGCCTCTCTTAAGTCTCAGTAAAATCTCTACAATTTTGTATTTAACAACAGAATTAGTAATACTAAAAAATAAAGTTAAAAACTTCTAATCTTATTAAAGCTTCATTAAATCAAGACAGTACTTATAGGACCATTCTCCCAAACACGAGCAAAATGTACAACTCAACTCAACGTTCGTGATTTAATTAGCAACTTGACTAAGCGCAGGTGGTTGCCTGACACTTCTCTTGATCTGTTCCCTCAAGGTGCATGCTGTGCTGTCACAAGATTCCTTGCTATTAATCCCTAACCCCGATAGAACAGTTGTTTACTTTTCTGAAATTGGTGACAGCTACAAAACTAATACACAGATTGCAGAGGAATACTTCAAGATGCATTTTTTCTCATATTAAAACTGAAAGCCTAAAAATACATTTCATGAATGTCTCTAACCTATAAGCTCCAGACCCACATGCATATTTTATTATACAGCTAGTTAACAACTAATACAAATTACAAATATCAGTATGAGAAAGAAATGATGAAATAAACAAGTCACTCACAACTTCTCCATAAGAACATATCCTCAAACAAAGCGTCGGGTGTAGGAACAGAGATCAGTTGTGTTTGTGTGCCTGCATCCTTAAAGGGATAACACAATCAGCCCCTAGTCCTCAGAGGGCAGAGAAAAGCAACAGAGTGATTTCAGAATACATTTAATTCAGGTAATCCTTTTATAAAATCAACACTGAAACCTATCATTCACTTCAGCACAGATTTGTGACCAATACTGACATAAAATTATGACTGATACAAAATCTTCCCACTATGGTCCTTGAACATTTATCTAAATATCTACTTGGCACAGACTGAAAATGAAGCCAATCTCAGCTGAAATCATCAATCATAAAACTATGTAGAAATAAGCATACTGGAATAGTCTATATTTTGTAGCCACACATAACAGTAAGCTGAATATATTCGATGTCAAACCAGTGCCTGCTACATATAATGCAGAAAACAGATAAAGGAAAAGAAAAAAGTTTGTATGCAGGAAATTACTTCAATCCCCTTTGCATCTTCTTCACAACCCAGAACAGAGAGTCAAGTAACACTTCTGTGATAACGAACAAACCAAGTAAATCAAACCTAATACAAAACCACTTGCTGTTCAACATTATCTGTAATTAAAGTTAAACTGGAATGGGAGTATGTTCCTTCATCCAACTCCCCCTTATTTCCCTCCAACCCAATCAAATAAACCACAGTGCTAAAGTCATTCTCTGACTGGGGATCTTCACACTGATAAGTAGAAAACCTAATTATATAAGGGGCTACAAAAGAGGTGCACTTTATGCCTATTTTGGAAGAAACCTATCTTACACAAAGAAATTTGGGAGAGATGCTCTGAAGTTACCTTTTACATGATTCAACACCACTATTACAGAACATTAAACCTAATCTAACTGTTTTTCATTACCTACTGTATTTCATACAATTAGTTGCAGAGGAAAGGGAAATCATGTTCTATGAAACTGCTGCAGACCTCCCTTTCTACTCACAAAAAGTGTAAAATAAAACACTGTCCCAAACAAAACCAACCTGATCTGGCAACAGTTTCACAGTCACCCAAGCACACCATTGTTATTTTACTCTCTTGAAAGTAGAGTGGATGTCTGAGAAAGCGAATATCTACTCAGTCAGTGAGGTGATCTTTACACCAGCTTTCAGGAGGTGTTTCTCTTTGTTGAAGCACACTGAGTATCTGCTGCATTAAAAGATGTCTTGAGAAATACACTTGATGGCAAGCAGGAGAGAATGGAGATAGTATTCCCAGACCAATATTAATAAAGACAGGAAAGAATGTGAACACTGCATTCCAAATAACCCTCTCGAACTGTCTGTGCCTTCAGAAGGTAGCAGTTAACTTGGCAAAGGCACTTTTTAAGTGGACTGGTCTTTGGAGATGCTGGTTTTCCAGAAAAGGTTACAGTATGATTTTGACCATGCGTGCCTGGTGAGGATACAATTGGGAAGGACATATCCACAATGCAAAAAACAGCGTGAACACTGGAAACCAAAGACTATTTATCTATCAGAAGGAAGAATATGCTGATTATGGTTCCCCAAAAAATTGGATGATGAAATACTGAGTTTATTAAATTTGCAGAGGCACAAAAACTGAAAGAGACTGCATATCCTTGACAAAAAAACCAGCAAGAGCTCTGAAAAACATTTCAGTCATTGCAGGTGTACTGGTTTGTGACTGCCAAGAGATGCAGCGGTTAGCTGTTTGGCCACCAGCACTAACACTGCTGCTACAGCGAATGTGCCTAGTGACAGAGGTGACATTGTATTATTCTTCTTCTCAGATTGTACATATATATTATAGTGCTCTTCAGATCAAATACAAACATGTATTTGTGGACTATAATAAATACTGAGGAAAATATGGGAGAGAAATTACAAAGTCAGACTTTCAAATATTATACAAAAAATAGGAAGCACGAAATAAAATGCCAACATGAGAATGCAAAATTACAATGCAATCCTAATGTAAAATAATTTTCAGAGCAGTCGTCTTTTTACTTGTAGCAAGAGAGTAACAAAAAAATCCACGTAATTTCATGTACAGGTAATCACAAGTTTCTGATTATTTTTCTACAGTTATTACCACAACCAGTTCTGAATCTCACACATATAGTGGGACTCAGTAACTTGTAACGAATTCAGGTTTCATGTTTCAGAGAGGCCAGGAAGGGAAGAAACAGAATTCCTGCTGCTTAAACTTGTAGGCAAGTGACATCAGCCATCCTGTATCACTTTGCTACAGATGGACTTTTCATTCAATAAGTCATATGCTCTTCATTACAAAATTCTGCTATTTTTGATTGTGGGTACACCAGGAAAGTCAGAGCACTTCCATCCACCACTGTGTCATCTCAATACCTTTCATCCCACCAGAGCTTGGGAGAGGCCTTATTTTACCATCTCTGAGAAAATGTAGCTACAAACAACTTTTCAAGGTCTGTGAATGGTGACAGCAAAGCTCTTGAACTGGAGGCTCTTGAAGGGGCTTGCCCATCTCCGGCAGGCCACTTCCAGGAACCGTACCGCTCAAGTGTGGTGTCCGGGGCTGTCTGCTGATGTGAAGAATAGGTGTCATGGAATGGGGAGGTTATCCAGACTAAGTTAATGTAATAGTGTAGACTCTTTTTGTAATATATATACATCACCTGCTTATCAACATCACCCACATTATGCAGACGTACATATAATCATATGCATATAGTAACAAATAATATACATATACACGTAGTGTTCACTAGTTTTACTCATGACACATGAGAATTTTCTTGTCATAAAATGAGGAGTTCAATGTTCATGGATTTAGATACAGTCAGACTTTCTTACAAAAATCAGTTAGACATACAAGTATATTTAAACAGATACATTTTAAAAGTTTCTGATAACATTGAGGATTAGAAAATATAAGCACTTGAGCCTAGACTGAAGGGAAAATAAACTACAGAAACTGATTCAATTTGAGAAAGCAAATGAAAGAGACAAAAGCTTTATTGGGAATTTTTTGCTGCAACCATTTTCTTCCTATCCATATGTAAAGCATCTAATCTTTTCAACTCTAGACATACATCTAATAAAACCATTCAGCTGTAACGCTCTAATTCATAGACCTAGACAGATCGGGTACATGTGGTGCTCCATTGCAAGGTAATAAGGTAATTGGTAGGAAGGATGTTCTCTGCTCTCTCTCTGCCAGTGTTAAACATGTATTGACAGGATGTCTCTCTGTGCTGCTCAATGTTTGGCACTTAGAAGTTCAATTAAGCAACTTTTCATCTGTCTGTCCACGTAAGATACAGCTTTACTTTCCTGTGGCTAATTGCTAAGCCTGAGTACTTACTCACTCTGCAATTCTAAAGCCCGGTCATTCACTTGGGAGCATTAAGTACATCCACTGCTGCACAGAGCTGGCAGAGATAACCTGAATAACATTTCACACCAGCTTCTTGTCCTCTCCCTCTGGAAGTTTTTGTCCACGCAGGGTAGAACAAGGAGTGTGCCTAATTGACAGGACTCCCTGTACATCTGAACTCAGTGAAGTTAACACATGGTACTTAATCCTGAAAGCATGTGGGTACTATCTTTCTTAGCATGAATTAGATTCGGAAACATTCATGTCTTATATGAGGATAAAAGCCGATTCGTACTTGTAAGCCAATTAAAATGTTGTTTCAGTGCTCAGAGGTTAACGTGGTTGGGAGCTTAGAAGTGGATACTTCTTCTAGTGGAAATAATGAGTGGATGGCAAACAAAGAATTAATAAATTCTCTTAATCTGTCTTTGTTTACAAATATACAATCCCCGCAGAAGGTTTTAAACAGAAAGAGGTTTTAGTAGTATAATTCAAGCATACACAAACTGATTATCAGCCAAAACTTAAATCAGCAGTTTCTTCTTGGACAATTCTCTGCATGTCTTTGCTCCTGCAGAGAGCAGATTATTCTCTGAACAGCTCCATTTGTATTGCTCTCTGTATACTTTTGCTCAGACCTCCAAAATACAGCTAAAAACTTCAATCACATATAAGCTAAGTTTTATTTTTTTTTTCCAATGCTGTATTTTGCTTGAAAAAGAAGAAGCAGGAGAGGTTTTCCAGTTTCAAATTGAGTTTAGGTGATTTCCGTGGTAAGTAACATTCTCCTTAAAGTACCAGCACCTGAACACAACCAGTTAAATATGGTTCTTCATTTCTACCCAAGAAGTGGACTCAATAAGTGTTCCTAGCAATGCAGCTCTGGATGAAAAGCAATCCTGAAAACTTAAGTAAAATTACTTCCCAAAGTCCAGAAAGCAGGGGACAAACGGAAGGAATCCAGTATTTTATTACTAATGAGAGTAATATGGTGCTATTGTAATGCTTGAATTAAAGGGTTTGTAATATTTCAGACTGCATTGGCTTCAATTATAGAAGCCACTAGAGTTTTCAAGGCTGAGCATTTGTTGACCCTTGGTCAAATTAGAAACGTGATTTCAGGAGCTACAGTGAGTACAAGTTATAAGGTTGTCTAAAGCTGTCCTGAAAAAAACCCTAGAGGGACCCTTTCACTGCTCCTTTTAAAAGTCTGTAGCTAAAATAAATCAGGCAACCTTAACCCAGATGCAGCAAAAAGGGAACAATGCTACTGATAACAAATACAGCAGAAAAGTTTTAAAAAGCAGGAAGGCCGATTCAGCTACCTTGAAGGTATGTGAAAAAAAGACAACTTATGACTACAAAAGTAACAATTTTATCTCTCCTTAAAAAACCAAACACACAAACAAACATGCAAAGCATCCCACAAAAATAAACAATCTCATCAAGACTGCACCGTTGTTGCTGGTTACAGTAAGAGAAATTAAATAGAAACAAGAGAAATCCTTGAAACTTAGCACAATTAAAAGAGAGTGAGAGAGAGAGCGAAGGAAAGAGAGAAAGTTAAAAAAAAGGGAGGAAGGGAAGGGTGTCATTTAATTTTGAGTGTAGACTATTGCAAAATTTTCTCATTTCACTGAAGTACTTGTTGCTCCAAGCAATCTTGTCATTATGCCTTAAAAACCTCTATTCGTTGAACAACAGAAAATCATTTTAACGTATTTGTATATTAGCTAGCAAGGTGACTATTATATAGCACGAATATCAATTTGTCATGAAAAATATTTTATGAAACAAGTGACAT